>NC_138181.1:2579940-3982394 GCF_964165515.1 Mesoplodon bidens
TGTCTCATAACCCCTTGAAATTGATTTTCTGGCATGTCCTTCTTTTCTTCAAACTGTGAGTACAGCTTACCTCTTCAAATTGTTTTTGTGAAGTATGTGGGACACTTAGAAATAGTTTGGCCATTACCTCCCTCAAGATATTTTGAGGGCAGGTTTCATTTACAGCCCTCCAGTACTGGTGTCTATGAAGTGAACCTTAACACAGGTTTTAAAGCTGCTGTTGCAGCTAACGGCCAGAGGGCGGCAGCATTTCTGCTTTTCCCAATCTGGTAACTTGGGAAACAGACCATCTTGGCAGTGGTGTTCCTCGGTTATATATTAGAGTGGAATGTGCCCCCCAAAGCTGATGTCTCCTTACTTATGGTTGTTTTATAAACTGAATTTATATATTTTTTATTGGAGTCATATTCCATTGTGTAAATGGACCACTTCTTCTTTGTGCCTTCCTCTATTGATGGACATTTTCGTAGCTTCCAGTTGTTGGCTATGGTAAATATTGCTGGAGTGCAGGATTGCCAGCATGTGTCATTTTGTTTTTTTGCTGTACGTGAGCCTCTTGCTTCCGTGCACCCTCCCATTGCAGAGCACAGGCTCTGGATGTGCAGGCCCAGCAGTCATAGCTCACGGGACCAGGCGCTCTGTGGCATGTGTGATCATCCCTATCCAGGGTATGATCCCTTGTCCCCTTCATTGGCAGGCATAATCTCAACCACTGCGTCACCAGTGAAAACCAGCCTGTGTCTTTTTGATTCTCATCCCCACAGGGGATAGGCCCAGCAGTGGGTATTCTTGATTGAATGGTAGCTCATTATTTACCTTTACAAAGCACCACATTTTTGTTTTCATTACTGCCTCTTACCATGTCCCACGTTGAACCAAGGGTAGGCATTCCTCCAAAACCCCTTCAGCATTTATTGTTTGCAGGATTTTTGCTGATGGACATTCTGATTTGTGTGAGCTGATAAGTTTTTGTAATTTGGATTTACATATCTTTAATTCTTCCTAATGTTCAGCATTTTTCCATGCCTTTTGAAATTTCTGGTACAGAAAAACAGAAAAAATCGGAGAGTGCACTTGTCTTTTTAATCGTTGCCCTCTTTTGAACTTTTTCGTCAATTTTCTACCCCAGGATTGTTTTTGAGGGCAGGTGTCATTCACAGGCCTGCAGTGAGTGTGAATAGTTAGTGACCATTAACACTGAGTTTAAAGCTTCTGTTGTGGGAATTGGCCCCAAGGCGGCAGCATTTCTTCACTCCCAAATCTGGTTACTAGGGCAGCAGAGTCTTTCTGGGACCAATGGAATACAGAAGAAGGCATCATTGAAGTCTAATACAGAATAGCATGTCCTCGTGGATGGTAGAATGACCAGCAGTGTGTAGGAATTAGGAACTACTGGATGTATATCCTCTGTGGCTTCACTGAGTGTCCTGACATCCTTTACCAGGTCCCCAGCAGCCCACGGGGCTCTCTTGGTCAGGGCAATCGCAGTTTATGGAGCTCCCCTGTGCAACTACCCAACAGCCCATGGGGATCTCGTGTTCAGTCCCCTCCCAGGTTGTGGGGTTCACCTGGGTAGGTCCCAGCAGCCCATGGAGCTCTTTTGGTCAGGCCACTCCCAGGATATGGAGCTCACCTGTGCAACTACCCAGCAGCCCATGGGGCTCTCGTGGTCAGGCCCCTCCCAGGATACGGAGCTCCCCTGGGCAGGTACGCCAGCAGGTCTAGGCACTCTGGAACCGTACACATAGCCCTCATTGTAGAGCACCTCAGATCGCCTGTCACTCAGAGCTGACACAGAGCACCTCTGATCAGGACTTGAACCAACAAACAGCAGCTCCGACAGGTCTGTGACTCTGGGCATCACTCTATGCGGCCTCCCTCGGCCTGGTCTTCCAGAGACTTCCAGTGAAGCCTGGACACCAGGCCTCTGTCTCCACCTATCAGCCGTCGTCTCCCTGACTCCTGGATTCCTCTCATTAGGAGAGGGTCTTCTTGAAGTTGTCTCCCACTCATGGGCCAGATAAAATGTCTAGAAAACAAGCCGGAGCTGCAGCCCCTTGTCTATCCTGACTCTCAGGTGCCCACACGTGTTCCTTGGACCTGGCCTGTTCAGCGAGGTCCATTTTGTGCAATGTGAGCCCCTTAGTCGTGAGGATTGGTTGACCTGGTCAGCCTGACCATGCCGGCCAGCCCTCACCATGTGTGCCTGTATTGAGTTCTATATAAACATCACTCCAGGCAGCAAGGGCCCCTGAAGCTGTGCCTACTCCATATTCTGTGCCCCTTCAGCAGTCTCGGGGCTGTGCTGGTGGGAGGGAGTGAGGTGCCATGGTTTTGTGAATGTCCCACTGTGAGTGGGTCTCTGCTCGACTTTCTGCAGGCGTTGTCAGGCTTCCACCTGCTAAAGAAGAGGATTTATGGCCAACATTAAGCTGCAGCAGAATGTTGGACTGTGTTTAGGAAAGTCAGGAAGATTCTGGAACATCAGGTGGAGTTCTTAGGAAGATCCCAGTAGAAGGCAGACTAACTCCACCTCCATCTGGACTGACAGGAATTAGAGAACAAATAGTAGGACCACTGAAATAGCCTGGATATAATCTGGTGGATTCTGGAAGCAGAAAGTGCATGCTTGCGGAGGGAGAGGCGTCTATAATAACACGTCTAAGCTTCTCAGAGACTGAGAGACAGAGGTGGCTTTGGAGGATTTACTAGACCCTCCTGGAGATGTAAGAATTAAACATATGGAGAGGGTACATGTCCCAGGTACTTTCCTGCTGAAGGGCTTTATAGCAAGCTTTGGCCTTGCCTTATACAAATGATTCTAGTCTCATCACAAGCCAGAGGTCTTCTCTAGGAAGAATCAAGAACTTATATATGTTTTTAAAGGCAATGGAGATGGGGAGTCCTACTGGCTTCTGTGGGCCAACTTCAGGCATCTCAGGAAGCAAAAGAAACTCCCTAGATTCTTCTAATTGTTAATTCTGAAGGAAGGAGGGAAAGCGGGTACTATACTACAGGGAATCAGTGAAATCAACACAGGGCAACTCCCATCAGCTAACACCTTGGAGCAGGTATGGCAGAATTGGCCTTGTAGGTGTGAGAAGATTTGTTAATAATCCATTAAAGGCAGTAGGAATCAGAAACCTATAAGCCTCACCTGTCCAGAATAGACCTTCTATTTTAGGTCATGGGGTTTTCTTTCGCTGGAATCCTTTATGACTGACTGGTGGCAGAGTCTACCTACCCAAAGGCGCGCTCCCTTAGTAACTGGAAATGGTGCAGTAGTGCTGAGAGGCTGCCACGAATGGACTGGTGTTTCAGACTCACCCAGCATTACCTCAGTCTCTACTTGGCTCCAGGCTGTAAGGCAACTCCTGGCTGTCTTCTAGATGAGGTGGGGGTTGGTGGTGAAAAGCTGTCACAAGGGGAGCCATGCCAAGAGTTGTTGGTCCCAAGTAACTGCCTTTTACTAGTCATTCTATGAGCTAAAGTTATAAGGTCTCTGTGGCTTGAAAATAGAAAGTCACTGATACTTGGGATACCCTGTGATGCGCTTGTTAATTTCCAAGCACTTTGCAGAATTAAGAGAAGTTGTAGGCACACTGCATTGTCGTGCCAGGGATCCCTGGGCTCACAGCAACAAGGGAGCTGATTATAACCAGCTCCTAGAACTCGCTGTTGTTGGCAGTAGGCTAAGGAAATTATCATACACATGCTTATGTCCCCTTTTTATGGTACAGCCCTTCAGTGTTCCCCAGAATTCCTGGGAGTGGTGAGGTCAGGGTATTAAGAGCAGGGTAGTGCTTTGTGCTCCCCCAGCACCCAACCTAGAAATGGAAAGAAGGTTAATATGGAAGTTGAAGGCTAGGAACAGACATGTCATCTCACTACATCTGGGAATTATAGAAGCATAGACATTTAATGAGTGCTGGAAAGAGTTTGGGCAGAGATCCATGGTTTAAGGTAGTGCTGTCCAATAGAACTTCCTGTGATGTCAATGTTCCATGTCTGTGCGGTCCAATTCGGTGGGCACTAGACATTATTGAGCTGTTGAAATGGGGCTAGTGCGACTAAGGAGCTGAATTTTAAATTATACTTAATTTTAATTTATTTAAATTTAATTTAAATTGAAATTGAAATAGCTTTGGCTGCCATATTGGACTGTACAGATTTGAGGGACCATATTAAGATATTCTTAATTAATGCCATTATCTGAATTTTAATGTTCTTAGGCATTTTAAATAGTCTCCCAGTGGTAGAGGCTGTGTATGAATTACAGGTACTGAACAAGCAAACTTGAGTTTGTCCTCAGTTCAGGATGCCCTCAACTGCCAAACAGAACTAGCGTGTCAGGAATAGGGGTTCCCAGATGCTCACGGTGGAGAAGAAAGAGAAGACAGCTCACATTTGCCGGTACAGGGAGTCACTGGAGAGTGGTTGGGATATGAAGTAGTTGGTGGTGCTACTGTGGGTAATGATTCAATGATGTTGAAAGGGCTTTGGAAGAGCATGAGAAACAGGTCCCTGAACTGGTGGCTCTCCTGCAGGAAGTAAGGAGGGAAGAAATCTGTCACTTGAAAAGCATCCTTTCTCTTGCATTTCAGAGAAGTATGTGAAACACATCATTTTTAATAAGCATTAGACTCAAACAGATTTCTTTCCTGGTCTATCAGCTGCTGAGAACTAAGGCTATGTTTTGAGTTTAATGGGTATGATAGGTGGTTTGTTGGAGACAGTCCTGAAATCACCAACCATTCACCAATTTGACTCGAGTAACTTGGCAGCAGGAGGACCTCTTCTGGGGCTGGAAAGAGGGCAGAGCACCTGGCTGTGGATGAGGGGCAACCCCAGTGCCACCGGAGGCTTTGAAAAACCCCCAAAGTCTTGCTTATCACACATCTTTTTATTGCAGGAGGATTTGGGGGAAAGAAACCTGTTACATTTGCCATGGTTGCTCATCTGACAGTGAGGAGGCCTTGTGTATCCTCTGTGAGGTTCAGACTGAAGTGGTCTCTCCCAGCTGTAAGCCAGGACCCGTGTGGGTGCCAACTGCCTGCCCAGAGGTGGGGGCCTCATCGCCATACCAGGTGGGCCACAGGTGCAAGACACAGGTAGATGAGGAGGAGAAAACTCAGTGGGTATGTTGTTGGCTTGTTAATTTTGTTTATGAAATAAAGGACTCTTTTTTCTAGTTGGTTTTTAAAAAAAATATTTTATTTTTGGCTACGTTGGGCCTTTGTTGCTGCGCGTGGGCTTTCTCTAGTTGCCGCGAGCGGGGGCCACTCTTCGTTGCGGTGTGCGGGCTTCTCATGGCGGTGGCTTCTCTTGTTGCAGAGCACGGGCTCTAGGCGCACAGGTTTCAGTAGTTGTGGCTCGCGGACTCTAGAGCGCAGGCTCAGTAGTTGTGGTGCACGGGCTTAGTTGCTCTGCGGCATGTGAGATATTCCCGGATCAGGGATCAAACCTGTGTCCCCTGCATTGGCAGGCAGATTGTTAACCAGTGCACCATCAGGGAAGCCCTCTAGTCTTTCTTTTTCCCTATAGGTTTTCTGTTTGGGGTGTCATTCTTAGAAATGTCTTTCTCTCCACAAGATGACAAAACTTTCCACTCATATAATCTAGTACTTTTATGGTTTTGTCCCCACCTCTTAAAAATGTGGTTAAATGTACATAACATGAAATTTACCATTTTAGCCATTTTTAAGCGTATAGTTCTGTGACATTAAGTACATTGACATTTTTGTGCAACCATCACCACCATCATCTCCAGAACTTTTACATCTTTCTCAACTGAAATGCTGTACCCATTAAATGAGAGCTCTCTATTCTCGCTCCCACAGCCCTTGGCAACTGTCATTCTACTTTCTGTCTCTAGGAACTTGAATTTGACTACTCATATAAGTGGAATCATACCGTTTTTGTCCTTTGTGACTGGCTTATTTTACTTAGCATAATGTCTTCAAAGTTCATTCACGTTGTAGTATGTGTCAGAATTTCCTTCCTTTTGAAGGCTGAATAATATTCCATTCTATTATATACCAAATTTTATTTATCCATTCATCCATTGATAGGCAGTTGGGTTGTTTCTACCTTTTGCTATTGCGAATAATGCAATGAACATTGGTGCACAAATTTCTGTACAAGGTCCTGCTTTCAATTATTTTCAGTATATACCCTGATGTGGTGTTCTTCCCCTTTAAGTGTGAAATCCATCTGAATATAAAGGCTGGTACTGAGGTAGGATGAGGTGGAAACCCACCTTTGTTTTAGTAAAAGGCTGACTAACCAGTCTGTGTCTCGATTGACTTTATGGAATAATTTTTCAGCACAGTGACTCAGTCCAGTGGGACACTCACAGTCACAAGACCAATAGGCCACACCTGGCATCAGCCTCATTTAGATCTATAGAAGGATACAGGACAGGAATTACAGCATGTCAGCAGAACAGCATCAGATGTGTCATCACCAGGGGTCCTTACAGAGTCCAGGAACTAGACTTTTGGCCTCCAAGGAGCAGCACAGGTATAACGGAACAAAGCCACACAAGAACCAAGACCACCATAGGAACCAATATTGTTTGTAAAAGCTCATGAACATCACTTCCAGGGCCCTGCATGGAAGTATGCACTCACTCACAGGGTGAACCTCATAGTGAAGCCCCAGGGCCCTGCTTCCCACCAGACGTTAAAAACCTCCCAGTCTAGGTGCAATTTACTCATTAGGGGGTCATTTTTACTATAAGCAATGCTGCCTGGTAACACAGCTGACACCCTACCCTATTAGGTTTCCAGGCAAATAATGCTGGGAGAAAGTGAATCCAAGGTCTTTTCCTTTTGGAAAAGGAGAAAGGGTTTTGTTAACTCTTTATTCAGACCATCTTAATTACATAGCAAATTCAAATGGTGACTATTTCTGGACTTTGTTTTGTTCCATTGAACTGTTTGTTTCTGAGCCAGTACCAAATTATTTTAATGATTATAACTTTACAACACATTTAATTTCTTTCTTTTTTTTGAACTTAATTTTTATTTTAGATTGGGGTATAGTTGATGTACAATGCTGTGTTAGTTTCAGGTGTGCAGCAAAGTGGTTCAGTTATACATATACATATATCCATTCTTTTTTAGATTCTTTTCCCGTATAGGTTATTACAGAATACTGAGCAGAGTTCCCTGTGCTATACAGTAGGTCCTTGTTGATTATTTTATATATAGTAGTGTGTATATGTTAATCCTAACTTTCTAAATTATCTCCCCCCTCCACATGTCCCCTTTGGTAATCATAAGTTCGTTTCCAAAGTCTGTGAGTCTGTTTCTGTTTTGTAAATAAGTTCATTTGTATCATCCTTTTAGATTCCACATATAAGTGACATCATATGATATTTGTCTTTCTCTGTCTGACTTACTTCACTTAGTATAATTATCTCCAGGTCCATCCATGTTGCTTCACATGGCATTATTTCATTCTTTTTTATGCCTGAGTAATATTCCACTGTTGTATATATGTACCACATCTTTATCCATTCCTCTGTTGATGGACATTTAGGTTGCTTCCATGTCTTGGGTCCTGTAAATAGTGCTGCAATGAACATTGGGGTACACGTATTTTTTCAAATTATGGTTTTCTCTGGATATCTGCCCAGGAGTGGGATTGCTGGATCATATGGTAGTTCTGTTTTTAGTTTTTTAAAGAACCTCCATATTGTTCTCCATAGTGGTTGTACCAATTTACCTTCCCACTCACAGTGTAGGAAGGTTCCCTTTCTCCACACCCTCTCCAGCATTTATTGTTTGTAGACTTTTTGATGATGGCCATTCTGACCAATGTGAGCTGATACCCCATTGCAGTTTTGATTTGCATTTCTCTAATAATTAGTGATGTTAAGCATTTTTTCATGTGCTTTTTGGCCATCTGTATGTCTTCTGTTTTATTCCACTGAACTGTTTGTCTATTTCTGAGCCAGTACCAAATTATTTTAATATTTATAACTTTATAACACATTTATTTTCTTTTTAAAAATGGCTTATTTAGTGAAAGTATAATATACTTAGGGAAAAGGGCTCAGATCATAAGTTTAGGGGCCAGTGAATTATTTCAAAGTGAACACAACCATGAAATCACCACCCAAATCAAGAAATAGAATGTGACCAGCTCCCCTACAGGCCACCTATACTCATTGCTGGTCAGAATGTGTGGTTTGAACTGTGTCAATCTAATTAAAGTGGAACTACATTTTCCAGAATTCCTTTCTCTGAGTGGTTCCATGTTAAGTTTGGCCTGGGGAGTTTGTGTGTGTGTGTGTGTGTGTGTGTGTATAAAATTTATGTTTGTGCAGTTGACTGCTCCCCCTAACACCACCCCACTGCATTAGAAAATCCATGTGCTGCCATTTCTGCCTGAAAGACAAAGGAATTGATAGATGCCTCACTCAAGGGCAGGAAGGTAAAACCGTTTGTATAGAATCAGGACTCAAATCCTAGTTCTTTTTGATTCTACATATTGTGATCTCTAATTGAACACAGACTTTTCCCCACACTTAGTTAATTTAAGGTTTTTTAAAATGAAAATACAAGTGCTATATTTATTGAAAAAATTTGCATGCAAATGGACCTGTGCAGTTCAAACCCATATTGTTTAAGGATCACCTATGTGTATACACACACACACACACACACACACATATATACATATATATATAAATGTATAATTTTATATAATATATTTTATAAACATATATATTTATAGATAAATAAAGTGAAATCTGTATTTTTATATATATTTGCTCTTGTTAAAAACTCAATTCCTATTTTCTTGAATATTTTTATCTTCAATGGATGTTGATTTTTATTGAAGGCTTTTTAAGCAGCTATGAAAATAATTATGATATTTCCCATAGATTTTTAATATTTTTCCCTTTTGGTTTTTAATATGGTATATGATATTAACAGATATCCCAATATTGAACCAACCTTGCATTCCTGGAATACATCCCAGTTGGTTATACTATATTACTTTCTTGGTATGGTGTTGAATTCTGTTTGCAGATTCTTTAGTATTTTTGCATGAATATTCATGAGTGATATTGCTCTGTAGTTTTTTTATCATCTTTATCAGGTTTAGGTATCAATGTTATACTTGCCTTAAAAAAGGTATTAGGAAGTTTTCCTTCATTTTAATGTTCTGGAATAATGATGAAGCATTTGGGTACCAGTCTTTGAAGCTTTGGTAGAATTCCACGTTTATGTTAGGTAATTTCTTAATAACTTTCTCTATTTCTTCTACAGAAATTCATCTGTTTAAGCTTTCTATAATTAAGGGCATCAATTTTTTTTTATGGTACGGGGGCCTCTCACTGTTGTGGCCTCTCCTGTTGCAGAGCACAGGCTCTGGACGCACAGGTCCAGCGCCCATGGCTCACGGGCCTAGCCGCTCTGCGGCATGTGAGATCTTCCTGGACCGGGGCACGAACCCATGTCCCCTGCATCGGCAGGCAGACTCTCAACCACTGTGCCACCAGGGAAGCCCAAGGGTATCAATTTTGATCAGCTGTATTTCCCTAGGAAATTATCCCTTTCATCTAAGTTTTCAAATTTATTTGCAACAAGATGTGCAAAGTAATCTCTCATGACTTAAAATTTCTTCTGTTTCAATGGTTATTTCTACCTTGTCATTTTTCAGTATTTATGCTTTTTCCCTTTTTTTTTTTTTTTTTTTTTGCTGTACGCGGGCCTCTCACTGCTGTGGCCTCTCCCTTTGCGGAGCACAGGCTCCGGACACACAGGCTCCGCGGCCATGGCTCGCGGGCCCAGCCGCTGCGCGGCATGTGGGATCTTCCGGGATAGGGGCACGAACCCGTGTCCCCTGCATCGGCAGGCGGACTCTCAACCACTGCGCCACCAGGGAAGCCCCAACTTTTTCCCTTTTTAATGATCAAATTAACTAGTGGTTTTGTCTATTTTGTTAATTTTTTAAAATAGGATTTTAATTTATTTACTAGATCTATTTTTTAAATTCTCTATCATCAATTTCTGCTTTTATCTTTATTATTCCCTTCTTTGTATCTTCTTTTGGTTTACTTTTTTCTTTCACTAGTTTCTATGAGCTTGAAACTTGATTTATTGGTTTTCAGTTTTTCATTTTTATTGATAAAAATGTTTAGTGCTATGAATTCTGATCACTGCTAATATTTTGGTAAGGATTTTTGCATCTCTATTCATCAGGGATATTGGCTTGTAGTTTTATGGTATCCTTGTCTAGTTTGGTATCAGGGTAATGCTGGACGCATAAAATGAGTTTTGGAAGTGTGCCTTCCTCTTGTATTTTTTGGAAGAGTTTGACAAGGATTGGTATTAATTATTCTTTGAATGTTTGGTAGAATTCACCAGTGAGGCCATCTGGTCCTGGACTTTATTTTGTTGGGAGGTTTTTGATTACTGATTCAATCTCCTTATTTCTCTTCAGTATATTCAGCTTTTCTATTTTTCATGATTCAGTCTCAAGGGTTGTATATTTCTAAGAATTTATTTCTTCTAGGTTGTCAAATTTGTTGGTGTGTAATTCTTCATAGTAGTCTGTTATGATCTTTTGTATTTCTGTGGTATCTCTCTTTTTTTCTTGGTGGGTCTAGCTTAAAATTTGTCAGTGTTGTTTATCTTTTCAAAAAACCATCTCTTAGTTTCATTAATCTTTTATGTTGTCTTTTTAGTCTCTATTTCATTCATTTCTGCTCTGTTCTTTATTTCTTTCCTTCTACTAACTTGGGCTTCATTTTTTTCTTTTCCTAATTTCTTGAGGTGTAGTGTTAGGTTGTTTATTTGTGATTTTTCTCATGTCTTGAGGTAGGTGTTTATTGCTATATACTTCCTTCTTAGAACTGCTTTTGCTGTATTCCATAAATTTTGGTGTGTTTTATTCCCATTTTCATTTGTCTTAGGTATTTTTTATTTCTCTTGTGATTCCTTCTTTGACCCACTCGTTGTTCCATAGCATGTTGTTTATTCTCCACATATATGTGAGTTTTCCAGTTTTCTTCTTGTAATTAATTTCTACTGTTATACCATTGTTGTTAGAAAAGATGCATGATATGATTTCAGTCTTCTTAAATTTATTAAGACTTATTTTGTGGCCTAACGTATGATCTATCCTAGAGAGTATTCCAAGCGCACTTGAGAAGAATGTGTATTCTGCTGCTTTTGGATGGAATGTTTTGTGTGTATCTGTTAAGTCTGTTTGATCTAATGTGTCATTTAAGGTCTATGTTTCCTTATTGATTTTTCATCTGGATGATCTATACATTGATGTAAGTGAAGTATTGTAGTCCCCTACTATTATTGTATTGCTGTCTATTTCTCCTTCTTTTTAGCCTGTTAATATTTGCTGTATATATTTAGGTGGCTGTTATGTTGGGAATGTAAATATTTATACCTGGTATATCCTTTTGCTGGACTGACCCCTTTATCATTATCTCCTTCTTTGTCTCTTATTACAGTCTTTGTTTTAAAGACTATAATATTTTGTCTGATAAGTATAGGTAACTCAGCTTTCTTATCGTTTCTGTTGCATGAAATATCTTTTTTTATCCCTTCACTTTCAGTCTGTGTTCTTACAGATGGAGTGTCTTGTGAGCAGCATAGATGGGTCTTAGTTTTTATGTGTGTTTTTTAATGCATTTAGCCACTCTTTGTCTTTTGATTGGAAAATTGAGTTCATTTACATTTAAAGTAATTATTGATAGATATGTATTTATTGCCATTTTGTTAATTGTTTTCTGGCTGTTTTGTACTTCTTCTCTGTTCCTTTCTTCTCTTGATCTCTTCCTTTGTGGATTGGTGACTTCCTTTAGTGGTATACTTAGATTCCTTTCTCATTATCTTTTGTGTATCTACCATAGGTTTTTGCATTGTGGCTACCATGAGGCTTATATATAACAAATTATAACAGTCAATAAGTTGATAATAAGTTTGAACATATTTTTAAGTTCTACCTTTTTATGCACCCCCAACGTTTTATACTTTTGATGTCACATTTTACATCTTTTAATCTTATGTATCCCTTAACTAATTATTATAGTTATTTTTACTACTTTTTTCTTTTTAGTTTTATAAGTGAATGATCCACTACATTTACCAGTGAGATTTATACTTTCATATGTTTTTCTGTTACTAATTAGTGCCCTTCCTTTTCAGCTTAAAGAAATCCCTTTAACATTTCTTTTAAGGCTGGCTTCATGTTAATGTTTCCCTTTAGTTTTTGCTTGCTTGGAAAACTCTTCATCTCTCCTTCAATTCTGAATAATAATTTTTCCAGGTAGAGTATTCTTGGTTGGAACATTTTTTTTTCTTTTAACACTTTAAATATATTGTGTCACTACCTTCTAGCCTGTGAAGTTTCTGCTGAAAAATCTGTTCAGAGTCTTATGGGAGGGTTCCCTTGTATGTAAAAATCTGTTTTTCTCTTGCTGTTTTTAAGATTTTTTCATTGTCTTTCACTTTTGAAATTTTAATTGTAATGTGTTTCAGTGTGAATCTCTTTGGGTTCATCTTTTTTGGAACTCCCTAGGCTTTCTGGATCTGGCTGTCTATTTCCTTTCCCATGTTAGGGAAGTTTTAAGCGATTATTTCTGCAAATAAGTTTCCTGCCCTTTTCTCTCTCTCTTCTCCTTCTGGGACCCCTTTAATGTGAATGTTAATATGCTTGATGTCCCATAAGTCGCTTAGGCCATCTTAACTTTTTTCATTCTTTTTCTTTTTGCTGCTCTGATTGGGTGAGTTCCACTGCCTGGCCTTTGAGTTGATTGATCTTTCTTCTGCTTCATCTACTCTGCTGTTGAAACCCTTTAGTGTATTTTTCAATTCTGTTACTGTGTTCTTCAGTTTTGTGACTTCTATTTGGTACTTTCTTATATTTTTCATCTCTTTATTAAAGTTCTCACTAGGTTCATCCATTGTTCTCCCCAGTTTGGTGAGCCATTTTATTACCATTATTGAACTATTTATCAGCTAAATTACTTATCTCTGTTTCATAGGTTTTATCTTCTTCCTTTATTTGGAACATATTCCTCAATTTCTTCATTTTACGTGACTCTGTTGGTTTCTATATAGTAGATGAAACAACTACCTCTCTGTCTTGAAGGAGTGACCTTGTGTAGGAGATGAACCTTATCATTCAACCCTGCCCCAGCTCTTCGTTGTCTCTCAATCCTTTGTGACTGTCCATACGGCCTATTTTATTTTTAATAGTTCCCAGTAGTTGAGGGTGTGCCAAGACCTGTCAGTGTTACAAAGAGGGGTATTTCAGTCAGCACCTTGATTCAGGAAGATTTAGAATCCAGACCTTCAGGTAGCAGCTTTTAAAGCATGCAAATATACACAGTCCTGTGGAACTGCAAGTATAAATCCTGCTGGCCCCTAGAGCCAGGTGATCTGGAGGTGTTCCCTGGGCAACAGCTGCAAAAATCAAGGCTCCAGAGGAGTGTATAAGTTCCTTTTCTGGGAGTGAGGCAGAGGGAGAGAGTGTAGCTGGTGTCCTCTTGCCCATATTTCTTGAGAGCACCTCCACATGCCTCTAAATGCATGCTATACCTGAATCCTGTCCCTTAGGCCAAAGCTCCAGGATAAGTAAATACCTCTTTCACAGAAAGACCAAAGGTGTGTTTCAGGCTTCTGTCTGTGCAGTGCCCTGGGGGTGGCAGTCTGCCAAGAATTCTCTCTTCTATTGTTACAGTCCTGTGGAACCCAGGAAGGTGAGCCCCTGTGGCTACCAGAGCCAGATGATAAAGGGATGTTTCCTGGGTGGCAGCCACAGAAACCAGGGCACCAGAGGTAAAAAGTGGGGCGCTAGACATGTGTAAGAGCTCCTGCCCAAACAATACTGGCATTCTGGAGTGCAAGTCCCTGCTCTGGAGGGAGAGCATGAAGGCTGTGCCTGCCCTCTGCAGTCTCTAGAAAGGTTTACAGTCAGCCCTTGGTGTGTTTTTAATTAGAAGCCTTGCCCCTATGCTGAATCAGTGATGCTAATCTTTTAGGCCTCTTTCATAAGAAGACTGGGCTCCTGGCTCTCCTGAGCTCCTTGCCTCTTGCTGTGCCCTAAGGGTGGTAGCTGTTTAAGAATTCTTTCTCCTGGCTATAGTTCTGTGGGACCCATAGTGTAAGCCACCAGAGCCAGAAAATGTAGAGGTGTTCCCTGGTGGCAGCTGCAAAAATTGGGGCACCAAAGAAGGGTATAAGCTCCTTTCTGGAATATACCAGCAAGCTGGAGTGAAGCAGCGGGAGAGCCCAAAGACTGTGCCCTCCAGCCTGTCTTACCCAAGGTCACCTCCTAGAAGCATGCCAGACCAGTAAAGCCTGCCGCTCAGGTCAGAGCTCCTGGACGAGCAAATAGGCTTCTTTCTCAGAAACACTGTGAGTATGTTTTAGTAGGCTATCTTTGCAGTGCCCTGGGGGTAGTAGTCTGCCAAGAACTGTCTCTGATTGTTACAGTCCTCTGGCACCCAGGAATGTAAGCCCCCAGGCCTCCAGAGCCAAGTGATCAAGGGGCATCCTGTGGGCGGCACCCACAAAAACCAGGCACCAGATGCATATAAAACCTCCCCTCTGGGAGATGCTGACACTCTGGAGCACAGTAGAGAGAGAGCACAAAGATGGAGCCCACCCCAAGAAGAGAAAACAAAGGTCTAGAGTGGGGAAAAAAGATGGCACCTCTAGGTTTAACAAAATTAAAGTTTTAGTGAGGATGCCATTCCCTGGTTGGAGGGTAGAGATGACACCTGCCAAGGGGTGAGGAGAAAAGGCACCCACTGGCTTTAGCAATGCAGAGGGAGAGTGTGAAAATGGTGCCCCCCATCCTCCGTCCCTGGAGAGTATTGCAGTGCATCCCACCCTTCTGATGGATGCTTTAAGATTAGCAGTTGAATCTCTTTCTTGTAAAGTCGAAGTGCTTTTCAAATGGCTGCTTCTGTGCTGGGCCCCGTGGTAAGTGAGTTCATGCAAGCACTTCAAGGGCCATTTCTCAGATTGTTGCAGCCCTTTGGGTCTCATGGACATGAGCCCTGTTGGATTTCAAAGCCAGATTTCTGGAGGCTTGTCTCTCATGTGCAAATCTTAAAAGTTGGGGTGCCTTTTTTTGGGTACAAACCCTTCACTCCTCAGGGAGAAACTCTGGGTTTATGTTTCCTCCTGATTGTGGGTTGCCATGCCAGGGATGGAGTTTGTGATGAAATTGGATCTCAGCTTCTCCTACCGCTTTGATGTGGCCTTTTGCTCATTTTCCCCATGTAGAGAAGCTCAGCTAGTTTTCAGAGGAAATTGTTCCATATATAGCTGTAGATTCAGTGTGTCCGTAGGAGGAGGTGGGTCCAGAATCTTCTTACATCATCGTCTTGAACTGCCTCCCTTGCTTGTACTTTTTAAAAAGCTGTTAGTCCAGTTTCCTTATTTAACCTTTGGCTATCTGGTTTATCAAGTTTTTTTTTTTTAATCCTCTAATGCCCTCCTGTGGCCTACATAGCATTATTCTATTTTTGTATTTCCTTCTAATTTTTGCCATTTTTGTAGTTGCATTTCTGCTTTGTCATAATATGTAACATTTGTACATCAGTTTTCCATTGTCATTCCGACATTTGCTTCATATATTGCTTTATATATTTTAAAATGCTCACACCATCAGTCCTTTGCCTGAAATTTTCCCAGTTATCACTTGGTTGGATGAGGCTCATCTTTAATACAGAGGTTGTTCAAATAAGGCCCACAGGCCAAATATGGCCCATAGCCCATTGTTATATGGCTTATGAGCTAAGAATTTTTCTCCTTATTTTTAAAGGATTGTATAAAACACACACACACACACAAGCCAAAGAATAATGAGTGACAGAAACCGTATATGACCCTCAAAGCACATAATATCTACCATCAGGCCCTTTACAGAGAAAGTTTGCTGACCTCTGCTCTTGCAAATTCCTTAAGAAGGGCTGATGGGTACAGAATTCTCTAAGTTTTTATATGTTTCTAACCAATTTTCTTAGTCTTGTTATTTGAAGGACAATGTATCTGGATATAAAATCCTTGGTTCGGGCTTCCCTGGTGGCACAGTGGTTGAGAGTCTGCCTGCCGATGCAGGGGACAAGGGTTCGTGCCCCGGTCTGGGAAGATCCCACATGCTGCGGAGCGGCTGGGCCTGTGAGCCATGGCTGCTGAGCCTGCGGTCTGGAGCCTGTGCTCTGAAAGGGGAGAGGCCACAACAGTGAGGCCTGTGTACCGCAAAAAAAAAAAAAAATCCTTGGTTCACACACATTCTTTGAGGGTTTTTTTAACACATTCTTAGAGTTTTAAAAAAATGCTACTTGTATTAACTTTTTATTGCTGCTACCTTAAACCCTTAAAATAATACACACTTATTATTTCATAGTTTCTCTGCATCAGGAATACAGACACAGCGAGGCTAGAGTCTCACTCGGGGTTTCATAGGCTGAAAGCAAGGTATCAGGAAGGCTCTGCTTCTCTCTGGAGGTCTAGGGAAGAATTTGCTTTGAAGCTCAACCTGGTTGTTGGCAGAATTCAGGTTTTTTCTTGGAGTTTTAGGACTGAGGTCAACATTTCCTTGCTGGTTTTCAGCCGGGGGCTGCTCTCAGCTCCTAGAGGACTCCTGCATTCTTTGCCATGTGGCCTTCTCCATCTTCAAGGCAGCAAGGGCATGTGAAATCTTGTGCTTCAAATCTCTGACTTCCCCTTCTGTAACCAGGTGGGGAAAACAGTTTTTAAAAGACTCACGTGATTAGACCAGGATACTCTTCCTTTCTTAAAGTCAATTGTAACATATAATTGAATCATGAGTAAAATCACCATTTTCACAGTCCCAGGGATGGTGTAGGCATGCATATCAGAGTGTAGGAAATCTCAGGGCCTTAGAATTCTGCCTACCACACTGCTGCACTTGTTGCTTTGCTTGGTGTGTTGGTTTTTAAATGTCTATTGCCAGTTTCTTTTGCCTTTTAAGTCATTTGATCTTTTTGCCTGTAGACTTTGATAACATTTTGTCTTTGAAATCTAATAGTTTTATTAGAATATGTCTCAAAGTTGATCAGTTTTCCCAGGGTACCCACAGCGTCCTTATAATGTAGATTCAGATATACATTTTTTTTCTATTTTTGGAAAGTGTGCTTAGGCTGTAGGTTAAAATATTACTTCTATTCTACTGTTTTTTCTTCCTCGGGGCCTCCAATAACACAATTATTATTCCTTCTTTGCCTATTTTCCATTCCATTTACATTTTCTCTGAACTTCTTTATACAATTTTCATTTTCTTGGTTGTTTTCCTGCCTTTCTTCAATGACTGTTATTTTCATCTGAATCTGTTCTCCCTTGAGCATCTTGTAACTTATTCCTCATTTCTGAGACAATTTTGTCTTTTTCTTCCATTTCTTTCCTGAGTTTAAACAACTCTCCTTTTACTTCTGATTTTTTTCCATTTCTGGTCTGTTTTTGAATTTGTTTCCCAGTGGTTTATCGTGTCCTCAAAAGTTTGTCTGAAATACATTTGTTTGGAATGTTCACTTTTCGTGTCCTCCTCCATGAATGCTTATTGGAAATTTTCCTCAGTTGAAATGTAGGGAATTTCACTTCCTGACTTTCTGCAGTAGCTCTGTATGGACTTAACTTTCCTCTTGTTCACAGGTATGGTATTTTATGCTTGTCTTTTTTCTTACTGGCCCTAAAATTCTCCTTTTTTCTCTTTCCCCTTAACACTTTCGAAAGAGGGCTTCTCCCTTTTGCCTTTATTACTCCTCCAGAATCTATGCATTTTGATGACTGCCCCCTTAAATCATGCCTGTACCTTTTAAATCATGTATGTACTTTGAAGTCCCTTTCCTGTAGTTCATGCTCTGATCTGCCTGCACACTTTTTAGTATTTCCAGATTTAGGGTGCATTTAGTCTTTGTGGTGGCAGTTCCAGATCAACCTTAGACTCCTTCCCTAGTTTCCTTTTTCTGTCTTCACTGCAGTTATTTTGGTCTACCTTTGTCTGCCACAGAGCCTTTTATTGAGGGAGGTGGGGCAGAAGTGTGAGAGAGCCATGCATGGGGATTTGGTGATTTTTTTCTCCTCATTTTACTTAATTATTTTGAAGATTTGACATTATCTGCCTTCGAGTTATATATAGTATGGTTTTGTGTAGAATTTACTTTTTCTTTCTTGTTTCATGTTGCTTGTGAAGGGAATATTAGGAGGCAGACAGCTAAGTAGCTGCCATGTCTTTAATTACCTGAAAGCCCCTATACATAGGTTACTAACAAAATAGTTTTAAAAGCTTCAGGAAGAACTTGACAGCTTGTGGCTATCCATTAGTGCTCTGGAGGAAAACGAGTGTCAGTATGAGGACCCTATCTGCTACTCAGAGCTTTCTGGCTGCAGTGTAAATGAAGTTCACTAGTGACCTTGGTGTATTTTCTCCACTTACAAACTTTTGACATCTATGGTTTTGATCTGGTCCACCTCCATTTCCCCTTTCTTCTGGAAATATCACTTAGATTTCCTTTGGGGACCACCCTCAGTTTCAGAGATGGACACATCTCACATAGAGACCTAACCAGTCAGTATACAATTCATCTTTTAAGTCACAGTGATTGTTTGAGGGTGGCATTGAACCAATCCTTCCAATGAGACTCAATCCTGATCTCTTATTAAAACTATATAAAAGAAAAACACTCTGCTGGGGTTGGTAATCAGGAAATATTCCAGTCTGTTTTAGTCTTCTATATATTGTTCATCGTTTCTGACCATTTAGAAAAGGGATTACATTAGCAAATGGTTTACAGAATCCCTATTGCCCACGGAAATCCAAGGTGGAGAAAATATTATAGTGTGGTGCCACCATAGAGCCATCTCACTCAATGAAGTGAGAGATCACCAGAGATAAAAGCCCAGAATAAACACTCTTGAGAAGAGAGATGTCAAATATTATCAAATAGTCAAATTTCTTAGAAAATCTCCTCTTTTTTCCGAAAGTATTCTGGGGTAGACCCCAAAGCTGAAGTAAAGGAGGACTAGTCCTCCCTTTTTTTTAACAGGCTCAAATATAAACTAGGGAACTTATTAAGAAAAAAATTGAAATGTGAAACTATTTTTAGAAAATATATAATATGTGGTCAGAAGTTTTTAGAGAGGCTTAGAGAGTAAACAAGCTATGGCTCTCTAGATAAAAATTGACCCCTGAGATAAAAACTAGACCAAAAGGTCTTCTGTTAAGAATTGGAAGCCTGTAGGTAAAGAAGCCAGGAGAATAGTGCAAGTGAAAGGAGCACTGAAATAATAATTGTTCAATTCTGGCTAAGAAGCTGAAGGACAATCCAAAATCTGTCTAATCATGGCCACTCTGAGGGAGACCTGAGTCCACAACAGTTCCTCGTCCTTCCTCTAAACTCCCAAGTGGAACAATATGGCATTCTTGTTGATATTAGTGTTCTCTATCCTTAATCCTGCTACTCTGGAACATCAGATCCTCAGAGGAGTTTTGAGGGTGTCTAAAAAGCAAAATGACTTACAGTGAGAGAGAGAGAAAGAATTTTGTCTTAATGTAAAAATGACTGACAGGATAAAAGATGATGAAGAATTTGAAAATGTAATCATAGAAGCTTGAGAAGAAATAACCTTTATTTGATTTGGTCTACTAGAACCACTCTGAAAACTGAGAATTTACAACAGCTCTAAGTCTCAACCCATATCTGATACTTTGGGATCTCTGTTGGAGAAATATTCCTTTATTCTTTGTGGCACTTACAGATTTAATAGGCAGGATCTACTTCCAGAGAAAATATACTGCAGCCCTTTCATATTATCAGATTATAGCTGATGTGACATTAGATTACCTACACTAGCCTAAAGAAATGACTCAAGGAATTACCAAAGATACTTACATGTGGAATCCCCCCAAAAAATGTCAAACTCATAGAAATAGAGATTAGAAAAGTGATTTCCAGGGGCTGGGAGGTAGAGGAAATAGGAAGCAGTTGGGAAAACGGTACAAACTTCCAGTTATAAGATAATGTATAACATGATGATTGTGGTTGAAAATACTGTCTTGTATAACTAAAATTTACTAACAGAGTAGAAATTAAGTGCTGTCACCAAATTTTTTAAAAAAAAGATGTGAGGTGATGGATGTGTTAATTAGCAAGATGAGAAGAATCTTTCACAGTGAATATCAAATTATTAAAATGTATACTTTAAATATCTTATAATTTAATGTCAGTTATACCTCAATAAAGCTGACCAAAAAATTACCAAAGAAATAGCTATGGTCTCAGAATCCCCAAGGGTAAAAGACAGACAGGCTAACTGGAACAAAGTCAATTAGAGTTCAGATGGATTCTTCCTAGATTTTCATAAATCTCTTTTTGTACTGACGTGAAAAGGTTAGGCCATGCTCTAGGGGTGTTAAAAACATGGCACTGCCTGTCCCTTAAATCAGTAGAAGCCGTGGCTTAGTCTCCTTGCTTCAGAACAATTACAGTCTTCAAGAAATTAGTCAAAGCATCTTCAGATCTTGTGTTAGGCTCACCTTTAAATCCGATGTTACCACAGGCAGTAAATCTCTATTGCTAAAGGAAATCACTCATCATTTTTCTACTAGTTAAATAAATAATTATAAACTATTTACACTTTCTTTTTCTCATATTACCATCTACTGGTATAATATTCTTTGAATATACAGAATAGTTACAATAATTGTTTTAATGTCCTTTTCTGTCAACTCTAATGTTTGTGTTAGTTCTGGGTCAATTTTGATTTTCTCATTATGGGCCCTATTTTCCTGTTTCTTTGCATGCCTGATAATTTTGCCAGAAATCGTGATTCTACCTTGATGGGTACCATATTTTTTTGTATCCTTCTAAATATTCTTAAGCTCTGTTTTGGAACACAGTTACTTGGAAATGGGTCATTTGCGGCCATGCTGTTAAGATGTGTTAGGAGAAGAGCTATGTGGACTCCAGGGCTCACTATTCACTACTACTGAGGCCAGGCTCTGTTGTATACTACCCAGTGCCCGTAAATCACAAGGTTTCCAATTCTGGCTGGTGAGAACTGGTACTGCACACTTGTGTGTGTGTGCACGTATGTGTGCGTGCATGTGCATGCTGGGCACTGTCACTTCTAACCCTTTTGGATGGCCTTTTCTCCAGCCTTAGGTAGATTCCTCAAAGGCATGTGCTGCTCAGTACTCAGCTCAGTACTCAGAGAGGACCGTGTGGGCGTCTCTGATGTGCTCCCTCTGTGCGGCTCTCTCCTCTCCCGTCCTCTGTCCTGGAACGCTTGCAGCCTGTGTCTCCCTGGACTCTCAATTCTCATTCCTTAACCCAGGGAAACCATCCTGATTTCCACTCCTTGCATCACAGCCTGAACTCCCTCAAGGCTGTAAGTCGAGGCAACAATAGGGCTCACCTCACTTGTTCCCTTTCTTTCAGGGATGAGAGTGCTTTGTTGCTTGATGTCCAGTCTCTTAAAAACCATTGTTTCATATTTTGTCTGTTTTTTTTCTGTTATTTCAAATGAAAGTAGAGGGTCACAATAGAAGCTAGTATATATGACAGACACTCTAAACGTACTATAGAAACACTTCTAAAGTATCATAGAAATGCTTTAACAAATCATCACACTATATAGGCTGTTTTAACTATAATCTTGACTAGAAATGATCACCAGTCTAACTCTATAATTCTCCTCTTGTTCCGGATGAGGATATTAATATTCTTGGCATGTGACTGTCACGACAACACTCATTTGCAACCCATTAAGATTGATCATCTCTCCTGTGCAATTGGGATCTTTGTTCCTATGCATAATTCAGGACAAAGGTTTTCAGTGCCACCCCAGGACCAAGGCTAATTGTTCTCTGGGGCTCTTAGTTAGGCTGTTTCAAGATTCTGACTCCCCAATACCATCAAATTGACAATACCTCCTTACCTCCAAAGGGATAAATACTATAGGAGTTAGACAACTTAAAGAGGCTTTTACCAGCCTGCCAATCAGTGAGTCCCTCACTCTTGAAAGTCAGACACAGAAATGGATGCCCTCCAGGAAACTTGCCTCTGAATGTCAATTAATCAACAATAGTCTCACTCAAGTACTACACATCTGCAGATGATGTCAACCCACTTAAACCTCTGAAACTCTTCAAGTGCTTGAACTCCATGCTTCCTCAAAACCCTATATAAGTTCAGTAGTTTGCTCTGATCAGGGAGGCCACTGTCTAACTTCTCTCTCCCCTACCACAGTAAGCAATAAATTCAGCTGTGTTTTTTAATTTTTTAGTATTTTGTTCTATTTTATTTATTTATTTATTTTGGGCTGCATTGGGTATTCGTTGCTGCGTGTGGCTTTCTCTAGTTGCAGAGAGCAGGCACTACTCTTTGTTGCAGTGTGTGGGCTTCTCATTGTGGTGGCTTCTCTTGTTGCGGAGCATGGGCTCTAGGCGCACAGGCTGCAGTAGTTGCAGCATGCGGGCTCAGTAGTTGCAGCACGCAGGCCCTAGAGTGCAGGCTTCAGTAGTTGTGGCACATGGGCTTAGTTGCTCTGTGGCATGTGGGATCTTCCTGGACCAGGGATTGAACCTATGTCTCCTGCATTGGCAGGTGGATTCTTAAACACTGCACCACCAGGGAAGTCCCCAGCTGTGTGTTTTTTTTTTTATATTAGATATTGAGTAGTGGGCTCATCAACCTCTGAGTCTTATATTTGATATTCTAATTTTATAATTGCTCATTTGATTTAGGTCCTAATACTATTATCAGCAGCTACCATTACTTGAGCATCAATTAAGCCAGGTATTATGCCAGCTGTTTACATACTTTAAATCTGGATTACTTAATCTGAAATGAGAATATAAAGCTGAATTTATTGCTTACTATAGTAAGGGAGAGCTACATTGGTCAGGCATAATCTCCTGGAACAGAGTTGAATAAACTTCTTTGTAAATGTCCAAGGAACCTGCAAATACAACCTCTGAGATATCTTATATACGAATAGAGATATGGTCTTATAAAAGGTGTGCTAGTAATTACCCAGCATAGAAGGGTATATGTTTACTAGACAGTGGGAGAGTTTTTACCACTTTTCAGGTGATCGTATTTCCAGGGAGTATCTACTAGATGTTAGACTAGGACATCTCACTGAAATAAAGTATCATATCATTTAGTTGCCAAATCATCCAGTACCTCATTAAATGCATTTTGATAAAATTTACTTAAAACAATAGCCAGGTATCATGCAACAGCATCTCCTATCATACAACGCATTAATATAAATTTACTGGGTGGAAAATGGGGAAAGGGACAAAAAAGATGGGGTGGTTCTGTATTGATATCAAAGAGTTCATAAAAGGATAAACTCAGGTCCAAAATCTTCAGTCCACATCAAAGACTTCATGTCCTGATGACAGTGGAAACAGCCCAGCACTAGTTGCTGGGCTCAGGGAATCAGGGTGATGTAGATGTTCTAAGCGAAGAAGCTCCTCTGTCAAGGACACCACCTCTCTTTAGTTCAGAATGACACTTCTTGGGCACAAGCCTAAGGTTCTGTATATTCTCCCATTGATGTAGAGCAGACTGATCAGATATGCTGCTGTGCCTTTTATCTTGGTCCTATTGGAAAGAAAACACACCCCAAAACTGTTAGAAACTAACTGCAGAGCTGAGAACCTATTTTGTCTTTATGGACGTCATTTTTTTTTCAAGATAGGTGCTTCTAAACTAGACAGCTTGGGAGAGGTAGAACTTTTAAGAAAGAAATTCAGTTCATTGGTTTTCCAAACAGTAGTTTAAAGAGATCTACAGATTAGTGGAGAGTAGCTGGATGAAGAGAGAACTTGTGTAATTAGAAATCTGAGAAGGAACAAATCCAGAATTGCTTAAGACAGACAAATATTCCACCTCTTTCTGCCACCTGTCTTCCCTCTGCAATGGGTTT
This sequence comes from Mesoplodon bidens, assembly GCF_964165515.1. NCBI lineage: Eukaryota > Metazoa > Chordata > Mammalia > Artiodactyla > Ziphiidae > Mesoplodon > Mesoplodon bidens. Next base: position 2,603,895 of record NC_138181.1, read on the forward strand.
TTGGTCAGCTCAAGTTGTAGGCCATCGCATTTGCACTTAAACCAGCGCCAAGCTTCTTCCAGGTTAGCTGTTATCTGCACATACAAATGTTCTCATTAAAATTTACAAGAAAGGAACACTTAATCTTTTTGTGTATTAGTTCAAGAGACTCTTTTTTTTTTTTTTTTTGCGGTACACGGGCCTCTTACTGTTGTGGCCTCTCCCGTTGCAGAGTACAGGCTCGGGATGCACAGGCTCAGCGACCATGGCTCACGGGCCCAGCCACTCCATGGCGTGTGGGATCTTCCCAGACCAGGGCACGAACCTGTGTCCCCTGCATCAGCAGGCAGACTCTCAACCACTGCGCCACCAGGGAAGCCTGAGACTCTTTTTACACTGTATAATTTAAAAGCTTTATTTCCCCCCACAGTTAGCAAATGGGCTTCATATTAGTTAAACTGGAAGTTTTATTCCCATAGTTGCCAGTTCAAGAGACTTTACCTAGATATTAAAAGACTCAAATTCTAACTGCATGGTCTTTGCAACCTGTTTGCATAATACACATCCTCCTATAGATGAGAGAATAATTTCTGAATATGGAGTTAAACAATGAATGCAAACCTGATTTTCATGCATTTGTTAATATTTCCTGGATGTGAACTGAGGTGAGAGGGCTCGGGAGAAAGTTAAGATAGGAGTGAAAGTACAAGATGGCATTGAAAATTCATGTGGTAGTTCAAACCACACTTTGAGTTCTGTTCTCTAAGACTAAACACTTCTCCAAAGTCCCTGAACTGTAAAGCCTAGAATTTCCTGCTGTGCTTTATAAAGGTAATAGAATGAATTAGTAAAAACACTGGACCAGCTTAGTGTAAATGGTATTTTTTATTTCCTTTATCAAAATATTTTATACTTTAGCTCCTAAGCACAAACTTCCAAATGATCTGTTAGACTTGAAAACAGTCCCTCTAATAGTCTGCCTTTGAAGATGATCTAGAATCAGTATTCATTTACTTGACAAATATTTATTGAGTGCCTATATGTGCCTAGCACTTTTCTATGTATTTGGGATATTTTGTTATTTTGAAGGTAGAGCCAACAGGTTTTTATTATATATAAAGGTTGCTTCAAAATAGCTGCAGAACATATCCTCTAGAATAAAAAGTAAAATGACTGGTTTTCCCCCTTTGATTATTTATGTTTCATGGACAGCATTTTCATGTTTTAACTCTGAGGTCTCAGAGACTAGTGTATTTCTCTCTTGCTTGGGAGAAGGCAAGTTCGATGAGACGAGGGGCTTTTTCTGGCTTATTCACCCTATAGCTCCATCACCTAGCATGGCACCAGCCATATAATAGGTCCTTTATAAATTTGTGCTACTATGTACTTGTCCCATATTAACCAGGTCACAGTGTGAGTAGAAAATAGTGAGATAAGAAAATAGAGCTCTGCTTGTCATTTAACTTTTAGAAAGCTACAAAGCTAAAGTATTTTCCAGGTCTGTTTGTGCATCCTGACGACAGACACACTCCCATCCACGCCCAAACCAAACCCCACTTTTCTCTTTATCAGAAGTGGAGGGAAAGATGCTTGAAATGACATTCATTGTACATCATGTCTCCTCTTGTATGGTGAATGAGAATGGAGCCAACATTTATTGAAACTTACTCCAAGCCATCTATCAGAGTAACAGTGGTAGGTAATAACTTCCTATTATAGAAGTGGTAACTGATGAGTTACAGAAAGTAAATGTAACTTCCTTAAGGGCCCAGTAAGTGTCATTGTTGGCAAACTCACAAGAGACGAGTCCATATTCCTTTTAATTAATTAATTAATTAATTAAACATCTTTATTGGAGTATAATTGCTTTACAGTGGTGTGTTAGGTTCTGCTTTATAACAAAGTGAATCCGTTATACATATACATATGTCCCCATATCTCTTCCCTCTTGCATCACCCTCCCTCCCACCCTCCCTATCCCACTCCTCCAGGTGGTCACAAAGCACTGAGCTGATCTCCCTGTGCTATGCAGCTGCTTCCCACTAGCTATCTATTTTACGTTTGGTAGTGTGTATACGTCCAAGCCACTCTCTCACTTCGTCCCAGCTTACCCTTCCCCCTCCCTGTATCATCAAGTCCATTCTCTAGTAGGTCTGTGTCTTTATTCCCGTCTTGCCCTTAGGTTCTTCATGACCATTTTTGTTCATTTTTTTTTAGATTCCATATATATGTGTTAGCATATGGTATCTGATTTTCTCTTTCTGACTCACTTCACTCTTTATGACAGACTCTAGGTACATCCACCTCAGTACAATAACTCAATTTCGTTTACTTTTATGGCGAGTACTATTCCATTGTATATATGTGCCACATCTTCTTTGTCCATTCACCTGTTGATGGACACTTAGATTGCTTCCATGTCCTGGCTATTGTAAATAGAGCTGCAATGAACATTGTGGTACATGACTCTTTTTGAATTATGGTTTTCTCAGGGTATATGCCCAATAGTGGGATTGCTGGGTCATATGCTAGTTCTATTTTTAGTTTTTTAAGGAAACTCCATACTGTTGTCTATAGTGGCTGTATCAATTTACATTCCCACCAACAGTGCAAGAGGGTTTCCTTTTCTCCACACCCTCTCCAGCATTTATTGTTTGTAGATTTTTTTTTTTTTTTGCAGTACGCGGGCCTCTCACTGTTGTGGCCTCTCCCATTGCGGAGCACAGGCTCTGGATGCGCAGGCTCAGTGGCCATGGCTCACGGGCCCAGCTGCTCCGTGGTATGTGAGATCTTCCCAGACCAGGGCGTGAACCCATGTCCCCTGTATCAGCAGGTGGACTCTCAATCACTGCGCCACCAGGGAAGCCCAATTGTTTGTAGATTTTTTGATGATGGCTATTCAGACTGGTGTGAGGTGATACCTCATTGTAGTTTTGATTTGCATTTCTCTAATGATTAGTAATGTTGAACATCTTTTCATGTGTTTGTTCGCCATCTGTATCTTCTTAGGAGAAATGTCTCTTTAGATCTTCTACCATTTTTGGATTGGGTTTTCTGTTTTTTTGATATTGAGCTGCATAAGCTGCTTGTATATTTTGGAGGTTAATCCTTTGTCAGTTTCTTCATTTGCAAATATTTTCTCCCATTCTGAGGGTGGTCTTTTCATCTTGTTTGTGGTTTCCTTTGTTGTGCAAAAGATTTTAAGTTTCATTAGGTCCCATTTGTTTTTGTTTCTATTTCCATTTCTCTAGGAGGTGGGTCAAAAAGGATCTTCCTGTGATTTATGTCATAGAGTGTCCTCTAAGAGTTTGATAGTGTCTGGCCTTACATTTAGGTCTTTAATCCATTTTGAGTGTATTTTTGTGTATGGTGTGAGGGAGTGTTCTAATTTCATTCTTTTACATGTAGCTCTCCAGTTTTCCCAGCACCACTTATTGAAGAGGCTGTCTTTTATCCAATATATATTCTTGCCTCCTTTATCAAAGATAAGGTGACCATATGTGAGTGGATTTATCTCTGGGCTTCCTATCCTGTTCCATTGATCTATATTTCTGTTTTTCTGCCAGTACCATACTGTCTTGGTAACTGTAGCTTTGTAGTATAGTCTGAAGTCTGGGAGCCTGATTCCTCCAGCTCTGTCTTTCTTTCTCAAGATTGCTTTGGCTATTCAGGGTCTTTTGTGTTTCCATACAAATTGTGAAATTTGTAAGTTGCTTTGGGTAGTATAGTCATATTCACAAATGTTGATTCTTCCAATCCAAGAACATGGTATACCTCTCCATCTGTTTGTATCATCTTTAACTTCTTTCATCAGTGTCTTATAGTTTTCTGCATACAGGTCTTTTGTCTCCTTAGGTAGGTTTCTTCCTAGGTATTTTATTCTTTTTGTTGCAGTGGTAAATGGGAGTGTTTCCTTAATTTCACTTTCAGATTTTTCATCATTAGTGTATAGGAATGCAAGAGATTTCTGTGCATTAATTTTGTATCCTGCTACACTACCAAATTCATTGATTAGCTCTAGTAGTTTTCTGGTAGCATCTTTAGGATTCTGTATGTATAGTATCATGTCATCTGCAAACAGTGAAAGTTTTACATTTTTTTTCTGATTTGCATTCCCTTTATTTCTTTTTCGTCTCTGATAGCTGTGGCTAAAACTTCCAAAACTATGCTGAATAATAGTCGTAAGAGTGGGCAACCTTGTCTTCTTACTGATCTTAGAGGAAATGGTTTCAGTTTTTCCCCATTGAGGACGATATGCCTACTTCCTGGAGGGTTTTTATCATAAATGGGTTTTGAATTTTGTCAAAAGCTTTCTCTGTATCTATTGAGATGGTCATATGGTTTTTCTCCTTCAGTTTGTTAATATGTTGTATCACATTGATTGATTTGCATATATTGAAGAATCCTTGCATTCCTGGGATAAACCACACTTGATCATGGTGTATGATCCTTTTAATGTGCTGTAGGGATTCTGTTTGCTAGTATTTGGTTGAGGATTTTTGCATCTATGTTCATGAGCGATATTGGCCTGTAGTTTTCTTTCTTTGTGACATCTTTGTCTGGTTTTGATATCAGGGTGATGGTGGCCTCATAGAATGAGTTTGGGCGTGTTCCTCCCTCTGCTATATTTTGGAAGAGTTTCAGAAGGATAGGTGTTAGCTCTTCTCTAAATGTTTGATAGAATTCATCTGTGGATCCATCTGGTCCTGGGCTTTTGTTTGTTGGAAGATTTTTAATCACAGTTTCAATTTCAGTGCTTGTGATTGGTCTGTTCATATTTTCTCTTTCTTCCTGGTTCAGTCTCGGAAGGTTGTGCGTTTCTAAGAATTTGTCCATTTCTTCCAGGTTGTCCATTTTATTGGCATAGAGTTGCTTGTAGTAGTCTCTCATGATCCTTTGTATTTCTGCAGTGTCAGTTGTTACTTCTCCTTTTTCATTTCTAATTCTATTGAGTCTTGAGTCTTCTTCCTTTTTTTCTTGATGAGTCTGGCTAATGGTTTATCAATTTTGTTTATCTTCTCAAAGAACCAGCTTTTAGTTATATTGATCTTTGCTATTGTTTCCTTCATTTCTTTTTCATTTATTTCCGATCTTTATGATTTCTTTCCTTCTGCTAACTTTGTGGTTATTTTGTTCTTCCTTCTCTAATTGCTTTAGGTGTAAGGTTAAGTCGTTTATTTGAGATGTTTCTTGTTTCTTGAGGTAGGATATTTTTGCTATAAACTTCCCTCTTAGCACTGCTTCTGCTGCATCCCATAGGTTTTGTGTCATCGTTTTCATTGTCATTTGTTTCTAGGTATTTTTTTGATTTACTCTTTGATTTCTTCAGTGGTCTCTTGGTTATTTAGCTGTGTATTGTTTAGCCTCCATGTATTTGTATTTCCTACAGATTTTTTCCTGTAGTTAATTGATATCCAGTCTCATAGCATTGTGGTCAGAAAAGATACTTGATACGATTTCAATTTTCTTAAATTTCCTGAGGATTGATTTGTGACACAAGACATGATCTATTCTGAGTGTTCCGTGAGAACTTGAGAAGAAAGTATATTCTGTTGTTTTTGGATGGAATGTCCTATAAATGTCAATTAAGTCCATCTTGTTTAATGTATCATTTGAAGCTTGTGTTTCCTTATTTCTTTCCAGTTTGGATGATCTGTTCATTGGTGAAAGTGGGATGTTAAAGTCCCCTGCTGTGAATGTGTTGCTGTTGATTTCGCCTTTTATGGTTGTTAGCATTTGCCTTATGTTTTGAGGTGCTCCTATGTTGGGTGCATACTTACAATTGTTATGTCTTCTTCTTGGATTGATCCCTTGATCATTATGTAGTGTCCTTGTCTCTTGTAATAGTCTTGATTTTAAAGTCTATTTTGTCTGATATGAGAATTGGTACTCCAGCTTTCTTTTGCTTTTCATTTGCATGCAATATTTTTTCTATCCCCTCACTTTCTGTCTGTATGTGTCCCTAGGTCTGAAGTGGGTCTCTTGTAGACAGCGTATATATGGGTCTTGTTTTTGTATCCATTCAGCCAGTCTGTGTCTTTTGGTTGGAGCATTTAATCCATTTATATTTAAGGTAATTATTAATATGTATGCTACTATTACCATTTTCTTAATTGATTTGGGTTTGTTATTGTAGGTCTTTTCCTTCTCTTGTGTTTCCTGCTTAGAGAAGTTCCTTTAGCATTTGTTCTAAAGCTGGTTTGGTGGTGCTGAATTCTCTTAGCTTTTGCTTATCTGTAAAGGTTTTAATTTCTCTGTTGAATCTGAATGACATCCTTGCTGGGTAGAGTAATATTGGTTGTAGGTTTTTCCCTTTCACCACTTTAATTATGTTCTACCACTCCCTTTTGGGTTGCAGAGTTTCTGCTGAAAAAGCAGCTGTTAACCTTATGGGGATTCCCTTGTATGTTATTTGTTGCTTTTCCTTTGCTGCTTTTAACATTTTTTCCTTGTATTTAATTTTTGATAGTTTGATTAATGTGTCTCAGCATGTTTCTCTTTGGGTTTATCCTGTGTGGTACTCTCTGTGCTTCCTGGACTTGACTGACTATTTCATTTCCCATGTTAGGGAAGTTTTCAACTATAATCTCTTCAAATATTTTTTCAGTCCCTTTCTTTTTCTCTTCTTCTTCTGGGACCCGTATATTTCGAATGTTGGTGTGTTTAATGTTGTCCCAGAGGTCTCTGAGACTGCCCTCAATTCTTTTCATTCTTTTATTCTGCTCCCTGGCAGTTATTTCCACCATCTTATCTTCTAGCTCACTTATCCATTCTTTTGCCTCAGTTATTCTGCTACTGATTTCTTCTAGAGTATTTCTAATTTCAGTAACTGTTTGTTTGTTTGCTCTTTAATTCTTCTAGATCCTTGTTAAATGTTTCTTGTAATTTTTCCATACTGTTTCCGAGATTTTGGATCACCTTTACTATCATTACTCTGAATTCTTTTTCAGGTAGTTTGCCTATTTCATCTTCACTTATTTGTCTTTTAGGTTTTCACCTTCTTACTTCATCTGTAACATTTTTTTGTCATTTCTTTTTTTTTTTGATGGGTGGTGCTGTATTCCTATCTATCTTACTGGTTGTCTGGCCTGAGACGTCCAGCACTGGAGTTTGCAGGCAGCTGGATAGAGCCGGGTCTTGGTGCTGAGATGAGGACCCTCCAGGATGCCTCACTCCCATTAATATACCCTGGGGTTTGAGGTTCTCTGTTAGTGCAGCGGACTTGGAGCTCCCACCACAGGAGCTCGGGCCTGACCTCTGTCCTGGGAAACAAGATCTTGCTAGTTTTGTGGCATTGTAAAAAATAAAAAGAAAAAGGAAAAAAAGGACCAGAGCAGCACAATATCAAAGAATAAAAAAATAAAATAAAATTAGAAAGATAAAAAATATATTAGGAAATATAAAACTATAATTGAAACAACTGCAACAAGGTAAAATAAAACTGCAACAGAAAAAAAGAAAAAAAAGGGGTGGGTACAAGCCAAAAGGAGAGAACAATAACAAAGTATAAAGAATAAAATAAAATTAGAAAAATAAAAGATTAGGAAATATAAAAATATAAGAGAGTCAACAAGGTAAAACAGAACCCCGATCTAAGAGAGGGAAAAAAATGCCTTAGCTATGGGGGGGTGGAGTTTAGGCAGGGGTGGAACTTAGGCAGGGGTGAGGTTTAGGGGGGGCAGGACCTAGACTCAAGACCCCCATAGCAGGAAAAGGCCCTGGGGGTGGGGCCTAGGTGGGGTGATGTTCAAGTGTGGGGCAGGGCCTCTGCTTAGGACCTGGGTGGAAGGAAGGGAGGGCCTCTGCTGTGTGGAGTTCTGGAGTTTGGAGGTAAGGCCCTGAGTGAGGGTTTGTGGGTGGGGTTTAGGCCCAGTGCCTTGGAGAAGATCTCTGAGTGTAGAGGTGGGGCCCTGGGTGGGGGCATAGGGGCAGGCCTTGGGCTCTGCAGAGTAGGAGGGAGGATTCGAGGATTAGGCCCAGGAACCCAACAGGGAAAGCGCTGGCCCTGTTTCCTTCCATTCCTCTGTGCCCTCCCCCACTGTCTCCTCCAGGGTATCCCCCGTCACTGCAGGACCCCTAACCATGGGTTCATCACGCTGGGTATAGGAACTCCTCCCCTGCCCCAGCCACCCCTCAGGGGTGCCAGTCCAACAGGCCCAGCCTTTACTTTAGCTCCCTCAGGACCCGCACAGTTGGAAGAGGCCTCAGTGAGCAGAGGGTCAGGCCCAGGATCTCAGCAGGCTCCCAGGGGCCAAACTGGGCAGGAGAAACCTGGCCCAGGTCCATTTTGATCCTCTGCCCTCCCAGTGGTACCAAAACTTCCCCCTTCAGGCATGCAATCCCTTCCCCTACCCTAGCTGCCGGTCAGGTGGCAGTCCAGTCCCACCTCAGCTTCTACTCCCACATCACTCCCCCCCACGCCCCAGGTCCTACCTGGCTTCTGGGGGTTCCTCCCGTCCCACTAGGTGTCCGTGGTCCCCCAGGTGCCCACGTTGTGAGGAGACGCGAATTCCGCGTCCTCCTAGGGCACCGTCTTCACCTCGCCCCCCCCCATATTCCTTTCAATATACCATTCTGACAGCCATATTAGCATGTAACTTAATGGCTACAAAAGGGATAAACTGGCAGCAATGTCACTGTGATACCTTTAGCTTAAGAATCTCTTCTTTTTTGAATTTTATTTATTTATTATACAGCAGGTTCTTATTGCTTATCTATTTTATACATATTTGTGTATATATGTCAATCCCAATTCCAGGGATTTCTGGAATTTCAGAGGCTTGGACTACCAAGTTAATATTAGTCAATGTCAATCAATATTTTAGCATTCTATGATGTCTCATCAAGACACAGAATCTTAATCTAAAACTATTCTTTATAATGGAGGCTGTACTAAGGTATTGGTTCTTGCCTTTTGCACTCCTGACAACTGTGTTACTGAAGGATATTACACGGACTTGTGTTTCAGGGTCATCATGTCTGAGGAAGCTTGTCTAAGTCTTCATGTCCGTGGGTCTGGCTTACCTGTTCTGATTCCACACTAGCTTCTTTCACTTTATCCTCTGTTGCCTCTTTACATTTCTTCAGGTGTCTAACTGTTTCTTCCAATTCCTGAAAACGTGATACAAAGATTTTTTACAAACTCCCAATATACTATATATGGAAGAAAAAGCTTCAATATTGTAATAAATGAGCAACCAAATTATGAAAGTATGATGGGGTACTTTCTAAGTCCAGGTGCTACCAGACTATAGGATAAAAACTATTATTTTCAGTTTAACCTACAGTATACATTTGTGTATATGATTATAGATTTTGATTTACAGATTCTCCTGAGAAAAGATGAATAACATCTCTTTCCAGAACTGGGGAATACTTTTCATAGCAGACAATCTCCGTTGGAAGGCAAGAGCTTGATGGTCTCTTGAAGTCCCTTTTCCATAATAAAATGTGCTTTTCATGAGGTTGGGAGTAGATAAAAGTCCTGTAATGGCAACAGGTGTATCTGAGCTACGGGGAAGAACCAAGGGGTGTAAAGTTCCTGAAAGACTATGAAGTTCACAAGTCTTACTTAGTAACTAGTACTTTGCATATGTGAGCTTTAGCCGTTCTTCAAAAATGAGTATCATTTTTATTAAGTTGAACATGAAGACGAGGTGCCATAGTCAAAGCTCCAGGCTTCATTCCTAGATATGATTCTAAGGACTTAGCTAAGATGAACGACTTGTAAGTTTGTCTTCTTCTATAGAGCCTAGAAAAGCCAGGTGCCCTCATGCTGGGTTTTGCACATGGCCTTTGCTGGTAATCTCTGAGATGAATCTTAGGAACCCTTTTACCTGGCACCGATGCTCCAGCTCCCACCTCCTCTTCTGCTCTGCCTCGAGCTGCAGCTCATGCTGTTTCTTCTGAGCTGAGAGATCACGTTGGCTCTTGGCCAACAGCTGCATCTCCTGCTGTAGGTTAGTCATTTCAGATACACATCTCTGGGTACTCAGTGACTGGTAGGGCACAAAGAGGGAGACGGTTGGTGAACCTGTCCAAGTTTGGGATTTCACGTGAATGGTAAACAGAGTGTGTGGAAATCATGTACGCGTTCATAGCTCTTTTTCTGATACTGATCCTTAATTAGCTCCATTTGCCTCAATTCTGTTTCTATTTGCTGAAAGTAAAGGTGGAAATACCATCGAAAGATGATCAGTGGAAAAACTGGCTTGCTCTTTTTGCCTATAGGCTGACACAAAGTATCCCACATGAGATCCACAGTTACCAGTTCCTGCTGGGCTCTCCTTCCCATCCAGCCCCCTGACCCCGAAAGTGCAAAGTCTTGTAAAATCACTGTGGAAGAGACAGCTGGGGAGCCAGAATATGACACTGGCAGCTAACGAGAAACCAAACACTGATGCAGCAGTATCTCTGTGGGAAAAAGTGTCTACCCCCACCTCCCCCGAGGCAACCTGCCCACTTCCCAGGTGTAGCTGTAATTCCCAGAGAACACATGGTGGTGGTGGGGCTCTGAAACCATCTTCCCCAGACACCACTGCCTGTCTGGATCCTCATCAGATACTAAGGAGGAGAGGAGAGTTAGGCTTTCTCATACAACCTTCCTCTTCTCTATGTTCTGAGCATTATTTGTCTTAGGTGATAAGTGGAACTTAATTTGGGCCTTTTGATCCTTTATTTTCTCTTTGCTGCTGTTCAGTACCTTTTCCAACTCTGTAAGTGTCTGCCGCAACTCCTGGTTGGTCCGGGATACTTCCACTGATCTGAAGTTGCTGTCCTCAAGGGCTTTCTTCAGCTGTGGGATACAAAGGGAAAATTAGAACATTTTAACCTTCCATTCAGTAAGAGAAGCTTATGTTTAGCTGTGTCCCTATATTTTGTTCTCTTTGGACCTTTCTTTTAAAAAGGAGGTAAAGTGATGGGACTTCCCTGGTGGTCCAGTGGCTAAGACTCTGTGCCCCCAATGCATGGGGGCCGGGTTTGATCCCTGGTCAGGGAACTAGATCCTGTGTGCCACAACTAAAGATCCTGTGTGCTGCAACTAAGACCTGGCACAGCCAAATAAATAGATATTTAAAAAAGGAGGGTAAGTGAGGCAATAATAATAAGGGGATTTGTGGAGAAACACTCTCAGTGATTTTCATAAATTTTAACACTAAAGAACACAATTTTTCTTAGAACAGATAATGTAAATGTATGTTCGTCATTTGCTTTCTAAGAGCATGGCTTTGGAATCAGACAGAAGTTAAAATCTCAGCTTCACCACACACTAGTCAAGTAATTTCAGATAATTAACTTCCCTAAGCTTCAGGTTCATCACTGGAAAAGTATGAGAATAGCCTACTTCATAGGATTCATGTAACAGTTAGACAAGAGGAGGCAGAGAAGGAATATAGAGCCTGGCACACACTAATTGCTCAGTGCTCATTGCTGTGCTTTAAAGGTTTTTTTGTTTTTTTTGTTGTTTTTTTAAACTTAAGCTCGTCTCTTTCTGTCACTTGTGACCTCATGTATGGAGAAGTGAAAATAAATTATATGGAGTTTATGTAAATACACCTGTCAGTCATTGACTATCCTTGCATGTATTTTTATAATATTGCTTTTTTTCTATTGAGGTATAGTTGATTAATGATATTATATTAGTTTTAGGTGTATGACATAGTGATTAAAAATTTTTATAGATTATACTCCCGTTATTATAAAATACTGGCTATATTCTCTGTGCTGTACAATATATCCTTGTAGCTTATTTACATAGTAGTTTATACTTCTTATGAATATTGCTTTTGGTTTAGAAAGTTTAATAAACTTGTCTAGTGGGAAAATAACATAGTGATTACTATTCAAAACAAGACAACAGGCCCACAATGAAGTCACTTATGCTAAACCTTATGTCAAAAAACTGAGACTTAATTACAGTTTTGGCTCTCCCAGAAAAGGACTCTTAAACTAGTCAATCAGGAATGGCCTGATCAGCATTAGCTAAATAATCTGCCTGACAGACCCCTGCCATCGCTTATAGGAAGTAAGTCTGCTCTTAGTAACTAATCTACTTTTTTGCCTGGTATAACTTCCTTGTTCCTACTCCCCTCTGCCTATAAAGGTCTTTCATTTTATACAACTCCTCAGAGTGCTTTCTATTGCAATCGATTGCATACTGCCTGATTCAAATTGATTTTTGTTCAAATAAACTCTTAAATTTAGTATTCCTCAATTTATCTTTTAACATTACTTAAATCATTTTACAGAGTTCCCCCTCTTCCTCATATGCCCTTAAATGAGTACCACGTGATTTTTCGGAAGAAGAGACGGCAGCTCTCCTCCCCCTGCAATCCCCCCAACGCCCCAGGTCCTACCTGGTCTCTGGGGGTTCCTCCCGTCCCGTTAGGTGTCCGTGGCCCCCCAGGTGCCCTCGTTCTGAGGAGACGCGAATTCCGCATCCTCCTAGTGCAGCGTCTTCACCCCGCCCCCCATATTCCTTTCAATATACCATTCTGACAGCCATATTAGCATGTAACTTAATGGCTACAAAAGGGATAAACTGGCAGCAATGTCACTGTGATACCTTTAGCTTAAGAATCTCTTCTTTTTTGAATTTTATTTATTTATTATACAGCAGGTTCTTATTGCTTATCTATTTTATACATATTAGTGTATATATGTCAATCCCAATTCCAGGGATTTCTGGAATTTCAGAGGCTTGGACTACCAAGTTAATATTAGTCAATGTCAATCAATATTTTAGCATTCTATGATGTCTCATCAAGACACAGAATCTTAATCTAAAACTATTCTTTATAATGGAGGCTGTACTAAGGTATTGGTTCTTGCCTTTTGCACTCCTGACAACTGTGTTACTGAAGGATATTACACGGACTTGTGTTTCAGGGTCATCGTGTCTGAGGAAGCTTGTCTAAGTCTTCATGTCCGTGGGTCTGGCTTACCTGTTCTGATTCCACACTAGCTTCTTTCACTTTATCCTCTGTTGCCTCTTTACATTTCTTCAGGTGTCTAACTGTTTCTTCCAATTCCTGAAAACGTGATACAAAGATTTTTTACAAACTCCCAATATACTATATATGGAAGAAAAAGCTTCAATATTGTAATAAATGAGCAACCAAATTATGAAAGTATGATGGGGTACTTTCTAACTCCAGGTGCTACCAGACTATAGGATAAAAACTATTATTTTCAGTTTAACCTACAGTATACATTTGTGTATATGATTATAGATTTTGATTTACAGATTCTCCTGAGAAAAGATGATTAACATCTCTTTCCAGAACTGGGGAATACTTTTCATAGCAGACAATCTCTGTTGGAAGGCAAGAGCTTGATGGTCCCTTGAAGTCCCTTTTCCATAATAAAATGTGCTTTTCATGAGGTTGGGAGTAGATAAAAGTCCTGTAATGGCAACAGGTGTATCTGAGCTACGGGGAAGAACCAAGGGGTGTAAAGTTCCTGAAAGACTATGAAGTTCACAAGTCTTACTTAGTAACTAGTACTTTGCATATGTGAGCTTTAGCCGTTCTTCAAAAATGAGTATCATTTTTATTAAGTTGAACATGAAGACGAGGTGCCATAGTCAAAGCTCCAGGCTTCATTCCTAGATATGATTCTAAGGACTTAGCTAAGATGAACGACTTGTAAGTTTGTCTTCTTCTATAGAGCCTAGAAAAGCCAGGTGCCCTCATGCTGGGTTTTGCACGTGGCCTTTGCTGGTAATCTCTGAGATGAATCTTAGGAACCCTTTTACCTGGCACCGATGCTCCAGCTCCCACCTCCTCTTCTGCTCTGCCTCGAGCTGCAGCTCATGCTGTTTATTCTGAGCTGAGAGATCACGTTGGCTCTTGGCCAACAGCTGCATCTCCTGCTGTAGGTTAGTCATTTCAGATACACATCTCTGGGTACTCAGTGACTGGTAGGGCACAAAGAGGGAGACGGTTGGTGAGCCTGTCCAAGTTTGGGATTTCACGTGAATGGTAAACAGAGTGTGTGGAAATCATCTACCCGTTCATAGCTCTTTTTCTGATACTGATCCTTAATTAGCTCCATTTGCCTCAATTCTGTTTCTATTTGCTGAAAGTAAAGGTGGAAATACCATCGAAAGATGATCAGTGGAAAAACTGGCTTGCTCTTTTTGCCTATAGGCTGACACAAAGTATCCCACATGAGATCCACAGTTACCAGTTCCTGCTGGGCTCTCCTTCCCATCCAGCCCCCTGACCCCGAAAGAGCAAAGTCTTGTAAAATCACTGTGGAAGAGACAGCTGGGGAGCCAGAATGTGACACTGGCAGCTAACGAGAAACCAAACACTGATGCAGCAGTATCTCTGTGGGAAAAAGTGTCTACCCCCACCTCCCCCGAGGCAACCTGCCCACTTCCCAGGTGTAGCTGTAATTCCCAGAGAACACATGGTGGTGGTGGGGCTCTGAAACCATCTTCCCCAGACACCACTGCCTGTCTGGATCCTCATCAGATACTAAGGAGGAGAGGAGAGTTAGGCTTTCTCATACAACCTTCCTCTTCTCTATGTTCTGAGCATTATTTGCCTTAGGTGATAAGTGGAACTTAATTTGGGCCTTTTGATCCTTTATTTTCTCTTTGCTGCTGTTCAGTACCTTTTCCAACTCTGTAAGTGTCTGCCGCAACTCCTGGTTGGTCCGGGATACTTCCACTGATCTGAAGTTGCTGTCCTCAAGGGCTTTCTTCAGCTGTGGGATACAAAGGGAAAATTAGAACATTTTAACCTTCCATTCAGTAAGAGAAGCTTATGTTTAGCTGTGTCCCTATATTTTGTTCTCTTTGGACCTTTCTTTTAAAAAGGAGGTAAAGTGATGGGACTTCCCTGGTGGTCCAGTGGCTAAGACTCTGTGCCCCCAATGCATGGGGGCCGGGTTTGATCCCTGGTCAGGGAACTAGATCCTGTGTGCCACAACTAAAGATCCTGTGTGCTGCAACTAAGACCTGGCACAGCCAAATAAATAGATATTTAAAAAAGGAGGGTAAGTGAGGCAATAATAATAAGGAGATTTGTGGAGAAACACTCTCAGTGATTTTCATAAATTTTAACACTAAAGAACACAATTTTTCTTAGAACAGATAATGTAAATGTATGTTCGTCATTTGCTTTCTAAGAGCATGGCTTTGGAATCAGACAGAAGTTAAAATCTCAGCTTCACCACACACTAGTCAAGTAATTTCAGATAATTAACTTCCCTAAGCTTCAGGTTCATCACTGGAAAAGTATGAGAATAGCCTACTTCATAGGATTCATGTAACAGTTAGACAAGAGGAGGCAGAGAAGGAATATAGAGCCTGGCACACACTAATTGCTCAGTGCTCATTGCTGTGCTTTAAAGGTTTTTTTGTTTTTTTTTGTTGTTTTTTTAAACTTAAGCTCGTCTCTTTCTGTCACTTGTGACCTCATGTATGGAGAAGTGAAAATAAATTATATGGAGTTTATGTAAATACACCTGTCAGTCATTGACTATCCTTGCATGTATTTTTATAATATTGCTTTTTTTCTATTGAGGTATAGTTGATTAATGATATTATATTAGTTTTAGGTGTATGACATAGTGATTAAAAATTTTTATAGATTATACTCCCGTTATTATAAAATACTGGCTATATTCTCTGTGCTGTACAATATATCCTTGTAGCTTATTTACATAGTAGTTTATACTTCTTATGAATATTGCTTTTGGTTTAGAAAGTTTAATAAACTTGTCTAGTGGGAAAATAACATAGTGATTACTATTCAAAACAAGACAACAGACCCACAATGAAGTCACTTATGCTAAACCTTATGTCAAAAAACTGAGACTTAATTACAGTTTTGGCTCTCCCAGAAAAGGACTCTTAAACTAGTCAATCAGGAATGGCCTGATCAGCATTAGCTAAATAATCTGCCTGACAGACCCCTGCCATCGCTTATAGGAAGTAAGTCTGCTCTTAGTAACTAATCTACTTTTTTGCCTGGTATAACTTCCTTGTTCCTACTCCCCTCTGCCTATAAAGGTCTTTCATTTTATACAACTCCTCAGAGTGCTTTCTATTGCAATCGATTGCATACTGCCTGATTCAAATTGATTTTTGTTCAAATAAACTCTTAAATTTAGTATTCCTCAATTTATCTTTTAACATTACTTAAATCATTTTACAGAGTTCCCCCTCTTCCTCATATGCCCTTAAATGAGTACCACGTGATTTTTCGGAAGAAGAGACGGCAGCTCTCCTCCCCCTGCAATCCCCCCAACGCCCCAGGTCCTACCTGGTCTCTGGGGGTTCCTCCCGTCCCGTTAGGTGTCCGTGGCCCCCCAGGTGCCCTCGTTCTGAGGAGACGCGAATTCCGCATCCTCCTAGTGCAGCGTCTTCACCCCGCCCCCCATATTCCTTTCAATATACCATTCTGACAGCCATATTAGCATGTAACTTAATGGCTACAAAAGGGATAAACTGGCAGCAATGTCACTGTGATACCTTTAGCTTAAGAATCTCTTCTTTTTTGAATTTTATTTATTTATTATACAGCAGGTTCTTATTGCTTATCTATTTTATACATATTAGTGTATATATGTCAATCCCAATTCCAGGGATTTCTGGAATTTCAGAGGCTTGGACTACCAAGTTAATATTAGTCAATGTCAATCAATATTTTAGCATTCTATGATGTCTCATCAAGACACAGAATCTTAATCTAAAACTATTCTTTATAATGGAGGCTGTACTAAGGTATTGGTTCTTGCCTTTTGCACTCCTGACAACTGTGTTACTGAAGGATATTACACGGACTTGTGTTTCAGGGTCATCGTGTCTGAGGAAGCTTGTCTAAGTCTTCATGTCCGTGGGTCTGGCTTACCTGTTCTGATTCCACACTAGCTTCTTTCACTTTATCCTCTGTTGCCTCTTTACATTTCTTCAGGTGTCTAACTGTTTCTTCCAATTCCTGAAAACGTGATACAAAGATTTTTTACAAACTCCCAATATACTATATATGGAAGAAAAAGCTTCAATATTGTAATAAATGAGCAACCAAATTATGAAAGTATGATGGGGTACTTTCTAACTCCAGGTGCTACCAGACTATAGGATAAAAACTATTATTTTCAGTTTAACCTACAGTATACATTTGTGTATATGATTATAGATTTTGATTTACAGATTCTCCTGAGAAAAGATGATTAACATCTCTTTCCAGAACTGGGGAATACTTTTCATAGCAGACAATCTCTGTTGGAAGGCAAGAGCTTGATGGTCCCTTGAAGTCCCTTTTCCATAATAAAATGTGCTTTTCATGAGGTTGGGAGTAGATAAAAGTCCTGTAATGGCAACAGGTGTATCTGAGCTACGGGGAAGAACCAAGGGGTGTAAAGTTCCTGAAAGACTATGAAGTTCACAAGTCTTACTTAGTAACTAGTACTTTGCATATGTGAGCTTTAGCCGTTCTTCAAAAATGAGTATCATTTTTATTAAGTTGAACATGAAGACGAGGTGCCATAGTCAAAGCTCCAGGCTTCATTCCTAGATATGATTCTAAGGACTTAGCTAAGATGAACGACTTGTAAGTTTGTCTTCTTCTATAGAGCCTAGAAAAGCCAGGTGCCCTCATGCTGGGTTTTGCACGTGGCCTTTGCTGGTAATCTCTGAGATGAATCTTAGGAACCCTTTTACCTGGCACCGATGCTCCAGCTCCCACCTCCTCTTCTGCTCTGCCTCGAGCTGCAGCTCATGCTGTTTATTCTGAGCTGAGAGATCACGTTGGCTCTTGGCCAACAGCTGCATCTCCTGCTGTAGGTTAGTCATTTCAGATACACATCTCTGGGTACTCAGTGACTGGTAGGGCACAAAGAGGGAGACGGTTGGTGAGCCTGTCCAAGTTTGGGATTTCACGTGAATGGTAAACAGAGTGTGTGGAAATCATCTACCCGTTCATAGCTCTTTTTCTGATACTGATCCTTAATTAGCTCCATTTGCCTCAATTCTGTTTCTATTTGCTGAAAGTAAAGGTGGAAATACCATCGAAAGATGATCAGTGGAAAAACTGGCTTGCTCTTTTTGCCTATAGGCTGACACAAAGTATCCCACATGAGATCCACAGTTACCAGTTCCTGCTGGGCTCTCCTTCCCATCCAGCCCCCTGACCCCGAAAGAGCAAAGTCTTGTAAAATCACTGTGGAAGAGACAGCTGGGGAGCCAGAATGTGACACTGGCAGCTAACGAGAAACCAAACACTGATGCAGCAGTATCTCTGTGGGAAAAAGTGTCTACCCCCACCTCCCCCGAGGCAACCTGCCCACTTCCCAGGTGTAGCTGTAATTCCCAGAGAACACATGGTGGTGGTGGGGCTCTGAAACCATCTTCCCCAGACACCACTGCCTGTCTGGATCCTCATCAGATACTAAGGAGGAGAGGAGAGTTAGGCTTTCTCATACAACCTTCCTCTTCTCTATGTTCTGAGCATTATTTGCCTTAGGTGATAAGTGGAACTTAATTTGGGCCTTTTGATCCTTTATTTTCTCTTTGCTGCTGTTCAGTACCTTTTCCAACTCTGTAAGTGTCTGCCGCAACTCCTGGTTGGTCCGGGATACTTCCACTGATCTGAAGTTGCTGTCCTCAAGGGCTTTCTTCAGCTGTGGGATACAAAGGGAAAATTAGAACATTTTAACCTTCCATTCAGTAAGAGAAGCTTATGTTTAGCTGTGTCCCTATATTTTGTTCTCTTTGGACCTTTCTTTTAAAAAGGAGGTAAAGTGATGGGACTTCCCTGGTGGTCCAGTGGCTAAGACTCTGTGCCCCCAATGCATGGGGGCCGGGTTTGATCCCTGGTCAGGGAACTAGATCCTGTGTGCCACAACTAAAGATCCTGTGTGCTGCAACTAAGACCTGGCACAGCCAAATAAATAGATATTTAAAAAAGGAGGGTAAGTGAGGCAATAATAATAAGGAGATTTGTGGAGAAACACTCTCAGTGATTTTCATAAATTTTAACACTAAAGAACACAATTTTTCTTAGAACAGATAATGTAAATGTATGTTCGTCATTTGCTTTCTAAGAGCATGGCTTTGGAATCAGACAGAAGTTAAAATCTCAGCTTCACCACACACTAGTCAAGTAATTTCAGATAATTAACTTCCCTAAGCTTCAGGTTCATCACTGGAAAAGTATGAGAATAGCCTACTTCATAGGATTCATGTAACAGTTAGACAAGAGGAGGCAGAGAAGGAATATAGAGCCTGGCACACACTAATTGCTCAGTGCTCATTGCTGTGCTTTAAAGGATTTTTTGGTTTTTTTGTTGTTTTTTTAAACTTAAGCTCGTCTCTTTCTGTCACTTGTGACCTCATGTATGGAGAAGTGAAAATAAATTATATGGAGTTTATGTAAATACACCTGTCAGTCATTGACTATCCTTGCATGTATTTTTATAATATTGCTTTTTTTCTATTGAGGTATAGTTGATTAATGATATTATATTAGTTTTAGGTGTATGACATAGTGATTAAAAATTTTTATAGATTATACTCCCGTTATTATAAAATACTGGCTATATTCTCTGTGCTGTACAATATATCCTTGTAGCTTATTTACATAGTAGTTTATACTTCTTATGAATATTGCTTTTGGTTTAGAAAGTTTAATAAACTTGTCTAGTGGGAAAATAACATAGTGATTACTATTCAAAACAAGACAACAGGCCCACAATGAAGTCACTTATGCTAAACCTTATGTCAAAAAACTGAGACTTAATTACAGTTTTGGCTCTCCCAGAAAAGGACTCTTAAACTAGTCAATCAGGAATGGCCTGATCAGCATTAGCTAAATAATCTGCCTGACAGACCCCTGCCATCACTTATAGGAAGTAAGTCTGCTCTTAGTAACTAATCTACTTTTTTGCCTGGTATAACTTCCTTGTTCCTACTCCCCTCTGCCTATAAAGGTCTTTCATTTTATACAACTCCTCAGAGTGCTTTCTATTGCAATCGATTGCATACTGCCTGATTCAAATTGATTTTTGTTCAAATAAACTCTTAAATTTAGTATTCCTCAATTTATCTTTTAACATTACTTAAATCATTTTACAGAGTTCCCCCTCTTCCTCATATGCCCTTAAATGAGTACCACGTGATTTTTCGGAAGAAGAGACGGCAGCTCTCCTCCCCCTGCAATCCCCCCAACGCCCCAGGTCCTACCTGGTCTCTGGGGGTTCCTCCCGTCCCGTTAGGTGTCCGTGGCCCCCCAGGTGCCCTCGTTCTGAGGAGACGCGAATTCCGCATCCTCCTAGTGCAGCGTCTTCACCCCGCCCCCCATATTCCTTTCAATATACCATTCTGACAGCCATATTAGCATGTAACTTAATGGCTACAAAAGGGATAAACTGGCAGCAATGTCACTGTGATACCTTTAGCTTAAGAATCTCTTCTTTTTTGAATTTTATTTATTTATTATACAGCAGGTTCTTATTGCTTATCTATTTTATACATATTAGTGTATATATGTCAATCCCAATTCCAGGGATTTCTGGAATTTCAGAGGCTTGGACTACCAAGTTAATATTAGTCAATGTCAATCAATATTTTAGCATTCTATGATGTCTCATCAAGACACAGAATCTTAATCTAAAACTATTCTTTATAATGGAGGCTGTACTAAGGTATTGGTTCTTGCCTTTTGCACTCCTGACAACTGTGTTACTGAAGGATATTACACGGACTTGTGTTTCAGGGTCATCGTGTCTGAGGAAGCTTGTCTAAGTCTTCATGTCCGTGGGTCTGGCTTACCTGTTCTGATTCCACACTAGCTTCTTTCACTTTATCCTCTGTTGCCTCTTTACATTTCTTCAGGTGTCTAACTGTTTCTTCCAATTCCTGAAAACGTGATACAAAGATTTTTTACAAACTCCCAATATACTATATATGGAAGAAAAAGCTTCAATATTGTAATAAATGAGCAACCAAATTATGAAAGTATGATGGGGTACTTTCTAACTCCAGGTGCTACCAGACTATAGGATAAAAACTATTATTTTCAGTTTAACCTACAGTATACATTTGTGTATATGATTATAGATTTTGATTTACAGATTCTCCTGAGAAAAGATGATTAACATCTCTTTCCAGAACTGGGGAATACTTTTCATAGCAGACAATCTCTGTTGGAAGGCAAGAGCTTGATGGTCCCTTGAAGTCCCTTTTCCATAATAAAATGTGCTTTTCATGAGGTTGGGAGTAGATAAAAGTCCTGTAATGGCAACAGGTGTATCTGAGCTACGGGGAAGAACCAAGGGGTGTAAAGTTCCTGAAAGACTATGAAGTTCACAAGTCTTACTTAGTAACTAGTACTTTGCATATGTGAGCTTTAGCCGTTCTTCAAAAATGAGTATCATTTTTATTAAGTTGAACATGAAGACGAGGTGCCATAGTCAAAGCTCCAGGCTTCATTCCTAGATATGATTCTAAGGACTTAGCTAAGATGAACGACTTGTAAGTTTGTCTTCTTCTATAGAGCCTAGAAAAGCCAGGTGCCCTCATGCTGGGTTTTGCACGTGGCCTTTGCTGGTAATCTCTGAGATGAATCTTAGGAACCCTTTTACCTGGCACCGATGCTCCAGCTCCCACCTCCTCTTCTGCTCTGCCTCGAGCTGCAGCTCATGCTGTTTATTCTGAGCTGAGAGATCACGTTGGCTCTTGGCCAACAGCTGCATCTCCTGCTGTAGGTTAGTCATTTCAGATACACATCTCTGGGTACTCAGTGACTGGTAGGGCACAAAGAGGGAGACGGTTGGTGAGCCTGTCCAAGTTTGGGATTTCACGTGAATGGTAAACAGAGTGTGTGGAAATCATCTACCCGTTCATAGCTCTTTTTCTGATACTGATCCTTAATTAGCTCCATTTGCCTCAATTCTGTTTCTATTTGCTGAAAGTAAAGGTGGAAATACCATCGAAAGATGATCAGTGGAAAAACTGGCTTGCTCTTTTTGCCTATAGGCTGACACAAAGTATCCCACATGAGATCCACAGTTACCAGTTCCTGCTGGGCTCTCCTTCCCATCCAGCCCCCTGACCCCGAAAGAGCAAAGTCTTGTAAAATCACTGTGGAAGAGACAGCTGGGGAGCCAGAATGTGACACTGGCAGCTAACGAGAAACCAAACACTGATGCAGCAGTATCTCTGTGGGAAAAAGTGTCTACCCCCACCTCCCCCGAGGCAACCTGCCCACTTCCCAGGTGTAGCTGTAATTCCCAGAGAACACATGGTGGTGGTGGGGCTCTGAAACCATCTTCCCCAGACACCACTGCCTGTCTGGATCCTCATCAGATACTAAGGAGGAGAGGAGAGTTAGGCTTTCTCATACAACCTTCCTCTTCTCTATGTTCTGAGCATTATTTGCCTTAGGTGATAAGTGGAACTTAATTTGGGCCTTTTGATCCTTTATTTTCTCTTTGCTGCTGTTCAGTACCTTTTCCAACTCTGTAAGTGTCTGCCGCAACTCCTGGTTGGTCCGGGATACTTCCACTGATCTGAAGTTGCTGTCCTCAAGGGCTTTCTTCAGCTGTGGGATACAAAGGGAAAATTAGAACATTTTAACCTTCCATTCAGTAAGAGAAGCTTATGTTTAGCTGTGTCCCTATATTTTGTTCTCTTTGGACCTTTCTTTTAAAAAGGAGGTAAAGTGATGGGACTTCCCTGGTGGTCCAGTGGCTAAGACTCTGTGCCCCCAATGCATGGGGGCCGGGTTTGATCCCTGGTCAGGGAACTAGATCCTGTGTGCCACAACTAAAGATCCTGTGTGCTGCAACTAAGACCTGGCACAGCCAAATAAATAGATATTTAAAAAAGGAGGGTAAGTGAGGCAATAATAATAAGGAGATTTGTGGAGAAACACTCTCAGTGATTTTCATAAATTTTAACACTAAAGAACACAATTTTTCTTAGAACAGATAATGTAAATGTATGTTCGTCATTTGCTTTCTAAGAGCATGGCTTTGGAATCAGACAGAAGTTAAAATCTCAGCTTCACCACACACTAGTCAAGTAATTTCAGATAATTAACTTCCCTAAGCTTCAGGTTCATCACTGGAAAAGTATGAGAATAGCCTACTTCATAGGATTCATGTAACAGTTAGACAAGAGGAGGCAGAGAAGGAATATAGAGCCTGGCACACACTAATTGCTCAGTGCTCATTGCTGTGCTTTAAAGGTTTTTTTGTTTTTTTGTTGTTTTTTTAAACTTAAGCTCGTCTCTTTCTGTCACTTGTGACCTCATGTATGGAGAAGTGAAAATAAATTATATGGAGTTTATGTAAATACACCTGTCAGTTATTGACTATCCTTGCATGTATTTTTATAATATTCCTTTTTGTCTATTGAGGTATAGTTGATTTATGATATTATATTAGTTTTAGGTGTATGACATAGTGATTAAAAATTTTTATAGATTATACTCCCGTTATTATAAAATACTGGCTATATTCCCTGTGCTGTACAATATGTCCTTGTAGCTTATTTACATAGTAGTTTATACTTCTTATGAATATTGCTTTTGGTTTAGAAAGTTTAATAAACTTGTCTAGTGGGAAAATAACATAGTGATTACTATTCAAAACAAGACAACAGGCCCAGAATGAAGTCACTTATGCTAAACCTTATGTCACCAAACTGAGACTTAATTACAGTTTTGGCTCTCCCAGAAAAGGACTCTTAAACCAGTCAATCAGGAATGGCCTGATCAGCATTAGGTGAGTAATCTGCCTGACAGACCCCTGCCATCCCTTAAAGGAAGTAACTCTGCTCCTAGTAACTAATCTACTTTTTTGCCTAGTATAACTTCCTTGTTCCTGCTCCCCTCTGCCTATAGAAGTCTTTCATTTTATACAACTCCTCAGAGTGCCTTTCTGTTGCAATCGATTGCATACTGCCTGATTCAAATTGATTTTTGTTCAAATAAACTCTTAGTTTTATTATTCTTCAATTTATCTTTTAACATTACTTAAATCATTTTACAGAGTTCCCCCTCTTCCTCATATGCCCTTAAATGAGTACCACGTGATTTTTAGGAACAAGAGACGGCAGCTGAGTAGGGAGACATTAGGAGGGTGATATTCTCTGTGGCTGGTAAGTTTTTAACATGTCAAAGAAAAAAGTCAAAATTATGTGTTACCTTTTCTCTTTATACTAGCTCATTCCCTCACATCCTAACCTCACAGTACAGTGTTATTCTTTTATTATCACCCAACTATATTTCTGTTAGATATTCCACCATTACCTCAATTAGAGCTTTGTCAAAACTGGGTAATCCCTAAAAACTAACCCTCAAACCCACCCTGGAAAGCAGTTGTGATGATTTCCATTTTGATTGAGGAAACTGAGACTCAGATGTCAAGTCATCTGCACAGATAGTAAATTTACACATTGCTAATAAGAGGCAGAGCTGGGAGTCTTAAACAGTGCACCCTGAGCCCACCCCTGCCACTAACTGCTCAAGACATCACACTCATACTGTTCCTTGGTCTCTCCTGCACAAGTTCACCATCTTTACTGATCCCTGTTAAAAGGATTTAAACTTTTAAATATTCTGAACAACTCTCTCTGAATAAAAGTACTTTTAATTTCAGTGCCCATTTTTGTTTCCCCCAGAAATTATTTTTATAATATTTTTAACACTTATACAGTGCTTTTTCAATTTACAAAGCACCATATAAACAATTGAATCTGATTTTGTGACTGTGCACTATCAAGTACAATTGCTAAATATGCTGAATTTGGCAAAATACAGACTGGCCACCCCAACCAAGTCTTGGGATTATTTTAATTACTCCCTCCCCTTTGCTTATGATACATTTAGTGTCTGATTTTTCTATTAATTAAAATGGATTTTTGATTTGATCGTTCTCTATTTTCAACAGAAACACTTTGCTTGGCTCTAATCATCTGAAGCCCAAAGTTACTGCTCTAGTTCCCCTTAGCCTCCATGTTTCCAGTTTCTCTTCATTCTTACCTACTCTCCACTGCTAACAGACTAACCTACCTAAAATTGTGCTCCCAGCCTCCTCAGAAACCTACAGTGCTCTACTTGTACCTAATACTTTCCATCCAACATTCTGGTAGTCAAGGCCATCTACCAGCTGGTCTCATCTAAGCTAACCCCTTTTTCTCAGAAATTTCCTAAAGTCTCTGCTCTGATCAAGAGAGGCAAATCCTTTTTCTTTGCTCACATGTCCTATTTATTTCTGTAACTAAGCTTTGTTCATCCTCTTACACAGAGTGTCACAGCCCTGTCAGCTCTGCCAGCCTCAACCCTGTTTAATTTCGTCAAGCTTCCCCTCTTCTTCGATCACCCAACCAGCCTAAAACAAACTTTCCCTTACTTTTGAATTCCTTTAAAATTGTACACAGCTTCTAGCTGTCCAGGAAACATCTTCTGATGTCTTCCTAGTTGTCTCATGTAAAGAGTGGAGATGACAATTAAATAAGGGGTAATTTAGCACGGACCACATCTTCTTCTGTTTTTACTTGTGCCTCTCAGGAGGAGGTAGGTGCATGATGGATGCTAGTTAAGTGAGTTGAGGAGACAGGTGATTTGCCATCTGTTTAGCAGATGGCGGTCTCCTTCCCACTCAGTTATTATTCTCCAATGGGAAGGCTGTCACCAAGGCATTCCTTCATTGGGCAGATAACTGTATACCAGAAACTTTTTGTGTGTTAATTTACAAACGGCATAGAGATGTGTCTGGCTTTCTGGCAAAAAGGGGATTAGAAGAACCAAAGAACAACTGTAGCCATTCTCGGAAATCCTGTGGCTGGTTCTCCTCTTCAAAGGCATTCACCTAGAGGGAGACTTTTGTCACTTGCCTCCATACCTCAGTCACTTCCCGTTGTGCTGCTTTCTTTGCAGTTTCTCTCTCAATTTGAAATTGCTTTCTTAGAGCATCTATGCATTCAGCATGCAATTCTGCTTCTATTTTGGATTCTTCACTCATCCATTCTCTGTTTTGAAAAAGAGACATGATAAATCACCTTTAGAAAACATCTTAGTAGGCGTCATTTACCAATGAGAAGCAGATCAGTCACCAGGTAAAAATCACTGATCTGGAACTCATTAACAGAAGAAGAAATAAGCATTTACCTACAGCATTAAAAAACAAAAAGTTATTCAATATAAAGAGATCCACCCAAAAGAGTGAAACACATACTCTTGTTTTAACCAATACTGAGTAGTCTTGAGCCAGCAACATTTCACCAGAATATAAAATTTGTACAGATTACAAATATGAAAAATACCTTCTTTGCTTTAGCTTATACTTGTCTGCTATATCAGTATGTTCACTACGTGAAAGGAATAAAGATCCACGTGCACAATGCATTTCCCTTGGGTATAAATTTTCATGGGATGTTATTAATATCTAAATCCTATTTGCCTAGATAAAGTTTAACAATAAACTTTAGTGCCTTGACCTGAACTTGATGGGTTTGACCTAACTAATCTCAGGAAAAAAGTTGAAAACAATGAATGGTTTAGCAGCTGCTTAAATGGAATTATCCCACTCCTGGAGGGATTATTCCCATCCATGCTTCTGTTTCTCCTTTTCCAAATCATTCTTTTAAAGGACACATAAGCTTCTGATAGAAAAGGTTTGGCAGAAACATGTAAGTATCCCTTCCAACTTGGTTTAAACCTTCATGTACGGAAGAAGACCGACACTAGATGAGGGAAGAGCTGAGAAGGAACGTACCCCAGCCAGCTAATATCTGCTCTGCACAACTATGCCTGCTTCCTTCACATGGCTCTGCTGGGAGTACTAGCTCAAAGTAGGGAAAAAGGGTTTAACTGCTTTATGTTAATTAGCCAAACTTTCTCTCCCAGAGGCTCTTCCTTAATTCCACTGTGACTATACTGCCCTTACATGAAGGTTTCCAAATTCCGTTGCTCAAGTTCTTTGCGTTCCTCTTTCTCTTAAACAGGATCAAGCGTTGTTTGCAGCTGATGATTTGTCTGGAGAGCTTGCTCCAGGCTCATAGCCAGTTTCCTGTTTTCTTCTCTAGCTACATCTAGAGCTTTTTGTAGAGCCTCCATCTGAAAGAGAGAAGAAAGAAGATTGTTTTTAATTCCACTGTAACAGATACAAGAAGTCCATAACACTGTATATTCACTCTTTAAACTTGGAAACAATAATTATTTGGAACCAGAACCAAAGACTCCAGATGCCTGGAATATATATATATATGTGAGAACTTATTACAGACAGTCCTTAGGTGACTCTTAGAAGGTGATGGGAAGGGTATGCTCCACTTGTCACTAGAGAGTTTTGGAAAATAGAGCCAACTTATTTATCCTAATTTCTAAGGTTTTAAACCAGTTAAACTCCCCTTCCTGATCCTATGACCCTCTGGTCTCGCTGCCTAGAGAGATAAGAACTGGCAACTGTTCCTTGTATATCCTTCTAGAAAAAGCTTTTTTATAGGAAATATCTCTATTTTATATGTGTGCATACATGTAGATACATATTCATGTGTGTATACACCTATAAACATGTGAGTATGCCTCCTTATTAAGTGGGATCACTCTAGCTACTTCTGACTAAAGTTATGTTGTTTTCTAAGCCCTTTAACTTCACTTATGCATTAATACATGAAAAGAATGCAGACCATATAAGACAAAGAGAGTCAGGCATAATTATGGTCCTGGTTTGCCCATAAATGGTTCACTGTAAGATCACAGACCCATTTCCCATTTGGAAATATGTCACTGTTCAAAACTCAGACTTGAATGGAAAGGAAATTTACCTGATTGTTTTACTCCATTTTTCCAAAATAGCAATATCCCAATAAAATAAAAAAAATATCAACATTATCATCTATAAAAACCTGGCTTCTACCTTACTGTTGTGCTGGGCATGCACGACAAGGATTCAGGCCCGCCACTGGTCCACTTCTGCTTCCAGCTTCTGTACCCACTGTTGATTTAGAGCCCTGTAAATGAAGGGCACAGGGAGAGTGACCATAGAAATGTACCATCTAGGAGTGATACCACTGGGAGTTACAGGGCACCTTCCAGGAAGCCCAAATGGCATATGTAGTGGGCTACAGATGCTCAGAATATCTGAGAGTTGGCAGGTGACAATTAGTAGCCTCAGCTTCAGGTTAAGAAACTAATTTTCCTATGGATTAAAAACTTGTCCCATTTATGATTCAATTTGGCTTTATATATTAAAGTATCAGTGCATGTTAATGACTAAATTATGGGCTGGTAACTTTATACTATATATATATTACTAGTACAAAATATATCACCTCTGTATGGACTGGCTTGCTGTTGAGATTTCTGCTTTTTACCCAGAATTTTATTGTGAATAGTAAACAATTTTTAATACCATTCCCTTGACTTTTTTTTTAAGTTCAGAGGTAATACAGATTCATAATATGTAAAAAAAACAAGCACAACGAATAATATAAAACTCACTTGTTCTCCCATAACACAGAGGGAATATGCTCCACTAATGTATTACAATATGTCTTAGAGGTCTGATTAAACTCAAACCATTTGTTAATTAACGTAAAAGGGAAACTTTTATGTAATTTTTGAAACATTTAAAGGAGTTCACTTACAAAACATGGCTAAAAGTAGTTCTCAGAATGATTCATCTAAAATAAATAGGATACTAATAAATGGATAATTAATTCAAACAGAAGTAGACACTTGGCTTAAATCTTGACAATTACCATTCTGTAGACCCAAGGGCAGGTATAAATGGTGTAGAAAACAGCAAGGATAAAACAGCATATATCACATGAATTTCTAGAATACATAATTATTTACATCACTACAAAATAAGAGAATTTTTGGATATCATTTTTATTTATAATTCCAGATTTTCCTGAATTTGCTAGTTCTTTAAATACCATTTTACTACTTTATTTTCACAAGGGAATCAACAGAAAATGACTGTTTCTTGACTGCACTCTGTTCTTTACTACAAGGCAGCAGAAAAATACAAGTACAAAGACAGAAAAATAATCTCTGGTACCTTTCTTTCTTGAGGCCTGCAATCTCTGCATCCCTCTGCCCAAGCTCTATTTGCACTTTTTCCATAGCGCCTTGCATCTTACTGTGAGAAGCCAACACATTCTCCAACATGATTGTAACTTTGCAGTTGTCTTCTTTAGCTTCTGACAGTTGTTGCTGAAAGTTTCCCACCTAATAGAAAATGAAATAAGACAAAGATATTTGATCCTTTCTGGTTATTCTTCTGCTGAGTCCCATGACTTCTAGAAGAGTATGGAAAACAGGTCTGGTAGAATGTTAAGAGGAATAATTAAAGTATATTTTATATTTATTTTGTTTCTTAAGTTATTCTGACTTTTTGAGAAAAAGAAAACTAGACCCTAGATCATATGGATCCTATGAAGAACTCTGCAGTGCATCCTAACTATTGTCGTGTCACAGCACATATATTAACTGAGACATAAGGACCAACAGCTTCTTGGGGCTAGAGGTGGTCCCAGACTGGCCTGTGCTAGCCCTCCTCAGCTATCTTACCATGGGGTCAGAAGAAGATAACACATTTGAAGCCCATCAGAATTATCTGAGGAAAGAGGACCATAAGTGGAATCTGCTGAAGAATGATGTGACTCACAGCCCTCTTCAGAGTGGAAAAATCTAGCACCTGCTGTCAAGAATTTTGGGATGTTACCTCTCTTCCCACTAAGTACACATACTGTTAAGCAGAAAGCATTTGGTAATTTGACTTAACATAAAATCTTAACAGTGTTATATCACATTAATAATACATAAGTAGGTGGTTATTATTACCAAGGTCAGATGTGTTTCAACAGAAAAAAATAGAACTTTTGATTATTTTAAGACAGGAAGAAAAAAAACATTGGGAGTTAAATCATGTATTTTTAAAGGAAATATTTTAGAGCTCTTCTACAGTTGTCCTTTCTTTAGGAAAATAAAATCCTCCTCTGATCAATCCTCATTCTTTTTTACTAAAGGTAACAAGAAAAGAAAGAATATGGCTCATGAAAGATATCAGAAGCGCTTCATTTCAGTAACAGACTTCAGAAAGGATTGATGTCTTGCCTTCTTGTTCTCCCTGTCCTGCAAAGCTTCGAGGTCATGTTTCAACTTCTGACTCTCTTTCAGGGCTGCAGCCTGACCCTTCACAACACGTGAGAGCTCCCTTTCTTTCAAGAATGGATTTCGCCTTAGTAGAAAAAAAGAAATGAGAAATGATTCACCCAAAGCACAGTCAATCAGCAATTAGAATAAGACACAGCAATTTAGAAACCAA
Organism: Mesoplodon bidens; assembly: GCF_964165515.1. Lineage (NCBI taxonomy): Eukaryota > Metazoa > Chordata > Mammalia > Artiodactyla > Ziphiidae > Mesoplodon > Mesoplodon bidens. The sequence goes on from NC_138181.1 coordinate 2,634,171, forward strand.
ATTTAAAATGTTTAATTAAATATTCTTACATATTATGGTAAATAAAAACTAGCTTTAGTAGCTGTTTTTCCCCTTAAAACTACAAAGCAAAAAAAAATCTGTTAATAAACATGGGCAAATCTCTAATATATGTCAATCTCTATGAAAGCACAGAATGAAGATAAGGGAGATAAGACAATGATGCCAAGATGAAAAACGGGGGAGAAATTGATTATCACAGAATTTGAAAATACAACGTAAATTAATATCATAAAAGCAAAGGTGAATAAGTACTAGTGTCAAGAAAATAGTGTTACAGAAGTGTTCTAAATAGTGTCCTAATCCTAATTAGAAGTATTAGAATTTTACATCTCTGAAATACTTTTAGTATATCTACACAGTTGTTTCAGATTCATCATACTATTCTAAATACTACTCTTTTAAAAAATAATTTATCTTGAAATACAGAGTCATGGGAGTTTACAAAATTAGTGCAGAGTCCCCATGCACTCTTTTCCCTGCTTCTAATGATGACATCTTATATTGTAGTTCAACATTAAAACCAGGAAATTGACTTTAATGAGATTCACTAGACTACAAAACTTATAATTTTCACTTTTTTTTATTTGCAGTATGCGGGCCTCTCACTGTTGTGGCCTCTCCCGTTGTGGAGCACAGGCTCCAGACACACAGGCTTAGTGGCCATGGCTCACGGGCCCAGCTGCTCCGCGGCATGTGGGATCTTCCCAGACGGGGGCACGAACCCGTGTCCCCTGCATCGGCAGGTGGACTGTTAGCCACTGCACCACCAGGGAAGCCCTTCACCATTTTTTTTAACCTGCATTCATCTGTTTATGCACACATGCACATAGCTCTATGTAATTTGACCCCACGCACATATTCCTGTGATCACGACAATCAAGATACAGAACTGCTCCACTGTCACAAAGGACTCACTTATGCTACTTCTCTCTGTTCACACCCTCCCCCAAACATCCCATGTCCCCTGGCAACCAGTAATTTGTTCTCTATTGCTACTGTTTTTGTCATTTCAAGAATGTTATTTTAAACATTTAAAAATAATTATTTAGTATAATACATTCACATTTTTAAAAACACCCTTGCTGAGACATAGTTGAAATACAATAAGCTATGTATATTTAAAGTGTACAATTTTGATATATGTATAAACCATAATCATGATAATGAACACTTCCATTATCCCAAAAGTTCCCTTATGCCTTTTTGTAATTTCCCCCACTTCTATATCTCCCTGTTCCTACACATCCACCCAAGGCTACCACTGACCTGTTTTCTGTCACAATCAATTCACTTTTATTTCCTAGAATTTTATATAAATGAAATCATATTTTATGTACTCATTTTTGAATGGTTTTCCACTCAGCACATTTATTTTGAGATTCACTCACTCTTCTTTATATATCAATACTTCTTCCTTTCTGTTGCTGAATAGTGTTCTGCTGAACACTTGAGTTGTTCCAGTTTTAAGCTGTTACAAGTAGAGCTGCTCTGGGCAGTTGTATACAGATCTTTGTGTAGATATATGTTTTCATTTATCTTTGGTGAATGCATAGGTGTGGAATGGCTCGGTTGTATGGTAGTAGTATGTCTCACTTTTAAAGAAACTACCAAACTATTTTCCAGAGTGGCTGAGTGATTTTACATTCCCTTCAGCAATGTATGAGAGTTCCTCCACATCTTCACTAACACTTGGGGTAATCAGTTTTTCAATTTTAGACATTCTAATAGTGTGTGGTAGTATCTCACTGCAGTTTTAATTTGCATTTCCCTAATGACTGATGTCTAACATCTTTTCAGGTGCTTATTTATCATCCGTATATCTTTTTATTTTGTGAAACGTGTGTTCACCAAATAAATAAAATACTTTGCGCCTTTTTTTTCAGATTGTTTTTCCTTCTTAGTGAGTTTTGAGAGTTTTTAATAAACTGTGGAGACAAGACCTTTATTAGATATGTGATTTGCAAATGTTTTTCCCCCAGCCTGTAGCTTTTCATTTTCTTAACAATGTCTTAGAAGAGCATACGTTGTCAATGTTACATTTTTTTCCTTTATGTATCAAGCTTTTGATGTCAAATCTAAGAAATCTTAGTGTAATCCAAGATCACAATGATTTCATCCTATGTTTCAGAAGTTTTACAGTTTTAAGTTTTACCTTTAGGGCTTTCATCCATTTTGAGTTAATTTTTATATATGGTAAGAGGTATGGATCAAAGGTATTTTGCTTTTTTGTTTCTGCATATGATACCCAATTGCTTTAGCACATTTGTTGAAAAGACCATCCTTTCTCTACTTTTACTTCTGTTGAAAATAAAGTGTTCATAAAATTATTCTGGATGGGTAGCACATTCACATTACTCTTAAGGTAAAAAAGGATAAAGTGAAAAATCTCCCAGCCACCCAGTTTCCTTCCTCGAAAATAATGTTGCCAATTTATTACGATTCATTTTAGAGAGACTCTATTCAAAAGTGAATACATATGTATACTTCATCACCCCAACCCTTTTGCACACAAATAGTAAAATACTCTGTATAGTCTTCTGAACCTTGACTGTTTTAACCTAATAATAGATATGTTATGATTAAGATAAATATATCTTCAAACAGTATTCCAAACTATGGATATACCATGATTTATTTAGCCAGCCTCTTACTGATGGAATTATGGTTGTTTCTAGTCTTTTGCTAATAACAAACAATACTTCAGAAAGTAACCTCGTAAACATGTCTTATGTACAAGCTAGTGTATCTGTAGGAAAAAGTACAACTGTGGGTGTAAAGTGATAAACAAAGCCAAATTGTCCTCCACAGGAAAAGGGCACTCCAAACAGCAGCAAAGAAGAATGCCTTTTCCCCACATCTTCCTCAATATTATACTTCCTTATAACTTTTAACCTGTAACATGATGAATACTTTAACGTCTTCTGTAAGGATTCAAGAATAGTACAGAAGATGCTAACTTATAAGGTTTTGAAAACCTATTGGATTTTGTTCTAGAAAAGTATATTAGGAAGAATATAGTTTTTATAATTTTATCAGTGCTTATAAAATATTTATAAAAATGAAAAGGCCACTAGCAAAAGTGCTTACAGAAAGGGTCTAAATTGTAGTTAACTCTAGAAGACAAGCTATAGTACTTTCTATTTTTAAATACCAAACAAAGATGTATGCTCTAGTAAGTTTTCTTTGGAAAGTATTTTCCAGTGTTCAAGTTCTCAGGGTTTCTATTTATGTATTTCTACTTTAAAATCAGGCTTTACCCATTTTACTGTAAATGTTAAGACTATTAGCATTAATTTTTAAAGTGAAAATTAGATTAAAAATCTCAATGGTTACTCATAAGCCAAATATGACATTTCTGTGTCCAAAACAAAAACTAAGTATGCAATAGCCAGAATGATGGTTTTGATCTACATCATCAGTTTTTCCTGTTTGTGAAGAAGTTCTTTCCTTGTTGTTCCTCACACCTCCAAACGTTATCTTTCTAGATGTTACTACTTTTCTTCATTGTTGTATAAATCTGAAATTTCCTTATGATTTAATTTGTGGCCTTCACTTACTGAATCCCGGTGAAGAAAATTTGGTGACTCGTCATTTTTTAATGGTGTTGAGGCAAGAATGTCTATTTTACCTTCCAGTCTTCCCTCCATGGTTTTAATGGCATTCAAAAGAGTCTTTAGAGAGATCCCAGAGTCTCTGATCTCCTGAGAAGACCTCACAGAAGTCAGGGTAGGTGCAAACGTCACATGGTGTGTAGGGTTTGACCTAACACTGGGCAAAATAACTGATGAACTTCATTCCTTTACATTGTTGACACAGGGCCTATGGCTTTAAAGTAATCTTGAAGATGCAGGCCTCTCTGGAGACTTCCTTCTTCTTGGAAGCATCACCAATTTAAAAAGACAAAATCAACTAAACCTAGAATTATTTTTCAGTGAGTGCCCCCTTTACTATGAGAAACAACACAACATTCTAAATGAAGCTGGGATGGAAAATATACTTAAAAATGTGTTCCTTTGTTTACAAAATGAAGAAAATACTAATGTAAAGTATGTCCTCATGAAGAAACAAAGCATATCTAATGAGGTCCCCTTTACCAGTATAGTCAGATTGTTAGAACCATTTGAAGACACATTCTAGTTGCTTGGTTACCAAGGGTATACATACACAAACGTTATAGTTAAAGAAGTTACACATGCTTACACTGTTAAAAATTAAAAATAAATAATGTGATAAATTTGTAAATCATTGAAATGAATCACTTTCTTTTAGTAACATATTCCTGGATTATTTTCTTCACTAAATGTTTTAGATATCTTCTTTGTCTAATTTTCTCTGTTCATGTTAAATTGTTATGTGACCTACGAACAGTTTTAATAGTCTCAATAGTCTCAGTCTCAATAGTCACCATGCTAACAAGTAAGCACCTTCACTACTAATACCTCTCTCAAGTGCGTTATTGCAGGTATATCTTGTTGGCAACAAGTTCTGCATTCGCCTGTAATTAAAAACCCAAAGATACTTGTTCCTCACGTCTGCCAAAAGTTTTAAGGTTCAAATTAAAAAACCACTTCCTCTATGATAGAGATTCTCGATACTTTCATCATGATGATGTTCCCTATGCATGCTCACAATACAATCTATTGTGTTTCTGAAAGGCATAACCTTCTATTCTATAATAAAGTCTGCTGAGTACATTCCTAATCCTGCAATTACAGCATGCAAGTTGAATGTCCCAATACTGCTTCAGGCATCTTTATGAATTCTTCTGTGGTTGAGTGGAACCTTGTACATCGAGGGTGTTTAAAATATTTTTGATAAATTGAATCAAGTGAGAGAATATTCATCTTTCTGGGATCATATGGTGAGGTGGGGAGAAAGTCATCGATTTCTTAAAAGCTAATTAAAACAACAAAGACACAATCTGTTTTATAGCTATTAATCACTCCTGAGCATATTTGCCCTCTAGTGCCTTATTCAACTTGCGTAGATGGTCATTCTGTGAACTGGTTTCAGTAAAAGAATGTAGTTGTTCTTCTAGCTGCTTAACGTTTATCTAGAGGAAAAACAGAAGAATAAAAAAACAAGTCTCATTAACGAAATATATATATATATACTCCAAAACAGAAAAAAAAGATGTCACAAGTTTTGCAGAAAAAAAATCACAGAAAATCCTTAAAACTTGTAAAAAGCGATCCTGTTTTTTTCTAATGATGCTATTTCAACTAAAATAGCTATTTCAACAAATAAAATAGGCTATAGCCCTATACATGTACTGAGATAATTCATTTGGTTTATAGCATTTATGGAAACTCCAAATTAACATGACTCATGAATATAACAGTGAGACTTTGTGGGTAAAATATTTCAATTTTAAAGAAATTGTGGTATCTAGTATTCAAAACTCCGAGTACAGATAATTAGAATTGTCAATATGTAAGGAGACAAGAGTCTTGTGTTTACCCACAGAGAATTACGAAAGTTGAATTAACAGAATTCTTATAGGCTGAATTATATTTGAAAACTAACTCATAAAGCTGACCACTCACATCTTTCACTTTAAAGAAAAGATGATTTGGGGGAATAAAATCATTAATATTTTACTCACAAATCTCCAAATTGTGTGTTTGTCTACATTTTCTTCCTCTTATTCCCAACCCTCTCAATACAAATCGACAATTAACATTACTGAGCTTATCTCTGAATCAGAAAAAAATTCATCCAAAATTTTTAATTTAAATCAACTTTTTCCTCTCTCACTATCTTTTCTTGTTTCCCACCTCTGAAGGGCAAACCCCTCTTGGTTGTAGCCACTGATTGTTTTCAAGAACTGTTAAAATTTGAGTGCTAATACTTAGTTTTTTTTAGAAAGGCTACATGAAAACACATTTTGTCTTAGGAAATCTCTCTTGTTCCATCAGCAGAATCCTTTTTCTCATCTTTGCCTGTTTCTGGTGCTCTGTTCCACAGTGTACAGTATAAAACATGTTCCATGGATCCCCCTTAAGTGTATTCACTTAAGGTTCAGAATTAGAATGGCTGCCTCTAAAGAGAGGTATTGATGCAACACTTATTCTCATTTTAAATGTAAGCAAACTGCTGTTAACCTTAGAACTCAGTGGAAAATACTGATGAACACTCAAGAATTTTAGATTTGCCTCTCTTCAAACAAAACACAGAATATCTTTATTCCACAATATTTCTCAGGTAACTTACGCTACCCCAGCCTCAGAGTACTCAATAAAATGCCCTGAAACTTGTCAGATGGCATGTTCTCATCTATAAAGCACTTTACTTTTTATACTGGGTTTCTTTTTTGGAAGAATTTCTAATTCAGGACACTGAAATGTGGAAGAACACAGAAGCAAATAAATCCTGCTGCCCTCAGAGATCTGATGTTTCTGTGTCATTAAAATCCAAGTAGCTTCCACAGCTAGCTTACCAGGCAGTCTCAGAAATACCAGTATTTAGGTCAAGGTCATATCCTCCTATTGTTTCAAATGGTCTAAATATATATAGATACATATTTTTAAAAATTGAGGTATAGTTGATTTATAATATTATGTAAGTTTCAACTATACAACAAAGTGATTCACAATTTTTAAAGATTATATTCCATTTATAGTTATTATAAAATATTGGCTATATTCCCTGTAATGTACAATATATCCTTGTAGCTTATTTTATACACAGTAGTCTGTACTTCTTAATCTCCTACCCTAATACTGCCCCTTACATATATTTTCTAATATAAAACTATAAAAACATAACACTATAGAAACTGTGAGACACCTAAGAAATGGATGAAAAGGAACTTTTTTTGTGTGTGTGTGTGTGTGTGTTACACAGGCCTCTCACTGTTGTGGCCTCTCCCATTGCGGAGCACAGGCTCCAGATGTGCAGGCTCAGCGGCCATGGCTCACAGGCCCAGACACTCTGCGGCATGTGGGATCTTCCCGGACCGGGGCACGAACCCGCGTCCCCTGCATCGGCAGGTGGACTCTCAACCACTGCGCCACCAGGGAAGCTCGGAACTTATTTTTATGTGTTTTATAATGCAAGTATTCTAAATTAATGCTATTAATAAATTTCCTAGGTTTTTTCTTCTTCGATACATATGATAAGTTGGAAATAAAGTAGGACAAGCCTAAAACGTTACCCCAAAGTTTGAAATGAGCTACAGAGTTGAAACAACCTAAACTGCCAGAGTTATGTATTTTGACTAAAAGTATGAAAATACATTCATAAAACTGATAATTTCAGCACAGAACCCTTAATAATATTCATATAATTCCATGAAGCAATTCAAATCAAAGAAGTACAACAACAATCAACATGGATGGATCTCTCAATTATAATTCTGGGTGAAAGAAACAAGACACAAAAATTATATACCGTATTATTATATAAAGTTCAAACATTAATCTGGGGTATTAGAAGTCAGGATGATGGATAGTAACATCATGGGGGACAGTGACTGAAAAAGGCTATGAAATGGGTTCTGGGTGCTGGGAATATTCTGTGTGCTGGTCACATGGTTACCTCTACTTTGTGAAAATCCATTACCTGTATCCTGTGTACTTTTCTGTATAATATGTTATAGTTCAATAAAAATTTATTAAAACAAAACAAACAAAACCTTTAAATAATCTCTAAATTAAGGTCACAAATGCAGCTGCTCCTAAGGGGCTAGGCAGCTAACATAATATTTGAATCCAGTTGGTATAAGAGTGATGGGGCCAGTGGTAGATTAAAGTGAGCATAAAGCACTAACTAACATATGTTTAAAGACAAGAAAAAGGTGTTGGGCTTGCCTGGTGGTGCAGCGGCTAAGAATCCTCCTGACAATGCAGGGAACACTGGTTTGATCCCTGGTCCAGGAAGATCCCCTATGCTGCGGAGCAACTAAGCCTGTGCACCACAACTACTGAGCCTGCGCTCTAGAACCTGCGAGCCACAACTACTGAAGCCCGTGGGTCTACAGCCCATGCTCTGCAATGAGAAGCCACTGCAATGAAAAGCCCACGCACCACAACGAAGAGTAGCCACAGCTCACAGCAATTAGAGATAGCCCTGCATGCAGCAATGAAGACCCAATGCAGCCAAAAATAAATAAAATAAATTTATTTAAAAAAATGTTGGAAATCTTTCAGGCATATATAGCAACATCCCTTCTATTCATCACTCAACTTAAAAAGAATAAAACATTACTAATATAGTTGAAACCCTCTGTGTAGCCTAATCCAACTAAATCTCTTCCATCCTGGAGTTAACCACTATCCTGAATTTGGTGTTTTATCATTCCTATTCCTTTTTAATAATTTTACTATAAATGTATCCCTCAACAGTACGTAGTATTATTTTATGAGATTCATCCATGTTAACACATGTCACTCTACATCCTCTTATATAGACTGCTTTCTAAACTGGTATAATTACTTTTAGGAGAAATTTGAAAAACTCCAGTAAATTTCAATTTATGTACATCATACAACCCAGCAAATCTCCTCCTAAGAATTATACCTAGAATAGAGAATATTTTGGGTGAGTACAAAGACATGTGCAAGAATTCATCATATCAGCATTATTTGCAAACAAACGAAAACTGCCTAAATTTCCATCGACATAAGAAAGGATAGTTTTTTAAGGAACCTCCATACTGTTCTCCATAGTGGCTGTACCAAAAATAGAACTACCATATGATCCAGCAATCCCACTACTAGGCATATACCCTGAGAAAACCATAATTCAAAAAGAGACATGTACCAAAATGTCCATTGCAGCTCTATTCACAATAGCCCGGAGCTGGAAACAAGCTAAGTGTCCATCATCGGATGAATGGATAAAGAAGGTGTGGCACATATATACAATGGAATATTACTCAGCCATAAAAAGAAACGAAACTGAGCTATTTGTAATGAGGTGGATAGACCTAGAGTCTGTCATACAGAGTGAAGTAAGTCAGAAAGAGAAAGACAAATACCGTATGCTAACACATATATATGGAATTAAAAAAATGTCATGAGGAACCTAGGGGTAAAACGGGAATAAAGACACAGACCTACTTGAGAATGGACTTGAGGATATGGGGAGGGGGAAGGGTAAACTGTGACAAAACGAAAGAGAGGCATGGAGATATATACACTACCAAACGTAAGGTAGATAGATAGTGGGAAGCAGCCTCAGAGCACAGGGAGATCAGCTCGGTGCTTTGTGACCGCCTGGAGGGGTGGGATGGGGAAGGTGGGAGGGAGGGAGATGAATGAGGGAAGGGATGTGGGAACAGATGTATATGTATGACTGATTCACTTTGTTATAAAGCAGAAACTAATTAAAAAAATAAAAAAAATAAAAAAAGAAAGGATAGATATATTTGGGCATATTTAGATAATGCAATAGTATACAGCACCATATATGAAACTGAAATCATGTTTGAGTGTGAGGCGACAATTTCTGACAGTCTGCATTAACACATAAAACCAGGTATTTACATCATTAAGTCAATTTTGACAATGCAATATTTTATCTAATATAGTTCATATGTAATATTTTAATCGATTATAATCCAATTGAGAGAACACACAGCAGACTATTGTTTTGATTACATTTAATATGTAGCTCTTCTTTTAGATTATCTTGTGAGAGTAATATGCTATACATTTACAATAGCCAAGACATAGAAGCAACCAAGATATGCATCGATAGAGGAATGGATAATGAAGATGTGTTTGTGTATATATGTATGTGTGTGTGGGTGTGTGTGTGTGTATATATATATATATATATACACATATATACACACACACACAATGGTCTATTACTCAGCCATAAAAAAGAATGAACTAATTCCTCTTGCAGCAACATGGATGGCCCTAGAGATTATCATACTAAGTGAAGTAAGTCAGACAGAGAAAGAAAAATACCATATGATAGCACTTATATGTGGACTCTAAAATATGATACAAATGAACTTATTTACATAACAGAAACAGACTCATAGGCATAAAAAAATAAACTTATGGTTACCAAAGGAGAAAGTGAGGGGAAAGATAAATTAGGAGATAAGATAAATGTGACTCCTTAACTAACATGAGGATGTGTGAATGGTTAACATTCACTCACGCTATATAAGGGCAACTATTTGGCACAGTGCACTCACGTGCTAAAAGACACAGATTAGCCACCCAAAGGTTTCTTTCATGGGCAACTCAGACAAACTGCATCTGGGTTGTATTTCTTGTCTTTTGCACTTACAAGAAAATTTTAAAACAAGATCAGCACCACAACCAGGAGGTAACATAAATCTGCCTCTACCTACCTCTCCCTGAAGTCCTTCTTTCTCCTCTAGCAGAGAGGTCTTCTCTTGCATTGATGCTTCCAGTTCACCTCGCAATCTTGCAATAGTTGATTCTAGCAGCTATTTTTGCACAGCTGCCCTCTTCTCAGCATCCTGTGCTTTCTGGATACACTGGTTATTCTCAAGGACTAAATGGTCCCTGCAGGAAGAGAACAAGGAGATATGAAAGCTGAACGAGAGTTCTTCTTTAACAGAAAGACTAAATGTTTTTACAGAACATATCTCCTGCCTGAGAGCAGTTACCAAAATGCTCTAACAAAACTAGTTCCTTTAGGGCAGAGTCTTTATTTTTGTGACTGGCCCAGCAAATGCAGAATTAAACATTTTCATTAAAGATAAGAAATACAAATGCAAAAACAAAAGTTGCCCACAGTTTACTTACAGATGCATTTGGAGTTGTGTTTTCTCATTCTGAACAGTCTGAAGCTCACTTGTGATACTGACATGGGCTGCATCCAGCAGTAAGTTTTGTTCTTGAAATGTCTGTGTCATCATTTTCTGTTCTTCCTGAGTGTTAGAAGCAATATTAAAAGTTGAGATGCCAGAAGTCATTTGATAGAGTATCACTCTAAACAACTGACCAAAGATACTGATACTTACAAAAGACAAATTTAAGTTATATAAATAGAACCCATTTTTAAAAGAATTTATCTTAATGTCCAGCTTGCTCTTTGTACCTACCCTGGCCTGACCACAATTCTATCATTTTATAGCTCTTCTAGCCAATAATCAAGAGGTATTATTTATCCATCTTGCTGCAAAATTTATAAAACTCCTAACATGAACAAATTTTTAGATACCATGTACAAAATAGACAACTGATAGGAACATACTGTATAGCACAGGGAACTCTACCTAATGCACTGTGGTAACCTAAATGGGAGGGAAGTCCAAGAGGGAGGGGATATCTGTATGTGTATGGCTGATTCATTTTGTTGTGCAGTGGAGGCTAACACAACGTTGTAAAGCAACCATACTCCAAAAAAAACCATATTAAGTATATTTTGGTACTTCAAAATTTCAACGTGATACTATATTTTAAAAAGTAAAACAATATCAACGTATATAAAGTGAAATGATCGCTCCACCTCTATCTCCCCCACATCTCTTCCAAATAATTCCAGTCTCCAGGGACAATCATGTTTCATAGTTTAAATTATTTTGACAGTATCTGAAATTGCACTCAGACACTGCTACAGCAGACGTCTATAACTGTTCTGCACAATTTCCTCTTGCTTACTATTTTCAATTATCAAACCAGCATTTTTATGCACACCTCCTCTACCTACAATTTATAAAGCTTTTGTAAATATAGTACATATTAATAATTATATTTGTAAACATATTTTAAAACACTTCTTTTTGAACAATATTTGATTGCAAGGTAAACCTTCACACCTTCATACTTGGTAAAATGGGATCTCACTTGTGTCATATTCCAAGGTTTTAAAATGTTTGTGAAAGTGTTACATACATAAGTCACATTCTTCAGTCTACTAAATTGTAAGTTCCATGAAAGTAGGGACTTGTCTTGTTCACTGCCATAATTCTATCTAGATCTAGCAACATACTTGCATGAGGTAAACACTAAATGCTTGCTGAATAAAACATACTTATTGAGTACCTGTTATGTGCAAAACACACTTAGCCCTATAGGTAATAACAAAGGTATGTAAGACAATGACCTAGGAATGTAGTACAGGAAATGAGCCATGCACATAAACTACTACTATAGAATGCAGAACAGGAGAAGCAACATAACATAAATGATTAAAAACACTGAGTCTGGAGTCAAGTCTAGATTTAAATCTGGCTCCACCCTATACTAGCTGGGTGATTTTGGGCAAGTTGATTAACATCTCTAAATCTTATTTTTATTATCTGTAAAACGAGGATGATAAATATCCCTTTATGTAACTGCTAGGATTAAAGGAGGTAATATATGTAAAATCCTTAGCACAATGCTTGGTATATAGTAAATACGCTCAAAAAAGAAAAAAAAAGAGAGAGCCTTATTATTACAGCCTGTTTAGTGTCCTAGCAGTAGAAATTAAAAGACAAAACTGATTTTTTCTGATTGGAGTGATCAAGCTTCTGTGTGAAAGTGAGTCTTAAAGAATGAACACAATCTCAAACAGTTGAAAATGAAGTAAAGACCATTCTCAGCAGAGGGAATGGCATAAGCAAAATGGGAAAGCACAGGTCTTTGGGGAAAAGATAAATACTTTAGGGTCAGTCATAAGTATTCTCCATAATTCTATCAATACTGGGACAGGTAATTACTTTTCCTAAAGTAATGATATTTGAGAAGAAACCATTAAGAAAGCTCTGAGTGTAAGGCCAAATGACCCCTCTGATGAAAACAGAAAACAACTAATTAAAAAATTAAATAATTCAGAAAAATCCTTGAAATTAATTGCTAAAATATTTTATGTATCCAGTTGGCTATTTGTATTTCCTGATCTCTTAGCCAAGGAGGCTTCCTGACGACTCTACCAGCAATTGACTAGTGTTAAAAATGAATACCTGCAGAATGGCTTGGTGGTCAGCAATGATTCTGGTATTTTCCATTCAAACAATCTGAAGCATTCTGTTCAGCTCTGAACACTTTCTAGTCAGTTTGTCATTCAAAACCTAAGACAACATATACAGCAAAGCACAGATCTCTCCAATAAATAAGTCTTTTTACTTATGTATCATCATTTTTAACAATGGCATAGTATTTCACCATACATGTGAACTTAATTTATTTAACCTAATCTCAATTGATATTTCATTAGATTATAAAATACTTTCAAATATTTGGAGTCATCATCCTAAACAACTGTAAATTAAAAGGGGAAATTTGGTGATACAGTGGAACAACTGAAGCATTTGGCAGTTTACCAATCTTCCATTCTTCATAATTTTGAATGCTGGTCAATTACAGCAAGACATCTACAGAATGGAATTTACAATGTAGATGCATGGCCAATGTTATAGAAATCCTTTCTCAAAACTGGATGATGAGCTTTCAGAACTGTTTAGCTGATAACAAAATATCTAAGCTCCTTCATCACCAATTACAGTATTCAAAAAAGCAAAATACAGATCACTGTGTCATTTCACAAGATTAACCTTCCAAAATAAAACAAAAATCTTTTCTGTAACATACATGTAGTTAGTTTATAATTCTCTTGTCCTTTTGGTATTTTGAAATTTGTATTCCTGTGGAAAATATTTATCTTAATTCTCAGTTATTTTTGCAAAGTATATTTGGTAAGGATCTTATGTTTTAATGTATAAACTCTTTAAGGATGGGGCAAATAACTCTGAAGGGTTAATAGAAAAATCCCTCAAAAAAACAGCAACAAGAAAGGAGAGATAAAGATTATCTGGACAGCATCATAAGTGGGGCAGCATCATAAGACAGGAATACATTCATGGGCATTTTAAAGTTATAACCAGATGCACAAACTACTTATCAAGGAATACTTGGGGGTAAGACAGAGGAGAACTCTTGCTCCTTGAAAAGAAATAGCTCATTTTCTTTACAGCTAGATTGCTGGGCTCAAATTCCAACTGGGTCACTTACTAGCTATATATATATATTTTTTTTAAATTTATTTTTGGCTGTGTTGGGTCATCATTGTTGCACGCTGGTTTTCTCTAGTTGCTGTGAGCAGGGGCTACTCTTCATTGCAGTGTGTGGGCCTCTCATTGCGGTGGCTTTTCTTGTTGCAGAGCATGGGCTCTAGGCTCGAGGGCTTCAGTAGTTGTGGCATGCGGGCTCAGTAGTTGTGGCTCGCAGGCTCTAGAGAGCAGGCTCAGTAATTGTGGTGCACAGGCTTAGCTGCTCTGCAGCATGTGGGATCCTCCCAGACCAGGGCTTGAACCCTGTTCCTTGCATTGGCAGGCGGATTCTTAACCACTGTGCCACCAGGGAAGCCCTAGCTATATTATTAAACTTCTCTGTATATCAACTTCCTTATCTTTAAAATGGGAATAATAATAGTTCTAAAGAAGTCCTATTGAGAGGATTACAATTTGTTAGTAACATGAAGTGCTTAGAATTGTGCCATGACTGTAGTATGGATTCAGTAAATGTTAACTATCATTTATAGTAAGAGTAGTAGTAGTTACTGTTATCATTATTTTATGAAAGAACACATTTTGTATTTTCTTTATCATAAAAAGAGCATAACAACACTATGATCCTAACATTGAAATAATCAAATTGTACTAAGAAAAAGTTCTTTTAAACGATCGATACTATTTCTTTGGGCCCTATGAGAAATAACTCAGTTGCTTGCATATGTGGTGACTACTCTCCATATATATGCATATACAGAAAACATCAGCTGAATGTGGGAACCACCATCCCACATAAAATGATTACACATAACTCCAAAATCAGCAAGTATTTATTAGGTTCCTACTGTGCTTTGCCATAGAAGATACAAAGAAAGTATAAGATAGCCCTTGGCATTGAACTGCTTAGAGTTTCATAGGGGGAAATAAAAGGTATACATTTAGTGAGTAAATTAGAAAGCAAACAAGGCAAAGTTTAAACTAGTGCATGGTTTAGCAGTATATCTCAAATACCTACGTATCACAGGAATTTAGAGGGTGAAATGGGAAATGTGGTTAATTTGATGATGTTTCACAAATGAAGTAAATCTTATGGAAATAAAAATTTTGGATGATGGCAATGGATGAATTCATGTAACCAGATTAATCTTGGTTCTTGGTTCTTTAACTGAACAAAATTAACATCTAAACACTAGAGAAATGGGAAGATTTACCTGTGCTTTTTCTGATGCTTCATGAAGGGATATTATTTCAGACCTCAAATATGCATTTTCTTCATGGTCCTTGTTGAAAGACAACTGTATATCCTACAGGAAAAAAAAGAATTTCTCTTTTTCTACATGTAAGAGCTATTACATGTATCTCTATCAAAATACCTGTTCTGTATTGTGGCTAGTACCAATTCAAGTTCTAATATACATAGATAAGTGTCTTATAAAGGATTTTTTAAAATCTTGATATATCCAACTCCCAAACTTCTCTTAATTTATAAATTATTTATCAAAACTATTTATTAAAAATATTCTCATACTGGGACTCCAATTAGAAAGAATTTGCCTAAAAACAAACCTTGATATTTACCTGGTATCCTTATGTCAAAAAAATTCTACTAAGATGAAATATTTTTAGTTTATGTTACATACACATTTCTTCCTATTAGTAGTATGAGCTTATTATTTCAAAGAAACACATGCAAGGATCTTTTAAAATTATAAGTAGGGGAAGAGATTTTCATCAAGGAATACCTGAGGGTGGAGCAGAAGAAAGCACCTTTGCTCTGTGAAAAAAAAATGTTCTCTTTGAGATGAGGGAAAGTTGATAGGGATGTGAGTTTTGGGCTGGGTTTTACCTAATAGGTACTTAGTCAAATGGGGAAGAACAAAGTCTAAGTCCTCTTCCTTCAGAGAGAGAACCACTTTTCTAGCTTTCCAGAAGAAGCATCTCAAGAAAAGTTAACATCATATAACATCTACACCATGAGATTGATTTAGAAATGTCTTGATATAAAAGTAGTAACATTTATTCTATTTTTTATTTTTTATTGTGGTAAAATACACATAACAAAATTTATCATTTTAACCATTTTTAAGTCTTTTTAATGAAATGTCTTTTTTATTGAAGTATAGTTGACTTACAATATTGTGTTAGTTTCAGGTGTACAGCACAGTGATTCAGTTATATATAATAATAATAATATTAATATTATATATTATATACAAATATACATTATATTATTATATAATTACATATAACAATATGTATTCTTTTTCAGATTCTTTTCCCCTGTAGGGGAAAGGGGCGGGGAAGGATAAATTAGGAGGTTGGGATTAACATATACACACTACTATATATAAAATAGATAACCAGCAAGGGCCTACTGTATAGCACTATACTCATTTTAACTATTTCTAAGAGTACAGTTGACTTAAAACTATTTAAGTGTTAAGTGTTAAATTCAGTGGTAGTAAGTACATACATTCATGTTGTTGATAAACCATCACCAAAAATAGTTAATATTTCTTACATTTCATTAAAAAAGCTTCCCAGCAATTCATTTGCAATAGGTATAAAATGCAAACAAGTCTCATTAGTTTTGCCAACTCACCTTTTTTCAAACTATACTAACCTGAATGAAATGATTTATTTCCTAATACCCAGTTGACAACAGTTCTGGATATACACTCATTTACACTGAAACTTTTTTTCATAAAGATTTTAGGAGAATCAGAAGGACTGTAAACCAACATGAGTGAGGAAATACTATTTAGTGAAGAGATGAAAAAAAACCTCTGTACTCAAAACCTCAAAACCTACCTTATTTTCTTCAACCAACTTGGAAATGAGGTCATCTCTAGAAACTAAAAACAAAAAAAAGTCCACATAACTACGATGATAATAACTTACAAGTACACTGAAATCACATGGTATTTTCCCTGAGAAACTGATTTAAAAAATTGTTTTCGTCTGTAGTTTGCAGAAATAAGCAGAACGTAAGTATTTCTATCATATTTTTATAGACTGGAAACTAAATCCTAAAATTATCAAGAAACTAGTCCACAGTCACGTACAATGGTAAATGAGGTCACGTTTTACTCAATGCACAGATGATGATGAGTCTGAGGGATTTCAAGACAGAGAGGCACACAATCAAAAAGATCAAAAAGCCTTTTGTTAGATCACTCTGACAAAGGCTCAATAAAGACAGGGAGATCAGTTTAGTAGCTGTTGCAGTAACCCAAGTGTAAAACAACGAGAGCTGGCTCTGAGGTAATGATGCAGAAGGAAAAGACTTGTGAAAAACAAGCAAGGAGAATTGTCAGGACTTAGTGACTGACCGGTGGTGTAAAGGCAATAGATGAGTCAAGGAAAATATCTAGTGTACAGACCTGGACAGTGGGGGTGGTTGGTGGATTCTAACAGGGAATTCAGGGCAAAGAGCAGGTTTGGGGGATATAATGAGTAAAGATGACTGCAACACTTAAGCTTTCATCATGTGTTTTGAGGTATCTGCAAAGCATCTAAATATAGATGATTAGTTGGCAGTAAGATACCATCTGGAGCTCAGGAGGATGATTTGGTGTAGGAAAAAAAAAGATTTGAAACCACTCAGAGTATGTATATACAGTGAAAATAAAACCAAAGGCAGAAATAGGAGAACAGTTTGGCACTGTATACTAGTAGCCAAGAGATATAAACTTTTCTGAGGTTAATGTTTGGCTTCATAGAAAATTCATAAAGATCTATTAGTTTTGTTTCACTTAAAAATTCTAAAGCCAGAAAATTATAAAACATATAAAAACTCATTTTATTTATGATATACTCAGAAAAACTGTACTTCTTGAAAATGAGTCCAAGACTTATTTTAAGTAAATTCTAATTTAACATATGTGAAGGATCAAAAAGATAAACTACATGATCTATTTTGAAAATTCCACTAACCAAAGAAAGACTAAAAGGGGAATGTTTATCCTACTTTGGAGAACAATTTAATCACTTTAATTAATGTGTGAATAATACACACACATATACACACACATATATACATATAACGTTTATTGCTAATAAATAAACAATTATTAATAAATAAGTACATTTTAAAATTCATTGAAGCAAATATCTAAAGACATTCCTTTTATTAATATAGTTAGAATAACTATTTGTACCTTAAAGTAAAATTGCATGCATGTAAAGCATTTATTATTCACTATGAAGCATATAGCTGGTATTCAGACAGGGTTCCTTTTTATGTTAATTTGAATTACTGTTATTCTAATCTAAATGTTTTTAATGGTCTTCCATATATTCTTACAAAATTCAAAAAGCATTAATCCATTAAGAAAGTAACATTTTAAAAAATCACTTAATCAGAAGGACAACTAATATAATAGAAAGATCTGTGTTTAGTCCCAGCTATTCTATTTACTGTGGGTCGTTCACTATAGATCTTTTCATCCTTTTGTAGAATGGGGTACATTTTCTTATCTTTCTCACTAGTTTGCTGTAAGGCTCAAATGGGATAATGTGGTAGTACAATAAAATGTAACATGTATTTTTGTAGGCATGCAGTCACAGGAAGACAGAAAATTATTTAGGGACATTATCAGTGAGAATTTCACAGAATAATTCATTACTCAACAACTATATGGAAAAAGAATACTTTCTGCTAAAAGCAGTAAGTAAAAGCATTGAATGGGTTACCCTTTATGGTTTCTTTTTTCTAATTTTCATTTCCCATTTGGTATTCCCTGTCTTCATTACAGCCACAGAGCAGGCGGGCCACAGTGGCAAGAACATTGGGTTTGTAGTTAGAAGATCCAGGTTGAAGCCTCACTTCACCATTTATTCATTTTGTAACTTTAGGAATTACAGATAGTTTTGTGTATTACATGAGATAATGTATGTGAAAGCCCTGTGTAAACTATGAAGTGTTATTCATGCGTAAAGCACTGCACTGGAACTCTGTGTGATCTCTATAGTGAGATCTACCTGAAAACTGCTGTTACAATTATATATTAACAAACAGTAGTCTGATAAGGGCTGTTGGGTTGGAAGAAGCATGTCTCTGAGCAGCCTGGGATCAAGTCTAGACACTTCCATTTCCTAGCTCTGTCACCTTTTAGGACTATTTTTTTTAAACAGATGTTTTTTTTCCTCCTCAAATGAGTAGTTAATCTAACCTCTCTCTATGGTACCTTACAACTATCCATCTCTACAAATACCAGTTGACCAAAATAGGTTGATAACCTGAAGAATGGAGAGTCTGACATGATAAATTGTTAGAATCAGTAGGATAGCAAGGATTAATGACCTCATTTCCTTATTAGCATTCTATTATCCAATATTCAATCTAGATTTATAGAACCCAAATGTTCCCAAGTCCACAGTTAAATAAACCTGAAAAAAATCCACATAAGTTTACAATTAAGAGGGTCAAATTCTATTTTATTACCAACATTCTCTGTCTTTCTCAGTGCCACAGATAAAAAGGAAATCAGCAACTTTTTACATTCAGGTCTGTGGGAAATACCAGTAACACTGGCCACTTCGAGAATTTGGAGTCTTAAGAGTTTTCGCATGAAATCTCAAAAATCTAACAAAAGTGTAATTTCTAGCATCTGTTTTCATACCTAGATCAGACTTGAGCTGTGAGGTAGCGGTCTCCAACTCTCCTTTCTGTTGTCGCTCCTGTGCCAGTAGTTCTTGGTGGTCTGAAAACAGCAACGCAGTTTTGCTGCAAAATTTGCACCTGAAATCGTATAAGAAAAACTCCTTTTCTGTAAGGTAAAGATTTCTACTAAGCTAACTTATAGCACAGGTGTAAGGCAGATTTTTCTGATCTTAATGTTCCTGGAGGAAGAAGCAGTGTTTATGTGTTACAGTTAAAAGATCTCAACAGAGTGCCGTGTCTTACAGCAGTGCTGTCCAGGAGAACTTTCTGTGCACTCTTCAACAGCACTCAAAATGTGGCCAGAGTGAGTGAGGAACTGAATCTTTAATTTTGTTTAATTTTAACAAATAAAATTCATTTTCATTTAAATAGCCGCATGTGGCTAGTGCCTACTATATTGGCAGTATAAAGTGTAGCAATAAAGGATCATTTGCAAATTCTTTAAGTAGAATCCTCTTTATTCTACTTAAGGACATTGTAGAAGGACAGCACTCATTAAAATAATAAAAATTATGTAATCTAATAATAGGTATTATGATTTGAAACTACTAATTGCCTCGGTACTTAGAATTTAAAATATTCTAAATTACATATAGATATTTCAAATAACAACTTTGATGAAAGCAAAAATATTATGCTAAAATAAATAATGAGACTTGAAAACAGCAATGTAAACACATTCCTGATTATCTGACTTATTCTTTGCTTCAAATGTCAGCTCAGTTTAATCTTTCTTTTCTATGCACATCATATACAATACATATAGCATGAGACTAGGTCAGTGCCTTCCAAAATCAACTCTTGTAACAGAGATTATATGGTGTAGAGGGAAGGATTCCCTCCCAGGAACTAAGAGTTCACTTCTGTAAAGTCTGAGACAATATAACCTCTCTGTCCTTAGCTCCCTCATTCATAAATTAAGAGCACTGGACTAAATGGCATCAGAGTCCTTCTTATTTTGCACTAAATTTTTTTAAATTGTAGTAAGAATGTTAATAGAGGAATACTAAAGAAAAGAATTTAATAAATCTAGAGGAAATAAGCAAAACTATAGGTTTGTAGGTAAAACATTAGCTTTTACCTTTTGGTTTCACTTTCCCAACATAAACAAGGAGAGAATCTCTCTACCTGTTTCCGTCCCACCTCCACTGTTGATCCCATTTCTTGAATTTTGAGTAGCATGGCTGATCCAGATTTCTCAAGAGATTCCCTTAGGTGCTACTCTTGAGACAGTTGTCTCCTTAGCTATAGAGCAACACTGCAGTTAGGCAAGACCAAGGGAACTTCATAGCAGTTTAACAAAGATCAAAGTCACCATGAAAAGTTTACCAGACACGCCATCTCACCCCCATTCTTTGTTCATTTATGACTACTCAGAAACATGCTTTTGTTTCTCCCTAACGGATAACCTTCTAGAAAATGCAGAGTCAAATTTGTAACCCTCATCTTCCTACTGTGTAAGTCTGTTTTCCAAACTGTGGGTCAAGACGCATTAGTAAGTTGCAAGAAGCACTTGAAAAAGGGTGGAGAAAAGAATAGAAAGAAAATATCAGAGCACATAGCAAGTAGTAAGGAAGGGTAAGTACTGCTTCATTAAATGTTTGTGTATATGCATGTATGTATGGTGTTGCAGTGTAAAATATGTCTTACAATGTATTGCTGTCAAAAGAAGTTTGAAAAACACTAATATGTCTTAGTATACGTATTTTCTGTATTTCTCTATTTTCTAACTTTATTTTTTAACTCTTTATTTTCCTGTATTTTGATTTCTTCACCTATATACATATATATATGTATATATATATATACGTATATATATATACATATATATGTATATATATGCATATATATACATATATACACACACACACACACACACACACACATATATATATATATATATATATATATATATATATATATATATATCTTTTTTATCCCATAGTATTATAAACATTCCTCTGAAAGCTGTTTCAATTATGTACTGGATTTTTTTTTCCTGTATTGGAACTTAAAGATCAAAACAAATAATGAAGTAGTTGTTAAGCAGCAGACAAAAACAACACTCAAGAATTTGGGTACACTGACCTTATTTCTATCTATAAATGACTATAAAATGAGTCAGATTAAGATACAAAGAAGGTTAAGAGTCTCTTTTATCATGAAGTAAAGAAATCCTTTCTAATTTAAATGGGAACTGAAAAATGCTGTTCCTTTTATGAAGTGACATTAAATTGAAAGAATTTCTTTTTTAATTTATTTACTTATTTATTTATTTTTGGCTGTGTTGGGTCTTCGTTGCTACACGTGGGCTTTTTCTAGTTGCGGTGAGTGAGGGCTACTCTTCATTGCGGTGCACGCGTTTCTTGTTGTGGTGGCTTCTCTTGTTGTGGAGCACGGGCTCTAGGTGAGCGGGTTTCAGTAGTTGTGGCGTACGAGCTTAGTTGCTCTGCAGCATATGGGATCTTCTCGGACCAGGGCTTGAACCCATGACCCCTGCATTAGCAGGCGGATTCTTAACCACGGCGCCATGAGGGAAGTTCCAGAAATTCTATTTTTAAACCCCAGTAAACATGACGTAAGAGTACACTTTATAACTTCTCTATATTGCACATATGCACTTTATATGTGTTTTCTTGAAGGATGATATACTTAACAATTTAAGAAGTTTTTAAAAAGTGAAATAAGATGAAAAATATGTTGACATGAAATAGTTACAAGATAGCCCATTTTGGAAATGTTCTATGATTTCCTTAACCATATACCTAATATTGAACATTTGGATATTTCCAATGTTTTGCTATTCTAAATACTGTTCTGCTGAACATGCTTGTGAATAAATCTTTCACTGAATTTCTGATTATTTCCTTGGGATAAATCCTACAAAAGGAATCACTAGGTTAAAGGTATAAATTAGACTTTTGATACATTTTGTAATTCTACTTCCAATTTTACCTTATCAGTAGTATTTGAATAAATCTCATCAGCACTACAGATTATCACTTTCTTAAATCTTTGCTAATAAATGAAAAACAACACCTTAATATTTTTGCATTTCTTTGGTTCCTAGTGAGATTAAACATTTTCTAATATGGTTATTAGTTCTTTATATATTTTCTGAACTGTTCTTATCCTTTGCCCTCTGTTTTTTTAAGTCAATTTAAGGGAAGATTATTAACTGTCTAGTTTTGTTATGGTGTATTAGTTTTGCTTTTTTTATACATATATAAGATTTTAATTTTTATATGGTCAAACTTATCGAGCTTTTTATAATCCTGTTCTTTTCAAGCTTAGAAATTCCTTCCTTATCCAATAATCAGTTAAATATTAATATTAGAATCTTACTTAAGAGTGAGCTATAGTTTTTGTTTTGGGCTATATTTTTCAGGTTTTATTTTAGTATCAGATTATAATCACTTTTTAATTTAGAGTAGCATAATATACTTTTCTAAACTCTACATCGGATTATATAGTATAATTTGCTCAAGATATAATTTAAGTGCCTTATAAAGGAAATCTTTATTTGATAACTATACTACTAAGATATTCATCCCTAAAGCATTATGAAGGGCTATCAGTTAATCTATTTCATGTTCATCGGAACCAGATTTCATTCATATATATACATATTTCTTATCTCTTAGAAAGATATATACTGCATTTAATTTATCTTTGTATAGTCCTTTGTTATGGGCTGAACTGCATCCCTCTGAAATCCATATGTTGAAGCCCTAAACCCCAGTATCTCAAAATATGACTGTGTTTGGAGATAGGGCCTTTAAAGAGTTGTTTAAGTTATGATGCCACTGGGGTGGGCCCTAATCCAACATGACTGTTGTCCTTATAAGAAGAGGAAATTTGTATGCAAAGAGACACCAGGGATGTGTACACAGAGAAAAGACCATGTGAGGACACAGAAAAAAGGCAGCCATCTGCAAGCCAAGGAGAAAGGACTCAGGAAAAAACCAAACCTGCTGATTATATCTTGATCTTGAACTTTTCACCTCCAGAATGGTGAGACATAAATTTCTGTTGTTAAAGCCAGTCTGTGGTACTTTGTTATGGCAGCCCCAGCAGACTAATACATCGTTCCTGCCTCACATACCCTCAAAATGTCCCTATTTGACTAACACAGTCCTTCTTCAGGTCCTTGACAAGTTCCATGAAAATTCAACATTTTACTACAGCACCAAGAATTAAGACTTCCCCAATAAAAAAATAAGGTTAAGTGGCAATCCAAAGGATAGTCTTTTCAACAAATGGTGCTGGAACAACTAGACATACACATACACAAATTCACGCAAAGAATCCTGATACAGAACTCACACCTTTCACAAAAAATAATTCAAAACCTAAATGTAAAATGCAAAGCTATAAAACTTCTAAAAGATATCATAGAGAAATCTAAGTGACCTTGGGTTTGGCAATGATATTTTATTAATAGATATAATACCAAAAGTACAATCCATGAAAAAAAATGGGTAAGTTGTACTTCATTAAAATTAAAAGCATCTGGGGCTTCCCTGGTGGTGCAGTGGTTGAGAGTCCACCAGCCGATGCGGGGGACACAGGTTCGTGCCCTGGTCTGGGAAGATCCCACGTGCCGCAGAGCGGCTGGGCCCGTGAGCCATGGCCGCTGAGCCTGGGCGTCTGGAGCCTGTGCTCTGCAATGGGAGAGGCCACAACAGTGAGAGGCCCGCATACCGCAAAAAAAAAAAAAAAAAAAAAATTAAAATCGTCTGCTCTGCAAAAGACACTGTTAAGAGAATGAAAAGATAAGCTAAAGATTGGGAGAAAATATTTGTAAAACACATACTGGATAAAGGATTCGTATCCAAAATATAAAAAGAACTCTAAAAACTCAACAATAAGAAAAAAAAAACCCAGCTGCAAAGTGGGTGATCTAAGATACCTCACCAAAGAAGATAGATGGCAAATAAGCATATGAAAAGATGCTCAATATCACGTCTGTAGAAAACTGCAAATTAAAACAAGATACTGTATATACACCTATAAATTTGGCAAAAATTCAAAACACTGACAACACAAAATGCTGGTGAGGATGTGGAACAACAGGAACTCTCATTCACTGCTGGTGGGAACACAACATGGCATAGCCACTGCAACAGGTTGGCAATTTCTTAGAAAGCTAAACATAAGCTTATCATATGATAAGTATGAATCGTACTCCTAAATATTTATCTAAAGGAGTTGAAAACTTATGTCCATATAAAAAGCTGCATATGAATGTTTACAGCAGCTTTATTCATAACTGCCAAACTTGGAAGCAACTAAGATGTCCTTCAGTAGGTGAATGGATAAACTACGGTACATCCAGACAATGGATTATTGTTCACTGATAAACAGAAATGAGCTATCAAACCATGAAAAGACATGGAGGATTAAATGCATATGCTAAGCGAAAGAAGCCAGTCCAAAAAGGCTACATGCTGTATGATTCCAACTAGAGAGACAGTGAAAAGATCAGTGGTTGCCAGGGGCTTGGGGAAAGACAGGGGTGGGGGAGAGAGGCGCGGGGTGATGTGTATGTAGAGCACAGGGCATTTTTAGGGCAGTGAAGCTATTCTGTATACTGTGATGACCAAAAAGTAAAACTTAATCTAAACTGTGAATTTAGTAATCATGTATCAAAACTGGTTCATCACAGACTAATACAGAATGTGAATAACAGAGGAAGCTCTGGGGGTGGGGAGAAAGGATATATGGGAACTCTGTTTCTGTACAGTTTTTCTAAAAACTTAAAATTGCTCTAAAAAGAATCTATTAAAATAGCCAAAATATTTTTTAAAGCATGAAACAATATACTCCAACTAACAATGAACAATCATGCTTTTATCAGTAACTATTGGCAAAAAAAATACTCTACATGAGAGAATGTCCCAGATAGCTACACTTACCACCCTAAACACACTGAAATTCATAACTTTTAAAACAGTATATCTATTTCTGTTTTGTATAACAGAATATTTTAAATATAACTTGATCCTTTTGGTTTGGACTAATGTCAACTATTATTCTGTCAAGGAATACTGAGGTTTTTAGGCCACTGTCAAGGTGTATTGAATTGGTAATTCTTCTGACTCTTCCACTGCTTTCAGCTGCAAATTTTTAGTCCAAAAACTTTTAGCAGCCACCTACTCCATAATTCCAATCTGTTATCTACTTAAATTTAGACTGAAATGAAAGTTTTAAGGTAAAATTAGATGAGCAGACTTATTAAAAGCTTTTTATTTTAAACACAACTTTAGTGTAAAAGGTCTTTTTATGTCCACTTAACTCTAGTATATGGGCAACTGCATGAGTTTCATGGTAACTGTTTCCCTCCTGGCTCAGAGAGCATTTATTTTTTATTTCTGGTTTTGTGGCAGTACTGAGGTGAAAGGAAGTCTTAATGTCACATACGGGCAGGTATAACTTCATGTGGCATATTTTTAAAATCTTCCTAATAAACAGCCACATATTTACTTCTTCAATGGTTTCTTCTCATTCTATCCACTACCTTGACTTCCCCCTCTGCAATTCCAACGCCCCCTTCACCTTCCAGCTTCCTTTTTATCTTACCTCCTGAATTTTAAGGTTCATTTTATGTTTTATGGTCTTCAGTTCCTCTTCAATACTGCATTCTTCTAAAAATAGTAGGAGAAAAGGTTCTAAATAATCTGAAATGAGAGGAAGAAACTGTCTATGGTATATCACAGTTCAAATCTAGACTTTTTGGGGGCAACCTATAAATGCTATTCTGAATACAGTTATAAACACTTCTTATTATGAGTCTAAAGTAATTATTACAATGAGATATTTAAAGTTATTTTATTACTTTCATTCATGACTTCTATCATTTTCCCTTTCAGATAATTACAAAATGATTAGTCACATGTACCTCCTATGTAAAATTCAATAATCAGAGGAAAACCTGGTAATTGCTAGACATTTTTCTTACAGGGTATGGTCCTATTTTTTTAAGTACTCCACTTTTTCTAGCCTCAAATATTATCTAGGCTTAGGAGTTGAGGATGAAAAACACAGCTTTCACTATTCATCCCCTTTTATATTATTATTAATGGCACTATAATCTAAGATGTAAAAACTCAAAGCTGTCCTTGCCTTCTTCTCTACCTTCAGCCCCCATCCAATACCACATTCTAACATATCTTTCCTCTCAAAATGCCACAACCGTAGTTCAGACCTAATAAGGTCTATGTCTCAAATAAGGCAATGGATTCCTAAAGGGTTTTCCTATCTCCAATCTCTTCTCCTATAATTGATACTCTACACTACTGCTAGATTAGTTTTCTTGTTTTCAAATATGTCACTTTCTTATCAAAAATTTAATCACTCCCCATAGGATCAAGCCCAACTATTTAATTATTCTTGAATTTGAGATCCTCTTTGACGTTATCCCTTGCCAATTTCCAACTTATTTTACACAAACAAATCCTCACTCCTGTCCAGCTAGTTTATGAATTGCCTCCTAACTGCACCCAGGGGAAAGATCTAGGTTCAAATCTGAGTTACAGGAAGGAAACAGGCAAGTGTGATCTCAGAGAGATGACTTCTCTCTGAGCCCCAGCACACTTATCATTAAAATAGAGACAGGAGGGCTTCCCTGGTGGTGCAGTGGTTGAGAGTCCGCCTGCCGATGCAGGGGACACGGGTTCGTGCCCCGGTCCGGGAAGATCCCACATGCCGCGGAGCGGCTGGGCCCGTGAGCCATGGCCACTGAGTCTGCGTGTCTGGAGCCTGTACTCCGCAACAGGAGAGGCCGCAACAGTGAGAGGCCCATGTACCGCAAAAAAAAAAAAAGAGACAACAATATCCTACATCTTGAGGTTTTTCAGAGATTAAACAAAACATGTTTTAAACAAAATAACATCTGTTACACTGCCTGGCCTGTGAAGGGAAAACAAAATAATTAGGTTTTTTTTCCCTAGTCTTATTTTTTGCTGCCTCTGTGTGATGTCTTTTAAATGTCCTCACCTCACTGCTTTGCCTTCTAAAGGCTCATCTCAAGTCCCATGTCTTCCTTGAAGCCTAGCCTAATCTGTTCTAGACAGGACATGCACACCTTCTCAATCCCACCTGAATACAGAACACTTAGTTGGCAATATTTGCTTATTGTCCTACACTGTCCTTTAGTATTTCTTATACCCTTCTTTTCTCTCTTTTCTCCTGCTGTGCTTTGTTCTCCCAGCTAGCAGACAAGCTCTTGTAGAGCACAGACTCCCTCATATCTCTGGATCCGCACAGTCACAGGTAGAGGGTAGGAATCTATAAATACTCAATTACCGACAGCACACAATGTTATATGCTGTCAATGTAGATAAATTTCAGATGTCAAGAATGCTCACACCAACATCACCTATTTTTAAAAGTCAGCTTTATGGGTCTGTTGCCTCCTCCAGCTAACACATTAACAGTGAGTTTGTATTCCAGAACTCTGGACTCAAACTTTTGTCTCTGAGGCAAGCTGCAGTCACAGTCAACCTTTGCACCTCATCTTGTGCCATGTCTTTTTTCTCTTTTACATCTCTTGGTTGCTGGCACAAATTCATCACTTCCAGTTACAATAGCTTCAGATCCTTGGAATGCTCCTCCTGTGTGGTATTCAGTCTTTCCTTCAGAAAATCTATCAGACAGGACAGGAGGGTCATCAAGCAGTTTAAAGAAGGTCAGGAAAGGAAAAGAATCATGAACTCATCGAGCACCCACACAGGACCAAATTTCTGATGACTCTCTTCTCTCTATACCTGTTTTCTGTGGGTTCAAATCTTTTTCAGTTTGCAGACAAAGATGTTCATCTTCAAGGACTGGATGAGGCTTTCCAGGTGGCACATTCGATTTACCAGAAACTCACAGTTCTTCCATAAAATATCTGTTTTTCCTTAACAAATTATTTCATTCTGGATAGGGTTAATGATGTTCTGGCTCATGGGCTCTTCTAAATATTTTGGAGTTTCCTAGTGGCCTCTGGACAAAGATCCCAATATAACAATATTATAGGGTAATCCCAACCATCGAATCAATGTAACACTTCTACTGAGTATAAAAACTATAGTCTTTAGTTAACCAGTATCTGATAGCCCCTGCAAATTTAAACATAGAGAGCATTATTAGGGAAAGAGGATGAGACCAATGTGGGATGGGTAAAGACCACTGATTTTTTTTTTTTTTTTGCAGTACACGGGCCTCTCACTGTTGTGGCCTCTCCCATTGCGGAGCACAGGCTCCGGACATGCAGGCTCAGTGGCCATGGCTCACGGGCCCAGCCGCTCCGCGGCATGTGGGATCTTCCCAGACCAGGGCACGAACCTGTGTCCCCTGCATCGGCAGGTGGACTCTCAACCACTGCGCCAGCAGGGAAGACCAAGACCACTGATTTTTTTAATGGTTATTTTAATCGGAATGTTTTGTAAACTTATTTTGTATGTAAAAGCAAGTGATATATAAAACAGGTTAAATGCTAATTCTATAATGGTAAACTAAGAATTAAAGTTAGCATGGAGGCAGTATTTCACATCCTTTTTAGAAAATTTTTAAACAAGGTGATAATAAATATTCTCATTTTGTTCTAACATACTCAACAGTGGTACAAATTTAATCTTTGCTGAAGAGTTATTTATTCTACATGTGCTATAATACCAACTATACCAATTTTAGGTCTTCATAAGAGACACTCAGGAAATACATACATAATTTTAAAGAAAATCACAACATTAAATTCAACATTGGCCACTTAAGCACCCAGATTCCTCAAGGTCTTTTGACAATCTAACTTTTAATGGCAATAGCTTCTTCAGGAGCACAAAGGAAAAACACAGTTCTTCTTTTGAGTACTTCATTCTAAACTATGAATTTTTTTTAAGACTTATAACCTTTCTTTTAATTTACAATAAATTTGGAGAAAGAAAATACAGACCATATTAATGGCATGAATCAAGCTGTAGATGTTCACCTTAACTGATATCAAAGTCTATTTTTATTTTTTAAAAAGGCCCCCAATTTCTTTTCTAATTATGTAAAAAATTACATTTGTTTTTAATCAAGTATTGAGGGCGAATAGGATATCAAAGTTTGTGCACCTAATTAACACACTTTAAAAATCTGTTTAGAATAGTGGTAGTAGCTCCATTACAGGAGGACAACTCTTTATCTTGCAAATATTTCCTAATTAGTATTCTAATGTTATTTCTCAATTCTTTTCTAAGTACCTATTTCACCTGCCAAACCACCACACTGTGACTCCTTATTAGTAACCAGTGAGGCAAAGTTTCTTCAACCTACAAAGATATTGTAACACAATTTTTTAAATTGTTACCTTTTTCACCAAACTCCAACATTATTAGGTCATCCCTCAGAGAACTGGTCTGTTCCTCAACTTTTCTCATCCTTTGCTGAAGTACCATGAATGTTTCAGAAGCTGTAGCATTGAAGCGGGCTGGAGAGAGGACTGGTCTGGACATTGTAGTTTACATATGCACCTGAGATTAAAGTCACAATATTAGTGTAGTTGGTTCTATTATTGTGCAGAATAGCCACTGCCCCTTCCTGTGGAGGATTATACATCCCTGTCCTGTTGAGCTTGGAAATGGCCATATGTCCTGCCTTGGTCAATTAAATGTGGGTAGAAGCTTTAAGAGCCAACTTGTCATTCATCATCACTTTTCCCTTCTCCATGCAATGAGCAACATCCCAGATAGGGCCTGCTCCATGTGCCAAGATCCCAGAGTAAAGATTACATGAGCAGAGCCATGGCCCATCCTTGACATACAGTGTGAGTGAGCAAGAAACTAATGTTGTTATAAGCTGCAGATTGTTAGGTAGTTTGTTACTGCAGCACAGTCTAGTCTAACCTGTCTGTTACTATTAGACATACACTAGGACCTATGACTTGGCTGAAGGAGTTATTACCTCTTTTCATTGCCAGCCATTTTCATTTTAACATATTCCCATGCAACCTTTCTGAAAACAAAACAAAACAACACTCTACAGTACTTGGATCTCCGAGCAGTTGTCATAAAATAGGTTTACCAACTACCTTGAAGCAGTGACTTTTAAAAAGAACTTGCAAACATAACTTCATAGCAAAGACTCTTTTACACTTACTGACATCAAATTTCCAGACTCCTCCCGCAAGACCACATGAGAGTAAATGAGAGTAGTGAGACTACTCTTTCAGGTATTAGTAACAGAAGCAGAATCAGCTTAGAAGAAGTCCCAACATTTAAACGAATCATGTGCTCAAAGTTCAATGACAAGATCATTGGTGGAAACTTTAAGGACATTTTCCTGCAACTCTATCCTGTACAGACAGTTCTATACTAATCAAACCATAAACCTTAAGCATCACTAGCAATAGTGTATCTGTATGAATGTGTTCACAAAGACCCCACCTGGGATATTCGTAATACAACTTTCTCTCCCACTTGCTGTGTGATTAGATGCCTCCCCGAGGTATCCCAGGCAATGGAAGTGGGGACTCCCTTAGGTTCAAGTCACTGAAGGTGGTCCCCAGGACCCAGGGAAGGAATTAAGGAAGTCTTAAAACTGGTGGCAGGATTTAAGGGGGCACCAGCGGAAAGGCTGAGCTTCTTGCCAATGTAACACTGTTACAGCCACTGAGGACAGCTCTCTAACCACCTTCTGTCTTTCCCCCACTGGTCCCAGAGAACGGCCTGTTTCTCTCTTTTTACTTAAAACAAAACAAAACAAACCCCAAACAAACAAACACTTTACCGAGGAATAGTTGACAAATATAATTATATACATTTAAAGTGTACAACATGATGATTTTATAAACATATACCTTGTAGAATGGTTACCAAGATCAAAATAATTAACACATCCACATAATTAACAACCTCACATAGTTAACGTAAGTAACTTTTTTTCTTTGTGGTAAGAATACTTAAAGATCTACTCTCAGCAACTTTCAAGTATACAATACCATATTATTAACTATAGTCACCATGTTATACATTTGATCCTCAGAATGTTTTATTTGAAAAGGCAACCTGCAGAATGGGAGAAAATATTTGCAAACCGTATATCTGATAAAGGGTTAATATCCAAAATATATAAAGAACTCATACAACTCAGTAGCAAAGGAAGAAATAATCCAATTAAAAAATGGGCAGAGGGCCTAAATAGACATTTTTCTAAAGAAAATATACAGGTGGCCAACAGGTACATGAAACGATGCTCAACATCACCAGTCATCAGGGAAATGCAAATCGAAATCACAAGATAGTAGCTCACACCTGTTAGAATGGCTAGTTTTAAAAAGACAGATAACAAACGTTGGCAAGGATGTGGAGGAAAGGGAACCTTATGTACTGTTGGTGGGAATGTAAACTGGTACAGCCATAATGGAAAACAGTATGGAGGTTCCTCAAAAAATTAAAACTTGAACTACCATATGATCCAGCAACCCCACTCCTGGGTATATATCTGAAGGAACTAAAATCAATATCTTGAGATATCTGCATATCCATGTCCACTGCACCATTATTCACAATAGCCAAGAGATGGAAACAACCTAAACGTCCTTCAGTGGATGAACAGATAAAGATGTGGTATATATATATATATATATATATATATATATATATATATATATATAGAATGTTATTCAGACACATGAGAGGAAATCCTGCCATTTGCAGGATGAATCTGGAGGGCATTATGCTAAGTGAAATAAGCTGGACAGAGAAAAAGCAGTGTGTGGTTATCACTTATATATGGACTCTAAAAACCAAACAAACAAAAAAATCTGATTTCATAGAAACAGAGAATAGAATGGTGGTTGTCAGGGGCTGGAAGATAGGGGAAATGGAATGATGTAGGTCAAAGGGTACAAATTTTCTTTTTATTCTTATTTTATGCTCCTGACCAAGATTTCTCTCCTTTGTGCTCCTCTATAAAACAGAATGCATTTCCGACACACACAACCTTTTTGAATTCTTTAGATTTTCTGTTAACAATCAGCTTAAGGACAGGGGGTAAAGAAGTTCTCTTCTATTAACTGCTTTTCATGCTTTCCAGTCATTCTTGAAGGGAATGACAAAAGTAGACACAGATATTAATAGAGTCTCTGGATACACAAAGATGTGAAGCAAGGTTCATCTACATTTCTGAAAAAAGCCAGGTTTGGAGTTTCCTGCTCAGGTTACCACATGGGCCAGGTTAGTGTGCCTCAGGTAACAGAAAGAAGAGCCTCGAAGACAAACCTTAGGGCTGGTTTTACTGCCATGAAAACAGGGCTAGGGTTGGGGGAACCACCAATAGTGTGGGGTGGGAAGAAAATAGAGAGGTAACAGTGAAGAAACACCAGATGGGTTTACCCTCCATTCCATTTTCTGTCACCTGCTGTCTGGCTACTGCCAACATAGAAATAAACCAGGCCTGGGGTTGGGACAAAAAGTATGGAAAGGGTGTTTAATGGGGTTTGTGACAGGCAGTTGGCTCCTTTGTCCTACCTCCAAAAGAAGTTGAAAAGTTCATGTCTCCACCCTCCCTTACAGCTGGAACATCCATGTCACATATCCTGGCCAGTGAGACTTTAGGCAGAAGTTTGCAAGAAGCTTCTGGGAAGACTTTTTTTTCTGATAAAAAGAACAGAAATGATGGCACCTGTCCTTTCCTTCCCCTGTATGATGCCCGGAGCTCTGAGGGCTCTCTTTAAGTCAGCCATGCAGTACCTCACTGTTAAATGTAAACAAAGAGTCGGGGATCACCAGCATCTGAGAAACAAGGAAAAGGCCAGAGAAGCTCAGATTAACCTGACTTTTTGAAATAAAACTAGTAAACTCCAAATTTTGCTTATGTGAGAAATATAAACTTTTGTTTAGTCACACATTCCTGTTGCTTGCAACAAAAGCAGTCCTGGAATACATAGTAGTCCCAGATAATAGTTGGTAGAGAAATAGGAAGAAGGAGGAGGTAAAGAAAATGACAAGCAGTGCCGGAGGTGGGAGGGGAGGGCAATTTCTGTGGCAACTTGTTAGGCCCAGGGAGCTGGTTATAATATAAAGGACTGTCTAATTAATTTATGTCAGAAGTCAGATACATAATACTAACACAAATATAAAAGTTCATTTTTTGGGAAAAAATACAGAAAATGGAGTACAAGTTTCCCACATATTTTTAATAAGATGCAGATTCCCACCTAAACTTTTTTCGTGTAATTGTCGAAATGTCATAATTTTGCTGTTATTTCCCCAAGGTACCCAAAATAGATATAAAAGGCTTACATAACCTTACAAGGTATGTATGCGCATTCAGCCATAAAAACAAGATGGAAAACAACACAAATTAAATGGCTTCATTTTCTCAGAAAATAGAAAGTAAGTCTATATATGTTTAGGCAAGAACTTGATTGGCATCATCACTCACACCCACCTGAACCTGGTCTATACTTCAGTGTCTCGGGCTTCTGGAGAGAAAAAATACTCTCAAACAAAAAGGAAGAAGAAACTTGGCCCCCAGCCTCTGAGGGAGAGGAGGTTTATAGAAAATTCATCCTAAGGAGGGAGAGATCGAGGTGCCTGGGGCACTGACTGACGGTGGGCAGAGGATAAAGCTTTTGAGTGAAACACATGGTGTTGTCCTTGAAATATCCTCTTAGTCAATCAGTGAGGTTCAGGTCATCAAAGAAGTGGATTCAAAAACGAAACAAGACAATCTACCCTTTGAGGATTTATTACAAACAGGTCTCAGGGTTAGTTGAAAATTCTTCCCTACCCCCTCTCCACATGGGGAGAAAAACAATGTCAAGGTCAGGGGAGCCCTCAGAAACAAAAATGGAAGCAATGGTGACCCAGTAGCGAGAGCAGGACAGCCTTAATATCCACCAGGAAGTCCCTGAGTACCTGCGAGCCTGTTAAAGGAAGAGTAAAGTAAGAACTTGGGATCCAGTGAATCCGTTGAGTTGAGGCTTAGAGTCAGGAGAGATTCTCATTTTCATTGCAGTTGCTCATACCCCTGCCTCTCCTCCCTCATCCGGCAGGTCCAAGCAAGGGTAACAGAAACACCATGCCTCCACACACAATCCGCAGGCCACCTGGAGGTCAGTGGCCGTAACTCTATGACTTCCATGCTCAGTAAACTTATAACTCTATATGTTATTAAGAAGTTACAGACTTTCAACTCTATCTATAACTTATGGGGATAGAAGCCATAACTCTTCTTAAAAGAAGAGAACTTAGCTCTAATTGCTAATATTCCAGCAAAGAGACTATAGCTTGAACATATCTGTGCTTTGCTGTTTTTGAAAGAGAGTAAATATCATTGAATGCAGCCTTGAACCTAAGCCCTGATGCTTGATAGCAACGATAATAAAAATAGGAAGATATAAGCTTTTATTTTTTAAAAAGTTAATTCACAATTACTTTCCGAAATATATCATTATCAAATTAATACAGTGCTGTCTCTGTTTAGGGAAAGTATTTCCAGAGAGCTCAGGTTACCTCACTGAAAGCATGGCATGAATAAGACAAATGTCATAAGTAATATACTAGTAAAAGCCAGGTGGCTTTGAAAAGGCAACACTTGCTTCTGTAAGCACAGGCTCCATTCTTATATCTGGCAATAGCTACAACTATATGCTGTTGGTTCCAAAGTAACAGGCCAGGAGCTCAGTGTTGTTTACCACAATCACTGGAAAATAATTTGGTCAGAAATATTTTCTTCATTCACTCATATGTCCAATAAACGTTTCCTGAATGCCTACCATGAGCCAGAAACTGTTTTGACACCAGGGAATACAGCAATGATCGAAAGAGACTAACTCCCTGCCCTCCTGGAGCTTATATTCCAGTTGAAGAAATAAGTAAAATATATAGTTTGTTCACTGGTGATAAGTACAATGGAGAAAAAGTAGGAAAGAGGATGGGAGGGAGGCTGTGGTGCAGGCTTCCATTTTAAATACAGAGGTCAAAGGAAACCTCACTGAGATGACATTTAAGCAAAGACCTGGGAAGGAGGTACAGGAGTGACATCTGGATGGGACAGAAAGGTCCAGAAAGAGTAAACAGAGAGTGCAAGTCAGAAGGCCTGATGGGTCCACAAACAGTAAGGAGGTCAGTCTGACTGGGAGGCACAAAGTGAAGGAGAGAATAGTGGGAGGTAAGGTCAGAGAGTAATAACAGGACAGGTTACATAGAGCCTTAAAGGCTATTGTAAAGGTCTGCCTTTACTTCCAGAGCTATTGGAGGGTTTAGAGTGGAGAAGTGTTGTGATCTACCTTAACTTTTAACTGGATCAGCCTGCCTAGATGGTAGCCAGGCAGAGATGGTAGAAAGACAACAGCAAAGTAGGAAGACCAGTTGTAAAGCTACTACGATAACCCAAGGGAGATGCCACTGGCTAGGACCAGGGTGCTAGCAATGGAACAGTAAGAAGTGGTCAGAGTCCAGACATATTTTAAAGATAGGTTTGGTTGATAGATTAGATGAGAAAGGATGCATTGGAAGGATGCATTGGATGCCATTAACTGAGATAATGAAAGCCTTTAGGAAGAACAAGTTTCAGGAGGAAAGATCAAGAGCTGTTTTGGAAATGTTAAATTTAAAACACGAAAGATGCCCAATACCTGACTGAACTTGTAGATTTGGAGTCAGGGGAGAAAGGTGAACCTTTCTCCCCTGACTCCAAATAAGGGATATAAATTCTGAAGTTGTCAATATATACATGGCTTTTAAAGCCACGGAGACTGGATAACAGAGAACAGAAAAGATTCAAGGACCCAGTCCTGGGTGCTCCAAGATCAGTGTGGAGCATTCAAGCCAGACTAACCCGAGCTTCACCTCAGTAAGGTCAGATTCTTAATCATTTTCTATCTTCAGAGCCCAGACAGTACATGGGACATTGTGGGTGGCAAACAGCGGTATAGTTCAACAAAAACTTAACGTTGTTCCAGCCTAATTGGTAGGAGCTGGGGAAACAGCAATGAACGAATGTAAATTCCTGACACCTGCATTCAAACGAGTGGGCCAGGGAAGATAACCGGTGGCAAAACCATAAAATTAACGAAATGGCTTTCCCCGGAACCTATAACGCCAACCTAACATATAAATAAAGAAAAGTCGGACTGGGGCTTATGCGCGGCCCTCTCTGGTGGCTATCCTTCCCCCGCTGGAGCCAGGTCAATGCAAACCTCGCTCCTAAACGGTTTTCATCGGCATCCAGCGCAGAAGCGCCATTAATCAGGGTCCTGAGGTCCAGAGGGCAAGAGTAAACTCCGCCAGCTAGGGGAGAGGGCGGCAGGGAGAGATGACTGGGACCTTATCTGAACTGCCGACCCGCCCCCGCGGACTCCGGACCTCCCAGGGCCCCGCAGCCTCACCCCACAGTCCATCTGTCCGCCTGTGGCTCTGTCCTGAAGCAGGTGGGCTGGTTTCTATGGAACTAAGACAGCGCTTAAACCTACCCGCTCTCCCGCGCGGTAGCTCCCGTACACAGGCGCACCCGTGGCAGGGCATGCCGGGAATCACAGTTTTCCCGGCCCTGGAGGGCCCTCCGCCCCGGGCGGGACCCAGGCCGCTACCCGGGGGCGCGCACGGAGCACGCAGCCCCGTGACCCGGATGACAACAGATCTTCGTTGTGCTCGCGAGCGGGGCACGCCGGGATAGGTAGTTTCAGCCCACTCACGTCCCTGAGGTCCTGCAGCGTCCGCTTTGCGGAATTACCCGTCCCATGCCGGTGAGCGTGCGGAGTTTGGGTCATTTGACACATACCCTGCATCCAGTCAGAGTCCAAGAGAAGAAAATGTTTTGAGTTTTAGAAGGATGAAAGTATGAAGTAACTTATGAACGACAGGAAAATAAGATTTTGTTAATGAGCATAAAAAATGGTAAAAATACCGAGCTCAAACATTCTCATTGAAGAAAAAAACAAGCCCCTCTTCATCCTCATTCATCATGGCCAGACCGAGAGTAAAACACATGTCTGCTCCCTGGTTTTTTGTCTCTTCAGCATAATTTATTTCTTGCTTTGTCTACAGGTGAGTAGGTATTTCTGTTTGACTGTAAGTAGCTGTGAAATGAGAGAAAGCACCAAGAATAAAACTGCAGTCGTTTCTGAGTTTTGCTGTAAGACTGGGAATCCACACTTACTGGGAAGTCTTCTACAGTGAAAAGGCAACACGGCTTTGCTTTAGGTAGCTGGACAGAACACCTTTTACCAGCACCAGGGCAATTAATGTATTCTTCTCGTCTCTCTGGGGTTGCAGCTGAGAAGAACTTTAGCCCTCAAGTGAATGCAGTCAGATCCGAGATGAGTCCTCCTTTGCTTAACGAGTGGCTGGCTGAATTGATCTGGCAATTCTTATTCTGATAGATGAGACTCACGTGAGATGGAGAGAATGTCCAAACCACAGCTGTAAGGCATATTCATCAAACTGTAGGGCCATTCGGTGAAGGAGAAACGAGCATCGCAAACGTTATTCAGGTGAAGGGGCCAAATAAAGCTTTTAATATAAAAAGTGGGAGAGTATTTTAGAGCGTCAATGCAAAGAGCCAATTACTCGTAAGTTTTCTCTTGCAGTAACCTCTGATTTATGGATGAAGATGGGGGATATGTGTATGCACCTGGTAGATAATCTGCACACTTCAGTGTAATGAGAGTTTTCACCTTCTCCTTGACTCTCCATATTAAACAGCAGTCAGGGAGCCAATTGATTAAATTTAGTGTTTTTAATTTATTTTCCTCTGTCTACCATTTGGTAAACCACATTAGAACTTAAGTCAGGCAATTACAGAGTTAAAGAATCTGAAGTCGTCAATAAACTAATTCATCTGTTAGAGAAGGGGTTTCTGGACACCTGAGAATTTACTATATTAAAAGTCTGTTTTTTGTTTTGTTTTGTTTTTTTGTGGTACGCGGGCCTCTCACTGTTGTGGTCTCTCCCGTTGCGGAGCACAGGCTCCAGATATATAATATTATATATTATATATATATATATATAATCTATATTTCTGTATCTATCTGTATATATATATATATATATAATATATGTTTTACATGTATGTAAATGTGTGGATATATAAACAAGACGTGAGTTCATACTGATATTCCCACTCAAATCCAGCACCACAGTTTATTCTAACTTTTGCCCTTTTCTTTTAACTTCTTTCTGTGACTGTGGGAAACCTGGCTCTCCTTATCCACAATACATCTACTTGTTTGTTCAACCCTAGTACACATATAAAGCAGTTTTAAAAATTGCTAATCCATACCGGATAAGAAACACATTTAAAACTAGAGCATGTTGCTTGGGCACAGATCTTTTTGTCTTTAGCCTTATAGCACCCAGTCCAAACACCGTTTTCCAAAGTTACTTGGGTCACTCCTTTCTTCTCCACCTGCTTCAGGGTGGCTATTTGATTTACTTGTAATACAGTTAGATTCATATGTCCCAGTCTGCATTCCAGCTTGTGTTCTGTCCAAATCCTGGTTGGTTTTATCTAATTTCCATACGGTAAAATGTACTATGTGTGGTGTACAGTCCAATGAGTTTCAGCAAATTATTAGAGTTTTCTATCTCCCACCACAGTTGTATACAGAAGTTTCCTCACCCTCAAAATTCCATCATTCTACCCCTTAATAGTCAACCCCTCCCCCCACCTCCCAGCCTCTGACAACTACTGATATGTTTTCCATACCCATCATTTTGCTTTTCCAAAATGTCAATGTTAATGCAGTCATACCCTTTGGGTCTGACCTCTTTCATTTAGCAAATGCATTTAAGATTTATCCATGTTGTTGCATGAATCAATAATTCATTTTTGGGCTTCCCTGGTGGCGCAGTGGTTGAGAGTCCACCTGCTGTTGCAGGGGACATGGGTTCGTGCCCCGGTCCGGGAAGATCCCACATGCCGCAGAGCAGCTAAGCCCGTGAGCCATGGCCACTGAGCCTGCACGTCCGGAGCCTGTGCTCCGCAACGGGAGAGGCCACAACAGTGAGAGGCCCGCATACCATAAAAAAAATCATTTATATAGCTGACTAGCATTCCACTGTATTGATATATCAGTTCGCTTATTCATTCACTGTTTGAAGGACATCTCAGTTGTTTCCAGTTTGGGGAGGTGGTTGTTAATAAAGCTTCTATAAATATTTGCATAGAAGTTTTTGTGTAAAAATAAAGTTTTCATATCTCTTGGATTAAACACTTAGGAGTGGGATTGCTGGATTATATATTAGGTATATGTTTAAATTTGTAAGACACTGCCAAACTGCTTTCCACAGTGGCTCTACCATCTTGCATATACATCAACAATGTATGGCATTCCCAGTTGCGTCTCATCCTTGTCCACACTTGATAGTGTCAGTATTTTTTTTTTCTTTAGCCATTCTAGTAAGTGTGTAGTGGTATCTTGTGGCTTAGTTCACGTCTCCTCAGTGACTAATGATGTTGAACATATTTTCATATGTTTATTTGACATGAATGTATCTTTTATAATAATTTGTCTGTTCATACCTTTTGCCCATTTTAAAAATGGTGTGGTTTTTTTCTGATAACTTTTTTGAGATACAAGTCCTTTATCAAAATGTGATTTGACAACATTTTCTCTTAGTCTGTGGCTTGTCTTTTCATTCTCTGAACGGTGTTTTGCAGAGCAAAAGTTTTTAATTTTGATAGAACCAACTTACCAGTTTTTTTTTTTCTTTTATGTATTGCTCTTTAGGTGTCATACCTAAAAATTCCTTGCCTAACCCTAGGTCATGCAGATTTTTTCCTATGATTTCTTCTGGAAGTTGTACCATTTGGTGTTTTACTTTTAGGTCTATGATCTAGAGTTGTTTTTTTTTTTTTTTTTTTTGCGGTTTGCGGGCCTCTCACTGTTGTGGCCTCCCCCGCTGCAGAACACAGGCTCCAGACACACAGGCTCAGCGGCCATGGCTCATGCACCCAGCCGCTCCGCGGCACGTGGGACCCTCCCGGACCCGGGCATGAACCCGCGTCCCCCGCATTGGCAGGTGGACTCTCAATCACTGCGCCACCAGGGAAGCCCTACAGTTATTTTTTTAAAATTAAGTGTGAGGTATAAGTTGTTTTGGTTTTGGTTATGGACATCCAATTATTCTAGCACTATTGTTGGAAAGATTATCCATCCTTTCTTTTAGTGCAACACTCTCTTTGGTTAGTGTAGTTTACAGTATTTCTTGAAATCAGAAAGCGTAGTCTTCCAACTTTGTTCTTCTTTTTCAACTTTATTTTGGCTATTCTAATTCTTTTGCCTTTCCCTAGAAATTTAAAAATCAACTTGTTGATACCTACAAAAAATTCTGCTAAGGTTTTGATGGAGAATATGCTGAATCTGTATATCAAGTTGGGGAGAATTTAGGATTAATATTATTGAGTCTATCAATCCACGAACATGATATATCTCTCTACTTATTTAAGTCTTCTTTGATTTATTTTATCAGTATTTTGTAGTTTTCAGCATATAGATCCTATTCATAGTTTGATTTATATCTATGTTTTCTTTTTTGGTGCTATTGTAAATATTGTTTTAAAAATTTTTAAATCCAAGTTAGTTTATAGAAATGTAATTGACTTTTGTATTTATCTCTTATCCTGTGACTTTGGTAAATTCACTTACTAGTTTTAGGAACTGTTTTTGCTATATTTGGAGGGATTTTCTATGTAAAAATCCTGTCATCTGTATATAGAGTATTTTCCCCCCTTACAATCTGAAATGACTTTATTTTTCTCACCTTGTTGCACTGGATAGGACTTTCACTGTGGTGTTGAGTAGGAGAGGTGAAAGGAGATTATCTTTACCATGTTCCCATTAAGTTTGATATTAGTTGTAGGTTTTTTATGGTTATCCTTTATCAGGTTAAGGAATTTTCCTTCCATTTCTAGTTTGTTGAGAGTTTTTATTATGAAGAGTTGTTGAATTTTGTCAAATGGTATTGAGATAATCATGTTTTGTTTTGTTTTGTTTCTTCTTTGGTCTGGTAATGTGGTGAATTACACTGTGTTTTCAGAAGTTGAACCAACCTTGTATTCCTAGGTTTTGCCCAACTTGGTCATTCTGTATTATTTTTGTTATATATGCCTAGATTTGATTTGCTAATAGTTTTTCTTTTAATTTTTATTTTATATTGGACTATAGTTGATTTACAATGTTATGTTACTTTCAGGTGTACACAAAGTGATTCAGTTATACATATACGTATATTTATTCTTTTTCAGATTCTTTTCCCATATAGGTTATTACAGAATATTGAGTAGAGTTCCCTGTGCTATACAGTGGGTCCTTATTGATTATCTATTTTCTTTTTGTTTTTGTTTTGTTATGTTTTTTTGCGGTATGTGGACCTCTCACTGTTGTGGCCTCTCCCACTGCGGAGGACAGGCTTCGGACGCTCCGGCCCAGCGGCCATGGCTCACGGGCCCAGCCGCTCTGTGGCATGTGGGATCTTCCTGAACTGGGGCACGAACCTGTATCCCCTGCATCGGCAGGCGGACTCTCAACCACTGCACCACCAGGGAAGCCCTGATTATCTATTTTATATTTAGTAGTGTGTATATGTTAATCCCAACCTCCTAATTTATCCCTCCCTGCAACCTTTTCCCTTTGGTAACCATAAGTTTGTTTTCTAAGTCTGTGAGTGTTTCTGTTTTGTAAATAAGTTCATTTGTATCATCTTTTCAGATTCCACATATAAGTGATATCATATGATATTTGTCTTTCTCTGTCTGACTTACTTCACTTAGTATGATAATCTTTAGGCCCATGCACGTTGCTGCAAATGGCATTATTTCGTTCATTTTTATGGCTGAATAATATTCTATTTATATATGTACCATATCTTATTGCTAATAGTTTATTGAGGATTTTTGTATCTATGTTTGTGGGGGGGATACTGGTATTTATTTTCAGTTTATTGTAATGTGTTTGGTTGTGATATTAGGATAATCCTAGCAGTATAAAATACATGAGAAGTGTTTCCTCTTCTTATATTTTCTGAAAGGGATTATTTAGAATTGATATTATTTCTTCCTTAAGTGTTTTTTAGAATTTGCCAGTGAACATTTGGGCCTGGAGTTTTCTCTGTTGAAAGGTTTTTAACTACAAATTCAGTTTCTTTAATAGCTATAGGACTAGTTTTTTTAATCTTTTTTCTTTCCTTTTTTTTCTTGGTATTGCAGTGTTTTTTAGTGAGTTTAAGTAATTTTTGTCTTTTAATAATTGGTCTCTTTTATGTGAGTTGATTTATAGGCATAGAGTTGTTTGCAGTCTTCTTTTATTATCCTTTTATTCTCTATAGGATCTGTTGTGATAGTTCCTCTTTCATTCCTAATATTGGCAATTTTTGTCTTCTGCCTGTTTTCTTGGTCAGTATGGCTAGAGGTTAATCAATTTTATTGATTTTTTTCAAAGAACAAGCTTTTGGTTTCATTGATTCTCTCTATTGATTTTCTGTTTTCAAATTTATTGATTTTTTTCTCTCATGTTTATTATTTAAACCAGAACATTTTCAAGAATAAAAAGGGGGTACTATTAATAATTAAACCAAGATAAAAAGCACAAACTGGAAATGTTCCAGGAAAACCAGGGTGTATGTTCACTCTGCCTTTAGGATACGTGGTATGGGGAAAATTGTAGCTGGGAACCTCTGTGGGAATAAAACTTTACAGTGTACACCTTTTAGTATTATTTTCATTTTTAATAATTTGAATGTATAACCTATTAAAAATAAAATAAATGTACTTCTTTAAATATCTGGCATAAAGTAAGATCTCAGTGTATGCTGTTGAAAAAACGAATGAATCAGTCAGTTAGTTAGCATCGGTGATTACCTGAGTTTCATTGGAAAAAGTGGGATAATCATTATATATCCAACTCTGAAAGTCTACAACATATGTATCAGAATTGAATGATTAGTTTGCTCTGTATTCCTAACCTGCAGGATTGGTGACATGAATATTATCATCTCAGACTTGGTTATATTGTTCTCATCATTTATATCTTTCTTTGCCTGTTTTTTATTTATTTGAAACATCTTACATATGAAGAAAGAGTAAACTGCAACTTACTGTAGAAAATCGGGAGAAAAGAAAGGGGCATCATTGAGGTCCTGCAGAGGGCATCATTGAGGGTTTCCTCAGCACTGTTCCTTTTCCTCAGAACCTGTGCCTCATCTCCAGGGTTACTGTGGGGATTTCCATTTTCATACTTTGTTCTGTATATATGTCTCCAGCACAGCCAGAGTCTTTTCCACATAATTTTTGGACAAGAGAAGATGCACAGTAATGGGAAAATTGATGAGAAATAAAATTTATAAAGTGGTTGTTTAGAATTCAATGGGTGAAATGTTATAACTGCAGTAAGGACCTTAGTTCAGTTGTTTCTGAAATTTAGCTGCATTATTGTATATTCAGTACCTCCTTGAGTTCCGTGAGTCAATAAATCATATGAATAGAATAAAATTTTTATTTATGGAATGAAAAAGGTTCTTAAGGAACTGATCTGATAAGTTAAATGTAAGTAGTGAATTCAGATAAGTGTTACTATAAATAATAAGAATGCTCTTATTTTTAAGAATCAAAGATTAACTCAGCCCTTTAAAACACAAGGCTCTGGAATAAGCTACAGGTCAGTATTACAACAGGAATGTGTCTCATCTAAAATATAGGAAATTTCAGGTGGGTGAAAAAGGTGGAAATCAAAATAATGTTTTACCCAGACATTGAATTCTAAACAGCCAATTTATAGATATTATTTCTCAGAATCTGTTCCATTATTGCTAAGGTTCTATGATTCCTTTATAGACCTCTCATAATTATATTTGGACAGAGATGACACCTTGTTACAATAGTGACAATCCCTACAGAATATAAATATATGTATTCCACTAAAAACATT
Source organism: Mesoplodon bidens (assembly GCF_964165515.1). NCBI lineage: Eukaryota > Metazoa > Chordata > Mammalia > Artiodactyla > Ziphiidae > Mesoplodon > Mesoplodon bidens. The sequence goes on from NC_138181.1 coordinate 2,678,682, forward strand.
CAAATCGAGATCAAGGTATCACTTGGATATCTCAGTGAAACAATGATCAAATGGTAAAAGGTTAAATCTTTATAAAACACTATTTAATAAGATTATATGACAAAGTAGAACTGTTTCTCCTCTGGCACTCAACAAACAGAAAAATCCGTATTCACATTGCTTTCTTCTCTGTTTCCTCCATAACAATCAGTACTGAAAACCCACAAAGATAGTAAATTCAGTCAAACATATTGATGATAAAATCAAGCTTGTATATTAGCTCTAAAGTGCATACTGTCTCTTGAAACCTTTGACAACTTGGCTGGTTTCATTTTCTACCCCCATGTATTCTCTTCCTGGAAAGCGTCCTGACTTCTTAAAATAACTGTTCGTGGAAAACATTCTCTCTAGATACAGTGCTATGAAGATATAATATTTTTCCTTATATAAACTCAACAGCTTAATAAAGTCAAAAGGACTACTATTTAATATGATAATGAAGAAATTGAGTTCATATATTCCTTATTCTAGAATTACAGTATTAAAGATTTTTCTTAAACAGAAATCTATCTTTGTTCTAGAAATATTAACCAATATGCCTGACTCTTTAGCTGTATGATCTTGGGAAAGTTACTAGACTCTCCGTACTTTAGTTTCCATATTTGTAAAGTAGAGAGGATTAAGTAAGTTTATAATACCACCAGGATACAATTGTCTATAGGTCTCTCACATTTCTCTATGACTTGTGAAGAAAGGCACTGATTGCCCTTTCTCTGGACTCTCTTCTCAAGAATATTTTTAGAGGGAAAATAGAGATAGAGTCTGCCTCTGGAGCAAAGGGAAGGCTTGCTTACCATCCATTATAAAAGATTTGGATTCCCAAAGCTCAGGGATCCCTTCCTGTAATACCATCCACTTCATATGCAATGAGGCCCCTCTGGTAATTTGAGGAAAAGGGAACTAATGCAAACATGCTGATCCTTATGCTGCTTGCTATGTCCAGAGTAACAAAGTCCTTTGTCTCTTACCCAGGAGTCTCGTGTCTCTGTCAGCATCCATGAAACTGTGGCAGAATAACTTGTTAGCTTGAAAGTAGGGTAAAATCTGAGACCCTTTACAGTTTTTGGCACATATGACAGTCTTGGAGTCTGGAATGTAGAAAATGTTCAACAAATATTAATATTTATCACCATCAACATTATTTAGCATCAAAAATACTAAGATTTGACCTAGCAATTATACTTCTGGGAATTTGTCAGGCTGAAAGTTGTGAGATATGTGTAAAGTGCTAGATATTAATTGTAAATTTTTAATAAAAATTGGAATAAACATAAATGACCATCCTATAAAAATGCTATCACCACAGTAATACCATCAAACACAGCCATTCTAAAACTCAGTGGCATAAAGCCAAGCATTTATTTTCACACTCGTGATGTCTGTAAGTTGGCTGGGAAAACTCTGCTCCATGTGTCCCCTTCTGGGGCCCAGGCAAAAGGGGGCAGTGACTATCTGGGGCATACTCTTCTTGGGAATGACGGAAGAACAACAGGGCAAGCCCAATTGCACAAGCACGTTTCAAGCCTCTGCTTGTGTCACATCTGATAATATCCTAATGGTCAAAGCAAGTAACACAGCCAAGCCCAAAGTCAAGACATGGGAAATTATACCAAGACCACCACAAAGCCATGGTGAGGATGTTCAATGTACTATAGAAGAGTGAAAGATTGGAATCCACAATTTACTCTACCATAATCAATAGGAAAGTGGCTAACTAAATACAGTGTATTCATACTAAGCAGCCATCAGAAAGAATGAGTGAATCTGAATGTTCTAAAATGGAAAATGTATACAATACATTACTGAATGAAAAGGACAAATTGTGAGATATGCATACGATCCTATTTTCATTTAAAAGAAAAACCTGTATTTATTTTATATGGACAATAAAGAGCTTGCATAGATGCACAAACCATTAGTATTTATCTTCAGGATTGGAATTGGGAGATGAGGGATAAATTCCTTCCACTTTATGCTTTATGCACTTTTGTATTATTAGAAAAAATGTTTTATAAATATGTTTTACTTTTGTAATAAAAAACCTGATACAGATAAGACAAAAATACTAAAAGAAAATGACAAAAATGTTTGTAGCTTCCAGGTATTTTTTAGTTGATGACTCATTTTCCATTCCCTTTCCCCAATATACATAAGAATAAAATAATTCTCATACCTAGAAGATTTTGGTCTCAGATCCTGCCCCTACAAAACTTCATTCTGCTTCAGAAATGATTTGTTTCATTCCACATAATCACCTTTAGACTTATGTGATACATTTTGATACTGTTGGGTCTCTCGGTAGAGCAGAGAATTCTTAATAATATTTAAGGATTTTCTGAGTTTCTTGACATTTATTTCAGATATGTAGTTTTTCTGTTTTAAAATTCCCATTTGGTTCTTTTTTTATTATTACTATAGTTTCTATTTCTTTATTTTTAAAAATAAATTTCTTTATTTCTTTCTTTATTTTTGGCTGAGGTGGGTCTTCGTTGCTGCACCCAGGCTTTCTCTAGCTGTGGCGAGTGGGAGGCTACTCTTCGTTGTGGTGCATGGGCTTCTCGTTTCAGTGGCTTCTCGTTGCAGAGCACGGGCTCTAGGCGCACGTGCTTCAGTACTTGTGGCACGTGGCCTCAGTACTTGTGGCTCGCGGGCTCTAGAACTCAGGCTCAGTAGCTGTGGTGCACGGACTTAGTTGCCCCATGGCATGTGGGATCTTCCCGGACCAGGGCCTGAACCCGTGGCCCGAACCCGTGGCCCCTGCATTGGCAAGAGGGTTCTTAACAACTGCGCCACCGGGGAAGCCCTAGTTTCTATTTCTTAGTTGCGAAGATCTCTATCTTTCATCCATTTCAAGTGTTTACCTTTACCACATGGTGTATTGTTAAAATAGCTACTTTAGAATCTTTGTCTGATGTTTCCACCATCTGTATCAAGAGCCAGCACACTGAAGCCTGTAAACCAAATCCAACATATTGTCTGGTATTGTTTGGTTCATGAGCAAAGAATTGTTTTCACACTACAGTTTTAACCAAAGCTAAACTTTTAAATGGTTGGGAAAAAAATTTTAAAGGCTAATATTTTGTGATGTGAAAATTACATGAAATTAAAATTTCACTTTCCATAAATACAAATTTATTGGAACACAGCCATGCTTATTCATCTACATATTGTATGTAACTGCCTTTGTACCACAATGACAGAGCGGAGTTGTTGTGACAGAGATCATATGGCCCAAATAACCGAAAAAATTCCTTCCATTTGGCTGTTTACATAAGTTTGCACCTGATCTGGGTTATCTCAGGCTTTGCATCTGTTGAGTGTCTTTTCCATTAAGAATTGGCCACATGTTCCTAGTTTTTTGTATGTTGAGTAATTTTGGATTGTGTTCTGGACATTTTGAATAATATATAGTGAGACTCTAGGACCTGTTAAAGTCCTCTGGAGAATGTTGATTACTTTTTGATTTAACAGAAATCCACCTAGTTAGGTTCACACTTTAAGCTCTGTCTCAACTTCTGTGGGAGTGACTCCAATATCATTTCAATTTTTGAAGGCTTTTCTATGCTACTTCACATCTATTTCATGTGTGTACAGCTCGGTGGTGAGCTTGTGACTTATGTTGGTTCATACACAAAACCAAACGATCTCCTTTAGCTCTCTCCTCTCTGATATTTCCATCATTTTCTCCAACTTTTTAGGACCCATTTTCCCAGTCTTCCGACTAGAAAGATTGTATTTCTCTCAGAGTTATAGCTGCCCATGGTACTGCAGTTACACACAACTGGAGTTTTCCTTAGCTTAACACCAGCAGATAAAAGAGAAAAAGAAAAAAAGAAGAAGAAAGGAAAATTAACCCCTGCACAGGCCATTCTTCAAATTTTGAATCCTCTCCATGGTCCACATGTTATTTTTCTCCCTGAAATCCCCAGGTAGTTGCTATTCATATACTGTCCATGGTTTATATTTGTATAAGGTTTTAGCTCCTGCATGGAATTAAGGGGTTGAGATTTCCAGGGCATAAACACATCCTAAGCAATATCTTAATAATCCATATAGCACTATTTGGTAATAATTTTGCTCTAAAATTTTGGACTTCGTGGGATTCAGAATATGCAAAAGGCAATATCATGTTTGATTTACCCAAGACCATCAATCCTCATGAATCCTGAGAATCTATACTAGAATGTAACAGGTGAATGAATTCCCATGATGAATCCTCATTGACCTGGGTGAAGAGGTTTACAGACCATGATAAATCCAAGTGGACTCAAACTATTTATTCTGGAAGATTTAATATGAGGAGTTTTGTGGTCAGTCAGTGAGGCCAGGACTCTTATTTGCAAGTGACAAGAGGAAAAGAAGAAAATAATTTTTTACAAGTCCAGGGAGGATTTAGTGTGGTAGAAAGACCAATGCCCCCCCCCAAAGATGTCCACATCCTAATCCCCAGCACCTGTGAATCTGTTACCTTGCATGGCAAAAGGAACTTCACAGATGAAGATCTTGTCATGGAGAGATTCTCCTGGATTTTCTGGGTCCAAGTAATCACAAGGGACTTTATAAGGGAAAGAGGAAGGCAGGAATGTCAGAATTATAGAAGAAGATGACATAATGGAAGCAGGGGTCAGAGAGAGAGAGAGAGAGCTTTGAAAATGGAGGAAAGGGCCATGAGCCAAAGAATTCAGGTAGCCTCTAGAATCTGGAAAAAGCAAGGAACCAGATTCTCCTCTAGAGTCTCCAGAAGGAATAAATCCTGTCAATAACTTGACTTTAGCCCAGTGACACTGATTTTGGATTTCTGCCCTCCAGAACTGTAAGGTAATAAATTATATTGTCTTGAGCAACTAAATTTGTAGCAATTTGTTATGGCAGCAATAGGAAACTAATACAGTTAGCTCAGCGACAAAACGGATCCATTGACTTAAATTATTATTAGCAAGGCTAGGGCCCAACTCCTCCCTCTCTCTCCCTCCCTCCCCCCCAACTTCCACCAACTTACCCTTCCTTCTGTTTATCTCTACTTGACCTCACTTCTATTGCAGATACAGGCTTTTCCCACATGGTAAGGAACATGGCTGTAAGCAGCACCAATTTCACCTCTTTCTAGCCCTGTGTCTTTGGAGTCAAATGGGACTTTATGCCCTAGAGCCATTTAGAATCTCAGATGAGGACTTTAATTGGCTTGGCTAGGGTCAGGCGCCCAACCATTGAACCAATTATCCCAATAAATGGAAGAGGGAATAATGATAAGCCAGAACTGCCTGAGTTACCTGCAGAGCCCTCCCCCGCAACTATGTGGAAGGTAATGAAATGGCAGTCCCACTAGAAGCACATGGAAAAAGTAACAAATTCTCCGAAGGAGAAAGGGGTGCATTCAGACAAAGTGAACAAATGTCCATGACAGCTAGTCATTTTACTAGCTAGACCCAGCAAGGATAATGTCAATACATAAACCTGAATTTCCATTGAGATTACCAACTAAGACCACAGTCCATCTCCTTTTCTATCAACGTGGCTGCACTCACTTGCTCACATCCCCAGATGCTCAGTTAATGTTAGATTTTGTGTTAAGTGAAAGTAAACTGAAAATAACAGTGGCTTAAATAAGATGGTGTTGGGGGAGGGATTGTTTCTCGGTCATGTAAATGAAATCAGGAGGTGGACAGTTCAGGGCTGGCAGATGCTCCTTGGTGCCAGGGTTCTAGACATTTCTTGTCTACCATCCTTAAAAGGGACTTCCACGTTATGGTTCCAGATGGCTCCTCAGGCTCTAACCATAATTTTTGTACCGCACAAGGCAGAAAAGAAGAAATAAAGAGGAGCGCCTCCCCTTCCTAAAGATATTCCCTAGAAGTTAAACTCATCCAGTTGATCAAAATATAGTCACATAGCCTCGTTCTCAAGCCACAGGCTTATTTCCTGAAAGCTACTGGAAAATATTTTTTAACATCGTTATTGGAATATAATTGCTTTACAATGTTGTGTTAGTTTCTGCTGTATAACAAAGTGAATCAGTTACATGCATACATATATCCCCATATCCCCTCCCTCTTGCACCTCCCTCCCACCCTCCCTATCCCACCCATCTAGGTGGTCAAAAAGCACCGACCTGATCTCCCTGTGCTATGCAGCTTCTTCCCACTAACTATTTTACATTTGGTAGTGTATATACATCAATGCTACTCTTTCACTTTGTCCCAGCTTACCCTTCCCCCTCCCCATGTACTCAAGTCCATTCTCTATGTCTGTCTTTATTCCTGTCCCGCCCCTAGGTTCAACAGAACAATTTTCTTTTTTAGATTCCATATATATGTGTTAGAATACGGTATCTGTTTGTTTTTTTAACAACTTTATTGGAGTACAATTGCCCCAAAATGGTGCATTAGTTTCTGCTTTATAACAAAGTGAGTCATCTATACATATACACGTATCCCCATATCTCCTCCCTCTTGCATCTCCCTCCCATTGTTTTTTCTGTTTCTGACTTACTTTACTCTGTATGACAGACTCTAGGTCCATCCACCTCCCTACAAATAACTCAATTTTGTTTCTTTGTATGGCTGAGTAATATTCCATTGTATATATGTGCCACATTTTCTTTATCCATTCATCTGTTGATGGACATTTACATTGCTTCCATGTCCTGGTTATTGTAAATAGTGCTGCAATGAACATTGTGGTACATGTCTCTCTTTTTTAAAAAAAAAATCTTTATTGGAGTATAATTGCTTTACATGTTGTGTTAGTTTCTGTTGTACAAAAAAGTGCATCCACTATATGCATACGTATATCCCCATATCCCCTCCCTCTTGTGTCTCCCTCCCACCCTCCTCATCCCACCCCTCTAGGTGGTCGCAAAGAACCAAGCTGATCTCCCTGTTCTATGCAGCTCCTTCCCACTACCTATCTGATTTACAGTTGGTAGTGTATATATGTCATTGCCACTCTCTCACTTTGGGTCAGCTTACACTTCCCCCTCCCTGTATCCTCAAGTCCATACTCTAGTAGGTCTGTGTCTTTATTCCTGTCTTGCCCCTAGGTTCTTCACGACCATTGTTGTTTTTTTTTTTTTAGATTCCATACGTATGTGTTAGCATACGGTATTTGATTTTCTTTTTCTGACTTACTTCACGTTGTATGACAGACTCTAGGTCCATCCACCTCACTACAAATAACTCAATTTCGTTTCTTTTTATGGCTGAGTAATATTCCATTGTATTTATGTGCCACATCTTCTTTATCCATTCATCTGTCGATGGACACTTAGGTTGCTTCCATGTCCTGGCTATTATAAATAGAGATGCAATGAACATTGTCGTATATGACTCTTTTTTTTTTTTTTTTTTTTTTTTGCGGTAGGCGGGCCTCTCACTGTTGTGGCCTCTCCCCTTGCAGAGCACAGGCTCCGGATGCGCAGGCTCAGCAGCCATGGCTCACGGGCCCAGCCGCTCTGCGGCATGTGGGATCTTCCCAGACCGGGGCACGAACCCGTGTCCCCTGCATCGGCAGGCGGACTCTCAACCACTGCGCCACCAGGGAAGCCCTATGACTCTTTTTGAATTATGGTTTCTCAGGGTATTTGCCCTGTAGTGGGATTGCTGGGTCATATGGTAGTTCTATTTTTAGTTTTTAAGGAACCTCCATACTGTTCTCCATAGTGGCTGTATCAATTTACATTCCCACCAACAGTGCAAGAGTGTTCCCTTTTCTCCACACCCTCTCCAGCATTTATTGTTTGTAAATATTTTGATGATGGCCATTCTGACTTGTGTCAGGTGATACCTCATTGTAGTTTTGATTTGCATTTCTCTAATGATTAGTGATGTTGAGCATCTTTTCATGTGTTTGTTGTCCATCTGTATTTCTTCTTTGGAGAAGTGTCTACTTAGGTCTTCTGCCCACTTTTGGATTGGGTTGTTTGTTTTTTTGATATTGAGCTGCATGAGCTGCTTGTATATTTTGGAGGTTAATCCTTTGTCAGTTGCTTCATTTGCAAATATTTTCTCCTTTTCTGAGGGTGGTTTTTTTGTCTTGTTTAAGGTTTCCTTTACTGTGCAAAAGCTTTGAAGTTTCATTAGGTCCCATTTGTTTATTTTTGTTTTTATTTCCATTTCCCTAGGAAGTGGGTCAAAAAGGGTCTTGCTGTGATGTGTGTCATAGAGTGTTCTGTCTATGTTTTCCTCTAAGAGTTTGATAGTTTCTGGCCTTACATTTAGGTCTTTAATCCACTTTGAGTTTATTTTTGTGTATGGTGTTAGGGAGTGTTCTAATTTCATTCTTTGACATGTAGCTCTCCTGTTTTCCCAGCACCACTTATTTAAGAGGCTATCTTTTATCCATTGTATAATCTTGCCTCCTTTATCAAAAATGTGACCATATGTCCTTGGGTTTATCTCTGGGCTTTCTATCCTGTTCCATTGATTTATATTTCTGTTTTTGTGCCAGTACCATTGTGTCTTGATTACTATACCTTTGTAGTATAGTCTGAAGTCCAGGAGCCTGATTCCTCCAGCTCCATTTTTCTTTCTCAAGATTTCTTTGGCTATTTGGAGTCTTTTGTGTTTCCATACAAATTGTGAAATTTTTTGTTCTAGTTCTGTGAAAAATGTCATTGGTAGTTTGATAGGGATTGCATTGAATATGTAGATTGCCTTGGGTAATAGAGTCATTTTCACAATATTGATTCTTTCAATCCAAGAACATGGTATATCTCTCCATCTGTTTGTATCATCCTTAATTTCTGTCATCAGTGTCTTATAGATTTCTGCATACAGGTCTTTTGTCCCCTTAGGTAGGTTCATTCCTAGGTATTTTATTCTTTTTGTTGCAGTGGTAAATGGGAGTGTTTCCTTAATTTCTCTTTTATAATTTTCATCATTAGTGTATAGGAATGCATGAGATTTCTGTGCATTAATTTTGTATCCTGCTCCTTTACCAAATTCACTGATTTGCTCTAGTAGTTTTCTGGTCGCATCTTTAGGATTCTGTATGTATAGTATCATGTCATCTGCAAATAGTGACAACTTTACTTCTTCTTTTCCCATTTGCATTCCTTTTATTTCTTTTTCTTCTCTGATTGCTGTGGCTAAAACTTCCAAAACTATGTTGAATAATAGTAGTGAGAGTGGGCGACCTTGTCTTGTTCCTGATCTTAATGGAAATGGTTTCAGTTTTTCACCATTGAGGACGATGTTGGCTGTGGGTTTGTCATATATGGCCTTTATTATGTTGAGGTAAGTTTCCTCTATGCCTATTTTCTGGAGGGTTTTTATCATAAATGGGTGTTGAATTTTGTCAAAAGCATTTTCTGTATCTATTGAGATTATCATATGATTTTTCTCCTTCAGTTTGTTAGTATGTTTTATCACATTGATTGATTTGTGTATACTGAAGAAACCTTGCATTCCTGGGATAAACCCCACTTGATCCTGGTGTATGATTCTTTTAATGTGTTGTTGGATTCTGTTTGCTAGTATTTTGTTGAGGATTTTTCATCTATGTTCATCAGTGATTTTGGCCTGTAGTTTTCTTTTTTTGTGACATCTTTGATTTTGGTATCAGGGTGATGGTGGCCTTGTAGAATGAGGTTGGGAGTGTTCCTCCCTCTGCTATATTTTGGAAGAGTTTGAGAAAGATAGGTGTTAGCTCTTCTCTTGCCTTGCCAGAGCACCAAGATCCTGACAGCCACATGGCTCAGAAGAAAAGGAAGGGGCTTCTTAGTGTGTGGAAACTTTTCCCTCTTCACAGCTGCCTCCCAGAGGTACAGGTCCCATCCCTATTCTTTTGTCTCTGATTTTCTTTTTTCTTTTGCCCTACACAGGTATATGGGGATTTTCTTGCCTTTTGAGAAGTCTGAGGTCTTCTGCCGGCATTCAGTAGGTGTTCTATCAGAGTTGTTCCAAATGTAGATGTATTTTTTATGTATTTATGAGGAGGAAGGTGATCTCCACGTCTTACTCCTCTGTCTTCTTGAAGGTCTCCAGCTGGAAAATAATTGAACTTGAGGGAGAAAAACTTTCTAGATTTGTAACTTTGGGAAGTCATAATCTAAGACTCAGTTTGAATTTGAGGGTGTGACAGTTAAAATAATTTTTAACTAAAAAACACATTATTTCTCTTAGTTTGTAATGGAATGTTCAGAATGTTCTGAACTGATTGTTTTCCATGTCTCTTATCTCTCTTTAGATATTGTAATTGGGTGACTAGCTTCAATACTTTCCTCTAATGGCCATTTGAAATGGCACTGTTGACCTCCACTTTGCAGAATCCCAATGGCTTTTATTTGCCACCATTCCTCCCGACCTCTGTGCAGATATGACCCCATTATCACCCTTATCCTTTTGGACATACTCTCTTCACTTGAATTTTAGAATGGAGCACTCCAAATCAAGCACAGACTTAAATCCTCAAAGCTGAGCTTGAAGCTAGACTCTACGCTGTAAAAAAAAAAAAACTTCACTGAAGTCTCAGAGGATATGGAAGGGAAACCCAGTACAGACTACAGGCTACCTGGTGTGGCTGGTTTTGTAACCCTGGTTCATCCATACAGCTTCTCTTCTGCCTAGTTACCACATTGCTTCTGTGGCAGAGGCTGGTTTCCTTCTCCTCTTATGAATAGCTTCATGTACTTGGAACCCAGGCCTGGAGAAGGGGGAAAAATTCCCTTCTCACCGTATTTAAGGTCTTTATCTTCCAAAGATGATTGACAGTGACAATAATCACACCCTTCATAACAGCTCAATACCGTCCCTGACATGACAGCTCAATGCACAGTATCTGATATGAGTACGAGAGATGCACTCCCAGCAGCAGAGAGATTGCAACCTTAAATCCCCCACTTCCAAATAGCAGAGAGACAGATTTTTAAAAACATTTCTCAACCCTGTGTTATTATATTTTAAATAATATACGTGGGACAGCAGCAATTCAGTCTGAGATGAGCTTTGTCAAAACCAGTCTAGTTTCTTTTATGACCTCTTCTCCAGTGTGAGATGAAAATATATGCACATGCTCCTGCCATTCTTAGGATTATGGGGTCTTATCTGTGATAACCACTCAAGTGAGAACACAGCCATCTCATCAGAACCCAGCAACATTCTATAGGCACAGTGCAGTTTAAATCTACTCACAGTAAACTTTTCTCCAAAGAGGAAACAGATTGCAGAGATTCAGTTCTGGATCAAGCAAAGAGACAAAACCATGATCACAAATTCAGTTCAGCTTTTTAGAACACACAAAGCAGACACATGGGTGGCCCATGTCATATCCCATTAGCTCATGTGATTCCAGCACAGAGGTGGTGGACAATTCAAAGCACAGTGCCAGTGTCTAGTCTGAATGTGGGCAGTGAAATCTCTCCACCTTTCTAGCTCACGGTTTTCTATGAAGCCACAGAAGGCCACTCAGAACAAGCAGGCTCAGCTGGAAAGTTGGGAGAGGGGATATTTAACAGCCCTGTGGGTAACCATCAACCAATGGTGGGGGAGGTGAGAGAATAACCAGCCGCCCTCCAGTTCTTTAGTAAAATGACTCTGGAGCACATTCTACATGGTTCTTCAGAGGGTTCCCAGGGGGAAACAAACCCCAATTGCCCACAGGTCAATGAGACACTCTTTGTTGGCTCTTCTCCTTTCTCTATTTCATTATTTCCACCCTTTTATTTCAGCTTCCTGGGATCACCTCCTAAATAAACAACATGCACCCAAGTCCTGATTCTGTTTCAGGTATTGGGAAGACCCAAACTAAAAATCACAGAACTCCAATTCTACACCATTTTACGTAGGCTCCAGTTTTCTTTTGTATATTTATTTTTTGACTATTTTTATTAGTTTCTGCTTTATAACAAAGTGAATCAGTCATACATATACATCTGTTCCCACATCCCTTCCCACTTGTGTCTCCCTCCCTCCCACCCTCCCTATCCCACCACTCCAGGCGGTCACAAAGCACCAAGCTGATCTCCCTGTGCTATGTGGCTGCTTCCCACTATCTATCTACCTTACGTTGTGTAGGGTATATATGTCCATGCCTCTCTTTCGCTTTGTCACAGCTTACCATTCCCCCTCCCCATATCCTCAAGTCCATTCTCAGGTAGGTCTGTGTCTTTATTCCTGTTTTACCCCTAGGTTCTTCATGATATTTTTTTCCTTAAATTCTATATATATATATGTGTTAGCACACGGTATTTGTCTTTCTCTTTCTGACTTACTTCACTCTGTATGACAGACTCTAGGTCTATCCACCTCATTACAAATAGCCCAGTTTCGTTTCCTTTTATGGCTGAGTAATATTCCATTGTATATATGTGCCACATCTTCTTTATCCATTCATCCGATGATGGACACTTAGGTTGTTTCCATCTCTGGGCTATTGTGAATACAGCTGCAATGAACATTTTGGTACCTGTCTCTTTTTGAATTATGGTTTTCTCAGGGTATATGCCTAGTAGTGGGATTGCTGGGTCATATGGTAGTTCTATTTTTAGTTTTTTAAGGAACCTCCATACTGTTCTCCATAGCGGCTGTACCAATTCACATTCCCACCAGCAGTGCAAGAGTGTTCCCTTTTCTCCACAGCCTCTCCAGCATTTATTGTTTTTAGATTTCTTGATGATGGCCGTTTTGACTGGTGTGAGATGATATCTCATTGTAGATTTGATTTGCATTTCTCTAATGATTAATGATGTTGAGCATTCTTTCATGTGTTTGTTGGCAGTCTGTATATCTTCTTTGGAGAACTGCCTATTTAAGTCTTCTGCCCATTTTTGGATTGGGTTGTTTATTTTTTTGCTATTGAGCTGCATGAGCTGCTTATAAATTTTGGAGATTAATCCTTTGTCAGTTGCTTCATTTGCAAATATTTTCTCCCATTCTGAGAGTTGTCTTTTGGTCTTGTTTATGGTTTCCTTTGCTGTGCAAAAGCATTGAAGTTTCATTAGGTCCCATTTGTTTATCTTTGTTTTTATTTCCATTTCTCTAGGAGGTGGGTCCAAAAGGATCTTGCTGTGATTTGTCATAGAGTGTTCTGCCTATGTTTTCCTCTAAGAGTTTGATAGTTTCTGGCCTTACATTTAGTTCTTTAATCCGTTTTGAGCTTATTTTTGTGTATGGTGTCAGGGAATGATCTAATCTCATACCTTTACATGTCCCTGTCCAGTTTTCCCAGCACCACTTATTGAAGAGGCTGTCCTTTCTCCACTGTATATTCCTGCCTCGTTTATCAAAGATAAGTTGACCATATGTGCGTGGGTTTATCTCTGGGCTTTCTATCCTGTTCCATTGATCTATCTTTCTGTTTTTGTGCCAGTACCACACTGTCTTGATTACTGTAGCTTTGTAGTATAGTCTGAAGTCAGGGAGCCTGATTCCTCCAGCTCCGTGTTTCGTTCTCAAGATTGCTTTGGCTATCCAGGGTCTTTTGTTTTTCCAAACAAATTTTGAAATATTTTGTTGTAGTTCTGTGACAAATGCCAGTGGTAGTTTGATAGGGATTGCATTGAATCTGTAGATTGCTTTGGGTAGTAGAGTCATTTTCACAATATTGATTCTTCCAGTCAATGGAGACACGACGACCCAAAACCTATGGGACACAGCAAAAGCAGTTCTAAGAGGGAAGTTTATAGCAATACAATCCCACGTTAAGAAACAGGAAACATCTGTAGTAACCAATGTGACCCTGCACCTAAAGCAATTAGAGAAAGAAGAACAAAAAAACCCCAAAGTTAGCAGAAGGAAAGAAATCATAAAGATCAGATCAGAAATAAATGAAAAAGAAATGAAGGAAACGATAGCAAAGATCAATAATACTAAAAGCTGGTTCTTTGAGAAGATAAACAAAATTGATAAACCATTAGCCAGGCTCATCAAGAAAAAAAGGGAGAAGACTCAAATCAATAGAAATAGAAATGAAAAAGGAGAAGTAACAACTGACACTGCAGAAATACAAAAGATCATGAGAGATTACTACAAGGAACTTTATGCCAATAAAATGGACAACCTGGAAGAAATGGACAAATTCTTAGAAATGCACAACCTGCCAAGACTGACTCAGGAAGAAATAGAAAATATGAATGGACCAATCACAAGCACTGAAATTGAAACTGTGATTAAAAATCTTCCAACAAACAAAAGCCCAGGACCAGATGGCTTCACAGGTGAATTCTATCAAACATTTAGAGAAGAGCTAACACCTATCCTTCTCAAACTCTTCCAAAATATAGCAGAGGGAGGAGCACTCCCAAACTCATTCTACGAGGCCACCATTACCTTGATACCAAAACCAGGCAAGGATGTCACAAAGAAAGAAAACTACAGGCCAATATCACTGATGAACATAGATGCAAAAATCCTCAACAAAATACTATCAAATAGAATCCAACAGCACATTAAAGGATCATACACCATGATCAAGTGGGGTTTATTCCAGGAATGCAAGGATTCTTCAATATACGCAAATCAATCAATGTGATACACCATATTAACAAACTGAAGGAGAAAAACCCTATGATCATCTCAATAGATGCAGAGAAAGCTTTTGACAAAATTCAACACCCATTTATGATAAAAACCCTGCAGAAAGTAGGCACAGAGGGAACTTTCCTCAACATAATAGAGGCCATATATGACAAACCCACAGCCAACATCGTCCTCAATGGTGAAAAACTGAAACCATTTCCACTAAGAGCAGGAACAAGACAAGGTTGCCCACTCTCACCTCTCTTATTCAACTTAGTTTTGGAAGTTTTTGCCACAGCAATCAGAGAAGAAAATGAAATAAAAGGAATCCAAATTGGAAAAGAAGAAGTAAAGCTGCCACTGTTTGCAGATGACATGATACTATACATAGAGAATACAAAAGATGCTACCAGAAAACTACTAGATCTAATCAATGAATTTGGTAAAGTAGCAAGATACAAAATTAATGCACAGAAATCTCTGGCATTCCTGTACACTAATGATGAAAAATCTGAAAGTGAAATCAAGAAAACACTCCCATTTACCATTGCAACAAAAAGAATAAAATATCTAGGAATAAACTTACATAAGGAGACAAAAGACCTGCATGCAGAAAATTATAAGACACTGATGAAAGAAATTAAAGATGATACAAATAGATGGAGAGATATACCATGCTTTTCTGTATATTTAAATGTTCTACTTGGGTGGCTTTTTTTCAAATTAAAAATAACTCATATAAAAGCTGCATTCAATCCTCTATACCTTCCAATACTCAAAGACTGATTGTAGCTCTGAGATGACATTTTGCCCCATCCCCAGATTTCTACTATTTCCATCAGTGCCTCAAAGATCTTAGAAATGTGTTGAGCCAAGACTGAAGCCTAAAGAACCACGTTCAATACCCCTCCAGCTCTTTCTGCAAAGATGAAGTGCCTGTGAAGCACATGCCTTAGAAATGGGAACTTAACCTTGAGCTGAGGGCAGAGGAAAGGCTACTTTTCTCTTTCACATCTTGCTCCAAGAGTCAATACCTTCTCACTGTGTAGTTAACTGCGTTCTCTGCCAACTTCCATGTATCTTAAAGGTGCAAGCTTATTGATTCATTAATTAAACAACCATTTATTGCTTGAGTCAGACACAATGCTAACTACAGGGGGAACAGAAATTAATAAGACAAGAATCCAGAAGACAAGGGGATCACTATCTCATAAAAGAGACTGAAATGCAAACAACCCATCTGCTGTGATCAAGCCTAATAAAGCCCAGAGAGTACATAGGAAAGGCATCTCAAGAGGACATCTCACATGGATCCAGGTAGTGAGGTCTGAGAAAATTTTCTGGAGGAAATAATGCCAAGATTAAGTAAAAAGAGATGAGTAGGTGTTGTCCTGTTGACTTAAGGCCAGAAAGGGAACTCCAGGATGGAAGAACAGTATGTGCAAGTGTGTTTGTGGGGAAAAGTAAGATATATATGGGAACTGAAAATGCTGTGTGAGTAGAGCAGAAATGGTGAGAAATGAAACTAGACAAGGGTAGTCGGACCAAAGTTATGCTAAGGAATTTTGTCAGTAAATATGTAGTTATTTGCCTAGGGAGTGAAATGGTTAGATTTACACTTTAGAAAGATAGATTTGTAGTTCTATGAGAACAGATTGGAAACAGGAAAGGATAGATATAGAGAAACTGATTAAAAGGCTATAGCAATATCCAGGCAAATGATTTTAAAGATCTGAATTTATATATGGCATACTTGATATATCACTGAAAAATTTTTGTGTGTGCCGTATCTACTTACAGTCTGTGGAAGAGAGTTTTCGAATTGTTAAATTAAGAAGCTATTCAGGAGGCAGAAATGGTGGCCCACAGAGATTGGTTGAATGTAGAGGTGAAGAGGGAAGAATTCAGGATGGCTTGGTCAACAGGGTAGAACATATAGCCATAAGGAGACAGAGAAAAGCGGAAGTGGATGATATTCTCGTGTATATTAGTTATCGCTGCTGTGTAACAAATTTCCATAAACTTAGTAGCTTAAAACAACACATTATCTCACAGTTTCTGTGAGCCAGAAATCTGGGCATGACTTAATTGGGTCCTCTGCTTAATATCTCACAATGCTGTAGTCAAGGTATTGGCCAAGTTTGCATTCTCATCTGGAGGGTCAACTGAGAAAGTATATGCTTCTAAGCTCACTCAGACTGTTGGCAAAATTCATGTCCTGTGATTGTAGAACTGAGGGCCCCAGCTTATTGATGATGACAGCTGGAGGCTGCCCTTAGCTCCTTGAGGCCCCTTGCAGTTTCTAGAGGCTGGCCACAGATCCTCACCCCTTGGACTCCCCCAACATGACTACTAAGTTTGTTTAGCCAACAAGGAGTCCCTAGAGGAAGTCTGCTAGCAAGACAGAATCTAGTATAACTTAACGCCACAGAAGTGCCATCCCACCAACGTTGCCATATTCTACTGGTTAGAAGCAAGTCTCAGGCCCCACCCACTGTCGGGGGAAAGGGTTACACAAAGGTGTGAACACTATGAGGCTGGAATCAAGGGCCACAGAGGGGAAAGATGAGTTCAGTTTGGACATGTTGAGTTTCATGTAACATCTAAGTAAAGATGTCCAGTGGGATATGTGAGTCTAGAACCAAAAGAGAAGCTTAGGGCTGAAGCTATAAACCCACAATCCATGTTGAATATAAATGGCAGGTGAAATGATGGAAGTAGATGATGTTGTCCAGGAAGAGTGTATATGTAAGGGTCTGTGGAGATGGAGATGAATTAATATCCTCTCTGTAAACTTGAGGACAGCCAAGTTGTTCCTCAGCCTTCTTCTTTTCAGAGTGAAACAATACTAAACACCCATTTCTAATTTCTCCGTACCTACTCATTTTTATAATCCTTTATTTCCTTTGTTCCCCTCTTGACATTCACTTGTTTTTGTACGATATGCTTAAATGAAGGAACTAAAATAAGAGGCAGTGCATTAGTAAAGGTTATGATTAATCCCCAACAAAGCAGAACTACCTCCAAGGAATTTCAACGTCTTTTTTGTTTGTCCCCATTAATATAATTCAAAGATTTTAAATAATTTATTGTATCCTAAAAGGTATGTCACTTACCATAGACAATACTGAAAGAAGCAAAAAATAATTGAAGTCTCCTCAAAGTAATTAAAAACCTCAGAGCGTATCTAATAGTAATTTAAAGAGTGAGAAGGAACATATAGTTATTGACAGGTTTGATGAATTAATTTGGGCATCTGTGTTGAAGGGTAATAAATAAGGGAAGAATGTTAACAATGTTTCCAGTACATTTAATAGGTTACTATAATATATCTGGTCTAGTTCTTTAGATTTCTGGAGTCAGAATTTACAGGAAAATTGTAGATTGTGTAAGTTAGGGAGTTGCATAAATTAGATAACAATATTACTTTTTGCAGTGTTACAGCAAGTGACCAAAGGGTTGAAAAAGAGAAAGTATTGGGGTGATGGCTAAGGGGTGTGGACTTTCTATTTGGGATAATGAAAATGTTCTAAAATTGGTTGTGATGATGGATACACAACTCTATGAATATATAAAAATAATTGAATTGCACAATTTTAATGGGTGAATTGTATAGTATTTGTATTATATCTCAAAGTTTTTTGTTTGTTTGTTTTGTTTTTAAGATGGGACAATGGTGCTTATTTGCTTATGCATTTTTTCACATGCTATATCTCTATTCTCCACTAGGGCAAGGTGAAGGGTGGAACCCGTAGTGATTCTGAAGATGCTCAGTTGACAGGAAATAAGAAACTTCTGTGCTCTTGCTGCTTCTCTAAGCCATCATAGACGAAACATAAATCTACCCCTTTCTTCAATGAACTCTGGAATCAACCAACCTCTCTGTGTCCCACCCCCGCTCCCCACCCCCCTCTCACCCCCCCCTGTCTTCCCTCCCTCCACCTCAACCTCTTTTTCTCTTCTTTCTTTTTTTGATTATCAAATGCATATTGATGAATAACTGTAGTGCTCAGAGATAAAACTTGTAGTTTAGTAACTTGGTTTCTTTACTTATGGTTGAAGGAAACAGTTTATATATCATTTTAAAATTAGATTTATGGACTTTATGATAGTCTTTATGTTAACTTTTAAAATACAGAACCACTGTGTTATCTGTTTAACTTTCCAGATCGCATTTTTACCCTTCTATTCCCTGTTCTGTGCCACAGGAAACTGACCTTTATGGAGAGCATCAGACAAGCTATCTTGGCTTTTAGTTGGTTGTGGCCAATGGAAGGCACAGGCAAGCGATCAGAGGAGGGAGGAAAGAGAGCCTGGTATTGATTTTCCCTAGAAGGCCTTGGTTTAGGCAACAACTGAGATCCTCTAATTCCTGTTCTGCAGGTCAAAGCTCCATCAGACCCCTGTCCTAAACTGCAGCTCGCACCAGGTTCTGGAAACATGACTCCCCGCCCTTGCCCTTTCAAATGCACAGGTGGTCAGGACTTCCCACCGTTGCTACTTCCTGGCTGCTTCACCACGTCTTGCTTTTCTTTATAACTGCCCATCCCTCCGTGAACAGTCCCTTTTTATCCTCCGTAACCTCTCTCTAATTACTCCTTTAAGTGTGCCATCTCTTCTTGGTGGGAACCTAACTGATTTAACCATAGCATATCTTATTTCTGGACATACACACAGGGAGAAAAATGTTGCCAACCCCCTTAAAACAAAACAGAATGGGAATGATGTACATCAGCTTCAGGGTAGTGGTTATTTTTGAGGAAGAGAGGGAAGGAGGAAAGTGAGAGTTAGGGGTTTTATTTGTTTGTTTTTGTTTGTATTTAAGCTATTTCTAAACTGTCTTAGTTCTGAAACTAATACTTAACAATAACAACAAAAAAGTAAAATAAATATGGCAATTAATTAATGCTTGTTTAATCTCAGTCATGGGCACATGGATGTCTTTTTTCTGTATTTTTGAAAAATAAGAAATGAAATAAAATTTACCTTATTTTAAATTTAACCTGTTTTTAAAAGAATCTACTCTGTATGACAGGTTGGATGTACACATGAATGCAGATTTGTGTTCATGGACTAAGGAAAGGGAAAACCATGCCTGAACATTTAAGGTCCTAGACTTGTTGAATTGCACACAAAAACTTAGCTGAGTCTATACACATAGTAACAAAGATAAGTTCCTATTGTTCCCAGGAGAAGTGATGACATTACCCATCTTAGAGTTCTCATGGAAACAGTATCTCAGGGCCACATAATCTCTTGAAAAATGTATATACAGATAAACTTGGAGCAGATTTAACCTTGAGGCTACTGCAAAGAGAAATCTTTACTGGCCCTGGCAGCTTCTGGTTTGGGGAGGAAAAGAGTCCATGAGCAATAGTATAAGCAGAATGGAAGACTGTGAGGATGGCCAGGGACTAGGAATTAAAGGTCTTTGCTGTAAATCCTCAGTTTCTAACCTAGAAACATTTTTTTGCTAATTATTATATGGCTCAAATTCTTCTTCTAGGGCCTTGGAGAAGTCTCTGATGAAACTGGTGGGCTGACACACTAAGTCTTCTAGACTGCCTCTGAATACTCATTGTCTCTATAACATACACACTCCCTTGTTCTCAGCCATATTGTATGTGGGGGATGGACCCCACTCCCAGCCATAAGGGCAGGTCCAGATTGGTATAAACCAATTCAATCAGATTATCCCAACCCTCAGTCCCCACAGCGACTGGCTCAGGAATATGCACATAATCTAAACAGAAGTAATGAGGCCTAATAAGACCTTGAAGGGACTTCAAGAACAGAGACGCTTTCACTCTTCCTCTGGGTTTAGGGAATTAAGGATATGAGGAAGATGGGATTGCTGCAGCCATTGTACCATCAGGAGAGGAACCGGATTGATGATGAAGCCCTGAGGAGGCAAAGCCAACATGGATCCTAGGGTTCTAGTTTGGCTTGAAGTCAGGCTGTGCCTGGTGCCAGCCCTAACTGAAGTTATGGGGGCTGACACATTTTTCTTTCCTTCCCTTCCCTGCACTTTCCTTCCTCCTTCCCTCCCTCCCTCCCTTCTTTCCTTCCTTCCCCCTCCCTCTTCCTTCCTTCCTGCCTTTCTTTCTTTAGTTCTTTCTTTCATCTCTTCCTTTCTTTTCTTCCTTTCTTCCTTCCTTCCTTTCTTTCTTCCTTCCTTCCTTCCTTCTACATTTAGTTTGAAAGCCCTACTAGTGTAGAGGCACATAGTGCATTGTGACTCTTAACAAATACCCTCTGATCAACTGAAAAGGTAGATTTGCTGAGTTATACAGGGAGTCAAATCAGGCAAGAATTGTATTTGGATGATAGTAACAGACACAAATAGTGACTTGTGTACCCAAGAGTTTATTATCTCATGGATAGTAAGTCCAGAGTTTGACATTTCAAGCTGGTACAGTGACCCTGCAAAGGCTCAGGCTTATTCTACCTTTTTTGCTTCACTGCCCTAGGCATGGATTCCACTTCCAGTGTTAAACCTGGAGTCCATAGAAGCTGCTGAACTCCAGCCAACATATCTGTATTTGAGGCAGAAGATAGGAAGAAAAGAGGAAGAACAAAAGGAAGGGTACAACTTCCAGTTAAATCAAATTCCTTTAACCATTCTTTCTGGAAGGCCCACTTATTACATTTCATTGGCCAAATTTTAATCTTATAATTGTATCTGGAAAAGAAGCTGGTAAGTATAATATTTTATCTGGAGCTATAGGTTCCCATGGTAGACCGAATCATGGCCCCCTTAATCCCTCAAATCTGTGAACATGGCAAAAGTTACTTTGCTGATATGACTAAGTTAAGGATCTTGAGACAGGAGGATTATCCTGAATTTTCCAGGTGGGTCTAATGTATTCACAAGGATCCTTATAAGAGGGAGGCAAGAGGGTTCAAGGTAGAAGGAGATGGGACAATGGAAGGAGAGGTTGGAGTGATGAGCCTTGAAAATGGATGAGGGAGTCCCAAAACAGGGAGTACAGGCAGCCTCTAGAAGCTGGAAAAGGCAAGGACATAGATTTTTCCCGAGAGCCTCCAGAAGGTAGGCCTGATGATACCTTGACTTTTTGTCCAGTGAGACTGATTCCAGACTTCTGACCTCCAGAACTGCAAAATAATACATTTGTATTTTTTAAGGCACTAAATTTGTGGTGATTTGTCATAACAATGATAAGAAACTAATACACTACTCCAGATGAAGTCAATGTTCTTTTACCAAGGAAATGTGCTCTATCAGTTTCTGCCAGAGTGGGAGGTAATATACATGTGGAGGGTTGTGCATCCCCAAGCCTGTCGCTGCTTGGGTACAGCCAGTTTACAAGACAATTACCATTACATTCTTCTAATCATAAAAGCAGGCTCATCTAAAGAGAGTGCCTTAGTCGATGTACTTTAATTTGGAACCATAGTTAGCTGAAAAGAAGTCCCCACATTTTCATTTCTTCAGGTCTTTAGTTCGTAAAAAGTAAGGGAATTTTTTGTTGGGTTTTGGTTTTTGTTTTGGTGGTGGGACGGGGTGTGGGGGAGTAATAGCACCTATATTTGCCACAGCTTTAGTTAGCCAAAGGAAAAAGAGCATATTTGCAACTGGATTTCAAAAAGTAGATTAGAGTGCTTTATAATTGTATTAGAAAACCTCCCACTGGAAGTCTGGCTGTCATGAGTCAGGGGCTTCTTATGAAGGCCATGAAGGTACCCTGTTTCTTTTGACAGCTAGGTGGGTAAGATAAATCTTGTTATAAACAAACTAAACCAAAAGTAATCAAATGCCTAAAGTAATAAACTATTATTGTTATTAGAAACAATTATATGACAGTGCTCAAAGAAAAATGATATTTTCTTTAGAGGAGTCAAGACAAAATGGAATGAAATCCTTTATTGCAGGGTTTCTTTAATGCTCATGAGTGACATTTCTGAATGCTGTTTAAACAAAGTCCCTCTGGCATGTCAACTGTTGCCAGGTAGGGCTTAGCTTCCTAAGGAGTTCAATGAGATAAGAGGCTGCTTTTAATCAAGAAGCCAGAGGAACCATATGTAGTCTGTAGGCTGAGCACCTAATGCTTCCTCCCACTAGTCAATGTCCAGATCAGATAAGCAAGAATAAAAATGGTACCGTACAAATCTCTATCTACATGCAAGGCTGTGGGTCACCCTGGCCTTCAAGTAGTGGGCTGCTGGTGCCATTAGATGACCCTTGAGTTTGATTTTATTATCTTCCTCCAATAGTGTGAACCCTTAGTTTGCTTTGGCATAAAATAAGTTAAATAAGCCTCCAGGAGAGGTTTTTTTTTTTTTTTTTTTTTTTTTTTTTTTTTTTTTTTTTTTTTTTTGCAGTACGCGGGCCTCTCACTGTTCTGGCCTCTCCTGTTGCAGAGCACAGGCTCCGGATGTGCAGGCTCAGCGGCCATGGCTCACGGGCCGAGCTGCTCCGTGGCATGTGGGATCTTCCCAGGCTGGGGCACGAACCCGCGTCCCCTACATCGGCAGGCGGACTCTCAACCACTGTGCCACCAGGGAAGCCCGGGGAGAGTGTTTTTATTTGTGTGGTAAAATATATGTAACATAAAATTTACCATATTAACCATTTTTGAGTGTAGAGTTTAGTGGCATTAAATGCATTCACAGTGTTGTGCAACAATCACCACCATTCATCTCCAGAACTTTTTCATCTTCCCAGACAAACTCTGTACCCATTAAACACTAACTGTCCATCCTGCCTCTCCCTAGTTCCTGGAAATCACCATTCCACTTTCTGTTTCTATGAATTTGACTACTCTAAGTACCTCATATAAGTGGAATGATACAATATTTGTCCTTTGGTGTCTGACTTAGCATAATGTCTTCATCCATGTTGTAGCATGTGTCAGAATTTCATTCTTTTTTAAGTCTGAATAATATTTAATGCCATGTATATACCAGATTTTGTTTATCCAATCGTCTGGTCACAGAAATTTGTTGTTTCTGCCTTTTTGCTATTGTGAATAATGTAGCTATGAACATTGATGTAGCCAATATCTGTCCAAATAAGAGAGCGGTTTTTAAATAGAGAAGTGCATCTGATTCATCCAGCACACATTTTCAAAATACATATGACAAGAAAGTATGAGACTATAGAGGCTTTGATTCAACAGGTGTGGGGTGAGATTCCAAGGCATACATCTGATTACAAATCACTGCTCTGGTGTATCAAGAAGACACATAAAAATTGAGATTAAAGTTTTAAAAGAGGTCAATGGAGGGCTTCCCTAGTGGCGCAGTGGTTGAGAGTCTGCCTGCCGATGCAGGGGACACAGGTTCGTGCCCCAGTCCGGGAAGATCCCACATGCCGCAGAGCGGCTGGGCCCATGAGCCATGGCCACTGAGCCTGTGCGTCCGGAGCCTGTGCTCCACAATGGGAGAGGCCACAACAGTGAGAGGCCCGCATACTGTAAAAGAGGTCAATGGAACTCTCTCCAGAAATAGCCTAATCTAAGATATTATTTTCAAGAATGTTTTGTGACTAGAACCACAGAGTTATCATTATGTTTCATCTGGAAGACATCCAGGAAGTATGAGGTGCTAATGTAAAATAGTTGTGATGTTAGACATTATTATTTGAGATAATATCATGATAGAGGCTTTAGTACTGACAATGACTACCCCATCCAAAAAGCAAAATTGGTGGTAGTTGGTCAGTGGATCTACAGTATTGTCCAATAGAGGGCAAGCTCCGTTTCTAGGAGTGGTACTGATAATTTTGAAAAACTTTATTGAAGTATAATATAAATACAAAAAGGTGCACACCTATTATAAATGTATAACTTAATAAATTTTCACAAACTGATCCCCTTGTGTCACTAGCACCCAGATTAAAAAAGAGAACATCACCAGCTTCCCAGAATCCCCCTCGAGACTCTCTTCCTGTCATAACCTCCCACCCCACCCCAAGGTAACCACTGTCCTGACTTCTAAATGACATTAATTAATGTATTATACAATCTATACTCTTTTGTGTCTGCCTTCTTTCACTCAACTTCATGTTTGTGAGAGTCACCCATATCGTTATTTGGTTGTAACTTGTTCATTCCCATTACTTTATAGTATTCCATGTGAATACTGTTTGTTTCTTGTTGTGCTCATGTAGGCAAATGCCTGAAGTGTATAAGAGCAATTCATTGTGTTGATGTAAATACATGGGAAAAGACCTTAAAAATATCTAATGCCTCTAATTGTAACTCTGTGCTCACCATGATGCAAACCTCTGATTTGTAATTTGAGACTCTACATGATATTATCCACCTAAAAGGAGAACCCTGAGCTGATGGTCTAACAGTTCTGGTGCCAGAGATTCCCTTCTGTAAGTTAATAAACAGAAGTGTAGAAATAAAACTCTGTGTCCTATGAGTTTATTTGGCATGAACAGATTCCCTATGGTTCTGTCATCTCTAGGTGAGTTGATAAAATTGAAGTTTTTGAACCTTCAAAACTGAGATATCAACTCTCAATGAATCTAGGTCTGAAATAACCTGATGGCAGGACTTCTCTGGTGGCGCAGTGGTTAAGAATCTGCCTGCCAATGCAGGGGCCACCGGTTTGATCCCTGGTCCAGGAAGTTCCTACGTGCTGCGGAGCAACTAAACCCGTGAGCCACAACTACTGAGCCCGTGTGCCACAACTACTGAAGCCTGTGTGCCTAGAGATCATGCTCCACAACAAGAGAAGCCACCACAGTGAGAAGCCTGTGCACCACAATGAAGAGTAGCTCCCGCTCGCTGCAACTAGAGAAAGCACACACCCAGCAACAAAGACACAACACAATCAAAAATAAATAAACAAAATATATATTTTTAAACATTGAAAAAATGTTCCTTATGAAATTACCTGATGGCAATTGATCTGAGCTCTATTGACCTGAACGCTATTGATCTGAACTGTAAAGACCATCTAATTTAAAGGTGCTTCTAACCGTGTCTAAATCTATCATTTCTCAAAGTATAAATATCCTGGAAAAGGATGCCAGTTGAGAGCCCAGCAGGAAATAGAACACATGCTGAGTCGGACTGTAGTACAGAATGTCACAAAAACTCTGTTCACAGAGGCTTGGGCAGAGTTAAGAAACCTAGCAGGAATGTTGAGGTAGCTAGGGACCAGCAACAAAGGGAAGCTGCTCTTATCCATAGGCAGAAAGGGCAACGATGTCCCATAGTCCAGTGAGGGCTGGAGGAGTAGAAAGGGAACTGCCTAATGGGGGACTCTAGAACTGCATCACCAAGTCCAGGAGGGAGCTGGGGAGAAAACACTCCAACCCCTCTGTTGTCCTACCATCCAATCTCCTCCATTGCCAGGGAGCAAGGGAGCCTGTTGTGCAGTCTGTATGGGTCAGTCTTCCAGGACACAAAGAGGGGTGGATAAGGGTGGAGCATGGGTCTCCAGAGGACGTGGCTTGACATAAAAAGAAAACCAGTATAAATGGATAAGCTGTATGTGGTATATCACTGACTCCAGGACATGAGGGAAGAATAACACTAAAAAATGACACTATAATCAAACTTTTATTTTGCGTTATTCTTATGTACTTTATTTCTTCCCATAATATGTAAAATATAATGACTTTCATGGTTGTAATCATTCTTTCACTGATTGTGGAGGGTGAGGAGTAGAAATCCCTATACAGCGATGACGGAGTGAAAAATCCTCTTTTATTTATTTATTTTTATTATATATATATATTTTAGTTTCTGCTTTATAACAAAGTGAATCAGTCATACATATACATCTGTTCCCACATGCCTTCCCTCCTGCTTCTCCCTACCCCCCACCCTGCCCATCCCACCCCTCCAGGCGGTCACAAAGCACCGAGCTGTTCTCCCTGTGCTATGTGGCTGCTTCCCACTATCTATCTACCTTACATTTGGTACTGTATATATGTCCATGCCTCTCTTTCGCTTTGTAACAGCTTACCCTTCCCCCTCCCCATATCCTCAAGTCCATTCTCAAGTAGGTCTGTGTCTTTATTCCTGTTTTACCCCTAGGTTCTTCATGACATTCTTTTTCTTAAATTCCATATATATGTGTTAGCATACGGTATTTGTCTTTCTCTTTCTGACTTACTTCACTCTGTATGACAGACTCTAGGTCTATCGACCTCATTACAAATAGCTCAGTTTCATTTCTTTATATGGCTCAGTAATATTCCATTGCATATATGTGCCACATCTTCTTTATCCATTCATCCAATGACGGACACTTAGGTCGTTTCCATCTCCGGGCTATAGTGAATAGAGCTGCTATGAATATTTTGGTACATGTCTCTTTTTGAATTATGGTTTTCTCAGGGTATATGCCTAGTAGTGGGATTGCTGGGTCATGTGGTAGTTCTATTTTTAGTTTTTTAAGGAACCTCCATACTGTTCTCCATAGCGGCTGTACCAATTCACATTCCCACCAGCAGTGCAAGAGTGTTCCCTTTTCTCCACACCCTCTCCAGCATTTATTGTTTCTAGATTTCTTGATGATGGCCATTCTGACTGGTGTGAGATGATATCTCATTGTAGTTTTGATTTGCATTTCTCTAATGATTAATGATGTTGAACATTCTTTCATGTGTTTGTCGGCAGTCTGTATATCTTCTTTGGAGAAATGTCTATTTAAGTCTTCTGCCCATTTTTGGATTGGGTTGTTTATTTTTTTGCTATTGAGCTGCATGAGCTGCTTATAAATTTTGGAGATTAATCCTTTGTCAGTAGCTTCATTTGCAACTATTTTCTCCCATTCTGAGGGTTGTCTTTTGGTCTTGTTTATGGTTTCCTTTGCTGTGCAAAAGCATTGAAGTTTCATTAGGTCCCATTTGTTTATCTTTGTTTTTATTTCCATTTCTCTAGGAGGTGGGTCCAAAAGGATCTTGCTGTGATTTATGTCATAGAGTGTTCTGCCTATGTTTTCCTCTAAGAGTTTGATAGTTTCTGGCCTTACATTTAGTTCTTTAATCCGTTTTGAGCTTATTTTTGTGTATGGTGTCAGGGAATGATCTAATCTCATACCTTTACATGTCCCTGTCCAGTTTTCCCAGCACCACTTATTGAAGAGGCTGTCCTTTCTCCACTGTATATTCCTGCCTCGTTTATCAAAGATAAGTTGACTATATGTGCGTGGGTTTATCTCTGGGCTTTCTATCCTGTTCCATTGATCTATCTTTCTGTTTTTGTGCCAGTACCACACTGTCTTGATTACTGTAGCTTTGTAGTATAGTCTGAAGTCAGGGAGCCTGATTCCTCCAGCTCCGTTTTTCGTTCTGAAGATTCTTTGGCTATTCGGGGTCTTTTGTTTTTCCAAACAAATTTTGAAATTTTTTGTTCTAGTTCTGTGAAAAATGCCAATGGTAGTTTGATAGGGATTGCATTGAATCTGTAGATTGCTTTGGGTAGTAGAGCCATTTTCACAGTATTGATTCTTCCAATTCACGAGCATGGTATATCTCTCCATCTATTTGTATCATCTTTAATTTCTTTCATCAGTGTCTTATAATTTTCTGCGTACAGGTCTTTTGTCTCCTTAGGTAGGTTTATTCCTAGATATTTTATTCTTTTTCTTGCAGTGGTAAATGGGAGTGTTTTCTTGATTTCACTTTCAGATTTTTCATCATTCTTGTACAGGAATGCCAGAGGTTTCTGTGCATTAATTTTTTATCCTGCTACTTTACCAAATTCATTGATTAACTCTAGTAGATTTCTGGTAACATCTTTTGGATTCCTTATGTATAGTATCATGTCATCTGCAAACAGTGACAGCTTTACTTCTTCTTTTCCAATTTGGATTCCTTTTATTTCCTTTTCTTCTTTGATTGCTGTGGCTAAAACTTCCAAAACTAAGTTGAATAAGAGTGGTGAGAGTGGACAGCCTTGTCTTGTTCCTGATCTTAGTGGAAATGGTTTCAGTTTTTCACCATTGAGGACGATGTTGGCTGTGGGTTTGTCATATATGGCCTTTATTATGTTGAGGAAAGTTCCCTCTATTCCTACTTTCTGCAGGGTTTTTATCATAAATGGGTGTTGAATTTTGTTGAAAGCTCTCTCTGCATCTATTGAGATGATCATATGGGTTTTCTTCTTCCATATGTTAATATGGTGTATCACATTGATTGATTTGCGTATATTGAAGAATCCTTGCATTCCTGGAATAAACCCCACTTGATCACGGTGTATGAACCTTTTAATGTGCTGTTGGATTCTGTTTGGTAGTATTTTGTTGAGGATTTTTGCATCTATGTTCATCAGTGATATTGGCCTGTAGTTTTCTTTCTTTGTGACATCCTTGCCTGGTTTTGGTATCACGGTGATGGTGGCCTCGTAGAATGAGTTTGGGAGTGTTTCTCCCTCTGCTATATTTTGGAAGAGTTTGAGAAGGATAGGTGTTAGCTCTTCTCTAAATGTTTGATAGAATTCACCTGTGAAGCCATCTGGTCCTGGGTTTTTGTTTGTTGGAAGATTTTTAATCACAGTTTCAATTTCAGTGCTTGTGATTGGTCTATACATATTTTCTATTTCTTCCTGATTCAGTCTCGGAAGGTTGTGATTTTCTAAGAATTTGTCCATTTCTTCCAGGTTGTCCATTTTATTGGCATAGAGTTTCTTGTAATAATCTCTAATGATCCTTTGTACTTCTGCAGTGTCAGTTGTTACTTCTCCTTTTTCATTTCTAATTCTATTGATTTGTGTCTTCTCCCCTTTTTTCTTGATGACTCTGGCTAATCGTTTATCAATTTTGTTTATCTTCTCAAAGAACCAGCTTTTAGTTTTATTGATCTTTGCTATCATTTCCTTCATTGTTTTTTTCATTTATTTCTGATCTGATTTTATGATTTCTTTCCTTGTGCTAACTTTGGGGTTTTTTTGTTCTTCTTTCTCTAATTGCTTTAGGTGCAGGGTCAGGTTGTTTATTCGAGATGTTTCCTATTTCTTAAGGTGGGATTGTATTGCTATGAGCTTCCCCCTTAGAACTGCTTTTGCTGCGTCCCATAGACTTTGGGTCATCGTGTCTCCATTGTCATTTGTTTCTAGGTATTTTCTAATTTCCTCTTTGATTTCTTCAGTGATCACTTCATTATTGAGTAGTGTATTGTTTAGCCTTCATGTGTTTGTATTTTTTACAGATCTTTTCCTGTAATTGATGTCTAGTCTCATAGCATTGTGGTCGGAAAAGATACTTGATACAAGTTCAATTTTCTTCAATTTACCAAGGCTTGATTTGTGACCCAAGATATGATCTATCCTGGAGAATGTTCCATGAGCACTTGAGAAAAATGTGTATTCTGTTGTTTTTGGATGGAATGTCCTATAAATATCAATTAAGTCCATCTTGTTTAATGTATCATTTAAAGCTTGTGTTTACTTATTTATTTTCATTTTGGACGATCTGTCCATTGGTGAAAGTGAGGTGTTAAAGTCCCCTACTATGAGTGTGTTACTGTCGATTTCCCCTTTTATGACTGTTAGTATTTGCCTTATGTATTGAGGTGCTCCTATGTTGGGTGCATAAATATTTACAATTGTTATATCTTCTTCTTGGATCGATCCCTTTATCATTATGTAGTGTCCTTCTTTGTCTCTTCTAATAGTCTTTATTTTAAAGTCTATTTTGTCTGATATAAGAATTGCTACTCCAGCTTTCTTTTGATTTCCATTTGCATGGAATATCTTTTTCCATCCCCTTAATTTCAATCTCTATGTGTCTGTAGGTCTGAAGTGTGTCTCTTGTAGACAGCATATATATGGGTCTTGTTTTTGTATCCATTCAGCCAATCTGTGTCTTTTAGTGGGAACATTTATTCCATTTACATTTAAGGTAATTATTGATATGTATGTTCCTATTCCCATTTCCTTAATTGTTTTGGGTTCGTTATTGTAGGTATTTTCCTTCTGTTGTGTTTCTTGCCTAGAGAAATTCCTTTAGCATTTGTTGTAAAGCTGGTTTGGTGGTGCTGAACTCTCTCAGCTTTTGCTTGTCTGTAAACGTTTTAATTTCTCCATCAAATCTTAATGAGATCCTTGCTGGGTAGAGTAATCTTGGTTGCAGGTTTCTCTCCTTCATCACTTTAATTATGTCCTGCCACTCCCTTCTGGCTTGTAGAGTTTCTGCTGAGAGATCAGCTGTTAACCTGATGGGGATTCCCTTGTGTGTTATTTGTTGTTTTTGCCTTGCTGCTTTTAATATGAATTCTTTGTGTTTAATCTTTGACAGTTTGATTAATATGTGTCTTGGCGTATTTCTCCTTGAATTTATTCTGTATGGGACTCTCTGTGCCTCCTGGACTTGATTAACTATTTCCTTTCCCATATTAGGGAAGTTTTCAACTATAATCTCTTCAAATATTTTCTCAGTCCCTTTCTTTTTCTCTTCTTCTTCTGGAACCCCTGTAATTCGAATGTTGGAGCGTTTAATGTTGTCCCAGAGGTCTCTGAGACTGTCCTCTGTTCTTTTCATTCTTTTTTCTTTATTTTGCTCTGCATCAGTTATTTCCACTATTTTATCTTCCACCTCACTTATCCGTTCTTCTGCCTCAGTTATTCTGCTATTGGTCCCATCTAGAGTATTTTTCATTTCATTTATTGTGTTTTTAATTGATGCTTGATTCATCTTTAGTTCTTCTAGGTCCTTGTTAACTGTTTCATGCATTTTGTCTATTCTATTTCCAAGATTTTGGATCTTGGAAATAGAATCTTGGATCAGCTTTTCTATCATTATTCTGAATTCTTTTTCAGGTAGACTGCCTATTACCTCTTCATTTGTTAGGTCTGGTAGGTTTTTATCTTGCTCCTTCACCTGCTGTGTTTTTTTCTGTCTCATTTTGCTTATCTTACTGTGATTGGGGTCTCCTTTTTGCAGGCTGCAGATTCGTAGTTCCAGTTGTTTTTGGTGTCTGTCCCCAGTGGCTAAGGTTGTTTCAGTAGGTTGTGTAGGCTTCCTAGTGGGGAGGACTAGTGCCTGTGTTCTGGTGGTTGAGGCTCGATCTTGTCTTTCTGGTGGACAGGTCCACGTCTGGTGGTGTGTTTTGGGGTGCCTGTGGCCTTATTATGTTTTTAGGCAGCCTCTCTGCTAATGGGTGGGGTTGTGTTCCTGTCTTGCTAGTTACTTGGCATAGGGTGACATGCACTGTAGCTTGCTGGTCATTGACTGAAGCTGGGTGCTGGTGTTGAGATGGAGATCTCTGGGAGATTTTCGTCACTTGATATTATATCAAGCTGAGAGGTCTCTTGTGGATCCGTGTCCTGAAGTTGGCTCTGCCACTTCAGAGGCACAGCACTGACTCCTGGCTGCATCACCAAGAGGCTTTCATCTACCCTTTCACATTTTGTTTCCTTCTCAGGCCATGGGAAATATTTCCTTGAAGGCTTCTTACTCTCTTTTCCCTGAATGACACCATAAGCAAGGCCATTGGTGGCCGTCAGGGATGGTCCTCTTCCGTGTGTTGGGCCCACTTCTCCTCCTCTTGAGCTTCCTTTCTCCAGGGTGCCTCTGCCGTCAAAGTTCCAGCCAGACGGCTCATCTGCTGTGGGCACCAGCCACAGCACGAACACCCTAGAAGCCCGGGCCTCTATAATCAAACTTTTAATAAAATTTATATTATTTTTCTAGGACCTCACCCTTGATTTTAATTTCACAATGTATTTTCTATGTTTCTGTTTCACTTTATGTCTTCTTTGATTAATTGCTGCATCACCTGCTACCTCTGCGTGACCTTGAACTAAATCACAATATAAGCTCCTTGGCACAAGTTTCAATAATGTTACAGCTTCTGGGAAAGATGTATTTTCTTTGGCCAAAAGCTACAGCATCACTCATAGTCTTCTATCCCAACAGAATCATGTTTTGGATTGGAATTTTGAGCCAAGTGGAAATGGTGGGTTTATCCGAGATAAATATTTGTTCATCAACAAGAGAAATATGCCAACTATAGTATACATTTTGGATTTTTAAAGCATTCATCACATTTGTAACATAATCAGAATATCCTTGTGGGGGATAGATCTCTTTCTGTATCATTAAGTTCATTTTGGCCTCTCATCTCAAGAAATTGTGAAGATATATTCATTCAGAAAGCAAATTGGGGCTCTTCCTATATGAATATTATTAAAAATGCTATAAGGAGTTGTGATATTAAGGAAGATGCTGAAAAGATGAAAACAATAAGAAAGTAATAAACAAGGAAGGAGAAGTAAAAGAAAAATGTCTCTTCCAGTGCCAGCATGTCATAGAAAAAGAAGGCAGACAGAGATAAGAGCAACCCAGATGTGTCTCTCAAACTGTATGCCCTCTTCAGGCTCTGGCCTCAAGGGGGTGAATATGTTAGGGCAGGGACTCTTGCTTTGATTTATTTTACTTTTT
The DNA here is from genome assembly GCF_964165515.1 of Mesoplodon bidens. Lineage (NCBI taxonomy): Eukaryota > Metazoa > Chordata > Mammalia > Artiodactyla > Ziphiidae > Mesoplodon > Mesoplodon bidens. The sequence continues at coordinate 2,711,543 of NC_138181.1, forward strand.
CATTTATTTGTGTATTTATTTTATTGGGGTAGAAGACACATAGCATAAAATTTACCATCTTAACCATTTTATGTATTAAATACATTCACATTGTTGTACCACCATCACCAACACCCATCCCTATAATTCTTTTCAACCTGTAAACTGAAATTCTATACTCATTAAACAATAACTCCTCATTCTCCTCTCCCTTCAGCCTCTGGCAACCACCATTCTCCTTTCTGTCTTTATGATTTTGACTACTCTATGTACCACAAGTAAGTGAAATCATATAATATTTGCCTTTTTGTGACTAGCTTATTTCACTTAGCATAATGTCCTCTAGGTTCATCCATGTTGTAGCATATTGTAGAATTTCCTTCCCTTTTAAGGCTGAATAATATTTCATTGTATGTATATAACACATGCTTTGAGACACAACTTTTAATTCTTTTGGGTATATATTCAAAAGTGGAATTACTGGATCATATGAGAATTCTATTTTTAACTTTTTGAGGAACCACCATACTGTTCCACAGTGGGTGTATCATTTTAGATTCCCACCAACAGAGCACAGGGGTTCCAATATCTCTACATCCTCATCAACAATTGTTGTTTTCTGTTTTTTTAAATAGTCGCCATCCTAATGGGTGTGAGGTATCTCATTATAGTTTTTATTTGCATCTCCCTGATGTTTAGTGATGTTGAGCATCTTTTCATGTGCTGATTGGCCATTCTAATATCTTCCATGGAGAAATGTCTATTCAAGTCCTTTGCCCATTTTTGAATTAGGGTTTTTTTTTCTGTTGTTGTTGTTGAGTTTTAGGAGTTCTGTCTATATTCTGGATATTGGTCCCTTATCATAGACATGACTTGCAAATATTTTCTCCCATTCTGTATGTTGCCTTTTTACTCTCTTCATAGGGTATTTTGATGCACAAAAAATTAAAACTTTAATAACAAAAACTCTGCTCCTTTACAGTTCTATTCCCACCACATTAGGTTGTTTATGTCATAGAATTACATCTTTATGCACTGTATGCTCCAAAACATAAACTGATAGTTCTTTTAAATGCATTAGTCTCTTAAATTATATAGAAAACAAAGTTACAGTAATACTAGCTGTTTCATTATTTTTTTTCTTTAAATGTATTAGTCTCTTAAATCAAGTAGAAAACAAAAAGTGCAGTGTCAAACAATTGTTACAATAATACTAGCTTTTATAATTACTCATGTATTTACCTTTATTGAGATCTTATTTATCCGTATGGCTTCAAGTTACTGTTGAGTGTCCTTTCATTTCACTTGCAGGACAGGTCTAGTGGTCACCGACTACCTCAACTTTTGTTTATCTGAGAATGTCTTAATTTCTCCCTCACTTTTGAGGGACAGTTTTGCTGGATATAGAATTCTTAGCTGGCAGGTTTTTTTTTCTTTTAGCATCTTGAATATATTAGTCCACTCTCTACTGGTCTCCAAAATTTCTGGTGAGGAATCTGCTGATAATCTTAGGATTAATCCGAGAATAGCTGATATGTGATGCTTTGCTTCTCTCTCTTGCTGCTTTCAAGATTTTCTCTTTGATTTTTGATAGTTTGATTATAATGTATCTTGGTGTAGGTCTCTTTTTGAGTTGATCTTGCTTGGACTTTGTTAGGCTTCTTGGATGTTTATATTCATGTATTTCATCTTACTTGGGAGTTTTCAGCCATTATTTCTTCAGATATTTTCTCTGCTCCCTTTTCTCCCTCTTCTTCTTCTGGGACTCCCATGATGCATATGTTGGTTTGTTTGATGGTATCCTACTGATTCCTTAGGCTCTGTTTATGTTTCTTCAATCTTTTCTCTTTCTATTCCTCAGACTCAATAATTTTCACTGTCATATTTTCAAGTTTGCTAATTCTGTCTTCTGCCTGCTCCGATCTGCCTTTGAATCCCTCTAGCCAATTTTTCATTTTAGCTATTGTACTTTTCAGCTCCAGGATTTCTTTTTTTCCCCCATGTTTTCTATCTCTTTATTGATATTGATATTTCCATTTTGTTCACAAATCATTTTCTTGACTTTGTCTACATCTTCCTTTAGTTCTTTGAGCATCTTTAAGACAGGTGTTTTGAAAACTTTGTCTAGTATATTTGCCATTAGATCTTTTAAAGGAACAGTTTCTGTTGATTTATATTTTCTTTTGAGTGGGCTATACATTCCTGTTTCTTTGTATGCCTTGTGATTTTTAGTTTAACCTTGAACATTTGAATCTAATAACGTGGTAACTCTAGAAATCAGATTCTCTTCCTTTCCCTTTTGTATTTATATTTATATTTATATTTATATTTATATTGTTGCAGGCTGTCTCTGTGCCAAGGATCAGACTGAGATGTAACTTAAGGTCTTTGCAGGTCTTTTCTGAGCCTTTCCCTGGGAATACACAGTCAGCTTCTAATTTTCTCCATTAAGGCAGTAGTGTTTGAATGCCCTAGTCTTTAATGTCTGCCTCCAAAAAGGGAAAAAAATGAAAAATGAAGGGAGAAAACGGTACCAGCTCTTTAAATCCCATGGAAATCACTTCAGCTGGATGGGGAGGGAGTTGCATAAAGGAGAGAGTAGGTACAGCAACAATGGCTACCCACCTCTTTGTCTGCACGTCTGTGATCAGAAGCAGCAATCAGTGATCAGAGTACAGATCCCTGATATTTGGAGGACATAGTCTTTTTTGACCACCCTGTTTCCTGTAAGCTGTGTGCAAGCTGCTCTAAGAACATGTATATAGCTGCCAGACACATGGCTGGGTGTGGGAGTTGGGTAGCTGCTACTGTGCTAAGAGCTAAAATTGGCCAAAATTAACCACAATTTGCCATCCAAGTCTCCCCTGGAAGTTTCAAGCCTTCAACAGACTCCAGTGCTCTAAAATAGTTACATCAGACAGATTCTGATAGTGCAATCATTGTCTAGGTGGGGAGACAGATTCCTGGTGCTTCCTACTCCACTATCTTCCCAGAATCTTCTTCAATTTATATTTAAGGTTTAGTAAGGAGATTGCCTCACAGGTTGCTCTGGCACCAACCTGAGGGCAGCTGCATCAAAGTAAGTTCAGGGGGGGTCTTCCCTGGTGGCGCAGTGGTTGAGAGTCTGCCTGCCGATGCAGGGGACACGGGTTCGTGCCCCAGTCCAGGGAGATCCCACATGTCGTGGAGCGGCTAGGCCCATGAGCCATGGCTGCTGAGCCTGTGCGTCCAGATCCTGTGCTCTGCAATGGGAGAGGCCACAACAGTGAGAGGCCCACGTATGGCAAAAAAAATATATATATATAAGTAAGTTCAGGGGTACAGTGTAGTTAGACAGAGGGAAACCCTGAGTTTAACCTTACTGAGTCTACCTCAGTTTCCGTGTTGTGGATAGGCCTCAGAACTAACCACATGCTGATGAGAAACATGAAAGCAGCTGCACTGAGAATAGAGTGAGTGTCGTAGGGCCAGCAGTGATGAAAGATGAGGTGATTCCATGGTAGAGCCCAAGGGACGCATAGCTTAGGCCGTGGAGTAGATAGCACATATGACAGATATTTAGAAGCGTCTATAGCAGCAGCAGCAACTGGGAGGAGGCCTAATCAGCCAGGGAGCAATGCTGGGCCTACCAGAACCTGAGAGATCAGATGATGAGTCACAGTAGCCACAGGCTTCAGCAGACTCCATCAGCTGAATACCCAGAGGTGGGACCAGTTGGCTTTCCACAACCCAGGCAGTCCAGATGGCCGTTCCCCATGAGAGGCCAGCATAGATCCAGAGGATGCCATGGATCCAGCTCCCCAGCTGCTGACACATGATCACATAAGCCTCCACTGCCACCTCTTTTCACGGGCACTATCCTGGGTGTGAGGGGAAGAATCTGGGAAACTGAGCTTTTTTAAGTTAAAAAGACAGAATTAATCTAAAGAGACTCTTTAAACTTATCAGACTAATTTTACCAGGTAGGATTTCTTTCTTAAATCTAAAACAAGATTTTTATTACCAAGAAGAAAAGATCAAATCAAGGACAAAATAAAGAAATATAGAAGTATTAATGATAATACTATCTTTGCAATGGAATCACAAATTTACTCACATTTTACACTCACATTTTATATTAGTCCCTGAAACACTTAATTCTATGAATGAAGCTCATAAAAATAATATATTAAACAAAATAATTTTGGGATGGGGAAACACTACTGTAAAATATCTTAAAAACAAGGTGATTATCAACATAGCCTCTGACACAGTAAGATACTGTTTATCCAGCTCCCATTTCAGCACCTCTATACTTACTGTTCCTTCTTCCTGGAATGTTCTTCCCCGAAATGCCTGAGTGGCTGAGACTTTACTGCTCTCAGATCCTTATTTAAGTCATTTTCTCAGGGAGGCTGTCTTCCTCCCCTATATAATATTCCACCCCCTTCCAACCTTCTGTACAAATAACTTCCAAATATGAGTGCCTTAACATGAGAAGTGTTTATTTCTTACTCCTGTCCTGGTCTGGGCTTAGTTGCTGTTCTCCTGGGTGGCTTGTCTCTAAGCACTGCTCAGAAAGCCAGACTTCTTTTATGTTGTAATGCTGCCATCTTTCAACATGTAGCCTTCATGGTCTAGGGAAGGAAGAAGAGGTGATAAGGAAGGTACATTGTATAATAAATCATCTCAGTCTAGAAATGACCAACGTTAGTTCTGCTCACATTTCATTGGATAGAACTAATCACATGGCCACTTAATCATAAGGCAGCCTGGAAAATATAGAAGCACATACTGATTGGTAAAAACCAATATATTTGCCTTCTGGTCACCAAATATCTATTTGTTCCCCTTTTCCCTGTGGCAGACAATGAGCTAAGTCCCCTTGTAAAATATCTTTCCTTGAGTGTGGATGAGATCTGTGACTTGCTTCTAACCAATAGAATATGGCAAAAATGATAGAATGTTACTCAATTGATTAAGGTATACTGTATAAGACTCTGTCTTAGAAGACTGGAAAGGTAGATTCTCCTGCTAGCTTTGAAGGAACAAGATTCCATTAGTTCTAGAGCCATAAGGAAATGAATTTTGCCAACACATTGAGTGGGTAGATTTTTGCACAGTCAAGCCTTCAGATGAGAATGTAACCCAGAAGACACCTTGTGAGATCATGAGCAGACATCCCAATTAAGGTTTGCTCAGATTTTCAACCCACAGAAACTGTTAGGTAATAACTGTGTGCTGTGTTAAGCCACTAAGGTTGTGGTAATTTGTTATGCAACAATAAAAAACCAATACATTCCTATATTTTAAAAAAACATTCATTTTTTCACTAAGGAAGAAAATACAGTCATTTTCCCTAGATCTTTGGGTGATGTGCAGTTCTCTCCATCAAGTCCAGATGTGGTGACTCCTGGTATAGCAACTTAGGGTATATAGCAACCCATGGTCAAAAGGACAAGAGATCTGCCTCCTCTGAAATCCAATAGATAATGGACATCCACAATAGATACTCACATTTGGAAAAAAAAGGAATGGAAAACACACAGCAGTCTCTTGTCCAGAGTAATTCTGAAACCCTGTGAGTAGGCACTGTGATATATCCCCACCTGCCCTGGCAGTTTGGGAAGTTTCATGATTAAATTCTGGTTCTGCCCTCAGGGAGGACCACCCTTGTACATTGTTCCCTCTACCTCCATCCTTTCCTTTTTCTCCTCTGTGAGGTTCTTTCTTTCCCATTACTCTCCTTGAGATCCTTTGAGGGATCTCCTTGGTGGGGTGTGTATAGCATTCAAAACCTGCTTCCTCACATGGAAAATTGTTCTGAAGCTTAAACTGATAAATAACTTTTTTAGTCTGGGTGGGCTAATAATTTCTCTGGTAATATAATTTCTTCTAAAGTAAATAGGTTTCTGTCTCGACCTTCAAGATGGCAGAGGAGTAAGACATGGAGATCACCATCCTCCCCACAAATACATCAGAAATTCATCTACGTGTGGAACAACTCCTACAGAACACCTACTGAACACTGGCAGAAGACCTCAGGCCTCCCAAAAGGCAAGAAATTCCCCACGTACCTGGGTAGGGCAAAAGAAAAAAGAATAAACAGAGACAAAAGAATAGAGATGGGACCTTCACCAGTGGGAGGGAACTGTGGAGGAGGAAAAGTTTCCACACACTAGGAGCCCCTTCGCAGGCAGAGACTGCAGGTGGCGGAGGGGGGAAGCACAGCCACAGGGGTGAAGAGGGCAAAGCGGAGAGATTCCTGCACAGAGGATCCGAGCCAACCAACACTCACCAACCCAAGAGGCTTTTCTGCTCACCTGCCATGGCGGGTGGGGGCTGGGAGCTGAGGGTCCGGCTTCAGAGGTCAGATTACAGGGAGAGGACTGGGGCTGGCTGTGTGAACACAGACTGAAGGGGGCTAGTGCACCACAGCTAGCCAGGAGGGAGTCCAGGAAAAATTCTGGACATGGCTAAGAGGCAAGAGACCATTGTTTCGGGGTGGGCTAGGAGAGGGGATTCAGGGGACTGCCTAAATGAGCTCAAGAGATGGGCACGAGCCACGGCAATCAGCACAGACACCAGAGACACGCATGAAACACTAAGGCTGCTGCTGCAGCCACCAAGAATCCTGTGTGAAAGCACAGGTCACTATCCACACTTCCCCTCCTGGGAGATTGTGCAGCCTGCCACTGCCAGGGTCCCGTGACCCAGGGAGAACTTCCATGGGAGAACACACAGCACGCCTCAGGCTGTTGCAATGTTATGCCAGCCTCTGCTGCTGCAGGCTCGCCATCCCCGTGGCCTGAGTGAGCAAAAGCCCCTTAATTAGCTATTACTTTAACTCCATCCTGTCTGAGTGAAGAACAGACGCCCTCAGGTGACCTACACGCAGAGGCGGGGCCAAATCCAAAGCTGAACCTCAGGAGCTGTGCGAATAAAGAAGAGAAAGGGAAATCTCTCCCAGCAGCCTCAGGAACAGCAGATTAAATCTCCAGAATCAATTTGATGTACCCTGCAACTGTGGAATGCCTGACTAGACAACAAATCATCCCAAAATTGAGGCAGTGAACTTTGGGAGCAACTGTAGACTTGGGGTTTGCTTTCTGCATCTAATTTGTTTCTGGTTTTATGTTTATCATAGTTTACTATTTAGAGTTTATTATCATTGGTAGATTTGTTTATTGATTTGGTTGCTCTCTTTCTTTTTTTAAAAAAATATTTTTTTCTTTTTGTGAGTGTATATGTGTATACTTCTTTGTGTGATTTTGTCTGTATAGCTTTGCTTTTACCATTTGTCTTGTATGGGTTCTGTATGTCCGTTTTTTTAGGTTTTTAGTATAGTTTTTATTGCTTGTTATCATTGGTGGATTTGTTTTTTGGTTTGGTTACTCTCTTCTTTCTTTCTTTCTTTCTTTCTTTTTTTATTACTTTTTAATTTTTTAATTTTTAATAATTAAAAAAATATTTATTTTAATAACTTTCTTCTTCCTTCCTTCCTTCCTTCCTTCCTCCCTCACTCCCTCCCTTTTCTTCTGAGCCATGTGACTGACAGGGTTTTCATTCTCCAGCCGGGTGTCAGGCCTGTGCCTCTGAGGCGAGAGAGCTAAGTTCAGGACACTGGTACACCAGAAACCTCCTGGCTCCATGTAATATCAAATGGCGAAAGCTCTCCCAGGGATCTCCATCTCAAAGCTAAGACCCAGCACCACTCAACGACCAGCAAGCTACAGTGCTGGACACCCTATGCCAAACAACTAGCAAGACAGGAACACAACCCCACCCATTAACAGAGAGGGTGCTTAAAATCATAATAAGGTCACAGACAATCCCAAAACACACCACTGGACGTACTCCTGCCCACCCGAAAGACAAGATCCAACCTCATTCACCAAAACACAGGCACGAGTCTCCTCCACCAGGCTATACAACACACTGAAGCAACCTAAGCCACTGGGGGCAGACACCAAAAACGATGGGAACTATGAACCTGCAGCACTGGAAAAGAAGACCCAAACACAGTAAGTGAAACAAAATGAGAAGACAGAGAAACACACAGCAGATGAAAGAGTAAGGTAAAAACCCACCAAACCAAACAATTGAAGAGGTAATAGGCAGTCTATCTGAAAAAGAATTCAGAATAGTCATAGTAAAGATGATCCAAAATGTTGGAAATAGAATGAAGAAAATACAATAAATGTTTAACAAGGACCTAGAAGAACTAAAGAGCAAACAAACAATGATGAACAACACAATAAATGAAATTAAACATTCACTAGAAGGAATCAATAGGAGAATAACTGAGTCAGAAGAACGGATAAGTGACCTGGAAGATAAAATAGTGGAAATAACTACTGCAGAGCAGAATAAAGAAAAAAAGAATGAAAATAATTGAAGGCATTCTTAGATACATCTGGGACAGCATTAAACACACCAACATTCGAATTATAGGGGTTCCAGAAGAAAAAGCAAAAAAGAAAGGGACTGAGAAAATATTTGAAGTGATAATAGTTGAAAACTTCCCTAATATGGGAAAGGAAATAGTCAATCAAGTCAAGAAGCACAGAGAAACCCATACAGGATAAATCCAAGAAGAAACACAAGAGGACACATATTAATCAAACTATCAAAAATTAAATACAAAGAAAAAATATTAAAAGCAGCAAGGAAAAAACAACAAATAAAATACATGGGAAGGGCTTCCCTGGTGGCAGTGGTTGAGAGTGCTCCTGCTGATGCAGGGGACACGGGTTTGTGCCCCAGTCCAGGAAGATCCCACATGCCGCAGAGCAGCTGGGCCCGTGAGCCATGACTGCTGAGCCTGTGCATCTGGAAGCTGTGCCCTGTGGCAGGAGAGGCCCCAATGGTGATAGGCCCGTGTACCGCAAAAAAAAAAAAAAAAAAAAAAATGAGGGAAATCCCCGTAAGGTTAACAGCTGATCTTTCAGCAGAAACTCTGCAAGCCAGAAGGGAGCAGCAGGACATATTTAAACTGATGAAAGAGAAAAACCTACAACCAAGATTACCCTACCCAGCAAGGATCTCATTCAGATTTGACAGAGAAATTAAAACCTTTACAGACAAACAAAAGCTAAGAGAATTCAGCACCACCAAACAAGCTTTGCAACAAATGCTAAAGGAATTTTTCTAGACAGGAAACACAAGAGAAGGAAAAGACCTACAATAACAAACCCAAAACAATAAGAAAATGGTAATAGGAACATACATATTGATAATTACCTTAAGTGTAAATGGATTATATTCTCCAACCAAAAGACATAGACTGACTGAATGAATACAAAAGCAAGACCTGTATACATGCTGTCTACAAGAGACCCACTTCAGACCTAGGGATACGTACAGACTGAAAGTTAGGGGATGGAAAAAGCTATTCCATGTAAATGGAAATCAAAAGAAAGCTGGAGTCTCATATCACACAAAATAGACTTTAAAATCAAGACCATTACAAGAGACAAAGAAGGACACTACATGATGATCAAGAGATCAATCCAAGAGAAGATATAACAACTGTAAATATTTATGCACCCAACAAAGGAGCACCTCAATACATAAGGCAAATGCTAACAGCCATAAAAGGGGAAATCGACAGCAACACAATCACAGTAGGGGACTTTAACACCCCACTTTCACCAATGGACAGATCATCCAAAATGAAAATAAATAAGGAAACACAGCTTCAAATGATACATTAAACAAGATGGACTTAACTGATACTTATAGGACATTCCATCCAAAAACAACAGAATACAGTTTCTTCTCAAGTGTTCATGGAACATTCTCAGAATAGATCATATCATGGGTCACAAATCAAGCCTTGGTAAATTTAAGAAAACCGAAATTGTATCATGTATCTTTTCTGATCACAACGCTATAAGACTAGATATCAATTATGGGAAAAATTCTGTAAGAAATACAAACACATGGAGGCTAAACAATACCCAACTAAATAACCAAGAGACCACTGAAGAAATCAAAGAGGAAAAAAAAAATACCTAGAAACAAATGACAAAAAACGATGACCCAAAATCTATGGAATGCAGCAAAAGCAGTCCTAAGAGTGAAGTTTGTAGCAATACAATCCTAACTCAAGAAACAAGAAACATCTCAAATAAACAACCTAAACTTACAACTAAAGCAATTAGAGAAGGAAGAACAAAATAACCCCAAAGTTAGCAGAAGGAAAAAAATCATAAAGATCAGATCAGAAATAAATGAAAAAGAAATGAAGGAAACAATAGCAAAGATCAGTACAACTGAAAGCTGGTTCTTTGAGAAGATCAACAAAATTGGTAAACCATTAGCCAGACGCATCAAGAAAAAAAGGGAGAATACTCAAATTAATAGAATTAGAAGTGAAAAGGTAGAAGTAACATCTGATAATGCAGAAATACAAAGGATCATGAGAGATTACTACAAGCAACTATATGCCAATAAAATGGAAAACCTGGAAGAAATGGACAAATTCGTAGAAAACCACAACCTTCTGAAACTGAACCAGGAAGAAGAGAAAATATAAACAGACCAATCAGAAGCACTGAAATTGAGACTGTGATTAAAAATCTTCCAACAAACAAAAGCCCAGGACTAGATGGCTTCACAGGAGAATTCTACAACATTTAGAGAAGAGCTAACATCTATCCTTCTCAAACTCTTCCAAAATACAGCAGAGGGAGGAACAATCAGAAACTCATTCTACGAGGCCACCATCACCCTGATACCAAAACCGAAGATGTCACAAAGAAAGAAAACTACAGGTCAATATCACTGATGAACATAGATGCAAAAATCCTCAACAAAATATTAACAAACAGAATCCAACAGCACATTAAAAGGATCATACACCATGACCAATGGGATTTATCCCAGGAATGCAAGTATTCTTCAATATACACAAATCAATCAATGTGATACAGCATATTAACAAACTGAGAGAGTAAAACCATACAATCATCCCAAGAGATGCAGAAAAAGCTTTCAACAAAATTCAACACCCAGTTATGATAAAAACCCTGCAGAAAGTAGGCATAGAGGGAACTTACCTCAACATAATAAAGGCCATATAACAAATCCACAGCCAACATAATTCTCAATGGTGAAAAACTGAAACAATTTCCTTTAAAATCAGGAACAAGACAAGGTTGTCCACTCTCACCCCTATTATTCCACATAGTATTTGAAATTTTAGCCACAGCAAACAGAGATGAAAAAAGAAATAAAAGGAAACCAAGTCAGAAATGAAGAAGTTGTCACTGTTTGCAGATGGCATTGTTACAGAATATAGAAAATCCTAACGATGCTACCAGAAAACTACTAGAGCTAATCAATAAATTTGGTAAAGTAGCAGTATACAAAATTAATGCACAGAAATCTCTTGCATTTGAATACACTAATGACGAAAAATCTGAAAGAAAAATTAAGAAAACACTCCTGTTTACCATTGCAAAAAAAGAATAAAATACTTAGGAGAAAGAAACCTACCTAGGAGACAAAAAAATTGTATGCAGAAAACTATAAGACACTGATGAAAGAAATTAAAGAGTATACAAACAGATGGAGAGCTATCCCATGTTGTTGGATTGGAAGAATCAATATTGTGAAAATGACTATACTACCCAAAGCAATCTACAGATTTGATGCAATCCTTATCCAATCACCAATGGCATGTTTCACAGAACCAAAGCGAAAAATTTCACAGTTTGTATATAAAGACAAAAGACCCCAAATAACCAAAGCAACCTTGAGAAAGATAAATGGAGCTGGAAGAATCAGGCTCCCGGACTTCAGATTGTACTACAAAGCTACAGTAATCAAGACACTATGGTACTGGCACAAAACCAGAAATATAGCTCATGGAACAGGATAGAAAGCCCAGCGATAAACCCACGAACATACGGTCACCTTATTTTTGATAAGGGAGGCAAGAATATACAGTGGAGAAAAGACAGCCTCTTCAATAAGTGGTGCTGGGAAAACGGGACAGCTACATGTAAAATGATGAAATTAGAACACTCCCTAACACCATACACAAAAATAAACTCAAAATGGATTAAAGACCTAAATGTAAGGCCAGACACTATCAAACTCTTAGAGGAAAACATAGGCAAAACACACACTATGACATAAATCAGAGCAAGATCCTTTTTGACCCACCTCCTAAACAAATGGAAACAAAAACAAAAATAAACAAGTGGAACCTAATGAAACTTAAAAGCTTTTGCACAATAAAGGAAACCATAAACAAGATGAAAAGACAACCCTCAGAATGGGAGGAAACATTTGCAAATGAAGCAACTGACAAAGGATTAATCTCCAAAATTTACAAGCAGCTCATGCAACTCAATAGCAAAAAAACAAACAACCCAATCCAAAAATGGGCAGAAGGCCTAAATAGACATTTCTCCAAAGAAGACAAACAGACTGCCAACAAACATATGAAAGAATGCTCAACATCACTAATCATTAGAGAGATGCAAATCAAAACTACAATGAGGTATCACCTCACACCAATCAGAATGACCATCATCTAAATTCTACAAACAATAAATGCTGGAGAGGGTGTGGAGAAAAGGGAACCCTCTTGCACTCTTGGTGGGAATGTAAATTGATACAGCCACTATGGAGAACAGTATGGAGGTTCCTTAGAAAACTGTAAATAGAACTACCATACAACCCAGCAATCCCACTACTGGGTATATACCCTGAGAAAACCATAATTCAAAAAGAGTCATGTACCGCAATGTTCATTGCAGCTCTATTTACAATAGCCAGGACATGGATGCAACCTAAGTGTCCATTGACAGATGAATGGATAAAGAGGATGTAGCACATATATACAATGGAATATCACTCAGCCATAAAAAGGAACGAAACTGAGTTATTTGTAGTGAGGTGGATGGACCTAGATTCTCTCAGAAAGAGTGAAGTAAATCAGTAAGAGAAAAACAAATACCATATGCTAACACATATATATGGAATCTAAAAAAATGGTTCTGAAGAACCTAGGGGCAGGACAGGAATAAATACGCAGATGTAGAGAATGGACTTGAGGATACGGGGAGGGGGAAGGGTAAACTGGGACGAAGTGAGAGAGTGGCATGGACATATATACACTACCAACTGTAAAATAGCTAGCGAGTGGGAAGCAGCTGCATGGCACAGGGAGATCAGCTCTGTGGTTTGTGACCACCTAGAGGGTTGGGATATGGAGAGTGGGAGGGAGACGCAGGAGGGAGGAGATATGGGGATACATGTACATGTATAGCTGATTCACTTTGTTACAAAGCAGAAACGAACACAGCATTGTAAAGCAATTATACTCCAATAAAGGTGTTAAAAAATAAATAAAATCATAATAACATTAAAAACATAAAAAAACAAATAAATAGATTTCTGATCTTTTTCTTCCAGTCAGTTACGTGTGCCAGTAACTATACCCAGTGTTTTTGTAAATATAAGACTGAACCTTCCTCTACTTAGTGGTAACCTTGAACCTATCTAACCACACCCTTAAATGTTATCTTTTCCCTGGCTGAATGTTACTGGGGCTTTGTCAAAGCTTTTATAAATCCCATCTTTTACTGTTTGGAATGTAAAAGCAGTCAGGTTTTCCACCTCTGTGAAGAATGAAATATCTAGACTTTCTGTAATCTCTCATTTATTTTTGAAAACTGGTTCTTTCCTCAACTCCTATCTTTTTTGTGATACTTCGCCATATGCAACCAGTAGTCTCTATCACTTCCTAATTGATTCTTTCCAATCACTTATCTTACAGCTGCTGACTCAGTGGCTCGAGATAAGTTATGTGGTAATGGTAACATTTTACTCATTGTTTTGCCACTGCATACTATTATCACCATCTTTCTAGCTTCCAATGTTAGTTTTTTTGCTACTTGCTACTGAACTCCTAAGTAAATGCCACATATTTTAGGTTTTAACTATAGCAATACCCTATTTCAAGGTATTAATTTCCGTTGTAGTCAGGATCATCTATTTATTTATTTATTTTTGGCTGCGTCGGGTCTTAGTTGCGGCACGCGGGATCTTGTTGATGCATGCAGAATCTTTCCCTGTGGTGCATGGGCTTCTCTCTAGTTGTGGTGTGCGGGTTTTCCTCTAGTTGAGGAGCGTGAGCTCAGTAGCTGTGGAGTGTGGGCTTAGCTCCCCCACGACATGTGGGAACCTAGCTCCCCGACCAGGGATCAAACCCACGTCCCCTGCATTGGAAGGCAGATTCTTTACCACTGGACCACCAGGGAAGTCCCTAGTCAGGATCATTAATACTGACTGCTGTAACAAATAAGTAGCTTAACACTTTATTTCTTGCTCTCATCACAGTCTTATATCAGTTAGCTTTCCTCCAAGTGATGGCTCAGTGATGCAGGCTCCTTCCATCTTGGGATGACACCATTTCAACAGGTGGCCTCTGTGGTATCCAGTGAAGGTGAAGAGAAGGAAAGAAGTCCCATTGGATTTTTAGCTCCACTGTGAGAAGTGATACCCATCACTGCTGCTTAAATTCTATTTGCCAGAAGTAGTCACACAGCTATCCTAAATGCAAAGGAGACTGGAAAACATATAGGAACACATGGATATTGTAAACACTAACATTTTCTGCCACAAGTTATTATTTGACCTCTCCTTCCCTATTCTATCAGAATATAAGCTTCACAAGGGCAAAGAATTTTTTTCTGTTCCCTTTCCTTCTGTATCCTTAACACTTAAAAGAATGCCTGGCTCATAGTTATTGGTTATGGTTAACGGTTATTAAATATTTACTTAGAGAATATGTGAAAAGGAGAATCCAGGGCTTCTTACCATTACTAGTGAGTAAGAAATTGGAAGAAAATAAGAAAGGATTCCAAGCAACCACAACAGATACCATGAAATGTATGCACTAAAGCTCACACATATTATTCACTGAACCTCCCCCCTCCCACAAGGCATTTTAAACAGTGTTCTAATGAGAATGTTTATATAGTTTATCAATTCCATACCAGACCATAAACAGGAACTTAAAGTGAGACAAGAAAGATTATCAAGAAAAGAAAAGGTTATAGGAAAAATATGGGGTTCAAAGAAAAAAGTTACTTTTATATTTATTTATTTATTTTGGGGTGTCTTGGGTCTTTGTTTCTGTGCGAGGGCTTTCTCTAGTTGCGGGGGCTACTCTTCATCGTGGTGCGTGGGCCTCTCACTGTCGTGGCCTCTCATTGCAGAGCACAGGCTCCAGATGCGCAGGCTCAGCAGTCGTGGCTCACGGGCCCAGTCGCTCCACGGCATGTGGGATCTTCCCAGACCAGGGCTCGAACCCATGTCCCCTGCATTGGCAGGCAGACTCTCAACCACTGCGCCACCGGGGAAGCCCGGAAAAAGTTACTTTTAAAGTACAACAGCAACAATGAAAACTATAGGAGCCTGAGGCCATTTAGTGTAGAGGCAAAAACATTTATGCCTAGATAGGTCCTAAGGGTATCACTGAATCATAGCATAGTAAATAAATTACAGCCACTATGAAAATGATGAATCAATTAGGTTTGGTATACTTTCTTATAAAAAGCAGAAAAGTTCTAATACATTTAAGAAATTTTCTTTTTTTGTGTGTTCAAATGGACATTCTTGAGTCATGCCCTAAATTCCCTAGTTGTAACTAGTCATTCATTTCTCTATGATGGTTGACAGATGAAATAGGACAGTAATGGATGTATCAACTATTATTGTGCTTAGTTATTTCTTCCATTGGAAGCTCCCACTCCCTGAATGCTACACTGATTAGACTACATTCAAAGTATCAGGTTCAATAGGGGATAGATTCACATTTTGTGGAGTCTGAAGATTACACAATACAGAGGCTTCTTTAAGAAAAAAACCCACAAGTATAAAAGAAGGTACAAAAAGTGTTTATTTAGAATAAAAGTCACAACCAATTACAAATTAAAAAATTCACAAGAACCAGACATCACCGAATTCAGAAAAATATCTTGATGTTTTAAATTAATTAACTGCCTAGTATACCTTTAACAATGATTTTTCCTACATCTTTTGACTGCATACTCTTTGATTTCTTCTTCATATGAAAATGATTTTGTTACATTTTGTTCTATAGAGTTAATAGATAGTTCAGTCTTTCTACTAGTGGAGTTGATTGAAATTTGTTTTTATTATTGGTAGTTTAGAAGAGTTTCTTTCCAGTCTACAACTCATTATTGGGAAAGTTACATACATTTTTTAAGATAGTGGTCAAATTTGGGAAAATCTGTACCAAATTTCTTTTACATATACAGAATAAGATGTGGAAGGATTTTCCAGTTCTAGTTCTGGATCCATACATTTCAAACATTACCCCATGCTTCTGTGCTGGGTCCCAAAGCATTCATTTGCTGATTGGTCTCTGGCCATCCACCTTCGTGTCACAGTACCAAGTGACCCAGGTGACGGTAGGCCTTCAAGCAGTCAGAATAGATGCTACTGTTCCAATGGGCCGTAATGCCCATGAACCACATAATTTTTTTTGCATTTAACTAACTCAGCTTCCCCTTAGCCAGATCCCCAAAATGCCAGCAATCACTTCAGTGCTTCTGGACACAGGAAAATTATGACTGAAGGGAAGTTAGAGTACACAGAGACAGCAATCTTTTAAGATGAAAATATTTTACTTCCAAAACTTTTACAGAAACATAATACCACATGAATATACTACTAGGACCCCTCTTGTGGTGCTGGAAGAGGCTTGAATTTTAAGTTTCCTGGAATCTGCCTTTGGGTTTAGCTTTGAATGCTTCAGGAGGAGTGCTCAAAGGTGAGCACGTTCATAGAAAGGAGGTAATGGAGGATGACGAAGGGTCAGGACTCTCTGCCTTATGATAAACAGCTAAGGGCCATGCAAAGATCTTGGAAGAGAAAATTCAAGGGGTTCCCAAGTCTGTCTTTAGTCCTTGTAGTCCTGTGAGGTGAAATAAGTATTTCAACTCAATATAAGGAATCACTATCTAATGTTAGGCCAGTTTAAATGTAGAATTGACCAGCTAATGAAATACTGAGCTTTCTTCACAGGAACAGCTCAGGAAGAGGCTAAATGAGAACCAATCAGGGATCCTGTGCAGGGTAGGCCCCAGTTTGGGGAATGGTAGTGACAGGGATGGGGAGTGTGGTATGAAAGATCCTAACGTTTACACACTTTTGCAAGTCTGAGATTTGAAGATGACTTTGCTATTAACCTTATTTGAAGCCTCAGCCTCATGTTTAATGCCTGATATATAGAGCGTTTTAAAGATAGATGGGACTGCTTTTAAGGTGAGAGAAAAAGGTTTTGTTTTTGTTTTTTTAAACCTAAGGGCAGCAAGAATGATCCATTTTAGCTCTATTTAATTTTATGCTTTTTTGTTTAAAGCCAGATTGTAAGACAGTACTTAATCAACACAGGAGATTAAGGGTTGCAGTTGTGGGGTTGCTGAGTCTAGAGCAAGTTGTAGAAAGAGAACATCATGTGGGATCTTTCGGGATCCTTACTCTTCCAGCAAGTACAAGAATAGGACCATTTTTTTCTTTTGTATGTGCGTGTGAGGGGGAGGCGTGGGGGGTTGTTCATCAATTCATTAGAGTAGCCTAGCAATGATGCCTGGGATGGAAAGATCCAGAGGAATAATGAGTCAGGGCTTTTTGTGACATGTGACAGAACACAACTGAAACTGCCTTGAGGAAAGGAGGTGGATTTTTGCCTTGGGGGTAGAGTTCACTTCAGATATATTTGCCTCCTAAGTCTCCAAAGATATCATCCCCTCTCCCACAGTTTTCCTTCTCTTGAAGTTGTCTTGACTTACAGGCATTGGTGGTACTTATCACTGGCTTATATCCTTCCAAATAAGTTATTCTAGTTTGAAGGACTTCTTTTCCTGAACTGATTCAGCAAAAGCCCCAGATTGAGTTCCTGGACCAATATGCCCATCCCAGAACCAATTCACTGTGGTCTGGAATATGAAGACTGGCCAGTTCTGGGGAGTGAGGGTGGGAGGTGTCAGTATCCTGGAACCACAAAGGCTCGTGGGCAAGGGGGAGGGGTAGTTCCCAAAGGAAAAATGAATAGCTGTTATCAGAGAAATGGATAATACGGAAAGGACATACTCAAAACACCGTAAATAAGGATATCCATTATTTGTGGAAAAAATGTTTTGGGACTTCTTTCTTATGGTTGTTGTTAAACTGTAAAATCGAGTAAATCTTTCCCTTATCCAGACAGATATCACGCATAGGGGGTAATGGTTTTATATGTCAGTGCTTTTACTCTTTCTCCTAAGTGGGACTGAGTCAATGAAGATGCTACAAAAGAAGTAAACAGAAAGCTGAAAGTATTAATACGGTAATTTTTAATTTGAGTGCCCTCTTTAGGCAAAGTAGCTGGGAGGGCTTTCAATAATCCATTTTTCATCGTGAACACACCCCGTGTAGGTGACCTGAGTATTACCGTCTTGCCCTTGCAGTTGGGGAAACCGAGGCATGACACTCCTCCATTCAGCCTTCTGGAGGGATTTAGGAAGAGTCCAGCCTGCTTGACCTCAGAGGGTCTTCCTCCTCCACGGCACCTCTCGGAACCCTCATGTCCTTTGGCGTCACAGAAGGAGAGCAGCTCGGGCTCCGCCGCAGCCTCGGCATTCGTCCTTCACCCAGCTGCATCCGCCCCGCTCTCCCACACCTTCCCCGGGAAGGTCCAACTGGCCAAGGTCTGGCAGTCCCTCCCGTCCTCTCCCCTCACCCCTCCCGCCTCCCCAACTCTGGTCCCTGATGTTCAGGAAGCCCCCAGCCCAGCGCCCCGCAGGGAGGTGAGGGCAGATGCTGCCCGGGCGTCCAGCGGCAGGGGCGGCGACGCCGCGGGAGGTGAGCAACCCGCACCCTTCGCCCCCGAGGGCCAGGGCGGGCACCGGGCACGCTGGGCCCGAGGAAGGTGGCAGCACGAGGGAGGCCGGGCGATCCCACGGGGAGCGGCAAGAGAGGGCGACGCGGGCGGGCCAGCGCGCGGCTCGTGGGCGACGCCTGGAGAGCGAGCGGCGGGGAGCAAGGCGCTTCGGGGCCGCTCGGGGATGCGCCGCGCCCGGGCTGCCGAGCTCGCCCATAAACCCGCTCCGGACGCCCAGACCCCTGGCGCCTTCCCGAGCGCGGGCGGGAGATATGGCTCGCGCGTCCCCGGCTCTGCCGCCGCCGCCGCTGCTGCCGACTCGACAGAATCGGCGGGCCGCGCGGGGGGCACGGCGTAACCCGGGGGTGGGCGGCGGTGCGGAGCCGACCGGCGAGCTCCGGGCGTCGTCGGGAGAGAAGGATGCCAGCACAAAGGCCAGCCGAGACCCAGCCCGCTGTGGAAGGCGGCGGGAAGAGCCGCTGAGGGGCGCGCCGGGCGCGCTCGGCTCCGCGCTGCGTCTCTCGTCGCTGCCTCGGAGTCGCCGTGTCAGAGACGGCCGCGTAGGGTCCCTCGGCCCCGTGGCAGCGCCCACCGCAGCCGGGAGCTGCATGCTACGCGCGGCGGCACCCCCGGTCGCCTGCTTTCCCCGAGGCGTGCGTGGGCTGGCCTGAGGGCGCCGGGGCCGCGGGTCCGGCCCCGTCCCCACCCGCAGTCGGCGGCAGCGGGCGCCGAGACCCAGGTGAGTGCGCAGCTCTGGCCCGGCCTTAGCGCCACAGGTACCGGACAGCGGGAGGTGTCTTTGTTTTCCTCCCTCTCGCTCTGGTGCGGTCATTCATTTGACATTTCGGTTTCCGCTGCCCAGAGACGCGGGTGAGAGGCACTGGGACGTGTTTCAAGGTTTGGTTCTCCCGGGGAGCTGAGACTTTTGGGTCCATCTGAGCGTCACTTGAGGGAGCGGAGGCTTCATTTCCTTTTTGGTTTGGAACGTGTTGTGAACATCCTCTGCGGGGGCTTGGGGCCTGGAGGAAACTGGGGCTGCAGATTTAGACGTAGACGTTTCCGAGGACATGCAACTGCAGAGGTCTGGCCCTTCCATGCCTTGTGTTTTCCGCTATTAGCAGAGCTCAGGTGTTTTTCCTTGATTATTATTATTAATTTAGGAACATCTTTACAGGTACATTTATTTCTTTTAGACTTGGAAGTCTTTGGAGACAATACAGAGAGCTCACAGAGTTACAGGGGATCAATCGATATTAAACTTGGAGAAGGCAAGCATCAGCAGTCCTCGTAGGTAGAGGTGAATGGTAGGCAAACTTCCCCAGGGGCCTTTAGCCTTCCCAGTACGGTTTCTGCTTTCACCGTCCTAGAGTCAAGCAAACTCTGAATTCTCATTGTACGTATGCTTTCGTCAAAGTGTGAAACTTGTATTTTTTTGAATAGTTTTCTATTTTGTCATTTGGAAGAAAAAAATTTTAATGTAATTATTAGAGTCCTCAATTAGGCCTGGTGAAATTTCATGCTTTCATTTGTCTCATAAGTATGATTTTCATTTTACTATTCCTCCTGTTCCCTCAAGGGCTCATTTCTTCTGTTGCCTAGAGAGAGCTCCACCCGATCCCCCTCCAACAGATGGCTATGTGTTCAGAGAGGTTTTCTTTTAAACGACACTCACATTACCTGTAAACAAAAAGGATCAGTTATTAGGCTTATCTTTGGAGTTATTAAAGCAAGAAGCCTAATCTGGATAGGGATATTATTAATGGTGTGAAAATCTGGAGTTTGCTAATCTGTTTGGGCATCAGAAGATTCCTGCAGGGATTGTTTATATAGTGTGGGAGACAGATGGCATCCCTAGCAGACAAGAGAAGCCCAGCATAAAGGGTCATTGTATTCTTCAGAAATTATCCACTTCACTGTTGGGAGATGGCATCAGGTGGGGAAGACATAATTTTCATCTCCCAAAGGAGGCATTCTAACCTTATCATCCAACAGCCTAACCAGTTAGTTTCTTCTTTCTTTGAACATTTAAAAAGTCATTATTGAGCTGTTTGTTTTGATTATTCCTTCGGCCCATTTTGGCCTCGATTGTGGTTATGTGAAGCAATTTAAACAGTTATATTAACAAAAATGTCTTTGAATTTAAGATTATCGTACCACTGGGAAAACAGCAGTTCTTGTATACAAATGGCCCCTTGGACTCATAGTGTCTCCTAGCTGGAAGGACTTTAGTCCAATCTGCATGAATTCAAAAGGAGTTTCTTCTGCCATCTCCGTAACAGGTGGTTCCCTGGCTCCCAGCATTTGTCATGAGACTCTCAGCTATGGGTAGTACTCTACTTTTATAAGGCTTAACAGCCTAAGACATTTGCTTTATCATTGCCTCCATCACAGCATTGAACAGCCTTGGGCAGTGAATCTTTTTGAATGACTGTGGAATCTGTGAAGAAATCAGTCATTCTGACCATTTGAGATAAGCCCGCTGGAACTTTTCTGCTCCTACCACCATCATAGATTCTTTATGTGCTGTAGATTCCAACGATGTTGCAAAATTGGTCTCCCCTCTGGATGCATGTGAGGGAGAATATTCCAGTAAATTAATAGTCACTAACCACAGGACTAAGTTTAATGAAGAGCATGAGCAGTGTTTGACCCCCCTGAACAGGAAGTATGGGGTAAAATTAAGCATTGGCTCTGTAACGTAAGAACTGTGATCTTGAGGGAAAAAACATATTTTCTTACTTTTTTCAAATCTTTCTGCACCACTGATCTCAGCAAAAGGCAAAGAAACCAAGGTTGTTACCTGTATCTGAGGACAGATGCCATAGCTATTTCTTTTGGATGAATGTGTGCTGCTGGAGAGGTGGCTTTCGGCCTCTGTTCTGTTTCAGCGTGTGCCTTGGCATCAACAAAAGGGTCTAACGTTCAAATTCAGATTGTTAAATCTGCAGCTGGTATCTGTGTACCTTCTCACCAGGTTGCTTCCTTTCTAGTGAAATATTCTTTTATGAGAAACCCGAGGCACCAGGCCTGGGGCTTACTGGGCACCTGGCCTGCATCCACATTCTAGTGTGTTGCTGCCTGCTTTCTTGAGTAAAAATGGAACCAGTTTTGCACGAATAGGGAATGGCAAGGTGGAGTGAAAACATTTTCAGCTCCCTTGTGGAAAGCCAGGCCTGGCCTAAAAGAGAGAGGACTATATTTGAAGTTCACTTGATGTAGCAGAGGCAGAATTGCTTCTTTATACACAGGATGCCTTTTGTGTGGGAAAATGTATGAGGGATTAGAAAGGTGACTACACCCTCTGCTTAGCCTGCAGTAGTCCTGTTTTTTTCCTGTTGACCTATCTGAATTATCAAATGCATCCCCTTTCACATTTAAAAGTGCCCTGGTTTGGATGATACATTATGTGGTCACCCTAGATATTAAGGAATCTTCACTATTTTCTTCCCCACCCTCTCCTGACTTCAAATTTTGAGTCTGGCTTTGTTTCATTCTTTAATTTGTTAAATGCAAAGGTAAGAAAGGTAAAAAAAAAAACCACCCAGGGCTTCCCTGGTGACGCAGTGGTTGAGAGTCTGCCTGCCGAGGCAGGGGATATGGGTTCGTGCCCCAGTCCGGGAGGATCCCACATGCCGCAGAGCGGCTAGGCTTGTGAGCCATGGCCGCTGAGCCTGCGTGTCCAGAACCTGTGCTCCGCAACGGGAGAAGCCACAGCGGTGAGAGGCCCGCATACCCCCCCCCAAAAAAAATACCCAAACCCCCAAAAAATGCATAAGGAAAAAAGAAATAGCAAGGAAGACAAAAGACTGATGTAATTGGTTGCTTGTCATCTATTTATACATATAAGAAATAAAATAGTTTTTTCCTTGACATATTAAGTGTCTACTCTGGCTCTGAGCCCAGGTTATTATTGTCTTCGAGCACAATAAGAATGAGTACCTGTTTACCTAGGGCCGGCATGAATTGGGACAACTATGATTTGGGAGAGCAGCTTCAACAAAATTCTGTTTGCAGACCTGATGGGTGCATGGCATTTGCAGATATGAATGAAAGTTTCAAGATCTAGTGTTTGGTCAAGTTCTTGGAATTTACTGAGAGACCAAAACACATGTGTCGTTGTGAAGACTTGACTCCACATTCTCCTAGTTTCCAAGCCCTCTGGGCCACGAGGATAATAGAAGAGCCTTTGTTTTCTGCCCTCTCTTTTGACTAGAGTCTTGGGTTTGGGTCTCAGTTTTTCAGACAAAGGGCTTGCAGAGAAGAATGTGCTGTGCCCACTCATCACGTGAACATTCTCATAGGGGCTGGAGATTGTGCAGGTGACCTGGTGGGGGATTTGAGTTCTAAAGCTAGATATATGAAGCTTGTGGCATGTACTTCAACAATGGCTGTGCTCCTTGGCTAAAGAATTGCCTGTTTGAAAGAGTTCACTTGCAGTGTTGGCCAGCAGGTGTTACAATTAATTATGGCTGTCACTTTTTCCACACCCACTCCACTAAAATCCTCGAAAGCTTGGTCGGCATGCTTGAATAAGAAGAAATGTATGTGCCGCGGAGCAGCTGGGCCCGTGAGCCATGGCCGCTGAGCCTGTGCGTCCGGAGCCTGTGCTTCACAACGGGAGAGGCCACAACAGTGAGAGGCCCGTGTACTGCAAAAAAAAAAGAAGAAGAAGAAATGTATGTATCTTCTTTATGAGTAGGATAACCATGTAGTTATTTTTGCTCAGATAAGGACACTTTTGAGAGTAAAAGGGGATACTAACTGGAAGGGGCACCAGATCAAACAGTATAAACTGGGCTATCCCAAGAAAATTATGACGGATGGTTGTCTTAACTATTACCTAAGTCATTAGCTTTTATATGAAGAATACTCATATGATGGAAAAATGTCCCTAGCTTCTTCAAGATTTGTTCAACATATGTCTAATGTGTGCATGCATATATGTGTATGTGTATATATACAAACATTGATCATATATCTATAGAGATGTGTATTGTGGGGTTGAAATTAATTACTTGCGAAGAGCTAGTCATTTGGAGAATTGTGACTTTCATCATTTTTTTCATGGGTTGACTTTTAAACTAAGAAAAAAAAGTCCAGCCTCTCCAAACTTTAAATCATCTTCTGACCTTGTGTAGTTCTCTTGCTTAAATCATTTGATAGTTCTTCATTTTCTGTTTAATTCTCAAAGTAAGATCCACAGACAGATTGGTGGTTAAAAAGGAAAAGCAGTGAAAAATTTCACTTATTCATTCATTCATTCAACTACTATTTATTGAGCACCTTCCATGAATCTAGGTGCTGAATGAATAAAACTGCCCTTGTGAAGTTTTCTTTCAGTTGGGAGTGGAGGGGTAGGAGTGGGAGATGCACAATAAACCAAATTATATAGCATGGTAGAAGGGGAGAAGTGCTTTGGAAGAAAGAAAGTAGAACAGGATAAACGTAGTTGTGTAGCTTTCATGAAGAAAGAGACCTTAAGCAAAGACTTAAAGGAAGTGACAAAAGTTACTCATACAGATACCTGGGGAGGAGTGTCCAGGCAGAGGGAACAGCCAGTGCGAAGGCCTGAAGGTGAGAATGTGTTCGCATGTGTTCAAAGGTTAGCAAGAAGACCAACACAAGGGGGTGTGGGGTGTTGGGGGGGACTTCGAAATGTGAATCAAAAAGATGGTGTAGGAGTGGCAGAGCATGTAGGACCTTGAGATGTGAGAGTAATTATAATTTCAGCAGAAATCCCATTATGTTCTTAGAAGTTATTATGGTATGAAGAACTGTGTTCATGCTATGAAGACTGCACGGGTCAATATAGCTTACATGTCATAAGCACTCATCATGGTGCACTTCATCTTGGTTAATATACTTTTTATGTCCTTTGCTTATTGTTTATTTGTTAAAATAGCATAGTTTGTTGTTGCTGGTCTTAAATTGTATCTCAATTTCACAAAAATAGATCAGTGGCTCAAAAGTGGTTTATTGCAGTGTGAAAATAGTGATGAAAATAGTAATGTAAATGCTGCAGTTCAGAATGTCATAAACATACTTACAGAACCGAATCCCATTCCAAATATAAAATGTGTATCTGTATGTGTAAAAATAAGGACGCTTGTGAGAGTGATGATTTCAAAACAGTAGCTGAAATGGAAAAGTGCATATGGAAGTATGATGATGACTATCTCAAAACTGCTTTTTATTGGGCGTGCCATCCATTCACTCCTAGTCCCCAGTCATTGCCTGTTATGAAACTTTGTCTGTGAAGCCATGGATGTTTTGGTGTCATTTTCAAACAAAGCACAGTGGCTTCCTTGTTATGCTATTCAAGTTTCCCAGGGCAAGTACCCAATGATGTTTTCCATTACAAAATTACTGTATTATACTGCTAATGGTGGGTAAGAGATTAAAACTCTAGTAGCTTCATTAAAGGATCCTTGTAACAGAAGTAAGTATAAGTCATTTTATTGAAGAGACACCTGGAAAATCAGCTGGAAAGTTAAAGACAAACATTATCCTTAGAGAGAAACCAGAAGTTATTGACAGAATTCCTTTGTCAAATGACACGGTTGGCTGTTGCATAATATCAGTGGAGTAGGGAAGAGCGATTACTATCAAGTGCACGCTAGCAGATATTTCACTTTATGGTTGGATGAAACCACCAATGTCATGCAGAGAATGAATCAGCTTTTGGCATTTGTTCAGGGAGGAGCACTTGGTGATGCTTTGCTCATTTATCACTGAAAACTTGTACTATAGGGGAAGAGATTTTTCTTTTGGTTAACCACTATATATGAGACTGGAAAAGTCCTCAGGAGGCAGGACTGGCAGAGCATAAGTTTCATGTACAGATAAGAAGTTGATGGGTTCATGAAGAAAAGACGTTGTACCTAGAAGCCAATCCACATGCTCTTCCATTCACAGCGAAGATGTAGCACCTTCTGATCTTGAGGAAATACTAAAAGTAAAAACTGGGTACAGCCAAGTTGCAGCCCCTGAGTATCTGCATGTGCTGTGCAAAGTGATGGGCAGGGAGTATAAGGCTGCTTCTCTGTGCTGAGGTGCCCTGGCTGTTTAGGGGAAAGGTGCTTATATGATATTTTATCTGTGGTGTAAGATATCTGTGGAGCAAGAAAAATGTTTCTTCATGACATGGATTAGAAATGATTTCTCTGGTATCAAGTGGCATGCCTCAGTACTAACCTCTGCCCACAGGGAACCATGTCAAGGACAGGGAGGGAAGGAAGAATTGTTAACAAATAAAACAATCCACCACAGTCTTAGGACTGAGACATTTTTTTCATTAGAGAGAGTCGGAGGTCCACATTGACCATAAAGAGTAGAATAGGTTAAAAAAAAAGAGTTGAGGAAATATTTTCAGTAACAGACAGTCCTTTAAATCAGAAGCATAATACCTCTCAGTGACCTATTGGAAGAATAAGAGCACAAAGGAATAGAACTTAGATCCAATAAAGTTGATGCAGAGAGAGTACAAGTGTATACTTGATATTTGAGAGCATGTAGGGAACCACAGTGGGAGGAACCCAGGCTTTTAGGATTTTGTGTTAAGACACTGGTTGGCCGGGAGTAGAGGTAAAAGGAGGTGGAGAAGTCTGACAATTGGACATGACTTTTCTTATACTTTTTCCTTAGGCTGGGCTTCATTTCAGACAAATGGGCTTGATATTCGAGGGTTTTCAGAGCACGATCTGTATTGCCTCCAACCTAACCTAGAAAAAATATAAATGTTCTCTAGTGGTCTAGGAGTCTTTGCATAGGACTCCT
This sequence comes from Mesoplodon bidens, assembly GCF_964165515.1. Taxonomy (NCBI): domain Eukaryota; kingdom Metazoa; phylum Chordata; class Mammalia; order Artiodactyla; family Ziphiidae; genus Mesoplodon; species Mesoplodon bidens. The sequence continues at coordinate 2,738,187 of NC_138181.1, forward strand.
GTCCTTCCTTCCCTCCTCCCTCCCTCTCTCTTCCCTTCCCTCCCTTCTTCTCTCCTTCTTTTCTCCCCTCCCTCCCTCCCTCTCTTCTTTTGTTCTTTTCCTCTTTAAGCTATTGAGTTGACATCTTTAAACTAGAAGATACTTTGAGAGCTCATCTCCTCTCTGTCCATGTCTTTTAGCAGATATGTGTGCTATCCAGGGCAAGAGGGATAAGGGCCTCTAGGGAAGTTCTGTTTCTCGTTCAGCTAACCCTCTCTAATGTGGAATATCTAGTTATAAATTTTAACCCTCATCCTTCAATAAAGGTCCATTTCTTGGGGAGTTCCCTGGTGGCCTAGTGGTTAATATTCTGGGCTTTCACTGCTGTGGCCCGGGTTCAATCCCTGGTTGGGGAACTGAGATCCCACAAGCCTCAGGTGAGGCCAAAATAAAAAGAAAAAAAAATTTCTCTCTCTTTTTTTAGACTTTAATAAAGATGGAGTCACTGGCTTTTGTCTAATAACTTTTCTGTAGTGATGACCATTATTTCATTCTAGGACAGAAGTCATTCATACATTATTCATTGAACAAACAATGAGAGTCTTACATGTGCCAGGCTCTGTGCTGAGTGATAGTTATAAAAGAGGTCAGTATTCAGACATGGCCCTAACCAGATAAAACAGAAAATTGAATTAGGATATAGGCAATGGTAACAAAAATGTGAATAAACAAGTAAATATGTAATTGCAAAGCAAATGTGGCAGAAATGTAAACAGTTTTACATTAGGGTGGTGGTATTTCGGCTACTTATTATATATTAACTTCTGAACTGTATGATCTTCTGAATGTAAATTTGAAATATTTTGTGAGTAAAAAGTGAAGAAAACATAGTTGAAGGTGTGATAAGTGCTTTGTAGAGGAGGACCTTGATAGAGAAGGAAGTATAACTGAGTCTTCCTTTACATGGGGTGGTCAGGGAAGACCTGGAGTGTAATTCATCATATGCCTGTGTGAGAGGGATGAGGATAATTTGGACAGGGCTCAGAGAAGAGTCGCAAAGATGATTGATGACAGAGTTGAAAATAAGACCTTCGGGAGCCGTCTCAAAGAACCGGGGGTGTAGAGCAGCCATAGAATTTAACCCGATGCAATGACTTAGGCTCTCTTTTTCTTTAATTTATACACATCCACTTCTACATGTTCACATTCTCTTCACTCATTTCTCATGGTCAACATCAAGCAAGGAACGTGATTCAGGTTAGAATTCCGTGTTAGAGGAAAATTGAAATTTTGTTCTGCAGCTGAAAAATTGGAAGGGACCTGAGAGGCAAACTAGTTCAGCCTTTGTATGAGGAAATATCTTTTCAAGGTTGTTAACGGTGGTCATCCAGTTCTTAGGAGATCGCTTCCATGCTTCCTCCACCTAGAACGGGGTGGTGGTAAGTGGAGCATTCTGGTTTACTCACAGTAGGCACGTCCTCTTTCCATTCCATAAATACCCCAGACTCATCTCCACCTCAGCACTTTTACCACAGGAACACTTCCCACCTGGAATGCCTACCCGTTCTACCTACTTTTCTGTGTGTCATTTAAAAGTGGTGCTTTTCATCATTTCCCCCCCATCTTACTCTTATGAAGAATATGGCATTTCTAGAAGTAAATGTAGCTTCCTTTGTCATGATTGGCAATAAGGTTGGGGGTAGAGTGAGTATCCTAATCTGGGAGGGGATTGAGGGCAGTGTGTTTAGTTTGATACCTTCCCCCCACATGCTTATATGCCCCACTCTTGGGAATCACTATCTTATAGCAATTAAGATCTTAATCATCTGCTGCTTTAGGTGGTGCACTGCTTATTTTGTTTGCTATTAGTCTTTTTGCCAACTAAACTTTAAGTACTCTGAAGGTATGGAAACTTGGCTGGTACCTCTGTATAATGCCCAGTATTGATCATGAAGTGAATACATATACAATGATCAATGCCTCATGGCTGAAGGAACCACGTGTTTCTTTTTCATGGACCATTATGAAAGGCTATTATTTATATAAATCAGATTTTAAGTTGGCACAGATGCTAAAAGATTACTATTTTTGTAGTTTTAAAATGGCAGAAAGTCAAGTCTTGGAGGTCTGATTCATTGAGATAATTCCCATATCAGAAACCTCCTTCTTCCTTTGTAAGCCTTTCAACTCCTTGCTATTCAAAGCATAGTCTACAGACCAGTGGCATCAGCATCACCCGGAAGCAAGACCTACTGAGTCAGAATCTGCATTTTAAGATCCTCAGATATGTTCTATACACAGTAAAGTTTGAGAAGCATTTTATTATTAACACAAAATTCAGAAATTTAGGAGAAGCCTTTATCTTCAAAGAGAAGTGAGTCTGGAAATGCAGATTTCATTGGTCTGTGGATGAGATCCTCAGTGCTTTCTGTCGTGTTGGCCTGGAATTAACACTGCTTCTTGCCAGGCCAGAATTATGTAGGAATGCCCCAGGGTAATTTAAGTAAGTGAGCTGGTACAGATGTTAGATGTGATGGTGATTACAGGAAGTTGAAGCAGTTTGGAGTGAGAAACTAGGAGAGCTTGGCAAAGGTAGAGGAAATTGGCCATGCAACCTTAAACCAAATAGAAGGGAAAAGGTCTTCCCTTTATGATTAGAAACAACTTCTAACTCTCTGGATTTGGACTCGGTTCTCATACTCCAACCCCTCCAGAGCCAGCAGGACACAAGTGCAACTGGCTTAAAGTGCTGTGCACGGAAACCTTGTGGAGTGGTGAGGATCGTGGAGAGGCATTCTTCATCAGAGGGGAAGGAGGTGTCACCACTCAGGTCACCCAGTTGTTGCCACATGGGAATTTGGGTGCAGCATGGCCAAATCGTCAGATTTTTCAAATGAAGCTAAAAATATGTTTGTACATAAAACATCTCTTGGGTATAGTATGTTGGTAATTAAAATGTTTTTAGAATAGCTCAGGCCAAACAAAATTCATATGCTGCCTGCATCTGTTTTGTAACCCCTGTTCTGGAGCAACAAAACATATGTGGTGGTGTGAATACCTGGGTTTTTTAGTGCAGGGCACCAAACACAGGGAGAGGCCTTTTGGTCCTGGTAAGGACCATTTTGGATCTTTACTAACTAAAAGAAATAAAAAGACATAAAAGAAGGGAGCTGCACTTGCTTTGATGACCTGATTTAAAACATATGTCTGAAGAACCTCAGTAACTAATGGTGTTTGAAAGAAAGAGTTAGATGCCTAAAGGCATAAAATTTTGGCCCTGTAAAATCTGAAGGGGAAGTAAGCATGGAGTTAGGTCCAGGGTGAGGAAATTAGGTCATGGAAATTTCTTGGCACCCCCAAGCTAGGATCACACGTTGCAACAGAGCTGGGAGGCTGGACCACAGCTTGGAACTTACTGTGCTTAAAGAGAAGTGTGACTGAAGATAGAATTCGAGTTAATTTACCTTTAGCATCTGGTTGTTAAATTTAGGTGGTGGCTAATATTTATTTATTTAAAAAAATTTTAAACATACTTAAAAAATTATTTATTTATGGCTGTGTTGGGTCTTCATTGCTGCGTGCGGTCTTTCCCTAGTTGTGGCGAGTGAGGGCTACTCTTCCTTGCAGTGCACGGGCTTCTCATTGCTGTGGCTTCTCTTGTTGCAGAGCACGGGCTCTAGGCGCGTGGGTTTCAGTAGTTGTGGCACATGGGCTCAGTAGTTGTGGCTCATAGGCTCTAGAGTGCAGCCTCAGTTGTTGTGGTGCATGGGCTTAGTTGCTCTGTGGCACATGGGATCTTCCCAGACCAGGGATCAAACCCATGTCCCCTGCATTGGCAGGTGGATTCTTAACCACTGCACCACCAGGGAAGTCCTGGCTAATATTTAAAGTTTGCTGGAATTGAGTTTTCTATTAAAGTTTGTCATGGTAAAATTAGCATTTTATAGATTTCGAGAGTGAAAACTAGATGAAGGAATCAAAATTCTTTCCAAAGATTTGTTATTGATTATACTTCTTGTTAAAAACTAAATACCTTAAAGATTAGCAGTGTTTATTATTCATCTTTACGTTATTATCATCTTTACATCCACCACAGTCTGGGTCAGTGATCTGTACTGATTATAAGACAGAATATAGTTTATTTTCTATCTTGGTGAGTCATTCTGTAGGTATTCATTTTCCTTACTGATTTAAAAAAATAATGGCTTTGTTGAGATATAATTCACATACCATAAAATCCATCATCTTAAAGTGTACAATGTAGTGGGTTTTAGTATATTTACGAAGTTGTGCAACCGTCACCACCCTGTAATTTCAGAACCTTTTTATCACCCTCAAATGAAGTCCAGTGCCCTTAGCAGTCACTCATATCCCCTGCCTCCAGCCCCTGGCAACCATCACTCTAGTTTCTGTCATTATAGATTTGCCTCTTGTAGACATTTCATAAAAGTGGAATTATATAATATGTAGCTTTTTGCAACTAGCATCTTTCACTTAGCATAATGTTTTCAAAGTTTATCCATATTGTAGCATGTGTTAGCACGCCATTCTTTTGTATAGCCAAATAAAATTTTATTGTATATATACCACATTTTTTATCCATTCATCAGTTGATGGACACTTGAGATGTTCTCAATTTTTGGCTAGTATGAATAATTCTGCAATGAGCATTTGTGTAAAAGTTTTTTGTGTAGATATATGTTTTCAGTTCTCTTGAGTATACACCTAGGAGTGGAATTGCTGGGTCATATGGTAACTCTATGTTTTTCATTTTGAGGCTCTGCCAAACAGTTTTCCAAAGTGAGTGCACCATTTTACATTTTACTCAGCAATGTCTGAGGGTTCCGATTTCTCCATATCCTTACCTACATTTGTTATTGCTTTTCTTTTTGATTTAACCATTCTGGTGGGTATGAAGTGGTATTTCATTGTGGTCTTGATTTGCTTTTCTGTAATGACTCATGATGTTGAGCATCATTTTTTTGTGGTTATTGGCCATTTGTGTATATTTTTTGGAGGGATGTCTCTTCAAATCCTTTGCTCATTTTAAAATAAATTTATTTATTTAAAAATATTTGTGTTGTACAGATTTTTTTTGTAACTTTCCGGATTCAGACACTTATGAGACATATGACTTGAAAATATTTCTTACGTTTTTTGGATTTTCTTTTCACTCTCTTGACAGTGTCATTTGAAGCACAAAAGTTTGTAATTCTGATAAAGCCCAAGTATCTTTTTTTTCTTTCTTGTGATTTTGGTGCATATCTGTCCTTGTTGATCTCCTAATTGTTCAATCCATATGGAAAATGGAGTATTGACATCTTTAACTATTGTTGTTAAATTGTCTTTTTCTCCCTTCAACTCTGTCAGTTTCTACTCATGTATTTTGCAGCCCCTTGTAACGTATATGTTTGTAATCATTATGTCTTCCTTTTGAATTGACCCATTTATCTTTATAAAATATTCTTTCTCCCATTATCATTTTTGCCTTAAAGTCTATTTTGTCTGTTGTTGGCATTGTCACTCCATCTCTTTTTTTAGTTACTGTTCCCATGATGAGTCTTTTTCCATCCTTTTACTTTTACCCATTTGTGTCTCTGAATCTAAATTGTCTCTTTTAGACAGCATGTAGTTGAATCATTTAAAAATATATTCTGCCAATCTCTGCCTTTTGGTGAGTGTTTAACTCAAATGTTTGAATGGAGTGTTTAATTTATTTACATTTAATGTAATTACTGTTTATCAGATGGATATATATCTGCCTTGTTTGCTATTGGTTTTCTGTGTGTCTTATGGTTTTTTTGTTCCTCAGTTCCTCCATTACTTTCATTAAATATATACGTTTTGTAGTGTGCCATTTAAATTTTCTTGTTGTTGCTTTACTGGAGAAGATAATTTTCATAGGCCTTTATTCTGTCATTCCTGATAATATTGTTATGATAATTTTTGAGTTATTTTCTTAGTTGTTGCCTGGTTATTAACAGTGAAATTTTTAATTTAAAACAATCTAGTTCAGATCAATTTCAACTTCTTTCAAAAGTATACAAAAACTTTACTTCAATATGGCTTAATTCCTTGCTTTATACATTGTAAGCCCATCATTAACACTTTTACAGTTATTGTCTTATGTAGTTGTTTTTAAATAGAAAAGCATTGTAAACAAAAATACATTTATAATGTACTTTGCATTTAACTATGTTGTTAGCTTTTCCAATTCTCTTTATGTCTTCATGTGGATTTGAGTTAATATTTAGTGATTTTCATTTCAGCCTCAAGAACTCCCATTAGTATTTCTTGTAAGACAGATTTGATACTGACAGATTCTCTCAGGTTTTGCTTGGCTGGGAATGTCTTAATTTCTTCTTTTTTTTGAAGGATAATTTTGCTGGATATAGAAGTCTTGGTTAACTTTTTAAAATTTCACTGGTTTGAATGTGTTATTCCAATGCTCTCTGGCCTTCATAGTGTCTGATGAGAAATCAACTGTTAATCTTATTGAGCATCCTTTGGTTGTGATGAGACTTTTTCTTGCTGTGTTCAAGTTTCTCTCTGTCTTTTGACATTTTGACTATGATGTGTCTTGGTGTGGATTCTTTTTAGTTATCCTACTTTGAGTTTATTGAACTCCTTGATTGTATAGATTAATGTTTTCATCAAATTTGGGAAGTCTTTGGCCATTATTTCTTCAAATAATGTTTATTTCCTTTCCTTCTGGAATTCCCAGTGTGCATGGCATGATACAATATCTGTAGTTTCATAGGTCTCTGAGGCTATGTTAATTTTTCTTCTTTCTTTTCTGTTACTAAACCTGGATAGTCTTAATCCACATATCTTCAAGTTCACTGATTCTTTCTTCTGCCTATTAAAATCTGCTGTTGAACCCCTCTAGTGAATTTTCCATTTCAGGTATTGTACTTTTCAACACAAGAATTTTAATCTGGTTCTTTTTTAAAATAATTTTTAATCTCTATATTGATATTCTTTTTTTAACTCTTTATTGAACTTAATACAACCTTGCTTCTGTTTTATGTTTTGGTTTTTTGGCCACGAGGCATGTGGTATCTTAGCTCCCTGACCAGGGATCGAGACTGCACCCTCGGCACTGGAAAGCAAAGTCTTAGCCACTGGACCACCAGGGAAATCCCTATATTGATATTCTTTGTTTGGTGAAACAATGTTTTTAAATTTTCCTTTAATTCTTTAGACATGGTTTCCTTTAGTTATTTGAACATATTTTTAGTATTTTTAAATCTTTGTCTAGGATGCCCCAAATCTGGGCTTCTCAGGGACATATTTTGTTTAACTACTTTATTTCATGTGTGTGGGCCATACTTTCCTGTTTATTTGTGTATGTTTTAAGTTTTTATTGAAAAATGGGCATTTCAAATAATATCATATGGCAACTCTGAAAATCAAATTGTCCTACCTCCCCAAGGTATGGTGTGTTTGCTCTTTGTTGCTGTTTTTTGTTTATTTACTGACTTTACTGAATAAATTCTGGCAAGTCTACATTCTTGTCACATGTGGCTACTGAATTTTTGCTTTGTTCCCTTAGTGGTCAGTTAATGATTAGATAGAGATTTCCTTAAATGTCTGAAACCAATAAGTATCTCAGTCTTTGCTGAGCAGCTCTATGTGCATGTTGGGGCACGCCTTCAACAAGTAGCCAGGCAGTTGACAACTGTGCTGTAGCCTTCATTTCCTGCATGCACAGAGCCTCAAGATCAGCCAGAGCTGAAAGAATGGGGTCTCCTGAGATATTTCTTAGGTATGTGCATATTGCTGCACGTGAATGTGGTCTTTTAAATCATAAGGAATATGTCAGAGCCTTTCAAATCCTTCCATGGGCATTTCGTTCTCCAGATCTCTCTTTTAAGTTTTTAAGCCAGCCTCTTCTTTGCTCCAGCTGGTATTGCTGCCATAGACATCTGTATTGTTAAACAAATGCAGCTGAGTGTTTTCAACAAATGCTATGGGGCTAGAGCTTTTTCCATTGAGTGATCTCTGAGTTAGGTCCAATAAACACAAGCCCTGGGAGTAGGGCTTTTCCAAGTAACTGCCAGGTCAAATAGTGACAATTCACTGGGATAGAGCCATTTTGTGGAACTCCAAACCCATTTGCTCTCTCCGTTGCCTGCTAGAGTATGGGTTTTTTCAGTCACGGTGGCTGTAATGATGCTGATTTTTAGGGGTATTATGATGCTGGGGAGAAAGTGATTGGAAATAGGGAAAATGAAAATGCCACTAAGCTCACTGTACTTACTGTGACACAACCATTTTTTGTGCCTTAATCATTCCCATAATGTAGTAAGCCTTTCATTCATTTCCAAAATTGTGAAAAAGTTGACTTTGACAATTTTTGCCAGTGTTCTCATTGCTTTTATGGAGGATCAGATTTTTGGGGGTCCTTACTTGGCCATTCTGGAAGTGCTTCTCCCTCCTACTGAATTTTACAACTGCCTACTACTCTTGTGATGTTACACTTTGATTAGCTTCTTGCTTGCTTGCTTGCTTTCAAGATTTTGAAATGTAATTTTTATTTTTTCATCTTTGTTATATCTGTTTTGTTCACCCCTCCCATAGGTACATGCTTTTTAAAAAAATCCATGTGTAGATTGAAGAAGTTAATTGAGGTAAAATATATAACATAAAATTTTCCACCTTAAATAACCATTCTTATATGTAAAACTTAGTAATGTTAAGTACATTGACATTGTTATGCAAACAATCTCCAGAACTCTTTTCATTTTGAAAAACTGAAAGTCTATACCCATTAAACAAAGCTTCCCATTTCTCCCTACCCCCCCACACCATGCCCTGACAAGCACCATTCTATTTTCTGTCTATATGAATTTGACTATTCAAGGTATCTCATGTAAGTTGAGTCATATAATATTTGTCTTTTTGTGACTGGCTTATTTCATCTAGCATAATGTCTTCAAGGTTCATCCATGTTGTAGCATGTGTCAGAATTTCCTTACTTTCTAAGGCTGAGTAATATTCTGTTGCATGGATATGTCATATTTTGTTTGTACATTCATCCATCAATAAACACTTGGGTTGTTTCCACCTTTTTGCTATTGAATTGCTATTGAATTCATTGCTGTGAATGTAGGTGTACAAATATCTCTTTGAGACTTGGCTTCAATTCTTTTGAGTATATAATTATTTTGTTGTTGTTGTTTTGAATCAAGCATCTACAGAAATATCCCATTTGATAGTTTTTTTAACTGACTGTCTCAAATTTTGCTATATAATACATTTTCATTAGGCACAACTAAGGATTCTTTCCTGATTCTGCTCAGACATAGACATTATCTCTCTTGTTCTCCCATTTTTAAGCTGCTAAAGTTTAAAAAAATTTAAATGACTTGAAGCCATGTCAGGGGTTAGGAAATGAGTAAATTACAAACTTAAATGGAATCCAACTTCTCATTCTAGTTGAAACCTAAAATTTCTGTGTTTTATTATTTGTTATGTGCCTAAAGAAAAAGGAGAATGTAGGGATAAGAATCATTATAGTTTTTCTGAATAAGCAAGCAACACAACATCGTGGTCTAAATTTCACTGTTAAAGTAGGCTATTGGGAAAATATATTTAGGAATAGAAAGTAGCAGGCATTTCTTGAATAAATTTTGGTGTTTATCAAGAAGATGACATTTGAGACAAAGTTTTATTTCTATAATTTTTCTTAGTTTTTTGACTAGTTTTTTTTTTTTTTTTTTTTTTTTTTGCAGTACACAGGCCTCTCACTGTTGTGGCCTCCCCCGTTGTGGAGCACAGGCTCTGGACGCACAGGCTCAGTGGCCATGGCTCACTGGCCTAGCTGCTCTGTGGCATGTGGGATCTTCCCGGACTGGGGCACGAACCTGTGTCCCCTGCATCGTCAGGCAGACTCTCAACCACTGTGCCAACAGGGAAGCCCGACTAGTGCTTTTTTAGGCTCTTTCTTTTACTTAATTTTATTCATACATCTAGTCTCCATTTTGTAGTAGGTGGGGGTGGGTGAAGGTACTGTGAGTCTAAATTGACAGCACTTTTAGGAACCAAAGTTTCATATAATAACTAACATAACACTGAATTTTTATTTACATATATATTTGAGGATTATGACTTCCTAGTTTTTTAAAGAAACACACAACTTGACCTTGAATGAAATTCTAACAAATCCTTAGCTAAATTTGGAAATGTAAAGATAATAAGAGAGAGAGAGAGAGAGAGAGAGAGAGAGAACAAGTGAAGCAAAATATACAAAATCTCCAATTAAAATAATTAAACATTTCTAAAGGAAGTGTGTTTGAAATAATATATATTACTAATTGTTGTATTTTTAGATGTGTGTAATATTAAAGTGAAACAAAAGATTTACTGGATAACTGTGGTATATAAGATTAAAAATTTGTTTTCCTCTAAGAAATTTTTTGGGAAATAAAATATTCCATTTCTCAGTTTCCAAAATGTGAGAAGGTTTTATTTAGTGCTTTCTGTTCAATTCTCATTGAGGGAAGGATAAAACTAATTTAGAAATAGATGTACTAAGGCATCTTAACACTGATAGTTTTATTGTATAAGGTAAGAAAGTCTTAGACTTTTGCTAAAGAATGTATGCAGTTAGTTCCAGGAGTTCTTTGTGACAATAGCCCCATCAATGTTAGACAGTTAATTCTGGTTGAATACCTGGAAATTACAGAAATAACCCATTCCTGCACTTTCCATCTACTTTTCTTAGAGCAGTAGGTTCTATAGGCGTGTTGTTCAGCTGTCTTACAGGTTGTCTCAGGTGACAGATTCACCAACTACTTTACTGTGACAAACAAGGGTCACTAGTTTATAACCTTTTCCAGTTAGCAGTAGCTTCTTTCTTGTTACCTAGCACCCAATTGCTAAGCCAGTGCCTCCTATTTTATATTTATATAATATCAGCACCCCATTTCTGTTACCAATTGCTAAGATTCTCTGAGTATGAGCTAAGCTGGTATAATCGACACTTCCCCAAAACAGTGGCTCTAAAGATAGAAGCTCATTGCTTGCTAACATTTTCTCTAATATTTATCTTGTTTTTACCTGAAAGAGTGTTTTGGAAAAACTTCATTCCTTCCCCCCGTGTGTCTCCTTTTCTTTCACATAGAACACTTCTGATGCCTCTAGTTGCCAAATGCTTGGAGGTTTTCCCCAACAAGCAATCCTCTGGGACACCACCTGGGTGTCCTACAGTTTAAGTCAGTTCTAATACTATCTACCTGGAGATAGCATCAGATCCCACAGGTTAAGGGCTCAGTCCCATGACTATGTCCCCCCAATTCACATGCCAAGGGCAAGAAGTAGGTCCCCAGGTTACCTACAACTTCTGTCCAACTTGGCTACAAATCAGCGGTTCTTATGACCTCCTCCCACCTTGGATCAGATTAATTTGCTAGGGTAGCTCACAGAACTCAGGGAAACATTTACTTTTGTTTACCAGCTCATTAAAAGATATGATAAAAGATACAGATGAACAGTCAGATGAAGAGAAATATGAAGGACCCGCTCAGGTCTGGGAGGGTCCTGAGTGCAGGAGCTTCTTTCCGTGTGGGTTGGGGTACTTCATGCTCCCAGTATGTGGATGTGTGCACCCACCTGGAAGCTCTCTGAACCCCATATAATTGGGATTTTTATGGAGGCTTTATCATGTAAGCATGACAGATCATTAAGTCCATTTTCAGCCTTTCTCCCTTCTCAAGAGAATGGGAGGCGGGGCTGAAAAGTCCAAGCTTCTAATCATGGCTTGTTCTTCCTGGTGACCAGCCCTCACCCAGGAGCTCACCCAGAGTTACCTCATTAGACCAGGAGATGCTCCTTTCACCTGGAAATTATAAGGGTTTCAGGAGCTCTGTGTCAGGAAGCAGGACCAGAGACTACGGTATGTATATTTTCCATTATTTCACAGGTGAACGATAGTCCAGGATGGATAGGCACTTTGAGCACTGCTTATTTATTTTATTTTGGTTCTCTGCCATCCCTTAGGGCTCTGTCATCATCTGAATGGTTGAAGTTGCCTCAGTTCTACATTTGTGTTCCACTGTGAGAAGGGAGAGAAGCACATGACATGGAAGGTGCATATATCACCTCCACTCACGAGGGAACTTAGTTCACCAGTGAGAACCATTGGTGAGAACTTGGTGCATGACCACAACGAACTGAATGGGGGCTGGATGGCCATGTACCCAGCTATACCTCTGTTACTAGGAAAGGAGAGATTAGATTTTGGGCAACGCTTAGTGATCTGCCACAGTTACTTCTCTGAATTTTACTTTTTTCATCTCTAAAATGATAGTAATCGTATCTACCTTAGAGGGTTGTCTTAAGGGTTAGGTAAGGTAATACATATAAATTATTCATTCAGTTTCTGGCATATGAAACATGCTCAGTAAATGTTAACTATGAAGATATTTTTCAAAGAACAAGAGTAAATATTGCTTTCTTGTTTTTCAGTGCTTACAGAACTCTTAAACAATGCTTATTTTACTTCAGGAAATTACACTGTTTTATTGGAAACAATAAAAGATACTGAGCTAAGTAGGTGAAGACCACAGGTATTATAGAAATATAACCTCTAGGCTTTTTGTTTTAGCTTATTTTTAAACAAAGTATTATTTATGGAACAGTATTTCATGCTATTTCTCATAATGGCTTTAATGTAGATAATGCATAAGTAGGTTTTGAGGTAAGTAGTCCATTAGAGTCCATTTAATTTCAGTCGCACAAATTTTAGTTAGATTTTTCTTTTGAAATAGGTCATCGCTAGAAGCAGTTCATTTATTTGGCAAGATATTCTTAGTGTATGGATTTGCTGCAGAAGTGAGAATTTTACAATGCATCTTAGGGCTTCCCTGGTGGCACAGTGGTTGAGAGTCCACCTGCCGATGCAGGGGACACGGGTTCGTGCCCCAGTCCGGGAAGATCCCACATGCCGCGGAGCGGCTGGGCCCGTGAGCCATGGCCACTGAGCCTGTGCATCTGGAGCCTGTGCTCCGCAACAGGAGAGGCCACAGCAATGAGAGGCCTGCGTACCACAAAAAAAAAAAAAAGCATCTTAATTTTAAAACTTGTTTTCCTGATATTTCCTGGGTGGAATAAACTATAAAACCTCTTAGTAATTTAGAGAAAAACAAAACTTCTTTATTGTTGATATATTGAAACATATACAGAAATAGTTTTTAAACTGTCTGATTTTGGAAGTAGGGAATGTAACCCCTACATTTAATAGTATAATAGTATTGTGACTGTTGGAATGTACTATATATTATTTGCCCTTTGTAGCTCGAAAGAAACTTTTAAATCTATAACAAATTATTATCTTTAATTGCTCACAGCCGATTGTTATTATTTTGGAATATAGAAAGTTAACTTTATTCTGGATTTTGGCTTCCTTACTTATTTACTTTATCCTGTCAATTGTTAAGGATCATTCATTAACGTGTTTGAAGCAGTTCTTAGCAAAAACCAGTTTTTGGTCAGAAAATGAAAATGAAATGTGACAAGCCTATTATTCAGGGATTTTCATTAGTTTTTTGAAATCATATGTTAATTTGGTTAAAGCAGCATCTCTTTCCATTGGAAATGTGTTTCAGAGTTGAGAAAGCTGACCTTTAAATCGATTTGCTCATTAATCCCCTACTTTCTTTGATGATAAGGACATAAGAAATAAAAAATCAAAGAACATGTTAAGTTTTGTTTCATTTTGTTTTTGAGTTAGTATCTCTAAAATATGTTCATTTGTTGCATAAGAATTCCTTTTTGGTTTGCTATTTCTTGGGCAGAGTGCCAGAAGAGAAATATGTGTGCCATCTGCTTTGTCATCATCAATTTTGGATTCAATTCCCCCAATTTAGGTTGAGTTCTCACTGATTTAACCTGCAGCTTTTGGTACTTTTTTTTTCTTGATCTTTGGACTTGCTGGCTTATCTTGTGGGTGAGCTTAAGATGATCTTTACATGTAGTAAGACGTGTGGCACAGCTATCAGTCTTGTAATAACTTAGGTGGAACTTTGTTGTTAACGTGGTGGGAAGTATTGGGCTAAAGGCAGCTTTGAATTTTACCACAGGGTTTCTCTAACTTTCTGTGAAAAAATAGTTGAAGTTCTTGCCTTGAAAAAAGTTTAAAGCACAGAAACAGAAATGAGCACTCAGCTTTTAACGCATTATCTACTGGATGACCCTGTTCATTGAACTTTTGATGTTTTATATTATTTTTAAATATACATTTTATTATGATCTGTATACATTTGGAATATTGACTGCATAGTTCAGAGATAACTGTAATTGCTACCAGTCTCCAAAGGGACGTTTATACTGGAAATTTCTGCAGTAAGGGGCATGAAGAGGTTGAGGAACATAAGCTTTTATGGAGAAAATAAGACTTAGAGGGAATAAAAAATATTAATGAATGTTTAAATTAAAAAACTTGTCTTTTTCCCTCAACCTTTAACTTTTCAAAAATTACTAATTGTAAAAAAGTTGAAATAAAAAGCAAGACACTCGTATACTCTTTGTTTTCCATTATCTTTTTTTAAAACTTTTAATTTTATATTGGAGTATAGTTGATTAACAATGTTGTGTTAGTTTCATGTGTACAGCAAAGTGATTCAGTTATACATACACATGTATCTATTCTTTTTCAAATTCTTTTCCCATTTAGGTTGTTTCATAACATTGAGCAGAAACTAGCTTTTAATTTTATTGATCTTTGCTATTGTTTCCATCATTTCTTTTTCACTTATTTCTGATCTTCTCTTTATGATTTCTTTCCTTCCACTAACTATGGGGTTATTTTGTTCTTCCTCTTCTAATTGCTTTCAGTGTAAGGTTACATTGTTTATTTGGGATGTTTCTTGCTTCTTCAGGTAGGATTGTATTGCTATAAACTTCACTCTTAGAACTGCTTTTGCTGCATTCCATAGATTTTGGGTCATCCTTTTTTGTCATTTGTTTCTGGGTGTTTTTTTATTTCCTCTTTGATTTCTTCAGTGATCTCTTGGTTATTTAGTTGTGTATTGTTTATCCTCCATGTATTTGTATTTCTTACAGATTTTTTCCTGTAATTGATATCTAGTCTTATAGCGTTGTGGTCAGAAAAGATACTTGATATGATTTCGATTTTCTGAAATTTACCAAGGTTTGATTTTTGACCCAAGATATGATCTATTCTGAGGATGTTCCATGAGCACTTGAGAAGAAAGTGTATTCTATTGTTTTTGGTTGGAATGTCCTGTAAATATCAGTTAAATCCATCTTGTTAAATGTATCATTTGAAGCTTGTATTTCCTTATTTATTTTCATTTTGGATGATCTGTCCGTTGGTGAAAGTGGGGTGTTAAAGTCCCCTACTGTGATTGTGTTGCTGTTGATTTCCCCTTTTATGACTGTTAGCATTTGCCTTATGTATTGAGGTGCTCCTATGTTGGGTGCATAAATATTTACAATTGTTATATCTCCTTCTTGGATTGATCTCTTGCTCATTATGTAGTTTCCTTCTTTTTCTCTTGTAATAGTCTTGATTTTAAAGTCTATTTTGTCTGATATGAGAATTGCTACTCTAGCTTTCTTTTGATTTCCATTTGCATGGAATATCTTTTCCATCCCCTCACTTTCAGTCTGTATGTGTCCCTAGGTCTGAAGTGGGTCTTTTGTAGACAGCATATATACAGGTCTGGTTTCTGTATCCATTCAGCCAGTCTATGTCTTTTGGTTGGAGCATTTAATCCATTTACCTTTAAGGTAATTATCGATATGTATGTTTCTATTCCCATTTTCTTAATTGTTTTGGGTTTATTACTGTAGGTCTTTTCCTTCTCTTGTGTATCCTGCCTAGGGAAGTTCCTTTAGCATTTGGTGCAAAGCTGGTTTGGTGGTGCTGAATTCTCTTAGCTTTTGCTTGTCTGTAAAGGTTTTAATTTCTCCATCGACTCTGAATGAGATCCTTCCTGAGTAGGGTAATCTTTGTTATAGGTTTTTCCCTTTCATCAGTTTAAATATGTCCTGCCACTCCCTTCTGGCTTGCAGAGTTTCTGCTGAAGGATCAGCTGTTAACCTTATGGGGATTCGCTTGTATGTTATTTGTTGTTTTTCCTTTGATGCTTTTAGTATTTTTTCTTTGCATTTAATTTTTGATAGTTTGATTAATATGTGTCTTGGCGTGTTTCTCCTTGGATTTTTCCTGTATGGGACTCTCTGCTCTTCCTGGCCTTGATTGACTATTTCCTTTCCCATATTAGGGAAGTTTTCAACTATAATCTCTTCAAATATTTTGAGTCCTTTCTTTTTCTCTTTTTCTTCTGGGACCCCTATACTTTGAATGTTGATGCGTTTAATGTTGTCTCAGAGGTCTCTGAGACTGTCCTCAATTCTTTTCATTCTTTTTTCTTTTTTTTGTGCTCTGTTGCAGTTATTTCCACCATCTTATCTTCTAGCTCACTTATCCATTCTTTTGCCTCAGTTATTCTGCTATTGATTCCTTCTAGGGTATTTTTAATTTCAGTTATTGTGCTGTTCATCATTGTTTGTTTGCCCTTTACTTCTTCTAGGTGCCTTGTTAAATATTTCTTGTATTTTCTCCATTCTATTTCAGAGATTTTGGATCATCTTTACTATCAATACTCTGAATCCTTTTTCAGGTATATTGCCTATTTCCTTTTCATTTGTTTGGTCTGGTGGGTTTTTAGCTTGCTCCTTCATCTGCTGTGTGTTTCTCTGTCTTCTCATTTTGCTTAACTTACTGTGTTTGGGGGTCTCCTTTTGGCAGGCTGAAGGTCCGTAGTTCCTCTTGTTTTTGGTGTCTGCCCCCATGGCTAAGGTTGGTTCAGTGGGTTGTGTATGCTTCCTGGTGGAGGGGACTGGTGCCTGTGCTCTGGTGAATGAGGCTGGATCTTGTCTTTCTGGTGGGCAAGACCACGTCCAGTGGTGTGTTTTGGGGTGTCTGTGACCTTATTATGATTTTAGGCAGCCTCTCTGGTAATGGGTGTGTTTGTGTTCCTCTCTTGCTAGTTGTTTGGCATAGGGTGTCGGGCACTGTAGCTTGCTGGTTGTTGAGTGGTGCTGGGTCTTAGCATTGAGATGAAGATCTCTGGGATTGCTTTCGCTGTTTGATATTACGTGGAGCCTGGAGGTCTCTGGTGGACCAGTGTCCTGAACTTGGCTCTCCCACCTCCGAGGCACAGGCCTGACACTTGGCCAGAGCACCAACATCCTGTCAGCCACATGGCTCAGAAGAAAAGGGAGAAAAAAAGAAAGAAAGAAAAATAATATAAATTAAAATAAAACAGTTATTAAAAATATTAAAAATAAAATAATTAAAAGTAAAAAATAAAGAAAAAGAAAGAAAGAAAGAAAGAAGAGAGCAACCAAACCAAAAAACAAATCCACCAATGATAACAAGTGCTAAAAACTATACTAATAAAAAAACAAAAACAGATTGAACCCTAGGACAAATGGTAAAAGCAAAGCTGTAGAGATAAAATCACACAAATAAGCATACACATACACACTAACAAAAGGAGAAAAAGGAAAATTATATATATATATATATATATATATAAAGGAAGAGAGCAACCAAATCCATAATAAATCTACCAATGATAATAAACTCTATATACTAAACTAAGATAAACATAAAACCAGAAACAAATT
Organism: Mesoplodon bidens; assembly: GCF_964165515.1. Classification (NCBI taxonomy): domain Eukaryota; kingdom Metazoa; phylum Chordata; class Mammalia; order Artiodactyla; family Ziphiidae; genus Mesoplodon; species Mesoplodon bidens. Next base: position 2,755,830 of record NC_138181.1, read on the forward strand.
AGATGCAGAAACAAACCCCAAGTCTACAGTTGCTCCCAAACTTCACCGTCTCAATTTTGGGGTGATTCTTTGTCTCTTCAGGTATTCCACAGATGCAGGGTACATCAAGTTGATTGTGGAGATTTAATCTGCTACTTCTGAGGCTGCTGGGAGAAATTTCCCTTTCTCTTTTGTTCGCACAGCTCCTGAGGTTCAGCTTTGGATTCGGCCTCGCCTTTGCGTGTAGGTCGCCTGAGGGCATCTGTTCTTCACTCAGACTGGACCAGGTTAAAGGATCAGCTGATGAGGGGGCTCTGGCTCACTCAGGCTGGGGGGAGAGATGTGTACGGAATGCGGGGCGATCCTTCAGGCAGCAGAGGCCAGCGTGATGTTGCACCAGCCTGAGGCGCCCCATGTGTTCCCCTGGGAGGTTGTCCCTGGATCTCGGGACCCTGGCAGTGGTGGGCTGCACAGGCTCCTGGGAGGGGAAGTGTGAAGAGTGACCTGTGCTAGCACAAAGGCCTCTTGGTGACGGCAGCAGCAGCCTTAGTGTCTCATGCCCGTCTCTGTGGTCCGCGGTGATAGCCACGGCTCGCTCCCGTCTCTGGAGCTCCTTTAAGCGGTGCTCTAAATCCCCTCTCCTTGCGCACCAGGAAACAAATAGGGAAGAAAAAGTATCTTGCCTCTTCGGCAGCTCCAGACTTTTCCCTGGACTCCCTCCCGGCCAGCCATGGCTCACTAGCCCACTTCAGGCTGTGTTCATGCTGCCAACCCCAGTCCTCTCTCTGCGCTCTGACCAAAGCCCGATCCTCATCTCCCAGCCCCTCCTGCCCCAGCGGTTGAGCAGACAAGCCTCTCGGGCTGGTGAGTGCTGGTCAGCACCAATCCTCTGTGCGGGAATCTCTCCGCTTTGCCCTCTGCACCCCTGTTGCTGAGCTCTCCTCTGTGGCTCTGAAACTTCCCCCTCTCCACCACCCGCAGTCTCCACCCGTGAAGGGGCTTCCTAGTGTGTGAATGATTTAGGACAGCAGTTTTACCCGAAGAACTCTGCTTTAGTTGCAGGTGGAACGCAAGCAGCATTTCTCCCACAATGTACACAATGGGCCCTTCCCAGAATGAATTTCTATACACAGGGTGTCCCACGTGGAGCAAACTGCCTCAAACAAGGCAGGCTCTAGTTAGGCCTCTAAGCATGTCCTCTCCCAAAACAGGGCAGTTTGACCCGAAGAACTCTGCTTTAGTTGCAGGTGGAACACCAGCAGCATTTCTCCCACAGTGTACACAATGGGCCCTTCCCCAAATGAACTTCATTATATACTCAGGGTATCCCACGTGGAGTGAACTGCCTCCAATAAGGCAGGCTCTAGTTAGGCCTCTAAGCATTTCCTCTCCCAAAACACTACAGTTTTACCTGAAGAACTCTGCTTTAGTTGCAGGTGGAACACAAGCATCATTTCTCCCACAATGTACACAATGGGCCCTTCCCCGAATGAACTTCTATATATACTCAGGGTGTCCCGTGTGGAGCGAACTGCCTCCAACAAGGCAGGCTCTAGTTAGGTCTCTAAGCATTTCCTCTCCCAAAACACAGCAGTTTTACCCGAAGAAGTCTCCTTTAGTTGCAGGTGGAACACCAGCAGCATTTCTCCCACAGTGTACACTTTGGGCCCTTCCCAGAATGAACTTTTATACACAGGGTGTTCTGCATGGAGCGAACTGCCTCAACCAAGGAAGGCTCTAGTTAGGCCTATAAGCATTTGCCTCTCACGGAAGGGTGCAGTGTTACACGAAGAGCTGTGCCATACTTGCAGTTGGAACACAAGCGGACTTTCTCCTTGCATAGAGTCACTTCAGAAGGAGGTCGTTAAAGGAATTCTAAGCAGACTATTTCCCCAGTGCAGCTCAGAGATGGGCAAAGATGAAAACTTCCATGGCACAGTGTACGTGCCGGAAATGTGTTCCTGATGCTGTTGGATTTCTGAGGAAATATAGCAGTCCCAAGGGAAAGTGCTGTGTGTTGTCCTTTGCTCGGCATACACAGAAGGCATCTGAAGGGCCTACTGGCCTGGGTGTTGCTCTGCAGGCCCAGCGGGGCAGGGAGGTCCTCAGTGATGTTGTAGGGAAACGGGTGCACCCCCGAAGGGTCTTGGATTCCTTAAAATGGTACCACAGTTCAAAGAAAGCTCAACAGTGACTAAGACCTCAAAGAACTCCTGTATGCTCCATTCCTGCAGGGCTAATCTAGGCCTTACCTTGAGGTAAGTACTCACGTCGAATTTCCCTTTTGCTGTAGAGCATGACAGGATGAGCTCCTAACCAGGATATGGAAGCACCCTGTTTATTTAGAGAAAATACCTTTCCTTCCTTGAGCCCTGCATACCGGATCTACATGCCCGTCAAAAACACTGTTTTTTCGGAAGCTTCAAGGCAGCATGAATGGAGATTTCAAAATGGGAAAGCAAGGCTTGTGCCATCAGGCCCCCATTTCCAGTGAACACGCAGCCTCTATCATTGTGATTTCTAGCAAGTCATAAGACACTCTAGGGACACACTGGTCACACTTACCTGAATCAACTTTTCTTCACAGGGTGTTCTGCATGGAGCGAACACCCTCGTCCAAGGATCGTGCTAGGAAAGGTATCGGGCCTTGGCCATTTCTAAAATCCTACAGAATGACAGGAAGAACTGTGCTTTAGTTGCAGTAGGAATGCAAGCCGACTTACTCCTGTCGCTATGGGGTCTTCGGGTATGAGTTCCTAGAAGGAATGAGAAGCAGATTGTTTTTCTAAGTACAGCTCAGATGAGGGCAATGAAGCAGATGTCCATGGCACATAGGACATGAGCAAACAGATTTCCTGCAGCTGTTGGATGGCTGAGGAAATCTAGCTGTCCCAAGGACGAGTGCCGTGTGTTGCCCTACACTCGACATACACAGAGTGACTCTGAAGGGCTTCCTAGCCTGGATGTTTCTGAGCAGGCCCAGTGGAGCCTGCCACTCCTCAGTGTTTTTGTAGGGAACGGGGTGCCCACGCGAGGGTCCTAAGTGTCCGGAAAAGTGTACTAACTTTCAAATGATGCAGAACTGTGACTAAGACCTAATGGAAACTGCTCCATGCTTCCGCTTCAGCAGGGCTATTCAAGGCCTTTCTTGAGGTAGTACTCACGTCAAATTTCTCTTTTGCTGTAGAGCATGACAGGATGAGCTGCTAACCAGGATATGGAAGCACCCGGTTTATTTAGAGAAAATTACTTTCCTTCCCTGAGCCTTGCATACCGGGTCTACAGGCCCATCAAAAACACTTTTTTTTTTTCAGAAGCTTCAAGGCAGCATGAATGGAGATTTCAAAATGGGAAAGTAAGGCTTGTGCCATCAGGCCCCCATTTCCAGTGAACACGCAACCTCTATCATTGTGATTTCTCAAAAGTCATAAGACACTCTAGGGACACACTGGTCACACTTACCTGAATCAACTTTTCTTCACAGGGTGTTCTGCACGTAGCGAACTCCCTTGTCCACGGAACACTCTAGGTAAGCTATCGGGCCTTAACCTTTTCTAAAATCCTGCAGAATGTCAGGAAGAACTGTGCTTTGCTTTCAGTAGGTATGCAAGTCGGCTTTCTCCGGTTGGTATGGTGTCATTGGGTGTGAGTTCTTAGGAGGAAGGCAAAGCAGATTGTTTTTCTAAGTACAGCTCAGATGAGGGCAATGTGGCAGACTTCCATGGCATGTAGTACCTTAGAGAACAGATTTCCTGCAGCTGTTGGATGGCTGAGGAAATCTAGCTGTCCCAAGGAAGAGTGCAGTGTGTTGCCCTACACTCGGCATACACAGAGTGATTCTGTAGCTCTTCCGGGCCTGGGTGTTTCTGAGCAGGCCAGTGGAGCCTCCCACTACACAGTGTTCTTGCAGGGAATAGCGTGCCCACACTAGGGTTTTAAGTGTCCGGAAAAGTGTGATAACATTAAAATAATGCAGAAGTTGGTGCTTCCCTGGTGGCACAGTGTTTGAGTGTCCGACTGCCAATGCAGGGGACATGGGTTCCTGCCCCAGTTCGGGATGATCCCACATGCCGTGGAGCAGCTGGGCCCGTGTTCCCTTGCAGCTGGTCCTGAGCATCAGCATCCTGTGCTCCACAACGGGAGAGACAACAAGAGTGATGGGCCCGTGTTTATTAAAAAAAAAAAAAGATTAAAAAACAAAAAAAATGGGCAACAAAGCTTGTGCCATCTGGCCTCCGTTTCCAGGGAACATTTAGCGTATATCCTCGTGATTTCTAACAATTCTAAGGAGACTCTAGCGACACACTGTTCCCTTTCCTAAATCATCTTTTCTTCACAGATTGTTCAGCAAGTAGCGAACTCCCTCATCTAAGGAACACTCTAGGTTGGCTATCGGGCCTTAGCCTGTTCTAAATTGCTGCAGTGTAAAAGGAAGAACTGTGCTTTAATTGCAGTAGGAATGCAAGCCGGCATTCTCCTGCTGGTATGGTGTCGTCGGGTGTGAGTTCTTAAGAGGAAGGCGAAGCAGATTGTTTTTCTAAGTACAGCTCAGATGAGGGCAATGAGGAAGACTTCCATGGCACGTAGGACGTGAACAAACAGATTTCCTGCAGCTGTTGGATGGCTGAGGAAATCTAGCTGTCCTAAGGACGAATGCCGTGTGTTGCCCTACACTCGGCATACACAGAGTCACTCTGAAGGGCTTCCCAGCATGGATGTTTCTGAGCAGGCCAGTGGAGCCTGCCGGTCCTCAGTGTTTTTGTAGGGAACAGGGTGCCCATGCAAGGGTCCTAAGTGTCCAGGAAGGTGTAATGACATTAAAATAATGCAGAACTTGCGGCTTCCCTGGTGGCACAGTGATTGAGAGTTCACCTGCCAATGCAGGGGACACGGGTTCATGCCCCAGTCCAGGATGATCCCACATGCTGCCGAGCGACTGGGCCCGTGAGCCGTGGCCGCTGAGCCTGCACGTGTATAGTCTGTGCTCCACGACGGGCAAGACCTCAACAGTGTGAAGCCTTCATATCGAAAAAATAATAATTTGAATCCAGAATTGCGACGAAGATCTCATGGAAACTGCTGCATGCCTCCGCTTCAGCAGGGCTATTCAGGGATTTACCTCAAGGCAAGGTCTCACGGTGTGTCTACACCTAGGTATAAGAATCACAGCATGAACTCCCTACCAGGCCTTGGAAGCAGCAGGTTTTAGGAGAGAAAACTCCTTTTCTTCCCAAAGGAATCACCAAGGAGACAGGAACCAGGCAGGAGTGACCTCACACAAGAGGGCCCACATCACTAAGCAGATGAGAGACCAAGCCGGATAGACCTCACACCAGAGGACCCACATCACGAAGGGGATTGGAACCAGGCAGGAGTGATCTCACACCAGAGGGCCAACATCACCAAGGGAATGAGAAACCAAGCAGGATCCACCTCGCAACAGAGGGCGCACATAACCAAGGCATGGGAACCAGGCAGGAGTGACCTCACACATGAGGGCCCATATCATAAAAATTGAGGAACCCAGCAGTTTTGTACTCACACCAGAGGGCCCACATCACCAAGGGAATGGGAACCAGGAAGGGTGACCTCACACCAGAGGGCCCACATCATAAAAAGGTGAGTAACCTAGCAGGAGTGGCCACACAACAGGGGGCTCACATCACCATGGAGATGGGATCCAGGAAGAAGTGACTTCACACAAGAAACCCCATATCATAAAAAGTGAGGAACCCATAAGTTGTGAACTCACACCAGAAGACCCACATCACAAGGTGGATGAGGGACCCAGCAGGATCCATGTCACAGCAGGAGGCCCACATCACAAAGGGAAAGGGAACCAGGCAGGAGTGACTTCGCACAAGAGGGCCCACATCCCAAAGTGGATGGGAACCAGGCAGAAGTGACAATACACCAGAGGGCCCACATGATAAAAAGGTGAGGAACCCATCCATTGTGACCTCACACTAGAGGGCCCCCATAAACAAGGGAATGGGAATGAAGCAGGAGCCACCTCACACGAGAGGGCCAACATCACCAAAGGGATGAGTCACCCAGCAGGAGCCAACTCACACCAGAAGGCCCACATCACCAAGGGGGTGAGGCAGCCAGCAGGATACACCTCGCACCAGAAGGCCCAAATCAGCAAGGCGATGGTACCCAGGCAAGAGTGACCTCACACCAGAAGGCGCACATCACTAAGGGCCTGGGAACTAGGCAGGAATGACCTCACATATGAGGACCCACACCATAAAAATGTGAGGAACCCAGCCGGTGTGACCTTACACCAGAGGGCCTACATCATCAAGGGGATATGAAACAGGAAGGACTGACTTCACACTAGAGGGAACACATCACCTAGGGGATGAGGCACCCAGCAGGATCCCCCTCACACCAGAGGGCCAACATCACCATGGGAATTGGAAACTGGCAGGAGCTACCTCACAGCAGAAGGCTCACATCATAAAAAGGGAGGATCCCAGCATGTACCACCTCACAGCAGAGGACATACTTCAGCAAGGGGATGAGGCAACCAGCAGGATCCACCTCACAACAGAGGGCCAAACATCACAGAAGGGATGGGAACCAGGCAGGAGCCACCTCACACGAGAGGGCCCACATCACCAAGGGGATGAGGCTCCCACCAGGACCCACGTCATACCGGAGGGCCCACATCACCAAGGGTATGGGAACCAGGTGAGAGTGTACTCACTCCAGAGGGCCCATATTACCAATGGGATGAGGAATCCAGGAGATTCCACCTCACACCAGCAGGCGCCCATCTCAAAGGGGATGGGGACCAGGCAGGAGCTACCTCACAGTAGAAGGCCCACATCATAAAAGGTGAGGAACCCAGCAGGAATCATCTCACACAAGTTGGCCCACATCACCGAGGGGATGAGGGACCAAGCAATATACAGCTAACACCAGAGGGCCCACATCACCAAGGGGATGAGAATCAAGCAGGAGTGAACTCACAACAGAGGGCCCACATCATAAAAAGAGAGAAACCCAGCAGGAGTGACCACACAATATAGGGCCCCCATCACCAAGGGCTTGAAGCACCCAGCAGGATCCACCTCACACCAGAGGGACAATATCACAAAGGGGATGGATACCAGGCATCAGTGACCTCACACCAGAGGGCCCACCTCACCAAGGGGGTGGGAACCAGGAAGGAGTGACCTCACACAAGAGGGCACACAACCAAGGGGATGGGAACCAGGCAGGACTGACCTCACACCAGAGGGCCAACATCGGCAAGGTGATGGGAACCAGGCAGGAACCACCTACAGCAGAGGGCCGAAATCACCAAGGGGATGAGGCATCTAGCAGGATACACCTCATAAAAGAAGGCCCATAGCGCCAAGGGGATGGGAACCAGGCAGGAATGAACTCACACAAAATGGCCCACATTATATAAAGTTGAGAAAACCAGCAGGAGTGACCTCACACCAGATGACCCATATCACCAGTGGATGAGACACCAAGCAATATCCACTTCACACCAGAGGGCCCACATCACAAAGGGGATGGGAATCAGGCAGAAAGCACCTCACACCAGAGGTCCCACATCTGAAAAATGTGAGAAACCAAGGAAGAGGGACCTCACAGCACAGGGCCCTCATCAACATGCGGATGGGAACCAGGCAGAGTGACCTCACCCCAGTGTGCCCACATCACCAAGGGAATGTGCATCCAGAAGGACTGACTTCACCCCAGCGTGCACACATCACCAAGGGGTTAGGAAACAGGCAGAACTGACCTCACGCTAGAGGGCCCACATCATCTGGGGGATGAGGCACTCAGCAGGATCCTCCTCACACTAGAGGGACCACATCACCAAGGGATCGGTACCCAGCAAGATCCACCTCACACCAGAAGGCCAATATCACCATGGCAATTGGAACCAACTAGGAGCTACCTCAGAGGAGAAGGCCCACATCATAATAAGGCGAGGAACACAGTAGGGACCAGCTGAAAGCAGAGGGCACAGACACACTTCACCAAGGGGATGAGGCAACCATCAGGATCCACCTCACAGCAGAGGTCCCACAACATAAAAATGTGTGGAACCCAGCAATTCTGACCTTACACCAGTGGGCACACATCACCAAGGCGATGAGGAACCCTTCAGGATCCACCTCACACCACAGGGCCCACATCACCAAGGGGATTGGAACCAGGCAGGGACCACCTCACACAAAAGGGCCAACATCACCAAGGGGATGAGGAACCCAGGAGGATCCACCTCACACCAGAAGGCCCACATCACAAAGGGGATGAGACACCAAGCAATATCCATCTCACACCAGGGGGCCCAGATCACCAAAGGGATATGAACCAGGCAGAACTGACCTTACGCTGGAGAGCCCACATCATCTAGGGGATTGGTACCCAGCAGGATCCCCCTCACACCCGAGTACCAGCATCACCATGGCAATTGGAACCAAGCAGGAGCTACATCACAGCAGAAGGCCCACATCATAAAAAGGTGAGGAACCTATTAGTTTTGACCTCACATCATCAAGAGGATGGGATCCAGGCAGGGGCCACCTCACACCAGTGGGCGAACATCATCATGGGGATGAGGAACCCAGGAGGATCCACCTCATACCAGAGGGCCCTCATCACCAAGGGGATGAGGCACTAAGCAATATCCACTTCACACCAGAGGTCGCATATCACAAAGGGGATGGGAATCAGGCAGAAACCACATTACACCAGAGGGCCCACATCATAAAAATGTGAGAAACTAAGGAAAAGTGACCTCACAGCAGAGGGCCGTCATCCTGAAGGGGATAGGAACCATGCAGAGTGACCTCATCCCAGAGGGCCCACATCACCAAGGCGATATGAAACAGGCAGAACTGACCTCACGCTAGAGGGCCCACATCTTCTAGGGGATGAGGCACTCAGCAGGATCTGCCTCACACCAGAAGGACCACATCACCAAGGGATCTGAACCCACCTGGATCCACCTCACACCAGAGGGACCACATCATTAAAAGTTGAGAAACCAAGCAGGAGGGAACTCACACAAGTGGTCCCATATAACCATGGTAAAGAGGCACCCAGTAGGGTCCACCTTACAACAGAGGGCCCCCATCACAAAGGGGATGGGGACCAGGCAGGAGTGAACTCACACCAGAGGGCCCACATCACCAAGCGGATGGAAAACAGGCAGGGACCACCGCACACCAGAGGGCCCACATCATCAAGGAGATGAGGCACCAAGCAATATCTACCTTACTCCAGAGGGCCAACATCACAAACGGGACGTGAATCAAGCAGGACTGACCTCACAACAGAGGGCCCAAATCATAAAAAGGTGAGATACCCAGCAGGAGGAACAACACAACATAGGGCCCACATCACCAAGTGTTTAAGACACCCAGGAGGATTCAAATCACACCAGAAGGACCACATCACAAAGGGTCTGGTTACCAGGCATGAGTGACCTCACAACAGAGGGCCCACATCACAAAGGGGATGGGAACCAGGTCGGAGTGACCTCACACCACACGGCCCACATCATGAAAAAGTGAGGAACCCAGTAAGTTCCTCCTCACACAAGAGGGCCCACATCCGTAAGGTGATGGGAAAGAGGCAGGAGTGACCTCACACTAGAGGGCAAAAATAACATTGAGATGGGAAGCAGGCAGAACTGACCTAACATGAGCGGCCGTCATCACTAATTCAATGGGAAACAGGCAGCAGTGAATTCACAGCAGAGGGCCAAAATCATCAAGGGGATGAGGCACCCAGGTGGATCCACCTCACACAAGAAGGTCCAGAGTACCAAGCAGATGGGAACCTGGCAGGAGTGAACTCACACCAGAGGGCCCACATCATATAAGGTTGAGAATCCCAGTCTTCTTTTCAGTGCCTGATTCTTCACAGAATAGACTCTGCCCATTGGAAGCAAATAGCAGAGAGCTAGGAGACAGAGCTGGCTGCAGACCTTCCCTCTTCCAGCCTTTGGTTGCAATTCTTTTGCCCATAATTTGCTACCTATGTTTCCTTGGGCCACACTGGTATCCTGCCATCCAGCTCTTTTATATGTGAGAGACATTCTGAATACTGTCACTTTTTCTTTGCACAGAAGTATATACAGTTTGGTAATTACTGTAATCTCCTCCCCCTTGCAAACAGCCACTCTAGAATCTTGGACCTCTAGGATTCTCTGTCTTGCATGTTTGGGGGAAAGGCCAAGCAAGATGAAGAGGAGAATAATTAGAGAAGGAAGAGGACGTTGCTGGAGAACTGGGAGCAGATAAGGTGAAAGGGCCCAGGAGAAAAGAGATTCATGTAGATTTGTTGGTTTCTGTGGGAAACAAGTTGACACACTTTGGCCGCATTTTGTATGACCAGAACAGACAGTCATAGATATAAGTAGCTCGATAGTGCAGCAACTGCCATGAATTCTGAACACTAAAGAGAACAGTCTTACATGTATTTCTCATTTTGTTTTATGTCATATTACCTTCTTAATAGAATTCACTGGTATGTTTGTAGAATACAGATTTTTTTAAATGGTTATTTAAATGGTTTAAATGGTTATTTAATTTTTTTTAAATTTTTTAAAATGGTTATTTCCTTGCCATATTTTTAAGGACTCCAACATTGTAAGGCATATTGCATGTTTTTCTTGTGATGATTTTTTTATCTTGAAACATCATGAACGAACTTGACCTGTTGTATTTTGTGGAGAAAGTGTAAAAAGGGTCTGTGAAAAAGACACTGTGGTGAGTCGCATTATGCACCCAAGCATAAGGAGCAGATATCTGCCATCAGCCCAATTTAGCCTGGATTGCCTCTGTTTTAGTTTCCGTGGTTAGTGCTTTTCTCCCTAACTGCTCTTGTGACGGTGATAATGTGAGTAAGGGCTGATTGCTGTTGATTTATATGTGAGGTTAGCTGGTTTGAGGGAGGAAATCTATGGACCTAGTCATTTTCCTTGGTGGTAAGCTTTCAGGGAGGGGTGCAAAGATTGATCTTTCTGGGGACTTTTCTAGTACCAGGAAGATATCCTGTAGAGGGGACCTCGAAAGACACACGTGTAATTTTTAGGCCTGTTTTTCCTGTTATGAGATATGAGTTGTTTCACTGATGGGGATGATGCTTATCTGAGAAGAAATGGTGAAAGGTGTTGTATTATAGAGATGTGGCTGAAGATTTAAGTTTTTCTCAGGGTTTTTCCCCTAAGCTTCCTACTTCAGATGGCCTACTTACATGATACTAGTATGTGATGTGAGGCTAACAACTTACTAAATACCTGCAAGCCAGATCAGTCTCTTTTCTCTATATGGAATCCAAGGAAAGTAAGGGACCCATAGCTACTGCAGGTTAGGGTGGGTGGTGTGAGATTGGGGGAAGTGTGGTAAGATATTTTGGTATCAGTAAATTATTTACATATTAAAATATTCCGTTCCAACATTCAGTTCTATTGAGGCAAACCCTGAGTTAGGCTCTTCCTGGTTCCTAGCCTATGTAACTTATTTTCTCTCCCTAGATCCAGCCATTTTATTTTAGCTTGCAGACTCAGCATCATCCTGACCTCTAAAAGAATCTTACATGTAGGGGAAAGAAACTAAAGACCTCTCTTTCAACACTTAGGCACATCAAGCCCTACCCTGACCTAAACCTTTATTCTTAGAGTTAGGGTATTGTCTTGTCCCCTATACCCACTTCCTGCATTTTGAAACCATCAGGTTAACTGAGACATGTCTTGGTGTAACACCCCCAGTTCGTCTACCCCTGAGGCTCTCCTTAATTCTTCCCATTGTCACATTGTGATTTAATTAAGTACTGGAATCCCTCAAATCCTTGCATGGTACCTGAGGGCCTATGGGATACTGGTCGATTTTGTTAGTGTCAAGTACTTAGCTGTGTGATTCTCCAAATATCCCTTGCTCCTATATTTTCCATGCCAGCATACTACATACCCATTAAGGCATTGTTTCATCTTATGTTGCACGCACTCCCATTGAGAGGCCTACTCTTTGCTACTTCCCATACTTTCTGGAAACCCTGTTATGGCCAGGTCTGGATTGTTTTGTTTACCCAGCCAAAGCCTGTGTCTTTTAGCAAACTGGAGCTATAAGGCCAACATAGATTTTCTATTTTCTGATTGATTTATGTCACAATTTGTACATTGTCATGTCTATAGATATTTCTATCAGTTGTACTTTTTGGCCATTACAAGCCTATTGGATAATTTTCATAAATTGCAAAAGAATATTTTACGACTTAGCACCAAATCGACTGTGCCTAATTGTAAGTTTGTATGTTGTGTACGTTGTGCTCACTTGTATCTTTTCTTTATTCAAATAGTACTTTACTAGTATTGTCCCATTTGTAATTATGTGGAAGTTTTTAGAATTGTAAATAAATGCTTGTGGATTGAAACTTGGTTAGATTATGACTGTCCCACATACGTTAAAGGTAGTGATCTTTTTACTCATTCATTCATTCATTCATTCATTCATTCATTCAATAATTCTGAGCTTCCTGACTCAGTTTACCCACCTCAAATGGTTGTGAAGATTACTAACAGTGCATGTAAGATACTTTCAGAAATTAGAAACTAAAAAGTAAAACTAACAAACAACACTTGTTATTATAAATAACAATGGTATTTAGTATGCCATTATACCTTCAGACGTACTGTAGGACATGCTGTTCTTTGCTGTTCCACTTGTGGCAGGATTCACAGTCTTTCTAACAGGCACACATCCCTATGCCTGCTACTGTGAGGAAATGTTATACTTGAGCTCCACTCTTATCTCTCTCAGGCTTTTTGTGGTATTGTCTAAAATGTAAATACATACTGTCAACCAACCTCCAGCATAATACCAGTCACATAATAGAAACCCAATAAATGTTTCACTATGAGTGGAGTATAAGTTGATAGAATATTTTTGAAGGTTGATGAGGCAGATTAGATTGATTGAAAATCTTTCAATATTTTAAGTTTGCATCTCTTTCATTCCAGAAATTCTACGTCTAGAAATTTATATATAGCTCTACACATGTATAACAAGGTTCACATTGCAGCCTATCTGTAACAGAGGTCAAAAACAAAAAGCAAATAAAATATCCCCAAACTGAAAACAACTAAAAGTCCATGAATATTGGACTGGCCATGTAAATTATGTAATGTGACGCAGCTATTAAAGAGAATAGAAGAGATGTACGCAAAAATTGACTGGGAACATCAGTATCCAAGACAGATTGTAGACTGTGTATACTTTACTGCTCTTCTATAAAATACAGGATATCCATTACGTAGAAATACGTACAAGATAGAACAAGTGTGAATGTAAGCATTTGGGAAATATCTGAAAAAACCACACAAGAAACTGGGAGAGTGGGACAACTTTCCATGTCCCATACGAGTGGAATTCTGAAGGGTACACACACGAACTAATGAACGTCTGCTGCCAGCCTCCGGCTAAGGAGGAAATTGCAGCCGTCAGAGTCCTCTCCCCTAATGAAGCGACTCAGTCCGCCGGCGTGATGACGTCATCTGGACGGGCCGTGGCTCATGCGCAGTAGAAAGGGGTGCGTGAGCTGCGTGGGCTGCTGCGTGGGCTTTTGCCTGGGCGTTTGTGGCTCGGGGCCGGGTGCTGGCACCAGGGCCGCCAGGTTGGCGACTTTGGCACTCTTGGCGTTGGGTGGTTGGCATGTTGGGTGTGACATGAGCCAGTGGCATCATGCCCGTATGCGCTGGGGTCATCGTCGCGGCTTTTCCGGACGTTCGTCGGCCAGGAGGAAGGGCGGAAAGCACATCCCGGAAAGGTAATATGCCTCGGCCCCTGGGCGTTGCCGGTGGAGCTAAGAGCCCCTGGGCCTGGGCTTCGTGTCTTGCTGTCTCCTGTCACTGTTGCCCCCAGCCGCTGCCCCGTCCGCGCTGTGTTATAGGGGGTATTGGTCGTCTGGCGGCTCAGTTCACAGTGGTTGAAAGGGACAGTGTGAGATGTTCTGATTTCCCCCCACCATTTTAAAAGGGAGGCTCTGGCCATTTCTCCTCGGGTAAAATGCAGAGGGACTGCTTTTTAAGATGGGACTGTGAGTGTTGTGGACACTCCTTAATTACCAATATGGAGTCCCCTTCTATTCCACAAGCTGTGTTGTTTTGGCAGAGAAAATGTGAGTAAGTGGAACTGCAACTAAGTTGAGTGAAAAAACGCACGGGTACTGCCGAATTTTTCATCGAAACAGTTGATTTGTCTTGTGTCTGGGAATTATAAAGGTCATACTGTTGCTTGCTAACCGGTGTCATTTGAGAGATCTACCTCTGTACGTTCAAATGATTGATTTGGGACTTTGCTCATGTGTGCAGTAAACCCTTTAATTCCCTAAGTCCTTCCTTTCCTCCATCTCATAGCCCATTAAGCCCGCTTCAGTTTATCTCCTGAGTTTCTTTTGAATCTGTCAATTCTTCCTCAACATGCTAATACTGAACTTGCCTGTCTGTTGCAATTAGGTCCTAACTCGTGTCCATATTTCTTGTTTCCTTCCAATCCATTCTTCACACAAGAAACCTTAAAAGCAAGTTGGAACATTGCTCATAGACAGCGCTCAAAACCATTGTTTTGAGAATAGAAAAGACACCGTTGGCCTTTAAGACTCTTCTTGGTCTAGAATCCTCTCTGCTTCTCTAGCCCCATCTTGTGCCACTATTGCCCCCACTTTCTTTGCTTCAGATACACTGAATTAACCTTAGTTCTCACTCATCTTACAGCAATCAGTTCAGATATTATTGTTCACTGTGATTCCTAGCATTACGAATTTTATTATCAGGTTTTGTATGAGGACTAAAACAAAACTGTGAAGTGGAAGAATTGAGTTCCAACACTTTCAGTCAACATGCATGTATTAATGATACCATTGTAGTCAACACCGGGCTAGGTTGTATCAGGGATACAGAAGTTCTGGCCATCTCTGGGTTTAGATATCCCTTATTTGTTGAGAGCTTTGCATTGTTTTGTTGCCTTTTATCTGTTTTCAAGATGGGGAAACAGGAACAAGGGAAGTATAGCTTATTACAAGGTGGGGTTGAATAAGTGGAGCAGCAAAATGCAAAGCAGAAAGAAGAGGGACCTACTATAGAGGGGTATGCTTTCCATTTTCAGGGCACACTCATCCTATGCAGGGAAACAGCATAACATAAAATTTGCCTAACAAAAATGTATTAATAGTTGGAAGGACTATCTCCCAGTTGGACAGCGGATGCCTGGGACTCGTTTCATTGCTTTCAAAGTTCCTTTAAAAAAGGTAAGCAAAAGTTATTACCGTATTCTTCCAGAAATCTGAATTCACCATATAGAGCCCTGGCTCTCAACACCGTCATACTCCATTTTGCCTTTTTATAGCAAATACTTTTTAATACCTCCTTTACTATCCAGAAATGGAATTTATAGATAAATACAACCTAGTTCTGTACTTAATTAAAAAAATCCCAATGGAATGCCCTAACTATAAATAAAGAATAAAGTAATGATTAAGACAGCAATATGTATCTCAGTATGTAAATGTTTGGGGTTGACTATACTAGAAATAAAGAAATGGTCAGTTACTTGTACTATGAATGCAATAAACTATGGACTTTGATTGATAATGATGTGTCAGTGTTGGTTCATGAATTCTCACCAATGAAGCACACTGGTATGGCATGTTGATAATGGGGAAGGCTGTGTGGGTGAAGGAGAGAGGGTATAAGTGGGAACTGTGTACTTTTTGCTCAGTTTTGCTGTGAATGTCAAACTGCTCTAAAACTAGTCTACTAATTTAAAAAGAAAAGTGTGTTGCTGGCACTTGAATAACCAAACAGATCAATGGAACAGAGAACATAAATAAGCCAAATACATAAAAGAATATTTAGCAGTGCAAGCCATCCTTCATATAGGTAGGTATTGAAGAAGTATTTATTTATGTGTCTACTTACAGGCACTCTGCTTGGAGCTGGCAATCCAGTGGTAGGCAAAATTGATGTGGTCCCTGCCTTCTGGGAATTTACAGCCCAGTTAGGAGACCAACATGAAATAAACACACATAGAAATAAATATATAGAAGGGAGCTTATTTCTTCTGTCTAATCTCTCTGGAAGAAAGGATTATAATATCGCTTTTAAATTCCAGAGGAGGAAGCTTTACTTTGAATCTCATATGTTAGCATTACAGGGTTTGAATAAATGGATAATATAGTAAAGGATTTTAAACACATGTTCCTTCTTATTTTATACTTTCTGACAGAGTTTTGAAAAGAATCTTGCTCCAGAAGAATGTTTTTCCCCCTTGCATCTTTTTTAACATAATCCAAGAACAGAATGAAGAACTCGGGCTGATAATTGACCTACCGTACACGTGCCGCTATTATAAGCCAGAGGTAAATGGAACCCGTAGTTGAAAACGACCTTCTTTCTGTTACTGTCATAATTCATAGTAATTCAGTAGTTATCATCTTATGCTAAGGTGAATCCTGGCCTTCTTTTCATGGGTTCAGAAAGGGAAGCTAGTGGTTTCCTTAAATACACATTTGTAATTGCTGTTTCAAAATGAGATGAAAGATATGAATTGAACTATAGTATTTGGCAGTAGGCTGTAGATATGCTGAATAAATTCTATAAGCTTCCATGTTCTATGTTTTGAAAACGAAGTAAACTTTTAGCAAGAATATTAGTAGCCTAAAAGGAAAGAAAGGTATGTCCATTATGTCTTTAGCACTTATTTGAAGCAGCTGCCTGAGCATGTTTAAGCATCAGGGTAAAAGACAATCGTTCTCTAAGTTTTATGCTTTCTTTTCCTAATACCTTCTGAGAGAGTACAGAAACCCATATATTCTCTTGCCCCATGTAGGACATACCAGTGCAAAAGAATTATCCTTCTTCTGACCTGTCCCATGGCCTTGGGAGACAGTAACACCTAAAGTTTGTTAATATTTGTATAGCCATTTAGAAAGTTCTTTCATATCCATTGACTTAGTTAATCTTCACAACAATGCTTTGCTGTTGAAGTGGAAGTAGTACTGAGATCTCCTTCTGAGTGCTTACTCTGCACTAAGCTCAGAGGATAGACAACTACAATTACTAATTTTACAGACGATGAAACTGATACTCGGACAAGGAAGAACTGAAATTTCAACTCAGTTATTCCTCTTTTTTTTACTGTGGTAAAATATACATAAATCATATTTATTTTAACCATTTATAAATATGCAGTTCAGTGGCATTAAATACAGTCACAGTGTTGTGTAACTATCACCACTGTCTATAACTCAAACTTGTTCATCATCCTCAACATAAACTCTGTAACCGTCCAACAGTTACAACCCCATTTTCCCTCCCACTAGCCCTTAGTAACCTCTATTCTATTTTCTGTGTCTATGAATTTGCCTCTTCTAGGTACCTCGTGTAAGTGGAATCTACAATATTTATCCTTCTATGTCTGGGTTATTTCACTAAGCCTAGTGTTTTCAAGGTTCATCCATGTTATAGCATGTAACAAAATGCCATTCCTTTTTTGCCTTAATAAATCCCACTGTGTGTATATACCATATTTTGTTATTCATCGGTTGATTGACACTTGGGTTGTTTCCACCTTGTAGCTATTGTGAATCATGCTGCTATGATCATTGGTGTACAAATATTTGTTCCAATCCCTGCTTTCTGTCCTTTTAGCTGTGCAGTGTAGGTAGTAGCAGAGTTGTTGGATCGTATGGTAGCTCTACGTTTAACATTTGAGAAACTGCCAAATGGTTTTCTACAGTGTCGTCTTGTTTTTAAACAATTATCAGAAATTTTAAACATATACAAAAGTATACAAAATACTGTAAATTTTCCCTGTATACCCATGAACTCATCCAGCTTTAATATTTACCAACTGATGGCTGTCATGTTTTATCTATACCCCCACCTGTTTCACCCCATTCCATGTTATCTTGAAGCAGCTCCGAGACAACATGTAATTATACCTATACATTAAAAAAATTATTTATTTATTTATTTATTTATTTACTTATTTATTTATCTTTGGGCTGGGTTGGGTCTTCGTATCTGTGCGAGGGCTTTCTGTAGTTGTGGCAAGCAGGGACCACTCTTCATCACGGTGCATGGACCTCTCACTATCGCGGCCTACCTTGCTGTGGAGCACAGGCTCTGGACGTGCAGGCTCAGTAGTTGTGGTTCTCGGACCTAGTTGCTCCGCGGCATGTGGGATCTTCCCAGACCAGCGGTCGAACCCGTGTCCTCTGCATTGGCAGGCAGATTCTCAACCACTGTGCCACCAGGAAAGCCCCACCTATACATATTTGGTATGTATATTTAAAATATAGGACATTTATTCCTTAATATCATTTTTTAATAGTAAATACCCAGTGAGTGCTCAAATTTGCAGTTGTCTCCTAAATGTCATAAAAAATTGTTTTTAAGAATTTTACATTAGATCCAGATAAGGTCCACACTTTGCCGTTGATTGTTAGATCTCTGAAGTCTTATTTAATCTATAGGTTCTCCCTCCATGTCTTTCTCACTTTTTTTTCCTCCTTGAATTTTATTTTTAAAGAAAGCACGTAATTTGTCCCATGTAGATTTTGATGGTTACATTCCATGTGTTCTTAACATATTCTTCAATCCTTTTATTTCCTGTAAATTGGTAGTTGATCAGAATGAAGCTTGCGTGTTTTGTTTTGGCAAGACAGTGTCATAGGTGATGATGTGTTCTTCCATGGAGACGTATAATTTTCTCTTTCTGTGATATTAGCAGTCACTGATGATTCATACCTACATCCATTAATTCAGTTAAGGCTTCCAAAAATGGTGGGGGCTTCCCTGGTGGGACAGTGGCTGAGAGTCCTCTTGACAAAGCAAGGGACACGGGTTCGTGTCCCGGTCCGGGAAGATCCCACATGCCGCAGAGTGCCTGGGCCCATGAGCCTTGGCTGCTGAGCCTGCGTGTCCAAAGCCTGTGCTCCGCAATGGGAGAGGCCACAACAGTGAGAGGCCCACGTATCTGAAAATTAAATAAATAAATAAATAAAATGGTGAATTCTGTTTTTCTTTTTTTCACTTATAAGCTGGATATATTTCTATAAGGAGAAGATTCCCCTCATCAACTATTTGGTTGCCCAGTTGTAGAGGCATGATTCTCTTCTTTAATTTAACAGTTTTCAAAATAATGAGTTGATTCACAAATATCCTCCAGTGGTGATCAATTTTTTAAAATTTATTTATTCATATCACTGTGGACTCCGCTATAGTTATTATTGTAACTTAGGCCCTATCTTGGGCCAGTTGGAGCTTCTCAGTGACTCCTGAGTCCTTTTGACATGACATCAGTTGTTTCTAGACTTTTTCAGTAGGCAGAGCTAGGAAATATGTATGTTTGTTGCTACTATTTCTAAAATATGTCATAGGTTCATACTGCTACTTTCCATTTAAATTCAGAACTAGAGAATTTTCACTTATCCTTTTCTGTCTTCTATTGATAGTCTACTTTCTCCCACCCCAAGAATACCAGTTCTCAACACTGTCTGAAATTTGCTCTATTTTCTAATTCGAATCCAAGTTCTTCTGATTCTGTTCTACTATTCTACTTAGATCACAGCCTCTGTATGGCCCCTGAAATGTAAGATAGAACATAAATATAGGTAGAACTGTTTATATCATTTTGAGTTACATGTGCATTCATTCACATAGATTTGCTTTTCGTTTTGCATGCCTAGTAACTGTCCATTCTGCAGTTTTAATGAAAATCAAGTGATACTTACTGGTTAAAGCAGCTTTGGAGAAAATGGCTCTTATCAGAATGACTGACATACTAAGTTTAATGTCCTCTCTTGGTTTATATTCCGCCTTCTCTAATTAATTTTTTATTCTTTCCCTACAAAGGAAATAATACATATTTTCATGGTTTTGCCTTATAGGACTTACCAGAAATTATTCCTTATTTAAACATTTGTACAATTGGGCATCCGGTGCCAGATGATGATACTATTATTAAATTTCAATGTGCTGTTAGTGGATTTCTGAAAGAAAATAAAGATAATGGCGAGTTCTTTTTGTTTTGTTTTTTTTCCCTTTACCTGAACTTTGGTATGCATTTTGAGTGGGGTTGGGATTTTTAACATTTTTAATAGTTGTGACATTAGGCCTGTTGTGTTTGGTAACATGAAGGTGGAAATGTCATTTGGTGCTGATACAATATGGTGTTTTTCCTGTTTACGGTCACAAACAATTTAGTTTAGTTTGGAAAGTGAATTTTGTGAGAAATATGAACTGAACTAGCTTACTTATCTCTTTTTTAAACATTTGAATGGAAAAGACATAAAAAAATAAAAATGTTGTTTGGTCCTATTTATTGGTTGAGAGGTGGAAGAAAAGGTTAAGACTCTCAGGTTCTTAGTGTATATAAAAGAGAAAACATAAAGCAAAATTTCGGAGTGGGACAGATCCCTAGAAGCCAAACAAAGCAGAGTGGACCAGAAGAGTGTCTTCCTCATCATATGTGTTTAAGATATTTTTGCTGCTTTTATACTTTGGGTGCAAGTGAAGAAGAACACTGCCACCTCTTATTCTTATCTTGACAGACAGGAAGAACTTAAAAGGCTGGTGTTTTCTTGTTTCTGCTTTAAGATGTACTCTCTTGATACTAGGTCTTAATAGCGTCTGAATTTTAAGGATCCACTTGCCTTTTTCTACCATCTAACTATCAGAAGGAACATGGTATTTGCCATGTTTTAAGACTGAGGTATCTTTTGTCTTTGGATCACCACTGAACCACATGAGAAAGTGTTCGTTTTTTCCTTTCTAAATTTAGCCTGAGGAGTGTTCACTTTATTAAATAAACCTAACAGACAGTACATATTCCATATATATAAACAATGATAAAGACATATACATAAAACAGGGAGTAGCAAGAAGGAATAGAGATGGAGGTGGGAAGATAGGGGCTAGGAGGTGAGAAAGAGAGGGAGAGACTGGAATTTCAAGATAAATTTTCATTCTATAAGCTGGTTGCTTAATGCAGGTCCTAGCTCTTAAATATCTTAAGCCCTATTCACAGATCTTCCCTGTACTTTAGCTTTAAAACTTGAGAGGCTTGGCCTTGCCTGTGATATCCAGGGTGTCTAGAAAGGAGGCAAATTTTCTGATTTGTGTAAACTGTAGTCACAGAAATGTTACCTCTTAAGATGTTAGGGTGCAGCTGCCGGCCTCCTCACTTCCTCCAGGCTCCTTTGTGTGTGTTCTGTGTGATCCGCGTGGGCTAGAAGATCCTTACAAGTGCATGAGAGCACGTTTGTCAGCCTTGATTGTTCACAGGTTATACCAAGTGTAGTCCATTGCATATGCTGACTCCTCTGTGGGTCTTCTGCATGCAGTGGGCTAACTTCACCATGCTCTCTGCCATTGCAGTCTCAGGACCTTAGTTATGATCCATTGGTGGCTTCCTCTGCTATAAGCCCCTCCCACAGATGCCAGGCTCACTGGTAATGAGGAGGAGACGATACTATCCACTCCCTAGAATTCGAAGAGACTCAGAAAATAAATTGTTTCAGTAAACGCCGAGAGCCTTAGAGGTTTGTTGTTCGGGCACGGGGATACAGAGGTGACTAGAAGTGTTTGTTCAGTAGCAACTTACAGTTATCTTGGAAGATAAACATGTAGTGACTCTAAGTGGGTTAATTATAATAAAAGAATCAAGTGCAGCAGGAATATAGAGGAGAAACTGAGGAAGGCCTGACTGAGGAGACAGCGTTTGAGCTGAGCTTCGTGGAAGAGGATTTTGCTGGAATGAGGAAAGGACAGCTGAGCTATTGCGAACAGGTACCGAAGGCACAGGGCTTGAACTTGTGCTCTGGAGGGGCAGCCTCTTGTGTGACTAGAGTGTAGTGTGAAAGGGCAAGGAACTCATACATTCCTTTTCAGCAAATATTTATAAAACACCTTCTAAGTTGAAGGCACTGTTCGAGGCAGTAGGAACAGAACCAAGTTCGTGCCCTTATGTATTTTACATTCTAGTGCGGGAGAGAGATTAGTAAATAAGAAAATATGTGGAGTGTCAAGTGGTGGTAAATGCTTTGGAGAATAGAAAAACACAAGATGAAGAGGTGAGGGAATGTGGTAGGTGATCAGGGAAGTCCCCTCTATTACGATGTCAATTGAGCAGAGACTTGAAGTGAGAAAAAAGCCATTAGATATCTGGGAGAGCGGAGATGTGTTGGGAGGGTGTGTTCTGAAGCAGAAGGAAAAGTAGGTGCAATGTCCCTGAGGCACGACTGTGCTTGGCATATTTGAGGAATAGTATGGAGGGCAGTGTGGCTGGACAGGGGAAAGTGAGTGAGGGCAGAGCAGTAGAGAATGGGATCAGGGAGGCTGGCAGGGGAAAGGAGGGAGGTGGATGATGTAGGTCCTTGTAATTTAGTTTGAACTTGTCATTCAGTTGGAGAGACAGACTGGTATTTGTTTATAAAGAGTACTCAATGCTGTGCTAAAATCTTGGGCTTTATTCTGTGCTAAGTGAAGATATTTAAGGAACAGAGCAATCCAGCCAAGTTCCTATTTTAGAAAGGTAACATCTTCCATGTGGAAGATCAGTTGAAATAGGAGTGATTGTTAGAATTGTAGGGCGGTAGTAATCCAGGCAGGAGATGACGAATGCCAGACACCACGTAGTCACATACATACCTTTTGCAGAGATCAGCTACATGTTGTTGTTTTTATTTACTTCCTCATATAATTTTATTAAGTACTGGTCCACGAAATACTGTGGCATAATTGCAAAAATGTGAGACTCGATTCTAGTCTCTTTTCTGTTTGCCTGCTGTGCAGCTTAGGCTTACGTCTGAAGCCTTACTTTTTCATTGTGAAATAAGCACGGTGCTACCCACCTGAGACCTGCTCAGGCACGTAGACCCGTCGCATGTGAGGAGCAGTGAATGAGAGAAGGAATGGAGGTGCTTTGGGACCCCAAGAGCCCTTCAGAATCTGTTTGTCCTTTTTAATATTGAGCATTAAAAGTGAAGGCATTCCATTTCTTTCCCTCAAAAACAAATTCCATTCTTCTGATAGCCTGTTTTTTTTCCACTCAATTTTACTATAGTCAAATCAGTTCCTGATGGACATTCTCCATCCATACAATTGCATCTGATTGGAGACTATGCAAAAATTCCCAAACACAATGAATTTTGACTTTATACTACTTAATTCTTTATAGTATGTTCCTGCAAAGACACTCTTTTCTTCAGAGTTTTTCCTTTTCAGGATAGTGGTCGTGTTGTGGTAACTAATAAAGGCTACTCTTCAGAAAATTGTATAACTTGTTTTTAGTGTTTCTACTTTGCTTACTTAATTCCATATTCCCTTTTTATATACAGACTTATTGGTGTCCACTGTACCCCTGATTTAAACAGGACTGGCTACCTCATCTGCAGGTGAGTGGCCAACCCCAAGAGGCAGACCATGTTTAAATTGTTCTGTTTACAGTAGTAATGTAAGTTAATGTAAGCTGAATGCAAAAATTGCAGTCAGAGAAATGTATGAAGTGGAAGGCAATTTTGCCCCGTACTCAGAGTTTATGACCAGTAACAATTTAGCACATATATTTTGAGACATAAAAAATCCAGATATAAGCATATACAATGGTCCCTTGGTATCTGCAGAGGATTGATTTTAGTACTCCCCATGGATACCAAAATCCTCGGATGCTCAAGTCCCGTAATGTAAAATGGTGTAGTATTGTCGGCCTTCCATATCTGTAGGATATGAAACCGTTGGATATACAGAACTGTATGTACATGTGATTTAATGGTATAGTATTTAGACATTCTGGTTTATAATTTAATATATGGTGGACATATTTCTATGAAAATATTTGGAGACCTCAATCTTATTTATTTACTTATTTATTTATTTATTATTTTTTTCCTCCAAATTTGCTTTAGGTAGTTGGATATAAATTAATGAACAAAAACTTAAGCAAGATACATGTAAGAATTTAATAGAACCTGATACTCTGATTCTTTGAGTTTTTCTCAAACTCATCATGGGGCTTGTAAGAAAATTAACCAACATGGACACTACTACAGTTGAATGTCAAATCCTTAAGTGCTTATGACATACCAAATTCTTCAATAATGCACTTATGAAGAACCCTTCAAGAGACTTGTGTTTTGTATGTAGAAAAGTGTTGATTTCTTTGAGGAGTGAAGCATTCAGCTTTAGTGGATAAATCCTTGTTAGGCTGAGGCAATCATTATCATACCCCTCTTTGCCATAAATTGTCTTATGAATGGTCATATCAGTCTGTTTTGGCAAATGAGTAATGAGGGCAAGGCTGTTATTGTGCTTATGAGAATGATATTTTTCTCTGAAAAAGATAAATATGCATTAGGAAAATGACCATTTGGACTCTTTTTTTGCTTCCTCCTTGTTTTGTTAGAATATGATACTTGGTTTTACAGCAGCCATGTTGTGACCCTGAGATGATCGTATGCCAATAAGGACAAATGATAGATTAGAAAGAACCAGCAAAGACAGAAAAGAGCACCATCAATAGTAACAACAATCACAGCAAAAGAATAATGGGACCTTAACTTGTGGAGTTCCTATAAAGTAAAAAACAAATGCTCTATGTTTATTCTTAAAAACAAGAACTATGCAACCAAGCTTAAAACTACTTTTTTTGTGTGCCAGTGTTATAAAATGTAGCTATTAAGTAAAACCTTGACCGAGATGCCAGCAACTTCAGAAAAGAATTTGGATAGGGGGAAGCAGAATGTTATCTCACTTAGGAAAAACAACCACTGTCTTTATGCTAATCCTTGACACAGAATTAAAACATATATAGGTGCTGTAACACTTTACACAAATCCTATGTACTGGAGCAATAACAAGATCTAAATACAATTATATTTTTAAACCCTGGGTGAAGGCTTTCCATAAAAATAGCATCCTACGTTTCCCGCTAGATTTCTAAACTATCACATACTTTTCCCCAACATCTGCAGCTGTTAAGGAATTTTTAGGAAACTTTCATGCATGATCTTAATTCCTAATCCCCGGCTCTTTGGGCTCAAAGACAAAAGATCAAAACCACCAAAAATGATGGTTCTCTTGAAGTCAGATGAGAGACACGGGCTCAGTTAGACGCGTAGGACAAAAGCAGTGCTGCATCAGCTGTCTCCATGCAGGAGGGGCACGTAAGGGATCTCATCAGCCAGTCATCTGTACAGCCCAGGTGATCTGCATACACAGCAGAAATCAAACTGGGTTCTCATAAGCAAAGTCCATCATACAGATCACACACTCCCGGATCTTGTTTTTAATATTGGTTTTATTTTATTGATTGATTTTTTCTTGTTTGTTTGTGCCGGGTCTTAGTTGCAGCCGCTGGGCTCCTTAGTTGTGGCATGCAAACTCATAGTTGCGTCATGCGTGTGGGATCTAGTTCCATGAACAGGGAATGAACCCAGGCCCCCTGCATTGGGAGTGTGGAGTGTTTAGCCAGTGCACCACCAGGGAAGTCCCCCGGATCCTTTCTTCTGATCCATTTCTTCCAGGGTCATAAACACCTTTAGGCTGATGCTGTGTGAGCCTATTCTTTGAGCTATCCTATTTGGTTCCTCTCAGCTGAGTTGCTAGGCGAGTCTGGCTAGGTGTTGAATGATAGACCAAAACTGGAACTTGATCCAGATATGGCAGCAGCAGCTCCTGACCCAGCTCCGTCCCCTTGCCAAAGCTAGCCCAGTCGGACTGAGACTTGTGAGGCAGGGAGATGTCATCCGAAGTGGGGTCTTAAGGCACTTCCTCATCTTCCAGGGCTTGAGTGTGTGTTCCGTGTGCTGTTTTGACAGTCTTCCAACCTCATTCTTTTTTTTTAATTAACTAATTAATTAATTATTTAAAATTTATATTTGAATTTTAAACATTTATTTATTTTTTATGCAGCAGGTTCTTACCAGTTATCTATTTTTTACATATTCGTGTATATATGTCAATCCCAATCTTCCAATCCATCTCACCACCACCGACCACCGCCCTGCCCCACTTTCCCCCTTTGGTGTCCATACGTTTGTTCTCTACATCTGTGTCTCTATTTCTGCCTTGCAAACCGGTTCTTCTGTACCATTTTTCTAGATTCCACATATATGCATTCATATACAATATTTGTTTTTCTCTTTCTGACTTACTTCACTCTGTATGACAGTCTCTAGGTCTGTCCACGTCTCTACAAATGACCCAATTTCGTTCTTTTTTATCTCTGAGTAATATTCCATTGTATATACGTACCACTTCTTCTTTAGCCTATTATCTGTCGATGGGCATTTAGGTTGCTTCCATGGCCTACCTATTGTGAATAGTGCTGCCTTGAACATTGGGGTACATATGTCTTTTTGAATTATGGTTTTCTCTGGGTATATGCCCAGTAGTTGGATTGCTGGATCATGTGGTAATTCTATTTTTAGTTTTAAAGGAACCTCCATACTGTTCTCCGTAGTGGCTGTATCAGTTTACATTCCTACCAGCAGTGCAAGAGGGTTCCCTTTCCTCACAGCCTCTCCAGCATTTGTTCTTTGTAGATTTTCTGATGATGCCCATTCTAACCGGTGTGAGGTGATACCTCATTGTAGTTTTGATTTGCATTTCCTTAATAATTAGTGATGTTGAGCAACTTTTCATGTGCCTCTTGGCCATCTTGGAGGCCGTCTCTATGTCTTCTTTGGAGAAATATCTATTTAGGTCTTCTGCCCATTTTTTTGATTGGGTTTTTTGATTTTTTGATAGTGAGCTGCATGTCCTATTTATATATTTTGGACATTAATCCTTTGTTGATTCGCTTGCAAATATCTTCTCCCATTCTGAGGGTTGTATTTTCATCTTCTTTACACTTTCCTTTGTTGTGTAAAAGCTTTTAAGTTTCATTAGGTCCCATTTGTTTACTTATTTATTTTTAATGCTGCATCGTTCCTTTGCTCACTGATGAACATATAAAAGCCAGAAGTTGTTGATATTATAAAACGTGAAAGTAATGAACATTCCTGTGTGAGCACCATTCAATATATATGCTTTGTCTCAGTTTACTTCATTCAGAATGGAACTTCTGCATCACAGAGTTTATGTCCTTATGCTTTTGGTGGATGTTGCTACACTGTAGCAGTTTATGGTTGTTCATGCAGGAAATACTTATTGAGCATGTGTTATGTTTAAGCACTGTGCTGGGTGCTAGCAAAAAGACTTGTGAAATTTTGTGAGTGAAGAGACTTGACCTGCGCTTTGTGAATTCTAACAGTCCAGAGAGGGAATAGATATTCAAGAATCATACTCTGCATGTAAAATTACAACTCTGACAGGTGCCAAGGAGAAGAACATGGTACCATGAGATCATATTTTAGGGAGGACTTGATCTCATCATGGAGATTAGAGAAGGTTTATTTACAGATGTTTCAGCTGATATCTGAAGGATGAGTAGGAATTAACCAGATAAGGACATTGTGGAGAGATTTCTGAGCATAAGGAATAGCAAAAGACCCTATAAGAGGAAAGCATATGCTGTGTTGGAGGAACTGGCCTGGAAAGTGGGGCTGTTGGGGGAGCATGTGATTATAATGGAGCTACAAGTGTGGGGTAGGAGCTCAATTGTTCGGGCTTATGTTTAAGGTTTCAGACTTTAAGAGTAATAGAAAACAATTGAACTTTTTTTGTTGAAGGTGAGTGTGTGGAACATACCCAACTGCCCTTTCAACCTATCATTTTGCTACCGAGAGGAGAATGCACTGCAGGGAGAAAGAGTGGAAGAGAGGAAACAAGTTAGGAGACTGTTGTAGAAATTGGGGATAATGGTGGCTTGGAGCAGGGTATGGTGGTCATTTTGGTGGAAAGCTGTGCACAGATTCTAGAGGTATGTAGCAGTATCATTGTTAGCACTGGTGGTGGGTTGAGGATGAGGGCGAGGGAGAAATAGCCATCAGTGATGGTGATTCCTAAGTTTCTGGCTCCGATGGTTGGTTAGATAGGGTTTTGTAGATATGATCTTCATATTTATCCTGATTTGCCTTTTGTTATTTGTTGGTTCTTGATGAATACTCTGTCATATTAAGTCTCCTGTTTTTAGCGTACAGAGCATTTTCACCGAAACTGACTGTTGCATGTTATCAGATAACTTTTTAACATCTGCCAGTTTGGTCCTGTATATTATTCTCTTTCATTTATTAATTAAATTTTTGTATTATTGTAAATAATTATATTAATAGCTCTTCTAAAGTTGCGTTATCCTTGCGTCCTTGGAGTAACGCCTTTTTGTAGTCATGGTGTATATCATTCTTTAATAATTATTGATTAGATGTGCTGATATTTTCTTAGGATTTTTATATATATATTTGTAAAGCAAAATTGGACCTTTTTTGCAAAGACTTGATTTTCTTTTCTTTTTATTTACAAATGACTCAAATTTTGTTGTTTTGTAGATATTTGATTGATACAGAAGGCATGAGGCCAGATGCTGCAATTGGATGTAAGTATAAGGCTTTTCACTACTTTTCCGTTTTTATAAAATTTGAAGTTAGAAGTGTACGGGAATTTCTCAAATTTTGGAAAACGAGAAAAGTTTGTAATTCATTTCTTCTGACATAAGATAACCTTTTACTAAAAGTTTATACAGGGATGTATCTGGAAATAGATATGACAGCCTTAAAATTAGTCAGTGGATTTCAGCATTTTTTTTCTTTTTTAAATTTATTTAATTAATTAATTTATTTTTGATATTATATCCACTGCACAACAAAGGAAGTCCGTTTTTCTTTCTTCCTTCCTTCCTTTCTTCTTTCCTTTTTTCCTTTCTTTAAAGCTCCAACTGATTTAAAATACATGACTTCATAGTTTAAAAAATCTGCAGTTCATATAACCAAGGGGTTTATAACTTCTCCTCTAAAAGTTATATTCCTGGGACTTCACTGGTGCTCCAGTGGTTAAGACTCTGCCATTCCAATGCAGCAGGCGTGGGTTCAATCCCTAGCTGGGGAGCTACGATCCCACATGCTGCACAGCCAAAGAATAATTTTTAAAATGTTATATTCCTATATTATTGAATTTAGTTGTTTAGATTTTTTTTTCTTTTGCTGTTGGTGGGCCTGTCACTGTTGTG
Organism: Mesoplodon bidens; assembly: GCF_964165515.1. NCBI lineage: Eukaryota > Metazoa > Chordata > Mammalia > Artiodactyla > Ziphiidae > Mesoplodon > Mesoplodon bidens. The sequence continues at coordinate 2,784,950 of NC_138181.1, forward strand.
GCCTCTCCCGTTGTGGAGCACAGTCTCCGGACACACAGGCTCAGCAGCCATGGCTCACGGGTCCAGCCACTCTGCGGCATGTGGGATCCTCCCAGACCGGGGCCCGAACCCGTGTTCCCTGCATCGGCAGGCAGACTCTCAAGCACTGCGCCACCAGGGAAGCCCTAGATTTTCTTTTAATGTTTAGAAGATTTCCATTTATTTACCAGGAACAAACAAAACCTAATGTAAAAATAGTTTTCCAGAAACTATTTCCATCATTGTCTTCTTCCCTTTCTCCTGCAGACTGGTGTTTTCTCTTTACAAGGGCTCTGTCATTCCATAAGAAAGCTGCTCTTCTTCTGGTTTCATAAGAGATGGTGAACAGTGGTAAAATATCCAGGTTACCTAAATTTCTAGAGTACACTTCAGGGAGCGAATGATGCAGTGGGATGTTGGGGCAGAGTGAGAGATACAGATTCTGGTGAGACTGAGAGTCATTCACAAACATTACTGGGCTGTGGTGAAGGGAGAACAAAAATAAATGAGGTTCCTGCTGGTGGACGGGAAGCCAAAACGAAGAAGAATGGTGCATAGCTGGGCAGTGTAATTAGGACCATAAGTGCTGTGTCTTCTGATAGTAATTATGAACAGAAACCAACTAATAATTACTAATAACATGTAGGTGACCAACCCTTGAGAGCTGAGGCAGAGAGAAGGAAAGATGGCATTAGACCTCCTCTCTGGTTCATTGAGTTTCCCAGTCTGGGTTGTGACTAATCTTGGGTGAAATCATAACTAAATCATTTTTGCTACAGTGATCAGCTTTCGTGGGGTCCTTTCCCTGCACTCTGTCCAATGATAAAGCCCACTGGTTTATGCCACCTGGAAAACAGTTATTTCAAAAGAGTATAAGTGAAGCATTGATGAAACAGCCATGAAGAACATGTTTCCACTTGGCCTCTCACATCCTTTTCAAAGCGCTTTAAAACCTTTTTCATTCAAAAATCAATAAAAGAAAAGGATTGGGATCAAGTCCCATACCGAGGTAGTGTAAGAAAAAAAAAAAGAGAATAAGGAGCAGCATAGCATCTCTTCAGACAATAAAATCAAGTTGGAAAAAACAGGTCCGAAAAACAGATCAAAACTGTAACCTATTATTTCATAGTTGGCTAAAAGATGTTAGGAAAAACAATGGAAAAGATGAAAGAACGTGTGTCGAGGAGGGAATGGGAAGTTACTTTTTAATGGCTATAGAGTCTCTGTTTGTGATGGTGAAAAAGTTCCGGAGATGGTAAATGCTGATAAATGCCACCTATGGGTGTTTGGTTTTACTTGATCTTCTTCCATGAAAGGGTTTGGAGAGATTCAGAAACTATGCTCCTGCCTCTATCTTTCTGAGGTCCTGCTCAATATTTTGACATAATTATTTTTATTATTATTATTTGTGTTACACGGGCCTCTCACTGATATGGCCTCTCCCGTTACAGAGCACAGGCTCCAGACGCACAGGCTCAGTGGCCATGGCTTACGGGCCTAGCCACCCCACGGCACGTGGGATCCTCCCGGACTGGTACATGCACCCGTTTCCCTTGCCTCGGCAGGTGGACTCTCAACCACTGCACCAGCAGGGAAGACCTTGACATAATTATTTTGAATTTGGATAGTGCTGATGGCTGCACAGCACTGTGAGTGTCTTTAACGTTACTGAATTGTATACTTGAAAATGGTTGAACTACTAAATTTTGTTTTCTGTATATTTTACCATAATAAAATAAACAGATGAATGAACAGCATAAACCAGAACTAGGTAAGATGATAGAACTCAGGACAGAATTCAAAATAAAAGAAAAAAATTTAGAAAAGCCGACTAAATTTAAAATAATAAAAGAGTGGGGACTTCCCTGGTTGTCCAGTGGTTAAGAATCTGCCTTCCAATGCAGGAGATGCAGGTTCGATGCCTGTTTGAGGAACTGAGATCCCGCATGCCGCAGGGCAACTAAGCCCGACACCACAACTACTGAGCCCACATGCTGTGGAGCACAAACGCCACAATTAGAGAGCCCACGAGTAGCAAGGAAGAGCCCATGCACTGCAACAAAGAGCCCACATGCTGCAACTAATACCCGACACCTCCAAAAAGAAATAAATTAAATAAAACAATACAGGTGAATGAGCATAATGGATAGTGCCTTAAGAGAAACAAACAAGACAAGGAAAAATGTTTTTTAAATCAAATAGAACATAAAAAGAATTTTAGAGAAATGGAAAACATAAAAGATAGGCAAAAAGGAGTCAGGACAGCTCTGAAAAGAGTAATATAAGTACGTATAAGAATCAATTATACCATAAAAGTGACATATCAAATCCGTGGGACAGATGAGTCAATAAATTGTGATACATCCATGTTGAGGTATAAATAGTTCTCTGGAAGGATCCACAACATGGCAAAAGCAGATGCCTCTGAGGGGGGAAATGTGTGGCTGAGGAACATGGGGAAAAGGGTGACTTTTCATTGAATACCCCTGTGTACCTTTTCTAATGTTCTGTCATGTGAATTTCGTACCTCTGAAGGTCGTCTGAGTTCAAACCCCAGTTCCCCCAATTACTAGCTCTTAATCTTGGGCAAACTCTTCACACTCTCCAAGCCTCTTTATCTGTGAAATAAGGTCAGTAACTTAACCTGGTGCTGCCTGGCACAGAATCAACTGTCAATAAATGGAGATTATTAGTGTAAACAACCGAAATGCCGATCAATGGGAGAATGGAAATTTTAAATGTGGTGTATATGTGAAATATTATACAGTCGTAAAAATGAATGAAGTAGTGACACATGCTACGACATGGACGAACTTGAAAACATTATGCTAAGTGAAAGAAGCCCCACAGAGTGGCCACATTTGTATTATTTCATGAAATGTCCAGAAAAGGCCAAACCATAGTGACAGAAAGGAAATGAATGGTTGCAGGGACTGAAGGAGGAGGGGATGAAGAGAGCCAGCTGATGGTTACAGGGGCTTCTTTTTGGAGTGATGAATACGTGATGGGTTAGATGACGGTGATGGTTGCATAGGCTTGAGAATGTACGAAATGACACTGAATTTGCAGTCTCAGGAGGCGAATTTTATGGCATGTGAATGACATCTCAAAAAAATAATTTTGAAAATGAAAATTGCCAGTTTTCCCATTTTCACTATCCACTATCCACTATTCACTGCCTCCATCTCTCCTTTCTCCCCACGTCATTCCTTTTGACGCCCACCCCTGCCACTATCTCCCAGCCTCACTCCCTCGAGCTGCCCCACGAGGCCTCCCAGGGAGCCCCTGAACCGCTGGGTGCCTGTGTCCTGTGGCTGTTAGAGCCATTGCCCAGTGCCCGTGCCCCACAGCTCTCACCCATGACAGTGGACGCGTCCGTAGGATTTTTCTTGAGCGTTTCACTTGATGGTGATGTTTACAGAAGGTGGCACGCCCCCGTCAATGAAGGAAGCCCCTCAAGTTAATACTTAGGCCTGTCCAGAAGCTTGATCTCGTCCACCAGTAACCTCAGCATGCTGTGCTCTGAAAGCCACGTTGGACGCCTGCAGGCACTTGCAAATACTGAGTACTTCAGAGGCATTTGGGCCTCAAATTGAGGCCTTATACCTCCACATGCAATGTGACCTCAGCCCTTTGCTGCACCTCACCTAAGTGAAGTGGCACAGGAATACTGGCCTTGCCTGTCGTTGCCAGGCTTAACTGAATAGTGCATTAGCTGCCCTGGTGCTTAGGTGTTGAGTACATGGTGACTTGCATTCCAGGCCCTATTCGTTTCCCTCCTGATGCAGCACTTCCCTTGGCCCTGCCCCTATCGTCAGCTGCCCCTAGGATAACTCTGAGCCCTAGCCACCTCTCTGGGAGATTTCCCTATACCCCCACTATAATCACACCTGCATAAGGCAACTCAAACCTTTCAGACATGTGTCCTGAACCTCTTGTTTTCTTAAATACCTCTGTGGTGGTTGTGAGACTTAAGGCCAACCTCCCCAATAGACTTTTTCTATTTCTTCTAGTAAACCTAGACTCACCTTCCGTCATCTTCAGCTCTACTCACATTTTGTTCTTTCAACCCTGACCTCTGACCCTGCTTTTCACTTCTGCCCTTTCACCCTCACTCCTGCATCCTTTCTTAAATCCATGAATCTCTTTCGACCTTCCTGGCCCTGGGCCACGTTCCTTCCTCTTTCCTCAGTTTTTACCCCTTTCCTCCCCTTTCCTTCATTCTCCCATCCGACTTTCAGTCCTTCCTTTCTCATGCAGACTTTGATTCCAACCCCATCAAAAACAAAACTAAACCAAAAAAATTAAAGCACGCCAGAGTTATCAGCATCTCAAAATTCAAAAGCTTTATTACTCATCTATTAATTCTTTTATATTTACTTATTCAGTTTTATTTTTTTAAATATATCAAAATAAATAGAGAAATTTATACCTATCTTATTTATATAATGAAGAACAGCTGGTACCCAAGGTGGCACCAACAATCCCAGCAGCTCTTACTATAAATATCCGTAGTAGTAAGCAATTTCCATTTCTTTTTGCCTCTCAGTGAAAAACTGCAGTTTCCCCAAAGAGGTGTATTTGGCAGCATTCACACGTTCTTCTTGAGCCCGCCTCTTCATGGCCTCCCGCTCTGGTCTGTGCTCTTGTTCGATGGGCTTTGACATGACTGGCTCAGAAACGTTGGGTTCCCTCCATGGTCTTCGTTGCTTGCTGAAGTCTTGGAGTAGAAATGCGGTTTGGAGCTTGGGTGGGGAGTGGCGCTTAGTCACAGCAGGGGGAACAGGCTCCCGCTGGAGCGAAGCGCCAGATGAAGTTTTGTAGGGTGCAGGCCTAGGAGCAACAGACTGAGGGACACTAGGCTGGGTATGGTCGGTCCAACCCGGACGGGTTGGGTTGGTCACAGTTGGCTGAGCTGGTTTGGCAGGACCTGGCAAAGAGGCAGGAGCTGGCTGGGATGAAGTGGCTGCAGCAGGTTGAGCTGAGTTAGTAGAGGCAGTCTGGGCACGGTCTGCCACAGTAGGCAGATGTGAGACCAGAGACTGTGGCCTCCGAGGAGCAGGTCGAGCTTGAGGCTTGTCCCAGGCAGAAAAAGGCAGAGGTATCAACTTGACCTTCCCACGAGGAGGCAAGTGATCCTGGGATGGAGATGGAAACTCTGTTTCAGCACTGCTGTCTGGCTTCTGGGTTTTGACTTGAGGTTTCTCAGGGCTCTTACCCTCACGTGGGGTACGCTGCCATGGCTGGCTAGGTGGGGGTGACTGGGGGTCTTTAGGGTTGCTTGAATTTCCCAAGACCCGACAGGAAGAGAGCCCAGTTTTCTTGTCATTCTTCTCCCCCAGTGCATGAAAAACCTTCACAGACTCCAGCATGCACATGCCTAGGGAGGTTCGAGGCTTTTTGAAGTTCTCTTGGATAAGCTCAGTTTGGTGTTCCTTCCGCTTCATCTGGGGAATTCTTGGCTTCTCTTCTGCCTTGACTTTGTTCCCTGACTGCTTATTCTCTTCAGCCTTCTTTCTTCCCCTGGCCCTTGTGGTCTTTTCCTGCCCATGGCTCTTAGTTTTGCTGATCTTTCTGGATGCAGTTTTCTGAGGTTTGCCTTTGGAATGCTTGGCCGTGTTCAGAGGAGCCCTGTCACTGACTGCAGCATTGCATGGAACCACTTCTCCCCCTAACAGGCACTCAGGATTCTTTGGCTGGATTTTGGCCTTGGGAGCACCACTGATAGGCTCAGAGGCTTTATGTTTGTTCTTCCTGGGTTGATCAGAGGGAACCTTTAGGACACTTGGCTTTTCCTGTACCTGATTCATCTTAAGATGAATGGCTCTGGTGTCTTTGGCTTTCATCATGTCGGGACCTTTGGTTTGATCAAGACCTTTCAAAGAATTAAAGATATATTAGTAAAAATGCATAACAAGCAACAAAATTCAATCAATGTGAATGTATAGGTAGGCAAATTACATATAGACAAGTATTTCAATTGAAACTGGTACAAAGCAGACAGCCAAATAATAAGTATAAAAGAATTTCATTATTGTGCTCATTCGTATTTTTACCCAACAAGTAACAGGTATTAAGCCTGGTAGAAATATATATTTCAAAGAATAGAAATATAGAAATTTCTATATAGAAATATAGAATTATGTCATAAGCAGAAAGGAAGCTTAAAAAGTATCAAGAAGGTTTTTGTATGTATCCTAGAACTTAGATTATAATCATCTTCAGCATCCAAGAAGATGACATCCCAAAACCTAAAAAAACCATCATCACTTGAATCCAATTAAAAAAGATTTTCAAATGTAGGAAAATCCAAAGGACTCCACAATATTGTTTTAGATAAATGCAGATTTTTTTTCTTTGCCGCGCCACGTCGTGCTGGCAGTGAAATCACTGAGTCCTAACCACTGGACATTCCCTCAATGTGGGATTAGAGATGTGGGGCTCTACTTTTTCTATTCCTTCTTAGGTAGCTAAGATCTAAAAACGAACAGTGGCTGTTGATCAATGTGCTCTCTGTGTTAGGGAAATTACTGTGAAGATGAAAAGCAACCTTGCCGTAGAACCTGCATATCGCACAAAGGAAATAGTCCTTCTGATTCAATTTAGAAGATATCATTTAAAATTTTTAATTGGTAATATGTCTACATAGTTTAAAAATTTGAACGAATAAAACATTGAAAAGCAGACCCCTAGATAACCACTTTGGTTTCTTGTATATAGGAAGCATCATTACTAAAATATATTTCTAAAATGTTTATATTTAAAAGTATCAAGTGCCAACTGTATTCAGAGAGGCAATAAAAGAAAAAAACACTGAGTATGACTTTTCTGATAATCTGTCTTTCCTGGTGCTACCCTGTTCTGGGCTTACTTTCCTCCTTAGTCTGTTAAAATAAGGATTTGCTACAATCCACTTTGTTTTGCGCTGCTTTGAGCAGAATTCACTCTATGCTGTTTCTCCTTTAATTTAAAATCTTTGGTTCCCATCAACATTCCATTGCAAACTCCGTTTTACTTGAGAGCTCCTCTATGCTTTCCCTCTTCATTCTTATATTTTTTCCTATCACTTGGTTCCTATCAGTCTGGGCTGATGAAAACAATCCTAAACTTCCTTACGTTTGACTCTGGGCCTCCCTACAGCCCAGTACTCTCCATCCTCTCTCCCTATTTTCTTTTCTGATCTATTCGAAATATTAGTGGAGGGAGACCATTAGAGATGAAACATCTTGCTATATATTGCTAGTTTTCTATGTTACCTGGCTTTTCTGTGTTTCTGTTGAAACACTCTTGAGAAGTCTCTGATATCATTTTCTCCATGGGTACCCTTTAAGGCTCAATATTAGAACAGAAAGGGATCAGAGTGATCAACCAATGTAGTATCCTAACATAACAGACAAGAAAAAAATCAGTCGTTGTGAGACAGTCAATGATTTGTCCAAAGTCACACAGGTAGTAAATGCCAAAGTCAAAAGTGAAGTTAGGTCTCCAGACTTGTAGTTCAATACTTTCCCACATTATTCCATGCTATTTTGAATCTACTACTAAATTTAGGGGCAAAATTAATCTGACGAAATACTTTAAAAAGTTTCTTTTCTTACGTTACATGGCCAGAGAAGAAGAGGAAACATCACCTGAAGATAGAAGGGATGAGGAGACAACACCAGAAGATGTCTGAGTGGCTGCAGCTGAACAGTACAAATGTCACTGGACACTGGTGACTGGTGACTGGTTCCTGGTCCATTGTGATGATCCGACTTTATTTATGACAACTCCACATAAACCCCAAGACTCTACCAAGTGGTAGTAGGTTTGGTAGGAGAATGATGTCAGAAAGCAGGCAGTTGAAAGATATGAGATAGCCAATGGGGAGGTCCGATCCCCAACAGGACGGTGGGGATGGGTGGAGAGGGTGTAGGAGAGCTAAAACAACACCTAAATTTCTTAGCTCTGGGGAGGAAATCCTAGAAGACAGATTTACCTCCCCCAGGCTCTTACATTAGGGAAATCATTGCAACATTTCTTACAGACGTTCATTAATATAATTAACAAACAGTTACTTATATTCTACAGAGTATTATATTTTATGTATCATATACTTAGAGCTATAAATATCTTATTTAATTAGTATCCTTAGGAAGGAAAGAGCCATCTAGTTTGAACTATTACAGTTGTTCTGAAATCATATCTGTCTAACTACTAACTTATAGCAGCTTTTAAGGAGCAAAAGTAGGAATTCAGAAGCTCTTTTTGTAACTTGCTTAAAGAGTAGGGTGAAGTTTGTTGGGTGTACCTTGTGGAGAATGTTGTGGTCCAAGGCTCTTCTCTTTTAGTTTCTTCTTGACTCCTACCTTCCTTGGGCTGGGCTAGGTTGGGCCAGGTTGGACTTGTGACTTACATTTCTCTTTTGCTTTCTTTTTTTTATTATGGGAATTGTTTCTAGGACAAGCCTTGATCTTGCATTCTTACCCTCATGGATGTTACTTGCTCTCAACTTCCAGCAGCAGGAGTCTTGTTTACAGTACTGGATGCTTCTTTCCACAACTTAAAAAATATATTTTATTGTTTTATTTATTTGGTTGTGCCAGGTCTTAGTTGTGGCTTGAGGGCTCCTTTGTTGCGGCTCACCAGCTTAGTTGTAGCATGCAAACTCTTAGTTGCGACATGCATGTGGGATCTTGTTCCCCGACCAGGGATCAAACCCAGGCCCTCTGCATTGGGAGCACAGAATCTTAACCACTGCGCCATCAGGGAAATCCCTTTCCACAACTTTCTATCTAATAAATTTAGAAATAGTTACAAAAGGAACAGGTGACATAAGTAAAAATGGTGAAGTTCCTCCAAAAATTCTCTCCTCCATAAACGCAAACTGTCAGAATCAACTTGGATCATGTTGGATATGCATCCATGAATGAACAATCATGTCACTTTTTAAAGTCTGTTGGTAATTAGTCACTGCACATCTCTTATTCAGTTCATTCATCGACAGCAAAGAATGTAGCTGTGTTGCTTCCTTGTCTTCCAGTGATAAACCCATGTGACATTTAAAAAAAAGATAATTGAGAATTGGCCCACAAAATGAAAGTGCAGCAAATAAATGAGAAGTGATAATGCTGGAAGTGAAATTCAAATTGAGCATACATGGAGTTGTATCATGAGGAAGTTAACACTTCTTTCTTCAAAGAGTATAGATATGCAGCCAGAAGGACTTAGTGAGGGCAAGCTTATCCACATAAATGAGGAAAGTGGCTGTCAGCAACAACTTCACATAAAAGGAATTCTCAGATTTCGTGAGATTGAAAGTTCAAAGAATAAAATGTTGGAAGGTGTTCCAAACTTAGAAAGGAGTATGACCATTCACCAAGACTTAGAGTAGATGCTTGCTCCATGTTACAAGACAAGAAGAGAGAGGCAAGCACTAGTCAAACTACTCTTGATAAGCATTTTACAAAGAAAGAAATTTAATTCTTAAATCTTCTAAATGCTTTGGATTTCAATGTACTAAATAAATATTAGTTTTACTAGTTTTTCATTTCATTGTGCATTTATAATTGTAGGAGAGTTTTTAATGTTAAAACATTTGTCATGGAAGAGTGGTAATTTCCCCCATTGATTATTATTATTTTTTAAAGTTATTTATTTATTTGTTTATTTACTTTTGGCTGCGTTGGGTCTTCGTTGCTGTGCATGGGCTTTCTCTAGTTGCGGTGAGTGGGGGCTACGCTTTGTTGCAGTGTGCGGGCTTCTCATTGATGTGGCTTCTCTTCTTGCAAAGCACAGGCTTTAGGTGCGCGGGCTTCAGTAGTTAGAGCATGTGGGCTCGGTAGTTGTGGCTCACAGACTCTAGAACGCAGGCTCAGCAGTTGGAGCGCAGGGGCATTGTTGCTCCACGGCATGTGGGATCTTCCTGACCAGGGATCAAACCTGTGCCCCCTGCGTTGACAGGTGGATTCTTAACCACTGTGCCATCAGGGAAGCCCCTCCCCTCACTTGATTATTAAGATCTCTTTGCATGGTTTCAAAGTGCAGGATCATGTTTACAGCCTGGCACTACTGTGCAAAGTGAAGATTTCTTATATATTAAAATTTAGCATACTGTGATGATAAGCACGTGAAAAAGCAGCATTTCAAAGCAATGCTAAAGGATAGGTACTTCACAAAAGGAAGCTGAGGGACTTCCCTGGTGGTCCAATGGGTAAGACTCTGCGCTCCCAATGCAGGGGGCCTGTGTTTGATCCTTGGTCAGGGAACTAGAATCCGCATGCATGTGACAGTGAAGATTTTGCATGCCACAGTGAGAAGTGTGCATGCCACAACAAAGATCCCACATGCCACAACTAACACCCGGTGCAGCCTAAATAAATAAACATTTTTTTTATAAAAATTACTGTTATAAAAAAAGGAAGGTGGGGAAACTGTCAAAGGATTTAGAAAACCTGTGGCTGTTGTCTGCTGTCCATGGTCAACATGTGGTTAAGCCAGGATATGAATATAGGCAAGCTAACTCTAGAGAATGTGCTCCTAACTAGTATACTATATTGCCTTCCTGTGGTAGGTATCCAATATATGGTTTCTTCTATAAAGAAAATGAATTTTAATTCATAAAAAATTAAAATTTTGTATATTAGGAAAGAACATATATGAAATTAATTGGCAAAGTACAGACTGGAAAAACATATTTATAACACCTGACACAACAAGGGGGTCAATATACAGGACATAGTGCCTTAGTTAACATGTCAGCAGGCTTTGGAACTGGCAGACAACAATCCAAATTGTAGCTTCATCACTTACTACTTACGTGACCCTGGGCAAGTTACTAATTAATCTTTGCAGTAGGTTTCTCATCTGGAAATGGGCACAATAATAGTACTTACTTCATAGAGTTGCTGAGAAGATAAAACAAGATAACATATGTAGGGCATCTAGCACGGTGCTTTGCTGTGCTTATATTAGTACTATGCAAAGATTATTATAAATCAATAAGAAAAGAATAATGAAAACAATAGAAGAACGGACAAAAATACATAGGGAGCAGTTCATGAAGAAGAAAAACAATTGTTCAAAATAGTAAATAACCAAAGCAATGCAAATTAAAATAAAAATCATATAATTTTTCTTCACAATAAACTAAATGCCCAAGTTTGGTAAGAGTTTAGGAAATACATAATAAAGGGAGTGAAAACTGATACATCCTTCCTAGAGGGCAATTTGGCAGATTGATGAAGTGATTTTAGGAACTTAGTCTAAGAAAAGAAAAAGGTAGTCAAGGATATATGCATGAGGATTTTTTTGTTTTTCTTTTTTAGTTCATTTATTTATTTATTTATTTATGGCTGCGTTGGGTCTTCATTGCTATGCACGGGCTTTCTCTAGTTGCGGTGTGTGGGCTTCTCATTGAGGTGGCTTCTCTTGTTGCAGAGCATGGGCTCTAGGCGCACGGGCTTCAGTAGTTGTGGCTCGTGGGCTCAGTAGTTGTGGTTCGCGGGCTCTAGAGTGCAGGCTCAGTAGTTGTGGCGCATGGGCTTAGTTGCTCCGTGGCATGTGGGATCTTCCCGGACCAGGGCTCAAGACCATGTCCCTTGCACTGGCAGACGGATTCTTAACCACTGCTCCAACAGGGAAGTAACTGCATGCGGATGTTTATTATAACGTTTGTAATTTTCAATACGAAAATTTGTAAACAACCTTAATGTCCATCTGTAGAGGGTTTTAGATGAATAAAAGTTATGAAATTCCTTACAGTGTAATACAATGCATCCAATAAAAATAATGGTTAAAATGAGGATCCGCCTTGTTCCAGTGACCATTATTTCCTGCTTGGATTCCTCCTTGCCTCCAGTTTCTCACCCTGTCAACTCATTCTTTATGCAGCTGCCAAAGGCACATCTAATCATGTCACTCCCTTGCTTAACCCTCTTATGGCTGCTCAATGCAAAACCCTCAAAGAGCCTCCAAGGCTGGAGGCTTAACCTCTTTCTTCCCTTCACACTCCAGTTAACATGCTTCTCAGCTGGCCTTTGTACCGTTATTCTCCCTAAGGATTTAGCATTTCTCTGAGCCACTTTGGTTAGAATCATCCTGTTTTGTCTTTTAATGAAACCTTTCATTTCTCTTTTGGAGCACTTATTTAAATGTTATTAAATGTTTATGTCATTATCTGTTTAATATATGTCTTTTCCATGAACAGTTAAATCCCAAGAGGGCCAAAATTATCTGTTTAGCCACGGTTTTACCCATTGCACCTAGTGGTTCTGATGCTTGCTCTTCAAATATTTTTTGCCCTTTTTTGCCTTTGAGTATGACTTCTAAGTTTTGGTTGAAAGCTAGACATAACATACTCGGTAAAAACAACTGAGGTAAATAGGCCTTTAATGTGAGTTTTTATGTTTTAGGAATTAAACTGTTTACCATTTGTTGCTAGTCATAGGTGCCAGAAGCTATCATTTCTTCCGGGGTCCTTTGTTTTCTTCAGGGGTTTCTTTTTTTCAGTTTATTTTGTGTTCCCTGCTCTCTTTGGGGTTTCCTTGAGACTTCTTCATTAAGATCTGAGACTTGAAGTTCTTTCCGTTGAAATCCCATTTTGATACAGGAGCCCTATTAATGCAGTGGAGGGGGAATGTAGGGGAAGGGGAATTGTCTACAGTTCTGTGATTAGATCTCAGCCTGTGTCCCTGGGATTTAACCTTTACAGGTGTTTTTCAAACTATATTTCCCATTAGGTAAGAGAATGCTAGAGGGAGCTGGTGTTGGGTACTTCCTTTCCTCCACATGGAAAGCTCAAGAGCACTAGATATGGGGACTTCCTTTCTCCAGGCTAGTTACGATCTGATAGAAACTAGGGTGGGTGCTCTGGTAAAACAGTCTCCCTTGAGGGAAGGCTTCCTTATGGAGAACAGACTGCGGGGGGGCTGTTGCTCTTCTTTGATCTTCACCCTGAGATCATGGTGGGACTCCTGGTGGCATAATCCATGAAAGGATGGAGGGCCTTGTAAAACTGCCCCCTCTGCTGGAGTTTTTAAGCATGTCCACAATGAGCCTCCAGAAATTCATCAATTGCAGTTTTAGTTTTGCTCCCCAGATCTAGGCTCTAGCAGAGTCCTGTGATTTGTGAAAATGAGATTCTCTGTATTCACTTATCTAGTTCTTGTGGGGGTGATAACTTGCCATGTGATCTCAGTTCTCTGACGGATTTAAGAATGGTTGATTTTCAGTTTGTTCAGCTTTTCTCTTAATGTGATGACAGAACTCATGATCTCTAAGCTCCAAACATATTGGACCACAAACTGGAAGTCTTTTAATCTCTTATAATTAAAATTAATGTTTACTTCTTTCCTCTGCAGATAGCTCCCTTTCATCTTGATTTGTTGGAAAAGGGAAGAGATGCATTCATGGAGTCCTTCTGCTTTCTTTAAAGCAGAATGTCACAGATTACTCCAGGAGATGTCACATCCTAGAATTAAAGCTTTCCTTGTTTGACCCATTCCAGAAACTTTGATGCCAAGCCCATACTCTTTAGGGGAGATATGTATGTAGGTGATTTGCCTAGGACTCTAAAAGTAAAAAAGTAGAAAATAGAAAAGAGATTTGCTGCATTAGAAAAGACTAGTGTGTAGAGTGTGGGCTCCTGTTGTACACTCGGGATGACCTAGCCCCCTCCAAGTCAGAGGTGGGTGAGAAGTAGCAATTCCAACAGACAAGGATGATCCTCCCTATTTATCCCTACCTTGGGCTCATTTTATCCTGGGCTGCATCACTTAAACTGAAAACACACTTTTAATATTCAGGGGTCAGTCCTTGTAGCCATCACATTGTGCTATTCTCCACACCCTATGAGTGGGTCCACAGGAAACTGTAAACAGGTCTGGCTTTCCATGTCACCACTCACACAAGCCAGTGCTTTTCCACACTTGATCTGCAGATCACAGACATGTGAGTGTTATGCAAAAGAACAAGAACAAAGCTTTCTTACAAGTTATGAAGACAACACAAGGGTTCTGGAAGGAAAACAGGGAGAGGGGAGGAGTCAGCTACAGGCAACAGGGGGCATCCCCTTGTTTCAGGACTGAAGGGGACGAGGCCAGGGCCTCTTGTTTACTGTCCTGAGGACTCTGAGCGCTGGGATGGGGCAACAGCCTCAAACCATCCACCTTTGGGGGGAAGACTGCAGGCCGGGGGTGGGAACGGAATGCTGTATCTCTGCATGCCCAGTTTGCTCCAGCATTACAGAGGTTAGGGCTAAGTCATCCATTTCACATCGAAACAGGTTCCAGACGAGCCCCAGCCTGGGAGGACCCTACCCAAACTTATTGACTCAGGCCAACTTTCTCCTCTTACACCCCAAGGTAATGAATCTCGGCCTGGAGGAGAATGACTTGGTTGATGTCCCAGTGGTTTTATGTCCAGCCAAGCACCTTGCCGTAACAGCAAGGTGGCAGCTTGCTGTGCCCACTGTGGAGGTGAGGCTGCTAGGAGTAGAGGCCGGAACCAACACGCCCCTAAAGGCAGCCTTGGCTGGGCATGGGCTGCACCCTCTGCTTCAAGTAGGGGGGCCCTGCCTGGGTGTGCCCCCAGGGATGTGACTTAAGATGGGAGCAGTAATGTCCTCAAACCGATGCTTATTGCTGGGTCCCGTGGTCACCATGGGGGTAGCTCTGGTGAGGAGGGCCCCAGAGTTCAGGCCCACGCTTCCCCCATTGCTGTGTGTGGTGCTCGGGGGCCCCCTGGTTCCTGCTGTAATGCTGAGAGCTGGAAAGATGCAGCTCATGTCTTGGGCAGCCACTCTGCTCCCAAAACCCAGCTGGGTGCTGGCATGGGTGCCCAGGGTGGAATTAAAATAAGGATTTGCTAAAATCAACTTTGTTTTGCCCTGCTCTGAGCAGAATTCACTCTATGCTGTTTCTCCTTTAATTTAAAATCTTTGGTTCCCCTCAACATTCCATTGCAAACTCCGTTTTACTTGAGAGCTCCTCTATGCTTTCCCTCTTCATTCTTATATGTTTTCCTATCACTTGGTTCCTGTCGGTGTGGGCTGATGAAAACAATGCTAAACTTCCTTATGTTTGACTCTGGGCCTCCCTATAGCCCAGTACTCTCCATCCTCTCTCCCTATTTTCTCTTTTCAACTAGTCGAAATATTAGTGGAGGGAGACCATTAGAGATGAAACATCTTGGTATATATTGCTCATTTTCTATGTCACCTGGCTTTTCTGTGTTTCTGTTGAAACACTCTTGAAAAGGCTCTGATTTCATTTTCTACATGGGTACCCTTTAAGACTCAATATTAGAACAGAAAGGGATCAGAGTGATCAACCAATATAGTATCCTAACATAACAGAGAAGGAAAAAATCAGGCGTTGTGAGACAGTCAATGATTTGTCCAAAGTCACACAGATAGTAAATGCCAAAGTCAAAAGTGAAATTAGGTCTCCAGACTTGTACTTCAATACTTTCCCTCATTATTCCATGCTATTTTGAATCTAGTACTAAATTTAGGGGCAAAATAAATCTAACGAAAAACTCTAAACTGTCTCTTTTCTTACCTGACATGGTCAGAGAAGAAGAGGAAACATCAAATGCACATGCAAGGGATGAAGAGAAAACACCAATGGATGTCTGATTGGCTGCAGCTGAACGGTGCAAGTGTCCAGTACAAAGGTCACTGGTCACTTGTGGTTATCCAAATTTATTTACAGACAACTCCACGGAAACTCCAAGACCCTACCAAGTAGTAGTAGGTTTGGTAGAAGAATGATGTCAGAAAGCAGGCAGTTGAAAGGTATGAGATAGCCAATGGGGAGGTCCAATCCCCAAGAGGAAGGTGGGGATGGGTGGAGAGGGTGTAGGAGAGCTAAAACACCACCTAAATTTCTGAGCCCTTGGGAGGAAATCCTAGAAGACAGATTTTCTTCCCCCAGGCTCTTACGTTAGGGAAAACATTGCAACATTTCTTACGTTCATTAATATAATTAACAAACAGTTACTTATATTCTACAGAGTATTATATTTAATGTATCATATACTTAGAGCTATTTATATATCTTATTAATATCCTTAGGAAGGAAAGAGCCATCTAGTTTGAACTCTTAACAGTTGTTCTGAATTCATGTCTGTCTAATTCATGAACTTATAGCAGCTTTTAAGGAGCAAAAGTAGGGATTCAGAAGCTCTTTTTGTAACTTGGTTAAAGAGCAGGGTGAAGTTTGTTGAGTGTACCTTGTGGAGAATGTTGTGGTCCAAGGCTCTTCTCTTTTAGTTTCTTCTCCTTGACTCCTGCCTTCCTTGGGCTGGGCTAGGCTTAGCCAGGTTTGACTTACGTTTCTCTTCTGCTTTCTTTCTTTTTTTCCCCCGTTTTCGGCATTGTTTCTCTGACAAGCCTTGATCTTGCATTCTTACCCTCATGGATGTTACTTGCTGTCAACTTCCAGCAGCAGGAGCCTTCTTTTCAGTGCCTGATGCTTCACAGAATAGACTCTGCCCATTGGAAGCAAATAGCAGAGAGCTAGGAGACAGAGCTGGTTGCAGACCTTCCCTCTTCCAGCCTTTGGTTGCAATTTTTTTGCCCATAATTTGCTACATCCGGTTCCTTGGGCCACACTGGCATCCTGCCATGCAGCTCTTTTATATGTGAGAGATATTCTGAATACTGCCCCTTTTTCTTTGCACAAAAGTATGTACAGTGTGGCAGTTACTGTAATCTCCTCCCCCTTGCAAACAGCCACTCTAGAATCTTGGACCTCTAGGATTCTCTGTCTTGTATGCTTGGGGGCAAGGCCAAGCAAAATGAAGAGGAGAATAATTAGAGAAGGAAGAGGACGTTGCTGGAGAACTGGGAGCAGATAAGGTGAAAGGGCCCAGGAGAAAAGAGATTCATGTAGATTTGTTGGTTTCTGTGGGAAACAAGTAGACACACTTTGGCCGCATTTTGTATGACCAGAAAAGACAGTCATAGATATAAGTAGCTCAGTAGTGCAGCAACTGCCATGAATTCTGTACACTAAAGAGAACAGTCTTACATGTATTTCTTATTGTGTTTTATGTCATATTACATTCTTAATAGAATTCACTGGTATATTTGTAGAATACAGATTTTTTTAATGCTCTGGTTTTGTCTACATGGTCATTTCCTTCTCATATTTTTAAGGACTCCAACATTGTAAGACATATTGCATGTTTTTCTCGTGACGATTGTTTATCTTGAAGCATCATGAACGAACTTGACCTGTTGGATTTTGTGGAGAAAGTTTAAAAAGTGTCTGTGAAAAAGGCATTGTGATGAGTCGCATAATGCACCCAAGCGTAAGGAGCAGATATCTCCCATCAGCCCAACGTGGCCTGGATTGCCTCTGTTTTAGTTCCCGCGGTTAGTGCTTTTCTCCCTAACCACTCTTGTGACTGTGATACTGTGAGTAAGGGCTGAGTTGCTGTTGATTTATATGTGAGGTTAGCTGGTTTGAGGGAGGAAACCTATGGATCCAGTTATTTTCCTTAGTGGTAAGCTTTCAGGGAGGGGTGCAACGATTGATCTTCCTGGGGACTTTTCTAGTACCATGAAGATATTCCATAGATGGGACCTCCAAAGACACACATTTAATTTTTAGGCCTGTTTTTCCTATTATGAGATATGAGTTGTTTCACTGATGGGGATGATGCTTATCTGAGAAGAAATTGTGAAAGGTGTTGTTGTATAGAGATGTGGCTTAAGCTTTTAAGTTTTTTGCAGGGTTTTTCCCCTAATCTTCCTACTTCAGATGGCCTACTTACATGATACTAATATGTGATGTGAGGCTAACAACTTACTAAATACCATCAAGCCAGATCAGTGTCTCTTTTCTCTATATTTCCATGGAAATCAAGGGACCCATAGCTACTGCAGGTTACGGTGGGTAGTGTGAGATTGGGGGAAGTGTGGTAATGCACAATTTGGTATCAGTAAAATGTTTACATATTAAAATATTCAGTTCCAACATTCAATTTTATTGAGGCAAACCCTTAGTTAGGCTTTTCCTGGTTCTGATCCTATGTAACTTATTTTCTCTCCTTAGTTCCAGGCATTTAACTGTTGCTTGCAGGCTCAGCTTCATCTTAACCTCTAAAAGAATCTTACATGTAGGGGGAAGAAACTAAAGAGCTCTATTTCAACACTTAGGAACATCAGGCCCTACCCTGACCTAAACCTTTATTCTTAGAGTTAGGGTATTGTCTTGTCCCGTATACCCACTTCCTGCATTTTGAAACCATCAGGTTAACTGAGACATGTCTTGGTGTAACATCCCCAGTTCATCTACCCCTGAGGCTCTCCTTAATTCTTCCCATTGTCACATTGTGATTTAATTAAATACTGGAATCCCTCAAACCCTTGCATGGTACCTGAGGCCCTATGGGATACTCATCGATTTTGTTAGTGTCAAATAGCTGTCTGATTCTCCAAATATCCCTTTCTCCTATATTTTCCATGCCAGCATACTACATACCCATTAAGGCATTGTTTCATCTCATGTTGCACCCACTCCCATCGAGAGGCCTACTCTTTGCTACTTCCCATACTTTCTGGAAACCCTGTTATGGCCAGGTCTGGATTTTTTTGTGTTCCCACCCAAAGCCTGTATCTTTTAGCAAGCTGGAACTATAAGGCCAACATAGATTTTCTAGTTTCTGATAGATTTATATCACAATTTGTACATTGTCATGTCTATAGATATTTCTATCAGTTGTACTTTTTGGCCATTACATGCCTGTTGGATATTTTTCATAAATTGCAAAAGAATATTTTATGACTTAGGACCAAATTGAATGTGTGTAATTGTAAGTTTGTAAACTATGTTGTTCTCACTTGTATCTTTTCTTTATCCAAATAGTAGTTTACTACCATTGTCCCATTTGTAATTATGTGGAAGCTTTCAGAATTGTAAATAAATGCTTGTGGAATGAAACTTGGTTAGACTGTGACTGTGCCAGAGTGCACACATCACCAAGGGGATGGAAAACAGGAAGGAACCACCTCACACCAGAGGGCCCATATCACCAAGATGATGAAGCACCCAGCAGGATCCACTTCACACCAGAGGGCCTAAATCACCAAGGGGATGGGAACCAGGTAAGAATGACATCACAGAAGAGTGCCACATCATAAAGGGGATGCGACACCAAGCTATATCCACCTTACACCAGTGGGCCCATATTATAAAAATGTGAGGAAGCCATGAGGTTCCACCTCACACCAGAGGGACCAGATCAGCAAGAGGATTGGTACCCAGCAGGATCCACCTCACACCTGCGGGCCAACATCACCATGCCAATTGGATCCAACAGGTGCTACCTGACAGCAGAAGGCCCACATCATAAAAGGCGAGGAACACAGCAGGGACTACCTCACAGAAGAGGGCCAATATCACCAAGGGGATGGGAACAAGGTAGGAATGACCTCACAGCAGAGGGCCCACATCATAAAAATACGAGGAACCCAGCAGTTCTGACCTTACAACAGAGGGCACACATCACCGAGGCGATGAGGAACTCTTTAGGATCGACCTCACACCACAGGGCCCACATCACCAAGGGCATGGGAACGAGGCAGCAGTGACCTCACACCAGAGCACCCACATCATAAAAAGTTGAGAATCCAAGAAGGAGGGAACTCACACCAGAGGGCCCACATCACCATGGTAAAGAGGCCCCCAGTAGGATCCAACTCACACCAGAGGGTGCACATATCACAAAGATGGGGACCATGCAGGAGTGAACTCACACCAGAGGGTCCACATCTCTAAGGGGATGGAATCCTGGCAGGGACCACCTCCCACCAGATGGCCCACATCATAAAATGGTGAGGAACCCATCAGTTTTGACCTCACACTAGATAGCCCACATCATCAAGAGGATGGGAACCAGGCTGGAGCCACCTCACACCAGAGGGCGAACATGATGAAGGGGATGAAGAACCCAGCAGGATCCAACTCACACCAGAGGGCCCACATCACCACAGGGATGAGTCTCCCAGCAGATTCCACCTCACACCAGAGGGCGCCCATCACCAAGGGCATGGGAACCAGGAAGGAATGACCTAACACATGAGGGCCCACAACATAAAAAAGTGAGGAACCCATCAGATGTGACCACTCACCAGAGGGCAATGTCACCCAGTGGATGGGAAACCACCAAGATCCACCTCACACCAGAGGGCCCTCATCACAAAGGGGTTGGGAACCAGGCAGGAGCTACCTTACAGTACAAGGACCACATCATAAAACGTGAGGAACCCAGCAGGAACCATCTCACACCAGATGGCCCACATCACCAAGGGGATGGTAACAAGGAAAGAGTGACCTCACACAAGAGGGCCCACATCACCAAGTGTTTGACGCACCTAGCAGGATCCACTTCATACCAGAGGGACAGCATCACAAAGGTGATGGACACCAGGCAGCAGTGACCTCTCACCAGAGGGCCCACATCACCAAGGAGATGGGAACCAGGAAGGAGTGACCTCACACTAGAGGGCATACATAACCAAGGGGATGGGAAACAGAATGAACTGACCTCACACCAGAGGGACAACATCAGCAAGGGGATGGGAACCAGGCAGGAAACACCTACAGCAGAGGGCCAAAATCGCCAAGGGGATGAGACACCTAGCAGGATACACCTCACAGAAGAAGGCCCATAGCACCAAAGGAATGGCAATCAGGAGTGAACTCACACCAGAGGGCCCACATTATATAAAGTTGAGAAACCCAGCAAGAGTGACCTCACACCAGATGATCAACATCACCAAGAGGATGAGGTACCAAGCAATATCCGCTTCATACCACAGGGCCCACATCACAATCGGGATGGGAATCGGGCAGAAACCACCTCATATCAGAGGGCCCACATCATAAAATGTGAGAAACCAAGGAAGAGTGACCTCACAGCAGAGGGCACACATCACCAAGGGAATGTGCATATGGAAGGACTGATTTCCCACCAGAGTGCCCACATCATGAAGAGGATGAGGCACCAAGCAATATTCATCTAACAAACACCAGAGGGCCCACATCACAAACAGAATGGGAATCAGGCAGGAGTGATCTCACAACAGAGGGCCCACGTCATAAAAAGGGAGAAACCCAGCAGGAGTGACCACACAATATACGGCCCACATCACCAAGGGCTTGAAGCACCCAGCAGGATCCACCTCACACCAGAGGGAAAACATCACAAAGGAGATGGATACCAGGCATCAGTGACCTCACACCACAGGGCCCACATCACCAAGGGGATGGGAACCAGGCAGGAGTGACCTCACACTAGAGGGCACACATAACCTAGGGGATGGGAACCAGGCAGGAATGAACTCACACCAGAGGGTGAATATCATCAAGGGGATGAGGATCCCAGCAAGATCCACCTCATACCAGAGGGCCCACATCACAAAGGGGATGGTAATCAGGCAGAAACCACCTCACACCAGAGGGCCCACACCATAAAATGTGAGAAACCAAGGAAGAGTGACCTCGCAGCAGAGTGCCCTCATCAACAAGGGGATGGGAACCAGGAAGAGTGATCTTACCCTAGAGGGCCCACATCACCAAGGGAAAGTGCATCAAGAAGGAATGACTTCACACCAGAATGCCCACATCACCAAGGGGATATGAAACAGGCAGAACTGACCTCACGCTAGAGGGCCCACATCATCTAGGGGATGATGCACTCAGCAGGATCCACCTCACACAAGAGGAACCACATCACAAACGGATCCGCACCCAGCAGGATCCACTTCACAGCAGAAGGCCAACATCACCATGGCAATTGGAACCAAGCAGGAGCTACCTCACAGCAGAAGGCCCACATCTTGAAAAGGCGAGGAACAGCAGGGACCACCTCACAGCAGAGGGCCCACTTCAGCAAGGGGATGAGGCAACCAGAAGTATTCACCTCACACCAGAGGGCCAACATCACCAAGGGTATGGGAACCAGGTAGGAATTACCTCACATCAGAGGGCCCACATCTTCTAAGTGTGAGGAACACAGCAGTTCTGACCTTACACCAGAGGGCACACATCACCAAGACAATGAGGAACCCTTCAGGATACACCTCACACCACAGGGCCTACATCACCAAAGAGATGGGAACCAGACAGATTGATCTCACCCCAGAGGACCCACATCACCAAGGGGATATGAAACAGGCAGAACTGACCTCACGCTAGAGGGCCCACATCATCTGGGGGATGAGGCACTCAGCAGGATCCAGCTCACACCACAGAGACCACATCACCAAGGGATCAGTACCCAGCAGGATCCAGCTCACACCAGAAGGCCAACATCACCAAGGCAATTGGAACCAAGCAGGAGCTACCTCAGAGCAGAAGGCCCACATCATAAAAAAGTGAGGAACACAGCAGGGACCACCTCACAGCAGAGGGACCACTTCAGCAAAGGGATGAAGCAACCAGCAGGATCCATCTCTCACCACAGGGCGCACATCACCATGGGGATGAGAAACAGGAAGGAGTGACCTCACACCAGAGGGCCCACATCATAAAAAGTTGAGAAACCAAGCAGTAGGGAACTCACACCAGAGGGCCCACATCTCCATGTTAAAGAGGCACCCAGTAGGACCCACCTCACATCAGAGGGCCCGCATCACAAAGGGGATGGGAATCAGGCAGGAGTGACCTCACACCAGAGGGCCCACATCATAAAGAGGTGAGGAACCCATCCGTTGTGACCTCACTGTATATAGCCTGCATCATCAAGAGGATGGGAACCAGGCAGGAACCACCTCACACCAGAGGGTGAACATCATCAAGGTGATGAGGAACCCAGCAGGATCCAACTCACAAGAGAGGGCCCACATCACCAAGGGGAGGAATCTCCCAGCAGGATCCACCTCACACCAGAAGGCCCACATCACCAAGGGTATGGGAACCAGGTGAGAGTGTACTCACTCCAGAGGGCCCATATCACCAAAGGAATGAGGAACAAAGCAATATCCATCTAACACCAGAGGGCCCACATCACAAACAGGATGGGAATCAGGCAGGAGTGATCTCACAACAGAGGGCCCACATCATAAAAAGTGAGAAACCCAGCAGGAGTGACCACACAACATAGGGTCCACCAAGGGTTTGAGGCACCCAGCAGGATCCACCACACACCAGAGGGACAACATCACAAAGGGAATGGATATCAGGCATCAGTGACCTCACAGCAGAGGACCAACATCAGCAAGGGGATGGGAACCAGGCAGGAACCACCTACAGCAGAGGGCCAAAATCACCAAGGGTATGAGGCACCTAGAAGCATACACCTCACACAAGAAGGCCCATAGCAACAAGGTGATGGGAAGCAGGCAGGAGTGAACTCACACCAGAGGGCCCACATTATATAACGTTGAGAAACCCTGCAGGAGTGACCTCACAACAGATGATCCACATCACCAAGGCGATGAGGCACTAAGCAATATCCACTTCACTCCAGAGGGCCCACATCACAAAGGGGATGGAAACCAGGCAGAGTGAACTCACGCCAGAGGGCCCACATCACCAAGGGAAGGTGCATCAAGAAGCACTGACTTCACACCAGAGTGCCCACATTATCAAGGGGATCTGATACAGGCAGAACTGACCTCACGCTAGAGGGCCCACATCATCTGGAGGATGAGGCACATCACCAAGGGATCAGTACCCAGCAGGATCCACCTCACACCAGAAGGCCAACATCACCATAGCAATTGGAACCAAGCAGGATCTACCTCACAGCAGAAGGCCCACATCATAAAAGGGTGAGGAACACAGCAGGGATCACCTCAAAGCAGAGGGCCCAATTCATCAAGGGGATGAGGCAACCAGCAGGGACCACCTCACACCAGAGGACCTACATCACCAAGGGGATGGGAACCAGGCAGGAATGACCTCACAGCAGAGGGCCCACATCATAAAAATATGAAGAAGCCAGCAGTTCTGACCTTACACCAGAGGGCACAAAACACCAAGGCGATGAGGAACCCTTTAGGATCGACCTCACACCACAGGGCTCACGTCACCAAGGGCATGGGAACCAGGCAGGAGTGACTCGCACCAGAGGGCCCACATAATCAAAAGTTGAGAAACCAAGCAGGAGGGAATTCACACCAGAGGGCCCACATCACCATGGTAAAGAGGTCCCTAGTAGGATCCAACTCACACCAGAGGGTGCACATCACAAAGGGCATGCAGACCATGCAGGAGTGACCTCACACCAGAGGGACCACATCATGCAAAGGTGAGAAACCAAGCAAGAGTGACCTCACAGCAGAGGCCCCACATCAAAAAGGGGATGGGAAAATGGCAGGAGTGATCTCACAGCAGAGGGCCCACATCATGAAAAGTGAGAAACCCAGCAGGAGTGACCACACAACATAGAACCAACATCACCAAGGCTATGAGGTACCCTTTAGGATCCACCTCACACCACAGGGCCCACATCACCAAGGAGATGGGAATCCGGCAGGAGTTACCACATACTAGAAGACCCACATCATAAAAAGGTGAGAAACCTAGCAAGAGTGACCTAACGCAAGAGGGCCCACATCAACAAGGGGAAAAGGAACCCAGCAGGATCCACTTCACACTAGAGGGCCCACATCAGCAAGGGGTTGGGATCCAGGCAGTAACGACCTCACACCAGAGGGCCCACATCATAAAATGGTGAGAAACCAAGCAAGAGTGACCTCACAGCAGTGGGCACACATCACCAAGGGTATAGACACCAGGCAGGAAACACCTCAAACCACAGGGTCCACCTCACCATGGGGATGAGGCTCCCAGCAGGATACACCTCACACCAGAGGGCCCACATCACAAAGGGGATGGATACCAGGCAACAGTGACCTCACACCACAGGGCCTGCATCA
The DNA here is from genome assembly GCF_964165515.1 of Mesoplodon bidens. Classification (NCBI taxonomy): domain Eukaryota; kingdom Metazoa; phylum Chordata; class Mammalia; order Artiodactyla; family Ziphiidae; genus Mesoplodon; species Mesoplodon bidens. Next base: position 2,809,842 of record NC_138181.1, read on the forward strand.
TCAAGGGGATGGGACTCAGGCTTGAGTGACCTCATACCAGAGAGCCCATATCACCAAGCGGAAGAGGCACCCACTTGGATCGACCTTACACCAGAGGACCCGCATCATAAAGGGGATGGGAACAAGGCAGGAAGGAACTCACACCAGAGGGCACATATCACCAAGGGGATGAGGCACCAAGCACTATCCGCCTCACACCAGAGGGCCCACATCACAAAGTGGATGGGAATCAGGCAGTAGTGATCTCACACCAGAGGGCTCACATCATAAAAAGGTGAGGAACCAATCAGTTGTGACCTCACACTAGAGGGTCCACATAAACAAGGGAATGGGTATCAGGCAGGAACAACCTCATACCAGAGGGCCAACATCACCAAAGTGATGAGTCACCCAGCAGGAGCCAACTCACACCAGAAGGCCCACATCACCAAGGGGATGAGGCACCCAGCAGGATACACCTCACACCAGAAGGCCCAAATCAGCAAGGGGATGGTAACCAGGCAAGAGTGACCTCACTCCAGAAGGTGCACATCACCAAGGGCCTGGGAACTAGGCAGGAATGACATCACATATGAGGACCCACACCATAAAAATGTGAGGAACCCAGGAGGTGTGACCTCACACCAGAGGGCCCACATCTCCCAGGGGATATGAAGCAGGAAGTAAAGACTTCACACTAGAGGGCCCACATCACCTAGGGGAAATGGCCCTCAGCAGGATCCACCATACACCAGAGGGACCACAACAGCAAGGGGATCAGTAGCCAGAAGGAGCCCCCTCACAGCAGTGGACCAACATCACCATGGGATTTGGCAACTGGCAGGAGCTACCTGACAGCAGAAGGCCCACATCATAAAAAGGGAGGATCCCAGCAGGAACCACCTCACAGCAGAGGGCACACTTCAGCAAGGGCATGAGGCAACCAGCAGGATCCACCTCACAACAGAGGGCCAATATCACAAAGGTGATGGGAACCAGGCAGGATTGACCTCACAGCAGAGAGCCCGCATCATAAAAGGGTGAGGAACCCAGCAGTTGTGACCTTACACCAGAGGTCACAGATCACCAAGAGGATTGGAACCAGGCAGCAGTGAACTCACAACAGAGGACCCACATCATAATAATGTGAGAAACCAACCAGGAGTGACCTCACACAAGAGGGCCCACATCAAATAAAGGTGAGAAACCAAGGAAGAGTGACCTCACAGCAGAAAGCCCACAGCACCAAGGGGATGGGAACCAGGCAGGAGTGATCTCACACCACAGGGTCCACATTATAAAAAGGTGAAAAACCAAGCAGGAGTGACCTCACACCAGAAGGCCCACATCACCAAGGGGATGGGAATCCAGCAGGAGTTACCACATACCAGAAGACACACATCATAAAAAGGTGAGAAAACTAGCAGGAGTGAACTAACGCAAGAGGGCTCACATAACCAAGTTGAAGAGGATCCCTGCAGGATCCACTTCACACCAGAGGGCCCACATCACCAAGTGGATGGGAACCAGGCAGGGACCACCTCACACCAAAGGGCCCACATCACCAAGGGAATGGTAACCAGGATGGGAACACCTCACACAAGAGGTCCCATATCACCAAGGGGATGAGGAACCCAGGAGGATCCACCTCACACCAGAGGCCTCACATCACTAAGGGGATGGGTCCTGGGCAAGAGTGACCTCACACCAGAGGGCCCACATCACAAAGAGGATGAGACACCAAGCAATATCCACCTCACACCAGAGGGACCACATCATAAAAAGGTGAGAAACCAAGCAAGAGTGACCTCACAGCAGAGGTCCCACATCACCATGGAGATAAGAAAATAGCAGGAGTGATCTCACAGCAGAGGGCCCACATCATAAAAAGATAGGGAACCCATCAGTTGTGACCTCACATTAGATAGCCCACATCACCAAGAGGATGGGAACCAGGCAGGAACCACCTCACACCAGAGGGTGAACATCATAAAGGGGATGAGGAACCCAGCAGGATCCAATTCACAACAGAGGGCCCACTTCACCAAGGGTATGGGAACCAGGCGAGATTGAACTCTCTCCAGAGGGCCCACATCACCAATGGGATGAGGAACCCAGCAGATTCCACCTCACACCACAAGGGGCACATGACCAAGGGCATGGGAACCAGGCAGGAATGACCTCACACGTGAGAGCCAACATCATAAAAGATGAGGAACCCAGCAGCTGTGAACACTCACCAGAGGGCCAACGTCACCAAGTGGATGGGAATGCACCAGGATCCACCTCACACCGGACGGCCCTCAAAGGGGATGGGAACCAGGTAGGAGCTACCACAAAGTAGAAGGCCTATATCATAAAAGGTGAGGAACCCAGGAGGAACCATCTCACACCAGAGGGCCCATATCACCAAGGGGACGGGAACCCGGCAGGAGTTATCACATACCAGAAGACCCACATCATAAAAAGGTGAGAAACCTAGCAAGAGTGATCTAACGCAAGAGGGCCCACATCACCAAGGGGAAGAGGAACCCAGCAGGATCCACTTCACATCAGAGGGCCCAGAACACCAAGGGGATGAGGAACACAGCAGGATCCAACTCACACCAGAGGGCCCACATAATAAAGGGGATGGGAACAAGGCCGGAGTGAACTCACACCAGAGTGCACACATCAACAAGGGAATGGAAAACAGGAAGGAACCACCTCACACCAGAGGGCCCATATCACCAAGGTGATGTGGTCCCCAGGAGGATCCACCTCACACCAGAGGGCCCACAGCACCAAGGTAATGGGAACCAGGCAGGAGTTACCTAATAGCAGAGGGTCCATATCATAAAAAGTTGAGAAAACTAGCAGGAGTGAACTAATGCAAGAGAGCACACATTACCAAGTTGAAGAGCATCCCTGCAGGATCCACTTCACACCAGGGGGCCCACATCACCAAGTGGATGGGAACAAGGCAGGGACCACCTCACACAAGAGGACCCACATCACAAAGAGGATGAGACACCAAGCAATATCCACCACACACCAGAGGGCCCACACCATAAAAATGTGAGAAACCAGACAAGAGAGACCTCGCAACAGAGGGCCCATAACATAAAAATGTGAGGAAGCCAGGAGTTCCACGTCACACCAGAGGGCCCACATCACCAAGGGAATGGGATTCAGGCAGGAGTCATCTCACAACAGAGGGCCCACATCATAAAATGTGAGAAACCTAGCAGGAGTGACCACACAACATAGGGCCCACATCACCAAGAGTTTGAGGCACCCAGGAGGATCCACCTCACACTAGAGGGCCCACAAATCCAAGGGGATGGTATCCAGGCAAGAGTGACATCACACCAGAATGCACACATCTCCAAGGGGATGAGACACCCAGCAGGATCCATCTCACTCTTGAGGGCCCACATCACCAAGGGGATGGGGACAAGATAGGAGTGAATTCACACCAGAGGGCACACATCACCAAAGGGATGGAAATCAGGCAGGAACCACCTCAGAGCAGAGGGTTCACATCACAAAGCGGATGGGAATCAGGCAGGACTGACCTCACACCAGAGGGACAACATCATTAAAAGTCCAGGAACGCAGCAGGAACCACCTCAGAGCAGAGGGCCCACATCACCAAGGGGAAGAAGAACCCAGCAGGATCCACTTCACACCAGAGGGCCCACATCACCAAGGGGATTGGAACCAGGCAAGAGTGACCTCAAAAAAGAGGGCCCACATCATCAAGGGAATGTGCATCAAGAAGGACTGACTTCACACCATAGTGCCCATATCACCAAGGGGATATGAACCAGGCAGAACTGACCTCACGCTAGAGGGCCCACATCATCTAGGAGGTGAGGCACTCAGCAGGATTCACCTCACACCAGAGGGCCAACATCACCAAGGAGATGGGAACCAGGCAGGAAAGACCTGAGAGAAGAAGGCTCACATGCTAAGAATGTGAGGAACCCAGCAGGTCTGAACTTACACCAGAGGGCACACATCACCAAGGGGATGGGAACCAGGCAGTAGTGACCTCACACCAGAGGGCGCACAAAATAAAAATTTGAGAAACCAAGCAGGAGGGGTCTCACAACAGAGGGCCCACATCACCATGGTAAAGAGACACCCAGTAGGATCCACCTCACACCAGAGGGCCCACATCACAAAAGGGATGGGAATCAGGCAGGAGTGACTTCACACCAGAGGGACCACATCATAAAAAGGTGAGAAACCAGGCAAGAGTGACCTTGCACCCGAAGGCCCAAAACATAAAAATGTGACGAAGCCAGCATGTTCCACCTCACACCAGAGGGCGCACATCACCAAAAGGATGGGAACCAGGCAGAGTGCCCACACCCTAGAGGGCCCACATCACCAACGGAATGGGAATCAAGAAGGACTGACTTCACACCAGAGTGCCCACATCACCAAGGGGATATGAACCAGGCAGAACTGACCTCACGCTAGAGGGCCCACATCATCTAGGTGATGAGGCACTCAGCAGGTTCCACCTCACACCAGAGGGACCACATCACCAATGGGATCGGTACCCAGAAGGATCCACCTCACACCCGAGGGCCAACATCACCATGGCAATTGGAACCAAGCAGGAGCTACCACAAACACACCATAAAATGGCGAGGAACACAGCAAGGACCACCTCAAAGCAGAGGGGCCACTTCAGCAAGTGGATGAAGCAACCAGCAGGATCCACCTCACACCAGAGGGCCAACATCACCAAGGGGATGGGTACCAAGCAGGAGTGACCCCACAATATAGGGCCCACATCATAAAAATGTGAGGAACCCATCAGTTCTGACCTTACACCAGAGGGCACACATAACCAAGGCGATGAGGAACCCTTCAAGATCGAACTCACACCACAGGGCCCACATCACCAAGGGGATGGGTACCAAGCAGGAGTGACCCCACAATATAGGGCCCACATCACCAAGAGTTTGAGGCAACCAGCTGGATCCATCTCACACCAGAGGGCCCACATCACCAAGGGGATGAGAACCAGGCAGGAGTGTCCTCACACTAGAGGGCACACAGAACCAAGGGGATGGGAATCAGGCAGCAGTGACCTCACACAAGAGGGCCAACATCAGCAAGGGAATGGCAACCAGGCTGGAACCACCTACAGCAGAGGGCCAAAATCACCAAGGGGATGAGACACCCAGCAGTTTCCACCTCCCACCAGAGGGCCCACATCACCAAGGGGATGGGAGCCAGGCAGGAAATACATCACACCAAACGGCCAACATAACCAAGGGGATGAGGCACCAAGCAATATCCACCTCACACCAGAGGGCCTCACCTCCCTCACCTCACCTCCCTCAGCTCACATCCATCACCTCTGTCACCTCACCTACCTCACCTCACCTCCCTGACCTCTCCTCATCTCACTTCCCTCAACCCCCTCACCTCACATCCCTCACTGCTCACCTCTCCTCACCTCACCATACATCCCTCACCTCACCTACCTCCACACCCTCACGTCATCTCCCTCACCCCCTCTCATCCCTCACACCTCCTCCCTCACCTAACATGCCTCCCCTCCTTCAAATCTCCTCACCTAACCTCCGTCATCTCACCTCACTCACCTCACCTCCCTCCCTCCCTCACCTCACCTCTCTCACCTCCCTCAACTCACCACCAAACCTCCCTCACCTCTATCATCTCTCCTACCTTACATCAATTCCCTCACCCCACCTCACCTCCTTCACCTCACCTCCCTCCATGCCTCACATCCCTCACCTCCTTCACTTCACCTCCCTCCATGCCTCACATCCCTCACCTCATTTCCCTCACCTCTCTCTCCTCACCTGCCATAACTCCCTCATCTCCCTCACCTCCCTCATCTCCCTCACCTCACCACATCTCGCTCAGCTCACGTCCCTCACCTCACACCCCTCAACTCTCCCCCCTTACCTAACCACCCTCACCTCCCTCACCTCACCTCACTCCCTCCCTCACATCCCTCACCTCACCTATCTCACCTCCCACACCTCACATCACTCACCTCCCTCATTTCCCGCACTTCCCTCACGTCTCCTCCCTCAACTCAACTCCCTATCCTCTCACCTTCCTCACCTCAACTCCCTTTCCCAACTCATCTCACCAGCCTCACCTCACCTCCCTCACCTCGCCTCATCTCACCTCCATCACCTCACCTCCTGCACCTCTCACTACTCCTCACTCACCTTACCTCCCTCACCTCCTTCATCTCCCTTCCCCTCACCTCCCTCCCCTCACCTCCCTCCCCTCATCTCCCTAATTTCTTCACCTCACTCAACCCCTACCTCACCTCCCATCCCTCACCTTCCTCACTTCTCCTCATCTCACCTCCCTCACCTTCCTCACCTCACCACCCTCCTTCCCTTACTTCCCTAAATTCCCACACATCCGGCACCTCACCTCCCTTACCTCCCTCATTTCTCTGCCCTCAACTCTCTTCCCTCACCTCACTGCCCTCACACCACCTCCATCACTTCCCTCACCTCACTTCCCCAGCTCATCTCCCTCATTTCTCTCACCTCTCCTCCCTCACCTCCCTCACCTCCTTCACCTCACCACCCTCACTTCCCTCACCTCACTTCCCTCCCTCACCTCCCTCACCTCTCCTCCCTCACTTCACCACCCTCAACTCACCTCCCTCACCACCCTCACCTCTCCTTCCTCACCTATCCTCACTCACCTAACTTCCCTCACCTCACCTCCCTAACCTCAATCACCTCACATCACTCACCTTAACCCTGAAACCTCTCCATACCTCACCTCCCTCACATCACCTTTCTTAAGACACTTCCCTAACCTCACCTCCCTCACCTCCCTCACCTCCCTCACCTCACCTCCCTCACCTCACCTCCCTCACCTCACATCCCTCACTGCTCATCTCTCCTCACCTCACCATTCATCCCTCACCTCACATACCTCCACACCCTCACATCATCTCCCTCACCTCCCTCACATCTCTCACTCCCCCTCCCTCAACAGACCTTCCTCCCCTCGCTCCAATCTCCTCACCTCACCTCCCTCAAATACCCTCCCCCACCTCTCCTCTCCTCACCTCAACTCCCTCCCTCCCTCACCTCACTTCTCTCACCTACCTCACCTCACCTCCCTCCCTCACTCACCTCAGCTTGCTCACCTCCCTTACCTCACCACCCACCCCCCCTCACCTCCCTCACCTCACTTCCCTCACCCCCCACCTCACTCGCTGCCTCACCTCACCTCTCTCACCTCCCTCACTTCCGCTCCCTCCATGCCTCACATTCCACACCTCATTTCCCTCACATCTCTCTCCTCACCTCCCACACCTAGCCACACCCACCTCACCACCCTCACTTCCCTCACCTCAACTCACTCATTTCCGTCACCTCCCTCACCTCCCTCACCTCACCTCCCTCACCTCACCTCCCTCACATCCCTCATCTCACCTCCCTCACCTGCCTCACCTCACCTCCCTCACCTCATCACATCACCCTCAACTCACCTCCCATCCCTCACATCCTTCAACTCTCCTCCCTTGCCTCACCAACTTCACTTCCCTCACCTCACATCCCTCACCTCCTTCACACACATCCTTCCCTCCCCACCTCCCTCACTTCCTTCACCTTGAACCCGTACCTATCCTCCCTCACCTCACATCCCTCACCTCCCTCACCTCCCTCAACTCTCCTCACCTCCCTCACTTCTCCTCACCTCCCTCACCACCCTGACCGCTCTTAACTCACCTCACCTCCCTTACCACCCTCATCTCTCCTCACCTCACATCCCTCTCCTCAGCCTCCTTCCCTCACCTCCGTCAGCTCATCACCCTCAACTCTGTCAGTTCTCCTCCCTCAACTCACCTCCCTCACCTACTTCACATCACTTCCCTCCCTTCCCTCACCTCACCTCCCTCCCTCCCTCACCTCTCCTCTCTCACCTCACCACCCTCACCTCACCTCCCTCACCACCCTCACGTCTCCTCCCTCACCTATCCTCGCTCACCTCACTTCCTTCACCTTACCTCCCTCACCTCCATCACTGCATCTCCCTAATCTTAACTTCCAAACCTCTCATTACATCCCCTCCCTCACCTCACTTTCCTCCATGTCACCACCCTCACCTCCTTCACATCACCTCCATCACCTCCCTCACCTCACCTTCCTCACCTCCCTCAGTTCACATCCCTCACCTCACCTCCCTCACCTCCCTCACCTCCCTCACCTCACATCCCTCACTACTGACCTCTCCTCACGTCACCATACCTCCCTCACCTTACCTACCTCCACAACCTCACATCATCTCTCTGACCTCCCTCATATCCCTCGCCGCTCGTCGCTCACCTAACCTTCCTCCACTCCTTCAAATCTCCTCATGTCACCTCCCTCATTTCACCTCCCCCTTCTCTCCTCACCTCACCTCCCTCACTCCTTCACCTCACTTCTCTCACCTACCTCACATCAGCTCCCTCCCTCCCTGACCACACATCCCTCACCTCCCTCACCTCTCTCACTTCACCTCCCTTGCCTCCCTCACCTCACCTCCCTCCCTCCATCACCTCCATCAACTCTCCTTCCTCACCTCACTGCCCTCTCTCCCTCGCCTATCTCACATCACCTCCTTCACCCCACTCACCTCACCTCCCTCACCGCCCACAACCCTTCCCTAACATAACCTCCCTCACGTCCCTGACTTCCCTCACCTCATGTCCAGCGCACCCTCACCTCCCTCAACACACCTCCCTCACCTCACCTCCCTCCCTCACCCACCTCCCTCACCTCAGCTCCCTCACCTCATTCACCTCACCTCCCTCACCCCCCTCACCTCCCTCACCTCTCCTCTCCTCCCTCACCTCCGTAACTTCACATCCCTCACCTCCCTCACCTCACCCCCCTCGCCTCCCTCACCTCACCTCCTTCCCTCCCTCACCTCCTTCAACTCTCCTCACTCAACTCACTGCCCTCCCACCCTCATCTCCCTCACATCACCTCCCTCACCACCTTAACCTCACTTCCCTCACCTCCCTCATTTAAACTCCTTCACCTCACCTCCCTCACCTCACCTCCCTCCCTCCCTCAATTATCTCACCTCATCTCCCTCACCTCACTCCCTCCCTCACCTCCTCACCACATCTCCCTCACCTCACCTACCTCCGTCCCTCACCTCACCTCCTTCACCTCACTCACCTCACTTCCCTCACATCCCTCCCCTACCTCACCTCACCTGCCTCCCTCCCTCACCTCCCTCACTTCACCTCCCTCACCTCCCTGTCCTCACCTCCCTCACTGTTCACCTCTCTTCACATCACCATACCTCCCTCACTTCACCTACCTCCACAACCTAACGTCATCTCTCTGACCTCCCACACATCCCTCACTCCCCTTCCCGCACCTAAACTTTCTCCACTCCCTCAAATCTCCTCACTTCACCTCCCTTATTGCACCTCCCCATCCTCTCCACACCTCACCTCTGTCACCTGCTTCACTTCACCTCCCTCACCTAACTTCCATCACCTCACTCACCTCTACCCCCTCAAAACACCACCGTCAATTACCTCCCTCACATCCCTCACCTCACCTCCCTCTCCTCCCTCACCTCACCTCCCTCACCTCTACATCACCTCCCTGACCTCACTTCCCTGATCTCACCTCCCTGACTTCACCACCCTCACTTCCCTCAACTCCTTCACCTCACCTCCCTCACATCAACACACTCACCTCTCCTCACCTCATATCCCTCACCTCACCTCCCTCACCTCACTTCCCTCACCTCCCTCTCCTTACCTCCCTCACTTCCCTCACCTCCCTCAACTCACTCACCTCACCTCCCTCAACTCTCTCATCTCACCACCCTCACCTTCCTCACCTACCTCACCTCACAACCCTCACCTCCTGCCCTCACTCCCTCCCTCACCTCACCTCCCTCACCTCTCCTCAAATCACCTCCCTCACTTTCATCACCTCACCTCCCTCCCTCCCTCACCTCCCTAACTTCCCACAACTCCCTCACCTCACCACCCTCACCTACCTTACCTCTCCTCCCTCAACTTTCCTCCCTCACCTCCCTCCCCCCACCTCCATCTCCTCCCTCACCTCCCTCACTTCTTCACACTCACCTCCCTCACTTCGACCCCCTACCTATTCTCCCTCATCTCACCTCCCTCACCTCACATCTCTCACCTCCCTCACTTTTCCTCCTTCACCTCACCTCCCTTCCCTCATATCCCTCACCTCCTTCACCTCCCTCTCTTTCCCAACTCCCTCTCCTTCCTCACCTAACCACACTCACCTCCTGCACCTCCCTCACCTCACCTCTCTCACCTCTCTCACTTCACTTCACTCACCTCCCTCACCTACCTCACTTTACCTCCCTCACCCACCTCACCTCTCCTCCCTCACCTCACATCCCTCACTTCCCTCACCACACCTCCATCACCTCCGTCAGTTTACCTCCCTCACCACCCTCACACCTCCCTCAATTAACCTCCCTTACCTCCCTCACCACCCTCACCTCACCTCCCTCACCTCAACTCACACCTTCCCTCACCTACCTCACCTCACCTCCCTCCCTCTCTCACTTCCCTCACCTCACCTCCCTCACCTCCTTCACCTCACCTCCCTCACAGCACCTCCATCACCTCCCTGCCTTTCCACACTTTGCCTCCCTCACCTCATCATCCTCAGCTCCCCTCACCTCACCTCCATCACTTCACCTCCATCAGCTCACCTCCCTCATTTTCCTCACTGCCCTCACGTCTCCCCTCACCTCACCTCCCTCATCTCCCTCACCTTCCTCACCTCAACTCCCTCACCTCACCTCCCTCACCACCCTCACCTCTCCTCACTCATCTCACCTCCCTCACCACCCTCATCTCTCCTCACCTAGCATCCCTCTCCTCACCTCTTTCCCTCCCTCATCTCCCTCACCTCACCTCCCTCACTTGCCTCAACTCTCCTCACCTCAGCTCCCTCACCTCACCTCCCTCACCTCTCCTCACCTCAACACCCACACCTCCCTCACCTCCCTTACCTCCCTCACATTTCCTCTCTCAACTCTCCTCCCTCAACTCACTGCCCTCACCTCACCTCCATCACCTCCCTCAGCTCGCCTCCCTCAGCTCATCTCCCTCACTTCCCTCACCTCACCTCCCTCCCTCACCTCCCTCACCTCACCTCCCTCACCACCCTTACCTATCCTCGCTCACCTCACTTCCCTCACCTCACTTCCCTCAGCTCTATCACAGCACGTCCCTCACCTTAACTCCCAAACCTCTCCTTACCTCACCTCCCTCACCTCACCTTTCCCACGTCACCTCCCACACCTCCCTCCCATCACATCCCTTACAACCCTCACCTCACTTCCCTGGCCTTGTGATCAGGTGACCTTGTTTCCAGCCAGATAATATAGGATGGAAATCCCATCTCAAGATCCTTAATGATATTTGCAAAACCTTTTTTTCAAATGAGGTAACAGTCAAGGATTAGGACATGGATATATCCTTTTGGGGGCCACCATCCAACCCACTACACCAGCCATAAGATACTTTGATTTTGGCCGATGGCTGCAGCTTATGGTGTGGGAGATTGGCTGCTGCTTTCGAGCCACTTAAATAATGGTCTGACATAAAGGAAAGGGGCGTTAGGGAGTTGCAGGTGACTGAGCAATACCTGGAGTGGAAAGAATAAGGCACCTGGAGGATTTTTAGTATACAGAGACCTTTACCTGGCACTTGACTTGAGAGTGTATAGGAGTTTACAGGGCAGGAAAGTCTCAGGCAGCCGTCCACCTTGCCTTACTCTTCATGTACAGTTTTTCCCAAGCAGGCTTGACTGAGACAAAGACTCAATTGTAAGGAAAACGTGTTTTATAGAACTTGTTGGCATTGACACATAGGGTCTACCATAGGCTCGTGACTCCCTTTACATGTGGGCCCAAGCTGACACTGGATTTGTCAATTATGTTGGAGAAAGAAATGTTCTCTTAAAGGCAGCTGCCTTTGGTCTATGCAGTTCCATAGAAGGAGGCAGTGAAAATGGCCATGATGGCATAGGACTGTCAAATCTCCACATCAGAACTGGAGGTGTAATGCCACTCGACAGAACCCATAAACAGTACTGTAGTGTAAACAACAAGGTCATCAAAGAGGAAGGATAACTCAAGAGTCCATGTGTGACAGATGCTCAGGGCTGTGCACTGCACATGGCAAATTCATAGTGACAAATCAACATCAAGCTAAAAGTTTCCTCCTGTTTTGAAGTTCGCAGGTCAGAAATTTCAGTTAAATGGCATAGACTAATGGACATTCTAGTGAGGCTAAAACCGAAGAGACTTTATCTTTCTCTCAAATGCCATTGAGTTTCTGCTATGTTCTTTGGTCAAATTCTTTACTGGATTCCGGGAACAAAAATGTGCCTAGTTTCACTCTTCTAGGAGAGGGGGATTGGCTTGCTTTTGAGATTGTTTTTAAATTTTGGGGATAGTGCTGTAAAATCAAATTGTATCTTAGTAACTCTTTAGACTCTTTAAAAGCATGGCTCATGAGAGGCTTGATAAACTGATAAAACAGCCAAGGCCCTGAGAGACCCACACCCGTGTCAGTGACAGAAGTCCAAGCTACAGATACTGAAGGAGGCCTCAGTCTCATTCAGGCAATGAAAGCCCTGTCACTGAGAATGAACCAAATGTACGTTTGGGAGGATGGTTTATGGACATTTAGGACTTTGGATTTTTAACCCACAGTAACAAGGAAACTTGATTTCAAAATTGGGATTTAATACTTTGAAACCTTAATTCATAAGGGCGTGTAATGTGTGCCCTTTTAATTTCTCTGTGAAGAATTTGATACTGGCAAAGGTGTACTTTCAAATTTGCAACATTTCTATGATTTCTGAATTGTATTACTGGATGCTTTTATGTATTTAATCTTAGTTTTTCATTTGACCTCATCAAATGTCTATGGTTAGCTGTGTTGTGGATGGCTGGTAGAACAAAAAGTTGTTTCTGATCATTGGATATGAGTAGCCTTGGAGTTAATTTAAATTAATGCAATTTCTCATCCATATCAGAGACTTCTGGGATGAAACTCTAAGTCGTCCACCAGCAGTTCCCAGAGGCCACTCAAATGAGTAGCCCCATAAAAGCATGAGCAAGACTGTCCTGATAAATGTCTATTATTTTTCCTGAAGAGAGAGGCATATTCCATTAATTATAGGCTTCAAGGCATAGTTGAGTTGGTTAAGAGATTAAAAAAACAGGGGAGCATGAGTGACAGTTTCCCTTATCATTCCTAATGGTACTAGCATGTGAAGGGAATTTGATTAGTATAACTTTTAACCTCCCTGCTCTTATATTCACTGACACTGGCTAGGTGAGGTGATCTACTTGACTGGCAAAGTTGGGAAGCTCTTCTTTCCTTCGTCTTGGGAGTGAGTCTGGTGATAGAGAAACAAAAGTTCTCTGCTCCACTGTGGACATGCTCCTCTCACATGGGTTTGCCTGGAAACAACATGCTGCAACAAAGTGGGTAAGTCTGGATAATTCTAAAATTCAGTTGACAGACTCACTTGGCTATGTCATGAAGCCCCAGTTTCCAACATAGGAAATAGTAAAAAGTGACATAATGTGTGGGCTCCAGTGCAAAATGAAAATATAGTGCCTCTTGTTCCAACTGCAAAGATAAAGTCTTGTTGAAAGTACTTGCACTGGGGTGCATAGTGTCCTCCCCAAATTCATGTTCACCTGGAACCTGTGAATGTGCCCAAGTAAATTCTTTTTCAGATTGAATCGAGATAAGATGACATCATACTAGATTAGGGTGAGCCCTAAATCGGTTCTGTGGGTTGTTCTCTCTTTTCTTTTTCATACATGTCATCTTTTTCAGCAGAAGTGTTTGGCTAATATTGGGAAGTAACACGAATAAGAAAGGGTATGATAAGATTCCTTGGACCTTCTTGTTTCTTAAAAAAACAACACTTTCTTTCTGTGTTAGAAGTAAGTTCAGATTCAAATGGAAAGCATGGCCTCCGGACCTGTTAACACCTTCACTTAGTCTTGGATGTGACCAGTAGCACAGAATTCTGGTGGAACTCAGTAAGACTCCAAATGGGTTCCAAATAAACATGTCATGGAAAGCACACCATAAACAGGGTGAAAATTAGATGTGAATGGGGCAGCAGGAATGGTGACAGACACATATATTGCACATGTCTCCTCTGCTCATGCGTATATTTTATTGTCCCATAAACTTTACTTACAGAACGCAAGTTCAAAGATAAAATCATTAAGAATATTAAGACAGCAATATCAGAGCATGAAACCAAGCAAGTGTGGGGCCCTTCTGAGCATGGTTCATCTGGGACTTGATAAGCTCGTAAAACAGCCAAGGCTGTGAGATACCCACACCATGTCAGTGACAGGAGTCCAAGCTACAGATATTGAAGGGGCCCTCAATGCCACTCAGGCACTGAAAGCCCTGTCACTGAGAATGAACCAAAATATAAATTTAGGAGGATAATTAATGGACACTTAGGACTTTGGATTTTTAACCCACAATAGCAAGAAAACTTCATTTCAAAAGAAAGTGTGAGGTCTTCAAGTTTGCTTTGGTTATTGAGGGTCCTTTGTGGTTACATATCAATTTTGGAGTCATTTCTTCTATTTCTGCAAAAATAGGGGATTTTTATAGACATTGTATTAAATCTGTAGATAGCTTTGTGTAACATGAACATTTTAACAATACTTCATGAACATGGGATGTCTTTCCATTTATTTATGTCTTCCTTAATTTATTTCAGTACTGCTGTAGTTTTCAGTGTACAAGTCTTTCATGTCTTTGGTTAAGCTTATTCCTAAGTATTTTATTCTTTTTGATGGTATTGTAAATGTAATTGTTCTCCTAATTTCTTTTTCAGATTGTTCATTGTTAATGTACAGAACTGCAAGTGATGTGTGTATGTTGATTTCATATTCTGCAAACAAACTTTGCTAAGTTGGTTTATTCTAATAGATTTTTTGTTCTAATAATTTTTTGTGAAATATTTAGCATTTTCTACATCTTTTTCAATAGTTTCTCTTTCAGCCTAAGTTTATCCTTAAATCTAGGGGACATTTTGACCTCCATCTTAGGCTTTCATCTTATTTCTCAACTTATTCAGAGTCTTAGTTAGTTAGTGTTCTCCTTATTGTTTGCCACTAAGGAGAATCCAACAAAATGTTCTACTCAAGGTGAGACATCTTTTCTCTTCCACTCTGAACCTGAATATCACTAATTACTTAATTCATTCTCTTAGAAGGTAGCATTCGAAGTTTAATGGGCGATCTTTCTTAAAGGAGGTCAATATGCTCACCGAACTCAAGACCTCTGGTGAGTTGTGTCAAGTGTATAGGAATCATATTAACTTGTTGGCTGTTAGCACCCCTGGAAACATTTCTAAAGTGGCGTTTGAGATTGATATTCAGGTTTATTGGGCACCACATTAAAGAGTTTAACAGAATAAGAGTAGGCTGGTCCTTCCTAAAGCAGGGTTTATTCAAGGGTGACCTTGTAGCCACCTGCATCAGGCTCATCCTCCTTGAGTCATTGAGTGCCCTCAATCCCCCTAAACTGTAAACTCCTTATAGACAAGAATTATCTTTTATAGCTCTTGTTCCCCTTCCCTATACCTAAACATGCCTGGAATAGAAGGTTCCTCTACGAAAATGTGTTGCTTTAGTTTAAACTACATTAAGTACATGTATATGTTCATTTCCCACTGGGAAAGGAGGATACATTCCACAGGATTCAAATATCAAGCCTTTAAACTTCCTTGAACCCAAGATATATAAATAGTTACATAACTATCCTCCCTCTATACAACTCTAAGATGATCATATCAAAGTATGGTCATTAATTGTTTTTAACTGCACACAGGTAATAAGCAAAGTGAAAGGAACTTCTTCCACCAAAGTAAAGGCCAAAGTTCAAAAAGTCAAATTAATATGGGATTTGTTACTATTCTAAATAGTAAAGAACACTGACAAGAAATATCACAGTGCTGGTTGCTATTATCATCTTTTCATTTTCCATTACTGTTGTTTATATTATCTTCATGGGATTTCACTGAAGTTATCAAGTTTTTTATAGTCAAATTAAAAAACAAAATGCCTTGAAAGGCCAATACAAAGAAAAATGAGTCAGAATACGAAAAAATGTTTTAGACAAGTTGACAACATATATTCTTTGCTCATTTCTCTTTTTGAGACAAGTTCCATCTTATTCACACCCACATGTACAATACACTGAACAAAATACAACCCCATCACTCGATGGTGACAAAAGAAGGAAAGACAAGCTGGTTCCAGAAAATTCCTCTATTCCTATTATCTTGTTGCATCTGGCAAAAAAGAGCATTTTGAAATATTCTCTAAAGTTTTGTATTTTATTTTATAATAATTTGCTTATTTATCTCAATGTAAATATTAAAAATGCATGAGAAATATGTTACATTTGGCATTTGACTATTCCTATCTATTTCCTTAATCTTTCCTTTGCCTTCTATGATGATCATTTGGGATAGACAGCACATACCACTCTCATACACCTCAGACTCTACAGCCCCATACACATGCAAAATAGCTTGTGTAGGGATGTGTTAACATACACTTGGTTGAGGCAGGAAGGCTGTAGAGTACATCGTTTTTACACCTCAATATTTCAAGTGTTTTTGGAAAGTAACCCTAGTTTGAGTGCAAGTTCCATCGATTTATCAAATGCATTTCAGGTATACCTAGGTATGTCCAGTCAAATGGTAAGGCTATATGGCTGGGAGACTATTTTCATGAGCAAGTGAAAATAAATCAGTGAAAGAATATATTATAACCAAGAGTCAGATATAATAGATCAATCAAATAGAATGTAGATCCCAGAAACATATCCACACATATAAGGACAATTTATTTTTCAACAGAGGTGCAAAGCCAATTTTGAGGAGAAAGGATAGTCTTCTTGACAAATGGTGCTGGAAGCATGTAGTACATGGATATAGTCCCTAGGTAGCCATATGCAAAAGTATGACCTTTGATCCTTACTTCACACCATATAAAGAATTAACTAAATGTAGATCAAAACATAAATCTCTAAAACGTGGACAAAATCTTTTTAACCTTGGGTTAAGCAAAGATTTCCTAGAGATGACACCAAAAACAAGATCCATAAAAGAAAAAAAGTGATAAATTGGGTTTCATCTTTGGAAGCCATTATTAATAAAAGAAAAGCCACAGGTTGGAAGACAATATTTACAAATTATATACCTGAAAAGACTTGTATCTCTAAAATGTATAGAACTCTCAAAATTCAGTAATTAGAAAAAAATTAAAAATTAACAATATGGGTAACAATATTAAAAAAGAGATCCTTCCAAGGAGGTGTACGGATGCAAATAAGCACATGAAGTTGCTCAATGTAATCAATTATTAGCTAAATGAAAATGAAAGTCCCAGGAGATACCACTACACACCTATTGAATGGCTAAAATTAGAAAAGTCCAACCACACCAAGTATTGGTGAGGCAGTGTAGGAACTGCAAGTCTTTTACACTGCTAGTGGGAAGGAAAATAGTACAGTCACCTCAGTCAACAGTTTCGCTGTTTCCTTATCAGTTGAACATACACCTACTGTATGATCCAGCCTTTCTTCACCTAGATGTTTATGCAAGAAAAATGAAAGCATATGCTCATACAAAGACTTGTACATGGATCATCATAGCATCTTTATTTTTAATAGACAGAATTGAAACAACCTCGAGCACCCATCAACAGGTGAATGAATAAATATACTGTGGTATACCCATACAGTGAAACACTACTCAGCAAAATAAAGTGATAAACTATTGATACCCACAAAAATATGAATTACTCTCAAAATAATTACATTGAGTGAAAAAAGCCAGATAAAAGAGTCCTCACTCTGTGAATCCCTTTATATAAATTTCTAGAAAAATGCAAACACATCTATAATGAAAGAAAGCATATCAGTGCTCACTTGGGGATGTTGAGGGGTGGAATGTGAGGGAAAAAGGGGCTTTATGAATGAGGCATAAACACTTGCAAGTGATGGATATGATCCTTTTCTTGATTGTGTTGGCAGTTCCATGGGTATATGCATATTTCAGAACTTAAATTGTGTTTTTAAGTATGTGCAGTGTACTGTGTCCGTTCTATTTAAGAGTCATTTAAAAAAGGCTAAGAACAGACGTTTGTCTCAACAAATAAATGTAATGAAGAACAGAAAAGTCAACTACAGTATGATCTCTGTCAGTTGAATTTTCCTGTAGTTTATTTCCTCAAAAACTATATCCCAGTTCTTAAAAGAGATGGGACTCTTAATAAATGGTTAAAGAAACCGGCAAAGCCATCAGCAGGGTGAGCTCCAGCTACTTTTCAATTATGAGACATTAGGTGTATGGTGCAGACATGCTAGGTTGTTTGTTCTTCCAGCCCAATATTTTAGAGAGGATATGAAACACCCCCGTTAAATGCCTGCAAGTGATGGCCAGAGTGGAGTTTGGAGAATGATGTCTGTGATCTTTAATATGGTTGTGCCTTTGTAAAGAGTCTCACTCAGAACTTCCAGGGTAATTTTGGAGTCTTTTTGTTTGTTTGTTTTTTGGATGATATATATGTCTAACTCACCTCAAGAATATATCCACATAGACTTGAAGTTAGGGACCAGCTGGTGTAAATTTGTGTGGTTATCTCCTGACCTAACCTTTTAGCTTCTTTTTGTTCCTTGATTGTAGTTAAGCTTCATCTTGCCTCAGGGCCTTTGTATTCACTGTTCCCATGTTTTGGAAATATTATTTCCAGAAAAATTTTCTATAAATGAGTCCTTTCTATTCTTTGACACTCATCTATTAAAGATATTTTTTCCTTGATTGTCCTACTAGCCTAACTCAGTCCCAATTTATCAGATTACCTTACTTGTTTCACAGAATAATAATCAAAACAAATATTATCTTTGGTATCTCTTTGTATTTAGATGAACTTCTTCCCGAAGAACTCAAGCCCCAGAGTGACAGAGGTTATTACCATTCTTATCCCTTATTCTGGGTCTTAGAACTGTGTCTGGCATGTAGTAATCACTCGAGGTCTGTTGACTGTGTAAACAATATGTGAGTAGACGAACAGATTTGGAGTTATTTGAGGTCGCTCTTAATGGTGGCTGGTGTTGGTGATTAAATTAAAATTGTAGGTTTTAGAGTTGGAAGTGATCTTGCTGAGTCTCAGAGCTATGGCAAAACTCTCCCTACTGTAGCATCCCTGACAGATGATCAAGTCTGAGTTTGAATAACTGTATATGAAAGACCCTAACCAGGGCAACCTCCTAGCTTTCTTCAAGCAGATCACAACCTTCCATGGGAGTTTGCTCCCTATTATTCAGCTGTAATTAGGAGAAAATGGTTTGATTTACCCAGAATCATCTTCTCTCAGTCTCCTTGCTCTAGTTCCTAGAGAATATACAGGACAGAGTTTCCTCTAAATTACATCTTTTTGGGTTTGCATTCCCGCTGGTAACAAAATAAGCACCATGCTATTGCAAAATTCCCCTTGATTGTCTGCGCTTGTTGCTACATTGCTTGTTAGTGTTTAGAAATAATTTGTCTTAATGTTCCACATTATAATAGATGGAATACAGAAATAAAAGAGATCTCAGGGTTATGTCATAAGCAATCAGACAGATATTTTCACTTACCATTTTAATGTATTTAATGCTGACACTGTGAGGAATTGAACAGTATAGTCACTGAGTTATTGCCATTGCTGAAAAAATGTATTTATGGTGAAATTTATGGTAACTTTGAAAGCATTAGCTGATGGGGGAATTGTCAGCTACATCTTAGATCTCTGATCATTTCTCAAAAAGTTGTGACATGAAACACCTCTGCCTTTTCTTGTATTTCTGTTATGTTCAACTACTTCACAAAAAGCATTCTTCATATTCCTGAAATAATGATGGGCTTAGTTGAGATTCTTTTGGGTCCTAAGAGACCAACATGTCAGCATAATAACATCGAGTTACACAGAGCCTGGATGTTTGGCTCCAGACTAAAAACCCCATGGAGTTGTTTTTTCACATCTCTTCACCAATGTGTATGAATGGGAGAAAACCAAAAGTTCTGGTTTGTTTGATCAAGGGGAGCCACACTCCTTTTACTTTTTCTGTGACAATCAAAGGGGTGTAAAATATCTGAAAAGAGCCTCTTAGGGTTTGGTAGAATGCTTAAGTGGGATGTAGAGAATATACAACAAAAATAAAAGCAAGTGAGTACTGCTGGCAAACTTTTTCAAGGACAGCTAACAACATAATAATAATAGTAACAACAAGAGTAAGATTTATTTTAAAAGACTTAAGAGTGACATGAATTCCTAACCACTCTATATGTATTAACTCCACGCCACAGCTCTGTACAATGGGTGAGGTTATTAGGCCCTTGTTTTTCAAAGAGGAAGTGAAATACAAAGAAGTACCCCTCCTGAAATCCCACCACTAATAAGTGGTGGAGCTGGCTGAAAAAGATCCAGGCAAATTAATTTCAGAGTTAGTGCTCTTAACCAGTAGGTTATGTACCACAGGTAATATTCGCACATTTTGAAATCACTTTACAGATACGATTTTTACCCCTAACGTACACAGGGAATACCCAGGGAATTTGGCATTATAATTATTTTTACTTCTCTGCCAATAATCTGTTAACTTTTGGCAGTTCAGTATCCTTTCCCAACTTCTTAAAAATTCAGCCTACAATCCAAAAAAAAATAAGGGCTAGTGAAAATAAATGACTTGTAAATCCAGTTCAGAGAGCAACTAAAAACTAAGTCCCCCAAGGATGTAAAAGAGAAAGCAAAAGAATGAGACAAGAAGCCCAAACCTTATGATTAAGCTCCACGTTGTTAGGTAAAGGGGCATTTAATTAATGCTTCTTTAATACCTTGCACACAGAGGCATGGCTCTACAGAAGCCAAGGAGTCTCCCTTTCATCACTGATTCATGGTATGCTTGTGGCAAGGTCACTTCCTTCTTTGCACCTCAAAGCTTTTCATCAATACAGTGAGGGTAATGGAACAAGGTTAGCTTTCACAAGCCAGCACTCATGTTCTCTCATGTTTCCTGTGAGTCTAGGTAAGTGCCGAATGTCTTTAATATGACAGATTATATTTATTCTTAACCATTTTTCTTCTCATGATTTTTACATAATTTCTAATACATAGTAGAATAGTAGAAAATAAAACATACCACACTGAAAAGTAACTGATACACTAACTTTCCATTCTCATTTCCCTTCCAATTCAGCCAAAAGCCTTCTGTAGAATTCTGATGCAGACAATGAAAACACACTCTAAGTGTTCCAAAGTCTTTTCCATATTTGGTAGCCCTGTGATTTCCATTGGGAGAACTATCTTGGACTGTCATCTGAAAATCTATTAAAAAGAAATTAAGTAACAGGAATTCATATCAATGGTATTGGAGAAAGAAATCCTTGAACTTATCTTACTGTGTGAACCTTCATCCATGTACAAAATCAACAAGATAGGTTAAACTTTAAAGGCAACATATTCCCATGAATAGAAGGGAAAACATAATACAACTAATACACAATACTAACATTATGTACATGCACATATATACAAGTGGTCTTGAAACGTATTCCCAGATATTAATTGGATTAAAGTTTGGGGCAATAAAACATTTTTTCTCATAGAGAACGTTATTCTTTAAGGCACATACAGACACACATATCTGCCCCGCTGGCCTCTCACAGTTTCAGTTGATTCCAGTCATGTCCCCAGTTCATTTCCCCATATATTTATTCTCAGATTAGTGATTTTTGAATAGGTGTTCATCTCATTAGAAATACCTGTGTCATGACTGCAGAGTACTCAGATTTCTTTTTGACATTTGGTGGCATTTGATGGGGAAAGTGACAAGTTGTATGACAGGAGAGGTACAAGGTGAACCTTAGAGTAACTAAGACTTTATGCATAGTTCTTAATCCCAAAAGGAAAAGATAAGGATAGCAGCGAAAGTCATTGGAATAAAGGACCTCTCAAATGAATCAGCATTACGAGAATTCATTGGTTACTGACTGTCCAGTCGGTTTAGGTTATAAAGTATTCTTGAGTGACTGCATCACTTTATGAAAGGATCTACCTAACTATAGATTTCTTTTCCTTGGATTAGTTTATATGGCAATAATATGCATAGAGAATTGCAATTGTGAATTCGTGCCTTCCCCAAATTGAAGACAATCGTTAAGGCACAAGTTTACCCAAGACTGCAAATGATTTATCCATACTATACTAACTGAGACTGTGTCTTACCATTCTTGTTTGTTAAAGGAGATAACAAGGCTAACTTTGAGTAGAGTAATAGCAGGATACTTAGAAAATACTTTCAGGTTAAATTTTGTAAACAAAGTTCAGTGTTTACCGGCCAAAAGCAAATCAGCTCCTTTAGTACTGCAGGAAATGCCTTCATAGTTTTTCACTGCCACTAAAGGAATTTAAAACACCTGTTGGATATATTCCCTCCTAGAATGCCATTTGTACACATATTCCTAATAGGACCTGTTATTTTAAACGCAAACTCATATTATAAGGCTCAGAATTGATACTTAGTATTTTTAGTGATCACATGGTTTAGGGTTCTCAGATTTGGGCTCAGACTTGCATTTCAAGCATTGCAATCTGGGCTTGTTAAATTATATCCTTGCAACCAGGAAAAAAAATGTTTATCTGAATCAAAAGTCCAATTAAAGAAATGTGATAGTGGTTGATGAAGCAGACTAGCATAGGAGCTAGGGCAATTATGGACAAGTTACATCTAACCTCTCTGTGCCTCAGTGTCTTCCTCTGAAACTGAGTTTCTTCATCAATGGGGATAAATACTGGTACCAATCTGACAGAGTTATTGTAAGAAATGAAGGAGTTCACAAATTTCCTAAAGACTTAATGTTTGGCTTGTCATTACTAAATGTTGGTAATTATTAGTAAAACAATATCCCTCTATTATTTATTATATCAAAATAATAATGATAAAGGCCTGTTATTTTAGTAGTTCTATTTTTTGGTCATATAGTTTAGACTAACTCATATTGTTTAAATGTGAAACTGAGAAGAAAAACAGTTTTGTTTTGTTTTTTTAACCTGGTCAAGAACCCAAATCACCTGATTCAGATATGTTTCTAACTTGGCAGCTGCTTTGACTCTGTCACAGCCAGAGAAAGTTTAATGTCTCAGAAAGTGACAGCCTTGTATTTGTGTAGCATAAAAAAGAACATACATGCTAGGTAAGATATATACCCCTTATCCTAGTCATGCCACATTGAGTGCAAAACTCTTCCTGCTGGGTACAAACATTGTGATCCAGAGCCTGCCATTGCCCATTATCAGGAGCAGGAAAGCATAAGAACCGTTTGTGTTTGCCCTTAAGTTGGTCTACAACACAGAGACTGTCAAACAGCCTCTGATAGTACCCTCCCACTGGACAACCTTCTGTGCTCTTTTGAGCATGCTCAGATGGAGTCTGCCATCAGTGTGCTGGGAGTTCATGTCGCTTCAAGTGTGTCCACATTGAAGGGTGAAATTAACAAATACTAACCAAATTTGTGGCTGTCCAAACTAGGAAAATACTTAAACAATCAGGACATGAAGAATCAGGCAAATACTCTTTTGGCATCAACCCAATAAAAAAGCTTCTTGGTGAGAAAAAGTTTCCAAAGATGAAAGCCCAGAATAGTGCTACTGTAGCCTAACCACAGTGTCAAAGCAAATAACACACATACACACAAACGCAAAAGGAAGCCATCTTCACACTAATCCACCAAAGTCCTTTATGGGTCTTCAAATTGAGCAGATTAGGTAGGTTGATGGTTGTCCTTTATGGACTGGGTCCACCTAACAAGACTGGTTACTAACAGAATATCTCTGTTTTGTCATTTAATAGCCATCCCAAACTTAATATACCTTGCAATCAAATACACACATAGTCACTCATGCTTTTCCTGTAGACTTTCCAAAACAGAAAAGGGCAGCTCCATTCTTCCTGGTGCTCAGTTGCAAAATGGGATTCATCTTTGACGTTTTTCTTTCTCTCTCCATTCCCTTCCAATACAGGAGTAAAATGTGTCAGCCCTATCTTTGAGATAGAACCAGAATTTGACAATATCTTGATTTTTCCACTATTACCACTCAGGATTAAGATTTCGTTGTCTGTCATCTTAATTATTATCCCTCTGAAATGTGTCCTTAACACAGTGGCCAGAGAACCCTTGGAGAATCTAAGTCAGAAGAATTATGTGACTTCAGTGTCTTCCCCTTCATCATAGTTGAAGCTGAAGTTCTTAAAATGCTGGAAAGTTGCTACATGATTACCCTCCACATTATATATTTGATCTCATCTCCTCCACCTCTACTCCTTGCTCACTCTTTTCCAAACACCTTATATCTTTAGTCCTTGATGTTCAACAAGTATAGTAGGCAGACATTTTCACTTGCTGTTCTCTTTACCTGATTTGCTGCTCTCTTTACTATCTACAATACTCATCCACTCACTCTTTTAGGTCTTTTCTCAAATATCACAGTCTCCATTATGAGGCCTTGCTTGGATTCCCTGTAATAACCTGCAGCCCCACTAATACACCCTACCTCCTTAGAAGCCTCCCTTTTGCTGTAGAATCTGTTGAATGAATGAATGGAGTGAGCTATGTGTAATTTCCAAAAAAATAAACATAGACCATAAACACTCATTGAGAGACGGGTTCAGGGTATAAAGAATAAAAGAAGTGTAAATTCAGGCCTTACCATTCACCATCCATTCCCTCAGGGTTCTGCTATGGTGTATCTTTGAATAAAAAACACAATTTGATAAGACTAATTAATAGCTTAAATTTGTTAGAATCCCAAACCTTTTATAGTAGAAATGTGATAAAAATTGTGTCAGAGTTTCTCAACAAAATGTTAGCAAATTGAAGCCAAAAAAATATAAAAACAATTATACACCATGACGAAAACGGGATTTGTGTCAGGTATGTAAGGCTGGTTCACCATTTGAAAATTAATTAATATATGCCATCCAAGACAAAAAATGAAAACAAAAACATATAAATACATGCGGAAGACGCATTTATTTATTTAAATCCAGCGTGCACTCATGAGAAAAACTCTCAGTAAACTAGGAATAGAGAGGGACTTTCTTAACTTGATAAATACGATCTACAAGAAAACCAATAGCTAACATCATACTTACTGGAGAGAAACTCAATGCTTTTCCTCTAAGATTAAGCACAAGGCAAGTATGTCTTTCTTTATTATAACTTTTCAATATTGTGCTGCAAGTCCTTGCTAATGCAATAAGGCAAGAAAAGGAAATAAAATGTGTATAGATGAGAAGGAAGACATAAAGCTGTCTTTGTTCACAGGTGACATGATCATCTATGTAGAAAAAAAGAGTTGACCCAAAACTCCTGTAACTAGTAAGTGATTATAGCACGGTTGCAGGACCAAAGGTTAATATACAAAAGGTAATTGCTTTCCTATATACCAATAATGAACAAGTGGAATAGGTTACAAAAAACCCCACACTATTTACAATAGCACTGCCAGAAATGTAATACTTCAGTATAAATCTAATAAAATAAGTTCAACCTCTATAGGAGGAAAACTATAAAACAGTGATGAATTAAGTCAAAGAATAACTAAATAAATGGAGAGATATTGCATGTTCATGAATAGGAAGACTCAATATTATCAAAATGTCAGTTCTTTCTGACTTAATCTATAGAAATTCAGTGCAATCCCAATCAAAATCCCAGCAAGTTATTTTATGGATATTGGCAAACTGATTCTAAAGTCCATATGAAGAGGTAAGAGACCCAGAATAGCTGTCACCTCATTGAAGAAGGACAAAGTTTAAAGAATGACACTACCCAGCTTGAAGACTTATTATGAAGGTGTAGTAATCAAGACAGGGTGCTATTGGTGAAGGAACAAATAGATCAATGGAACAGAATAAAGAGCCTCAAAATAGACCCACATAAATACAGTCAACTGATCTTTGGCAAAAGACCAAAGGCAATACAATGGAACAAAGATAGTCTTTTCATCAAATAGTGCTGAAACAACTGGATGTCTATAGTAAAAAAAAGTCTAGGCACATAATTTATAACCTTCATAAAAATTAACTCAAAATGAACCACAGACCTAAATGTAAAACACAAAACTGTAAAACTTCCAGAAGATAACATAGGAGAAAACCTAGATGACCTTGGGTATAGCAGTGACTTTTTTTTTTTGCATGGGCCTCTCACTGTCGCGGCCTCTCCTGCTGCAGAGCATAGCCTCCAGAAGCACAGGCTCAGCAGCCATGGCCCACGGGCCCAGCTGCTCCACGGCATGTGGGATCTTCCCAGACCGGGGCATGAACCCGTGTCCCCTGCATTGGCAGGCGGATTCCCAACCACTGCGCCACCAGGGAAACCCAGACTTTTAAAATATAACACCAAAGGCACAATCCATGAAAGAATTGATAAGCTAGACTTCACTAAAATAGAAAATTTCTGCTCTGTGAAAATCACTATCAAGATAATGAAAAGAAAAGCCACAGAGTGGGAGAACACATTTATAAAAGACACATCTTGTTTGGGTAAAGTGGCAACTTGCAAGCTTCTTACATGTACAACTGGTGTAATTTATTTTGGTATGTAGTGTGAGGTACAGACTTTAGTTTTCAGTGGGTGTGTAGTTTTCTAGGCATCAGTTTTTTTTGTTTTTTTGTTTGTTTGTTTGTTTCAGTATGCAGGCCTCTCACTGTTGTGGTCTCTCCCATTGTGGAGCACAGGCTCTGGACACGCAGGCTCCAGACGCGCAGGCTCAGCGGCCATGGTTCACGGGCCCAGCTGCTGCACAACATGTGGGATCTTCCTGGATCGGGGCACGAACCCGTGTCTCCTGCATCGGCAGGCGGACTCTAAACCACTGCGCCACCAGGGAAGCCCTAGGCATCAGTTTTAAAGGTTATAACCTGACTTTATCACAATCAAACTTCCCAGACATACTTAGAACTATTTGTGGATATTCTTTTCTGTTTAATTTGTATATGTGTTCATTCATGTAGTAATGCTACAATCTTTGAATTGTAGTGGCTTTATAGTTAAGTTATATAGCTGTCTGCTAATTAGCAGATACTCAACTTCTAATAAAATTTATGACTTTTACCTGAATGCCTCTAGATTGTGTTCTTCATTCAGAGTCTTTACTATTCACTCAATATAAATTCAGAGCTCATATACATTAAAAACTGAACTAAGGTTGCTAACATTTTTTAGTTTTCATCTATATTCTTAGATTTAAAATATGAGAAAGTAATAGAATGTAACATTTTTAAAAACCTCTATTGACTCACATTTTCTATCTCTAATTAAAACAGAATACCATGGGCTTCCCTGGTGGTGCAGTGGTTGAGAGTCCGCCTGCCAATGCAGGGGACATGGGATCATGCCCAGGTCCGGGAGGATTCCACGTGCTGCGGAGCGGCTGAGCCCGTGAGCCATGGCCGCTAGGCCTGCACGTCCGGAGCACGTGCTCCACAATGGGAGAGGCCACAACAGTGAGAGGCCCACATACCGCAAAAGAAAACAAAACAAAACAGAAAAACAAAAAAACCCCCAAACAAACCAGAATACCCTGTGGAATATCTTTGCATCATTTACCTGGTTTCATTAATTCTGGCTGCTGAAGTTAATTTAAATTCACTCTGGTAAAATGAGAGCTCAGTATAAGCTTTTAGCATACTCAGTGAGACTTACAAATAGTCACCTGCTAGGTGGTAAACAGTAAACAGTCTTGTTTATTGCAAATAATCTTAGCCAATAAATGTTATTTATGCTCCATTTAAGAATAAAGATGTTAAGCTGAGATCACAAAATGATCTTTTTGTTAAAGCTAAAAGCAATTCCTCTTTGATTAGTTGCAAATGCAAATATTACCCAACTTCTTTCTCCTTCTTTGATAGTTGTATAGAAATAAAACTAAATGTAAGCCAAACCCACTACAAATGAAACTGCACTACAGGCCCAATATCTTCAGTGATTTCTAGATGATATCTATGCTCAAACCTTCATTCTATCCTCTCTTCCTAAACAAAATTGTTTTGTTTTGTTTTGATTTTTTGGTTTTGAGTAACTTTAATTACACAAGTGATTCGTATTCTTTATAGAGAAATCATGTAATCAAATAATCCAAAAATAGATTAAAAAGCAGCCATAATTCCACCTCTCAGATATATTATCACTGTATCTATTTTACAGTATAGCTTTCTTAAATATATTTTAATATCTTTATTGCAGTATAATTGCTTTATAATGTTGTGTTAGTTTCTGCTGTATAACAGTGCATCAGCTATACATACATATATATCCCTATATCCCCTCCTTTTTGCGTCTCCCTCCCACCCTCCCTATCCCACCCCTCTAGGTGGTCACAAAGCCCCAAGCTGATCTCCCTGTGCTATTTGGCTGCTTCCCACTAGATAGCTATTTTACTAGGTAGCTATTTGGTAGTGTATATATGTCCATGCCACTCTCACTTCATCCCAGATTACCCTTCCCCCTCCCCATGTCCCTAAACAAAATTTTAAGAAGATAGCCAAGATAAAATGAGAAACTGATTTAGACTTAGGTCCCAAAGTTACAGCTTCAATGATTTAGGAAAATGCCTTGACAGGTATACTGAGCCTCAGTTTTCACATTTGTAAAAGGGTGAGGATTAAAAAAATGGATACTTCTGGAAATGCCTGTCATTCTGATTGGATATTTTTAAAATGTTAACTGAAATTTAAATGTATACATTATAAAAAGAAGATGACAGAAAGACCTACTATCATTTTATTACCCAGATAAACCCTGGTGGTCCACTGATAGGAGAAGGGGTTTCTCTAAGTAGTTTTCTTCATCGTGATTTCTGGAAACTCCCTTCTTTAATCTGCTTTTGGAGGCAGTGGGTGACATTTTGGCAAGTTTTATTCAATATCTTTATGCCTTGATTTTAGGAAAGAAGAGTAGTAGCTGTGCTGAGCTCTGCCAGGTCAGATAGAATTTTGGACTATTCTCTTTCTCTGTATTGTAGACAGCCACTGTCATTTGGTAAGCCATAAGCCTTCCTTTGCTTTGACTGTGGTTAGTGTGTTTGCTGGATTTCTAAAATATATTTTTAGTGTTTACTTGTTTGGATTGAAAAGATTTGGCTATATTTTTTAAAGTTTATCCCTCCATTTTGGAAGGCCTTTTAAATTGTGATATTGCATGCAAGAGAGCTAACGGAATTCTGGACTCCATATTTTCGTTTTTACCTTTCTTTTCCCTCAGACTTTGAACTAACAATGGCTAAGAACGAGAGGAACTCAGACCTGAATACTTTTTCCCTTGTCAAGCACAGAGAATATGGGAAAAAATGAAATTGTTGTGCTCTTCTTTCTTTCCTCCTTTTGGTCAGTTACCTTAGTCATCCACCTCACTTTGTATTTCTAGCCTGGCTTCAGAAAGACCTGAATTTGATGAACTACACACTGTTGTAGTAGTAAATTGCTGGAAGGAATGGCGGCTTCATGGAATTATATTCAAGAAGGATGGTCCAGCCAAATTCCTCACTTCCACTGTGAAAGGCGTTCCCTATTCCTAAGAAAATGGACCTATGCCCGACTGACACAGAAGATGAAGATTTATCCCAGTGCATTTATATATGTATATCTATTAAAATTATGTATATATATATATATATATATATATATATCCTAATGGAAATATCTAAGATGTTCTATTTTGCTTTTTTCTTTAATTTTACTTATAAAATTGTGACCATTTTTTAACTCAAAAGAGGAAATCCTTAAAAATTAATTAAGAAGACATTCTCGGTAGTCTAAGGTTCAGAGTGACTTGGCAGAGAAAATTGCTGAATGGTTAGATAATAGTGCTGATATGCTTGGCTATTGTAACACTTTACATTTGAGTTTCTCTTCCTTGAAATTACAAGCACTATATGACTCAAGAGAAACACTGATAATTAGGAATATTCTGCTTGCTTTTTATATAGCCTATTGAAGAATATTTTGATTAATTGTTTGGAGCTCATAGGAAGAAACATTCATGATGTAACTTTTGAACAAGTAGTGTTGCAACACAAAGCTATGACTTAAAAAGGAAATTTGAAATGACCTATTTCTTTTGGCATCTCAATCCAGATATCTGTCAGTAAAATGAGTCACTTTTCAGTCAAATGGGTGGTCAGCAATATAATATTTTACTGTGAAGCTGAAAGACATCATTGCCAAACAGAGCATCTGCAGTGTTAACATCTATATTTGAGCATCTTTTGTTTTCCCAAGGGGTGCAAGTGAGGAGAAGGAAGGCAGGGAAATGCACTTGAATAAAGCTTTTCAAGATGGAAAGAACAGAGAGCATTCCCAGAGGCAGGTCAAGTTCAACCCAAGAACAACTCTCTCAGTGTTTTCACAACTAGGTAAAATACAAGACCAGTAGTAACTCAGCTCTCAACTCAGTGCTGAAATCAAACAGAAGGTTGTGTCTATTGATACGGTTAACATACATCAAATAGGATTACTGAATTTCCTGAATTCAAAAGTTCTCCACAGTGTTGACATTTCCTTACTGAACTCCCAGGATTGTTTGGTTTCAAAGGCTGTTGGGCTCAAGATGCATTTGGTTTTAAATAATCCTTCATAAAAAGTTCAGCTTTCAGTCTAATATGATTGAAACCCACCTTGAGTGTGTCTTATAATGCACTGAACTGGAAAGACTATGGGCATTGAATTATTCAAAACATGGGAGGTGAAGGAGTGATATGTGGGGAGGAGGTGATCAAAGAAATCAGTGCACTCGATATGTCTTGTTATCTTATTTTATTTACCTTGTAGAACTCTTCCAAATATTAGAGGAAAGAAAGCAATATCAATATTCACCTGTCATGTTCCACACTTCAATTATTAATGAATGTCAAATTCAACCACAGTTTTCTGTACCACCTGCTCTGCAATAATATTTCTGAGCCTTTATTAAACATGAAACATTGTCATTGAATTTCCAAATATGATTCTGCAGTGGCTAATTCAGCTTGTTTTATTAATAAGCAAGCTCTGATGAGTAATACTAATTTAATATGCCAGCATGTAAGGTTAAAGTGTAAATTAATCCTGTCGAAGGTGATGAGATATGACTGCAATGTGGTGGTAGGGCACTCACCTTCCTGAACGAACCCTGCGACCACACAGTTCTTGGGAGAAACCAGTACTGCATATAGTAGCAAATCTGATATAATTTTGCATGTCTCCTGTAGCAGTGGACTGCACACACACACAAACATGATCATGGGTGAAAAAACACATGCACACCTTAGATGCTTACATTAATTTCTGAATATAGTTCTCCAGAAATAAAAAGCTTTACTGATGATTTGTATTTTTATAGTTTATTGTTTTATCCATACTAAAACACTTCATGAAATCACTTCCTGTTTTGTTGTCCATGGAATCCTTTCAATTATGAGATGCTAAATATAAATCGAAATAATGATTATAGTCCTTGGCCATGAAAGACTAAGTTACAGAGAACCCGGTGACTGGAGGTCAGAGCTGCCACGGAATTATTCTCTGCTCCAGAGACCATCAGAATATCACTGTGTACCCACTTAAGGATAGAATGCTGCTATTGAGAAACGAGCTCTCTTTTATTTCCACTAAAAGGAGAGAACAGTAGGGGACCTTGGCTGTGCGAGTGTATGAGACTTTCTCTGTTTTGTACAATAAGCCAAAAACAATACATGAAATAGCCTCACGCCTTTTGTCTTTTGTACCCAGCTCCTTCCTGTATTGCTCCTGATCAATTACACTTAAATCAACAAGAGTTGCTTGAACATTTTGACAGTTATGTTCCCCATACCATGAAGCATTTTTAAAGGGTTACTGAGATAAAGCTATTTCAAAAATACTCCCTCTAAATTTTTTCAGGGTGGCATCAATTAAAGTAACTTAGAGGAAAAAAACTCCACCTTGAGTTCCTGGCCTACCACTCTAAGGCCAGGTAAGCATAAACCTTCATAGCAAAACCTAAGTTTTCTCCCAGTTGAGAATTTGGTTTCCATGGTCTTATATAAAATGCATATGGAGACTTTAAATCCCTATAAGCCCTTTCCAAAGAGTGAATACAGTTCATCATTCGTAAGAGATGATGAAAATTACAATTTTGTTGAATAGGTGGAATATATATTACAGATAATATATATATTTATTTTTAATATATATATATAAAATATATAAAGTTACTATTCAGAGTCCTAAAACATGAATTCTCCTTACTTAGCAAGAATGAACAGTAACTTGATCTCTGAACAATAAAGCACCTCCTCATAACAGAATCAAACAAATATTTGATATCAGAATGAATTCACTGTTCAGGTGTAAAGAGGGAATAGCTTCAGTTTTCCTCTTTCGTGCACCCCATTATTGAATCCTGGACAAAGGGGATTTTCTTGATTTTAATCTAAAGGAGAAATGTTCACTTTTGTTGAGATGGAAATTGACAACCTCAGTAGGCAGAGGCACTGTTTTCATATGGCTGAATTCATGTTTCTTGTGATAATTGAAGGTGTAATAAGGTTTTCTCAGCCACTCCAAAACCTGAAAATGATAAGCATCTCACCAGAGTTTCAGGATGGCCCATTACCTATTCTGTGGAAAGGATATTCAAAATACCATGCTTCATCAATGTTTTATTTGACTTATTAATGAATGGACAACTACTGAGTTAAGACAGTGTCTTATGCTTGCTTCAAAAAAAAAACACAAAAAAAACCCACAAACACACAAAAAACTGTTAACAGTGAAAACTTATTATGCCAGGCCTTAGTACGGCCTGACTTGGAAATTTAGTTTCAGAGGCTTTTGTGACTATACCAAGGCAATAGGATCTAGGTGTATCTTATTCCCACAGGCCACCAATAAATATTTGCTTAACGGACAAAAAAATAATATATAGTATAGGAGAGAACCTGACAGATGCTTAACATGATTGAGTGATAGCAATGCCCAAACTCATCTGTGATCAAACACTATGAAATTATCCTCCTAAGGATAAACTTATTACAAAAAAGAAGTGAATATTCAATTATGGAGATACTTTCAGTTTCAGCTCTGATATGCAAAAAGCTTGGAAGTTGTCACTGTATCTTGCCCTTACAAGATAATGCTGTACAAAATGAAAATCAGTGACTTTTCTCAGACGTGATTAATAAAACATGTAACTATGAAATAATTTTAAAATGGTAATTATGTATGTGTATATATGTGTCACTGAAAAATCTGTGTCAAAGAAAACTGAGGTTATCAGTATAAACTCATTTAACTTCTATCTCTTCTTACCTTTATTTCCTCCCAAACTTACCAGTATCCATCCAAATTGAAGAATACAAGTGATTTTTATATACTGTGCAAGGTTTTTTTTCTTATTCATATGTCCATGTTTCCCCAATTCTCTAAATTATTATCTACATCTTCAGGATCTCCTTTATCAGTTCCTTCATCGAAACATATAAAATATATTTCCTTCTCATTCTAAAAGATTCTTTTTTGCTAATTATTTTCTCTTTTCATCCAAACTCCTTGAGAGTAGCCTATTCCCACTGTTTTACTAGCCCCGCCTGGCCCCCACAGGCAGCCCTACACCCTCAATTTATTGCCATCTGGCTTTTTGTCCACCACTTCACTGAACTGCTCTAAGGTCACTGGGGACCTAACTACCCAAATCCAATGGACACTCACATTCTCTGAAGGATGACGCTGGCATCTACTTCCTCCTTCTTGAAACTCTATCACCTCTCTCCTTCCCAGAGTTCTTTCTCTGCTTATTACTTAAATGTTGTCAATATTCACAATCCTCTGAAATCTCATCCACTTTCATGATTTTAATGACTGCTGATATGTGCTGATGACATTCAAATTTTTATCTTTCGTGTCTTCACGTGCATGTCCAGTTATCTACCAGTTTGTCTTCTGAATTCTACAGGTGCTTTAAAATTCTAACATGTCCAGCACTAAAGTCTTTTCCCCAATTCAGTTATTTATCCCCTATTTCCAAACTCAATGATACCACCACCCATATTTAGTCACACAGATGTGGGTTCAGCCTCCACCTCCTACTTCTTCCTTATTTCCCAAGATCAAGTCTTGCTTGTAATTTCCTAAATACAATTAGAACTTATTTCCTCCCTTCATCTATACCTTATTTCAGACCCCTTTCTTCTTGCTATTACCTGGGCTAGAAGTTACCAAATTGCTGTTTGGTGGAACCAGTTGTTAGACACTTCTATTAAAAAAGGACTCTAGAGTCAAATAGCTTTGAGGATGGCTGTGTACCATATGCCTGTTGTGACGATCCAGAATGAACATTAGCCTACAGCAGGCCCGAGAATCTGTACAGTAAAGAAACCTGATTAACTTTACTTAAGCCAGGTTCTTCCTTCTGCCGGCCTATAAACCTCTCAGTAGGGTCAAGAGAGGAGGTGGCAGCATGAAAGTCCCACTTGAAAATAAAAAAAAAAAAACACTGCTTCTCAGAAGAGTGGGGCATAATTGTCTCCAGCCTTCTTCAAATTCCTCATCTATACTGACGTCAGTGGTCTAAAATGCCACCTGAACTTGTCCTTTCCCTTCTTAGCTATTTTCTGAGGAAACCAGCTCCACGAACATGGGTGGCTAAGACCTGCTCTTCTCCTCCTCACTGTCTCCTTTAGGGGCACTTGCCACTGCCTGGTGACACTGCACTGATTCTACAGAGTCTGTGCCTGTGGTTCCGTAACACACCCCTCGCACACTCACATCTCTGGACTTCCGCTGTCCTCTCTGCCTTGAGTGTCCGTGCCCTTCACCAGCTGACTCACTAGTTTTTCACGAGTCCTTTAAGACTTAGCTTAGGGACTGCCTCTTTCGATGACTTTTCTTTGCCTCACAGCTCCCCCTCTTCTTCCACAAACACTGATTAAACGCCCTGAATATGCCTGTCACAGCATGTCACGTGCAGGATGAGACATCTGCTGTGCGTGTTCCTCTCTCACTCCACTGCTAAAGGGCCAACACTACATCTTGCTCATTGTTTCACTCCTCTAACACTCAAGCCATGACTAATGAACTAACTAGTACTGTAGTAGCCCTCTTAGTAACAATCAGGCAGGACCTTCTACAGGAAATCTGACACTCCAGGTTTTCTCTGATCTCACCTTTCACTCTGATTGAACTAAAGACTTATCTGTACATGTTTTACCAGGGAGACATAATTTAATCCAGAGACGTGTCATCACATACTCTTACATACTCTGCCATTTAAAAATTCTGCTCACGATGGGGGAAGGAGACAGCTGTGCTTTCTGACAGCCCCACTGTTTTTGCACTTCTAGTGCTCACTGGCTTCTCTCTCAGTGCCTTCCTTAAACCCTTCTTCACTTAACAAGGAAACAGGATAACAATGTAATTAAGAGCCTGGGTTCTGCCTATGTGTGAACAGAAACATAACCAAGGACATAGAGAATAGACTGGTGGTTGCCAAGGAGGAGGGTGTGGGAGAGGTTTGGATTGGGAGTTTGGGATTAGCAGATGCAAACTGGTGTATATAAAGGATGGATAAACAAAAAGTTCCTACATGGGACTTCCCTGGTGGCTCAGTGGTTAAGAATACGCCTGCCAATTCAGGGGACATGGGCTCAAGCCCTGGTCCAGGAAGATCCCACATGCCAGAGAGCAAATAAGCCCAATGTCACAATTACCGAAGTCCAGGCACCTAGAGCTCATGCTCTGCAACAAGAGAAGCCACCACAATGAGAAGCATATGCACCTCAACTAGAGAAAGCCCACGTGCAGCAACAAAGGCCAAACACGGCCAAAAATAAATACATAAATAAATAAATTTATTTAAAAAAATGCATGTATTTTAAAAAAACGCAAAAAGGTCCTACTGTAGAGCACAGGGAACTATATTCTATATCTTGTGATAAACCGTAATGGAAAAGAATATGAAAAAGAATGTATATAAATGTGTAACTGAGTCACTTTCCTGTACAGCAGTAATTAACACAACACTGTAATTCAACTGTATGTCAATAAAAAATAAAAATTTAAAAAATTGCCAGCAAAATAGTCACATATGGGGAACTTCCCTGGTGGTCCAGTGGTTAAGACTTCACCTTCCAATGGACGGGGTGAGGGTTCAATCCCTGGTAGGGCAGCTAAGATCCCACATGCCTTGTGGCCAAAAAAACAAAGTATAAAACAGAAGCAGTAATGTAACAAATGCAATAAACACTTTAAAAATGGTTGACATCAGAAAAAATCTTCAAAGAAAAAATTCACATAAATCAGAAACAAATGAAAGATAATAAAGTCCATACATTAAAAAAAAAAGAGCATGGGTTCAGGTCACATCGCAACTTCCCATTTACTTATAGCTGTGTAATTCTGGGCAGCTCACATATTGTCTCCTCAGACTGTTCATCTATAAAATGGGGATGGTAACAGTTCCCTACCTCAGAGCGTTGCTGTAATCCATAAACACGGTTAAGTGCCTTGGTAAATATTTGAGGCTCTCTGGTTATTGTGAATTAAAATATGTCAATGGCTTCTGGCTGTGTGATTTATAATAGTTTGATGTTTAACCAAATGGTAAAACTATTCCATTTACTATTCCCATCTCTTTTTAACCCTTACCCTGCTTTGTTGTTTATGTTTTCTCCCACCACAGAGTGCTAGTTCCAGGAGAGTAAAGGCTTTATGTTGTTCACTGCTGAAAGCAATAGCACCTAGAAGAGTACTGTATATATGAAGCCCTAAGTAAACACTAGCTGAATGAATGATGCGGAGTGTTACAAGGAAAAGTACACCAAAACTTTCATTATAATAAAAAAGTATAGATAACTCTTTCTCTAATGGTTTCCAGTCAAGTAACTGAAAACATCATATGCTATAATAAAAACATAAGTAATTTATTAAAATTTGAATGCAAAAACATAATTTTAAAAGATTTAGACCTATGTTAGGCATGATAGAGTATGGATGCTTTCTTGAAATTCACAATCAGATCCAAGAGTATCCCTTTAAGAATGTTCTAGTAGATTGAATTTACTTTTAGTTGTCTTTGATGAAACAGTCACTATTCTACCCTCTTTCTTAACAGAAATGTGTTTTTTGAAGACTCACTGTTAATTGGTTTATTAACCAAAGAATTATTTTGCCCAATTCCTTTGCTTTTCTGCTTTACAGGTGAGTCAGAGCAGGAATGCAAGTCCTTCCCAGGTTGTTTCTTAGCAGAGTAATTTTTGGTATATTCACCTGCTTTGCTCATTTTCTCTGAAGAAGACCTGCTATTTCTAGATAATTCCTCTTCTTTTCTTTGACTTCCAGTTCCAGAAATGACGTCTGCTGAAGGAGAACATGTTCTAGCAATGAAATCTTCAAAAGACTCCTGAGGCTGCTCTGTGACTGGGACCCCCAGGTTGTCTTTAGAAGTTTCTAAGGCCACCTGAGTAGACACTGGGACACGGAAGGAGTCGAGAGGCAAAGGAATCCTAGCATCACCTGTACTTTTCTGAAACTGGAGGGAAAAACAAAAGAGAAGACAAAAATTCAGTGAGGAACAAAGCCAACCATTAAAAAGTAGAGTTCAAAACTTCAATGTTACTCTGTAATCTTATTATTAACACAGTCAATTGATTATTCAGAGCCAGTTGTTTTTGTAATTATATCTTGCCAAGTGATTCTCAGCTTAACCTAGCTATATCCAAGGCTATCTCTGCTACATTTTCAGACTTTGGTGATTGTGGTAGTTATTACCCATTTCCTTTCCCTCACTAAAAATAAAACCCTATTCTGTAAGATAATTAATTTCTTTTCTATCCTCCAGGCACATGTAAACAATATATAGTTTGTGACCAGACTGTGTTATCAAGCTGTCAGTTCCCAAGACCAGTCTGAGATTGGTTGATGGGGGCTCCAAGTAAGGCTAGAGGAAAAGCTGACAGGTTTTCCACTCCCATTCCCATAACCAGGTGATTCACTGTAATATGTTACCTATTAGCTATGTCTGGATTACTTATTTTAAAAAATTATATCAGTATGTGTACCTTCATTAGTGTTCCTTCATTGTAAGCTGACTGCATACAAATAGAAACCTAAATAAAATATGAATAGAATAGACATTTATACAATTTAAAATCTGGAATATTTTCTCTGATGTCTTCTTTCTTCATTAAGGATAGTTTGCTTTAACTCATAAATTTTCTAAAGTACTTCCACCCTCCTTATTTACAACAATACAATATCATGAAATGGGCACACATTTACTAATCTCAGATTTGGAAAGGATTCCAGAGTCTTCTACCTGCCGAGCATGTGAACTATTAGAGACTGATCATTATTGTTTTCTCCCTGACTTGGTCATTTCCTTTTTGCTAATCATTCTTAGAATCATTAAGTGCTGTTCTGTCCATTTACTTGGATATTTTGCATTTGTCCTGGGGCACCCTGTTTTGATTCTGACTTTCCTTCTTCAAGTGCCTTCTTTTCTTCTTTAGGTGGACTACTAACAGTAGAATTCATCTGGGGACGACATAGTAAAGGAAAATCTGACTGACCTATACCAGCCATTGTGGCCAGCTGCCCAAGCCTGGCCCAGAGGAGGAAAGGACAAAAGACAAAGGTTATTATAATCACAGAAGAGCAATTTAGATTTCCCCAGACCTACAATCATGAAATATTTCTAAAATGTTAAAAGCCAACATCCTACTCCAGACTACGAGCCTCTCTCTCCCCCAAATTCTCAGCCCTTTCCAGATTCATCCTCTAGGACACATTCCACTGTCTCACTAGCAGCTTCAACATGTACCATGCACCTCGTCCACTGCCTGTCACACCTCCATTCCCACACTTCTTTACCACCTTTCCTCCAGTTTCCAAGAATGTGTTTGTTCCTTCCTTCCCAACACCAACACCAATTCATTCACTGACAAAACACCACTCCATCAACTATCAATCTATACTTACCTCTTTCAGCAAAATTGCTCCCTGTTGAGAACCACTGACCTATATCACCCCTGCAGATTAATATTAATTTTTATGTCTAAGGCAAAGATAATTTTAATTCAAACGTATCAATCAAGCAAAATAAGTGAAAGATAGGAAAATTCTTATGCATTCACAAATATTTTCAAAGAAAAGTGCCTTCAATTTAGTCTTTACAAAACAACTATACCTACTAATTTCTCTGTCTACAGGTTACTCTTTTATAATGGGCTCCCCACTCTACCAAAGCATGCTTCCCTATTTGCATTTCTTAAAAAAATAATTCCTCATTTTAAAAAGTCAAATATATTACCTATAATTACACTAAATTTGGCTAAATATAGCCACGTAAGTGATGAAAATTGCTCCAGTTCCTCAGCAAACTACGTTATAGGCGTAAAGCGAAGAATGCCAATAAGAGGAATGAATTAACCCAGCATCTTTAAGGAGATCCAAGAAAGCATGGAACTTCTGAAAAGAATTCTCAATGTTGCCCAAAACACCTTCATCATCCAGGATCATGCTTGTCAATGAGTGGGCATGAAGGGCTTCAGACAAACAGAAATGTATATTTCTTACCTGGGCATTTTCATGTCCCAGCTATACAAGAAGACTGAAAATGTCTGACATGATTTTTTCTCATTGTCATCAAAAGTAGTCTTGCCTAGTTTCAAGGAACAAAACTAAAACACTCAAAATGTAATTAATTTGTAATTAACCGAACTCTCCACCAGTAAAGACAGAGATCATATCACATAATAACCAAAACCCACAGGCACCCAAAAAAGTTTCCTATATAACACTTAGGTGATATATAAATAAACCAAAGTTACCGTTTTATTAATGATCTTTCACAAAAGATCACATTTCTAACTGGTTCAATTCACAATGGAGCCTCATTCCACATTAGAAAATTACCTGCTTTAAGTTTCCCTTAAGTTAGAAAGTGAATTATAAAATCTAATTTGAACAAAACATATTACAACTCTGCTGAATTTTAAGAATTAACTTTAGTGAGCAAAATATCTAATGCTTATATTTAAAAGTCCTAAATCCTACCCAACCCAATTTATTAAATGTACGATCGCCAATATTTTCTTTGGCTTCTTGAAAATATTCACCCCCGTGCACTCTTCCCCTTCCGCTCATCATCTATGCACTTAAAACCCCCCGTAAGCTCAACTCTCGTATTTCTCAGAAAGGCCGTTAATGTTCATTATGCCCCTTTTGCCTTACATGAGCAGGTGCTCAACATTTATTGAATGAGTGTCCGCCAATCCAATGGATGCACTTTCAAAAATTCCTCCCTACACTCACCCTGTGATAAATTATATTTATATAGAACATTTTGGATTATGCCCTGCTTTCATGCACATTACCTAATGTAATTCTCATAGTATATATTTTTATCTTTCATTGTATTCTTAGAAGTTTTCCAATATCTTAAATTTATTTAAATGATTCACTTTCCTAATTCATTGCCAGGAGAGTCTCATCATGTCTTTTATGTTACTGTATATACAATATATGCACAGAAAGTGCCTTCTTGAATTAAAGAATCATAAACAGGAAATAAGCTAATGTCATATAAAAGCACACACACACACACATACACAAAACCAGATTTTCACATTTTTAGAAACATGTTTTCTGGAATATAGATCATATGATCACTAAATACCAGTAAATGCAAAAGTCCATATGATACAACCAATTTGCAATATATTACAGTTTTAAAGCTTACAAATTATGTGTATATGGTTTAAAATCAAATCAAAATAAAACCAAAACACTCTCAAAAGCAGCAGAAGAAACTTGTTTACCTCACTGACTCATCTATCAGCCTTCAGTCTTATTACTCTTTCCTCCTTTAACTGCTTTAGGCACTCCTCCAGGTTTTCCTAAACAAACAGAGGCAATATTATAACTAATTCTTAGTATAATATCCAAAAGCCTTTCCAGCTATTGGTCTCATCAGGATTTAGGGGCAGAGCCAGAAGTGAACTCAGATTTTAGTCTGCTACTGGTAATATCATACCATGCTAGTAAAATGAACTATCAAAATCTAACAAATTAACATAGTAAAGATTTACTTGAATTCCACTCTTTCCAACATAAATTTGTGGCAGCCCACAATAAAAGCATATGCGTATAACATAGTAAGTCAGAAATAAGAAGTTAAGACCAAGAAAGAACAATTCTATTTTTATTTGTGGGTCTCTTTGTAGCAGGAAGTTCTATTATCGAACATGCTTAGCATACCTGAATTGCATAATTACAGATTCAAAAGCATATTTTTAAAAAGTAATCACTTTTAAAGCAATTTACAGTCAAGCACTGTTCCTGGAGTTCCCTGGGTATTAAATAATGTAATCATCAAAACCCTAAGAGGGGGCTTCCCTGCTGACACAGTGGTTAAGAATCTGCCTGCCAGTGCAGGGGACACGGGTTTGAGCCCTAGTCCAGGAAGAACCCACATGCTGCAGAGCAACTAAGCCCATGCGCCACGACTTCTGAGCCTACACTCTAGAACCCACGTGCCACAACTACTGAATCCTGTGCGCCTAGAGCCTGTGCTCCACAATAAGAGAAGCCACCACACCACAACGAAGAGTAGCCCCCCGCTCGATGCAACTGGAGAAAGCCTGCGAGCAGCAATGAAGACCCAACACAGCCAAAAATAAATTTATAAAACAAAAAAACCTACGAGGAAAGAATGATCACTAACTCCATGTTATTTTACAGATGAGGGAAACAGAGGTAGAGAAGTAGAGTAAGTAGAGCAGCACAGCCAAGGTCACACCACTAAGTAGCAGAGCCACACTGTGGACTCATGAAGATGAGTGTCATTCCTGTTCATGGAGGTGGTAGTCTTCCCATTCACCAAGGTCACTGAAATAAAATGAACACTGATAAACTCTCTTAGGAGTTTTAGGAACTAAGACACTTCAGTCCTTGAAGTGGGGACACTGCTTGCAATAGGCAGAATTCTAACAGAGCCCCCAATATTACCACTTACTGAAGTACACAAACCTTCCACTTATCCAATCAAACTCTAAATCTAGGTGCTGTAGTGAAGGGATTTTGAAGATGGAATTAAGGTTCAAAATCAATTGATTTTTTAAGGCAGGGAGATTATTCTAGGTGGATGTGGCCTACTCAGGCACCCCATGGAAAGGACCTGTACTCTTCCTGAATTGAAGTACAAAACGGGCAAGAGAGAGACTCTCCATTGCTGGGTCTGAAGAAGTCGAATGCTGCAGCAGGGAAGGCAAGAGAGAGGCCTCTAGGAGCTAAAACTCTCCCCCAACTGACAGCCAGCAAGGAAATGGGGACATCTGTCCTGCAACTGCAGAATCTGAATTATGCCAACAAGCTGAAGAAGCTTGGAGGCATTCTTTCCCAGAGCCTCTGGATGCTAACACAGCCAGACTGACATCCTGATTTCAGCTCTGTGACCCACACAAACTATGGTGAACATCCAACGTTTGGGGCTCAATGTCTTACACTTAAATTTCATGCTTTAACACTCTCAGGAGGGAACCCACATGTTCCTGAGTGTATCTGAGCAGGAAGCCCAGTCACGTTGTGCCTGGACTTCTGACCTAAAGAACTGTGAGCTAGTCAAATAGGTATTGTTTTCAGTCAGTAAGAGTGTAGTAAAAGAATCAATATCCTACTCAACCTCCAGGTTCGTGAACAAAATAAGTGATTGTCGTTGTTTTAGGCTACTGTTTTGGGGTGGTTTCTTATGCAGTGATAAACAATCATAATACCTATACTTATGAAAACAGTAAGGTATATTTATACATGTTAACTGTTTTGAACAATTACTTAAAGAATGAGGAACTCTATTATATGCCATCATTGGGAGAGGAACTGGTATCACTTTCTGGAGAGTAGCTTTTGGTACCTAACAACAATCCTACATCAGGAGTTTACCCTAAAGAAATCAAAGATGTGGGCAAAGATTTATCTACCAACATGATGTCATAAGATTGTTTATAACCAAACCCTAGAAGAAAGCTAAGAGCCCCCAAATTGGGATTGGTTTTAACAAAAACAGCTCACCATATGAAGGAATGTGCTATGAAGCCACTAAGAGAAGAATGACAACAGGTCTCAACCAGAGTTAATGAATGGGCTTCAGGAGTTCTACATTCAAAATATATCTGTGCGTTTTTCCTGGGAGATGGTGCATAAGCTTAATCAAGTTCTCTGATGTAAAAGGGTATTTAGTGACAAGACAAAATATTTTTCATACTTTTTTCAGACAAAAGAGCAGATTAGGAGTGTGTACATGCAGAGGTGGCTTTTATTTCCTTCAATGAGTTGTTCATTGTTTTCAAAAATT
The DNA here is from genome assembly GCF_964165515.1 of Mesoplodon bidens. NCBI lineage: Eukaryota > Metazoa > Chordata > Mammalia > Artiodactyla > Ziphiidae > Mesoplodon > Mesoplodon bidens. Next base: position 2,853,311 of record NC_138181.1, read on the forward strand.
TGCTCAATTAACATATATTTTTATATTCAGATCATGTTTAAAAAACTGACAGTCTAAGAACTTCAAATTCTTTAATGTTTCATTACTAGAGTCAGCCAAGTTTTCAATGGGGAAAAAGGGGAAAAATTGCAAAATTCCTCTTCTTTCAATATAATGGTTTAATAAATCTTCTAAAACCGATTTCAAAGAAATTCTAAACAAATAAGCAAACAAACAAAAAAACCCTCATCACAGTCAGAGGAAAGTAGAGTAAAACTTCCTGACTGGTTCTAAAGAGCACATCAAAGTGAAATTACATGGAATAGTTTCTCCCTCTAGTGGAGAGAATTAGAACATGCTGTTAAAATTTTGTGAAAAAGTGTACCCTCCTCCTACAAAGTATTAATAATTCATGTCCCTTACATGGAAATATGGAACCAGAAAAGTTAGAAAGTAAAATTGATTGATATTCTATTACTTAAGTAAGACTAATGATAAGGCTTTGGAATAATTTTCCTTCCTGTCATCTGCTCTCCCTTCCTCCCTTCTGTACACCGGCTAGGGTGAATTTTCTGGGACAAGGCTCCCATCATATTGGATATCAAATTTTATGTTCAACTTTTCTCCATTTAACATTGAAATCAATCATTTCCCATATAATCAGAGGATTCATAACCATGATTTTTTTTGTGGGCTATAAAATATTCCACTGAGTGGGTTTACTGGTTAACCATTTTACATATTTAAATTCTTTCCAACTTTTCAATAGTATAAGATAAAATAACCGTTTTTATGCATGAAGGGTTTTTTCCATATTGAGAATAACGTTCTTGCAATAAATCCATAAAAAATGAGTTTGAGGTCAAAGCAAATGAACATTTTTAAGGCTCTGAGGTACCTATCTCCAATCTTCTTTCCAAAAGATTTCTGAGATTTTATACTGCCATCAGCAATGTATCACTTGGTATATAACCTCTACTATAACTGTTGGCTTATTTCCTTCACTTAGAATGCAAGTTATTTGAAGATAGGGGGTGTATTTTATTAAGTGTTTTTCCCCAGCACCTGTGCCTAGCACAACATAGATGGTCAATAAATAATTGCTTAATAAGGAAAATACCTGCCAATACAAGATGTACCTGTGTGAGACAGACTGTGTGTTTTTCTCTAACTGGATAGCTGAAAACTTGTTATCTTCTTTAATGTGCAATTTTTTTTGCTTATAATTAGTAATTAAATTTCTCTTTTAGATTATACTGTAAAAATTCAGACTCTCTGAGGCAAATGGGCCTGGCACTACCCGTTAGCTATATAACCTTGGACAAGTTCTATAACACTAGGCCTCAACTTACTCATCTATATAATGGAGATAAGCTCCCATATCACAGAGCTCTTGCAAGGATTACATGAGTTAAAACACATATGAGGACCTGGGGGAAGATGGTGGAAGAGCAAGACACAGAGGTCACCTTCCTCCCTACAGATACACCAGAAATACATCTACACGTGGAACAACTCCTACAGAACACCTACTGAATGCTGGCAGAAGACCTCAGACACCCCAAAAGGCAAGAAACTCCCCACGGACCTGGGTAGGGCAAAAGAAAAAGAGAATAAACAGAGACAAAAGGATAGGGACGGGACTTGCACCAGTGGGAGGGAGCCGTGAAGGAGGAAAGGTTTCCACACACTAGGAGCCCCTTTGCAGGTAGAGACTGCGGGGGGTGGAGGGGGGGAAGCTTCGGAGCCATGGAGGAGAGTGCAGCCACAGGGGTGTGGAGGGCAAAGCGGAGAGATTCCCACACAGAGGATTGGTGCCGACCAGCACTCACCAGCCCGAGAGGCTTGTCTGTTCACCCAGCGGGGTGGGCGGGGTCTGGGAGCTGAGGCTCAGGCTTCCGTCAGAGTGCAGGGAGAGGACTGGGGTTGGTGGCGTGAACACAGCCTGAAGGGGGTTATTGTGCCACAGCTAGCTGGGAGGGAGTCCGGGAAAATGTTTGGACCTGCCGAAGAGGCAAGAGACTTTTCCTTCCTTCTTTGTTTCCTGGTGCACGAGGAGAGGGGATTCAGAGCGCTGCTTAAAGGAGCTCCAGAGATGGGTGTGAGCTGTGGCTGAATGCATGGACCCCAGAGACGGGCCTGGGACGCTGGGGCTGCTGCTGCTGCCGCTAAGAGCCCTGTGTGCGAGTGTAGGTCACTGTCCACGCCCCCCTTCTGGGGAGCCTGTGCAGCCTGCTACTGCTGGGGTCCCAGGATCCAGGGACAACTTCCCCAGGAGAACACACGGTGCACCTTGGGCTGATGCAATGTCACGCCGACCTCTGCCGCCACCGGCTCACCCCACACTCCATGCCCCTCCCTCCCCCCAGCCTGAGTGAGCCAGAGACACTGAAGCAGCTGCTCCCTTAACCCCGTCCTGTGTGAGCAAAGAACAGACACCTTCCGGTGAACTACATGCAGAGGTGGGGCCAAATCCGAAGCTGAGACCCAGGAGCTGTGAGAACAAAGAAGAGAAAAGGAAATCTCACCAAGCAGCCTCAGAAGCAGCAGATTAAAGCTTCACAATCAACTTGATGTAACCTTCATCTGTGGAATACATGAATAGACAACAAATCAGCCCAAATTGAGGAGGTGGACTTTGATAACAAGATTTATGATTTTTCTCCCCTTTTCCTCTTTTTACAACGAATTATCCCAAATTGAGGAGGTGGACTTTGAGAGCAAGATTTACAATTATTCTCTTTTGTGAATGTGTATGTATATGCTTCTGTGTGAGATTTTGTCTGTATAGCTTTGCTTCCACCATTTGCCCAAGGGTTCTATCCATCCGTTTTGTTTTTTTTAAATTTTTAAAAAAATAATTAGATTTTTATTTTAATAACACTAATATATTTTATCATACTTTATTCTATTTTACATTATCTTCTCTCTTTCTCATTTTCCTACTTTCCCTCCTACCTCCCTACCTCCTTTCTTTCTTTCTTTCTTCTACTAATTCTTTCTTTCTAATTTTTTCTCCCTTTTATTCTGAGCCGGGTGGATGAAACACTCTTAGTGCTGCAGCCACGAGTCAGTGTTCTGCCTCTGAGGTGGGAGAGCCACATGCAGGACACTGGTCCACAAGAGACCTTCCAGCTCTACATAATATCAAATGGCGAAAATCTCCCAGATATCTCCATCTCAATGCCAGCACCCAGCTTCACTCAATGACCAGCAAGCTACAGTGCTGTTCACCCTATGCCAAGCAACTAGCAAGACAGGAACACAACCCCATCGCTTAGCAGAGAGGCGGCCTAAAAACATAATAAGGTGTCAGACACCCCAAAACACACCACCAGACATGGACCTGTCCACCAGAAAGACAAGATCGAGCCTCATCCACCAGAGACCAGGCACTAGTCCCCTACAAGAGGAAGTGTACACAACACACTGAAACAACCTTAGCCACTGGGGTCAGACAACGAAAACAATGGGAACTACGAACATGCAGCCTGCAAAAAGGATACCCCAAACACAGTAAGATAAGCAAAATGAGAAGACAGAAAAACACACAGCAGGTGAAGGAGCAAGATAAAAACCCACCAGAACTAACAAATGAAGAGGAAATAGGCAGTCTACCTGAAAAAGAATTCAGAATAATGATAGTAAAGATGATGCAAAATCCTGGAAATAGAATAGACAAAATGCAAGAAACAGTTAACAAGGACCTAGAAGAACTAAAGATGAATCAAGCAATGATTAGAAACACAATAAATGAAATTAAAAATACTCCAGATGGGATCCATAGCAGAATAACTGAGGCAGAAGAATGGATAAGTGATGTGGAATATAAAATAGTGGAAATAACTGCAGCAGAGCAGAATAAAGAAAAAAGAATGAAAAGAACAGAGGACAGTCTCAGAGACCTCTGGGACAACATTAAATACACCAACATTCGAATTATAGGGGTTCCAGTTGAAGAAGAGAAAAAGAAAGGGACTGACAAAATATTTTAAGAGATTATAGTTGAAAACTTCCCTAATATGGGAAAAGAAATAGTTAATCAAGTCCAAGAGGCAAAGAGAGTACCATACAGGATAAATCCAAGGAGAAATACGCCAAGACACATATTAATCAAACTGTCAAAAATTAAATACAAAGAAAACAAATTAAAAGCAGCAAGGGGAAAACAACAAATAACACACAAGGGAATCCCCATCAGGTTAACAGCTGATCTCTCAGCAGAAACTCTACAAGCCAGAAGGGAGTGGCAGGACATATTTAAAGTGATGAAGGAGAAGAAACTGCAACCAAGACTACTCTACTCAGCAAGGATCTCATTCAGATTTGATGGAGAAATTAAAACGTTTACAGACAAGCAAAAGCTGAGAGAGTACAGCACCACCAAACCAGCTTTACAACAAATGCTAAAGGAACTTCTCTAGGCAAAAAACACAACAGAAGGAAAAGACCTACATTAACGAACCCAAAACAATTAAGGAAATGGGAATAGGAACATACATATCAATAATTACCTTAAATGTAAATGGACTAAATGCTCCCACCAAAAGACACAGATTGGCTGAATGGATACAAAAACAAGACCCATATATATGCTGTCTACAAGAGACCCACTTCAGACCTAGAGACACATACAGACTGAAAGTAAGGGGATGGAAAAAGATATTCCATGCAAAGGAAAATCAAAAGAAAGCTGGAGTAGCAATTCTTATATCAGTCAAAATAGACTTTAAAATAAAGACTATTAGAAGAGAAAAAGAAGGACACTACATAATAATAAAGGGATCAATCCAAAAAGAATATATAACAATATTTATGCACCCAACATAGGAGCACCTCAATATATAAGGCAAATACTAACAGCCATAAAAGGGGAAATTGACAGTAACACACTCATAGTAGGGGACTTCAACACTCCACTTTCACCAATGGACAGATCATCCAAAATTAAAATAAATAAGGAAACACAAGCTTTAAATGATACATTAAACAAGATGGACTTAATTGATATTTATAGGACATTCCATCCAAAAACAACAGAATACACATTTTCCTCAAGTGCTCATGGAACATTCTCCAGGATACATCATATCCTGGGTCACAAATCAAGCCTTGGTAAATTTAAGAAAGTTGAAATTGTATCAAGTATCTTTTCCGACCATAATGCTATGAGACTAGATATCCATTACAGGAAAAGATCTGTAAAAACTACAAACACATGGAGGCTAAACAATACACTACTTAATAACGAAGTGATCACTGAATAAATCAAAGACGAAATTAAAAAATACCTAGAAACAAATGACAATGGAGACACAACGACACAAAACCTATGGGACGCAGCAAAAGCAGTTCTAAGGGGGAAGTTTATAGCAATACAATCCCACCTTAAGAAACAGGAAACATCTCGAGTAAACAACCTAAACTTTCACCTAAAGCAATTAGAGAAAGAAGAACAAAAAACCTGAAAGTTAGCAGAAGGAAATAAATCATAAAGATCAGATCAAAAATAAATGAAAAAGAAATGGAGGAAATGATAGCAAAGATCAACAAAACTAAAATCTGGTTCTTTGAGAAGATAAACAAAATTGATAAACCATTAGCCAGACTCATCAAGTAAAGAAGGGAGAAGACTCAAATCAATAGAATTAGAAATGAAAAAGGAGAAGTAAAAACTGACACTGCAGAAATACAAAAGATCATGAGAGATTACTACAAGCAACTTTATGCCAATAAAATGGACAACCTGGAAGAAATGGACAAATTCTTAGAAATGCACAACGTGCCAAGACTGAATCAGGAAGAAATAGAAAATATGAACAGACCAATCACAAGCACTGAAATTGAAAATGTGATTAACAATCTTCCAACAAACCAAAGCCCAGGACCAGATGGCTTCACAGGCGAATTCTATCAAACATTTAGAGAAGAGCTAACACCTATCCTTCTCAAACTCTTCCAAAATATAGCAGAGGGAGGAACAGTCCCAAACTCATTCTACGAGGCCACCATCACCTTGATACCAAAACCAGGCTAGGATGTCACAAAGAAAGAAAACTACAGGCCAATATCACTGATGAACATAGATGCAAAAATCCTCAACAAAATACCATCAAACAGAATCCAACAGCACATTAAAAAGGATCATACAACATGATCAAGTGGGGTTTATTCCAGGAATGCAAGGATTCTTCAATATATGCAAATCAATCAATGTGATACACCATATTAACAAATTGAAGGAGAAAAACCATATGATCATCTCAATAGATGCAGATAAATCTTTTGACAAAATTCAACACCCATTTATGATAAAAACCCTCCAGAAAGTAGGCATAGAGGGAACTTTCCTCAACATAATAAAGGCCATATATGACAAACCCACAGCCAACATCGTCCTCAATGGGGAAAACTGACAGCATTTCCACTAGGATCAGGAACAAGACAAGGCTGCCCACTCTCACCACTCTTATTCAACATAGTTTTGGAAGTTTTAGCCACAACAATTGGAGAAGAAAAGGAAATCAAAGGAATCCAAATTGGAAAAGAAGAAGTAAAGCTGTCACTGTTTGCAGATGACATGATACTATACATAGAGAATCCTAAAGATGCTACCGAAAAACTACTAGAGCTAATCAATGAATTTGGTAAAGTAGCAGGATACAAAATTAATGTACAGAAATCTCTGGCATTCCTGTACACTAATGATGAAAAATCTGAAGGTGAAATCAAGAAAACACTCCCATTTACCATTGCAACAAAAAGAATAAAATATCTAGGAATAAACCTACCTAAGGAGAAAAAAGACCTGTATGCAGAAAATTATAAGACACTGATGAAAGAAATTAAAGATGATACAACTAGATGGAGAGATATACCATGTTCCTGGATTGGAAGAATCAATATTATGAAAATGACTCTACTACCCAAAGCAGTCTACAGATTCAATGCAATTCCTATCAAACTACCAATGGCATTTTTCACAGAATTAGAACAAAAAATTTCAAAATTTGTTTGGAAAAACAAAAGACCCTGGATAGCCAAAGCAATCTTGAGAACGAAACACAGAGCTGGAGGAATCAGGCTCCGTGACTTCAGACTATACTACAAAGCTACAGTAATCAAGACAGTGTGGTACTGGCACAAAAACAGAAAGATTGATCAATGGAACAGGATAGAAAGCCCAGAGATAAACACACACACATATGGTCAACTTATCTTTGATAAAGGAGGCAGGAATGTACAGTGGAGAAAGGACAGCCTCTTCAATAAGTGGTGCTGGGAAAACTGGACAGGTACATGTAAAAGTATGAGATTAGATCATTCCCTAACACCACACACAAAAAGCTCAAATTGGATTAAAGTCCTAAATGTAAGGCCAGAAACTATCAAACTCTTAGAGGAAAACAGGCAGAGCACTCTATGACATAAATCACAGCAAGATCCTTTTGGACCCACCTCCTAGAGAAATGGAAATAAAAACAAAGATAAACAAATGGGACCTGATGAAACTTCAAAGCTTTTGCACAGCAATGGAAACCATAAACAAGACCAAAAGACAACCCTCAGAATGGGAGAAAATATTTGCAAATGCAGCAACTGACAAAGGATTAATCTCCAAAATTTATAAGCAGCTCATGCAGCTCAATAGCATAAAAACAAACAACCCAATCCAAAAGTGGGCAGAAGACCTAAATAGACATTTCTCCAAAGAAGATATAGGGACTGCCAGCAAACATATGAAAGAATGCTCAACATCATTAATCACTGGAGAAATGCAAATCAAAACTACAATGAGATATCATCTCACACCAGTCAGAATGGCCATCACCAAAAAATCTAGAAACAATAAATGCTGGAGAGGGTGTGGAGCAAAGGGAACTCTCTTGCACTGCTGGTGGGAATGTGAATTAGTACAGCCACTATGGAGAACAGTATGGAGGTTTCTTCAAAAACTACAAATAGAACTACCACATGACCCAGCAATCCCACTACTAGGCATATACCCTGAGAAAACCATAATTCAAAAAGAGACATGTACCAAAATGTTCATTTCAGCTCTATTCACAATAGCCCAGAGATGGAAACAACCTAAGTGTCCATCATCAGATGAATGCATAAAGAAGATGTGGCACATATATACAGTGGAATATTTCTTAGCCATTAAAAGATACGAAATTGAGCTATTTGTAATGAGATGGATAGACCTAGACTCTGTTATACAGAGTGAAGTGAGTCAGAAAGAGAAAGACAAATACCATATGCTAACACATATATAGAGAATTTGAGAAAAAAAATGTCATGAAGAACCTGGGGTAAAACAGGAATAGACACAGACCTACTTGAGAATGGACTTGAGGATTTGAGGAAGGGAAAGAGTAAGCTGTGACAAAGCGAGAGAGAGGCATGGACATATATACACTACCAAACGTAAGGTAGATAGATAGTGGGAAGCAGCTGCATAACGCAGGGAGATCAGCTCGGTGCTTTGTGACCGCCTAGAGGGGTGGGATAGGGAAAGTGGGAGGGAGGGACACGCAAGAGGGAAGGGATATGGGAACAGATATATATGTGTAACTGATTCACTTTGTTATAAAGCAGAAACTAATAAAAAAACATACAAAATTAAAAGAGTGCTTGGTACCCAGCATATTTTCAATTAAGGCTGAATGAATGAACCTGTGAATGCAAGCAGTAGTGAAGGGCTTAAAATGAAATAGTCTCATCCCACTCCCACATCCAGCAGTCAAGAAGCGACCAATTCTTTACTCAGGTTTTTAATTGTAAAATACGATATGTGTACTGAGAAGTGCACAGGACACCACTGTCAATGTGACAAATAAAAAGAGAATACTTACATTACCACTACTCGAAACTGAAAGTATTGATACTTGTCAGGATCTCAACCCCCCATATCGTTTTCTCATCACAGTCTCCTCCCCTCTTCCCAGTTAAGCACCATCCTCATTTCTTGACAATCATTTCCTTTAACCTACATGTATCCCTAACAAAAGAGTTTAGTTTTGTCAACATCTAACTTTATGTAGAGGATCATAGTATATGAAGTCTTTTCTATCTTATTTCTTTCACTCAACATTGGTTCAAAAAATTCATCCACATTGCAGCCTGTAGCTCTAGTTCATTTAATTTTATTCCTTAATAGTTTTCCCACTGTACGAATACACAAAAGTTATTTAATTTTTGACTTTTAATGGACATTTGGTTTGTTTTCAGTTTGTGCTAATGCAAATCATGGACAGGAATCCTGCTGTACTTGTTATTCTGGTGCATTTACACAGGGAAGGGGTGAGGGCTGCTGGATCACAGATTATTTTATACCTTCACTTGATGGAGAGTGCTAAATGTTTTCCAAAGTAGTTGTGTCGATTTATACTCCAGTATAAGCAGGGTAGAAGATTCCCATAGTACTCCAGGTCTACAATACCCGATACTACCACACTTTATTTATGTATTTGTCACACTGATTGGCATGTAGTTTCGTTGGTTTTTACTCACTTTTCTCTTATTACTTAATGAAGTCGTACACTTTTCTGTGTTTGCTGGCTGTTTGGATTTCCTTTTGTATGAGGTTTACGTCAAATATTGTTATTTTTTATTCTTTTTATTATTTATTTTTGGTTGTGTTGGGTCTTTGTTGCTGCGTGCAGGCTTTCTCTATTTTCAGCGAGTGGGGGCTACTCTCATTGCAGTGGCTTCTCTTGTCGTGGAGCACAGGATCTAGGCGCACAGGCTTCAGCAGTCATGGCACATGGGCTCGGTAGTTGTGACTTGCAGGTTCTAGACCGCAGGCTCCGTAGTTGTGGCACAAGGGTTTCATTGCTTCATGGCATGTGGGATCTTCCCAGACCAGGGCTTGAACCTGTGTCCCCTGCCTTGGCAGGCAGATTGTTAACCACTGCACCAGCAGGGAGGTCCAACTATTGTTATTTTGAATTCTTCTCCATTTCCAAGTAATACTCTTACATGACTATTTTCTGACTAAATTGGAGGCATTATCTGTTCACTTTCTATTTTACTAAGTAACGGTTTAGTTCCTTTACACTCTTCCTATGTCCACAATGCTCAGTAATGTTATGTCATCATTAGTTATTCCACTGCTCATGATCTCTTTGACTTGTAGTGATATACTTAAAAACCTAAATTGTTGATCAACTATAAATTCTCTCAACGTCACGCTGTGTAAAATGAGGACATTCATACCATCTTCCGTTTTTTCTACCTCCTGTCTACCTTCCAAACCTAGCTTTTACATTGTCAAAGTTGAAATTTATATTCTGTTCTATGTGCAGTTATGTCTTCTGTTATTTGAGAGTCAGTAGGGAGTAAGGTTTAAGAGAACAGGCAGAGAGCCTAAACTCAAAGCCTTGATCCAACCCTAAATTAGGTACAGCCTGGGCAAGTTGCTTCCCTGTCTTAGCTTCCTTTTCTCAAAAGTGGGAATGGGGCTTCCCTGGTGGCGCAGTCGTTGACAGTCCCCCTGCCAATGCAGGGGACACGGGTTCATGCCCCAGTCCAGGAAGATCCTACTTGCCGCAAAGCAGCTGGGCCCATGAACCATGGCCACTGAGCCGGCGCATCTGGAGCCTGTGCACTGCCACCGTGAGCACTATTACCATAAGCACTGTCACCATCGGCACTGTCACCATAGGCATTATCACTGTGAGCACTGTCACCATGAGCAGTGTCACCATGGGTAATGTCACCATGGAAACTGCCACCATGAGCACTGTCGCCATGAGCACTGTCACAATGGGCACTGTCACCATGGGAACTCTCACCATGAGCACTGTCACCCTGGGCACTGTCACTGTGGGCACTGTCACCTTGGACACTGACACCATGAGCACTATCACCATGAGCACTGCCACGGTGAGAAATATCACCATAAGCACTGTTACCATTGGCCCTGTAACCATCTACACTGCCACCATGGGCACCATCATCGTGAGGACAGTCACCATGAGCACTGTCACCATGGCACTATCACGGTGAGCACTGTCACCATGAGACCTATCACTGTGAGCAATGTCACCATGGGCATCATCACCATTTTACACTGCCACCATGTGCACTACCACCATGGGACTTGTCACCATGTGCACTATAACCTTGAGCACTCTCAAAATGGGCACTGTCACTATGGGCACTCTCACCATGGGCACTGTCACTGTGAGCACTGTCACCATGGACACTTCCATTGTGAGCACAGTCACCATGGGCACTATCACCATGGGGAATGTCACCGTGGGCACTGTCACCATGGGCACTATCAACATGGGCACTGTCACCATGAGAACTCTCACCATGGACATTGTCACTGTGAGTACTGTCTCCATGGGCACTGTCACTATGGGCACTGTCACTATGGGTACTGTTACCGTGGGCACTGTCACCATTTGCACTGTCACAATGGGCACTGCCACCATGAGCACTATCACCATTTTGCACTGGCACCATGTACACTGCCACTATGGGCACTTTCACCATGGGAAATCTCACTGTGAGCACTGTCACCATGGGTTCTGTCACCATGGGCACAGTCACCATGGGAAGTGCCACTATGAGCACTGCTACCATGGGCACAGTCACCATTTTGCACTGCCACCATTAGCCATGCCACAATGGGCACTGTAACCATGGGCATGGCGACCAAGTGCACTGTCACCATGGGCACTATCACCGTGAGCACTATCACCATGGATAATGTCACCATGAGCACTGTAACCATGGGAACTATCACCGTGATTTCTGTCACCATGGGCACTGTCCCCATTAGCACTGTCACGATAGGCACTGACACCATGAGCACTATCACCGTGAGCACTGTCAACGTGAGCACTATCAATTTGAGCACTGTCACCATGGGTAATCTCACCATGGGCACTATTAACGTGGCCAATGTCACCATGGACAGTTTCACCATGAGCACTGTCACCATGAGCACTATCACCATGAGCACTATCATCGTGAGCACTGTCACAATGAGCACTTTCACCATGGGCACTATCACCCTGCACACTATCACAGTGAGAACTATTGCCATGAGCACTGTCACCATGAGCACTGTCAGTGTGTGCACTGTAACCATGGGCACTATCACTGTAAGTTCTATCACTGTAAGCACTGTCACCATGAGCAGTATCAGAATGGGCACTGTCACCATTTTGCACTGCCACCATGTGCACTGTCACCATGGACACAATCACTGTGATCACTGTCACCATGGGTACTGTCAACATGGGCACTGTCACCATGGGCATGGCCACAATGTGCACTTTCACCTTGGGCACTGTCACCATGAGCACTGCCACAAGTCACAAAGGGAACTGCCACCATGGGCACTGTCACCATGGTACTCTCTCCATGGACACTGGCACCATGAGCACTGTCACCACGGGCAATAACTCCGTGAGCAATGTCACCATGGGCATTGTCACCATGGGTACTCTCACCATGGGCACTGGCACCATGAGCACTGTCACCATGAGCAATGTCATCATGAGCACTGCCACCTTGGGCAATGCCTCCATAAGCACTGTCACCATGAGAACTGTCACCATGAGAACTGCCAATATGGGTTTTGCCACCATGAGAACTATCACTGTGAGCACTATCACCATGAGAACTGTCACCATGGGCACTGGCACCATGGGGACAGTCATGATGAGCACTGTCACCATGGGCACTATTCCCGTGAGCTTTTTCACCATGGTGACATTCCTCACGGAGCACTGTCACCATGGGCACTGTCATCGTGAACACTGCAACCGTGAACCCTATCACCATGAGCACTGCTACCGTGAGCACTATCACCAGAAGCACTGTCACAATGGACACTGTCACCATGGGCACTGCCACAATGGCACTGTCACTGTGAGCACTGTCACCATGGGCACTGCCACCATGGGCACTATCACCATGGACACTATCACTGTGAGCAGTCACCATGTGTACTGTCACCATGGGAACTGCCACCATGTGCACTGTCACAATGGTCACTATCACAGTGAGCCTTGTCACCATGGGCACTGCCAACATGGGCACTGACATCATGAGCACTTTCACCATGGGAACAGTCACCATGGGCACTTTCACCTTGGTCACTATCACCATGAGCACTATCACCATGGGCACTGTCACTATGAGCACTGTCACCATGGGTGCAGCCACCATGGGAACTGTAAGCATGGGCAGTATCATGGTGGGCACTGTCACCGTGGACACTGCCACTGTGAGCACTATCTTCATGAACACTGTTGCAGTGAGTAAGCACTGTCACCATGGGCACTGCCACCATGGTCACTATCACTGTGAGCACTGTCACCTTGAGCACTGTCACCACGGGAACTGTCACCATTGGTACTTCCACTATGAGCAATGTCACCATGAGCACTGTCACCATGGGCACTGCCACTGTGAGCACTGTCACCATGGGAACTGCAACAATGAACACTGTATCCATGAGTACTGTCACCATGGGGAATATCACCATTTTCACTGTCACCATGGGCAATATCACTATTTTGCACTGCCACCATGTGCACTACCACCATGGGCACTCTCACCATGGGAACTCTCACCGTGAGCACTGTAACCATGGGTACTCTCACCATGGGCTATGCCACCATGTGCACTGTCAGCATGGGCATGACCACTATGGGCACTAACTACATGAGCACTGTCGCCATTTTGCACTGCTACCATGTGCCCTACCACCATGGAAACTCTCACCATGTTCATTATCACTGAGAGCACTGTCACCATGTGTACTGTCACCATGGGCACAGCCACCAAGTGCACTATAATAATGGGCACTTTCACCGTGACCACTGTCACCATTCACACTTTAACCATGGTCACTATCACTGTAAGCACTATCACCATGGGCACTATCACTGTCACAACTGTCACCATGAGCATTATCACCATGTGCACTATTAACATAGGCATTGTCACTGTGAACACTGCCACCATGGGCATGACAACCATGAGCACTGTCATAATAGGCACTGTCACCATGAGCACTGTCACCATGTGCACTGTCACCTTGGGTATTATCTCTGTGAGCATTGTCACTATGAGCACTGTCACCATGGGTATTGTCAACAGGCTCAATGCCACCATGAGCACAGCCACCATGAGCAGTATCACCATTGGCATTGTAACCATGGGAGCTGCCACCATGGGTACTGTTACCATAGGCACTATCACCATGGGCAGTGTCACCTTGGGAACTGTCATCATGGGTACTGCCACCATGAGCACTATCACCATGAGCACTGTTGTAGTGAGCATTATCAACATAAGCACTCTTACTATGAGCACTGTCAACATGTGCACTGTCACCATGGGCATGGCCACCATGTGCACTCTCACACTGGGTCACTATCACCGTGAGTACTGTCACCATGGACACTGCAAACATGGGCACTGCCATCATGAACACTTTCACCATTGGAACTGTCACCATGGGCACTATCACCTTGGGCACGGCCACCATGTGCACTGTCACCATGGGTACTATCACCGTGAGCACTATCACCATGGGCCCTGTCACCATGAGGACTGTCACCATGGGCACTGTCACCATGAGCACTGTCACCAGAGGCACTGGCACCGTTAGCACTGTCACCATGGACAATGTCACCTTGAGCAAAGTAACTATGAGTACTCTCACCATGGGTACTGTCAACACGGCACTGCCAACATGAGCTCTGTCACCATGAGCACTGTCAACTTGTGCGTTGCCACCATGAGAAAGGTCACCATAGACAATATCACTGTGGGTAGTGTCACCATGGGCACTGTCATCGTGGGAACTGCCACCATGAGCACTATCACCATGAGCACTGCTACTGTGAGCATTAACACCATGAACACTCTCACCATTGGTGCTTTCACCATTGGCATTCTCACCATGGTGGCTGCCACCATGGGAACTGTCACCATAGGAACTGTCAACGTAGGCAGAGTCACTGTGGGAACTGTACTGTGGGTACTGCCACTGTGATCCCTATCACCATGAGCACAGCTACCGTGAGCATTAAAACCATAAGCAAAGTCACCAGAGGCACTGTCATTGTGGACACTTTCACCGTGGGCACTGTCACTATGGGCACTGTCATGGGCATGGGTTAGTGTGAGTGTACAGCTTAGGTTTAGAGTACGGGTTAGGGAAAGGGTTACAGTTAGGCTTAGGGTTAGGTTAAGAGCTATGGTTAGGGTTAGCAAACGGGTAAGTTTTAGGGTACAGATGAGGGTACGAAAAAGTGTTGGGGATAGGGTAACTGTTAGGGTACTGTTTAGTGTTAGTTAAGGGTTAGGGATAGGGTAGAGGTTAGGGTTAGGGTTAGCGAATGGGTAAGGTTTAGGGAACAGGTGTGGGTATGAAAACGTTAGGGCAAGTTTTAGAGTATGGGTCAGTGTTAGTGTATGGGTTAGGATTAGGCTACAGTTAGGATAAGGGTTAGGGTTATGTTTAGGGTTAGGGTTAGGGTTAGCAAACGGTAAGGTTTAGGGTACAGGTGAGTGTAGTGAAACATGATAGGGTCAGGGTACGTGTTAGGGCATGGGTTAGTGTTAGTGTACGGGTTAGGATTAGGGTAGGGTTTAGGGTAAGGAGTAGGGTTTGGTTTAGGGTTAGGTTTAGGACTAGGGTTAGTGTTAGCGAACGTGTAACATTTAGGGTACAGGTGAGGGTACAGAAACCTGATAGGGTCAGGTTAGTGTTAGGCCATGGGTTAGTGTTAGCGTATGGGTTAGGATTAGGGTACGGGTTAGGGTAAGGTGTAGGGTTAGGTGTAGGGTTTGGTTTAGGGTTAGGGTTGAGTTATCAAACGGTAAGGTTGCGGGTACAGCTGAGGGTACGGAAACGTGTTAGGGTCAGGGTACATGTTAGGGTACGGGCTAGTGTTAGTGTATGGGTTAGGATTAGGGTACAGTTTAGGGTAAGATTTAGAGTTAGGGTTATGGTTAGGTTTAGGGTTAGGTTTAGGGATAGCAAGCGGTTAAGGTTTAGGGTACACATGAGGGTACAAAAACGTGTTAGGCTTAGGGTACATGCTAGGTTTTGTGTTAGACTTAGTGTATGGATTAGGATTAGGGTACAGATTAAGGAAAGGTATAAGGATAGGGTTAGGGATAGGTTTAGGGTTAGGGTTAGGTTTGGTGAGTGGTTAATATTTAGTGTACAGGTGAGGGTATGGAAATGTTTTAGCGTACGCGTTAGTGTTCGTGTATGGGTTAGGATTATGGGACGGTTTAGGGTAAGTTTTAGGGTTAGGGTTAGGGATAAGATTGGGGTTAAGGTTAGGGATAGCAAACAGGTAAGTATTAGGTTAAAAGTGAAGGTACGAAAACATGTTAAGCTTAGAGTACAGGTTAGTGTTAGTGTACGGGTTATGATTGGGGTACCATTTAGGGTAAGGTTAGGGTTAGGGTTAGGGATAGGTTTAGGGTTAAGGTTAGGGATAGCGAATGGGCATGGTTCAGGTTACATGTGAGGGTTATGCATACATGTTAGGGTTAGGGTATGTGATAGGTTACGGTTTATTTTTAGTGTAAGGTTTAGGATTAGTGTATGGGTTAGGGTAAGATTTGGGGGCAGGTTTAGGGTTAAGGTTAGGTTTAGGTTTAGGTTTAGTGTTAATGAATGGGTAAGGTTTAGGGTACAGGTGAGGGTACGAAAAGCTTTTAGGGTTAGGAAACGTCTTAGTGTATGGGTTAGTTTTAGTATATGGGTTAGGATTAGGGTATAGGTTAGGATAAGGTTTAGGGTTAGGGTTAGGGTTAGGTTTAGGATTAGTGTTATGGTTATTGAAAGGTTAAGTTTTAGGGTACATTTGAGGGTATGAAAAGCTTTTAGGGTTAGGATATGTGTTAGGATATGTGTTAGTGTTAGTGTACGCGTTAGCATTAGGGTACGGGTTAGGGTTATGTTTACGGCTAGGGTTAGGGTTAGCGAACGGGTAACGTTTAGGGTACAGGTGAGCGTATGGAAAAGTGTTAGGGTCAGGGTACGTGTTAGGGCACATGTTAGTGTGATTGTATGATTTAGGATTAGGGTACGGGTTAGGCTAAAGATTAGGGTTGGGGTTAGGTTTGGATTAGGGCTAGGGTTAGGTTTAGTGAACAGGTAAGGTTTAGGGTACAGATGAGGGTACGGAAAACTGTTACAGTCAGGGTACGTGTTAGGTCATGGGTTAGTTTTAGTGTATGCTTTAGGATTTGGGTATGGGTTAGGGTAAGGTGTAGGGTTGGGGTTAGGTTTAAGTTTAGGTTTAGGGGTAGGATTACCGAAGGGTAAGGTTTAGGATACAAATGAGGGTATGGAAACGTGTTAGAGTCAGGGTACATGTTAGGGCATGGTTTAGAGTTGGTGTACGGGTTAGGATTAGGGTACGGGTTAGGGTAAGGGGTAGGGTTGTGTTAAGGTTTCTGTTTAGGGCTAGGGTTAGGGCTAGCAAATGCGTAAGGTTTAGGGTCCAGGTGAGGGTATGGAAAATTTTAGGGTCCGGGTATGTGTTAGGGCATGCATTAGTGTTAGTGTACGGGTTAAGATTAGGGTGCGGGTTAGGGTAAGGTGTAGGGTTGGGGTCAGTTTCGGTTTAGGACTACGGTTTGGGTTAGCAACCTTGTAAGGTTTAGGGTATAGGTGAGGGTACAGAAAAGTGTTGGGGTCCGGGTGCGTGTTAAGGCATAGGTTAGTGTTAGTGAACGGGTTAGGATTCTGGTTTGGGTTAGTGTAAGGTGTAGGTTTAGTGTTAGGTTTAGTTGTAGGGCTAGGGCTAGTGTTCGCAAACGGGTGATGTTTATGGTACAGGTGAGGGTAAGGAAACGTGTTAGGGTCATGTTATGTGTTAGGGCATGGGTTAGTGTTAGTGTACGGGTTAGGATTAGGGTATGGTTTAGGGTAAAGGTAGGGTTGGGGTTAGGGTTAGGTTTAGGTTTAGGGTTAGGGTTTGTGAATGGGTAACATTTAGTGTACAGGTGAGGGAACAAAAATGTTTTAGGGTACGGGTTAGTGTTAGTGTATGGGTTAGGATTAGGTTAGGGGTTAGGGAAAGGTTTAGGTTTAGGTTTAGGGACAGGTTTAAGGTTAAGGTTAGGGACAGCGAACGGGTAAGTTTCAGGTTACAGATGAGGGTACGAAAACATTTTAGGCTTAAAGTACGTGTTACTCTTAGTGTCCAGTTTAGGATTAGTGTATGTTTAGGGTAAGGGTTAGGGTTAGAGTTAGGTTTAGGCTTAGGGTTATGGTTAGCGAACGGCCAAGCTTTAGGGTACAGGTGAGGGTAAAAATACGTGTTAAGGTTAGGGAACGTGTTAGGGTACGTGTTAGTGTTAGTGTACATGTTAGGATCAGGGTACGTTTTAGTGTAAGGTATAGGGTTAGGGTTAGGGTTAGGTTTAGCGAACGGGTAAGGTTTAGGGTATAGGTGAGGGTATGAAAACTTTTTAGAGTTACGGTATGTGTTAGGGTATGGGTTAGTTTTAGAGTATGGATTAGGATTAGACTATGGGTTAGGGTAAGTGTTAGGGTTAGTGTTAGCTTTAGGTTTAAGGTTAGTGTTAGTGTTAGCCAATGGGTAAGCTTTAGGGTACAGGTGAGACTGTGAAAAAATGTTAGGTTTAGGGTACATGTTAGATTACGGGTTAGTGTTAATGTAAGGTTTAGGGGAATAGGGTATGGTGTAGGGTAAGGTTTAGGGTTAGGTTTAGTGTTAGCAATCGGGTAAATTTTAGGGTACAGGTGAGGATACGAAAATGTGTGAAGTTTAGGGTATGTGTCAGGGTAAGGTTCAGCATTAGAGTACTGGTTAGGGTTCGTTTAGGGTAAGGGTTCTGGTTAGTTAAGGGTTAGGTTTAGGGTTCATATTAGCATTAGAAAACGGGTTTAGGGTATAGGTGAGGGTACAAAACCTTTTTAGTGCTAGGGAATATATTAGGGTATGGGTTAGTGTTAGTGAATGGGTTACGATTATGATATGGCTTAGGCTAAGGTTTAGGGTTAAGGTAGGTTTAGGTTTAGTGTTAGGGTTAGCGCACGGGTAAGTTTTAGGGTACAGGTGAGGGTATGAAAACGTGTTAGTGTTAGGTTATATGTTAGGGTAAGGTTTACTGTTAGTGTACGGTTTAGGTTTAGGGTATGGGTTAGGGTAAGGTTTAGGGTTAGGTGTAGGGTTTGGTTTAGGGTTAGGGTTGAGTTATCAAACGGTAAGGTTTAGGGTACAGGTGAGGGTACGGAAACGTGTTAGGGTCAGGGTACGTGTTAGGGTACGGGTTAGTGTTAGTGTATTGGTTAAGATTAGGGTACAGGGTTAGGGTAAGATTTAGAGTTAGGCTTACGTTTAGGTTTAGGGTTAGGTTTAGGGATAGCGAGCAGGTAAGGGTTAGGGTACACATGAGGTAACGAAAACGTGTTAGGCTTAGGGTATGTGTTAGGGTTCATGTTAGACTTAGTGTACGGATTAGGATTTGGGTACAGGTTAGGGTAATGTATAGGGATAGGGTTAGGGATAGGTTGTAGGGTTAGGGTTAGGTGTGGTGAATGGCTAATATTTAGTGTACAGGTGAGGGTACGGAAATGTTTTAGTGTATGCATTAGTGTTCGTGTATGGGTTAGGATTATGGGACGGGTTATGCTAAGTTTTAGGGTTAGGTTTAGGGATAAGATTAGGGTTAAGGTTAGGGATAGCGAACAGGTAAGTATCAGGTTAAAAGTGAAGGTACGAAAACATGTTAAGCTTAGAGTATGGGTTAGTGTTAGTGTACGGGTTATGATTGGGGTACCATTTAGGGTAAGGTTAGGGTTAGGGTTAGGAATAGGTTTAGGGTTAAGGTTAGGGATAGCGAACGGGTATGGTTCAGGTTACATGTGAGGGTTACGAATACATGTTAGGGTTAGGGTACGTGATAGGTTATGGTTTATTTTTAGTGTACAGTTTAGGTTTAGCGTATGGGTTAGCGTAAGGTTTAGGGACATGTTTAGGGTTAAGGTTTGATTTAGGTTTAGGTTTAGTGCTAACGAACATGTAAAGTTTAGGGTACAGGTGAGGGTACGAAAAGATTTTAGGGTTAGGAAACATTTAGTGTATGGGTTAGTTTTAGTATACGGGTTAGGATTAGGGTACAGATTAGGGTAAGGATTAGGGTTAGGGTTAGGTTTAGGGTTAGTGTTAGGTTTCGTGAATGGTAAGTTTTAGGGTACAGGTGAGGGTACGAAAACGTGTTACATTTAGGGTACCTGTTAGTTTCCAGGTTAGTTTTAGAGTACGGTTTAGGATAAGATCACAGGTTCGGGTAAGGTTTAGGGTTAGGGTTATTGTTAGGTTTAGGATTAGTGTTATGGTTATCAAACAGTTAAGTTTTAGGGTACATTTGAGGGAACGAAAAGCTTTTAGGGTTAGAGTATGTGTTAGGATATGTATTAGTGTTAGTGTATGCATTAGGATTAGGGTACAGGTTAGGATTTTGTGTAGGGTTGTGGATAGTGTTAGGCTTAGACCTAGAGTTAGTGTTAGTGAACGGGTAAGGTTTATGGTACACGAGAGGGTACAGAAAAGTGTTAGTGTCAAAGTACATGTGAGGGCATTGCTTAATTTTGGTGTACGGGTTAAGATTAGAGTATGGGTTAGGGTAAGCTGTAAGGTTGGTGTTAGCGTTATGTTTAGGGAAAGGGCTAGGTTTAGCAAATGGTAAGATTTAGTGTACTGGAGAGGATACGGAAAAGTGTTAGGGTTAGGGTTCATGATAGGGCACGGGTTAGTGTTAGTGTATGGGTTAGGATTAGGGTACGGGTTAGGGAAAGGTGTAGGGTTGGGGTTATGTTTAGGTGTAGGGTTGGGGTTAGGGTTAGTGAATAGGTAACATTTAGGGTACAGGTGAGCTTATGGAAACGAGTTAGGGTCAGGGTTCATGTTAGGGCACAGGTTAGTGTTAGTGTACGGATTCGGATTAGGGTACGGGTTAGGGTTAGGTGTAGGGTTGGGGTTAGGGTTAGGTTTAGACACAGGGTTAGGGTTAGCGAATCGTAAGATTTAGGGTACAGGAGTGGGTATGGAAAAGTGTTAGGGTCAGGGTACGTGTTAGGACATGGATTAGTGTTAGTGTATGGTTAAGGATTAGGGTACGGGTTAGGGAAATGGTAGGGTTAGTGTTATGGTTATGGTTAGGGTTAGGGTTAGAGTTAGCGAACGAGTAAGGTTTACGGTACATGGGAGGTTACGGAAACATATTAGTGTCAAAGTACATGTGAGGGCATGGGTTAGTTTTTTTGTACGGGTTAAGTTTAGTGTACGGGCTAGGGTATGCTGTAGGGTTGGTTTTAGCGTTATGTTTAGGGCTAGGGTTGCGGTTACCGAACAGTAAGATTTAGGGTACAAGGGAGGATACAGAGAAGTGTTAGGGATAGGGTACATGTTAGGGCACGGGTTAGTGTTAGTGTTCGGGTTAGGATTATGGTATGGTTTAGGGTAAGGTGTAGGGTTGGGGTTTTGGTTAGGTATAGGGCTAGTGTTAGGGTTAGAGAATAGGTAATATTTAGGGTACAGGTGAGTGCATGGAAATGATTTAGGGTCAGGGTTCATGTTATGGCACATGTTACTGTTAGTGTACGGGTTAAGATTAGGGTACTTGCTTAGGGTAAGGTGTAATGTTGGGGTTAGTGTTCGGTTTAGGGCTAGGGTAAGTTTTAGAGAATTGGTAACATTTAGGTTACAGGTCAGTGTATGGAAACGAGTTAGGGTCAGGGTTCGTGTTAGGGCACAGGTTAGTGTTATTGTACGGAGTAGGATTAGGGTACAGGTTAGGGTTAGGTGTAGCGTTGGGTTTAGGTTTAGGTTTAGACCTAGGGTTATGGGTACGGGTTAGGGTAAGGGGTAGGGTTGTGGTAAGGTTTATGTTTAGGGGTAGTGTTAGCGAATGGTACGATTTAGGGTACAGGAGTAAGTATGGAAAATTGGTAGGGTCAGGTTACATGTTAGGGCATGGATTAGTGTTACTCTACGGGTTAGCATTAGCGTACGGGTTAGGGAAATGCGTAGGTTTGGCGTTATGGTTAGGGTTAGGGGCTAGGGTTAGGGTTAGCAAACAGGTAAGGTTTACGGTACATGGGAGGGTATGGAAACGTGTTAGTCTCAAAGTACATGTGAGGACATGGGTTAGTTTTGGTGTACGGTTAAAATTAGTGTATGGGTTAGTGTATGGTGAAGGGTTGGTGTTAGCGTTATGTTTAGGGCTAGGGTTAGGGTTAGCGAATGGTAAGATTTAGGGTACAGGAGAGGTTACGGAAAAGTGTTAGGGTCTGTGTACATGTTAGGGCATGGGTTAGTGTTAGTGTACGGGTTAGGATTAGGGTAAGGTTTAGGATAAGGTGTAGGGTTGGGGTTAGGTTTAGGTTTAGGGCTAGGGTCAG
This sequence comes from Mesoplodon bidens, assembly GCF_964165515.1. Taxonomy (NCBI): domain Eukaryota; kingdom Metazoa; phylum Chordata; class Mammalia; order Artiodactyla; family Ziphiidae; genus Mesoplodon; species Mesoplodon bidens. Next base: position 2,875,725 of record NC_138181.1, read on the forward strand.
GGTTAGCGAACAGGTAACATTTAGGGTACAGATGAGCATATGGAAACGTGTTAGTGTTCAGGGTTCGTGATAGGGCAGGTGTTAGTGCTAGTGTACAGGTTAGGATTAGGGTTCTTGTTAGGGTAAGGTGTAGGGTTGGCATTAGGTTTCAGTTTAGGCCTATGGTTAGGGTTAGCGAATGGGTAATGCTTAGGGTACAGGGGAGGGTACGGAAATATATAAGGGTCAAAGTTCGTGTGAGGGCATGTTTTAGTGTTAGAATACGGTTTAAGTTTACGGTACGGGATAGGGTAAGGGGTAGGGTTGGTGTTAATGCTTGGTTTAGGTGTAGGTTTAGTGTTAGCGAATGGTAAGGTTTAAGGTACAGGTGAGGGTACAGAAAAGTTTTAGGGTCAGGGTACGTGTTAGGGTATGTGGTATTGTTAGTGTACGGGATAGGATTAGCGTACGGTTTATGGTAAGGTGTAAGGTTGGGGTTAGGTTTAGCCTTAGGGCTAGGGTTAGGTTTAGCGAATGGGATAGGTTTAGGGAACAGGTGAGGGTACGAAAACGTATTGGTGTTAAAGTATGTGTGATGGAATGGGTTAGTGTTAGTGTACGGGTTAAGATTATTGTACTGGTTAGGGCAAGGTGTAGCATTGGTTTTTGGTTTAGGTTAACACCTAGGGTAAGGGTGAGTGAACGGTAATGTTAGGGTACAGTGGAGGGTACGGAAAAGTGTTAGGGTCAGGGTACGCATTAGAGCATGTAGTAGTGTAAGTGTATGGTTTAGGTTTAGCGTACGGGATAGGGTAAGGAGTAGGGTTGTGGTTAGTGAGTGGATTAGGAGTAGGTTAAGGGTTAGCAAACGGTAAGGTTTATGGTACATGTGAGTGTATGGAGACGTGTTAGTGTCAAAGTACGTGTGAGGGCATGGGTTAGTGTTAGTGTAGGGGTTTAAAATAGGGAACGGGTTAAAATAAGGTGAAGTGTTGGTGTTAATGTTAGGTTTAAGTCTACAGTTAGGGTTAGCTAATGATTAGGTTTAGCGTACAGGTGAGGGTATGGAAAAGTGTTAGGGCCAGGGTAAGTCTCAGGGCACTGGTTAGTGTTAGTGTATGGTTTAGGATTAGGGTATGGGTTAGAGTAAGATGTAGGGTTGGCTTTAGGGTTAGGTTTAGAGCTAGGGTTAGGGTTAGCGACTGGGTAAGGTTTAGGTTACAGGGGAGGGTACGGAAATGTTTTAGGGTCAAAATATATTTGCGGGAATGGGTTAGTGTTAGTGTACGGGTTAAGATTAGTGTACGTGTTAGGGTAAGGTGTAGGGTTGGAGTTAGATTTAGCTCTAGGGCTAGGGTTAGGGTTTGCGAAATGTAAGGTTTAGGGTACAGGTGAGAGTACAGAAAAGTGTTACGGTCCGTGTACGTGTCAGGGCATGGATTAGTATTAGGGTACCGGTTAGGATTACAGTATGGATTAGGGTAAGGTGTAGCATTGGGGTTAGGTTTAGGGTGAGGGTTAGGGTTAGCGAATAGGTAATATTTAGTGTACAGGTAAGCATATGGAAACGAGTTAGGGTCAGGCTTGGTGTTAGGGCAACGGTTAGTGTTATTATACGGATTAGGATTAAGGTACGGGTTAGGATTTTGTGTAGGGTTGTGGATAGTGTTAGGCTTAAACTTAGGGTTAGTGTTAGCTAACAGGTAAGGTTTACGATACCCAGGAGGGTTCGGAAACGTGTTAGTGTCAACGTACATGTGAGGACATTGCTTAATTTTGGTGTACTGGTTAAGATTTGTGTATGAGTTAGGGAATGGTGTAAGGTTAGTGTTAGTGTTATGTTTAGGGAATGGGCTAGGTTTAGCGAACGGTAAGATTTAGGGTACCGGAGAGGATACGGAAAAGTGTTAGGGTTAGGGTACGTGTTAGGGCACGGGTAAGTGTTAGTGAACGGGTTACGATTAGGGTATGGATTAGGCAAAGGGTTACGGTTGGGGTTATGTTTAGGTGTAGGGTTAGGGTTAGGGTTAGCGAATAGGTAACAATTAGGTTACAGGTGAGCTTACAGAAACGAGTTAGGTTCTGGGTTCATGGTTGGGCACAGGTTAGTGTTAGTGTATGGATTCGGATTATGGTACAGGTTAGGTTTAAGTGTTGGGTTGGGGTTACGGTTAGGTTTAGACATAAGGTTAGGGGTTAGCGAATGGTAAGATTAAGGGTACAGGAGTTGGTATGGAAAAGTGTTCACGTCAGGGTAAGCGTTAGGACATGGATGAGCGTTAGTGTACGGGTAAGGATAAGGGTACGGGTCAGAGAGATGGGTAGGTTTGGTGTTATGTTTAGGGTTAGTGCTAGGGTTAGAGTTAGCGAACTAGTAAGGTTTACGGTACACGGGAGTGTTCGGAAACGTGTTAGTGTCAAAGTACATGTGAGGGCATGGTTTAGATTTTTTGTACGGGTTAAGTTTAGTGTATGGGTTAGCGTATGCTGTAGGGTTAGTGTTAGCGTTATGTTTAGGGCTAGGCTTAGGGTTAACAAACGGTAAGATTTAGGGTACAGGAGAGGATACGGAAAAGTGTTAGGGTCAGGGTACGTGTTAGGGCATGGGTTAGTGTTACTGTATGGGTTGGGATTAGGGTATGGGTTAGGGTAAGAGGTAGGGCTGGGCTTAGGGTTAGGGCTAGTGCTAGGGCTAGGGTTAGGGTTAGCAAATGGGTAAGGTTTAGGGTACAGGTGAGGGTACAGAAAAGTGTTAGGTTCAGGGTACGTGTCAGGGCATGGCTTAGTAGTAGTATACTGGTTAGGATTAGGATACGGTTTGGGTAAGGATTACGGTTGGGGGTAGGGTTAGCTTTATAGCTAGGGTTAGGGGTAACGAAATGTCAGGTTTAGGGTACATGTGATGTTACAGAAAAGTGTTAGGGTTAGTGTATGTGTTAGGACACGTGTCAGTGTTAGTGTATGGCTTAGGATTAGCATACTGGTTAGGGTAAAGTGTACGGTTGGGGTTTGGTCTAAGTTTAGGGCTAGGGATAGTGTTAGAGAATGGTAAGGTTTAAGGTACACGTGAGGTTACGGAAAAGTGTTAGGGTCAGGGTACGTGTTAGGACAGGGGTTAGTGTGGGTTTACAGGTTAGGATTAGGGTACGGGTTAGGGTAATTGGTAGGGTTGGCATTATGTTTAGTTTTAGGCATAGGGTTAAGTTTAGTGAACAGGTAAGGTTTAGGTTACAGCTGAGCGTACGGAAATGTTTTATTGTCAAAGTATGTGTGCTGTATTGGGTTAGTGTTAGTGTACGGGTTAAGATTAGTGTACGTGTTAGGGTAAGGAGTAGGGTGGTAGTTAGGATTAGGATTGGGGCTATGGTTATGGTTAACAAATGGTAAAGTTTAGGGTTAGTGTTAGTGTTAGGGTTAGGGTTAGAGGTAGGTTTAGGGTAGGTGTTAGGGCACAAGATAGTGTTTGTGTATGGGTTATGATTAGGGTATGGGTTAGGGTAAGGGGTAGGGTTCGTGTTAGGTTTAGGTTTAAGGCTAGTGTTAGGGTTAGCGAATAGGTAACATTAAAGTACAGGTGAGCGTATAGAAATGAATTAGGGTCAGGGTTCGTGTTAGGGCACAGGTTAGTGTTAGTTTAAGGATTAGGATTAGGGTACATGTTAGGCTTAGGTGTAGGGTTGGGGATGGGTATAGTGTTAGGTTTAGACCTAGGGTTAGGGTTAATGAATGGTAAGGTTTAGTGTTCAGGTGTGGGTATAGAAAAGTGTTAGGGTCAGGGTAAGTGTTAAGGCATGGATTAGTGTTAGTGTACGGGTTAGGATTAGGGTACAGGTTATGTTAATGGGTAGGGTTGGCTTTATGTTTAGTGTTAGGGCTAGCGTTAAGGTTAGCGAATGAGGAAATTTTAGGTTACAGGTGAGGGTACGGAAATGTTTTAGTGTCAAAGTAAGTGTGCAGGAATGGGTTAGTGTTAGTGTACGCATTAAGATTAGTGTACGTGTTAGTGTAAGGTGTAGAATTGTAGTTAGATTTAGCTTTAGGGCTAGGGTTAGTGTTAGCGAACGGTATGATTTAGGGTACAGGAGAGAGTAGGGTAAAGAGTTAGGGGGAGGGTACGTGTCGGGCATGGATTAGTGTTTGTTTACGGGTTAGGATTAGTGTACAGTTTAGGGTAAGGTGTTGGGTTGGTGTTAGGGCTTGGTTTAGGGGTATGTTTCGGGTTAGCGAACGTTAAAGTTTAGGGTACAGGTGAGGCTACAGAAAAGTGTTAGAGTCAGGATACGTTTCAGGGCACGGATTAGTATTAGTGTACTGCTTAGGATTAAGGTATGGGTTAGCGTAATGGGTAGGGAGGGGTTTAGGGTTAGGTTTAGGGCTATGGTTAGGGTTAGCGAAATGTAAGGTTTAGGTTACAGGTGATGGTCCAGAAATGTGTTAGGATCGGGGTACATGTTATGGCACGGATTACTGTTAGTGTAATGGTTAGGATTGGGTATGAGTTAGGGTAAGGTTTAGGGATGGGGTTATGTTTACGTTTAGGTCTAGGGTTAAGGATAGCAAACGGTATGGTTTAGGGTACAGGTGAGTGTAAGGAAAAATGTTACGTTCAGGGTACCTCTTAGGGCACGTGTAGTGTTAGTGTATGTGTTAGAATTAGGGTACGGGTTAGGGTAATGTGGAGGGTTGGTGTTAGGGTTAAGTTTAGGGCTAGGGTTAGGGTTAGCGAACAGGTAAGGTTTACAGTACACAGGAGGGTACGGAAACGTGTTAGTGTCAAAGTACATGTGAGGGCATTGCTTAATTTTGGTGTACGGGTTAAGATTACTGTATGGATTAGTGTATGCTGTAAGGCTGGTGTTAGCGTTATGTTTAGGGAAAGCGCTAGGTTTAGCGAACGGTAAGATTTACGGTACTGGAGAGGATACGGAAAAGTGTTAGTGTCAGGGTACGTGTTAGGGCACAGGTTAGTGTTAGTGTATGGTTTAGCATTAGTGTATGGATTATCGAAAGGTGTAGGGTTGGGGTTAGGTTTAGGTTTATAGCTAGGGTTAGGGTTAAGGAAATGTCAAGTTTAGGGTACAGGTGATGGTACAGAAAAGTGTTAGGGTTAGTGTATGTGTTAGGACACGTGTCAGTGTTAGTGTATGGCTTAGGATTAGCATACTGATTAGGGTAAGGTGTACGGTTGGGGTTTGGTCTATGATTAGGGCTAGGATAGGGTAAGCGAACGGTAAGGTTTTGGGTACATGTGAGGTTACGGAAAAGTGTTAGGGTCAGGGTACGTGTTAGGCCGGGGTTAGTGGGGGTTTACAGGTTAGGATTAGGGTACGGTTTAGGGTAATTGGTAGGGTTGGCGTTAAGGTTAGTGTAAGGGGTAGGGTTAAGTTTAGTGAACGGGTAAGGTTTTGGTTACAGTTGAGCTTACGGAAATGTGTTATTCTAGTAGTACGTGTGCGGTATTGGGTTAGTGTTATTGTACGAGTTAAGATTAGTGTACGTGTTAGGGAAAGGAGTAGGGTTGTTATTAGGTTTAGGTTTGGGGCTAGGGTTATGGTTAACAAATGGTAAAGTTTAGGGTTAGTGTTAGTGTTAGGGTTCGGGTTGGATGTAGGGTTAGTGTAGGTGTTTGGGCACTAGTTAGTGTTAGTGGTTGGGTTATGATTAGGGTATGGGTTACGGTAAGGTGTAGGGTTGGGTTAGGTTTAGGTTTAGAGCTAGTGTTAGGGTTAACGAATAGGTAATATTAGAGTACAGTTGAGCATTTGGAAACGAGTTAGGGTCAGGGTTCGTGTTAGGGCACAGGTTAGTGTTAGTTTAAGGATTAGGATTAGGGTACATTTTAGGGTTAGGTGTAGGGTTGGGGTTGGGTTCAGGGTTAGGTTTAGACCTACGGTTAGGTTTAGTGAATTGTAAGGTTTAGAGTTCAGGTGTGGGTATGGAAAAGTGTTAGGGTCAGGGTAAGTGTTAAGGCATGGATTAGTGTTAGTGTACGGGTTAGGATTAGGGTACGGTTTAGGCTAATGGTTAGGGTTGGCGTTATGTTTCGTGTTAGGGCTAGGGTTAGGCTTAGCGACCGAGTAAGGTTTAGGTTACAGGTGACAGACGGAAATGTTTTAGTGTCAAAGTCAGTGTGCGGGAATGGGTTAGTATTAGTGTACGCTTTAAGTTTAGTGTACGTGTTAGGGTAAGGTGTAGGGTTGTAGTTAGATTTAGGTTTAGGGGTAGGGTTAGGGTTAGCGAACGGTAAGATTTAGGGTACAGGAGAGAGTAGGGTAAAGAGTTAGTAGCAGGGTACGTGTCAGGGAATGGATTAGTGTTTGTGTATGGGTTAGGATTAGAGTACAGTTTAGGATAAGGTGTTGGGTTGGTGTTACGGCTTGGTTTAGTGGTATGTTTCGGGTTAGCGAACGGTAAAGTTTAGGGTATAGGTGACGGTACAGAAAAGTGTTAGGGTCAGGATACGTTTCAGGGCACAGTTTAGTATTAGTGTACTGGTTATGATTACAGTATGGGTTAGGGTAATGTGTAGGGTTGGGTTTAGGGTTAGGTGTAGGGCTATGGTTAGGGTTAGCGAAATGTAAGGTTTAGGTTACAGGTGATGGTCCAGAAATGTGTTAGGATCAGGGTACATGTTAGCGCATGGTTTAGTGTTAGTGTACTGGTTAGGATTGGGTACGTGTTAGGGAAATGTTTAGCGATGGGTTTAGGTTTACGTTTAGGTCTAGGGTTAAGGATAGCAAACGGTATGGTTTAGCGTAGAGGTAAAGGTACGGAAAAGTGTTACGGTCAGGTTACCAGTTAGGTCACGTGTAGTGTTATTGGATGGGTTAGGATTAGGGTACGGGTTAGGGTAATGTGTAGGGTTGGCGTTAGGGTTAAGTTTAGGGCGAGGGTTAGGGTTAGCGAACAGGTAAGTTTTATGGTACATGAATGTACGGAAACGTGTTAGTGTCAATGTACGTGTGAGGGCATTGAATAATTTTGGTGTACAGGTTAGAATTAGTGTAAGGGTTAGGGTATGCTGTAGGGTTGGTGTTAGTGTTATGTTTAGAGCTAGGGTTAAGGTTAGCGAACCAGTATGGTTTAGAGTACAGGTGAGGGTACGGAAATCTTTTAGGGTCAGGGTATGTGTTAGGACACCTGTTAGTGTTAGTGTACGTGTCTGGATTAGCGTACAGTTTAGGGTAATGTGTGGGGTTGGGGTTAGGGTTAGGTTTAGGGCTAGGCTTAGGGTTAGCGAACGGATAAGTTTTAGGGTACAGTTGAGGGTACGGAAAAGCTTTTGGGTCAGGTTATGTGTTAGGAAACGTGTTAGTGTTAATGTATGTTTAGGATTATGGTATGTGTTAGGGTAATGGTTAGAGTTGGCGTTAGGGTTAGGGATATGCTTCGTGAACGGTTAAGGCTTATGGTACATGTGAGTGTATGGAGACGTGTTAGTGTCAAAGTGCATGTGAGGGCATGGGTTAGTGTTAGGGTAGGGGTTAAAAACAGGGTACGGGTTAGAATAAGGTGTAGGGTTGGTGTTAGGGTTAGGTTTAAGTCTACAGTTAGGGTTGTCTAATGATTAGGTTTAGCGTACAGGTGAGGGAATGGGAAAGTGTTAGGGTCAGGGTACGTTTCATGGCACTGGTTAGTGTTAGTGTACGGTTTAGGTTTAGGGTACGGGTTATGGTAAGACATAGGGCTGGCATTAGGGTAAGGTTTAGAGCTAGGGTTAGGGTTAGCGACCGGGTAAGATTTAGGTTACAGGGGAGGGTATGGAAATGTTTTAGGGTCAAAATAAATTTGCGGAAATGGGTTAGTGTTAGTGTACCGGTTAAGATTTGTGTATGTGTTAGGGTAAGGTGTAGGGTTGGAGTTAGATTTAGCTTTAGCGCTAGGGTTAGGGTTAGCGAAATGTAAGGTTTAGGGTACAGGTGAGGGTACAGAAAAGTGTTACAGTCCGTGTACGTGTCTGGACACAGATTGGTATTTGGGTACGGGTTAGGATTACAGTTCGGATTAGGGTAAGGTGTAGCATTGGTGTTAGGGTTAGGGTTAGGGTTAGCGAATAGGTAATATTTAGGGTACAGGTAAGCATATGGAAACGACTTAGGGTCAGGCTTGGTGTTAGGGCACAGGTTAGTGTTATTGTAAGGATTAGATTAGGGTACGGGTTAGGATTTTTCGTGCGGTTGTGGATAGTGTTAGGCTTAGACCTAGGGTTAGTGTTAGCGAACAGGTAAGGTTTACAGTACACAGGAGAGTACAGAAACGTGTTAGTGTCAAAGTACATGTGAGGGCATTGCTTAATTTTGGTGTACGGGTTAAGATTAGTGTATGGTTTAGGTTATGCTGTAAGGTTGGTGTTAGCATTATGTTTAGGGAAAGGGCTAGGTTTAGCGAATGGTAAGATTTAGGGAACTGGAGAGAATACAGAAAAGTGTTAGGGTCAGGGAACGTTTTAGGGCACGGGTTAGTGTTAGTGTACGGGTTAGGATTAGGGTATGGGTTAGGGAAAGGTGTAGGGTTGGTGTTATGTTTAGGTGTAGGGTTGGGGTTAGGGTTAGCGAATTGGTAACATTTAGGGTACAGGTGAGCTTATGGAAAAGGGTTAGGGTCAGGGTTCATGGTAGGGCACAGGTTAGTGTTAGTGTATGGATTCAGATTAGGGTACGGTTTAGGGTTAAGTGTAGGGTTGGGGTTAGGGTTAGGTTTAGACATTGGGTTAGGGTTAGCGAATGGTAAGATTTAGGGTACAGGAGTGCGTATGTAAAAGTGTTAGGGTCAGGGTACGTGTTAGGGCATGGATTATTGTTAGTGTATGGGTAGGGATTAGGGTACGGGTTAGGGTAAGGGGTAGGATTGGGGTTAGGGTTAGGGCTAGGGCTAGGGCTAGGGTTAGGGTTAGCGAATGGGTAAGGTTTAGGGTACAGGTGAGGGTACAGAAAAGTGTTAGGGTCAGGGTACGTGTCAGGGCATGGCTTAGTAGTAGTATACTGTTTAGGATTAGGATACGGTTTGGGTAAGGTTTAGGGTTGGGGTTAGGGTTAGCTTTATAGCTAGGGTTAGGGTTAACGAAATGGCAGGTTTAGGGTGCAGGTGATGGTACAGAAAGGTGTTAGTGTTAGTGTATGTTTTAGGACACCTGTCAGTGTTAGTGTATGGCTTAGGATTAGCATACTGGTTAGGGTAAGGTGTACGGTTGTGGTTTGGCCTTGGTTTAGGGCTAGGGTTAGGGTTAGTGAACGGTAAGGTTTAGGGTACATGTGAGGTTACGGAAAAGTGTTAGGTTCAGGGTACGTGTTAGGGCATGTGTTAGTTTGGGTTTACAGGTTAGGATTAGTGTACGGTATAGGGTAATTTGTAGGGTTGGCATTATGGTTAGTGTTAGGGGTAGCGTTAAGTTTAGTGAATGGGTAAGGTTTAGGTTACAGCTGAGCTTACGGTAATGTGTTATTCTCAAAGTATGTGTGCGGTATTGGGTTAGTGTTAGTGCACGGGTTAAGATTAGTGTACGTCTTAGTTTAAGGTGTAGGGTTGTAATTAGGTTTAGGTTTGGGGCTAGGGATATGGTTAACAAATGGTAAGGTTTAGGTTTAGTGTTAGTGTTAGGGTTCGGGTTAGAGGTAGGGATAGGGTAGGTGTTAGGGCACGAGTTAGTGTTAGTGTTTGGGTTATGATTAGGTAATGGTTTAGGGTAAGGTGTAGGGTTGAGGTTAGGTTTAGGTTTAGGGCTAGTGTTAGGGTTAGCGAATAGGTAACATTAGAGTACAGGTGAGCGTATGGAAACGAGTTAGGGTCAGGGTTCCTCTTAGGGCACAAGTTAGTGTTAGTTTAAGGATTAGGATTAGGGTACATGTTAGGGTTAGGTGTAGGGTTGGGTTTGGGTTTAGGTTTAGCTTAAGACCTATGTTTAGGGTTAGTTAATGGTAAGGTTTAGGGTTCATTTGTGGGTATGGAAAAGTGTGAGGGTCAGGGTAAGTGTTAACGCACGGATTAGTGTTAGTGTACGGTGTAGGATTAGGGTACGGGTTAGGCTAATGGGTAGGGTTGGCATTATGTTTAGTGTTAGGGCTAGGGCTAGGGTTAGGGTTAGCGAACGAGTAAGGTTTAGGTTAAAGGTGAGGGTACGGAAATGTTTTAGTTTCAAAGGAAGTGTATGGGAATGGGTTAGTGTTAGTCTACGCATTAAGAATCATGTACGTGTTAGGGTAAGGTGTAGGGTTGTAGTTAGATTTAGCTTTAGGGCCAGGGTTATGCTTAGCGAACAGTAATAGTTAGAGTACAGGAGAGAGTTGGGTAAAGAGTTAGGGGTAGTGTACGTGTCAGGGCATGTATTAGTGTTTGTGTATGGGTTAGGATTTGGGTACGGTTTAGGGTAAAGTGTTGGGTTGGTGTTAGGGTTAGGTACAGGGGTATGTTTCGGGTTAGCGAACGGTAACGTTTAGCTTACAGGTTAGGGTACAGAAAAGTTTTAGGGTAAGGATACGTTTCAAGGCTCGGATTAGTATTAGTGTACTGGTTAGGATTACGGTATGGGTTAGGGTAATGGGTAGGGTTGGGTCTAGCATTAGGTTTAGGGCTATGGTTAGGGTTAGCGAAATGTAAGGTTTAGGCTACAGGTGATGGTCCAGAAATGTGTTAGGATCAGGGTACATGTTAGGGTACGGTTTAATGTTAGTGCACTGGTTAGGACTGGGTATGCGTTTGGGTAAGGTTTAGGGATGGGTTTAGGTTTACGTTTATGTCTAGGTTTAACGATAGCAAACGGCATGGTTTAGGGTACAGGTGAGTGTACGGAAAAGTGTTACTGTCAGTGTACCTGTGAGGGGACGTGTAGTGTTAGTGTATGGGTTAGGATTAGGGTACAGGTTAGGGTAAAGTATAGGGTTGGCATTAGGGTTAAGTTTAGGGCTAGGGTTAGGGTTAGCGAACACTTAAGTTTTATGGAACATGAGTGTACAGAAACGTGTTAGTGTCAAAGTAGGTGTGAGGGCATAGCATAATTTTGGTGTGCGGGTTAAGATTAGTGTACGCGTTAGGGTATGGTGTAGGGTTGGTGTTAGCGTTATGTTTAGGGCTAAGGTTATGGTTAGCGAACCAGTAAGGTTTAGGTTACAGGTGAGTGTACGGAAAACTTTTAGGGTCAGTGTATGTGTTAGGACACCTGTTAGTGTTACTGTACGTGTCAGGATTAACGTACAGTTTAGGGTAAGGTGTGGGGTTGGGGTTAGGGTTAGGTTTAGTGCTAGGCTTAGGGTTAGCGAACGGGTAAGTTTTAGGGTACATGTGAGGGTACGGAAAAGCGTTTGGGTCAGGTTATGAGTTAGGAAACGTGTTAGTGTTAATGTATGGTTAGGATTAGGGTATGGGTTAGGGTAATGGTTAAGGTTGACGTTAGGGTTAGGGATATGCTTAGCGAATGGTTAAGTCTTATGGTACATGTGAGTGTATGGATATGTGTTAGTTTCAAAGTACGTGTCAGGGCATGGGTTAGTGTTAGTGTAAGGGTTAAAAATAGGGTTCGGGTTATCGTAAGGTGTAGGGTTGGTGTTAGGGTTAGGTTTATGTCTACAGTTAGGGTTAGCTAACGATTAGGTTTAGCGTACAGGTGAGGGTATGGAAAAGTGTTAGGGTCAGGGTATGTTTCCGGGCACTGGTTACGGTTTAGGATTAGGGTATGGGTTAGGGTAAGATGTAGAGTTGGCGTTAGGGTTAGGTTTAGAGCTAGGGTTCGGGTTAGCGAATGGGTAAGGTTTAGGTTACAGGGGACGGTACGGAAATGTTTTAGGGTCAAAATATATTTGCGGGATTGAGTTAGTGTTAGTGTACGGGTTAAGATTAGTGTACGTGTTAGGGTAATGTGTAGGGTTGGAGTTAGATTTAGCTTTAGGACTAGGGTTAGGGTTAGCAAAATGTAAAATTTAGGGTACAGGTGAGGGTACAGAAAAGTGTTACGTTCCGTGTACGTGTCAGGGCACGGATTAGTATTAGTGTATGTGTTAGGATTACAGTACGGATTAGGGTAAGGTGTAGCATTGGGGTTAGGTTTAGGGTTAGGGTTAGGGTTAGCAAATAGGTAATATTTAGGGTACAGGTAAGCATATGGAAACTAATTAGTGTCAGGCTTGGTGTTAGGGCACAGGTTAGTGTTATTGTACGGATTAGGATTAGGGTATGGGTTAGGATTATGTGTAGGGTTGTGGATAGTGTTAGGTTTAGACCTAGGGTTAGTGTTAGCGAAGAGGTAAGGTTTATGGTACACCGGAGGGTACGGAAACATGTTAGTGTCAAAGTACATATGAGGGCATTGCTTAATTTTGGTGTCCGGGTTAAGATTAGTGTATGGGTTAGGGTATGCTGTAAGGTTGGTGTTAGCGTTATGTTTAGGGATCGGGCTAGGTTTAGCGAACGGTAAGATTTAGGGTACTGTAGAGGATACGGAATAGTTGTAGGGTCAGGGTATGTGTTAGGGCAAGGTTTAGTGTTAGTGTACGCATTAGGATTAGGGTATGGGTTAGGGAAAGGTGTAGGGTTGGGGTTAGTGTTAGGTGTAGGGTTGGGGTTAGGGTTAGCGAATAGGTAATATTTAGGGTATAGGTGAGCTTATGCAAACAAGTTAGGGTCAGGGTTCATGTTAGGGCACAGGTTACTATTAGTGCACGGATTCGGATTAGGGTACGGGTTAGGGTTAAGTGTAGGGTTGGGGTTAGGTTTAGGTTTAGACGTAGGGTTAGGGTTAGCGAATGGTAAGATTTAGGGTACAGGAGTGGGTATGGAAAAGTGTTACGGTCAGAGTACGTGTTAGGGCATGGATTAGTGTTAGTGTACGGTTAAGGATTAGGGTACGGTTTAGGGAAATGGGTAGGGTTGGTGTTATGGTTAGGGTTAGGGCTACGGTTATAGTTAGCAAATGGGTAAGGTTTACGGTAAACGGGAGAGTACGGAAACTTTTCAGTGTCATGGTACATGTGAGGGCATAGGTTAGTTTTTTTGTACGGCTTAAGTTTAGAGTACGGGTTAGCGTATGCTCTAGGTTTGGTGTTAGCGTTATGTTCAGGGCTAGGGTTAGGGTTAGCGAACGGTAAGATTTAGGAAATAGGAGAGGTTTCGGAAAAGTGTTAGGGTCAGTGTACGTGTTAGGGCATGGGTTAGTGTTAGTGTATGGGTTGGGATTTGGGTACGGGTTAGGGTAAGGGGTAGGGTTGGGGTTAGGGTTAGGGTTAGGGCTAGGGCTAGGGATAGGGTTAGCGAATGGGTAAGGTTTAGGGTACAGGTGAGGGTACGGAAAAGTGTTAGTGTCTGGGTACGTGTCAGGGCATGGCTTAGCAGTAGTATACAGGTTAGGATTATGGTACGGTTTGGAAACGTTTAGGGTTGGGGTTAGGGTTAGCTGTATGGCTAGGGTTAGGGTTAGCGAAATGTCAAGTTTAGGGTACAGGTGATGGTATAGAAAAGTGTTAGGTTTAGTGTATGTGTAAGGACACGTGTCAGTGTTAATGTAGGGCTTAGGATTAATATACGGGTTAGGGTGAGGTGTATGGTTGGAGTTTGGTCTAGGTTTAGGGCTAAGGATAGGGTTTGCGAATGGTAAGGTTTAGGGTACAGGTGAGGTTCCTGTAAAGTGTATGGTCAGTGTACGTGTCAGGGCACGGGTTAGTGTGGGTTTAGAGGTTAGGATTAGGGTGCGGGTTAGGGTAATTGGTAGGGTTGGCGTTATGTTTAGTGTTAGGGGTAGTGTTAAGTTTAGTGAACGGGTAAGGTTTAGGTCATACCTGAGCATACGGAAAAGTTTTCTTGTCAAAGTACGTGTGCCGTATTGGGTTAGTGTTAGTGTATGGGTTAAGGTTAGTGTACGTGTTAGGGTAAGGAGTAGAGTTGTAGTTAGGTTTAGGTTTGGGGCTAGGGTTATGGTTAGCAAATGGTAAAGTTTAGGGTCAGTGTTAGTGTTAGGTTTAGGGTTAGAGGAAGGGTTAGGGTAGTTCTTAGGGCACGAGTTAGTGTTAGTGTATGGGTTAAGATTAGAGTATGGGTTAGAGTAAGGCGTAGGGTTGGGGATAGTTTTAGGTTTAGAGCTAGAGTTAGGGTTAGCGAATAGGTAACATTAGAGTACAGGTGAGCGTATGGAAACGAGTTCGGGTCAGGGTTTGTGTTAGGATACAGGTTAGTGTTAGTTTAAGGATTAGGATTAGGGTACATATTAGGGTTAGGTGTAGGTTTGGGGTTGGTTTTAGGGTTAGGTTTACACCTAGGGTAAGGGTTAGTGAATGGTATGGTATAGGGTTCAGGTGGGGGTATGGAAATGTGTTAGGGTCAGGGTAAGTGTTAAGGCACGGATTAGTGTTATTGTACGGGTTAGGATTAGGGTACGGGTTACTCTAATGGGTAGGGTTGGCGTTATGTTTAGTGTTAGGTCTAGCGTTAGGTTTAGCGAACGAGTAAGGTATAGGTTACATGTGAGGGTACGGAAATGTTTTAGTGTCAAAGTAAGTGTGCGGGAATGGGTTAGTGTTAGTGTACGCATTAAGAGTAGTGTACGTGATAGGGTAATGTGTAGGGTTGTAGTTAGATTTAGCTTTAGGGCTATGGTTATGGTTAGAGAACGGTAAGATTTAGGGTACAGGAGAGAGTAGGGTAAAGAGTTAGGGGCACGCTTCCTGTCAGGGCATGGATTAGTGTTTGTGTACCGGTTAGGATTATGGTACGGTTAGCGTAAGGTTTTGGGTTGTTGTTACGGCTTGGTTTACGGGTATGTTTCGGGTTAGCGAACGGTAAAGTATAGGGTATAGGTGAGGGTACAGAAAAGTGTTAGGGTAAGGATACGTTTCAGGACATGGATTAGTATTAGTGAACTTGTTAGGATTACGGTATGGGTTAGGGTAATGGGTAGGGTTGGGTTTAGGGTTAGGTTTAGGGCGATGGTTAGGGTTAGCGAAATGTAGGTTTACGTTACAGGTGATGGTCCAGAAATGTGTTAGGATCAGGGTACATGTTAGGGCACGGATTAGTGTTAGTGTACTGCTTAGGATTGGGTACGCGTTAGGGTAAGGTTTAGGGATGGGGTTAGGTTTACGTTTAGGTCTAGGGTTAAGTATAGCAAACGGTATGGTTTAGGGTACAGGTGAGTGTGAGGAAAATGGTTACGGTCAGGGTACCTGTTAGGGCACGGGTAGTGTTAGTGTATGTGTTAGGGTTAGGGTACGGGTTAGGGTAATGTGTAGGTTTGACGATAGGTTTAAGTTTAGGGCTAGGGTTAGGGTTAGCGAACAGGTAAGTTTTATGGTACATGAGTGTACAGAAACGTGTTAGGGTCAAAGTACGTGTGAGGGCATTGCATAATTTTGGTGTATGGGTTAACATTAGGGTACGGGGTAGAGTATGGTGTAGGGTTAGTGTTAGTGATATGTTTAGGGCTAGGGTTACGGTTAGTGAACCAGTAAGGTTTAGGGTACAGGTGAGGGTATGGAAAACTTTTAGCGTCAGGGTATGTGTTAGGACACCAGTTAGTGTTAGTGTACGTGTCAGGATTAGCATACAGTTTAGGGTAAGGTGTCGGGTTGGGGTTAGGGTTAGGTTTAGGGCTAGGCTTAGGGTTAGCGAACGGGTAAGTTGTAGGGTACAGTTGAGGGTAAGGAAAAGCGTTTGTGTCAGGTTATGTGTTAGGAAACGTGTTAGTGTTAATATATGGTTAGGATTAGGGTATGGGTTAGAGTAATGGTTAGGGTTGACGTTAGGGTTAGGGATAGGCTTAGAGCACGGTTAAGGCTTATGGTACATGTGAGTGTATGGAGACGTGTTAGTGTCAAAGTACGTGTGAGGGCATGGGTTAGTGTTAGTGTAGGGGTTAAAAATAGGATACGGGTTAGAATAAGGTGTAGGGTTGGTGTTAGGGTTAGGTTTAAGTCTAAAGTTATGGTTAGCTAACGATTGGGTTTAGTGTACAGGTGAGGGTATGGAAAAGTGTTAGGGACAGGGTACGTTTCAGGGCACTGGTTAGTGTTAGTGTACGGGTTAGGATTAGGGTATGGGTTAGGATTTTGTGTAGGGTTGTGGATAGTGTTAGGCTTAGACCTAGGGTTAGTGTTAGCGAACAGGTAAGGTTTACGGTACACAGGAGGGTATGGAAACTTGTTAGGGTCAAAGTACATGTGAGGGCATTGCTTAATTTTGGTGTACGGGTTAAGATTAGTGTATGGGTTAGGGTATGCTGTAAGGTTGGTGTTAGCGTTATGTTTAGGGATCGGGCTAGGTTTAGCGAACGGTAAGATTTAGGGTACTGGAGAGGATTCGGAAAAGTGTTAGGGTCAGTGTACGGGTTAGGGAATGGGTTAGTGTTAGTGTACGGGTTAGGATTAGGGTATGGGTTAGGGAAAGGTGTAGGGTTGGGGTTATGTTTAGGTGTAGGGTTGGGGTTAGGGTTAGCGAATAGGTAACATTTAGGGTACAGGTGAGCTTATGGAAAGGAGTTAGGGTCAGGGTTCATGGTAGTGCACAGGTTATTGTTAGTGTATGGATTCGGATAAGGGTACGGGTTAGGGTTAAGTGTAGGGTTGGGGATATGGTGACGTTTAGACATAGGGTTAGGGTAAGCGAATGGTAAGATTTAGGGTACAGGAGTGGGTATGGAAAAGTGTTAGGTTCTGGGTACGTGTTAGGGCATGGATTAGTGTTAGTGTACGGGTAAGGATTAGGGTACGGGTTAGGGAAATGGGTAGGGTTGGTGTTATGGTTAGGGTTAGGGCCAGGGTTAGAGTTAGAGAACGGGTAAGGTTTACGGTACACGGGAGGGTACGGAAACGTGTTAGTGTCAAAGTACATGTGAGGGCATGCGTTAGTTTTTTTGTATGGGTTAAGTTTAGTGTACGGGTTAGGGTTTGCTGTAGGGTTGGTGTTAGCGTTATGTTCAGGGCTAGGGTTAGGGTTAGCGAACGGTAAGATTTAGGGTACAGTAGAGGATACGGAAAAGTGTTAGGGTTAGGGTACGTGTTAGGGCATGGGTTAGTGTTAGTGTATGGGTTGGGATTAGGGTACGAGTTAGGGTAAGTGGTAGGGTTGTGGTTAGGTTTAGGGCTAAGGCTAGGGCTAGGGTTAGGGTTAGCGAATGGGTAAGATTAATGGTACAGGTGACGGTACGGAAAAGTGTTAGGGTCAGGGTACCTGTCGGGGCATGGCTTAGTAGTAGTATACTGGTTAGGATTAGGATACGGTTTGGGTAAGGTTCAGGGATGGGATTAGGGGTAGCTTTATAACTAGGGTTAGGGTTAACAAAATGTCAGGTTTAGGGTACAGGTGATGGTACAGAAAAGTTTTAGGGTTAGTGTATGTGTTAGGACACGTGTCAGTGTTAGTGTATGGCTTAGGATTAGCATACTGGTTAGGGAAAGGTGTACGGTTGGGGTTTGGTCTAGGTTTAGGGCTAGGGTTAGGGTTAGAGAACGGTAAGGTTTAGAGTACATGTGAGGTTACGGAAAAGTGTTAGGGTCAGGGTACGTGTTAGGGCAGGGGTTAGTGTGGGTTTACACGTTAGGATTAGGGTATGGTTTAGGGTAATTGGTAGGGTGGGCGTTATGGTTAGTGTTAGGGGTAGGGTTAAGTTTATTTGAATGGGTAAGGTTTAGGTAACAGGTGAGTGTACGGTAATGTTTTAGTGTCAAAGTAAGTGTGCGGGAATCGGTTAGTGTTAGTGTACGCATTAAGAGTAGTGTACATGATAGGGTAATGTGTAGGGTTGTAGTTAGATTTAGCTTTAGGGCTATGGTTATGGTTAGCGAACGGTAAGATTTAGGGTACAGGAGAGAGTAGGGTAAAGAGTTAGGGGCACGGTACGTGTCAGGGCATGGATTAGTGTTTGTGTACCGGTTAGGATTATGGTACGGTTAGCCTAAGGTTTTGGGTTGTTGTTACGGCTTGGTTTACGGGTATGTTTCGGGTTAGCAAACGGTAAAGTATAGGGTATAGGTGAGGGTACAGAAAAGTGTTAGGGTAAGGATACGTTTCAGGACATGGATTAGTATTAGTGAACTTGTTAGGATTACGGTATGGGTTAGGGTAATGGGTAGGGTTGGGTTTAGGGTTAGGTTTAGGGCGATGGTTAGGGTTAGCGAAATGTAGGTTTACGTTACAGGTGATGGTCCAGAAATGTGTTAGGATCAGGGTACATGTTAGGGCACGGATTAGTGTTAGTGTACTGGTTAGGATTGGGTACGCGTTAGGGTAAGGTTTAGGGATGGGGTTAGGTTTACGTTTAGGTCTAGGGTTAAGTATAGCAAACGGTATGGTTTAGGGTACAGGTGAGTGTGAGGAAAATGGTTACGGTCAGGGTACCTGTTAGGGCACGGGTAGTGTTAGTGTATGTGTTAGGGTTAGGGTACGGGTTAGGGTAATGTGTAGGTTTGACGATAGGTTTAAGTTTAGGGCTAGGGTTAGGGTTAGCGAACAGGTAAGTTTTATGGTACATGAGTGTACAGAAACGTGTTAGGGTCAAAGTACGTGTGAGGGCATTGCATAATTTTGGTGTATGGGTTAACATTAGGGTACGGGTTAGAGTATGGTGTAGGGTTGGTGTTAGTGATATGTTTAGGGCTAGGGTTACGGTTAGTGAACCAGTAAGGTTTAGGGTACAGGTGAGGGTACGGAAAACTTTTAGCGTCAGGGTATGTGTTAGGACACCAGTTAGTGTTAGTGTACGTGTCAGGATTAGCATACAGTTTAGGGTAAGGTGTTGGGTTGGGGTTAGGGTTAGGTTTAGGGCTAGGCTTAGGGTTAGCGAACGGGTAAGTTGTAGGGTACAGTTGAGGGTAAGGAAAAGCGTTTGTGTCAGGTTATGTGTTAGGAAACGTGTTAGTGTTAATGTATGGTTAGGATTAGGGTATGGGTTAGAGTAATGGTTAGGGTTGACGTTAGGGTTAGGGATAGGCTTAGCGCACGGTTAAGGCTTATGGTACATGTGAGTGTATGGAGACGTGTTAGTGTCAAAGTACGTGTGAGGGCATGGGTTAGTGTTAGTGCTGGGGTTAAAAATCGGATACGGGTTAGAATAAGGTGTAGGGTTGGTGTTAGGGTTAGGTTTAAGTCTAAAGTTATGGTTAGCTAACGATTGGGTTTAGTGTACAGGTGAGGGTATGGAAAAGTGTTAGGGACAGGGTACGTTTCAGGGCACTGGTTAGTGTTAGTGTACGGGTTAGGATTAGGGTATGGGTTAGGATTTTGTGTAGGGTTGTGGATAGTGTTAGGCTTAGACCTAGGGTTAGTGTTAGCGAACAGGTAAGGTTTACGGTACACAGGAGGGTATGGAAACTTGTTAGGGTCAAAGTACATGTGAGGGCATTGCTTAATTTTGGTGTACGGGTTAAGATTAGTGTATGGGTTAGGGTATGCTGTAAGGTTGGTGTTAGCGTTATGTTTAGGGATCGGGCTAGGTTTAGCGAACGGTAAGATTTAGGGTACTGGAGAGGATTCGGAAAAGTGTTAGGGTCAGTGTACGGGTTAGGGAATGGGTTAGTGTTAGTGTACGGGTTAGGATTAGGGTATGGGTTAGGGAAAGGTGTAGGGTTGGGGTTATGTTTAGGTGTAGGGTTGGGGTTAGGGTTAGCGAATAGGTAACATTTAGGGTACAGGTGAGCTTATGGAAAGGAGTTAGGGTCAGGGTTCATGGTAGTGCACAGGTTATTGTTAGTGTATGGATTCGGATTAGGGTACGGGTTAGGGTTAAGTGTAGGGTTGGGGATATGGTGACGTTTAGACATAGGGTTAGGGTAAGCGAATGGTAAGATTTAGGGTACAGGAGTGGGTATGGAAAAGTGTTAGGTTCTGGGTACGTGTTAGGGCATGGATTAGTGTTAGTGTACGGGTAAGGATTAGGGTACGGGTTAGGGAAATGGGTAGGGTTGGTGTTATGGTTAGGGTTAGGGCCAGGGTTAGAGTTAGAGAACGGGTAAGGTTTACGGTACACGGGAGGGTACGGAAACGTGTTAGTGTCAAAGTACATGTGAGGGCATGCGTTAGTTTTTTTGTACGGGTTAAGTTTAGTGGACGGGTTAGGGTATGCTGTAGGGTTGGTGTTAGCGTTATGTTCAGGGCTAGGGTTAGGGTTAGCGAACGGTAAGATTTAGGGTACAGTAGAGGATACGGAAAAGTGTTAGGGTTAGGGTACGTGTTAGGGCATGGGTTAGTGTTAGTGTATGGGTTGGGATTAGGGTAAGGGTTAGGGTAAGTGGTAGGGTTGTGGTTAGGCTTAGGGCTAAGGCTAGGGCTAGGGTTAGGGTTAACGAATGGGTAAGATTAATGGTACAGGTGACGGTACGGAAAAGTGTTAGGGTCAGGGTACCTGTCGGGGCATGGCTTAGTAGTAGTATACTGGTTAGGATTAGGATACGGTTTGGGTAAGGTTCAGGGATGGGATTAGGGGTAGCTTTATAACTAGGGTTAGGGTTAACAAAATGTCAGGTTTAGGGTACAGGTGATGGTACAGAAAAGTTTTAGGGTTAGTGTATGTGTTAGGACACGTGTCAGTGTTAGTGTATGGCTTAGGATTAGCATACTGTTTAGGGAAAGGTGTACGGTTGGGGTTCGGTCTAGGTTTAGGGCTAGGGTTAGGGTTAGAGAACGGTAAGGTTTAGAGTACATGTGAGGTTACGGAAAAGTGTTAGGGTCAGGGTACGTGTTAGGGCAGGGGTTAGTGTGGGTTTACAGGTTAGGATTAGGGTATGGTTTAGGGTAATTAGTAGGGTTGGCGTTATGGTTAGTGTTAGGGGTAGGGTTAAGTTTATTTGAATTGGTAAAGTTTAGGTTACAGGTGAGTGTACGGTAATGTTTTTAGTGTCAAAGTAAGTGTGCGGGAATCGGTTAGTGTTAGTGTACGCATTAAGAGTAGTGTACATGATAGGGTAATGTGTAGGGTTGTAGTTAGATTTAGCTTTAGGGCTATGGTTATGGTTAGCGAACGGTAAGATTTAGGGTACAGGAGAGAGTAGGGTAAAGAGTTAGGGGCACGGTACGTGTCAGGGCATGGATTAGTGTTTGTGTACCGGTTAGGATTATGGTACGGTTAGCCTAAGGTTTTGGGTTGTTGTTACGGCTTGGTTTACGGGTATGTTTCGGGTTAGCGAACGGTAAAGTATAGGGTATAGGTGAGGGTACAGAAAAGTGTTAGGGTAAGGATACGTTTCAGGACATGGATTAGTATTAGTGAACTTGTTAGGATTACGGTATGGGTTAGGGTAATGGGTAGGGTTGGGTTTAGGGTTAGGTTTAGGGCGATGGTTAGGGTTAGCGAAATGTAGGTTTACGTTACAGGTGATGGTCCAGAAATGTGTTAGGATCAGGGTACATGTTAGGGCACGGATTAGTGTTAGTGTACTGCTTAGGATTGGGTACGCGTTAGGGTAAGGTTTAGGGATGGGGTTAGGTTTACGTTTAGGTCTAGGGTTAAGTATAGCAAACGGTATGGTTTAGGGTACAGGTGAGTGTGAGGAAAATGGTTACGGTCAGGGTACCTGTTAGGGCACGGGTAGTGTTAGTGTATGTGTTAGGGTTAGGGTACGGGTTAGGGTAATGTGTAGGTTTGACGATAGGTTTAAGTTTAGGGCTAGGGTTAGGGTTAGCGAACAGGTAAGTTTTATGGTACATGAGTGTACAGAAACGTGTTAGGGTCAAAGTACGTGTGAGGGCATTGCATAATTTTGGTGTATGGGTTAACATTAGGGTACGGGTTAGAGTATGGTGTAGGGTTGGTGTTAGTGATATGTTTAGGGCTAGGGTTACGGTTAGTGAACCAGTAAGGTTTAGGGTACAGGTGAGGGTACGGAAAACTTTTAGCGTCAGGGTATGTGTTAGGACACCAGTTAGTGTTAGTGTACGTGTCAGGATTAGCATACAGTTTAGGGTAAGGTGTCGGGTTGGGGTTAGGGTTAGGTTTAGGGCTAGGCTTAGGGTTAGCCAACGGGTAAGTTGTAGGGTACAGTTGAGGGTAAGGAAAAGCGTTTGTGTCAGGTTATGTGTTAGGAAACGTGTTAGTGTTAATGTATGGTTAGGATTAGGGTATGGGTTAGAGTAATGGTTAGGGTTGACGTTAGGGTTAGGGATAGGCTTAGCGCACGGTTAAGGCTTATGGTACATGTGAGTGTATGGAGACGTGTTAGTGTCAAAGTATGTGTGAGGGCATGGGTTAGTGTTAGTGTAGGGGTTAAAAATAGGATACGGGTTAGAATAAGGTGTAGGGTTGGTGTTAGGGTTAGGTTTAAGTCTAAAGTTATGGTTAGCTAACGATTGGGTTTAGTGTACAGGTGAGGGTATGGAAAAGTGTTAGGGACAGGGTACGTTTCAGGGCACTGGTTAGTGTTAGTGTACGGGTTAGGATTAGGGTATGGGTTAGGATTTTGTGTAGGGTTGTGGATAGTGTTAGGCTTAGACCTAGGGTTAGTGTTAGCGAACAGGTAAGGTTTACGGTACACAGGAGGGTATGGAAAATTGTTAGGGTCAAAGTACATGTGAGGGCATTGCTTAATTTTGGTGTACGGGTTAAGATTAGTGTATGGGTTAGGGTATGCTGTAAGGTTGGTGTTAGCGTTATGTTTAGGGATCGGGCTAGGTTTAGCGAACGGTAAGATTTAGGGTACTGGAGAGGATTCGGAAAAGTGTTAGGGTCAGTGTACGGGTTAGGGAATGGGTTAGTGTTAGTGTACGGGTAAGGATTAGGGTACGGGTTAGGGAAATGTGTAGGGTTGGTGTTATGGTTAGGGTTAGGGCCAGTGTTAGAGTTAGAGAACGGGTAAGGTTTACGGTACACGGGAGGGTACGGAAACGTGTTAGTGTCAAAGTACATGTGAGGGCATGCGTTAGTTTTTTTGTACGGGTTAAGTTTAGTGTACGGGTTAGGGTATGCTGTAGGGTTGGTGTTAGCGTTATGTTCAGGGCTAGGGTTAGGGTTAGCGAACGGTAAGATTTAGGGTACAGTAGAGGATACGGAAAAGTGTTAGGGTCAGGGTACGTGTTAGGGCAGGGGTTAGTGTGGGTTTACAGGTTAGGATTAGGGTATGGTTTAGGGTAATTGGTAGGGTTGGCGTTATGGTTAGTGTTAGGGGTAGGGTTAAGTTTATTTGAATGGGTAAGGTTTAGGTTACAGGTGAGTGTACGGTAATGTTTTAGTGTCAAAGTAAGTGTGCGGGAATCGGTTAGTGTTAGTGTACGCATTAAGAGTAGTGTACATGATAGGGTAATGTGTAGGGTTGTAGTTAGATTTAGCTTTAGGGCTATGGTTACGGTTAGCGAACGGTAAGATTTAGGGTACAGGAGAGAGTAGGGTAAAGAGTTAGGGGCACGGTACGTGTCAGGGCATGGATTAGTGTTTGTGTACCGGTTAGGATTATGGTACGGTTAGCCTAAGGTTTTGGGTTGTTGTTACGGCTTGGTTTACGGGTATGTTTCGGGTTAGCGAACGGTAAAGTATAGGGTATAGGTGAGGGTACAGAAAAGTGTTAGGGTAAGGATACGTTTCAGGACATGGATTAGTATTAGTGAACTTGTTAGGATTACGGTATGGGTTAGGGTAATGGGTAGGGTTGGGTTTAGGGTTAGGTTTAGGGCGATGGTTAGGGTTAGCGAAATGTAGGTTTACATTACAGGTGATGGTCCAGAAATGTGTTAGGATCAGGGTACATGTTAGGGCACGGATTAGTGTTAGTGTACTGGTTAGGATTGGGTACGCGTTAGGGTAAGGTTTAGGGATGGGGTTAGGTTTACGTTTAGGTCTAGGGTTAACTATAGCAAACGGTATGGTTTAGGGTACAGGTGAGTGTGAGGAAAATGGTTACGGTCAGGGTACCTGTTAGGGCACGGGTAGTGTTAGTGTATGTGTTAGGGTTAGGGTACGGGTTAGGGTAATGTGTAGGTTTGACGATAGGTTTAAGTTTAGGGCTAGGCTTAGGGTTAGCGAACGGGTAAGTTGTAGGGTACAGTTGAGGGTAAGGAAAAGCGTTTGTGTCAGGTTATGTGTTAGGAAACGTGTTAGTGTTAATGTATGGTTAGGATTAGGGTATGGGTTAGAGTAATGGTTAGGGTTGACGTTAGGGTTAGGGATAGGCTTAGCGCACGGTTAAGGCTTATGGTACATGTGAGTGTATGGAGACGTGTTAGTGTCAAAGTACGTGTGAGGGCATGGGTTAGTGTTAGTGTAGGGGTGAAAAATAGGATACGGGTTAGAATAAGGTGTAGGGTTGGTGTTAGGGTTAGGTTTAAGTCTAAAGTTATGGTTAGCTAACGATTGGGTTTAGTGTACAGGTGAGGGTATGGAAAAGTGTTAGGGACAGGGTACGTTTCAGGGCACTGGTTAGTGTTAGTGTACGGGTTAGGATTAGGGTATGGGTTAGGATTTTGTGTAGGGTTGTGGATAGTGTTAGGCTTAGACCTAGGGTTAGTGTTAGCGAACAGGTAAGGTTTACGGTACACAGGAGGGTATGGAAACTTGTTAGGGTCAAAGTACATGTGAGGGCATTGCTTAATTTTGGTGTACGGGTTAAGATTAGTGTATGGGTTAGGGTATGCTGTAAGGTTGGTGTTAGCGTTATGTTTAGGGATCGGGCTAGGTTTAGCGAACGGTAAGATTTAGGGTACTGGAGAGGATTCGGAAAAGTGTTAGGGTCAGTGTACGGGTTAGGGAATGGGTTAGTGTTAGTGTACGGGTTAGGATTAGGGTATGGGTTAGGGAAAGGTGTAGGGTTGGGGTTATGTTTAGGTGTAGGGTTGGGGTTAGGGTTAGCGAATAGGTAACATTTAGGGTACAGGTGAGCTTATGGAAAGGAGTTAGGGTCAGGGTTCATGGTAGTGCACAGGTTATTGTTAGTGTATGGATTCGGATTAGGGTACGGGTTAGGGTTAAGTGTAGGGTTGGGGATATGGTGACGTTTAGACATAGGGTTAGGGTAAGCGAATGGTAAGATTTAGGGTACAGGAGTGGGTATGGAAAAGTGTTAGGTTCTGGGTACGTGTTAGGGCATGGATTAGTGTTAGTGTACGGGTAAGGATTAGGGTACGGGTTAGGGAAATGGGTAGGGTTGGTGTTATGGTTAGGGTTAGGGCCAGGGTTAGAGTTAGAGAACGGGTAAGGTTTACGGTACACGGGAGGGTACGGAAACGTGTTAGTGTCAAAGTACATGTGAGGGCATGCGTTAGTTTTTTTGTACGGGTTAAGTTTAGTGTACGGGTTAGGGTATGCTGTAGGGTTGGTGTTAGCGTTATGTTCAGGGCTACGGTTAGGGTTAGCGAACGGTAAGATTTAGGGTACAGTAGAGGATACGGAAAAGTGTTAGGGTTAGGGTACGTGTTAGGGCATGGGTTAGTGTCAGTGTATGGGTTGGGATTAGGGTACGGGTTAGGGTAAGTGGTAGGGTTGTGGTTAGGTTTAGGGCTAAGGCTAGGGCTAGGGTTAGGGTTAGCGAATGGGTAAGATTAATGGTACAGGTGACGGTACGGAAAAGTGTTAGGGTCAGGGTACCTGTCGGGGCATGGCTTAGTAGTAGTATACTGGTTAGGATTAGGATACGGTTTGGGTAAGGTTCAGGGATGGGATTAGGGGTAGCTTTATAACTAGGGTTAGGGTTAACAAAATGTCAGGTTTAGGGTACAGGTGATGGTACAGAAAAGTTTTAGGGTTAGTGTATGTGTTAGGACACGTGTCAGTGTTAGTGTATGGCTTAGGATTAGCATACTGGTTAGGGAAAGGTGTACGGTTGGGGTTCGGTCTAGGTTTAGGGCTAGGGTTAGGGTTAGAGAACGGTAAGGTTTAGAGTACATGTGAGGTTACGGAAAAGTGTTAGGGTCAGGGTACGTGTTAGGGCAGGGGTTAGTGTGGGTTTACAGGTTAGGATTAGGGTATGGTTTAGGGTAATTGGTAGGGTTGGCGTTATGGTTAGTGTTAGGGGTAGGGTTAAGTTTATTTGAATGGGTAAGGTTTAGGTTACAGGTGAGTGTACGGTAATGTTTTAGTGTCAAAGTAAGTGTGCGGGAATCGGTTAGTGTTAGTGTACGCATTAAGAGTAGTGTACGTGATAGGGTAATGTGTAGGGTTGTAGTTAGATTTAGCTTTAGGGCTATGGTTACGGTTAGCGAACGGTAAGATTTAGGGTACAGGAGAGAGTAGGGTAAAGAGTTAGGGGCACGGTACGTGTCAGGGCATGGATTAGTGTTTGTGTACCGGTTAGGATTATGGTACGGTTAGCCTAAGGTTTTGGGTTGTTGTTACGGCTTGGTTTACGGGTATGTTTCGGGTTAGCGAACGGTAAAGTATAGGGTATAGGTGAGGGTACAGAAAAGTGTTAGGGTAAGGATACGTTTCAGGACATGGATTAGTATTAGTGAACTTGTTAGGATTACGGTATGGGTTAGGGTAATGGGTAGGGTTGGGTTTAGGGTTAGGTTTAGGGCGATGGTTAGGGTTAGCGAAATGTAGGTTTACATTACAGGTGATGGTCCAGAAATGTGTTAGGATCAGGGTACATGTTAGGGCACGGATTAGTGTTAGTGTACTGGTTAGGATTGGGTACGCGTTAGGGTAAGGTTTAGGGATGGGGTTAGGTTTACGTTTAGGTCTAGGGTTAACTATAGCAAACGGTATGGTTTAGGGTACAGGTGAGTGTGAGGAAAATGGTTACGGTCAGGGTACCTGTTAGGGCACGGGTAGTGTTAGTGTATGTGTTAGGGTTAGGGTACGGGTTAGGGTAATGTGTAGGTTTGACGATAGGTTTAAGTTTAGGGCTAGGCTTAGGGTTAGCGAACGGGTAAGTTGTAGGGTACAGTTGAGGGTAAGGAAAAGCGTTTGTGTCAGGTTATGTGTTAGGAAACGTGTTAGTGTTAATGTATGGTTAGGATTAGGGTATGGGTTAGAGTAATGGTTAGGGTTGACGTTAGGGTTAGGGATAGGCTTAGCGCACGGTTAAGGCTTATGGTACATGTGAGTGTATGGAGACGTGTTAGTGTCAAAGTACGTGTGAGGGCATGGGTTAGTGTTAGTGTAGGGGTGAAAAATAGGATACGGGTTAGAATAAGGTGTAGGGTTGGTGTTAGGGTTAGGTTTAAGTCTAAAGTTATGGTTAGCTAACGATTGGGTTTAGTGTACAGGTGAGGGTATGGAAAAGTGTTAGGGACAGGGTACGTTTCAGGGCACTGGTTAGTGTTAGTGTACGGGTTAGGATTAGGGTATGGGTTAGGATTTTGTGTAGGGTTGTGGATAGTGTTAGGCTTAGACCTAGGGTTAGTGTTAGCGAACAGGTAAGGTTTACGGTACACAGGAGGGTATGGAAACTTGTTAGGGTCAAAGTACATGTGAGGGCATTGCTTAATTTTGGTGTACGGGTTAAGATTAGTGTATGGGTTAGGGTATGCTGTAAGGTTGGTGTTAGCGTTATGTTTAGGGATCGGGCTAGGTTTAGCGAACGGTAAGATTTAGGGTACTGGAGAGGATTCGGAAAAGTGTTAGGGTCAGTGTACGGGTTAGGGAATGGGTTAGTGTTAGTGTACGGGTTAGGATTAGGGTATGGGTTAGGGAAAGGTGTAGGGTTGGGGTTATGTTTAGGTGTAGGGTTGGGGTTAGGGTTAGCGAATAGGTAACATTTAGGGTACAGGTGAGCTTATGGAAAGGAGTTAGGGTCAGGGTTCATGGTAGTGCACAGGTTATTGTTAGTGTATGGATTCAGATTAGGGTACGGGTTAGGGTTAAGTGTAGGGTTGGGGATATGGTGACGTTTAGACATAGGGTTAGGGTAAGCGAATGGTAAGATTTAGGGTACAGGAGTGGGTATGGAAAAGTGTTAGGGTCAGGGTACGTGTTAGGGCATGGATTAGTGTTAGTGTACGGGTAAGGATTAGGGTGCGGGTTAGGGAAATGGGTAGGGTTGGTGTTATGGTTAGGGTTAGGGCCAGGGTTAGAGTTAGAGAACGGGTAAGGTTTACGGTACACGGGAGGGTACGGAAACGTGTTAGTGTCAAAGTACATGTGAGGGCATGCGTTAGTTTTTTTGTACGGGTTAAGTTTAGTGTACGGGTTAGGGTATGCTGTAGGGTTGGTGTTAGCGTTATGTTCAGGGCTACGGTTAGGGTTAGCGAACGGTAAGATTTAGGGTACAGTAGAGGATACGGAAAAGTGTTAGGGTTAGGGTACGTGTTAGGGCATGGGTTAGTGTTAGTGTATGGGTTGGGATTAGGGTACGGGTTAGGGTAAGTGGTAGGGTTGTGGTTAGGTTTAGGGCTATGGCTAGGGCTAGGGTTAGGGTTAGCGAATGGATAAGATTAATGGTACAGGTGACGGTACGGAAAAGTGTTAGGGTCAGGGTACCTGTCGGGGCATGGCTTAGTAGTAGTATACTGGTTAGGATTAGGATACGGTTTGGGTAAGGTTCAGGGATGGGATTAGGGGTAGCTTTATAACTAGGGTTAGGGTTAACAAAATGTCAGGTTTAGGGTACAGGTGATGGTACAGAAAAGTTTTAGGGTTAGTGTATGTGTTAGGACACGTGTCAGTGTTAGTGTATGGCTTAGGATTAGCATACTGGTTAGGGAAAGGTGTACGGTTGGGGTTTGGTCTAGGTTTAGGGCTAGGGTTAGGGTTAGAGAACGGTAAGGTTTAGGGTACATGTGAGGTTACGGAAAAGTGTTAGGGTCAGGGTACGTGTTAGGGCAGGGGTTAGTGTGGGTTTACAGGTTAGGATTAGGGTATGGTTTAGGGTAATTGGTAGGGTTGGCGTTATGGTTAGTGTTAGGGGTAGGGTTAAGTTTAGTTGAATGGGTAAGGTTTAGGTTACAGGTGAGTGTACGGTAATGTTTTTAGTGTCAAAGTAAGTGTGCGGGAATCGGTTAGTGTTAGTGTATGCATTAAGAGTAGTGTACGTGATAGGGTAATGTGTAGGGTTGTAGTTAGATTTAGCTTTAGGGCTATGGCTATGGTTAGCGAACGGTAAGATTTAGGGTACAGGAGAGAGTAGGGTAAAGAGTTAGGGGCACGGTACGTGTCAGGGCATGGATTAGTGTTTGTGTACCGGTTAGGATTATGGTACGGTTAGCCTAAGGTTTTGGGTTGTTGTTACGGCTTGGTTTACGGGTATGTTTCGGGTTAGCGAACGGTAAAGTATAGGGTATAGGTGAGGGTACAGAAAAGTGTTAGGGTAAGGATACGTTTCAGGACATGGATTAGTATTAGTGAACTTGTTAGGATTACGGTATGGGTTAGGGTAATGGGTAGGGTTGGGTTTAGGGTTAGGTTTAGGGCGATGGTTAGGGTTAGCGAAATGTAGGTTTACATTACAGGTGATGGTCCAGAAATGTGTTAGGATCAGGGTACATGTTAGGGCACGGATTAGTGTTAGTGTACTGGTTAGGATTGGGTACGCGTTAGGGTAAGGTTTAGGGATGGGGTTAGGTTTACGTTTAGGTCTAGGGTTAACTATAGCAAACGGTATGGTTTAGGGTACAGGTGAGTGTGAGGAAAATGGTTACGGTCAGGGTACCTGTTAGGGCACGGGTAGTGTTAGTGTATGTGTTAGGGTTAGGGTACGGGTTAGGGTAATGTGTAGGTTTGACGATAGGTTTAAGTTTAGGGCTAGGCTTAGGGTTAGCGAACGGGTAAGTTGTAGGGTACAGTTGAGGGTAAGGAAAAGCGTTTGTGTCAGGTTATGTGTTAGGAAACGTGTTAGTGTTAATGTATGGTTAGGATTAGGGTATGGGTTAGAGTAATGGTTAGGGTTGACGTTAGGGTTAGGGATAGGCTTAGCGCACGGTTAAGGCTTATGGTACATGTGAGTGTATGGAGACGTGTTAGTGTCAAAGTACGTGTGAGGGCATGGGTTAGTGTTAGTGTAGGGGTGAAAAATAGGATACGGGTTAGAATAAGGTGTAGGGTTGGTGTTAGGGTTAGGTTTAAGTCTAAAGTTATGGTTAGCTAACGATTGGGTTTAGTGTACAGGTGAGGGTATGGAAAAGTGTTAGGGACAGGGTACGTTTCAGGGCACTGGTTAGTGTTAGTGTACGGGTTAGGATTAGGGTATGGGTTAGGATTTTGTGTAGGGTTGTGGATAGTGTTAGGCTTAGACCTAGGGTTAGTGTTAGCGAACAGGTAAGGTTTACGGTACACAGGAGGGTATGGAAACTTGTTAGGGTCAAAGTACATGTGAGGGCATTGCTTAATTTTGGTGTACGGGTTAAGATTAGTGTATGGGTTAGGGTATGCTGTAAGGTTGGTGTTAGCGTTATGTTTAGGGATCGGGCTAGGTTTAGCGAACGGTAAGATTTAGGGTACTGGAGAGGATTCGGAAAAGTGTTAGGGTCAGTGTACGGGTTAGGGAATGGGTTAGTGTTAGTGTACGGGTTAGGATTAGGGTATGGGTTAGGGAAAGGTGTAGGGTTGGGGTTATGTTTAGGTGTAGGGTTGGGGTTAGGGTTAGCGAATAGGTAACATTTAGGGTACAGGTGAGCTTATGGAAAGGAGTTAGGGTCAGGGTTCATGGTAGTGCACAGGTTATTGTTAGTGTATGGATTCAGATTAGGGTACGGGTTAGGGTTAAGTGTAGGGTTGGGGATATGGTGACGTTTAGACATAGGGTTAGGGTAAGCGAATGGTAAGATTTAGGGTACAGGAGTGGGTATGGAAAAGTGTTAGGGTCAGGGTACGTGTTAGGGCATGGATTAGTGTTAGTGTACGGGTAAGGATTAGGGTGCGGGTTAGGGAAATGGGTAGGGTTGGTGTTATGGTTAGGGTTAGGGCCAGGGTTAGAGTTAGAGAACGGGTAAGGTTTACGGTACACGGGAGGGTACGGAAACGTGTTAGTGTCAAAGTACATGTGAGGGCATGCGTTAGTTTTTTTGTACGGGTTAAGTTTAGTGTACGGGTTAGGGTATGCTGTAGGGTTGGTGTTAGCGTTATGTTCAGGGCTACGGTTAGGGTTAGCGAACGGTAAGATTTAGGGTACAGTAGAGGATACGGAAAAGTGTTAGGGTTAGGGTACGTGTTAGGGCATGGGTTAGTGTTAGTGTATGGGTTGGGATTAGGGTACGGGTTAGGGTAAGTGGTAGGGTTGTGGTTAGGTTTAGGGCTATGGCTAGGGCTAGGGTTAGGGTTAGCGAATGGATAAGATTAATGGTACAGGTGACGGTACGGAAAAGTGTTAGGGTCAGGGTACCTGTCGGGGCATGGCTTAGTAGTAGTATACTGGTTAGGATTAGGATACGGTTTGGGTAAGGTTCAGGGATGGGATTAGGGGTAGCTTTATAACTAGGGTTAGGGTTAACAAAATGTCAGGTTTAGGGTACAGGTGATGGTACAGAAAAGTTTTAGGGTTAGTGTATGTGTTAGGACACGTGTCAGTGTTAGTGTATGGCTTAGGATTAGCATACTGGTTAGGGAAAGGTGTACGGTTGGGGTTTGGTCTAGGTTTAGGGCTAGGGTTAGGGTTAGAGAACGGTAAGGTTTAGGGTACATGTGAGGTTACGGAAAAGTGTTAGGGTCAGGGTACGTGTTAGGGCAGGGGTTAGTGTGGGTTTACAGGTTAGGATTAGGGTATGGTTTAGGGTAATTGGTAGGGTTGGCGTTATGGTTAGTGTTAGGGGTAGGGTTAAGTTTAGTTGAATGGGTAAGGTTTAGGTTACAGGTGAGTGTACGGTAATGTTTTTAGTGTCAAAGTAAGTGTGCGGGAATCGGTTAGTGTTAGTGTATGCATTAAGAGTAGTGTACGTGATAGGGTAATGTGTAGGGTTGTAGTTAGATTTAGCTTTAGGGCTATGGTTATGGTTAGCGAACGGTAAGATTTAGGGTACAGGAGAGAGTAGGGTAAAGAGTTAGGGGCACGGTACGTGTCAGGGCATGGATTAGTGTTTGTGTACCGGTTAGGATTATGGTACGGTTAGCCTAAGTTTTTGGGTTGTTGTTACGGCTTGGTTTACGGGTATGTTTCGGGTTAGCGAACGGTAAAGTATAGGGTATAGGTGAGGGTACAGAAAAGTGTTAGGGTAAGGATACGTTTCAGGACATGGATTAGTATTAGTGAACTTGTTAGGATTACGGTATGGGTTAGGGTAATGGGTAGGGTTGGGTTTAGGGTTAGGTTTAGGGCGATGGTTAGGGTTAGCGAAATGTAGGTTTACGTTACAGGTGATGGTCCAGAAATGTGTTAGGATCAGGGTACATGTTAGGGCACGGATTAGTGTTAGTGTACTGCTTAGGATTGGGTACGCGTTAGGGTAAGGTTTAGGGATGGGGTTAGGTTTACGTTTAGGTCTAGGGTTAAGTATAGCAAACGGTATGGTTTAGGGTACAGGTGAGTGTGAGGAAAATGGTTACGGTCAGGGTACCTGTTAGGGCACGGGTAGTGTTAGTGTATGTGTTAGGGTTAGGGTACGGGTTAGGGTAATGTGTAGGTTTGACGATAGGTTTAAGTTTAGGGCTAGGGTTAGGGTTAGCGAACAGGTAAGTTTTATGGTACATGAGTGTACAGAAACGTGTTAGGGTCAAAGTACGTGTGAGGGCATTGCATAATTTTGGTGTATGGGTTAACATTAGGGTACGGGTTAGAGTATGGTGTAGGGTTGGTGTTAGTGATATGTTTAGGGCTAGGGTTACGGTTAGTGAACCAGTAAGGTTTAGGGTACAGGTGAGGGTACGGAAAACTTTTAGCGTCAGGGTATGTGTTAGGACACCAGTTAGTGTTAGTGTACGTGTCAGGATTAGCATACAGTTTAGGGTAAGGTGTCGGGTTGGGGTTAGGGTTAGGTTTAGGGCTAGGCTTAGGGTTAGCGAACGGGTAAGTTGTAGGGTACAGTTGAGGGTAAGGAAAAGCGTTTGTGTCAGGTTATGTGTTAGGAAACGTGTTAGTGTTAATGTATGGTTAGGATTAGGGTATGGGTTAGAGTAATGGTTAGGGTTGACGTTAGGGTTAGGGATAGGCTTAGCGCACGGTTAAGGCTTATGGTACATGTGAGTGTATGGAGACGTGTTAGTGTCAAAGTACGTGTGAGGGCATGGGTTAGTGTTAGTGTAGGGGTGAAAAATAGGATACGGGTTAGAATAAGGTGTAGGGTTGGTGTTAGGGTTAGGTTTAAGTCTAAAGTTATGGTTAGCTAACGATTGGCTTTAGTGTACAGGTGAGGTTATGGAAAAGTGTTAGGGACAGGGTACGTTTCAGGGCACTGGTTAGTGTTAGTGTACGGGTTAGGATTAGGGTATGGGTTAGGATTTTGTGTAGGGTTGTGGATAGTGTTAGGCTTAGACCTAGGGTTAGTGTTAGCGAACAGGTAAGGTTTACGGTACACAGGAGGGTATGGAAACTTGTTAGGGTCAAAGTACATGTGAGGGCATTGCTTAATTTTGGTGTACGGGTTAAGATTAGTGTATGGGTTAGGGTATGCTGTAAGGTTGGTGTTAGCGTTATGTTTAGGGATCGGGCTAGGTTTAGCGAACGGTAAGATTTAGGGTACTGGAGAGGATTCGGAAAAGTGTTAGGGTCAGTGTACGGGTTAGGGAATGGGTTAGTGTTAGTGTACGGGTTAGGATTAGGGTATGGGTTAGGGAAAGGTGTAGGGTTGGGGTTATGTTTAGGTGTAGGGTTGGGGTTAGGGTTAGCGAATAGGTAACATTTAGGGTACAGGTGAGCTTATGGAAAGGAGTTAGGGTCAGGGTTCATGGTAGTGCACAGGTTATTGTTAGTGTATGGATTCGGATTAGGGTACGGGTTAGGGTTAAGTGTAGGGTTGGGGATATGGTGACGTTTAGACATAGGGTTAGGGTAAGCGAATGGTAAGATTTAGGGTACAGGAGTGGGTATGGAAAAGTGTTAGGTTCTGGGTACGTGTTAGGGCATGGATTAGTGTTAGTGTACGGGTAAGGATTAGGATATGGGTTAGGGAAATGGGTAGGGTTGGTGTTATGGTTAGGGTTAGGGCCAGGGTTAGAGTTAGAGAACGGGTAAGGTTTACGGTACACGGGAGGGTACGGAAACGTGTTAGTGTCAAAGTACATGTGAGGGCATGCGTTAGTTTTTTTGTACGGGTTAAGTTTAGTGTACGGGTTAGGGTATGCTGTAGGGTTGGTGTTAGCGTTATGTTCAGGGCTAGGGTTAGGGTTAGCGAACGGTAAGATTTAGGGTACAGTAGAGGATACGGAAAAGTGTTAGGGTTAGGGTACGTGTTAGGGCATGGGTTAGTGTTAGTGTATGGGTTGGGATTAGGGTACGGGTTAGGGTAAGTGGTAGGGTTGTGGTTAGGTTTAGGGCTAAGGCTAGGGCTAGGGTTAGGGTTAGCGAATGGGTAAGATTAATGGTACAGGTGACGGTACGGAAAAGTGTTAGGGTCAGGGTACCTGTCGGGGCATGGCTTAGTAGTAGTATACTGGTTAGGATTAGGATACGGTTTGGGTAAGGTTCAGGGATGGGATTAGGGGTAGCTTTATAACTAGGGTTAGGGTTAACAAAATGTCAGGTTTAGGGTACAGGTGATGGTACAGAAAAGTTTTAGGGTTAGTGTATGTGTTAGGACACGTGTCAGTGTTAGTGTATGGCTTAGGATTAGCATACTGGTTAGGGAAAGGTGTACGGTTGGGGTTCGGTCTAGGTTTAGGGCTAGGGTTAGGGTTAGAGAACGGTAAGGTTTAGAGTACATGTGAGGTTACGGAAAAGTGTTAGGGTCAGGGTACGTGTTAGGGCAGGGGTTAGTGTGGGTTTACAGGTTAGGATTAGGGTATGGTTTAGGGTAATTGGTAGGGTGGGCGTTATGGTTAGTGTTAGGGGTAGGGTTAAGTTTATTTGAATGGGTAAGGTTTAGGTTACAGCTGAGTGTACGGTAATGTTTTTAGTGTCAAAGTAAGTGTGCGGGAATCGGTTAGTGTTAGTGTACGCATTAAGAGTAGTGTACATGATAGGGTAATGTGTAGGGTTGTAGTTAGATTTAGCTTTAGGGCTATGGTTATGGTTAGCGAACGGTAAGATTTAGGGTACAGGAGAGAGTAGGGTAAAGAGTTAGGGGCACGGTACGTGTCAGGGCATGGATTAGTGTTTGTGTACCGGTTAGGATTATGGTACGGTTAGCCTAAGGTTTTGGGTTGTTGTTACGGCTTGGTTTACGGGTATGTTTCGGGTTAGCGAACGGTAAAGTATAGGGTATAGGTGAGGGTACAGAAAAGTGTTAGGGTAAGGATACGTTTCAGGACATGGATTAGTATTAGTGAACTTGTTAGGATTACGGTATGGGTTAGGGTAATGGGTAGGGTTGGGTTTAGGGTTAGGTTTAGGGCGATGGTTAGGGTTAGCGAAATGTAGGTTTACGTTACAGGTGATGGTCCAGAAATGTGTTAGGATCAGGGTACATGTTAGGGCACGGATTAGTGTTAGTGTACTGCTTAGGATTGGGTACGCGTTAGGGTAAGGTTTAGGGATGGGGTTAGGTTTACGTTTAGGTCTAGGGTTAAGTATAGCAAACGGTATGGTTTAGGGTACAGGTGAGTGTGAGGAAAATGGTTACGGTCAGGGTACCTGTTAGGGCACGGGTAGTGTTAGTGTATGTGTTAGGGTTAGGGTACGGGTTAGGGTAATGTGTAGGTTTGACGATAGGTTTAAGTTTAGGGCTAGGGTTAGGGTTAGCGAACAGGTAAGTTTTATGGTACATGAGTGTACAGAAACGTGTTAGGGTCAAAGTACGTGTGAGGGCATTGCATAATTTTGGTGTATGGGTTAACATTAGGGTACGGGTTAGAGTATGGTGTAGGGTTGGTGTTAGTGATATGTTTAGGGCTAGGGTTACGGTTAGTGAACCAGTAAGGTTTAGGGTACAGGTGAGGGTACGGAAAACTTTTAGCGTCAGGGTATGTGTTAGGACACCAGTTAGTGTTAGTGTACGTGTCAGGATTAGCATACAGTTTAGGGTAAGGTGTCGGGTTGGGGTTAGGGTTAGGTTTAGGGCTAGGCTTAGGGTTAGCGAACGGGTAAGTTGTAGGGTACAGTTGAGGGTAAGGAAAAGCGTTTGTGTCAGGTTATGTGTTAGGAAACGTGTTAGTGTTAATGTATGGTTAGGATTAGGGTATGGGTTAGAGTAATGGTTAGGGTTGACGTTAGGGTTAGGGATAGGCTTAGCGCACGGTTAAGGCTTATGGTACATGTGAGTGTATGGAGACGTGTTAGTGTCAAAGTAC
Source organism: Mesoplodon bidens (assembly GCF_964165515.1). Taxonomy (NCBI): domain Eukaryota; kingdom Metazoa; phylum Chordata; class Mammalia; order Artiodactyla; family Ziphiidae; genus Mesoplodon; species Mesoplodon bidens. Next base: position 2,911,843 of record NC_138181.1, read on the forward strand.
GTGTGAGGGCATGGGTTAGTGTTAGTGTAGGGGTGAAAAATAGGATACGGGTTAGAATAAGGTGTAGGGTTGGTGTTAGGGTTAGGTTTAAGTCTAAAGTTATGGTTAGCTAACGATTGGGTTTAGTGTACAGGTGAGGGTATGGAAAAGTGTTAGGGACAGGGTACGTTTCAGGGCACTGGTTAGTGTTAGTGTACGGGTTAGGATTAGGGTATGGGTTAGGATTTTGTGTAGGGTTGTGGATAGTGTTAGGCTTAGACCTAGGGTTAGTGTTAGCGAACAGGTAAGGTTTACGGTACACAGGAGGGTATGGAAACTTGTTAGGGTCAAAGTACATGTGAGGGCATTGCTTAATTTTGGTGTACGGGTTAAGATTAGTGTATGGGTTAGGGTATGCTGTAAGGTTGGTGTTAGCGTTATGTTTAGGGATCGGGCTAGGTTTAGCGAACGGTAAGATTTAGGGTACTGGAGAGGATTCGGAAAAGTGTTAGGGTCAGTGTACGGGTTAGGGAATGGGTTAGTGTTAGTGTACGGGTTAGGATTAGGGTATGGGTTAGGGAAAGGTGTAGGGTTGGGGTTATGTTTAGGTGTAGGGTTGGGGTTAGGGTTAGCGAATAGGTAACATTTAGGGTACAGGTGAGCTTATGGAAAGGAGTTAGGGTCAGGGTTCATGGTAGTGCACAGGTTATTGTTAGTGTATGGATTCGGATTAGGGTACGGGTTAGGGTTAAGTGTAGGGTTGGGGATATGGTGACGTTTAGACATAGGGTTAGGGTAAGCGAATGGTAAGATTTAGGGTACAGGAGTGGGTATGGAAAAGTGTTAGGTTCTGGGTACGTGTTAGGGCATGGATTAGTGTTAGTGTACGGGTAAGGATTAGGATATGGGTTAGGGAAATGGGTAGGGTTGGTGTTATGGTTAGGGTTAGGGCCAGGGTTAGAGTTAGAGAACGGGTAAGGTTTACGGTACACGGGAGGGTACGGAAACGTGTTAGTGTCAAAGTACATGTGAGGGCATGCGTTAGTTTTTTTGTACGGGTTAAGTTTAGTGTACGGGTTAGGGTATGCTGTAGGGTTGGTGTTAGCGTTATGTTCAGGGCTAGGGTTAGGGTTAGCGAACGGTAAGATTTAGGGTACAGTAGAGGATACGGAAAAGTGTTAGGGTTAGGGTACGTGTTAGGGCATGGGTTAGTGTTAGTGTATGGGTTGGGATTAGGGTACGGGTTAGGGTAAGTGGTAGGGTTGTGGTTAGGTTTAGGGCTAAGGCTAGGGCTAGGGTTAGGGTTAGCGAATGGGTAAGATTAATGGTACAGGTGACGGTACGGAAAAGTGTTAGGGTCAGGGTACCTGTCGGGGCATGGCTTAGTAGTAGTATACTGGTTAGGATTAGGAAACGGTTTGGGTAAGGTTCAGGGATGGGATTAGGGGTAGCTTTATAACTAGGGTTAGGGTTAACAAAATGTCAGGTTTAGGGTACAGGTGATGGTACAGAAAAGTTTTAGGGTTAGTGTATGTGTTAGGACACGTGTCAGTGTTAGTGTATGGCTTAGGATTAGCATACTGGTTAGGGAAAGGTGTACGGTTGGGGTTCGGTCTAGGTTTAGGGCTAGGGTTAGGGTTAGAGAACGGTAAGGTTTAGAGTACATGTGAGGTTACGGAAAAATGTTAGGGTCAGGGTACGTGTTAGGGCAGGGGTTAGTGTGGGTTTACAGGTTAGGATTAGGGTATGGTTTAGGGTAATTGGTAGGGTGGGCGTTATGGTTAGTGTTAGGGGTAGGGTTAAGTTTATTTGAATGGGTAAGGTTTAGGTTACAGGTGAGTGTACGGTAATGTTTTTAGTGTCAAAGTAAGTGTGCGGGAATCGGTTAGTGTTAGTGTACGCATTAAGAGTAGTGTACATGATAGGGTAATGTGTAGGGTTGTAGTTAGATTTAGCTTTAGGGCTATGGTTATGGTTAGCGAACGGTAAGATTTAGGGTACAGGAGAGAGTAGGGTAAAGAGTTAGGGGCACGGTACGTGTCAGGGCATGGATTAGTGTTTGTGTACCGGTTAGGATTATGGTACGGTTAGCCTAAGGTTTTGGGTTGTTGTTACGGCTTGGTTTACGGGTATGTTTCGGGTTAGCGAACGGTAAAGTATAGGGTATAGGTGAGGGTACAGAAAAGTGTTAGGTTAAGGATACGTTTCAGGACATGGATTAGTATTAGTGAACTTGTTAGGATTACGGTATGGGTTAGGGTAATGGGTAGGGTTGGGTTTAGGGTTAGGTTTAGGGCGATGGTTAGGGTTAGCGAAATGTAGGTTTACGTTACAGGTGATGGTCCAGAAATGTGTTAGGATCAGGGTACATGTTAGGGCACGGATTAGTGTTAGTGTACTGGTTAGGATTGGGTACGCGTTAGGGTAAGGTTTAGGGATGGGGTTAGGTTTACGTTTAGGTCTAGGGTTAAGTATAGCAAACGGTATGGTTTAGGGTACAGGTGAGTGTGAGGAAAATGGTTACGGTCAGGGTACCTGTTAGGGCACGAGTAGTGTTAGTGTATGTGTTAGGGTTAGGGTACGGCTTAGGGTAATGTGTAGGTTTGACGATAGGTTTAAGTTTAGGGCTAGGGTTAGGGTTAGCGAACAGGTAAGTTTTATGGTACATGAGTGTACAGAAACGTGTTAGGGTCAAAGTACGTGTGAGGGCATTGCATAATTTTGGTGTATGGGTTAACATTAGGGTACGGGGTAGAGTATGGTGTAGGGTTAGTGTTAGTGATATGTTTAGGGCTAGGGTTACGGTTAGTGAACCAGTAAGGTTTAGGGTACAGGTGAGGGTACGGAAAACTTTTAGCGTCAGGGTATGTGTTAGGACACCAGTTAGTGTTAGTGTACGTGTCAGGATTAGCATACAGTTTAGGGTAAGGTGTCGGGTTGGGGTTAGGGTTAGGTTTAGGGCTAGGCTTAGGGTTAGCGAACGGGTAAGTTGTAGGGTACAGTTGAGGGTAAGGAAAAGCGTTTGTGTCAGGTTATGTGTTAGGAAACGTGTTAGTGTTAATATATGGTTAGGATTAGGGTATGGGTTAGAGTAATGGTTAGGGTTGACGTTAGGGTTAGGGATAGGCTTAGCGCACGGTTAAGGCTTATGGTACATGTGAGTGTATGGAGACGTGTTAGTGTCAAAGTACGTGTGAGGGCATGGGTTAGTGTTAGTGTAGGGGTGAAAAATAGGATACGGGTTAGAATAAGGTGTAGGGTTGGTGTTAGGGTTAGGTTTAAGTCTAAAGTTATGGTTAGCTAACGATTGGGTTTAGTGTACAGGTGAGGGTATGGAAAAGTGTTAGGGACAGGGTACGTTTCAGGGCACTGGTTAGTGTTAGTGTACGGGTTAGGATTAGGGTATGGGTTAGGATTTTGTGTAGGGTTGTGGATAGTGTTAGGCTTAGACCTAGGGTTAGTGTTAGCGAACAGGTAAGGTTTACGGTACACAGGAGGGTATGGAAACTTGTTAGGGTCAAAGTACATGTGAGGGCATTGCTTAATTTTGGTGTACGGGTTAAGATTAGTGTATGGGTTAGGGTATGCTGTAAGGTTGGTGTTAGCGTTATGTTTAGGGATCGGGCTAGGTTTAGCGAACGGTAAGATTTAGGGTACTGGAGAGGATTCGGAAAAGTGTTAGGGTCAGTGTACGGGTTAGGGAATGGGTTAGTGTTAGTGTACGGGTTAGGATTAGGGTATGGGTTAGGGAAAGGTGTAGGGTTGGGGTTATGTTTAGGTGTAGGGTTGGGGTTAGGGTTAGCGAATAGGTAACATTTAGGGTACAGGTGAGCTTATGGAAAGGAGTTAGGGTCAGGGTTCATGGTAGTGCACAGGTTATTGTTAGTGTATGGATTCGGATTAGGGTACGGGTTAGGGTTAAGTGTAGGGTTGGGGATATGGTGACGTTTAGACATAGGGTTAGGGTAAGCGAATGGTAAGATTTAGGGTACAGGAGTGGGTATGGAAAAGTGTTAGGTTCTGGGTACGTGTTAGGGCATGGATTAGTGTTAGTGTACGGGTAAGGATTAGGATATGGGTTAGGGAAATGGGTAGGGTTGGTGTTATGGTTAGGGTTAGGGCCAGGGTTAGAGTTAGAGAACGGGTAAGGTTTACGGTACACGGGAGGGTACGGAAACGTGTTAGTGTCAAAGTACATGTGAGGGCATGCGTTAGTTTTTTTGTACGGGTTAAGTTTAGTGTACGGGTTAGGGTATGCTGTAGGGTTGGTGTTAGCGTTATGTTCAGGGCTAGGGTTAGGGTTAGCGAACGGTAAGATTTAGGGTACAGTAGAGGATACGGAAAAGTGTTAGGGTTAGGGTACGTGTTAGGGCATGGGTTAGTGTTAGTGTATGGGTTGGGATTAGGGTACGGGTTAGGGTAAGTGGTAGGGTTGTGGTTAGGTTTAGGGCTAAGGCTAGGGCTAGGGTTAGGGTTAGCGAATGGGTAAGATTAATGGTACAGGTGACGGTACGGAAAAGTGTTAGGGTCAGGGTACCTGTCGGGGCATGGCTTAGTAGTAGTATACTGGTTAGGATTAGGATACGGTTTGGGTAAGGTTCAGGGATGGGATTAGGGGTAGCTTTATAACTAGGGTTAGGGTTAACAAAATGTCAGGTTTAGGGTACAGGTGATGGTACAGAAAAGTTTTAGGGTTAGTGTATGTGTTAGGACACGTGTCAGTGTTAGTGTATGGCTTAGGATTAGCATACTGGTTAGGGAAAGGTGTACGGTTGGGGTTCGGTCTAGGTTTAGGGCTAGGGTTAGGGTTAGAGAACGGTAAGGTTTAGAGTACATGTGAGGTTACGGAAAAGTGTTAGGGTCAGGGTACGTGTTAGGGCAGGGGTTAGTGTGGGTTTACAGGTTAGGATTAGGGTATGGTTTAGGGTAATTGGTAGGGTGGGCGTTATGGTTAGTGTTAGGGGTAGGGTTAAGTTTATTTGAATGGGCAAGGTTTAGGTTACAGCTGAGTGTACGGTAATGTTTTTAGTGTCAAAGTAAGTGTGCGGGAATCGGTTAGTGTTAGTGTACGCATTAAGAGTAGTGTACATGATAGGGTAATGTGTAGGGTTGTAGTTAGATTTAGCTTTAGGGCTATGGTTATGGTTAGCGAACGGTAAGATTTAGGGTACAGGAGAGAGTAGGGTAAAGAGTTAGGGGCACGGTACGTGTCAGGGCATGGATTAGTGTTTGTGTACCGGTTAGGATTATGGTACGGTTAGCCTAAGGTTTTGGGTTGTTGTTACGGCTTGGTTTACGGGTATGTTTCGGGTTAGCGAACGGTAAAGTATAGGGTATAGGTGAGGGTACAGAAAAGTGTTAGGGTAAGGATACGTTTCAGGACATGGATTAGTATTAGTGAACTTGTTAGGATTACGGTATGGGTTAGGGTAATGGGTAGGGTTGGGTTTAGGGTTAGGTTTAGGGCGATGGTTAGGGTTAGCGAAATGTAGGTTTACGTTACAGGTGATGGTCCAGAAATGTGTTAGGATCAGGGTACATGTTAGGGCACGGATTAGTGTTAGTGTACTGGTTAGGATTGGGTACGCGTTAGGGTAAGGTTTAGGGATGGGGTTAGGTTTACGTTTAGGTCTAGGGTTAAGTATAGCAAACGGTATGGTTTAGGGTACAGGTGAGTGTGAGGAAAATGGTTACGGTCAGGGTACCTGTTAGGGCACGGGTAGTGTTAGTGTATGTGTTAGGGTTAGGGTACGGGTTAGGGTAATGTGTAGGTTTGACGATAGGTTTAAGTTTAGGGCTAGGGTTAGGGTTAGCGAACAGGTAAGTTTTATGGTACATGAGTGTACAGAAACGTGTTAGGGTCAAAGTACGTGTGAGGGCATTGCATAATTTTGGTGTATGGGTTAACATTAGGGTACGGGTTAGAGTATGGTGTAGGGTTGGTGTTAGTGATATGTTTAGGGCTAGGGTTACGGTTAGTGAACCAGTAAGGTTTAGGGTACAGGTGAGGGTACGGAAAACTTTTAGCGTCAGGGTATGTGTTAGGACACCAGTTAGTGTTAGTGTACGTGTCAGGATTAGCATACAGTTTAGGGTAAGGTGTCGGGTTGGGGTTAGGGTTAGGTTTAGGGCTAGGCTTAGGGTTAGCGAACGGGTAAGTTGTAGGGTACAGTTGAGGGTAAGGAAAAGCGTTTGTGTCAGGTTATGTGTTACGAAACGTGTTAGTGTTAATGTATGGTTAGGATTAGGGTATGGGTTAGAGTAATGGTTAGGGTTGACGTTAGGGTTAGGGATAGGCTTAGCGCACGGTTAAGGCTTATGGTACATGTGAGTGTATGGAGACGTGTTAGTGTCAAAGTACGTGTGAGGGCATGGGTTAGTGTTAGTGTAGGGGTGAAAAATAGGATACGGGTTAGAATAAGGTGTAGGGTTGGTGTTAGGGTTAGGTTTAAGTCTAAAGTTATGGTTAGCTAACGATTGGGTTTAGTGTACAGGTGAGGGTATGGAAAAGTGTTAGGGACAGGGTACGTTTCAGGGCACTGGTTAGTGTTAGTGTACGGGTTAGGATTAGGGTATGGGTTAGGATTTTGTGTAGGGTTGTGGATAGTGTTAGGCTTAGACCTAGGGTTAGTGTTAGCGAACAGGTAAGGTTTACGGTACACAGGAGGGTATGGAAACTTGTTAGGGTCAAAGTACATGTGAGGGCATTGCTTAATTTTGGTGTACGGGTTAAGATTAGTGTATGGGTTAGGGTATGCTGTAAGGTTGGTGTTAGCGTTATGTTTAGGGATCGGGCTAGGTTTAGCGAACGGTAAGATTTAGGGTACTGGAGAGGATTCGGAAAAGTGTTAGGGTCAGTGTACGGGTTAGGGAATGGGTTAGTGTTAGTGTACGGGTTAGGATTAGGGTATGGGTTAGGGAAAGGTGTAGGGTTGGGGTTATGTTTAGGTGTAGGGTTGGGGTTAGGGTTAGCGAATAGGTAACATTTAGGGTACAGGTGAGCTTATGGAAAGGAGTTAGGGTCAGGGTTCATGGTAGTGCACAGGTTATTGTTAGTGTATGGATTCGGATTAGGGTACGGGTTAGGGTTAAGTGTAGGGTTGGGGATATGGTGACGTTTAGACATAGGGTTAGGGTAAGCGAATGGTAAGATTTAGGGTACAGGAGTGGGTATGAAAAGTGTTAGGTTCTGGGTACGTGTTAGGGCATGGATTAGTGTTAGTGTACGGGTAAGGATTAGGATATGGGTTAGGGAAATGGGTAGGGTTGGTGTTATGGTTAGGGTTAGGGCCAGGGTTAGAGTTAGAGAACGGGTAAGGTTTACGGTACACGGGAGGGTACGGAAACGTGTTAGTGTCAAAGTACATGTGAGGGCATGCGTTAGTTTTTTTGTACGGGTTAAGTTTAGTGTACGGGTTAGGGTATGCTGTAGGGTTGGTGTTAGCGTTATGTTCAGGGCTAGGGTTAGGGTTAGCGAACGGTAAGATTTAGGGTACAGTAGAGGATACGGAAAAGTGTTAGGGTTAGGGTACGTGTTAGGGCATGGGTTAGTGCTAGTGTATGGGTTGGGATTAGGGTACGGGTTAGGATAAGTGGTAGGGTTGTGGTTAGGTTTAGGGCTAAGGCTAGGGCTAGGGTTAGGGTTAGCGAATGGGTAAGATTAATGGTACAGGTGACGGTACGGAAAAGTGTTAGGGTCAGGGTACCTGTCGGGGCATGGCTTAGTAGTAGTATACTGGTTAGGATTAGGATACGGTTTGGGTAAGGTTCAGGGATGGGATTAGGGGTAGCTTTATAACTAGGGTTAGGGTTAACAAAATGTCAGGTTTAGGGTACAGGTGATGGTACAGAAAAGTTTTAGGGTTAGTGTATGTGTTAGGACACGTGTCAGTGTTAGTGTATGGCTTAGGATTAGCATACTGGTTAGGGAAAGGTGTACGGTTGGGGTTTGGTCTAGGTTTAGGGCTAGGGTTAGGGTTAGAGAACGGTAAGGTTTAGGGTACATGTGAGGTTACGGAAAAGTGTTAGGGTCAGGGTACGTGTTAGGGCAGGGGTTAGTGTGGGTTTACAGGTTAGGATTAGGGTATGGTTTAGGGTAATTGGTAGGGTTGGCATTATGGTTAGTGTTAGGGGTAGGGTTAAGTTTAGTTGAATGGGTAAGGTTTAGGTTACAGGTGAGTGTACGGTAATGTTTTTAGTGTCAAAGTAAGTGTGCGGGAATCGGTTAGTGTTAGTGTATGCATTAAGAGTAGTGTACGTGATAGGGTAATGTGTAGGGTTGTAGTTAGATTTAGCTTTAGGGCTATGGCTATGGTTAGCGAACGGTAAGATTTAGGGTACAGGAGAGAGTAGGGTAAAGAGTTAGGGGCACGGTACGTGTCAGGGCATGGATTAGTGTTTGTGTACCGGTTAGGATTATGGTACGGTTAGCCTAAGGTTTTGGGTTGTTGTTACGGCTTGGTTTACGGGTATGTTTCGGGTTAGCGAACGGTAAAGTATAGGGTATAGGTGAGGGTACAGAAAAGTGTTAGGGTAAGGATACGTTTCAGGACATGGATTAGTATTAGTGAACTTGTTAGGATTACGGTATGGGTTAGGGTAATGGGTAGGGTTGGGTTTAGGGTTAGGTTTAGGGCGATGGTTAGGGTTAGCGAAATGTAGGTTTACGTTACAGGTGATGGTCCAGAAATGTGTTAGGATCAGGGTACATGTTAGGGCACGGATTAGTGTTAGTGTACTGGTTAGGATTGGGTACGCGTTAGGGTAAGGTTTAGGGATGGGGTTAGGTTTACGTTTAGGTCTAGGGTTAAGTATAGCAAACGGTATGGTTTAGGGTACAGGTGAGTGTGAGGAAAATGGTTACGGTCAGGGTACCTGTTAGGGCACGAGTAGTGTTAGTGTATGTGTTAGGGTTAGGGTACGGCTTAGGGTAATGTGTAGGTTTGACGATAGGTTTAAGTTTAGGGCTAGGGTTAGGGTTAGCGAACAGGTAAGTTTTATGGTACATGAGTGTACAGAAACGTGTTAGGGTCAAAGTACGTGTGAGGGCATTGCATAATTTTGGTGTATGGGTTAACATTAGGGTACGGGGTAGAGTATGGTGTAGGGTTAGTGTTAGTGATATGTTTAGGGCTAGGGTTACGGTTAGTGAACCAGTAAGGTTTAGGGTACAGGTGAGGGTACGGAAAACTTTTAGCGTCAGGGTATGTGTTAGGACACCAGTTAGTGTTAGTGTACGTGTCAGGATTAGCATACAGTTTAGGGTAAGGTGTCGGGTTGGGGTTAGGGTTAGGTTTAGGGCTAGGCTTAGGGTTAGCGAACGGGTAAGTTGTAGGGTACAGTTGAGGGTAAGGAAAAGCGTTTGTGTCAGGTTATGTGTTAGGAAACGTGTTAGTGTTAATATATGGTTAGGATTAGGGTATGGGTTAGAGTAATGGTTAGGGTTGACGTTAGGGTTAGGGATAGGCTTAGAGCACGGTTAAGGCTTATGGTACATGTGAGTGTATGGAGACGTGTTAGTGTCAAAGTACGTGTGAGGGCATGGGTTAGTGTTAGTGTAGGGGTTAAAAATAGGATACGGGTTAGAATAAGGTGTAGGGTTGGTGTTAGGGTTAGGTTTAAGTCTAAAGTTATGGTTAGCTAACGATTGGGTTTAGTGTACAGGTGAGGGTATGGAAAAGTGTTAGGGACAGGGTACGTTTCAGGGCACTGGTTAGTGTTAGTGTACGGGTTAGGATTAGGGTATGGGTTAGGATTTTGTGTAGGGTTGTGGATAGTGTTAGGCTTAGACCTAGGGTTAGTGTTAGCGAACAGGTAAGGTTTACGGTACACAGGAGGGTATGGAAACTTGTTAGGGTCAAAGTACATGTGAGGGCATTGCTTAATTTTGGTGTACGGGTTAAGATTAGTGTATGGGTTAGGGTATGCTGTAAGGTTGGTGTTAGCGTTATGTTTAGGGATCGGGCTAGGTTTAGCGAACGGTAAGATTTAGGGTACTGGAGAGGATTCGGAAAAGTGTTAGGGTCAGTGTACGGGTTAGGGAATGGGTTAGTGTTAGTGTACGGGTTAGGATTAGGGTATGGGTTAGGGAAAGGTGTAGGGTTGGGGTTATGTTTAGGTGTAGGGTTGGGGTTAGGGTTAGCGAATAGGTAACATTTAGGGTACAGGTGAGCTTATGGAAAGGAGTTAGGGTCAGGGTTCATGGTAGTGCACAGGTTATTGTTAGTGTATGGATTCGGATTAGGGTACGGGTTAGGGTTAAGTGTAGGGTTGGGGATATGGTGACGTTTAGACATAGGGTTAGGGTAAGCGAATGGTAAGATTTAGGGTACAGGAGTGGGTATGGAAAAGTGTTAGGTTCTGGGTACGTGTTAGGGCATGGATTAGTGTTAGTGTACGGGTAAGGATTAGGGTACGGGTTAGGGAAATGGGTAGGGTTGGTGTTATGGTTAGGGTTAGGGCCAGGGTTAGAGTTAGAGAACGGGTAAGGTTTACGGTACACGGGAGGGTACGGAAACGTGTTAGTGTCAAAGTACATGTGAGGGCATGCGTTAGTTTTTTTGTACGGGTTAAGTTTAGTGTACGGGTTAGGGTATGCTGTAGGGTTGGTGTTAGCGTTATGTTCAGGGCTACGGTTAGGGTTAGCGAACGGTAAGATTTAGGGTACAGTAGAGGATACGGAAAAGTGTTAGGGTTAGGGTACGTGTTAGGGCATGGGTTAGTGTTAGTGTATGGGTTGGGATTAGGGTACGGGTTAGGGTAAGTGGTAGGGTTGTGGTTAGGTTTAGGGCTATGGCTAGGGCTAGGGTTAGGGTTAGCGAATGGATAAGATTAATGGTACAGGTGACGGTACGGAAAAGTGTTAGGGTCAGGGTACCTGTCGGGGCATGGCTTAGTAGTAGTATACTGGTTAGGATTAGGATACGGTTTGGGTAAGGTTCAGGGATGGGATTAGGGGTAGCTTTATAACTAGGGTTAGGGTTAACAAAATGTCAGGTTTAGGGTACAGGTGATGGTACAGAAAAGTTTTAGGGTTAGTGTATGTGTTAGGACACGTGTCAGTGTTAGTGTATGGCTTAGGATTAGCATACTGGTTAGGGAAAGGTGTACGGTTGGGGTTTGGTCTAGGTTTAGGGCTAGGGTTAGGGTTAGAGAACGGTAAGGTTTAGGGTACATGTGAGGTTACGGAAAAGTGTTAGGGTCAGGGTACGTGTTAGGGCAGGGGTTAGTGTGGGTTTACAGGTTAGGATTAGGGTATGGTTTAGGGTAATTGGTAGGGTTGGCATTATGGTTAGTGTTAGGGGTAGGGTTAAGTTTAGTTGAATGGGTAAGGTTTAGGTTACAGGTGAGTGTACGGTAATGTTTTTAGTGTCAAAGTAAGTGTGCGGGAATCGGTTAGTGTTAGTGTATGCATTAAGAGTAGTGTACGTGATAGGGTAATGTGTAGGGTTGTAGTTAGATTTAGCTTTAGGGCTATGGCTATGGTTAGCGAACGGTAAGATTTAGGGTACAGGAGAGAGTAGGGTAAAGAGTTAGGGGCACGGTACGTGTCAGGGCATGGATTAGTGTTTGTGTACCGGTTAGGATTATGGTACGGTTAGCCTAAGGTTTTGGGTTGTTGTTACGGCTTGGTTTACGGGTATGTTTCGGGTTAGCGAATGGTAAAGTATAGGGTATAGGTGAGGGTACAGAAAAGTGTTAGGGTAAGGATACGTTTCAGGACATGGATTAGTATTAGTGAACTTGTTAGGATTACGGTATGGGTTAGGGTAATGGGTAGGGTTGGGTTTAGGGTTAGGTTTAGGGCGATGGTTAGGGTTAGCGAAATGTAGGTTTACGTTACAGGTGATAGTCCAGAAATGTGTTAGGATTAGGGAACATGTTAGGGCACGGATTAGTGTTAGTGTACTGGTTAGGATTGGGTACGCGTTAGGGTAAGGTTTAGGGATGGGGTTAGGTTTACGTTTAGGTCTAGGGTTAAGTATAGCAAACGGTATGGTTTAGGGTACAGGTGAGTGTGAGGAAAATGGTTACGGTCAGGGTACCTGTTAGGGCACGGGTAGTGTTAGTGTATGTGTTAGGGTTAGGGTACGGGTTAGGGTAATGTGTAGGTTTGACGATAGGTTTAAGTTTAGGGCTAGGGTTAGGGTTAGCGAACAGGTAAGTTTTATGGTACATGAGTGTACAGAAACGTGTTAGGGTCAAAGTACGTGTGAGGGCATTGCATAATTTTGGTGTATGGGTTAACATTAGGGTACGGGGTAGAGTATGGTGTAGGGTTAGTGTTAGTGATATGTTTAGGGCTAGGGTTACGGTTAGTGAACCAGTAAGGTTTAGGGTACAGGTGAGGGTACGGAAAACTTTTAGCGTCAGGGTATGTGTTAGGACACCAGTTAGTGTTAGTGTACGTGTCAGGATTAGCATACAGTTTAGGGTAAGGTGTCGGGTTGGGGTTAGGGTTAGGTTTAGGGCTAGGCTTAGGGTTAGCGAACGGGTAAGTTGTAGGGTACAGTTGAGGGTAAGGAAAAGCGTTTGTGTCAGGTTATGTGTTAGGAAACGTGTTAGTGTTAATATATGGTTAGGATTAGGGTATGGGTTAGAGTAATGGTTAGGGTTGACGTTAGGGTTAGGGATAGGCTTAGAGCACGGTTAAGGCTTATGGTACATGTGAGTGTATGGAGACGTGTTAGTGTCAAAGTACGTGTGAGGGCATGGGTTAGTGTTAGTGTAGGGGTTAAAAATAGGATACGGGTTAGAATAAGGTGTAGGGTTGGTGTTAGGGTTAGGTTTAAGTCTAAAGTTATGGTTAGCTAACGATTGGGTTTAGTGTACAGGTGAGGGTATGGAAAAGTGTTAGGGACAGGGTACGTTTCAGGGCACTGGTTAGTGTTAGTGTACGGGTTAGGATTAGGGTATGGGTTAGGATTTTGTGTAGGGTTGTGGATAGTGTTAGGCTTAGACCTAGGGTTAGTGTCAGCGAACAGGTAAGGTTTACGGTACACAGGAGGGTATGGAAACTTGTTAGGGTCAAAGTACATGTGAGGGCATTGCTTAATTTTGGTGTACGGGTTAAGATTAGTGTATGGGTTAGGGTATGCTGTAAGGTTGGTGTTAGCGTTATGTTTAGGGATCGGGCTAGGTTTAGCGAACGGTAAGATTTAGGGTACTGGAGAGGATTCGGAAAAGTGTTAGGGTCAGTGTACGGGTTAGGGAATGGGTTAGTGTTAGTGTACGGGTTAGGATTAGGGTATGGGTTAGGGAAAGGTGTAGGGTTGGGGTTATGTTTAGGTGTAGGGTTGGGGTTAGGGTTAGCGAATAGGTAACATTTAGGGTACAGGTGAGCTTATGGAAAGGAGTTAGGGTCAGGGTTCATGGTAGTGCACAGGTTATTGTTAGTGTATGGATTCGGATTAGGGTACGGGTTAGGGTTAAGTGTAGGGTTGGGGATATGGTGACGTTTAGACATAGGGTTAGGGTAAGCGAATGGTAAGATTTAGGGTACAGGAGTGGGTATGGAAAAGTGTTAGGTTCTGGGTAAGTGTTAGGGCATGGATTAGTGTTAGTGTACGGGTAAGGATTAGGGTACGGGTTAGGGAAATGGGTAGGGTTGGTGTTATGGTTAGGGTTAGGGCCAGGGTTAGAGTTAGAGAACGGGTAAGGTTTACGGTACACGGGAGGGTACGGAAACGTGTTAGTGTCAAAGTACATGTGAGGGCATGCGTTAGTTTTTTTGTACGGGTTAAGTTTAGTGGACGGGTTAGGGTATGCTGTAGGGTTGGTGTTAGCGTTATGTTCAGGGCTACGGTTAGGGTTAGCGAACGGTAAGATTTAGGGTACAGTAGAGGATACGGAAAAGTGTTAGGGTTAGGGTACGTGTTAGGGCATGGGTTAGTGTTAGTGTATGGGTTGGGATTAGGGTACGGGTTAGGGTAAGTGGTAGGGTTGTGGTTAGGTTTAGGGCTATGGCTAGGGCTAGGGTTAGGGTTAGCGAATGGATAAGATTAATGGTACAGGTGACGGTACGGAAAAGTGTTAGGGTCAGGGTACGTGTCAGGGCATGGCTTAGTAGTAGTATACTGGTTAGGATTAGGATACGGTTTGGGTAAGGTTCAGGGATGGGATTAGGGGTAGCTTTATAACTAGGGTTAGGGTTAACAAAATGTCAGGTTTAGGGTACAGGTGATGGTACAGAAAAGTTTTAGGGTTAGTGTATGTGTTAGGACACGTGTCAGTGTTAGTGTATGGCTTAGGATTAGCATACTGGTTAGGGAAAGGTGTACGGTTGGGGTTCGGTCTAGGTTTAGGGCTAGGGTTAGGGTTAGAGAACGGTAAGGTTTAGAGTACATGTGAGGTTACGGAAAAGTGTTAGGGTCAGGGTACGTGTTAGGGCAGGGGTTAGTGTGGGTTTACAGGTTAGGATTAGGGTATGGTTTAGGGTAATTGGTAGGGTTGGCGTTATGGTTAGTGTTAGGGGTAGGGTTAAGTTTATTTGAATGGGTAAGGTTTAGGTTACAGGTGAGTGTACGGTAATGTTTTTAGTGTCAAAGTAAGTGTGCGGGAATCGGTTAGTGTTAGTGTATGCATTAAGAGTAGTGTACATGATAGGGTAATGTGTAGGGTTGTAGTTAGATTTAGCTTTAGGGCTATGGTTATGGTTAGCGAACGGTAAGATTTAGGGTACAGGAGAGAGTAGGGTAAAGAGTTAGGGGCACGGTACGTGTCAGGGCATGGATTAGTGTTTATGTACCGGTTAGGATTATGGTACGGTTAGCCTAAGGTTTTGGGTTGTTGTTACGGCTTGGTTTACGGGTATGTTTCGGGTTAGCGAACGGTAAAGTATAGGGTATAGGTGAGGGTACAGAAAAGTGTTAGGGTAAGGATACGTTTCAGGACATGGATTAGTATTAGTGAACTTGTTAGGATTACGGTATGGGTTAGGGTAATGGGTAGGGTTGGGTTTAGGGTTAGGTTTAGGGCGATGGTTAGGGTTAGCGAAATGTAGGTTTACGTTACAGGTGATGGTCCAGAAATGTGTTAGGATCAGGGTACATGTTAGGGCACGGATTAGTGTTAGTGTACTGGTTAGGATTGGGTACGCGTTAGGGTAAGGTTTAGGGATGGGGTTAGGTTTACGTTTAGGTCTAGGGTTAAGTATAGCAAGCGGTATGGTTTAGGGTACAGGTGAGTGTGAGGAAAATGGTTACGGTCAGGGTACCTGTTAGGGCACGAGTAGTGTTAGTGTATGTGTTAGGGTTAGGGTACGGCTTAGGGTAATGTGTAGGTTTGACGATAGGTTTAAGTTTAGGGCTAGGGTTAGGGTTAGCGAACAGGTAAGTTTTATGGTACATGAGTGTACAGAAACGTGTTAGGGTCAAAGTACGTGTGAGGGCATTGCATAATTTTGGTGTATGGGTTAACATTAGGGTACGGGGTAGAGTATGGTGTAGGGTTAGTGTTAGTGATATGTTTAGGGCTAGGGTTACGGTTAGTGAACCAGTAAGGTTTAGGGTACAGGTGAGGGTACGGAAAACTTTTAGCGTCAGGGTATGTGTTAGGACACCAGTTAGTGTTAGTGTACGTGTCAGGATTAGCATACAGTTTAGGGTAAGGTGTCGGGTTGGGGTTAGGGTTAGGTTTAGGGCTAGGCTTAGGGTTAGCGAACGGGTAAGTTGTAGGGTACAGTTGAGGGTAAGGAAAAGCGTTTGTGTCAGGTTATGTGTTAGGAAACGTGTTAGTGTTAATATATGGTTAGGATTAGGGTATGGGTTAGAGTAATGGTTAGGGTTGACGTTAGGGTTAGGGATAGGCTTAGAGCACGGTTAAGGCTTATGGTACATGTGAGTGTATGGAGACGTGTTAGTGTCAAAGTACGTGTGAGGGCATGGGTTAGTGTTAGTGTAGGGGTGAAAAATAGGATACGGGTTAGAATAAGGTGTAGGGTTGGTGTTAGGGTTAGGTTTAAGTCTAAAGTTATGGTTAGCTAACGATTGGGTTTAGTGTACAGGTGAGGGTATGGAAAAGTGTTAGGGACAGGGTACGTTTCAGGGCACTGGTTAGTGTTAGTGTACGGGTTAGGATTAGGGTATGGGTTAGGATTTTGTGTAGGGTTGTGGATAGTGTTAGGCTTAGACCTAGGGTTAGTGTTAGCGAACAGGTAAGGTTTACGGTACACAGGAGGGTATGGAAACTTGTTAGGGTCAAAGTACATGTGAGGGCATTGCTTAATTTTGGTGTACGGGTTAAGATTAGTGTATGGGTTAGGGTATGCTGTAAGGTTGGTGTTAGCGTTATGTTTAGGGATCGGGCTAGGTTTAGCGAACGGTAAGATTTAGGGTACTGGAGAGGATTCGGAAAAGTGTTAGGGTCAGTGTACGGGTTAGGGAATGGGTTAGTGTTAGTGTACGGGTTAGGATTAGGGTATGGGTTAGGGAAAGGTGTAGGGTTGGGGTTATGTTTAGGTGTAGGGTTGGGGTTAGGGTTAGCGAATAGGTAACATTTAGGGTACAGGTGAGCTTATGGAAAGGAGTTAGGGTCAGGGTTCATGGTAGTGCACAGGTTATTGTTAGTGTATGGATTCGGATTAGGGTACGGGTTAGGGTTAAGTGTAGGGTTGGGGATATGGTGACGTTTAGACATAGGGTTAGGGTAAGCGAATGGTAAGATTTAGGGTACAGGAGTGGGTATGGAAAAGTGTTAGGTTCTGGGTACGTGTTAGGGCATGGATTAGTGTTAGTGTACGGGTAAGGATTAGGGTACGGGTTAGGGAAATGGGTAGGGTTGGTGTTATGGTTAGGGTTAGGGCCAGGGTTAGAGTTAGAGAACGGGTAAGGTTTACGGTACACGGGAGGGTACGGAAACGTGTTAGTGTCAAAGTACATGTGAGGGCATGCGTTAGTTTTTTTGTACGGGTTAAGTTTAGTGGACGGGTTAGGGTATGCTGTAGGGTTGGTGTTAGCGTTATGTTCAGGGCTACGGTTAGGGTTAGCGAACGGTAAAATTTAGGGTACAGTAGAGGATACGGAAAAGTGTTAGGGTTAGGGTACGTGTTAGGGCATGGGTTAGTGTTAGTGTATGGGTTGGGATTAGGGTACGGGTTAGGGTAAGTGGTAGGGTTGTGGTTAGGTTTAGGGCTATGGCTAGGGCTAGGGTTAGGGTTAGCGAATGGATAAGATTAATGGTACAGGTGACGGTACGGAAAAGTGTTAGGGTCAGGGTACCTGTCAGGGCATGGCTTAGTAGTAGTATACTGGTTAGGATTAGGATACGGTTTGGGTAAGGTTCAGGGATGGGATTAGGGGTAGCTTTATAACTAGGGTTAGGGTTAACAAAATGTCAGGTTTAGGGTACAGGTGATGGTACAGAAAAGTTTTAGGGTTAGTGTATGTGTTAGGACACGTGTCAGTGTTAGTGTATGGCTTAGGATTAGCATACTGGTTAGGGAAAGGTGTACGGTTGGGGTTTGGTCTAGGTTTAGGGCTAGGGTTAGGGTTAGAGAACGGTAAGGTTTAGGGTACATGTGAGGTTACGGAAAAGTGTTAGGGTCAGGGTACGTGTTAGGGCAGGGGTTAGTGTGGGTTTACAGGTTAGGATTAGGGTATGGTTTAGGGTAATTGGTAGGGTTGGCATTATGGTTAGTGTTAGGGGTAGGGTTAAGTTTAGTTGAATGGGTAAGGTTTAGGTTACAGGTGAGTGTACGGTAATGTTTTTAGTGTCAAAGTAAGTGTGCGGTAATCGGTTAGTGTTAGTGTATGCATTAAGAGTAGTGTACGTGATAGGGTAATGTGTAGGGTTGTAGTTAGATTTAGCTTTAGGGCTATGGCTATGGTTAGCGAACGGTAAGATTTAGGGTACAGGAGAGAGTAGGGTAAAGAGTTAGGGGCACGGTACGTGTCAGGGCATGGATTAGTGTTTGTGTACCGGTTAGGATTATGGTACGGTTAGCCTAAGGTTTTGGGTTGTTGTTACGGCTTGGTTTACGGGTATGTTTCGGGTTAGCGAACGGTAAAGTATAGGGTATAGGTGAGGGTACAGAAAAGTGTTAGGGTAAGGATACGTTTCAGGACATGGATTAGTATTAGTGAACTTGTTAGGATTACGGTATGGGTTAGGGTAATGGGTAGGGTTGGGTTTAGGGTTAGGTTTAGGGCGATGGTTAGGGTTAGCGAAATGTAGGTTTACGTTACAGGTGATGGTCCAGAAATGTGTTAGGATCAGGGTACATGTTAGGGCACGGATTAGTGTTAGTGTACTGGTTAGGATTGGGTACGCGTTAGGGTAAGGTTTAGGGATGGGGTTAGGTTTACGTTTAGGTCTAGGGTTAAGTATAGCAAACGGTATGGTTTAGGGTACAGGTGAGTGTGAGGAAAATGGTTACGGTCAGGGTACCTGTTAGGGCACGAGTAGTGTTAGTGTATGTGTTAGGGTTAGGGTACGGCTTAGGGTAATGTGTAGGTTTGACGATAGGTTTAAGTTTAGGGCTAGGGTTAGGGTTAGCGAACAGGTAAGTTTTATGGTACATGAGTGTACAGAAACGTGTTAGGGTCAAAGTACGTGTGAGGGCATTGCATAATTTTGGTGTATGGGTTAACATTAGGGTACGGGGTAGAGTATGGTGTAGGGTTAGTGTTAGTGATATGTTTAGGGCTAGGGTTACGGTTAGTGAACCAGTAAGGTTTAGGGTACAGGTGAGGGTACGGAAAACTTTTAGCGTCAGGGTATGTGTTAGGACACCAGTTAGTGTTAGTGTACGTGTCAGGATTAGCATACAGTTTAGGGTAAGGTGTCGGGTTGGGGTTAGGGTTAGGTTTAGGGCTAGGCTTAGGGTTAGCGAACGGGTAAGTTGTAGGGTACAGTTGAGGGTAAGGAAAAGCGTTTGTGTCAGGTTATGTGTTAGGAAACGTGTTAGTGTTAATATATGGTTAGGATTAGGGTATGGGTTAGAGTAATGGTTAGGGTTGACGTTAGGGTTAGGGATAGGCTTAGAGCACGGTTAAGGCTTATGGTACATGTGAGTGTATGGAGACGTGTTAGTGTCAAAGTACGTGTGAGGGCACGGGTTAGTGTTAGTGTAGGGGTTAAAAATAGGATACGGGTTAGAATAAGGTGTAGGGTTGGTGTTAGGGTTAGGTTTAAGTCTAAAGTTATGGTTAGCTAACGATTGGGTTTAGTGTACAGGTGAGGGTATGGAAAAGTGTTAGGGACAGGGTACGTTTCAGGGCACTGGTTAGTGTTAGTGTACGGGTTAGGATTAGGGTATGGGTTAGGATTTTGTGTAGGGTTGTGGATAGTGTTAGGCTTAGACCTAGGGTTAGTGTTAGCGAACAGGTAAGGTTTACGGTACACAGGAGGGTATGGAAACTTGTTAGGGTCAAAGTACATGTGAGGGCATTGCTTAATTTTGGTGTACGGGTTAAGATTAGTGTATGGGTTAGGGTATGCTGTAAGGTTGGTGTTAGCGTTATGTTTAGGGATCGGGCTAGGTTTAGCGAACGGTAAGATTTAGGGTACTGGAGAGGATTCGGAAAAGTGTTAGGGTCAGTGTACGGGTTAGGGAATGGGTTAGTGTTAGTGTACGGGTTAGGATTAGGGTATGGGTTAGGGAAAGGTGTAGGGTTGGGGTTATGTTTAGGTGTAGGGTTGGGGTTAGGGTTAGCGAATAGGTAACATTTAGGGTACAGGTGAGCTTATGGAAAGGAGTTAGGGTCAGGGTTCATGGTAGTGCACAGGTTATTGTTAGTGTATGGATTCGGATTAGGGTACGGGTTAGGGTTAAGTGTAGGGTTGGGGATATGGTGACGTTTAGACATAGGGTTAGGGTAAGCGAATGGTAAGATTTAGGGTACAGGAGTGGGTATGGAAAAGTGTTAGGTTCTGGGTACGTGTTAGGGCATGGATTAGTGTTAGTGTACGGGTAAGGATTAGGGTACGGGTTAGGGAAATGGGTAGGGTTGGTGTTATGGTTAGGGTTAGGGCCAGGGTTAGAGTTAGAGAACGGGTAAGGTTTACGGTACACGGGAGGGTACGGAAACGTGTTAGTGTCAAAGTACATGTGAGGGCATGCGTTAGTTTTTTTGTACGGGTTAAGTTTAGTGGACGGGTTAGGGTATGCTGTAGGGTTGGTGTTAGCGTTATGTTCAGGGCTAGGGTTAGGGTTAGCGAACGGTAAGATTTAGGGTACAGTAGAGGATACGGAAAAGTGTTAGGGTTAGGGTACGTGTTAGGGCATGGGTTAGTGTTAGTGTATGGGTTGGGATTAGGGTACGGGTTAGGGTAAGTGGTAGGGTTGTGGTTAGGTTTAGGGCTATGGCTAGGGCTAGTGTTAGGGTTAGCGAATGGATAAGATTAATGGTACATGTGACGGTACGGAAAAGTGTTAGGGTCAGGGTACCTCTCAGGGCATGGCTTAGTAGTAGTATACTGGTTAGGATTAGGATACGGTTTGGGTAAGGTTCAGGGATGGGATTAGGGGTAGCTTTATAACTAGGGTTAGGGTTAACAAAATGTCAGGTTTAGGGTACAGGTGATGGTACAGAAAAGTTTTAGGGTTAGTGTATGTGTTAGGACACGTGTCAGTGTTAGTGTATGGCTTAGGATTAGCATACTGTTTAGGGAAAGGTGTACGGTTGGGGTTTGGTCTAGGTTTAGGGCTAGGGTTAGGGTTAGAGAACGGTAAGGTTTAGGGTACATGTGAGGTTACGGAAAAGTGTTAGGGTCAGGGTACGTGTTAGGGCAGGGGTTAGTGTGGGTTTACAGGTTAGGATTAGGGTATGGTTTACGGTAATTGGTAGGGTTGGCGTTATGTTTAGTGTTAGGGGTAGGGTTAAGTTTAGTTGAATGAGTAAGGTTTAGGTTACAGGTGAGTATACGGTAATGTTTTTAGTGTCAAAGTAAGTGTGCGGGAATCGGTTAGTGTTAGTGTACGCATTAAGAGTAGTGTACGTGATAGGGTAATGTGTAGGGTTGTAGTTAGATTTAGCTTTAGGGCTATGGTTATGGTTAGCGAACGGTAAGATTTAGGGTACAGGAGAGAGTAGGGTAAAGAGTTAGGGGCACGGTACGTGTCAGGGCATGGATTAGTGTTTGTGTACCGGTTAGGATTATGGTACGGTTAGCCTAAGGTTTTGGGTTGTTGTTACGGCTTGGTTTACGGGTATGTTTCGGGTTAGCGAACGGTAAAGTATAGGGTATAGGTGAGGGTACAGAAAAGTGTTAGGTTAAGGATACGTTTCAGGACATATATTAGTATTAGTGAACTTGATAGGATTACGGTATGGGTTAGGGTAATGGGTAGGGTTGGGTTTAGGGTTAGGTTTAGGGCGATGGTTAGGGTTAGCGAAATGTAGGTTTACGTTACAGGTGATGGTCCAGAAATGTGTTAGGATCAGGGAACATGTTAGGGCACGGATTAGTGTTAGTGTACTGGTTAGGATTGGGTACGCGTTAGGGTAAGGTTTAGGGATGGGGTTAGGTTTACGTTTAGGTCTAGGGTTAAGTATAGCAAACGGTATGGTTTAGGGTACAGGTGAGTGTGAGGAAAATGGTTACGGTCAGGGTACCTGTTAGGGCACGAGTAGTGTTAGTGTATGTGTTAGGGTTAGGGTACGGCTTAGGGTAATGTGTAGGTTTGACGATAGGTTTAAGTTTAGGGCTAGGGTTAGGGTTAGCGAACAGGTAAGTTTTATGGTACATGAGTGTACAGAAACGTGTTAGGGTCAAAGTACGTGTGAGGGCATTGCATAATTTTGGTGTATGGGTTAACATTAGGGTACGGGTTAGAGTATGGTGTAGGGTTGGTGTTAGTGATATGTTTAGGGCTAGGGTTACGGTTAGTGAACCAGTAAGGTTTAGGGTACAGGTGAGGGTACGGAAAACTTTTAGTGTCAGGGTATGTGTTAGGACACCAGTTAGTGTTAGTGTACGTGTCAGGATTAGCATACAGTTTAGGGTAAGGTGTCGGGTTGGGGTTAGGGTTAGGTTTAGGGCTAGGCTTAGGGTTAGCGAACGGGTAAGTTGTAGGGTACAGTTGAGGGTAAGGAAAAGCGTTTGTGTCAGGTTATGTGTTAGGAAACGTGTTAGTGTTAATGTATGGTTAGGATTAGGGTATGGGTTAGAGTAATGGTTAGGGTTGACGTTAGGGATAGGGATAGGCTTAGCGCACGGTTAAGGCTTATGGTACATGTGAGTGTATGGAGACGTGTTAGTGTCAAAGTACGTGTGAGGGCATGGGTTAGTGTTAGTGTAGGGGTGAAAAATAGGATACGGGTTAGAATAAGGTGTAGGGTTGGTGTTAGGGTTAGGTTTAAGTCTAAAGTTATGGTTAGCTAACGATTGGGTTTAGTGTACAGGTGAGGGTATGGAAAAGTGTTAGGGACAGGGTACGTTTCAGGGCACTGGTTAGTGTTAGTGTACGGGTTAGGATTAGGGTATGGGTTAGGATTTTGTGTAGGGTTGTGGATAGTGTTAGGCTTAGACCTAGGGTTAGTGTTAGCGAACAGGTAAGGTTTACGGTACACAGGAGGGTATGGAAACTTGTTAGGGTCAAAGTACATGTGAGGGCATTGCTTAATTTTGGTGTACGGATTAAGATTAGTGTATGGGTTAGGGTATGCTGTAAGGTTGGTGTTAGCGTTATGTTTAGGGATCGGGCTAGGTTTAGCGAACGGTAAGATTTAGGGTACTGGAGAGGATTCGGAAAAGTGTTAGGGTCAGTGTACGGGTTAGGGAATGGGTTAGTGTTAGTGTACGGGTTAGGATTAGGGTATGGGTTAGGGAAAGGTGTAGGGTTGGGGTTATGTTTAGGTGTAGGGTTGGGGTTAGGGTTAGCGAATAGGTAACATTTAGGGTACAGGTGAGCTTATGGAAAGGAGTTAGGGTCAGGGTTCATGGTAGTGCACAGGTTATTGTTAGTGTATGGATTCGGATTAGGGTACGGGTTAGGGTTAAGTGTAGGGTTGGGGATATGGTGACGTTTAGACATAGGGTTAGGGTAAGCGAATGGTAAGATTTAGGGTACAGGAGTGGGTATGGAAAAGTGTTAGGTTCTGGGTACGTGTTAGGGCATGGATTAGTGTTAGTGTACGGGTAAGGATTAGGGTACGGGTTAGGGAAATGGGTAGGGTTGGTGTTATGGTTAGGGTTAGGGCCAGGGTTAGAGTTAGAGAACGGGTAAGGTTTACGGTACACGGGAGGGTACGGAAACGTGTTAGTGTCAAAGTACATGTGAGGGCATGCGTTAGTTTTTTTGTACGGGTTAAGTTTAGTGGACGGGTTAGGGTATGCTGTAGGGTTGGTGTTAGCGTTATGTTCAGGGCTAGGGTTAGGGTTAGCGAACGGTAAGATTTAGGGTACAGTAGAGGATACGGAAAAGTGTTAGGGTTAGGGTACGTGTTAGGGCATGGGTTAGTGTTAGTGTATGGGTTGGGATTAGGGTACGGGTTAGGGTAAGTGGTAGGGTTGTGGTTAGGTTTAGGGCTATGGCTAGGGCTAGGGTTAGGGTTAGCGAATGGATAAGATTAATGGTACATGTGACGGTACGGAAAAGTGTTAGGGTCAGGGTACCTGTCAGGGCATGGCTTAGTAGTAGTATACTGGTTAGGATTAGGATACGGTTTGGGTAAGGTTCAGGGATGGGATTAGGGGTAGCTTTATAACTAGGGTTAGGGTTAACAAAATGTCAGGTTTAGGGTACAGGTGATGGTACAGAAAAGTTTTAGGGTTAGTGTATGTGTTAGGACACGTGTCAGTGTTAGTGTATGGCTTAGGATTAGCATACTGGTTAGGGAAAGGTGTACGGTTGGGGTTTGGTCTAGGTTTAGGGCTAGGGTTAGGGTTAGAGAACGGTAAGGTTTAGGGTACATGTGAGGTTACGGAAAAGTGTTAGGGTCAGGGTACGTGTTAGGGCAGGGGTTAGTGTGGGTTTACAGGTTAGGATTAGGGTATGGTTTAGGGTAATTGGTAGGGTTGGCGTTACGTTTAGTGTTAGGGGTAGGGTTAAGTTTAGTTGAATGGGTAAGGTTTAGGTTACAGGTGAGTGTACGGTAATGTTTTTAGTGTCAAAGTAAGTGTGCGGGAATCGGTTAGTGTTAGTGTACGCATTAAGAGTAGTGTACGTGATAGGGTAATGTGTAGGGTTGTAGTTAGATTTAGCTTTAGGGCTATGGTTATGGTTAGCGAACGGTAAGATTTAGGGTACAGGAGAGAGTAGGGTAAAGAGTTAGGGGCACGGTACGTGTCAGGGCATGGATTAGTGTTTGTGTACCGGTTAGGATTATGGTACGGTTAGCCTAAGGTTTTGGGTTGTTGTTACGGCTTGGTTTACGGGTATGTTTCGGGTTAGCGAACGGTAAAGTATAGGGTATAGGTGAGGGTACAGAAAAGTGTTAGGTTAAGGATACGTTTCAGGACATATATTAGTATTAGTGAACTTGATAGGATTACGGTATGGGTTAGGGTAATGGGTAGGGTTGGGTTTAGGGTTAGGTTTAGGGCGATGGTTAGGGTTAGCGAAATGTAGGTTTACGTTACAGGTGATGGTCCAGAAATGTGTTAGGATCAGGGAACATGTTAGGGCACGGATTAGTGTTAGTGTACTGGTTAGGATTGGGTACGCGTTAGGGTAAGGTTTAGGGATGGGGTTAGGTTTACGTTTAGGTCTAGGGTTAAGTATAGCAAACGGTATGGTTTAGGGTACAGGTGAGTGTGAGGAAAATGGTTACGGTCAGGGTACCTGTTAGGGCACGAGTAGTGTTAGTGTATGTGTTAGGGTTAGGGTACGGCTTAGGGTAATGTGTAGGTTTGACGATAGGTTTAAGTTTAGGGCTAGGGTTAGGGTTAGCGAACAGGTAAGTTTTATGGTACATGAGTGTACAGAAACGTGTTAGGGTCAAAGTACGTGTGAGGGCATTGCATAATTTTGGTGTATGGGTTAACATTAGGGTACGGGTTAGAGTATGGTGTAGGGTTGGTGTTAGTGATATGTTTAGGGCTAGGGTTACGGTTAGTGAACCAGTAAGGTTTAGGGTACAGGTGAGGGTACGGAAAACTTTTAGTGTCAGGGTATGTGTTAGGACACCAGTTAGTGTTAGTGTACGTGTCAGGATTAGCATACAGTTTAGGGTAAGGTGTCGGGTTGGGGTTAGGGTTAGGTTTAGGGCTAGGCTTAGGGTTAGCGAACGGGTAAGTTGTAGGGTACAGTTGAGGGTAAGGAAAAGCGTTTGTGTCAGGTTATGTGTTAGGAAACGTGTTAGTGTTAATGTATGGTTAGGATTAGGGTATGGGTTAGAGTAATGGTTAGGGTTGACGTTAGGGATAGGGATAGGCTTAGCGCACGGTTAAGGCTTATGGTACATGTGAGTGTATGGAGACGTGTTAGTGTCAAAGTACGTGTGAGGGCATGGGTTAGTGTTAGTGTAGGGGTGAAAAATAGGATACGGGTTAGAATAAGGTGTAGGGTTGGTGTTAGGGTTAGGTTTAAGTCTAAAGTTATGGTTAGCTAACGATTGGGTTTAGTGTACAGGTGAGGGTATGGAAAAGTGTTAGGGACAGGGTACGTTTCAGGGCACTGGTTAGTGTTAGTGTACGGGTTAGGATTAGGGTATGGGTTAGGATTTTGTGTAGGGTTGTGGATAGTGTTAGGCTTAGACCTAGGGTTAGTGTTAGCGAACAGGTAAGGTTTACGGTACACAGGAGGGTATGGAAACTTGTTAGGGTCAAAGTACATGTGAGGGCATTGCTTAATTTTGGTGTACGGATTAAGATTAGTGTATGGGTTAGGGTATGCTGTAAGGTTGGTGTTAGCGTTATGTTTAGGGATCGGGCTAGGTTTAGCGAACGGTAAGATTTAGGGTACTGGAGAGGATTCGGAAAAGTGTTAGGGTCAGTGTACGGGTTAGGGAATGGGTTAGTGTTAGTGTACGGGTTAGGATTAGGGTATGGGTTAGGGAAAGGTGTAGGGTTGGGGTTATGTTTAGGTGTAGGGTTGGGGTTAGGGTTAGCGAATAGGTAACATTTAGGGTACAGGTGAGCTTATGGAAAGGAGTTAGGGTCAGGGTTCATGGTAGTGCACAGGTTATTGTTAGTGTATGGATTCGGATTAGGGTACGGGTTAGGGTTAAGTGTAGGGTTGGGGATATGGTGACGTTTAGACATAGGGTTAGGGTAAGCGAATGGTAAGATTTAGGGTACAGGAGTGGGTATGGAAAAGTGTTAGGTTCTGGGTACGTGTTAGGGCATGGATTAGTGTTAGTGTACGGGTAAGGATTAGGGTACGGGTTAGGGAAATGGGTAGGGTTGGTGTTATGGTTAGGGTTAGGGCCAGGGTTAGAGTTAGAGAACGGGTAAGGTTTACGGTACACGGGAGGGTACGGAAACGTGTTAGTGTCAAAGTACATGTGAGGGCATGCGTTAGTTTTTTTGTACGGGTTAAGTTTAGTGTACGGGTTAGGGTATGCTGTAGGGTTGGTGTTAGCGTTATGTTCAGGGCTAGGGTTAGGGTTAGCGAACGGTAAGATTTAGGGTACAGTAGAGGATACGGAAAAGTGTTAGGGTTAGGGTACGTGTTAGGGCATGGGTTAGTGTTAGTGTATGGGTTGGGATTAGGGTACGGGTTAGGGTAAGTGGTAGGGTTGTGGTTAGGTTTAGGGCTATGGCTAGGGCTAGGGTTAGGGTTAGCGAATGGATAAGATTAATGGTACATGTGACGGTACGGAAAAGTGTTAGGGTCAGGGTACCTGTCAGGGCATGGCTTAGTAGTAGTATACTGGTTAGGATTAGGATACGGTTTGGGTAAGGTTCAGGGATGGGATTAGGGGTAGCTTTATAACTAGGGTTAGGGTTAACAAAATGTCAGGTTTAGGGTACAGGTGATGGTACAGAAAAGTTTTAGGGTTAGTGTATGTGTTAGGACACGTGTCAGTGTTAGTGTATGGCTTAGGATTAGCATACTGGTTAGGGAAAGGTGTACGGTTGGGGTTTGGTCTAGGTTTAGGGCTAGGGTTAGGGTTAGAGAACGGTAAGGTTTAGGGTACATGTGAGGTTACGGAAAAGTGTTAGGGTCAGGGTACGTGTTAGGGCAGGGGTTAGTGTGGGTTTACAGGTTAGGATTAGGGTATGGTTTAGGGTAATTGGTAGGGTTGGCGTTATGTTTAGTGTTAGGGGTAGGGTTAAGTTTAGTTGAATGGGTAAGGTTTAGGTTACAGGTGAGTGTACGGTAATGTTTTTAGTGTCAAAGTAAGTGTGCGGGAATCGGTTAGTGTTAGTGTACGCATTAAGAGTAGTGTACGTGATAGGGTAATGTGTAGGGTTGTAGTTAGATTTAGCTTTAGGGCTATGGTTATGGTTAGCGAACGGTAAGATTTAGGGTACAGGAGAGAGTAGGGTAAAGAGTTAGGGGCACGGTACGTGTCAGGGCATGGATTAGTGTTTGTGTACCGGTTAGGATTATGGTACGGTTAGCCTAAGGTTTTGGGTTGTTGTTACGGCTTGGTTTACGGGTATGTTTCGGGTTAGCGAACGGTAAAGTATAGGGTATAGGTGAGGGTACAGAAAAGTGTTAGGTTAAGGATACGTTTCAGGACATATATTAGTATTAGTGAACTTGATAGGATTACGGTATGGGTTAGGGTAATGGGTAGGGTTGGGTTTAGGGTTAGGTTTAGGGCGATGGTTAGGGTTAGCGAAATGTAGGTTTACGTTACAGGTGATGGTCCAGAAATGTGTTAGGATCAGGGAACATGTTAGGGCACGGATTAGTGTTAGTGTACTGGTTAGGATTGGGTACGCGTTAGGGTAAGGTTTAGGGATGGGGTTAGGTTTACGTTTAGGTCTAGGGTTAAGTATAGCAAACGGTATGGTTTAGGGTACAGGTGAGTGTGAGGAAAATGGTTACGGTCAGGGTACCTGTTAGGGCACGAGTAGTGTTAGTGTATGTGTTAGGGTTAGGGTACGGCTTAGGGTAATGTGTAGGTTTGACGATAGGTTTAAGTTTAGGGCTAGGGTTAGGGTTAGCGAACAGGTAAGTTTTATGGTACATGAGTGTACAGAAACGTGTTAGGGTCAAAGTACGTGTGAGGGCATTGCATAATTTTGGTGTATGGGTTAACATTAGGGTACGGGTTAGAGTATGGTGTAGGGTTGGTGTTAGTGATATGTTTAGGGCTAGGGTTACGGTTAGTGAACCAGTAAGGTTTAGGGTACAGGTGAGGGTACGGAAAACTTTTAGTGTCAGGGTATGTGTTAGGACACCAGTTAGTGTTAGTGTACGTGTCAGGATTAGCATACAGTTTAGGGTAAGGTGTCGGGTTGGGGTTAGGGTTAGGTTTAGGGCTAGGCTTAGGGTTAGCGAACGGGTAAGTTGTAGGGTACAGTTGAGGGTAAGGAAAAGCGTTTGTGTCAGGTTATGTGTTAGGAAACGTGTTAGTGTTAATGTATGGTTAGGATTAGGGTATGGGTTAGAGTAATGGTTAGGGTTGACGTTAGGGATAGGGATAGGCTTAGCGCACGGTTAAGGCTTATGGTACATGTGAGTGTATGGAGACGTGTTAGTGTCAAAGTACGTGTGAGGGCATGGGTTAGTGTTAGTGTAGGGGTGAAAAATAGGATACGGGTTAGAATAAGGTGTAGGGTTGGTGTTAGGGTTAGGTTTAAGTCTAAAGTTATGGTTAGCTAACGATTGGGTTTAGTGTACAGGTGAGGGTATGGAAAAGTGTTAGGGACAGGGTACGTTTCAGGGCACTGGTTAGTGTTAGTGTACGGGTTAGGATTAGGGTATGGGTTAGGATTTTGTGTAGGGTTGTGGATAGTGTTAGGCTTAGACCTAGGGTTAGTGTTAGCGAACAGGTAAGGTTTACGGTACACAGGAGGGTATGGAAACTTGTTAGGGTCAAAGTACATGTGAGGGCATTGCTTAATTTTGGTGTACGGATTAAGATTAGTGTATGGGTTAGGGTATGCTGTAAGGTTGGTGTTAGCGTTATGTTTAGGGATCGGGCTAGGTTTAGCGAACGGTAAGATTTAGGGTACTGGAGAGGATTCGGAAAAGTGTTAGGGTCAGTGTACGGGTTAGGGAATGGGTTAGTGTTAGTGTACGGGTTAGGATTAGGGTATGGGTTAGGGAAAGGTGTAGGGTTGGGGTTATGTTTAGGTGTAGGGTTGGGGTTAGGGTTAGCGAATAGGTAACATTTAGGGTACAGGTGAGCTTATGGAAAGGAGTTAGGGTCAGGGTTCATGGTAGTGCACAGGTTATTGTTAGTGTATGGATTCGGATTAGGGTACGGGTTAGGGTTAAGTGTAGGGTTGGGGATATGGTGACGTTTAGACATAGGGTTAGGGTAAGCGAATGGTAAGATTTAGGGTACAGGAGTGGGTATGGAAAAGTGTTAGGTTCTGGGTACGTGTTAGGGCATGGATTAGTGTTAGTGTACGGGTAAGGATTAGGGTACGGGTTAGGGAAATGGGTAGGGTTGGTGTTATGGTTAGGGTTAGGGCCAGGGTTAGAGTTAGAGAACGGGTAAGGTTTACGGTACACGGGAGGGTACGGAAACGTGTTAGTGTCAAAGTACATGTGAGGGCATGCGTTAGTTTTTTTGTACGGGTTAAGTTTAGTGGACGGGTTAGGGTATGCTGTAGGGTTGGTGTTAGCGTTATGTTCAGGGCTAGGGTTAGGGTTAGCGAACGGTAAGATTTAGGGTACAGTAGAGGATACGGAAAAGTGTTAGGGTTAGGGTACGTGTTAGGGCATGGGTTAGTGTTAGTGTATGGGTTGGGATTAGGGTACGGGATAGGGTAAGTGGTAGGGTTGTGGTTAGGTTTAGGGCTATGGCTAGGGCTAGGGTTAGGGTTAGCGAATGGATAAGATTAATGGTACATGTGACGGTACGGAAAAGTGTTAGGGTCAGGGTACCTGTCAGGGCATGGCTTAGTAGTAGTATACTGGTTAGGATTAGGATACGGTTTGGGTAAGGTTCAGGGATGGGATTAGGGGTAGCTTTATAACTAGGGTTAGGGTTAACAAAATGTCAGGTTTAGGGTACAGGTGATGGTACAGAAAAGTTTTAGGGTTAGTGTATGTGTTAGGACACGTGTCAGTGTTAGTGTATGGCTTAGGATTAGCATACTGGTTAGGGAAAGGTGTACGGTTGGGGTTTGGTCTAGGTTTAGGGCTAGGGTTAGGGTTAGAGAACGGTAAGGTTTAGGGTACATGTGAGGTTACGGAAAAGTGTTAGGGTCAGGGTACGTGTTAGGGCAGGGGTTAGTGTGGGTTTACAGGATAGGATTAGGGTATGGTTTAGGGTAATTGGTAGGGTTGGCGTTATGTTTAGTGTTAGGGGTAGGGTTAAGTTTAGTTGAATGGGTAAGGTTTAGGTTACAGGTGAGTGTACGGTAATGTTTTTAGTGTCAAAGTAAGTGTGCGGGAATCGGTTAGTGTTAGTGTACGCATTAAGAGTAGTGTACGTGATAGGGTAATGTGTAGGGTTGTAGTTAGATTTAGCTTTAGGGCTATGGTTATGGTTAGCGAACGGTAAGATATAGGGTACAGGAGAGAGTAGGGTAAAGAGTTAGGGGCACGGTACGTGTCAGGGCATGGATTAGTGTTTGTGTACCGGTTAGGATTATGGTACGGTTAGCCTAAGGTTTTGGGTTGTTGTTACGGCTTGGTTTACGGGTATGTTTCGGGTTAGCGAACGGTAAAGTATAGGGTATAGGTGAGGGTACAGAAAAGTGTTAGGTTAAGGATACGTTTCAGGACATGGATTAGTATTAGTGAACTTGTTAGGATTACGGTATGGGTTAGGGTAATGGGTAGGGTTGGGTTTAGGGTTAGGTTTAGGGCGATGGTTAGGGTTAGCGAAATGTAGGTTTACGTTACAGGTGATGGTCCAGAAATGTGTTAGGATCAGGGAACATGTTAGGGCACGGATTAGTGTTAGTGTACTGGTTAGGATTGGGTACGCGTTAGGGTAAGGTTTAGGGATGGGGTTAGGTTTACGTTTAGGTCTAGGGTTAAGTATAGCAAACGGTATGGTTTAGGGTACAGGTGAGTGTGAGGAAAATGGTTACGGTCAGGGTACCTGTTAGGGCACGGGTAGTGTTAGTGTATGTGTTAGGGTTAGGGTACGGGTTAGGGTAATGTGTAGGTTTGACGATAGGTTTAAGTTTAGGGCTAGGGTTAGGGTTAGCGAACAGGTAAGTTTTATGGTACATGAGTGTACAGAAACGTGTTAGGGTCAAAGTACATGTGAGGGCATTGCATAATTTTGGTGTATGGGTTAACATTAGGGTACGGGTTAGAGTATGGTGTAGGGTTGGTGTTAGTGATATGTTTAGGGCTAGGGTTACGGTTAGTGAACCAGTAAGGTTTAGGGTACAGGTGAGGGTACGGAAAACTTTTAGCGTCAGGGTATGTGTTAGGACACCAGTTAGTGTTAGTGTACGTGTCAGGATTAGCATACAGTTTAGGGTAAGGTGTCGGGTTGGGGTTAGGGTTAGGTTTAGGGCTAGGCTTAGGGTTAGCGTACGGGTAAGTTGTAGGGTACAGTTGAGGGTAAGGAAAAGCGTTTGTGTCAGGTTATGTGTTAGGAAACGTGTTAGTGTTAATGTATGGTTAGGATTAGGGTATGGGTTAGAGTAATGGTTAGGGTTGACGTTAGGGTTAGGGATAGGCTTAGCGCACGGTTAAGGCTTATGGTACATGTGAGTGTATGGAGACGTGTTAGTGTCAAAGTACGTGTGAGGGCATGGGTTAGTGTTAGTGTCGGTGTGAAAAATAGGATACGGGTTAGAATAAGGTGTAGGGTTGGTGTTAGGGTTAGGTTTAAGTCTAAAGTTATGGTTAGCTAACGATTGGGTTTAGTGTACAGGTGAGGGTATGGAAAAGTGTTAGGGACAGGGTACGTTTCAGGGCACTGGTTAGTGTTAGTGTACGGGTTAGGATTAGGGTATGGGTTAGGATTTTGTGTAGGGTTGTGGATAGTGTTAGGCTTAGACCTAGGGTTAGTGTTAGCGAACAGGTAAGGTTTACGGTACACAGGAGGGTATGGAAACTTGTTAGGGTCAAAGTACATGTGAGGGCATTGCTTAATTTTGGTGTACGGGTTAAGATTAGTGTATGGGTTAGGGTATGCTGTAAGGTTGGTGTTAGCGTTATGTTTAGGGATCGGGCTAGGTTTAGCGAACGGTAAGATTTAGGGTACTGGAGAGGATTCGGAAAAGTGTTAGGGTCAGTGTACGGGTTAGGGAATGGGTTAGTGTTAGTGTACGGGTTAGGATTAGGGTATGGGTTAGGGAAAGGTGTAGGGTTGGGGTTATGTTTAGGTGTAGGGTTGGGGTTAGGGTTAGCGAATAGGTAACATTTAGGGTACAGGTGAGCTTATGGAAAGGAGTTAGGGTCAGGGTTCATGGTAGTGCACAGGTTATTGTTAGTGTATGGATTCGGATTAGGGTACGGGTTAGGGTTAAGTGTAGGGTTGGGGATATGGTGACGTTTAGACATAGGGTTAGGGTAAGCGAATGGTAAGATTTAGGGTACAGGAGTGGGTATGGAAAAGTGTTAGGTTCTGGGTACGTGTTAGGGCATGGATTAGTGTTAGTGTACGGGTAAGGATTAGGGTACGGGTTAGGGAAATGGGTAGGGTTGGTGTTATGGTTAGGGTTAGGGCCAGGGTTAGAGTTAGAGAACGGGTAAGGTTTACGGTACACGGGAGGGTACGGAAACGTGTTAGTGTCAAAGTACATGTGAGGGCATGCGTTAGTTTTTTTGTACGGGTTAAGTTTAGTGTACGGGTTAGGGTATGCTGTAGGGTTGGTGTTAGCGTTATGTTCAGGGCTAGGGTTAGGGTTAGCGAACGGTAAGATTTAGGGTACAGTAGAGGATACGGAAAAGTGTTAGGGTTAGGGTACGTGTTAGGGCATGGGTCAGTGTTAGTGTATGGGTTGGGATTAGGGTACGGGTTAGGGTAAGTGGTAGGGTTGTGGTTAGGTTTAGGGCTAAGGCTAGGGCTAGGGTTAGGGTTAGCGAATGGGTAAGATTAATGGTACAGGTGACGGTACGGAAAAGTGTTAGGGTCAGGGTACCTGTCGGGGCATGGCTTAGTAGTAGTATACTGGTTAGGATTAGGATACGGTTTGGGTAAGGTTCAGGGATGGGATTAGGGGTAGCTTTATAACTAGGGTTAGGGTTAACAAAATGTCAGGTTTAGGGTACAGGTGATGGTACAGAAAAGTTTTAGGGTTAGTGTATGTGTTAGGACACGTGTCAGTGTTAGTGTATGGCTTAGGATTAGCATACTGGTTAGGGAAAGGTGTACGGTTGGGGTTCGGTCTAGGTTTAGGGCTAGGGTTAGGGTTAGAGAACGGTAAGGTTTAGAGTACATGTGAGGTTACGGAAAAGTGTTAGGGTCAGGGTACGTGTTAGGGCAGGGGTTAGTGTGGGTTTACAGGTTAGGATTAGGGTATGGTTTAGGGTAATTGGTAGGGTTGGCGTTATGGTTAGTGTTAGGGGTAGGGTTAAGTTTAGTTGAATGGGTAAGGTTTAGGTTACAGGTGAGTGTACGGTAATCTTTTAGTGTCAAAGTAAGTGTGCGGGAATCGGTTAGTGTTAGTGTACGCATTAAGAGTAGTGTACATGATAGGGTAATGTGTAGGGTTGTAGTTAGATTTAGCTTTAGGGCTATGGTTATGGTTAGCGAACGGTAAGATTTAGGGTACAGGAGAGAGTAGGGTAAAGAGTTAGGGGCACGGTACGTGTCAGGGCATGGATTAGTGTTTGTGTACCGGTTAGGATTATGGTACGGTTAGCCTAAGGTTTTGGGTTGTTGTTACGGCTTGGTTTACGGGTATGTTTCGGGTTAGCGAACGGTAAAGTATAGGGTATAGGTGAGGGTACAGAAAAGTGTTAGGGTAAGGATACGTTTCAGGACATGGATTAGTATTAGTGAACTTGTTAGGATTACGGTATGGGTTAGGGTAATGGGTAGGGTTGGGTTTAGGGTTAGGTTTAGGGCGATGGTTAGGGTTAGCGAAATGTAGGTTTACGTTACAGGTGATGGTCCAGAAATGTGTTAGGATCAGGGTACATGTTAGGGCACGGATTAGTGTTAGTGTACTGGTTAGGATTGGGTACGCGTTAGGGTAAGGTTTAGGGATGGGGTTAGGTTTACGTTTAGGTCTAGGGTTAAGTATAGCAAACGGTATGGTTTAGGGTACAGGTGAGTGTGAGGAAAATGGTTACGGTCAGGGTACCTGTTAGGGCACGAGTAGTGTTAGTGTATGTGTTAGGGTTAGGGTACGGGTTAGGGTAATGTGTAGGTTTGACGATAGGTTTAAGTTTAGGGCTAGGGTTAGGGTTAGCGAACAGGTAAGTTTTATGGTACATGAGTGTACAGAAACGTGTTAGGGTCAAAGTACGTGTGAGGGCATTGCATAATTTTGGTGTATGGGTTAACATTAGGGTACGGGTTAGAGTATGGTGTAGGGTTAGTGTTAGTGATATGTTTAGGGCTAGGGTTACGGTTAGTGAACCAGTAAGGTTTAGGGTGCAGGTGAGGGTACGGAAAACTTTTAGCGTCAGGGTATGTGTTAGGACACCAGTTAGTGTTAGTGTACGTGTCAGGATTAGCATACAGTTTAGGGTAAGGTGTCGGGTTGGGGTTAGGGTTAGGTTTAGGGCTAGGCTTAGGGTTAGCGAACGGGTAAGTTGTAGGGTACAGTTGAGGGTAAGGAAAAGCGTTTGTGTCAGGTTATGTGTTAGGAAACGTGTTAGTGTTAATATATGGTTAGGATTAGGGTATGGGTTAGAGTAATGGTTAGGGTTGACGTTAGGGTTAGGGATAGGCTTAGAGCACGGTTAAGGCTTATGGTACATGTGAGTGTATGGAGACGTGTTAGTGTCAAAGTACGTGTGAGGGCATGGGTTAGTGTTAGTGTAGGGGTTAAAAATAGGATACGGGTTAGAATAAGGTGTAGGGTTGGTGTTAGGGTTAGGTTTAAGTCTAAAGTTATGGTTAGCTAACGATTGGGTTTAGTGTACAGGTGAGGGTATGGAAAAGTGTTAGGGACAGGGTACGTTTCAGGGCACTGGTTAGTGTTAGTGTACGGGTTAGGATTAGGGTATGGGTTAGGATTTTGTGTAGGGTTGTGGATAGTGTTAGGCTTAGACCTAGGGTTAGTGTTAGCGAACAGGTAAGGTTTACGGTACACAGGAGGGTATGGAAACTTGTTAGGGTCAAAGTACATGTGAGGGCATTGCTTAATTTTGGTGTACGGGTTAAGATTAGTGTATGGGTTAGGGTATGCTGTAAGGTTGGTGTTAGCGTTATGTTTAGGGATCGGGCTAGGTTTAGCGAACGGTAAGATTTAGGGTACTGGAGAGGATTCGGAAAAGTGTTAGGGTCAGTGTACGGGTTAGGGAATGGGTTAGTGTTAGTGTACGGGTTAGGATTAGGGTATGGGTTAGGGAAAGGTGTAGGGTTGGGGTTATGTTTAGGTGTAGGGTTGGGGTTAGGGTTAGCGAATAGGTAACATTTAGGGTACAGGTGAGCTTATGGAAAGGAGTTAGGGTCAGGGTTCATGGTAGTGCACAGGTTATTGTTAGTGTATGGATTCGGATTAGGGTACGGGTTAGGGTTAAGTGTAGGGTTGGGGATATGGTGACGTTTAGACATAGGGTTAGGGTAAGCGAATGGTAAGATTTAGGGTACAGGAGTGGGTATGGAAAAGTGTTAGGTTCTGGGTACGTGTTAGGGCATGGATTAGTGTTAGTGTACGGGTAAGGATTAGGGTACGGGTTAGGGAAATGGGTAGGGTTGGTGTTATGGTTAGGGTTAGGGCCAGGGTTAGAGTTAGAGAACGGGTAAGGTTTACGGTACACGGGAGGGTACGGAAACGTGTTAGTGTCAAAGTACATGTGAGGGCATGCGTTAGTTTTTTTGTACGGGTTAAGTTTAGTGGACGGGTTAGGGTATGCTGTAGGGTTGGTGTTAGCGTTATGTTCAGGGCTAGGGTTAGGGTTAGCGAACGGTAAGATTTAGGGTACAGTAGAGGATACGGAAAAGTGTTAGGGTTAGGGTACGTGTTAGGGCATGGGTTAGTGTTAGTGTATGGGTTGGGATTAGGGTACGGGTTAGGGTAAGTGGTAGGGTTGTGGTTAGGTTTAGGGCTATGGCTAGGGCTAGGGTTAGGGTTAGCGAATGGATAAGATTAATGGTACAGGTGACGGTACGGAAAAGTGTTAGGGTCAGGGTACCTGTCGGGGCATGGCTTAGTAGTAGTATACTGGTTAGGATTAGGATACGGTTTGGGTAAGGTTCAGGGATGGGATTAGGGGTAGCTTTATAACTAGGGTTAGGGTTAACAAAATGTCAGGTTTAGGGTACAGGTGATGGTACAGAAAAGTTTTAGGGTTAGTGTATGTGTTAGGACACGTGTCAGTGTTAGTGTATGGCTTAGGATTAGCATACTGGTTAGGGAAAGGTGTACGGTTGGGGTTTGGTCTAGGTTTAGGGCTAGGGTTAGGGTTAGAGAACGGTAAGGTTTAGGGTACATGTGAGGTTACGGAAAAGTGTTAGGGTCAGGGTACGTGTTAGGGCAGGGGTTAGTGTGGGTTTACAGGTTAGGATTAGGGTATGGTTTAGGGTAATTGGTAGGGTTGGCGTTATGGTTAGTGTTAGGGGTAGGGTTAAGTTT
Organism: Mesoplodon bidens; assembly: GCF_964165515.1. Classification (NCBI taxonomy): domain Eukaryota; kingdom Metazoa; phylum Chordata; class Mammalia; order Artiodactyla; family Ziphiidae; genus Mesoplodon; species Mesoplodon bidens. The sequence goes on from NC_138181.1 coordinate 2,948,497, forward strand.
AGTTGAATGGGTAAGGTTTAGGTTACAGGTGAGTGTACGGTAATGTTTTTAGTGTCAAAGTAAGTGTGCGGGAATCGGTTAGTGTTAGTGTATGCATTAAGAGTAGTGTACGTGATAGGGTAATGTGTAGGGTTGTAGTTAGATTTAGCTTTAGGGCTATGGCTATGGTTAGCGAACGGTAAGATTTAGGGTACAGGAGAGAGTAGGGTAAAGAGTTAGGGGCACGGTACGTGTCAGGGCATGGATTAGTGTTTGTGTACCGGTTAGGATTATGGTACGGTTAGCCTAAGGTTTTGGGTTGTTGTTACGGCTTGGTTTACGGGTATGTTTCGGGTTAGCGAACGGTAAAGTATAGGGTATAGGTGAGGGTACAGAAAAGTGTTAGGGTAAGGATACGTTTCAGGACATGGATTAGTATTAGTGAACTTGTTAGGATTACGGTATGGGTTAGGGTAATGGGTAGGGTTGGGTTTAGGGTTAGGTTTAGGGCGATGGTTAGGGTTAGCGAAATGTAGGTTTACGTTACAGGTGATAGTCCAGAAATGTGTTAGGATCAGGGAACATGTTAGGGCACGGATTAGTGTTAGTGTACTGGTTAGGATTGGGTACGCGTTAGGGTAAGGTTTAGGGATGGGGTTAGGTTTACGTTTAGGTCTAGGGTTAAGTATAGCAAACGGTATGGTTTAGGGTACAGGTGAGTGTGAGGAAAATGGTTACGGTCAGGGTACCTGTTAGGGCACGGGTAGTGTTAGTGTATGTGTTAGGGTTAGGGTACGGGTTAGGGTAATGTGTAGGTTTGACGATAGGTTTAAGTTTAGGGCTAGGGTTAGGGTTAGCGAACAGGTAAGTTTTATGGTACATGAGTGTACAGAAACGTGTTAGGGTCAAAGTACGTGTGAGGGCATTGCATAATTTTGGTGTATGGGTTAACATTAGGGTACGGGTTAGAGTATGGTGTAGGGTTGGTGTTAGTGATATGTTTAGGGCTAGGGTTACGGTTAGTGAACCAGTAAGGTTTAGGGTACAGGTGAGGGTACGGAAAACTTTTAGCGTCAGGGTATGTGTTAGGACACCAGTTAGTGTTAGTGTACGTGTCAGGATTAGCATACAGTTTAGGGTAAGGTGTCGGGTTGGGGTTAGGGTTAGGTTTAGGGCTAGGCTTAGGGTTAGCGAACGGGTAAGTTGTAGGGTACAGTTGAGGGTAAGGAAAAGCGTTTGTGTCAGGTTATGTGTTAGGAAACGTGTTAGTGTTAATGTATGGTTAGGATTAGGGTATGGGTTAGAGTAATGGTTAGGGTTGACGTTAGGGTTAGGGATAGGCTTAGCGCACGGTTAAGGCTTATGGTACATGTGAGTGTATGGAGACGTGTTAGTGTCAAAGTACGTGTGAGGGCATGGGTTAGTGTTAGTTTAGGGGTGAAAAATAGGATACGGGTTAGAATAAGGTGTAGGGTTGGTGTTAGGGTTAGGTTTAAGTCTAAAGTTATGGTTAGCTAACGATTGGGTTTAGTGTACAGGTGAGGGTATGGAAAAGTGTTAGGGACAGGGTACGTTTCAGGGCACTGGTTAGTGTTAGTGTACGGGTTAGGATTAGGGTATGGGTTAGGATTTTGTGTAGGGTTGTGGATAGTGTTAGGCTTAGACCTAGGGTTAGTGTTAGCGAACAGGTAAGGTTTACGGTACACAGGAGGGTATGGAAACTTGTTAGGGTCAAAGTACATGTGAGGGCATTGCTTAATTTTGGTGTACGGGTTAAGATTAGTGTATGGGTTAGGGTATGCTGTAAGGTTGGTGTTAGCGTTATGTTTAGGGATCGGGCTAGGTTTAGCGAACGGTAAGATTTAGGGTACTGGAGAGGATTCGGAAAAGTGTTAGGGTCAGTGTACGGGTTAGGGAATGGGTTAGTGTTAGTGTACGGGTTAGGATTAGGGTATGGGTTAGGGAAAGGTGTAGGGTTGGGGTTATGTTTAGGTGTAGGGTTGGGGTTAGGGTTAGCGAATAGGTAACATTTAGGGTACAGGTGAGCTTATGGAAAGGAGTTAGGGTCAGGGTTCATGGTAGTGCACAGGTTATTGTTAGTGTATGGATTCGGATTAGGGTACGGGTTAGGGTTAAGTGTAGGGTTGGGGATATGGTGACGTTTAGACATAGGGTTAGGGTAAGCGAATGGTAAGATTTAGGGTACAGGAGTGGGTATGGAAAAGTGTTAGGTTCTGGGTACGTGTTAGGGCATGGATTAGTGTTAGTGTACGGGTAAGGATTAGGGTACGGGTTAGGGAAATGGGTAGGGTTGGTGTTATGGTTAGGGTTAGGGCCAGGGTTAGAGTTAGAGAACGGGTAAGGTTTACAGTACACGGGAGGGTACGGAAACGTGTTAGTGTCAAAGTACATGTGAGGGCATGCGTTAGTTTTTTTGTACGGGTTAAGTTTAGTGTACGGGTTAGGGTATGCTGTAGGGTTGGTGTTAGCGTTATGTTCAGGGCTAGGGTTAGGGTTAGCGAACGGTAAGATTTAGGGTACAGTAGAGGATACGGAAAAGTGTTAGGGTTAGGGTACGTGTTAGGGCATGGGTTAGTGTTAGTGTATGGGTTGGGATTAGGGTACGGGTTAGGGTAAGTGGTAGGGTTGTGGTTAGGTTTAGGGCTAAGGCTAGGGCTACGGTTAGGGTTAGTGAATGGGTAAGATTAATGGTACAGGTGACGGTACGGAAAAGTGTTAGGGTCAGGGTACCTGTCGGGGCATGGCTTAGTAGTAGTATACTGGTTAGGATTAGGATACGGTTTGGGTAAGGTTCAGGGATGGGATAAGGGGTAGCTTTATAACTAGGGTTAGGGTTAACAAAATGTCAGGTTTAGGGTACAGGTGATGGTACAGAAAAGTTTTAGGGTTAGTGTATGTGTTAGGACACGTGTCAGTGTTAGTGTATGGCTTAGGATTAGCATACTGGTTAGGGAAAGGTGTACGGTTGGGGTTTGGTCTAGGTTTAGGGCTAGGGTTAGGGTTAGAGAACGGTAAGGTTTAGAGTACATGTGAGGTTACGGAAAAGTGTTAGGGTCAGGGTACGTGTTAGGGCAGGGGTTAGTGTGGGTTTACAGGTTAGGATTAGGGTATGGTTTAGGGTAATTGGTAGGGTTGGCGTTATGGTTAGTGTTAGGGGTAGGGTTAAGTTTATTTGAATGGGTAAGGTTTAGGTTACAGGTGAGTGTACGGTAATGTTTTAGTGTCAAAGTAAGTGTGCGGGAATCGGTTAGTGTTAGTGTACGCATTAAGAGTAGTGTACGTGATAGGGTAATGTGTAGGGTTGTAGTTAGATTTAGCTTTAGGGCTATGGTTATTGTTAGTGAACGGTAAGATTTAGGGTACAGGAGAGAGTAGGGTAAAGAGTTAGGGGCACGGTACGTGTCAGGGCATGGATTAGTGTTTGTGTACCGGTTAGGATTATGGTACGGTTAGCCTAAGGTTTTGGGTTGTTGTTACGGCTTGGTTTACGGGTATGTTTCGGGTTAGCGAACGGTAAAGTATAGGGTATAGGTGAGGGTACAGAAAAGTGTTAGGTTAAGGATACGTTTCAGGACATGGATTAGTATTAGTGAACTTGTTAGGATTACGGTATGGGTTAGGGTAATGGGTAGGGTTGGGTTTAGGGTTAGGTTTAGGGCGATGGTTAGGGTTAGCGAAATGTAGGTTTACGTTACAGGTGATGGTCCAGAAATGTGTTAGGATCAGGGAACATGTTAGGGCACGGATTAGTGTTAGTGTACTGGTTAGGATTGGGTACGCGTTAGGGTAAGGTTTAGGGATGGGGTTAGGTTTACGTTTAGGTCTAGGGTTAAGTATAGCAAACGGTATGGTTTAGGGTACAGGTGACTGTGAGGAAAATGGTTACGGTCAGGGTACCTGTTAGGGCACGGGTAGTGTTAGTGTATGTGTTAGGGTTAGGGTACGGGTTAGGGTAATGTGTAGGTTTGACGATAGGTTTAAGTTTAGGGCTAGGGTTAGGGTTAGCGAACAGGTAAGTTTTATGGTACATGAGTGTACAGAAACGTGTTAGGGTCAAAGTATGTGTGAGGGCATTGCATAATTTTGGTGTATGGGTTAACATTAGGGTACGGGTTAGAGTATGGTGTAGGGTTGGTGTTAGTGATATGTTTAGGGCTAGGGTTACGGTTAGTGAACCAGTAAGGTTTAGGGTACAGGTGAGGGTACGGAAAACTTTTAGCGTCAGGGTATGTGTTAGGACACCAGTTAGTGTTAGTGTACGTGTCAGGATTAGCATACAGTTTAGGGTAAGGTGTCGGGTTGGGGTTAGGGTTAGGTTTAGGGCTAGGCTTAGGGTTAGCCAACGGGTGAGTTGTAGGGTACAGTTGAGGGTAAGGAAAAGCGTTTGTGTCAGGTTATGTGTTAGGAAACGTGTTAGTGTTAATGTATGGTTAGGATTAGGGTATGGGTTAGAGTAATGGTTAGGGTTGACGTTAGGGTTAGGGATAGGCTTAGCGCACGGTTAAGGCTTATGGTACATGTGAGTGTATGGAGACGTGTTAGTGTCAAAGTACGTGTGAGGGCATGGGTTAGTGTTAGTGTAGGGGTGAAAAATAGGATACGGGTTAGAATAAGGTGTAGGGTTGGTGTTAGGGTTAGGTTTAAGTCTAAAGTTATGGTTAGCTAACGATTGGGTTTAGTGTACAGGTGAGGGTATGGAAAAGTGTTAGGGACAGGGTACGTTTCAGGGCACTGGTTAGTGTTAGTGTACGGGTTAGGATTAGGGTATGGGTTAGGATTTTGTGTAGGGTTGTGGATAGTGTTAGGCTTAGACCTAGGGTTAGTGTTAGCGAACAGGTAAGGTTTACGGTACACAGGAGGGTATGGAAACTTGTTAGGGTCAAAGTACATGTGAGGGCATTGCTTAATTTTGGTGTACGGATTAAGATTAGTGTATGGGTTAGGGTATGCTGTAAGGTTGGTGTTAGCGTTATGTTTAGGGATCGGGCTAGGTTTAGCGAACGGTAAGATTTAGGGTACTGGAGAGGATTCGGAAAAGTGTTAGGGTCAGTGTACGGGTTAGGGAATGGGTTAGTGTTAGTGTACGGGTTAGGATTAGGGTATGGGTTAGGGAAAGGTGTAGGGTTGGGGTTATGTTTAGGTGTAGGGTTGGGGTTAGGGTTAGCGAATAGGTAACATTTAGGGTACAGGTGAGCTTATGGAAAGGAGTTAGGGTCAGGGTTCATGGTAGTGCACAGGTTATTGTTAGTGTATGGATTCGGATTAGGGTACGGGTTAGGGTTAAGTGTAGGGTTGGGGATATGGTGACGTTTAGACATAGGGTTAGGGTAAGCGAATGGTAAGATTTAGGGTACAGGAGTGGGTATGGAAAAGTGTTAGGTTCTGGGTACGTGTTAGGGCATGGATTAGTGTTAGTGTACGGGTAAGGATTAGGGTACGGGTTAGGGAAATGGGTAGGGTTGGTGTTATGGTTAGGGTTAGGGCCAGGGTTAGAGTTAGAGAACGGGTAAGGTTTACGGTACACGGGAGGGTACGGAAACGTGTTAGTGTCAAAGTACATGTGAGGGCATGCGTTAGTTTTTTTGTACGGGTTAAGTTTAGTGGACGGGTTAGGGTATGCTGTAGGGTTGGTGTTAGCGTTATGTTCAGGGCTAGGGTTAGGGTTAGCGAACGGTAAGATTTAGGGTACAGTAGAGGATACGGAAAAGTGTTAGGGTTAGGGTACGTGTTAGGGCATGGGTTAGTGTTAGTGTATGGGTTGGGATTAGGGTACGGGTTAGGGTAAGTGGTAGGGTTGTGGTTAGGTTTAGGGCTAAGGCTAGGGCTACGGTTAGGGTTAGTGAATGGGTAAGATTAATGGTACAGGTGACGGTACGGAAAAGTGTTAGGGTCAGGGTACCTGTCGGGGCATGGCTTAGTAGTAGTATACTGGTTAGGATTAGGATACGGTTTGGGTAAGGTTCAGGGATGGGATTAGGGGTAGCTTTATAACTAGGGTTAGGGTTAACAAAATGTCAGGTTTAGGGTACAGGTGATGGTACAGAAAAGTTTTAGGGTTAGTGAATGTGTTAGGACACGTGTCAGTGTTAGTGTATGGCTTAGGATTAGCATACTGGTTAGGGAAAGGTGTACGGTTGGGGTTTGGTCTAGGTTTAGGGCTAGGGTTAGGGTTAGAGAACGGTAAGGTTTAGAGTACATGTGAGGTTACGGAAAAGTGTTAGGGTCAGGGTACGTGTTAGGGCAGGGGTTAGTGTCTGTTTACAGGTTAGGATTAGGGTATGGTTTAGGGTAATTGGTAGGGTTGGCGTTATGTTTAGTGTTAGGGGTAGGGTTAAGTTTAGTTGAATGGGTAAGGTTTAGGTTACAGGTGAGTGTACGGTAATGTTTTAGTGTCATAGTAAGTGTGCGGGAATCGGTTAGTGTTAGTGTACGCATTAAGAGTAGTGTACATGATAGGGTAATGTGTAGGGTTGTAGTTAGATTTAGCTTTAGGGCTATGGTTATGGTTAGCGAACGGTAAGATTTAGGGTACAGGAGAGAGTAGGGTAAAGAGTTAGGGGCACGGTACGTGTCAGGGCATGGATTAGTGTTTGTGTACCGGTTAGGATTATGGTACGGTTAGCCTAAGGTTTTGGGTTGTTGTTACGGCTTGGTTTACGGGTATGTTTCGGGTTAGCGAACGGTAAAGTATAGGGTATAGGTGAGGGTACAGAAAAGTGTTAGGTTAAGGATACGTTTCAGGACATGGATTAGTATTAGTGAACTTGTTAGGATTACGGTATGAGTTAGGGTAATGGGTAGGGTTGGGTTTAGGGTTAGGTTTAGGGCGATGGTTAGGGTTAGCGAAATGTAGGTTTACGTTACAGGTGATGGTCCAGAAATGTGTTAGGATCAGGGTACATGTTAGGGCACGGATTAGTGTTAGAGTACTGGTTAGGATTGGGTACGCGTTAGGGTAAGGTTTAGGGATGGGGTTAGGTTTACGTTTAGGTCTAGGGTTAAGTATAGCAAACGGTATGGTTTAGGGTACAGGTGAGTGTGAGGAAAATGGTTACTGTCAGGGTACCTGTTAGGGCACGGGTAGTGTTAGTGTATGTGTTAGGGTTAGGGTACGGGTTAGGGTAATGTGTAGGTTTGACGATAGGTTTAAGTTTAGGGCTAGGGTTAGGGTTAGCGAACAGGTAAGTTTTATGGTACATGAGTGTACAGAAACGTGTTAGGGTCAAAGTACGTGTGATGGCATTGCATAATTTTGGTGTATGGGTTAACATTAGGGTACGGGTTAGAGTATGGTGTAGGGTTGGTGTTAGTGATATGTTTAGGGCTAGGGTTACGGTTAGTGAACCAGTAAGGTTTAGGGTACAGGTGAGGGTACGGAAAACTTTTAGCGTCAGGGTATGTGTTAGGACACCAGTTAGTGTTAGTGTACGTGTCAGGATTAGCATACAGTTTAGGGTAAGGTGTCGGGTTGGGGTTAGGGTTAGGTTTAGGGCTAGGCTTAGGGTTAGCGAACGGGTAAGTTGTAGGGTACAGTTGAGGGTAAGGAAAAGCGTTTGTGTCAGGTTATGTGTTAGGAAACGTGTTAGTGTTAATGTATGGTTAGGATTAGGGTATGGGTTAGAGTAATGGTTAGGGTTGACGTTAGGGTTAGGGATAGGCTTAGCGCACGGTTAAGGCTTATGGTACATGTGAGTGTATGGAGACGTGTTAGTGTCAAAGTACGTGTGAGGGCATGGGTTAGTGTTAGTGTAGGGGTGAAAAATAGGATACGGGTTAGAATAAGGTGTAGGGTTGGTGTTAGGGTTAGGTTTAAGTCTAAAGTTATGGTTAGCTAACGATTGGGTTTAGTGTACAGGTGAGGGTATGGAAAAGTGTTAGGGACAGGGTACGTTTCAGGGCACTGGTTAGTGTTAGTGTACGGGTTAGGATTAGGGTATGGGTTAGGATTTTGTGTAGGGTTGTGGATAGTGTTAGGCTTAGACCTAGGGTTAGTGTTAGCGAACAGGTAAGGTTTACGGTACACAGGAGGGTATGGAAACTTGTTAGGGTCAAAGTACATGTGAGGGCATTGCTTAATTTTGGTGTACGGATTAAGATTAGTGTATGGGTTAGGGTATGCTGTAAGGTTGGTGTTAGCGTTATGTTTAGGGATCGGGCTAGGTTTAGCGAACGGTAAGATTTAGGGTACTGGAGAGGATTCGGAAAAGTGTTAGGGTCAGTGTACGGGTTAGGGAATGGGTTAGTGTTAGTGTAAGGGTTAGGATTAGGGTATGGGTTAGGGAAAGGTGTAGGGTTGGGGTTATGTTTAGGTGTAGGGTTGGGGTTAGGGTTAGCGAATAGGTAACATTTAGGGTACAGGTGAGCTTATGGAAAGGAGTTAGGGTCAGGGTTCATGGTAGTGCAAAGGTTATTGTTAGTGTATGGATTCGGATTAGGGTACGGGTTAGGGTTAAGTGTAGGGTTGGGGATATGGTGACGTTTAGACATAGGGTTAGGGTTAGCGAATGGTAAGATTTAGGGTACAGGAGTGGGTATGGAAAAGTGTTAGGTTCTGGGTACGTGTTAGGGCATGGATTAGTGTTAGTGTACGGGTAAGGATTAGGGTACGGGTTAGGGAAATGGGTAGGGTTGGTGTTATGGTTAGGGTTAGGGCCAGGGTTAGAGTTAGAGAACGGGTAAGGTTTACGGTACACGGGAGGGTACGGAAACGTGTTAGTGTCAAAGTACATGTGAGGGCATGCGTTAGTTTTTTTGTACGGGTTAAGTTTAGTGGACGGGTTAGGGTATGCTGTAGGGTTGGTGTTAGCGTTATGTTCAGGGCTAGGGTTAGGGTTAGCGAACGGTAAGATTTAGGGTACAGTAGAGGATACGGAAAAGTGTTAGGGTTAGGGTACGTGTTAGGGCATGGGTTAGTGTTAGTGTATGGGTTGGGATTAGGGTACGGGTTAGGGTAAGTGGTAGGGTTGTGGTTAGGTTTAGGGCTAAGGCTAGGGCTACGGTTAGGGTTAGCGAATGGGTAAGATTAATGGTACAGGTGACGGTACGGAAAAGTGTTAGGGTCAGGGTACCTGTCGGGGCATGGCTTAGTAGTAGTATACTGGTTAGGATTAGGATACGGTTTGGGTAAGGTTCAGGGATGGGATTAGGGGTAGCTTTATAACTAGGGTTAGGGTTAACAAAATGTCAGGTTTAGGGTACAGGTGATGGTACAGAAAAGTTTTAGGGTTAGTGTATGTGTTAGGACACGTGTCAGTGTTAGTGTATGGCTTAGGATTAGCATACTGGTTAGGGAAAGGTGTACGGTTGGGGTTTGGTCTAGGTTTAGGGCTAGGGTTAGGTTTAGAGAACGGTAAGGTTTAGAGTACATGTGAGGTTACGGAATAGTGTTAGGGTCAGGGTACGTGTTAGGGCAGGGGTTAGTGTGGGTTTACAGGTTAGGATTAGGGTATGGTTTAGGGTAATTGGTAGGGTTGGCGTTATGTTTAGTGTTAGGGGTAGGGTTAAGTTTAGTTGAATGGGTAAGGTTTAGGTTACAGGTGTGTGTACGGTAATGTTTTAGTGTCATAGTAAGTGTGCGGGAATCGGTTAGTGTTAGTGTACGCATTAAGAGTAGTGTACATGATAGGGTAATGTGTAGGGTTGTAGTTAGATTTAGCTTTAGGGCTATGGTTATGGTTAGCGAACGGTAAGATTTAGGGTACAGGAGAGAGTAGGGTAAAGAGTTAGGGGCACGGTACGTGTCAGGGCATGGATTAGTGTTTGTGTACCGGTTAGGATTATGGTACGGTTAGCCTAAGGTTTTGGGTTGTTGTTACGGCTTGGTTTACGGGTATGTTTCGGGTTAGCGAACGGTAAAGTATAGGGTATAGGTGAGGGTACAGAAAAGTGTTAGGTTAAGGATACGTTTCAGGACATGGATTAGTATTAGTGAACTTGTTAGGATTACGGTATGAGTTAGGGTAATGGGTAGGGTTGTGTTTAGGGTTAGGTTTAGGGCGATGGTTAGGGTTAGCGAAATGTAGGTTTACGTTACAGGTGATGGTCCAGAAATGTGTTAGGATCAGGGTACATGTTAGGGCACGGATTAGTGTTAGTGTACTGGTTAGGATTGGGTACGCGTTAGGGTAAGGTTTAGGGATGGGGTTAGGTTTACGTTTAGGTCTAGGGTTAAGTATAGCAAACGGTATGGTTTAGGGTACAGGTGAGTGTGAGGAAAATGGTTACTGTCAGGGTACCTGTTAGGGCACGGGTAGTGTTAGTGTATGTGTTAGGGTTAGGGTACGGGTTAGGGTAATGTGTAGGTTTGACGATAGGTTTAAGTTTAGGGCTAGGGTTAGGGTTAGCGAACAGGTAAGTTTTATGGTACATGAGTGTACAGAAACGTGTTAGGGTCAAAGTACGTGTGAGGGCATTGCATAATTTTGGTGTATGGGTTAACATTAGGGTACGGGTTAGAGTATGGTGTAGGGTTGGTGTTAGTGATATGTTTAGGGCTAGGGTTACGGTTAGTGAACCAGTAAGGTTTAGGGTACAGGTGAGGGTACGGAAAACTTTTAGCGTCAGGGTATGTGTTAGGACACCAGTTAGTGTTAGTGTACGTGTCAGGAATAGCATACAGTTTAGGGTAAGGTGTCGGGTTGGGGTTAGGGTTAGGTTTAGGGCTAGGCTTAGGGTTAGCGAACGGGTAAGTTGTAGGGTACAGTTGAGGGTAAGGAAAAGCGTTTGTGTCAGGTTATGTGTTAGGAAACGTGTTAGTGTTAATGTATGGTTAGGATTAGGGTATGGGTTAGAGTAATGGTTAGGGTTGACGTTAGGGTTAGGGATAGGCTTAGCGCACGGTTAAGGCTTATGGTACATGTGAGTGTATGGAGACGTGTTAGTGTCAAAGTACGTGTGAGGGCATGGGTTAGTGTTAGTGTAGGGGTGAAAAATAGGATACGGGTTAGAATAAGGTGTAGGGTTGGTGTTAGGGTTAGGTTTAAGTCTAAAGTTATGGTTAGCTAACGATTGGGTTTAGTGTACAGGTGAGGGTATGGAAAAGTGTTAGGGACAGGGTACGTTTCAGGGCACTGGTTAGTGTTAGTGTACGGGTTAGGATTAGGGTATGGGTTAGGATTTTGTGTAGGGTTGTGGATAGTGTTAGGCTTAGACCTAGGGTTAGTGTTAGCGAACAGGTAAGGTTTACGGTACACAGGAGGGTATGGAAACTTGTTAGGGTCAAAGTACATGTGAGGGCATTGCTTAATTTTGGTGTACGGATTAAGATTAGTGTATGGGTTAGGGTATGCTGTAAGGTTGGTGTTAGCGTTATGTTTAGGGATCGGGCTAGGTTTAGCGAACGGTAAGATTTAGGGTACTGGAGAGGATTCGGAAAAGTGTTAGGGTCAGTGTACGGGTTAGGGAATGGGTTAGTGTTAGTGTACGGGTTAGGATTAGGGTATGGGTTAGGGAAAGGTGTAGGGTTGGGGTTATGTTTAGGTGTAGGGTTGGGGTTAGGGTTAGCGAATAGGTAACATTTAGGGTACAGGTGAGCTTATGGAAAGGAGTTAGGGTCAGGGTTCATGGTAGTGCACAGGTTATTGTTAGTGTATGGATTCGGATTAGGGTACGGGTTAGGGTTAAGTGTAGGGTTGGGGATATGGTGACGTTTAGACATAGGGTTAGGGTAAGCGAATGGTAAGATTTAGGGTACATGTGAGGTTACGGAAAAGTGTTAGGGTCAGGGCATGGATTAGTGTTTGTGTATGTGTTAAGATTAGGGTACGGGTTAGGGAAATGGGTAGGTTTGGTGTTATGGTTAGGGTTAGGGCCAGGGTTAGAGTTAGAGAACGGGTAAGGTTTACGGTACACGGGAGGGTACGGAAACGTGTTAGTGTCAAAGTACATGTGAGGGCATGCGTTAGTTTTTTTGTACGGGTTAAGTTTAGAGTACGGGTTAGGGTATGCTGTAGGGTTGGTGTTAGCGTTATGTTCAGGGCTAGGGTTAGGGTTAGCGAACGGTAAGATTTAGGGTACAGTAGAGGATACGGAAAAGTGTTAGGGTTAGGGTACGTGTTAGGGCATGGGTTAGTGTTAGTGTATGGGTTGGGATTAGGGTACGGGTTAGGGTAAGTGGTAGGGTTGTGGTTAGGTTTAGGGCTAAGGCTAGGGCTAGGGTTAGGGTTAGCGAATGGGTAAGATTAATGGTACAGGTGACGGTACGGAAAAGTGTTAGGGTCAGGGTACCTGTCAGGGCATGGCTTAGTAGTAGTATACTGGTTAGGATTAGGATACGGTTTGGGTAAGGTTCAGGGATGGGATTAGGGGTAGCTTTATAACTAGGGTTAGGGTTAACAAAATGTCAGGTTTAGGGTACAGGTGATGGTACAGAAAAGTTTTAGGGTTAGTGTATGTGTTAGGACACGTGTCAGTGTTAGTGTATGGCTTAGGATTAGCATACTGGTTAGGGAAAGGTGTACGGTTGGGGTTTGGTCTAGGTTTAGGGCTAGGGTTAGGGTTAGAGAACGGTAAGGTTTAGGGTACATGTGAGGTTACGGAAAAGTGTTAGGGTCAGGGTACGTGTTAGGGCAGGGGTTAGTGTGGGTTTACAGGTTAGGATTAGGGTATGGTTTAGGGTAATTGGTAGGGTTGGCGTTATGTTTAGTGTTAGCGGTAGGGTTAAGTTTAGTTGAATGGGTAAGGTTTAGGTTACAGGTGAGTGTACGGTAATGTTTTTAGTGTCAAAGTAAGTGTGCGGGAATCGCTTAGTGTTAGTGTACGCATTAAGAGTAGTGTACGTGATAGGGTAATGTGTAGGGTTGTAGTTAGATTTAGCTTTAGGGCTATGGTTATGGTTAGCGAACGGTAAGATTTAGGGTACAGGAGAGAGTAGGGTAAAGAGTTAGGGGCACGGTACGTGTCAGGGCATGGATTAGTGTTTGTGTACCGGTTAGGATTATGGTACGGTTAGCCTAAGGTTTTGGGTTGTTGTTACAGCTTGGTTTACGGGTATGTTTCGGGTTAGCGAACGGTAAAGTATAGGGTATAGGTGAGGGTACAGAAAAGTGTTAGGTTAAGGATACGTTTCAGGACATATATTAGTATTAGTGAACTTGTTAGGATTACGGTATGGGTTAGGGTAATGGGTAGGGTTGGGTTTAGGGTTAGGTTTAGGGCGATGGTTAGGGTTAGCGAAATGTAGGTTTACGTTACAGGTGATGGTCCAGAAATGTGTTAGGATCAGGGAACATGTTAGGGCACGGATTAGTGTTAGTGTACTGGTTAGGATTGGGTACGCGTTAGGGTAAGGTTTAGGGATGGGGTTAGGTTTACGTTTAGGTCTAGGGTTAAGTATAGCAAACGGTATGGTTTAGGGTACAGGTGAGTGTGAGGAAAATGGTTACGTTCAGGGTACCTGTTAGGGCACGGGTAGTGTTAGTGTATGTGTTAGGGTTAGGGTACGGGTTAGGGTAATGTGTAGGTTTGACGATAGGTTTAAGTTTAGGGCTAGGGTTAGGGTTAGCGAACAGGTAAGTTTTATGGTACATGAGTGTACAGAAACGTGTTAGGGTCAAAGTACGTGTGAGGGCATTGCATAATTTTGGTGTATGGGTTAACATTAGGGTACGGGTTAGAGTATGGTGTAGGGTTGGTGTTAGTGATATGTTTAGGGCTAGGGTTACGGTTAGTGAACCAGTAAGGTTTAGGGTACAGGTGAGGGTACGGAAAACTTTTAGCGTCAGGGTATGTGTTAGGACACCAGTTAGTGTTAGTGTACGTGTCAGGATTAGCATACAGTTTAGGGTAAGGTGTCGGGTTGGGGTTAGGGTTAGGTTTAGGGCTAGGCTTAGGGTTAGCGAACGGGTAAGTTGTAGGGTACAGTTGAGGGTAAGGAAAAGCGTTTGTGTCAGGTTATGTGTTAGGAAACGTGTTAGTGTTAATGTATGGTTAGGATTAGGGTATGGGTTAGAGTAATGGTTAGGGTTGACGTTAGGGTTAGGGATAGGCTTAGCGCACGGTTAAGGCTTATGGTACATGTGAGTGTATGGAGACGTGTTAGTGTCAAAGTACGTGTGAGGGCATGGGTTAGTGTTAGTGTAGGGGTGAAAAATAGGATACGGGTTAGAATAAGGTGTAGGGTTGGTGTTAGGGTTAGGTTTAAGTCTAAAGTTATGGTTAGCTAACGATTGGGTTTAGTGTACAGGTGAGGGTATGGAAAAGTGTTAGGGACAGGGTACGTTTCAGGGCACTGGTTAGTGTTAGTGTACGGGTTAGGATTAGGGTATGGGTTAGGATTTTGTGTAGGGTTGTGGATAGTGTTAGGCTTAGACCTAGGGTTAGTGTTAGCGAACAGGTAAGGTTTACGGTACACAGGAGGGTATGGAAACTTGTTAGGGTCAAAGTACATGTGAGGGCATTGCTTAATTTTGGTGTACGGGTTAAGATTAGTGTATGGGTTAGGGTATGCTGTAAGGTTGGTGTTAGCGTTATGTTTAGGGATCGGGCTAGGTTTAGCGAACGGTAAGATTTAGGGTACTGGAGAGGATTCGGAAAAGTGTTAGGGTCAGTGTACGGGTTAGGGAATGGGTTAGTGTTAGTGTACGGGTTAGGATTAGGGTATGGGTTAGGGAAAGGTGTAGGGTTGGGGTATGTTTAGGTGTAGGGTTGGGGTTAGGGTTAGCGAATAGGTAACATTTAGGGTACAGGTGAGCTTATGGAAAGGAGTTAGGGTCAGGGTTCATGGTAGTGCACAGGTTATTGTTAGTGTATGGATTCGGATTAGGGTACGGGTTAGGGTTAAGTGTAGGGTTGGGGATATGGTGACGTTTAGACATAGGGTTAGGGTAAGCGAATGGTAAGATTTAGGGTACATGTGAGGTTACGGAAAAGTGTTAGGGTCAGGGCATGGATTAGTGTTTGTGTATGTGTTAAGATTAGGGTACGGGTTAGGGAAATGGGTAGGGTTGGTGTTATGGTTAGGGTTAGGGCCAGGGTTAGAGTTAGAGAACGGGTAAGGTTTACGGTACACGGGAGGGTACGGAAACATGTTAGTGTCAAAGTACATGTGAGGGCATGCGTTAGTTTTTTTGTACGGGTTAAGTTTAGAGTACGGGTTAGGGTATGCTGTAGGGTTGGTGTTAGCGTTATGTTCAGGGCTAGGGTTAGGGTTAGCGAACGGTAAGATTTAGGGTACAGTAGAGGATACGGAAAAGTGTTAGGGTTAGGGTACGTGTTAGGGCATGGGTTAGTGTTAGTGTATGGGTTGGGATTAGGGTACGGGTTAGGGTAAGTGGTAGGGTTGTGGTTAGGTTTAGGGCTAAGGCTAGGGCTAGGGTTAGGGTTAGCGAATGGGTAAGATTAATGGTACAGGTGACGGTACGGAAAAGTGTTAGGGTCAGGGTACCTGTCGGGGCATGGCTTAGTAGTAGTATACTGGTTAGGATTAGGATACGGTTCGGGTAAGGTTCAGGGATGGGATTAGGGGTAGCTTTATAAATAGGTTTAGGGTTAACAAAATGTCAGGTTTAGGGTACAGGTGATGGTACAGAAAAGTTTTAGGGTTAGTGTATGTGTTAGGACACGTGTCAGTGTTAGTGTATGGCTTAGGATTAGCATACTGGTTAGGGAAAGGTGTACGGTTGGGGTTTGGTCTAGGTTTAGGGCTAGGGTTAGGGTTAGAGAACGGTAAGGTTTAGAGTACATGTGAGGTTACGGAAAAGTGTTAGGGTCAGGGTACGTGTTAGGGCAGGGGTTAGTGTGGGTTTACAGGTTAGGTTTAGGGTATGGTTTAGGGTAATTGGTAGGGTTGGCGTTATGTTTAGTGTTAGGGGTAGGGTTAAGTTTAGTTGAATGGGTAAGGTTTAGGTTACAGGTGAGTGTACGGTAATGTTTTAGTGTCAAAGTAAGTGTGCGGGAATCGGTTAGTGTTAGTGTACGCATTAAGAGTAGTGTACGTGATAGGGTAATGTGTAGGGTTGTAGTTAGATTTAGCTTTAGGGCTATGGTTATGGTTAGCGAACGGTAAGATTTAGGGTACAGGAGAGAGTAGGGTAAAGAGTTAGGGGCACGGTACGTGTCAGGGCATGGATTAGTGTTTGTGTACCGGTTAGGATTATGGTACGGTTAGCCTAAGGTTTTGGGTTGTTGTTACGGCTTGGTTTACGGGTATGTTTCGGGTTAGCGAACGGTAAAGTATAGGGTATAGGTGAGGGTACAGAAAAGTGTTAGGTTAAGGATACGTTTCAGGACATGGATTAGTATTAGTGAACTTGTTAGGATTACGGTATGAGTTAGGGTAATGGGTAGGGTTGGGTTTAGGGTTAGGTTTAGGGCGATGGTTAGGGTTAGCGAAATGTAGGTTTACGTTACAGGTGATGGTCCAGAAATGTGTTAGGATCAGGGTACATGTTAGGGCACGGATTAGTGTTAGTGTACTGGTTAGGATTGGGTACGCGTTAGGGTAAGGTTTAGGGATGGGGTTAGGTTTACGTTTAGGTCTAGGGTTAAGTATAGCAAACGGTATGGTTTAGGGTACAGGTGAGTGTGAGGAAAATGGTTACGGTCAGGGTACCTGTTAGGGCACGGGTAGTTATAGTGTATGTGTTAGGGTTAGGGTACGGGTTAGGGTAATGTGTAGGTTTGACAATAGGTTTAAGTTTAGGGCTAGGGTTAGGGTTAGCGAACAGGTAAGTTTTATGGTACATGAGTGTACAGAAACGTGTTAGGGTCAAAGTACGTGTGAGGGCATTGCATAATTTTGGTGTATGGGTTAACATTAGGGTACGGGTTAGAGTATGGTGTAGGGTTGGTGTTAGTGATATGTTTAGGGCTAGGGTTACGGTTAGTGAACCAGTAAGGTTTAGGGTACAGGTGAGGGTACGGAAAACTTTTAGCGTCAGGGTATGTGTTAGGACACCAGTTAGTGTTAGTGTACGTGTCAGGATTAGCATACAGTTTAGGGTAAGGTGTCGGGTTGGGGTTAGGGTTAGGTTTAGGGCTAGGCTTAGGGTTAGCCAACGGGTAAGTTGTAGGGTACAGTTGAGGGTAAGGAAAAGCGTTTGTGTCAGGTTATGTGTTAGGAAACGTGTTAGTGTTAATGTATGGTTAGGATTAGGGTATGGGTTAGAGTAATGGTTAGGGTTGACGTTAGGGTTAGGGATAGGCTTAGCGCACGGTTAAGGCTTATGGTACATGTGAGTGTATGGAGACGTGTTAGTGTCAAAGTACGTGTGAGGGCATGGGTTAGTGTTAGTGTAGGGGTGAAAAATAGGATACGGGTTAGAATAAGGTGTAGGGTTGGTGTTAGGGTTAGGTTTAAGTCTAAAGTTATGGTTAGCTAACGATTGGGTTTAGTGTACAGGTGAGGGTATGGAAAAGTGTTAGGGACAGGGTACGTTTCAGGGCACTGGTTAGTGTTAGTGTACGGGTTAGGATTAGGGTATGGGTTAGGATTTTGTGTAGGGTTGTGGATAGTGTTAGGCTTAGACCTAGGGTTAGTGTTAGCGAACAGGTAAGGTTTACGGTACACAGGAGGGTATGGAAACTTGTTAGGGTCAAAGTACATGTGAGGGCATTGCTTAATTTTGGTGTACGGATTAAGATTAGTGTATGGGTTAGGGTATGCTGTAAGGTTGGTGTTAGCATTATGTTTAGGGATCGGGCTAGGTTTAGCGAACGGTAAGATTTAGGGTACTGGAGAGGATTCGGAAAAGTGTTAGGGTCAGTGTACGGGTTAGGGAATGGGTTAGTGTTAGTGTACGGGTAAGGATTAGGGTACGGGTTAGGGAAATGTGTAGGGTTGGTGTTATGGTTAGGGTTAGGGCCAGTGTTAGAGTTAGAGAACGGGTAAGGTTTACGGTACACGGGAGGGTACGGAAACGTGTTAGTGTCAAAGTACATGTGAGGGCATGCGTTAGTTTTTTTGTACGGGTTAAGTTTAGTGTACGGGTTAGGGTATGCTGTAGGGTTGGTGTTAGCATTATGTTCAGGGCTAGGGTTAGGGTTAGCGAACGGTAAGATTTAGGGTACAGTAGAGGATACGGAAAAGTGTTAGGGTTAGGGTACGTGTTAGGGCATGGGTTAGTGTTAGTGTATGGGTTGAGATTAGGGTACGGGTTAGGGTAAGTGGTAGGGTTGTGGTTAGGTTTAGGGCTAAGGCTAGGGCTAGGGTTAGGGTTAGCGAATGGGTAAGATTAATGGTACAGGTGACGGTACGGAAAAGTGTTAGGGTCAGGGTACCTGTCGGGGCATGGCTTAGTAGTAGTATACTGGTTAGGATTAGGATACGGTTTGGGTAAGGTTCAGGGATGGGATTAGGGGTAGCTTTATAACTAGGGTTAGGGTTAACAAAATGTCAGGTTTAGGGTACAGGTGATGGTACAGAAAAGTTTTAGGGTTAGTGTATGTGTTAGGACACGTGTCAGTGTTAGTGTATGGCTTAGGATTAGCATACTGCTTAGGGAAAGGTGTACGGATGGGGTTCGGTCTAGGTTTAGGGCTAGGGTTAGGGTTAGAGAACGGTAAGGTTTAGAGTACATGTGAGGTTACGGAAAAGTGTTAGGGTCAGGGTACGTGTTAGGGCAGGGGTTAGTGTGGGTTTACAGGTTAGGATTAGGGTATGGTTTAGGGTAATTGGTAGGGTTGGCGTTATGGTTAGTGTTAGGGGTAGGGTTAAGTTTATTTGAATGGGTAAGGTTTAGGTTACAGGTGAGTGTACGGTAATGTTTTAGTGTCAAAGTAAGTGTGCGGGAATCGGTTAGTGTTAGTGTACGCATTAAGAGTAGTGTACATGATAGGGTAATGTGTAGGGTTGTAGTTAGATTTAGCTTTAGGGCTATGGTTACGGTTAGCGAACGGTAAGATTTAGGGTACAGGAGAGAGTAGGGTAAAGAGTTAGGGGCACGGTACGTGTCAGGGCATGGATTAGTGTTTGTGTACCGGTTAGGATTATGGTACGGTTAGCCTAAGGTTTTGGGTTGTTGTTATGGCTTGGTTTACGGGTATGTTTCGGGTTAGCGAACGGTAAAGTATAGGGTATAGGTGAGGGTACAGAAAAGTGTTAGGGTAAGGATACGTTTCAGGACATGGATTAGTATTAGTGAACTTGTTAGGATTACGGTATGGGTTAGGGTAATGGGTAGGGTTGGGTTTAGGGTTAGGTTTAGGGCGATGGTTAGGGTTAGCGAAATGTAGGTTTACATTACACGTGATGGTCCAGAAATGTGTTAGGATCAGGGTACATGTTAGGGCACGGATTAGTGTTAGTGTACTGGTTAGGATTGGGTACGCGTTAGGGTAAGGTTTAGGGATGGGGTTAGGTTTACGTTTAGGTCTAGGGTTAACTATAGCAAACGGTATGGTTTAGGGTACAGGTGAGTGTGAGGAAAATGGTTACGGTCAGGGTACCTGTTAGGGCACGGGTAGTGTTAGTGTATGTGTTAGGGTTAGGGTACGGGTTAGGGTAATGTGTAGGTTTGACGATAGGTTTAAGTTTAGGGCTAGGCTTAGGGTTAGCGAACGGGTAAGTTGTAGGGTACAGTTGAGGGTAAGGAAAAGCGTTTGTGTCAGGTTATGTGTTAGGAAACGTGTTAGTGTTAATGTATGGTTAGGATTAGGGTATGGGTTAGAGTAATGGTTAGGGTTGACGTTAGGGTTAGGGATAGGCTTAGCGCACGGTTAAGGCTTATGGTACATGTGAGTGTATGGAGACGTGTTAGTGTCAAAGTACGTGTGAGGGCATGGGTTAGTGTTAGTGTAGGGGTGAAAAATAGGATACGGGTTAGAATAAGGTGTAGGGTTGGTGTTAGGGTTAGGTTTAAGTCTAAAGTTATGGTTAGCTAACGATTGGGTTTAGTGTACAGGTGAGGGTATGGAAAAGTGTTAGGGACAGGGTACGTTTCAGGGCACTGGTTAGTGTTAGTGTACGGGTTAGGATTAGGGTATGGGTTAGGATTTTGTGTAGGGTTGTGGATAGTGTTAGGCTTAGACCTAGGGTTAGTGTTAGCGAACAGTTTACGGTTTACGGTACACAGGAGGGTATGGAAACTTGTTAGGGTCAAAGTACATGTGAGGGCATTGCTTAATTTTGGTGTACGGGTTAAGATTAGTGTATGGGTTAGGGTATGCTGTAAGGTTGGTGTTAGCGTTATGTTTAGGGATCGGGCTAGGTTTAGCGAACGGTAAGATTTAGGGTACTGGAGAGGATTCGGAAAAGTGTTAGGGTCAGTGTACGGGTTAGGGAATGGGTTAGTGTTAGTGTACGGGTTAGGATTAGGGTATGGGTTAGGGAAAGGTGTAGGGTTGGGGTTATGTTTAGGTGTAGGGTTGGGGTTAGGGTTAGCGAATAGGTAACATTTAGGGTACAGGTGAGCTTATGGAAAGGAGTTAGGGTCAGGGTTCATGGTAGTGCACAGGTTATTGTTAGTGTATGGATTCGGATTAGGGTACGGGTTAGGGTTAAGTGTAGGGTTGGGGATATGGTGACGTTTAGACATAGGGTTAGGGTAAGCGAATGGTAAGATTTAGGGTACAGGAGTGGGTATGGAAAAGTGTTAGGTTCTGGGTACGTGTTAGGGCATGGATTAGTGTTAGTGTACGGGTAAGGATTAGGATATGGGTTAGGGAAATGGGTAGGGTTGGTGTTATGGTTAGGGTTAGGGCCAGGGTTAGAGTTAGAGAACGGGTAAGGTTTACGGTACACGGGAGGGTACGGAAACGTGTTAGTGTCAAAGTACATGTGAGGGCATGCGTTAGTTTTTTTGTACGGGTTAAGTTTAGTGGACGGGTTAGGGTATGCTGTAGGGTTGGTGTTAGCGTTATGTTCAGGGCTAGGGTTAGGGTTAGCGAACGGTAAGATTTAGGGTACAGTAGAGGATACGGAAAAGTGTTAGGGTTAGGGTACGTGTTAGGGCATGGGTTAGTGTTAGTGTATGGGTTGGGATTAGGGTACGGGTTAGGGTAAGTGGTAGGGTTGTGGTTAGGTTTAGGGCTAAGGCTAGGGCTAGGGTTAGGGTTAGCGAATGGGTAAGATTAATGGTACAGGTGACGGTACGGAAAAGTGTTAGGGTCAGGGTACCTGTCGGGGCATGGCTTAGTAGTAGTATACTGGTTAGGATTAGGATACGGTTTGGGTAAGGTTCAGGGATGGGATTAGGGGTAGCTTTATAACTAGGGTTAGGGTTAACAAAATGTCAGGTTTAGGGTACAGGTGATGGTACAGAAAAGTTTTAGGGTTAGTGTATGTGTTAGGACACGTGTCAGTGTTAGTGTATGGCTTAGGATTAGCATACTGGTTAGGGAAAGGTGTACGGTTGGGGTTCGGTCTAGGTTTAGGGCTAGGGTTAGGGTTAGAGAACGGTAAGGTTTAGAGTACATGTGAGGTTACGGAAAAGTGTTAGGGTCAGGGTACGTGTTAGGGCAGGGGTTAGTGTGGGTTTACAGGTTAGGATTAGGGTATGGTTTAGGGTAATTGGTAGGGTGGGCGTTATGGTTAGTGTTAGGGGTAGGGTTAAGTTTATTTGAATGGGTAAGGTTTAGGTTACAGCTGAGTGTACGGTAATGTTTTTAGTGTCAAAGTAAGTGTGCGGGAATCGGTTAGTGTTAGTGTACGCATTAAGAGTAGTGTACATGATAGGGTAATGTGTAGGGTTGTAGTTAGATTTAGCTTTAGGGCTATGGTTATGGTTAGCGAACGGTAAGATTTAGGGTACAGGAGAGAGTAGGGTAAAGAGTTAGGGGCACGGTACGTGTCAGGGCATGGATTAGTGTTTGTGTACCGGTTAGGATTATGGTACGGTTAGCCTAAGGTTTTGGGTTGTTGTTACGGCTTGGTTTACGGGTATGTTTCGGGTTAGCGAACGGTAAAGTATAGGGTATAGGTGAGGGTACAGAAAAGTGTTAGGGTAAGGATACGTTTCAGGACATGGATTAGTATTAGTGAACTTGTTAGGATTACGGTATGGGTTAGGGTAATGGGTAGGGTTGGGTTTAGGGTTAGGTTTAGGGCGATGGTTAGGGTTAGCGAAATGTAGGTTTACGTTACAGGTGATGGTCCAGAAATGTGTTAGGATCAGGGTACATGTTAGGGCACGGATTAGTGTTAGTGTACTGGTTAGGATTGGGTACGCGTTAGGGTAAGGTTTAGGGATGGGGTTAGGTTTACGTTTAGGTCTAGGGTTAAGTATAGCAAACGGTATGGTTTAGGGTACAGGTGAGTGTGAGGAAAATGGTTACGGTCAGGGTACCTGTTAGGGCACGGGTAGTGTTAGTGTATGTGTTAGGGTTAGGGTACGGGTTAGGGTAATGTGTAGGTTTGACGATAGGTTTAAGTTTAGGGCTAGGGTTAGGGTTAGCGAACAGGTAAGTTTTATGGTACATGAGTGTACAGAAACGTGTTAGGGTCAAAGTACGTGTGAGGGCATTGCATAATTTTGGTGTATGGGTTAACATTAGGGTACGGGTTAGAGTATGGTGTAGGGTTGGTGTTAGTGATATGTTTAGGGCTAGGGTTACGGTTAGTGAACCAGTAAGGTTTAGGGTACAGGTGAGGGTACGGAAAACTTTTAGCGTCAGGGTATGTGTTAGGACACCAGTTAGTGTTAGTGTACGTGTCAGGATTAGCATACAGTTTAGGGTAAGGTGTCGGGTTGGGGTTAGGGTTAGGTTTAGGGCTAGGCTTAGGGTTAGCGAACGGGTAAGTTGTAGGGTACAGTTGAGGGTAAGGAAAAGCGTTTGTGTCAGGTTATGTGTTAGGAAACGTGTTAGTGTTAATGTATGGTTAGGATTAGGGTATGGGTTAGAGTAATGGTTAGGGTTGACGTTAGGGTTAGGGATAGGCTTAGCGCACGGTTAAGGCTTATGGTACATGTGAGTGTATGGAGACGTGTTAGTGTCAAAGTACGTGTGAGGGCATGGGTTAGTGTTAGTGTAGGGGTGAAAAATAGGATACGGGTTAGAATAAGGTGTAGGGTTGGTGTTAGGGTTAGGTTTAAGTCTAAAGTTATGGTTAGCTAACGATTGGGTTTAGTGTACAGGTGAGGGTATGGAAAAGTGTTAGGGACAGGGTACGTTTCAGGGCACTGGTTAGTGTTAGTGTACGGGTTAGGATTAGGGTATGGGTTAGGATTTTGTGTAGGGTTGTGGATAGTGTTAGGCTTAGACCTAGGGTTAGTGTTAGCGAACAGGTAAGGTTTACGGTACACAGGAGGGTATGGAAACTTGTTAGGGTCAAAGTACATGTGAGGGCATTGCTTAATTTTGGTGTACGGGTTAAGATTAGTGTATGGGTTAGGGTATGCTGTAAGGTTGGTGTTAGCGTTATGTTTAGGGATCGGGCTAGGTTTAGCGAACGGTAAGATTTAGGGTACTGGAGAGGATTCGGAAAAGTGTTAGGGTCAGTGTACGGGTTAGGGAATGGGTTAGTGTTAGTGTACGGGTTAGGATTAGGGTATGGGTTAGGGAAAGGTGTAGGGTTGGGGTTATGTTTAGGTGTAGGGTTGGGGTTAGGGTTAGCGAATAGGTAACATTTAGGGTACAGGTGAGCTTATGGAAAGGAGTTAGGGTCAGGGTTCATGGTAGTGCACAGGTTATTGTTAGTGTATGGATTCGGATTAGGGTACGGGTTAGGGTTAAGTGTAGGGTTGGGGATATGGTGACGTTTAGACATAGGGTTAGGGTAAGCGAATGGTAAGATTTAGGGTACAGGAGTGGGTATGGAAAAGTGTTAGGTTCTGGGTACGTGTTAGGGCATGGATTAGTGTTAGTGTACGGGTAAGGATTAGGATATGGGTTAGGGAAATGGGTAGGGTTGGTGTTATGGTTAGGGTTAGGGCCAGGGTTAGAGTTAGAGAACGGGTAAGGTTTACGGTACACGGGAGGGTACGGAAACGTGTTAGTGTCAAAGTACATGTGAGGGCATGCGTTAGTTTTTTTGTACGGGTTAAGTTTAGTGTACGGGTTAGGGTATGCTGTAGGGTTGGTGTTAGCGTTATGTTCAGGGCTAGGGTTAGGGTTAGCGAACGGTAAGATTTAGGGTACAGTAGAGGATACGGAAAAGTGTTAGGGTTAGGGTACGTGTTAGGGCATGGGTTAGTGTTAGTGTATGGGTTGGGATTAGGGTACGGGTTAGGGTAAGTGGTAGGGTTGTGGTTAGGTTTAGGGCTAAGGCTAGGGCTAGGGTTAGGGTTAGCGAATGGGTAAGATTAATGGTACAGGTGACGGTACGGAAAAGTGTTAGGGTCAGGGTACCTGTCGGGGCATGGCTTAGTAGTAGTATACTGGTTAGGATTAGGATACGGTTTGGGTAAGGTTCAGGGATGGGATTAGGGGTAGCTTTATAACTAGGGTTAGGGTTAACAAAATGTCAGGTTTAGGGTACAGGTGATGGTACAGAAAAGTTTTAGGGTTAGTGTATGTGTTAGGACACGTGTCAGTGTTAGTGTATGGCTTAGGATTAGCATACTGGTTAGGGAAAGGTGTACGGTTGGGGTTCGGTCTAGGTTTAGGGCTAGGGTTAGGGTTAGAGAACGGTAAGGTTTAGAGTACATGTGAGGTTACGGAAAAGTGTTAGGGTCAGGGTACGTGTTAGGGCAGGGGTTAGTGTGGGTTTACAGGTTAGGATTAGGGTATGGTTTAGGGTAATTGGTAGGGTGGGCGTTATGGTTAGTGTTAGGGGTAGGGTTAAGTTTATTTGAATGGGTAAGGTTTAGGTTACAGGTGAGTGTACGGTAATGTTTTTAGTGTCAAAGTAAGTGTGCGGGAATCGGTTAGTGTTAGTGTACGCATTAAGAGTAGTGTACATGATAGGGTAATGTGTAGGGTTGTAGTTAGATTTAGCTTTAGGGCTATGGTTATGGTTAGCGAACGGTAAGATTTAGGGTACAGGAGAGAGTAGGGTAAAGAGTTAGGGGCACGGTACGTGTCAGGGCATGGATTAGTGTTTGTGTACCGGTTAGGATTATGGTACGGTTAGCCTAAGGTTTTGGGTTGTTGTTACGGCTTGGTTTACGGGTATGTTTCGGGTTAGCGAACGGTAAAGTATAGGGTATAGGTGAGGGTACAGAAAAGTGTTAGGGTAAGGATACGTTTCAGGACATGGATTAGTATTAGTGAACTTGTTAGGATTACGGTATGGGTTAGGGTAATGGGTAGGGTTGGGTTTAGGGTTAGGTTTAGGGCGATGGTTAGGGTTAGCGAAATGTAGGTTTACGTTACAGGTGATGGTCCAGAAATGTGTTAGGATCAGGGTACATGTTAGGGCACGGATTAGTGTTAGTGTACTGGTTAGGATTGGGTACGCGTTAGGGTAAGGTTTAGGGATGGGGTTAGGTTTACGTTTAGGTCTAGGGTTAAGTATAGCAAACGGTATGGTTTAGGGTACAGGTGAGTGTGAGGAAAATGGTTACGGTCAGGGTACCTGTTAGGGCACGAGTAGTGTTAGTGTATGTGTTAGGGTTAGGGTACGGCTTAGGGTAATGTGTAGGTTTGACGATAGGTTTAAGTTTAGGGCTAGGGTTAGGGTTAGCGAACAGGTAAGTTTTATGGTACATGAGTGTACAGAAACGTGTTAGGGTCAAAGTACGTGTGAGGGCATTGCATAATTTTGGTGTATGGGTTAACATTAGGGTACGGGTTAGAGTATGGTGTAGGGTTGGTGTTAGTGATATGTTTAGGGCTAGGGTTACGGTTAGTGAACCAGTAAGGTTTAGGGTACAGGTGAGGGTACGGAAAACTTTTAGCGTCAGGGTATGTGTTAGGACACCAGTTAGTGTTAGTGTACGTGTCAGGATTAGCATACAGTTTAGGGTAAGGTGTCGGGTTGGGGTTAGGGTTAGGTTTAGGGCTAGGCTTAGGGTTAGCGAACGGGTAAGTTGTAGGGTACAGTTGAGGGTAAGGAAAAGCGTTTGTGTCAGGTTATGTGTTAGGAAACGTGTTAGTGTTAATGTATGGTTAGGATTAGGGTATGGGTTAGAGTAATGGTTAGGGTTGACGTTAGGGTTAGGGATAGGCTTAGCGCACGGTTAAGGCTTATGGTACATGTGAGTGTATGGAGACGTGTTAGTGTCAAAGTACGTGTGAGGGCATGGGTTAGTGTTAGTGTAGGGGTGAAAAATAGGATACGGGTTAGAATAAGGTGTAGGGTTGGTGTTAGGGTTAGGTTTAAGTCTAAAGTTATGGTTAGCTAACGATTGGGTTTAGTGTACAGGTGAGGGTATGGAAAAGTGTTAGGGACAGGGTACGTTTCAGGGCACTGGTTAGTGTTAGTGTACGGGTTAGGATTAGGGTATGGGTTAGGATTTTGTGTAGGGTTGTGGATAGTGTTAGGCTTAGACCTAGGGTTAGTGTTAGCGAACAGGTAAGGTTTACGGTACACAGGAGGGTATGGAAACTTGTTAGGGTCAAAGTACATGTGAGGGCATTGCTTAATTTTGGTGTACGGGTTAAGATTAGTGTATGGGTTAGGGTATGCTGTAAGGTTGGTGTTAGCGTTATGTTTAGGGATCGGGCTAGGTTTAGCGAACGGTAAGATTTAGGGTACTGGAGAGGATTCGGAAAAGTGTTAGGGTCAGTGTACGGGTTAGGGAATGGGTTAGTGTTAGTGTACGGGTTAGGATTAGGGTATGGGTTAGGGAAAGGTGTAGGGTTGGGGTTATGTTTAGGTGTAGGGTTGGGGTTAGGGTTAGCGAATAGGTAACATTTAGGGTACAGGTGAGCTTATGGAAAGGAGTTAGGGTCAGGGTTCATGGTAGTGCACAGGTTATTGTTAGTGTATGGATTCGGATTAGGGTACGGGTTAGGGTTAAGTGTAGGGTTGGGGATATGGTGACGTTTAGACATAGGGTTAGGGTAAGCGAATGGTAAGATTTAGGGTACAGGAGTGGGTATGGAAAAGTGTTAGGTTCTGGGTACGTGTTAGGGCATGGATTAGTGTTAGTGTACGGGTAAGGATTAGGATATGGGTTAGGGAAATGGGTAGGGTTGGTGTTATGGTTAGGGTTAGGGCCAGGGTTAGAGTTAGAGAACGGGTAAGGTTTACGGTACACGGGAGGGTACGGAAACGTGTTAGTGTCAAAGTACATGTGAGGGCATGCGTTAGTTTTTTTGTACGGGTTAAGTTTAGTGTACGGGTTAGGGTATGCTGTAGGGTTGGTGTTAGCGTTATGTTCAGGGCTAGGGTTAGGGTTAGCGAACGGTAAGATTTAGGGTACAGTAGAGGATACGGAAAAGTGTTAGGGTTAGGGTACGTGTTAGGGCATGGGTTAGTGTTAGTGTATGGGTTGGGATTAGGGTACGGGTTAGGGTAAGTGGTAGGGTTGTGGTTAGGTTTAGGGCTAAGGCTAGGGCTAGGGTTAGGGTTAGCGAATGGGTAAGATTAATGGTACAGGTGACGGTACGGAAAAGTGTTAGGGTCAGGGTACCTGTCGGGGCATGGCTTAGTAGTAGTATACTGGTTAGGATTAGGATACGGTTTGGGTAAGGTTCAGGGATGGGATTAGGGGTAGCTTTATAACTAGGGTTAGGGTTAACAAAATGTCAGGTTTAGGGTACAGGTGATGGTACAGAAAAGTTTTAGGGTTAGTGTATGTGTTAGGACACGTGTCAGTGTTAGTGTATGGCTTAGGATTAGCATACTGGTTAGGGAAAGGTGTACGGTTGGGGTTCGGTCTAGGTTTAGGGCTAGGGTTAGGGTTAGAGAACGGTAAGGTTTAGAGTACATGTGAGGTTACGGAAAAGTGTTAGGGTCAGGGTACGTGTTAGGGCAGGGGTTAGTGTGGGTTTAGAGGTTAGGATTAGGGTATGGTTTAGGGTAATTGGTAGGGTGGGCGTTATGGTTAGTGTTAGGGGTAGGGTTAAGTTTATTTGAATGGGTAAGGTTTAGGTTACAGGTGAGTGTACGGTAATGTTTTTAGTGTCAAAGTAAGTGTGCGGGAATCGGTTAGTGTTAGTGTACGCATTAAGAGTAGTGTACATGATAGGGTAATGTGTAGGGTTGTAGTTAGATTTAGCTTTAGGGCTATGGTTATGGTTAGCGAACGGTAAGATTTAGGGTACAGGAGAGAGTAGGGTAAAGAGTTAGGGGCACGGTACGTGTCAGGGCATGGATTAGTGTTTGTGTACCGGTTAGGATTATGGTACGGTTAGCCTAAGGTTTTGGGTTGTTGTTACGGCTTGGTTTACGGGTATGTTTCGGGTTAGCGAACG
The DNA here is from genome assembly GCF_964165515.1 of Mesoplodon bidens. Classification (NCBI taxonomy): domain Eukaryota; kingdom Metazoa; phylum Chordata; class Mammalia; order Artiodactyla; family Ziphiidae; genus Mesoplodon; species Mesoplodon bidens. The sequence continues at coordinate 2,976,673 of NC_138181.1, forward strand.
GTAAAGTATAGGGTATAGGTGAGGGTACAGAAAAGTGTTAGGGTAAGGATACGTTTCAGGACATGGATTAGTATTAGTGAACTTGTTAGGATTACGGTATGGGTTAGGGTAATGGGTAGGGTTGGGTTTAGGGTTAGGTTTAGGGCGATGGTTAGGGTTAGCGAAATGTAGGTTTACGTTACAGGTGATGGTCCAGAAATGTGTTAGGATCAGGGTACATGTTAGGGCACGGATTAGTGTTAGTGTACTGGTTAGGATTGGGTACGCGTTAGGGTAAGGTTTAGGGATGGGGTTAGGTTTACGTTTAGGTCTAGGGTTAAGTATAGCAAACGGTATGGTTTAGGGTACAGGTGAGTGTGAGGAAAATGGTTACGGTCAGGGTACCTGTTAGGGCACGAGTAGTGTTAGTGTATGTGTTAGGGTTAGGGTACGGCTTAGGGTAATGTGTAGGTTTGACGATAGGTTTAAGTTTAGGGCTAGGGTTAGGGTTAGCGAACAGGTAAGTTTTATGGTACATGAGTGTACAGAAACGTGTTAGGGTCAAAGTACGTGTGAGGGCATTGCATAATTTTGGTGTATGGGTTAACATTAGGGTACGGGTTAGAGTATGGTGTAGGGTTGGTGTTAGTGATATGTTTAGGGCTAGGGTTACGGTTAGTGAACCAGTAAGGTTTAGGGTACAGGTGAGGGTACGGAAAACTTTTAGCGTCAGGGTATGTGTTAGGACACCAGTTAGTGTTAGTGTACGTGTCAGGATTAGCATACAGTTTAGGGTAAGGTGTCGGGTTGGGGTTAGGGTTAGGTTTAGGGCTAGGCTTAGGGTTAGCGAACGGGTAAGTTGTAGGGTACAGTTGAGGGTAAGGAAAAGCGTTTGTGTCAGGTTATGTGTTAGGAAACGTGTTAGTGTTAATGTATGGTTAGGATTAGGGTATGGGTTAGAGTAATGGTTAGGGTTGACGTTAGGGTTAGGGATAGGCTTAGCGCACGGTTAAGGCTTATGGTACATGTGAGTGTATGGAGACGTGTTAGTGTCAAAGTACGTGTGAGGGCATGGGTTAGTGTTAGTGTAGGGGTGAAAAATAGGATACGGGTTAGAATAAGGTGTAGGGTTGGTGTTAGGGTTAGGTTTAAGTCTAAAGTTATGGTTAGCTAACGATTGGGTTTAGTGTACAGGTGAGGGTATGGAAAAGTGTTAGGGACAGGGTACGTTTCAGGGCACTGGTTAGTGTTAGTGTACGGGTTAGGATTAGGGTATGGGTTAGGATTTTGTGTAGGGTTGTGGATAGTGTTAGGCTTAGACCTAGGGTTAGTGTTAGCGAACAGGTAAGGTTTACGGTACACAGGAGGGTATGGAAACTTGTTAGGGTCAAAGTACATGTGAGGGCATTGCTTAATTTTGGTGTACGGGTTAAGATTAGTGTATGGGTTAGGGTATGCTGTAAGGTTGGTGTTAGCGTTATGTTTAGGGATCGGGCTAGGTTTAGCGAACGGTAAGATTTAGGGTACTGGAGAGGATTCGGAAAAGTGTTAGGGTCAGTGTACGGGTTAGGGAATGGGTTAGTGTTAGTGTACGGGTTAGGATTAGGGTATGGGTTAGGGAAAGGTGTAGGGTTGGGGTTATGTTTAGGTGTAGGGTTGGGGTTAGGGTTAGCGAATAGGTAACATTTAGGGTACAGGTGAGCTTATGGAAAGGAGTTAGGGTCAGGGTTCATGGTAGTGCACAGGTTATTGTTAGTGTATGGATTCGGATTAGGGTACGGGTTAGGGTTAAGTGTAGGGTTGGGGATATGGTGACGTTTAGACATAGGGTTAGGGTAAGCGAATGGTAAGATTTAGGGTACAGGAGTGGGTATGGAAAAGTGTTAGGTTCTGGGTACGTGTTAGGGCATGGATTAGTGTTAGTGTACGGGTAAGGATTAGGATATGGGTTAGGGAAATGGGTAGGGTTGGTGTTATGGTTAGGGTTAGGGCCAGGGTTAGAGTTAGAGAACGGGTAAGGTTTACGGTACACGGGAGGGTACGGAAACGTGTTAGTGTCAAAGTACATGTGAGGGCATGCGTTAGTTTTTTTGTACGGGTTAAGTTTAGTGTACGGGTTAGGGTATGCTGTAGGGTTGGTGTTAGCGTTATGTTCAGGGCTAGGGTTAGGGTTAGCGAACGGTAAGATTTAGGGTACAGTAGAGGATACGGAAAAGTGTTAGGGTTAGGGTACGTGTTAGGGCATGGGTTAGTGTTAGTGTATGGGTTGGGATTAGGGTACGGGTTAGGGTAAGTGGTAGGGTTGTGGTTAGGTTTAGGGCTAAGGCTAGGGCTAGGGTTAGGGTTAGCGAATGGGTAAGATTAATGGTACAGGTGACGGTACGGAAAAGTGTTAGGGTCAGGGTACCTGTCGGGGCATGGCTTAGTAGTAGTATACTGGTTAGGATTAGGATACAGTTTGGGTAAGGTTCAGGGATGGGATTAGGGGTAGCTTTATAACTAGGGTTAGGGTTAACAAAATGTCAGGTTTAGGGTACAGGTGATGGTACAGAAAAGTTTTAGGGTTAGTGTATGTGTTAGGACACGTGTCAGTGTTAGTGTATGGCTTAGGATTAGCATACTGGTTAGGGAAAGGTGTACGGTTGGGGTTCGGTCTAGGTTTAGGGCTAGGGTTAGGGTTAGAGAACGGTAAGGTTTAGAGTACATGTGAGGTTACGGAAAAGTGTTAGGGTCAGGGTACGTGTTAGGGCAGGGGTTAGTGTGGGTTTACAGGTTAGGATTAGGGTATGGTTTAGGGTAATTGGTAGGGTGGGCGTTATGGTTAGTGTTAGGGGTAGGGTTAAGTTTATTTGAATGGGTAAGGTTTAGGTTACAGGTGAGTGTACGGTAATGTTTTTAGTGTCAAAGTAAGTGTGCGGGAATCGGTTAGTGTTAGTGTACGCATTAAGAGTAGTGTACATGATAGGGTAATGTGTAGGGTTGTAGTTAGATTTAGCTTTAGGGCTATGGTTATGGTTAGCGAACGGTAAGATTTAGGGTACAGGAGAGAGTAGGGTAAAGAGTTAGGGGCACGGTACGTGTCAGGGCATGGATTAGTGTTTGTGTACCGGTTAGGATTATGGTACGGTTAGCCTAAGGTTTTGGGTTGTTGTTACGGCTTGGTTTACGGGTATGTTTCGGGTTAGCGAACGGTAAAGTATAGGGTATAGGTGAGGGTACAGAAAAGTGTTAGGGTAAGGATACGTTTCAGGACATGGATTAGTATTAGTGAACTTGTTAGGATTACGGTATGGGTTAGGGTAATGGGTAGGGTTGGGTTTAGGGTTAGGTTTAGGGCGATGGTTAGGGTTAGCGAAATGTAGGTTTACGTTACAGGTGATGGTCCAGAAATGTGTTAGGATCAGGGTACATGTTAGGGCACGGATTAGTGTTAGTGTACTGGTTAGGATTGGGTACGCGTTAGGGTAAGGTTTAGGGATGGGGTTAGGTTTACGTTTAGGTCTAGGGTTAAGTATAGCAAACGGTATGGTTTAGGGTACAGGTGAGTGTGAGGAAAATGGTTACGGTCAGGGTACCTGTTAGGGCACGAGTAGTGTTAGTGTATGTGTTAGGGTTAGGGTACGGCTTAGGGTAATGTGTAGGTTTGACGATAGGTTTAAGTTTAGGGCTAGGGTTAGGGTTAGCGAACAGGTAAGTTTTATGGTACATGAGTGTACAGAAACGTGTTAGGGTCAAAGTACGTGTGAGGGCATTGCATAATTTTGGTGTATGGGTTAACATTAGGGTACGGGTTAGAGTATGGTGTAGGGTTGGTGTTAGTGATATGTTTAGGGCTAGGGTTACGGTTAGTGAACCAGTAAGGTTTAGGGTACAGGTGAGGGTACGGAAAACTTTTAGCGTCAGGGTATGTGTTAGGACACCAGTTAGTGTTAGTGTACGTGTCAGGATTAGCATACAGTTTAGGGTAAGGTGTCGGGTTGGGGTTAGGGTTAGGTTTAGGGCTAGGCTTAGGGTTAGCGAACGGGTAAGTTGTAGGGTACAGTTGAGGGTAAGGAAAAGCGTTTGTGTCAGGTTATGTGTTAGGAAACGTGTTAGTGTTAATGTATGGTTAGGATTAGGGTATGGGTTAGAGTAATGGTTAGGGTTGACGTTAGGGTTAGGGATAGGCTTAGCGCACGGTTAAGGCTTATGGTACATGTGAGTGTATGGAGACGTGTTAGTGTCAAAGTACGTGTGAGGGCATGGGTTAGTGTTAGTGTAGGGGTGAAAAATAGGATACGGGTTAGAATAAGGTGTAGGGTTGGTGTTAGGGTTAGGTTTAAGTCTAAAGTTATGGTTAGCTAACGATTGGGTTTAGTGTACAGGTGAGGGTATGGAAAAGTGTTAGGGACAGGGTACGTTTCAGGGCACTGGTTAGTGTTAGTGTACGGGTTAGGATTAGGGTATGGGTTAGGATTTTGTGTAGGGTTGTGGATAGTGTTAGGCTTAGACCTAGGGTTAGTGTTAGCGAACAGGTAAGGTTTACGGTACACAGGAGGGTATGGAAACTTGTTAGGGTCAAAGTACATGTGAGGGCATTGCTTAATTTTGGTGTACGGGTTAAGATTAGTGTATGGGTTAGGGTATGCTGTAAGGTTGGTGTTAGCGTTATGTTTACGGATCGGGCTAGGTTTAGCGAACGGTAAGATTTAGGGTACTGGAGAGGATTCGGAAAAGTGTTAGGGTCAGTGTACGGGTTAGGGAATGGGTTAGTGTTAGTGTACGGGTTAGGATTAGGGTATGGGTTAGGGAAAGGTGTAGGGTTGGGGTTATGTTTAGGTGTAGGGTTGGGGTTAGGGTTAGCGAATAGGTAACATTTAGGGTACAGGTGAGCTTATGGAAAGGAGTTAGGGTCAGGGTTCATGGTAGTGCACAGGTTATTGTTAGTGTATGGATTCGGATTAGGGTACGGGTTAGGGTTAAGTGTAGGGTTGGGGATATGGTGACGTTTAGACATAGGGTTAGGGTAAGCGAATGGTAAGATTTAGGGTACAGGAGTGGGTATGGAAAAGTGTTAGGTTCTGGGTACGTGTTAGGGCATGGATTAGTGTTAGTGTACGGGTAAGGATTAGGATATGGGTTAGGGAAATGGGTAGGGTTGGTGTTATGGTTAGGGTTAGGGCCAGGGTTAGAGTTAGAGAACGGGTAAGGTTTACGGTACACGGGAGGGTACGGAAACGTGTTAGTGTCAAAGTACATGTGAGGGCATGCGTTAGTTTTTTTGTACGGGTTAAGTTTAGTGGACGGGTTAGGGTATGCTGTAGGGTTGGTGTTAGCGTTATGTTCAGGGCTAGGGTTAGGGTTAGCGAACGGTAAGATTTAGGGTACAGTAGAGGATACGGAAAAGTGTTAGGGTTAGGGTACGTGTTAGGGCATGGGTTAGTGTTAGTGTATGGGTTGGGATTAGGGTACGGGTTAGGGTAAGTGGTAGGGTTGTGGTTAGGTTTAGGGCTAAGGCTAGGGCTAGGGTTAGGGTTAGCGAATGGGTAAGATTAATGGTACAGGTGACGGTACGGAAAAGTGTTAGGGTCAGGGTACCTGTCGGGGCATGGCTTAGTAGTAGTATACTGGTTAGGATTAGGATACGGTTTGGGTAAGGTTCAGGGATGGGATTAGGGGTAGCTTTATAACTAGGGTTAGGGTTAACAAAATGTCAGGTTTAGGGTACAGGTGATGGTACAGAAAAGTTTTAGGGTTAGTGTATGTGTTAGGACACGTGTCAGTGTTAGTGTATGGCTTAGGATTAGCATACTGGTTAGGGAAAGGTGTACGGTTGGGGTTCGGTCTAGGTTTAGGGCTAGGGTTAGGGTTAGAGAACGGTAAGGTTTAGAGTACATGTGAGGTTACGGAAAAGTGTTAGGGTCAGGGTACGTGTTAGGGCAGGGGTTAGTGTGGGTTTACAGGTTAGGATTAGGGTATGGTTTAGGGTAATTGGTAGGGTGGGCGTTATGGTTAGTGTTAGGGGTAGGGTTAAGTTTATTTGAATGGGTAAGGTTTAGGTTACAGGTGAGTGTACGGTAATGTTTTTAGTGTCAAAGTAAGTGTGCGGGAATCGGTTAGTGTTAGTGTACGCATTAAGAGTAGTGTACATGATAGGGTAATGTGTAGGGTTGTAGTTAGATTTAGCTTTAGGGCTATGGTTATGGTTAGCGAACGGTAAGATTTAGGGTACAGGAGAGAGTAGGGTAAAGAGTTAGGGGCACGGTACGTGTCAGGGCATGGATTAGTGTTTGTGTACCGGTTAGGATTATGGTACGGTTAGCCTAAGGTTTTGGGTTGTTGTTACGGCTTGGTTTACGGGTATGTTTCGGGTTAGCGAACGGTAAAGTATAGGGTATAGGTGAGGGTACAGAAAAGTGTTAGGTTAAGGATACGTTTCAGGACATGGATTAGTATTAGTGAACTTGTTAGGATTACGGTATGGGTTAGGGTAATGGGTAGGGTTGGGTTTAGGGTTAGGTTTAGGGCGATGGTTAGGGTTAGCGAAATGTAGGTTTACGTTACAGGTGATGGTCCAGAAATGTGTTAGGATCAGGGTACATGTTAGGGCACAGATTAGTGTTAGTGTACTGGTTAGGATTGGGTACGCGTTAGGGTAAGGTTTAGGGATGGGGTTAGGTTTACGTTTAGGTCTAGGGTTAAGTATAGCAAACGGTATGGTTTAGGGTACAGGTGAGTGTGAGGAAAATGGTTACGGTCAGGGTACCTGTTAGGGCACGAGTAGTGTTAGTGTATGTGTTAGGGTTAGGGTACGGCTTAGGGTAATGTGTAGGTTTGACGATAGGTTTAAGTTTAGGGCTAGGGTTAGGGTTAGCGAACAGGTAAGTTTTATGGTACATGAGTGTACAGAAACGTGTTAGGGTCAAAGTACGTGTGAGGGCATTGCATAATTTTGGTGTATGGGTTAACATTAGGGTACGGGTTAGAGTATGGTGTAGGGTTGGTGTTAGTGATATGTTTAGGGCTAGGGTTACGGTTAGTGAACCAGTAAGGTTTAGGGTACAGGTGAGGGTACGGAAAACTTTTAGCGTCAGGGTATGTGTTAGGACACCAGTTAGTGTTAGTGTACGTGTCAGGATTAGCATACAGTTTAGGGTAAGGTGTCGGGTTGGGGTTAGGGTTAGGTTTAGGGCTAGGCTTAGGGTTAGCGAACGGGTAAGTTGTAGGGTACAGTTGAGGGTAAGGAAAAGCGTTTGTGTCAGGTTATGTGTTAGGAAACGTGTTAGTGTTAATGTATGGTTAGGATTAGGGTATGGGTTAGAGTAATGGTTAGGGTTGACGTTAGGGTTAGGGATAGGCTTAGCGCACGGTTAAGGCTTATGGTACATGTGAGTGTATGGAGACGTGTTAGTGTCAAAGTACGTGTGAGGGCATGGGTTAGTGTTAGTGTAGGGGTGAAAAATAGGATACGGGTTAGAATAAGGTGTAGGGTTGGTGTTAGGGTTAGGTTTAAGTCTAAAGTTATGGTTAGCTAACGATTGGATTTAGTGTACAGGTGAGGGTATGGAAAAGTGTTAGGGACAGGGTACGTTTCAGGGCACTGGTTAGTGTTAGTGTACGGGTTAGGATTAGGGTATGGGTTAGGATTTTGTGTAGGGTTGTGGATAGTGTTAGGCTTAGACCTAGGGTTAGTGTTAGCGAACAGGTAAGGTTTACGGTACACAGGAGGGTATGGAAACTTGTTAGGGTCAAAGTACATGTGAGGGCATTGCTTAATTTTGGTGTACGGGTTAAGATTAGTGTATGGGTTAGGGTATGCTGTAAGGTTGGTGTTAGCGTTATGTTTAGGGATCGGGCTAGGTTTAGCGAACGGTAAGATTTAGGGTACTGGAGAGGATTCGGAAAAGTGTTAGGGTCAGTGTACGGGTTAGGGAATGGGTTAGTGTTAGTGTACGGGTTAGGATTAGGGTATGGGTTAGGGAAAGGTGTAGGGTTGGGGTTATGTTTAGGTGTAGGGTTGGGGTTAGGGTTAGCGAATAGGTAACATTTAGGGTACAGGTGAGCTTATGGAAAGGAGTTAGGGTCAGGGTTCATGGTAGTGCACAGGTTATTGTTAGTGTATGGATTCGGATTAGGGTACGGGTTAGGGTTAAGTGTAGGGTTGGGGATATGGTGACGTTTAGACATAGGGTTAGGGTAAGCGAATGGTAAGATTTAGGGTACAGGAGTGGGTATGGAAAAGTGTTAGGTTCTGGGTACGTGTTAGGGCATGGATTAGTGTTAGTGTACGGGTAAGGATTAGGATATGGGTTAGGGAAATGGGTAGGGTTGGTGTTATGGTTAGGGTTAGGGCCAGGGTTAGAGTTAGAGAACGGGTAAGGTTTACGGTACACGGGAGGGTACGGAAACGTGTTAGTGTCAAAGTACATGTGAGGGCATGCGTTAGTTTTTTTGTACGGGTTAAGTTTAGTGTACGGGTTAGGGTATGCTGTAGGGTTGGTGTTAGCGTTATGTTCAGGGCTAGGGTTAGGGTTAGCGAACGGTAAGATTTAGGGTACAGTAGAGGATACGGAAAAGTGTTAGGGTTAGGGTACGTGTTAGGGCATGGGTTAGTGTTAGTGTATGGGTTGGGATTAGGGTACGGGTTAGGGTAAGTGGTAGGGTTGTGGTTAGGTTTAGGGCTAAGGCTAGGGCTAGGGTTAGGGTTAGCGAATGGGTAAGATTAATGGTACAGGTGACGGTACGGAAAAGTGTTAGGGTCAGGGTACCTGTCGGGGCATGGCTTAGTAGTAGTATACTGGTTAGGATTAGGATACGGTTTGGGTAAGGTTCAGGGATGGGATTAGGGGTAGCTTTATAACTAGGGTTAGGGTTAACAAAATGTCAGGTTTAGGGTACAGGTGATGGTACAGAAAAGTTTTAGGGTTAGTGTATGTGTTAGGACACGTGTCAGTGTTAGTGTATGGCTTAGGATTAGCATACTGGTTAGGGAAAGGTGTACGGTTGGGGTTCGGTCTAGGTTTAGGGCTAGGGTTAGGGTTAGAGAACGGTAAGGTTTAGAGTACATGTGAGGTTACGGAAAAGTGTTAGGGTCAGGGTACGTGTTAGGGCAGGGGTTAGTGTGGGTTTAGAGGTTAGGATTAGGGTATGGTTTAGGGTAATTGGTAGGGTGGGCGTTATGGTTAGTGTTAGGGGTAGGGTTAAGTTTATTTGAATGGGTAAGGTTTAGGTTACAGCTGAGTGTACGGTAATGTTTTTAGTGTCAAAGTAAGTGTGCGGGAATCGGTTAGTGTTAGTGTACGCATTAAGAGTAGTGTACATGATAGGGTAATGTGTAGGGTTGTAGTTAGATTTAGCTTTAGGGCTATGGTTATGGTTAGCGAACGGTAAGATTTAGGGTACAGGAGAGAGTAGGGTAAAGAGTTAGGGGCACGGTACGTGTCAGGGCATGGATTAGTGTTTGTGTACCGGTTAGGATTATGGTACGGTTAGCCTAAGGTTTTGGGTTGTTGTTACGGCTTGGTTTACGGGTATGTTTCGGGTTAGCGAACGGTAAAGTATAGGGTATAGGTGAGGGTACAGAAAAGTGTTAGGGTAAGGATACGTTTCAGGACATGGATTAGTATTAGTGAACTTGTTAGGATTACGGTATGGGTTAGGGTAATGGGTAGGGTTGGGTTTAGGGTTAGGTTTAGGGCGATGGTTAGGGTTAGCGAAATGTAGGTTTACGTTACAGGTGATGGTCCAGAAATGTGTTAGGATCAGGGTACATGTTAGGGCACGGATTAGTGTTAGTGTACTGGTTAGGATTGGGTACGCGTTAGGGTAAGGTTTAGGGATGGGGTTAGGTTTACGTTTAGGTCTAGGGTTAAGTATAGCAAACGGTATGGTTTAGGGTACAGGTGAGTGTGAGGAAAATGGTTACGGTCAGGGTACCTGTTAGGGCACGAGTAGTGTTAGTGTATGTGTTAGGGTTAGGGTACGGCTTAGGGTAATGTGTAGGTTTGACGATAGGTTTAAGTTTAGGGCTAGGGTTAGGGTTAGCGAACAGGTAAGTTTTATGGTACATGAGTGTACAGAAACGTGTTAGGGTCAAAGTACGTGTGAGGGCATTGCATAATTTTGGTGTATGGGTTAACATTAGGGTACGGGGTAGAGTATGGTGTAGGGTTAGTGTTAGTGATATGTTTAGGGCTAGGGTTACGGTTAGTGAACCAGTAAGGTTTAGGGTACAGGTGAGGGTACGGAAAACTTTTAGCGTCAGGGTATGTGTTAGGACACCAGTTAGTGTTAGTGTACGTGTCAGGATTAGCATACAGTTTAGGGTAAGGTGTCGGGTTGGGGTTAGGGTTAGGTTTAGGGCTAGGCTTAGGGTTAGCGAACGGGTAAGTTGTAGGGTACAGTTGAGGGTAAGGAAAAGCGTTTGTGTCAGGTTATGTGTTAGGAAACGTGTTAGTGTTAATATATGGTTAGGATTAGGGTATGGGTTAGAGTAATGGTTAGGGTTGACGTTAGGGTTAGGGATAGGCTTAGCGCACGGTTAAGGCTTATGGTACATGTGAGTGTATGGAGACGTGTTAGTGTCAAAGTACGTGTGAGGGCATGGGTTAGTGTTAGTGTAGGGGTTAAAAATAGGATACGGGTTAGAATAAGGTGTAGGGTTGGTGTTAGGGTTAGGTTTAAGTCTAAAGTTATGGTTAGCTAACGATTGGGTTTAGTGTACAGGTGAGGGTATGGAAAAGTGTTAGGGACAGGGTACGTTTCAGGGCACTGGTTAGTGTTAGTGTACGGGTTAGGATTAGGGTATGGGTTAGGATTTTGTGTAGGGTTGTGGATAGTGTTAGGCTTAGACCTAGGGTTAGTGTTAGCGAACAGGTAAGGTTTACGGTACACAGGAGGGTATGGAACCTTGTTAGGGTCAAAGTACATGTGAGGGCATTGCTTAATTTTGGTGTACGGGTTAAGATTAGTGTATGGGTTAGGGTATGCTGTAAGGTTGGTGTTAGCGTTATGTTTAGGGATCGGGCTAGGTTTAGCGAACGGTAAGATTTAGGGTACTGGAGAGGATTCGGAAAAGTGTTAGGGTCAGTGTACGGGTTAGGGAATGGGTTAGTGTTAGTGTACGGGTTAGGATTAGGGTATGGGTTAGGGAAAGGTGTAGGGTTGGGGTTATGTTTAGGTGTAGGGTTGGGGTTAGGGTTAGCGAATAGGTAACATTTAGGGTACAGGTGAGCTTATGGAAAGGAGTTAGGGTCAGGGTTCATGGTAGTGCACAGGTTATTGTTAGTGTATGGATTCGGATTAGGGTACGGGTTAGGGTTAAGTGTAGGGTTGGGGATATGGTGACGTTTAGACATAGGGTTAGGGTAAGCGAATGGTAAGATTTAGGGTACAGGAGTGGGTATGGAAAAGTGTTAGGTTCTGGGTACGTGTTAGGGCATGGATTAGTGTTAGTGTACGGGTAAGGATTAGGATATGGGTTAGGGAAATGGGTAGGGTTGGTGTTATGGTTAGGGTTAGGGCCAGGGTTAGAGTTAGAGAACGGGTAAGGTTTACGGTACACGGGAGGGTACGGAAACGTGTTAGTGTCAAAGTACATGTGAGGGCATGCGTTAGTTTTTTTGTACGGGTTAAGTTTAGTGTACGGGTTAGGGTATGCTGTAGGGTTGGTGTTAGCGTTATGTTCAGGGCTAGGGTTAGGGTTAGCGAACGGTAAGATTTAGGGTACAGTAGAGGATACGGAAAAGTGTTAGGGTTAGGGTACGTGTTAGGGCATGGGTTAGTGTTAGTGTATGGGTTGGGATTAGGGTACGGGTTAGGGTAAGTGGTAGGGTTGTGGTTAGGTTTAGGGCTAAGGCTAGGGCTAGGGTTAGGGTTAGCGAATGGGTAAGATTAATGGTACAGGTGACGGTACGGAAAAGTGTTAGGGTCAGGGTACCTGTCGGGGCATGGCTTAGTAGTAGTATACTGGTTAGGATTAGGATACGGTTTGGGTAAGGTTCAGGGATGGGATTAGGGGTAGCTTTATAACTAGGGTTAGGGTTAACAAAATGTCAGGTTTAGGGTACAGGTGATGGTACAGAAAAGTTTTAGGGTTAGTGTATGTGTTAGGACACGTGTCAGTGTTAGTGTATGGCTTAGGATTAGCATACTGGTTAGGGAAAGGTGTACGGTTGGGGTTCGGTCTAGGTTTAGGGCTAGGGTTAGGGTTAGAGAACGGTAAGGTTTAGAGTACATGTGAGGTTACGGAAAAGTGTTAGGGTCAGGGTACGTGTTAGGGCAGGGGTTAGTGTGGGTTTACAGGTTAGGATTAGGGTATGGTTTAGGGTAATTGGTAGGGTGGGCGTTATGGTTAGTGTTAGGGGTAGGGTTAAGTTTATTTGAATGGGTAAGGTTTAGGTTACAGCTGAGTGTACGGTAATGTTTTTAGTGTCAAAGTAAGTGTGCGGGAATCGGTTAGTGTTAGTGTACGCATTAAGAGTAGTGTACATGATAGGGTAATGTGTAGGGTTGTAGTTAGATTTAGCTTTAGGGCTATGGTTATGGTTAGCGAACGGTAAGATTTAGGGTACAGGAGAGAGTAGGGTAAAGAGTTAGGGGCACGGTACGTGTCAGGGCATGGATTAGTGTTTGTGTACCGGTTAGGATTATGGTACGGTTAGCCTAAGGTTTTGGGTTGTTGTTACGGCTTGGTTTACGGGTATGTTTCGGGTTAGCGAACGGTAAAGTATAGGGTATAGGTGAGGGTACAGAAAAGTGTTAGGGTAAGGATACGTTTCAGGACATGGATTAGTATTAGTGAACTTGTTAGGATTACGGTATGGGTTAGGGTAATGGGTAGGGTTGGGTTTAGGGTTAGGTTTAGGGCGATGGTTAGGGTTAGCGAAATGTAGGTTTACGTTACAGGTGATGGTCCAGAAATGTGTTAGGATCAGGGTACATGTTAGGGCACGGATTAGTGTTAGTGTACTGGTTAGGATTGGGTACGCGTTAGGGTAAGGTTTAGGGATGGGGTTAGGTTTACGTTTAGGTCTAGGGTTAAGTATAGCAAACGGTATGGTTTAGGGTACAGGTGAGTGTGAGGAAAATGGTTACGGTCAGGGTACCTGTTAGGGCACGGGTAGTGTTAGTGTATGTGTTAGGGTTAGGGTACGGGTTAGGGTAATGTGTAGGTTTGACGATAGGTTTAAGTTTAGGGCTAGGGTTAGGGTTAGCGAACAGGTAAGTTTTATGGTACATGAGTGTACAGAAACGTGTTAGGGTCAAAGTACGTGTGAGGGCATTGCATAATTTTGGTGTATGGGTTAACATTAGGGTACGGGTTAGAGTATGGTGTAGGGTTGGTGTTAGTGATATGTTTAGGGCTAGGGTTACGGTTAGTGAACCAGTAAGGTTTAGGGTACAGGTGAGGGTACGGAAAACTTTTAGCGTCAGGGTATGTGTTAGGACACCAGTTAGTGTTAGTGTACGTGTCAGGATTAGCATACAGTTTAGGGTAAGGTGTCGGGTTGGGGTTAGGGTTAGGTTTAGGGCTAGGCTTAGGGTTAGCGAACGGGTAAGTTGTAGGGTACAGTTGAGGGTAAGGAAAAGCGTTTGTGTCAGGTTATGTGTTAGGAAACGTGTTAGTGTTAATGTATGGTTAGGATTAGGGTATGGGTTAGAGTAATGGTTAGGGTTGACGTTAGGGTTAGGGATAGGCTTAGCGCACGGTTAAGGCTTATGGTACATGTGAGTGTATGGAGACGTGTTAGTGTCAAAGTACGTGTGAGGGCATGGGTTAGTGTTAGTTTAGGGGTGAAAAATAGGATACGGGTTAGAATAAGGTGTAGGGTTGGTGTTAGGGTTAGGTTTAAGTCTAAAGTTATGGTTAGCTAACGATTGGGTTTAGTGTACAGGTGAGGGTATGGAAAAGTGTTAGGGACAGGGTACGTTTCAGGGCACTGGTTAGTGTTAGTGTACGGGTTAGGATTAGGGTATGGGTTAGGATTTTGTGTAGGGTTGTGGATAGTGTTAGGCTTAGACCTAGGGTTAGTGTTAGCGAACAGGTAAGGTTTACGGTACACAGGAGGGTATGGAAACTTGTTAGGGTCAAAGTACATGTGAGGGCATTGCTTAATTTTGGTGTACGGGTTAAGATTAGTGTATGGGTTAGGGTATGCTGTAAGGTTGGTGTTAGCGTTATGTTTAGGGATCGGGCTAGGTTTAGCGAACGGTAAGATTTAGGGTACTGGAGAGGATTCGGAAAAGTGTTAGGGTCAGTGTACGGGTTAGGGAATGGGTTAGTGTTAGTGTACGGGTTAGGATTAGGGTATGGGTTAGGGAAAGGTGTAGGGTTGGGGTTATGTTTAGGTGTAGGGTTGGGGTTAGGGTTAGCGAATAGGTAACATTTAGGGTACAGGTGAGCTTATGGAAAGGAGTTAGGGTCAGGGTTCATGGTAGTGCACAGGTTATTGTTAGTGTATGGATTCGGATTAGGGTACGGGTTAGGGTTAAGTGTAGGGTTGGGGATATGGTGACGTTTAGACATAGGGTTAGGGTAAGCGAATGGTAAGATTTAGGGTACAGGAGTGGGTATGAAAAGTGTTAGGTTCTGGGTACGTGTTAGGGCATGGATTAGTGTTAGTGTACGGGTAAGGATTAGGATATGGGTTAGGGAAATGGGTAGGGTTGGTGTCATGGTTAGGGTTAGGGCCAGGGTTAGAGTTAGAGAACGGGTAAGGTTTACGGTACACGGGAGGGTACGGAAACGTGTTAGTGTCAAAGTACATGTGAGGGCATGCGTTAGTTTTTTTGTACGGGTTAAGTTTAGTGTACGGGTTAGGGTATGCTGTAGGGTTGGTGTTAGCGTTATGTTCAGGGCTAGGGTTAGGGTTAGCGAACGGTAAGATTTAGGGTACAGTAGAGGATACGGAAAAGTGTTAGGGTTAGGGTACGTGTTAGGGCATGGGTTAGTGCTAGTGTATGGGTTGGGATTAGGGTACGGGTTAGGGTAAGTGGTAGGGTTGTGGTTAGGTTTAGGGCTAAGGCTAGGGCTAGGGTTAGGGTTAGCGAATGGGTAAGATTAATGGTACAGGTGACGGTACGGAAAAGTGTTAGGGTCAGGGTACCTGTCGGGGCATGGCTTAGTAGTAGTATACTGGTTAGGATTAGGATACGGTTTGGGTAAGGTTCAGGGATGGGATTAGGGGTAGCTTTATAACTAGGGTTAGGGTTAACAAAATGTCAGGTTTAGGGTACAGGTGATGGTACAGAAAAGTTTTAGGGTTAGTGTATGTGTTAGGACACGTGTCAGTGTTAGTGTATGGCTTAGGATTAGCATACTGGTTAGGGAAAGGTGTACGGTTGGGGTTTGGTCTAGGTTTAGGGCTAGGGTTAGGGTTAGAGAACGGTAAGGTTTAGGGTACATGTGAGGTTACGGAAAAGTGTTAGGGTCAGGGTACGTGTTAGGGCAGGGGTTAGTGTGGGTTTACAGGTTAGGATTAGGGTATGGTTTAGGGTAATTGGTAGGGTTGGCATTATGGTTAGTGTTAGGGGTAGGGTTAAGTTTAGTTGAATGGGTAAGGTTTAGGTTACAGGTGAGTGTACGGTAATGTTTTTAGTGTCAAAGTAAGTGTGCGGGAATCGGTTAGTGTTAGTGTATGCATTAAGAGTAGTGTACGTGATAGGGTAATGTGTAGGGTTGTAGTTAGATTTAGCTTTAGGGCTATGGCTATGGTTAGCGAACGGTAAGATTTAGGGTACAGGAGAGAGTAGGGTAAAGAGTTAGGGGCACGGTACGTGTCAGGGCATGGATTAGTGTTTGTGTACCGGTTAGGATTATGGTACGGTTAGCCTAAGGTTTTGGGTTGTTGTTACGGCTTGGTTTACGGGTATGTTTCGGGTTAGCGAACGGTAAAGTATAGGGTATAGGTGAGGGTACAGAAAAGTGTTAGGGTAAGGATACGTTTCAGGACATGGATTAGTATTAGTGAACTTGTTAGGATTACGGTATGGGTTAGGGTAATGGGTAGGGTTGGGTTTAGGGTTAGGTTTAGGGCGATGGTTAGGGTTAGCGAAATGTAGGTTTACGTTACAGGTGATAGTCCAGAAATGTGTTAGGATCAGGGAACATGTTAGGGCACGGATTAGTGTTAGTGTACTGGTTAGGATTGGGTACGCGTTAGGGTAAGGTTTAGGGATGGGGTTAGGTTTACGTTTAGGTCTAGGGTTAAGTATAGCAAACGGTATGGTTTAGGGTACAGGTGAGTGTGAGGAAAATGGTTACGGTCAGGGTACCTGTTAGGGCACGGGTAGTGTTAGTGTATGTGTTAGGGTTAGGGTACGGGTTAGGGTAATGTGTAGGTTTGACGATAGGTTTAAGTTTAGGGCTAGGGTTAGGGTTAGCGAACAGGTAAGTTTTATGGTACATGAGTGTACAGAAACGTGTTAGGGTCAAAGTACGTGTGAGGGCATTGCATAATTTTGGTGTATGGGTTAACATTAGGGTACGGGGTAGAGTATGGTGTAGGGTTAGTGTTAGTGATATGTTTAGGGCTAGGGTTACGGTTAGTGAACCAGTAAGGTTTAGGGTACAGGTGAGGGTACGGAAAACTTTTAGCGTCAGGGTATGTGTTAGGACACCAGTTAGTGTTAGTGTACGTGTCAGGATTAGCATACAGTTTAGGGTAAGGTGTCGGGTTGGGGTTAGGGTTAGGTTTAGGGCTAGGCTTAGGGTTAGCGAACGGGTAAGTTGTAGGGTACAGTTGAGGGTAAGGAAAAGCGTTTGTGTCAGGTTATGTGTTAGGAAACGTGTTAGTGTTAATATATGGTTAGGATTAGGGTATGGGTTAGAGTAATGGTTAGGGTTGACGTTAGGGTTAGGGATAGGCTTAGAGCACGGTTAAGGCTTATGGTACATGTGAGTGTATGGAGACGTGTTAGTGTCAAAGTACGTGTGAGGGCATGGGTTAGTGTTAGTGTAGGGGTTAAAAATAGGATACGGGTTAGAATAAGGTGTAGGGTTGGTGTTAGGGTTAGGTTTAAGTCTAAAGTTATGGTTAGCTAACGATTGGGTTTAGTGTACAGGTGAGGGTATGGAAAAGTGTTAGGGACAGGGTACGTTTCAGGGCACTGGTTAGTGTTAGTGTACGGGTTAGGATTAGGGTATGGGTTAGGATTTTGTGTAGGGTTGTGGATAGTGTTAGGCTTAGACCTAGGGTTAGTGTTAGCGAACAGGTAAGGTTTACGGTACACAGGAGGGTATGGAAACTTGTTAGGGTCAAAGTACATGTGAGGGCATTGCTTAATTTTGGTGTACGGGTTAAGATTAGTGTATGGGTTAGGGTATGCTGTAAGGTTGGTGTTAGCGTTATGTTTAGGGATCGGGCTAGGTTTAGCGAACGGTAAGATTTAGGGTACTGGAGAGGATTCGGAAAAGTGTTAGGGTCAGTGTACGGGTTAGGGAATGGGTTAGTGTTAGTGTACGGGTTAGGATTAGGGTATGGGTTAGGGAAAGGTGTAGGGTTGGGGTTATGTTTAGGTGTAGGGTTGGGGTTAGGGTTAGCGAATAGGTAACATTTAGGGTACAGGTGAGCTTATGGAAAGGAGTTAGGGTCAGGGTTCATGGTAGTGCACAGGTTATTGTTAGTGTATGGATTCGGATTAGGGTACGGGTTAGGGTTAAGTGTAGGGTTGGGGATTTGGTGACGTTTAGACATAGGGTTAGGGTAAGCGAATGGTAAGATTTAGGGTACAGGAGTGGGTATGGAAAAGTGTTAGGTTCTGGGTACGTGTTAGGGCATGGATTAGTGTTAGTGTACGGGTAAGGATTAGGGTACGGGTTAGGGAAATGGGTAGGGTTGGTGTTATGGTTAGGGTTAGGGCCAGGGTTAGAGTTAGAGAACGGGTAAGGTTTACGGTACACGGGAGGGTACGGAAACGTGTTAGTGTCAAAGTACATGTGAGGGCATGCGTTAGTTTTTTTGTACGGGTTAAGTTTAGTGGACGGGTTAGGGTATGCTGTAGGGTTGGTGTTAGCGTTATGTTCAGGGCTACGGTTAGGGTTAGCGAACGGTAAGATTTAGGGTACAGTAGAGGATACAGAAAAGTGTTTGGGTTAGGGTACGTGTTAGGGCATGGGTTAGTGTTAGTGTATGGGTTGGGATTAGGGTACGGGTTAGGGTAAGTGGTAGGGTTGTGGTTAGGTTTAGGGCTATGGCTAGGGCTAGGGTTAGGGTTAGCGAATGGATAAGATTAATGGTACAGGTGACGGTACGGAAAAGTGTTAGGGTCAGGGTACCTGTCGGGGCATGGCTTAGTAGTAGTATACTGGTTAGGATTAGGATACGGTTTGGGTAAGGTTCAGGGATGGGATTAGGGGTAGCTTTATAACTAGGGTTAGGGTTAACAAAATGTCAGGTTTAGGGTACAGGTGATGGTACAGAAAAGTTTTAGGGTTAGTGTATGTGTTAGGACACGTGTCAGTGTTAGTGTATGGCTTAGGATTAGCATACTGGTTAGGGAAAGGTGTACGGTTGGGGTTTGGTCTAGGTTTAGGGCTAGGGTTAGGGTTAGAGAACGGTAAGGTTTAGGGTACATGTGAGGTTACGGAAAAGTGTTAGGGTCAGGGTACGTGTTAGGGCAGGGGTTAGTGTGGGTTTACAGGTTAGGATTAGGGTATGGTTTAGGGTAATTGGTAGGGTTGGCATTATGGTTAGTGTTAGGGGTAGGGTTAAGTTTAGTTGAATGGGTAAGGTTTAGGTTACAGGTGAGTGTACGGTAATGTTTTTAGTGTCAAAGTAAGTGTGCGGGAATCGGTTAGTGTTAGTGTATGCATTAAGAGTAGTGTACGTGATAGGGTAATGTGTAGGGTTGTAGTTAGATTTAGCTTTAGGGCTATGGCTATGGTTAGCGAACGGTAAGATTTAGGGTACAGGAGAGAGTAGGGTAAAGAGTTAGGGGCACGGTACGTGTCAGGGCATGGATTAGTGTTTGTGTACCAGTTAGGATTATGGTACGGTTAGCCTAAGGTTTTGGGTTGTTGTTACGGCTTGGTTTACGGGTATGTTTCGGGTTAGCGAACGGTAAAGTATAGGGTATAGGTGAGGGTACAGAAAAGTGTTAGGTTAAGGATACGTTTCAGGACATGGATTAGTATTAGTGAACTTGTTAGGATTACGGTATGGGTTAGGGTAATGGGTAGGGTTGGGTTTAGGGTTAGGTTTAGGGCGATGGTTAGGGTTAGCGAAATGTAGGTTTACGTTACAGGTGATGGTCCAGAAATGTGTTAGGATCAGGGAACATGTTAGGGCACGGATTAGTGTTAGTGTACTGGTTAGGATTGGGTACGCGTTAGGGTAAGGTTTAGGGATGGGGTTAGGTTTACGTTTAGGTCTAGGGTTAAGTATAGCAAACGGTATGGTTTAGGGTACAGGTGAGTGTGAGGAAAATGGTTACGGTCAGGGTACCTGTTAGGGCACGGGTAGTGTTAGTGTATGTGTTAGGGTTAGGGTACGGGTTAGGGTAATGTGTAGGTTTGACGATAGGTTTAAGTTTAGGGCTAGGGTTAGGGTTAGCGAACAGGTAAGTTTTATGGTACATGAGTGTACAGAAACGTGTTAGGGTCAAAGTACGTGTGAGGGCATTGCATAATTTTGGTGTATGGGTTAACATTAGGGTACGGGGTAGAGTATGGTGTAGGGTTAGTGTTAGTGATATGTTTAGGGCTAGGGTTACGGTTAGTGAACCAGTAAGGTTTAGGGTACAGGTGAGGGTACGGAAAACTTTTAGCGTCAGGGTATGTGTTAGGACACCAGTTAGTGTTAGTGTACGTGTCAGGATTAGCATACAGTTTAGGGTAAGGTGTCGGGTTGGGGTTAGGGTTAGGTTTAGGGCTAGGCTTAGGGTTAGCGAACGGGTAAGTTGTAGGGTACAGTTGAGGGTAAGGAAAAGCGTTTGTGTCAGGTTATGTGTTAGGAAACGTGTTAGTGTTAATATATGGTTAGGATTAGGGTATGGGTTAGAGTAATGGTTAGGGTTGACGTTAGGGTTAGGGATAGGCTTAGAGCACGGTTAAGGCTTATGGTACATGTGAGTGTATGGAGACGTGTTAGTGTCAAAGTACGTGTGAGGGCATGGGTTAGTGTTAGTGTAGGGGTTAAAAATAGGATACGGGTTAGAATAAGGTGTAGGGTTGGTGTTAGGGTTAGGTTTAAGTCTAAAGTTATGGTTAGCTAACGATTGGGTTTAGTGTACAGGTGAGGGTATGGAAAAGTGTTAGGGACAGGGTACGTTTCAGGGCACTGGTTAGTGTTAGTGTACGGGTTAGGATTAGGGTATGGGTTAGGATTTTGTGTAGGGTTGTGGATAGTGTTAGGCTTAGACCTAGGGTTAGTGTTAGCGAACAGGTAAGGTTTACGGTACACAGGAGGGTATGGAAACTTGTTAGGGTCAAAGTACATGTGAGGGCATTGCTTAATTTTGGTGTACGGGTTAAGATTAGTGTATGGGTTAGGGTATGCTGTAAGGTTGGTGTTAGCGTTATGTTTAGGGATCGGGCTAGGTTTAGCGAACGGTAAGATTTAGGGTACTGGAGAGGATTCGGAAAAGTGTTAGGGTCAGTGTACGGGTTAGGGAATGGGTTAGTGTTAGTGTACGGGTTAGGATTAGGGTATGGGTTAGGGAAAGGTGTAGGGTTGGGGTTATGTTTAGGTGTAGGGTTGGGGTTAGGGTTAGCGAATAGGTAACATTTAGGGTACAGGTGAGCTTATGGAAAGGAGTTAGGGTCAGGGTTCATGGTAGTGCACAGGTTATTGTTAGTGTATGGATTCGGATTAGGGTACGGGTTAGGGTTAAGTGTAGGGTTGGGGATATGGTGACGTTTAGACATAGGGTTAGGGTAAGCGAATGGTAAGATTTAGGGTACAGGAGTGGGTATGGAAAAGTGTTAGGTACTGGGTACGTGTTAGGGCATGGATTAGTGTTAGTGTACGGGTAAGGATTAGGGTACGGGTTAGGGAAATGGGTAGGGTTGGTGTTATGGTTAGGGTTAGGGCCAGGGTTAGAGTTAGAGAACGGGTAAGGTTTACGGTACACGGGAGGGTACGGAAACGTGTTAGTGTCAAAGTACATGTGAGGGCATGCGTTAGTTTTTTTGTACGGGTTAAGTTTAGTGGACGGGTTAGGGTATGCTGTAGGGTTGGTGTTAGCGTTATGTTCAGGGCTACGGTTAGGGTTAGCGAACGGTAAGATTTAGGGTACAGTAGAGGATACGGAAAAGTGTTTGGGTTAGGGTACGTGTTAGGGCATGGGTTAGTGTTAGTGTATGGGTTGGGATTAGGGTACGGGTTAGGGTAAGTGGTAGGGTTGTGGTTAGGTTTAGGGCTATGGCTAGGGCTAGGGTTAGGGTTAGCGAATGGATAAGATTAATGGTACAGGTGACGGTACGGAAAAGTGTTAGGGTCAGGGTACCTGTCGGGGCATGGCTTAGTAGTAGTATACTGGTTAGGATTAGGATACGGTTTGGGTAAGGTTCAGGGATGGGATTAGGGGTAGCTTTATAACTAGGGTTAGGGTTAACAAAATGTCAGGTTTAGGGTACAGGTGATGGTACAGAAAAGTTTTAGGGTTAGTGTATGTGTTAGGACACGTGTCAGTGTTAGTGTATGGCTTAGGATTAGCATACTGGTTAGGGAAAGGTGTACGGTTGGGGTTTGGTCTAGGTTTAGGGCTAGGGTTAGGGTTAGAGAACGGTAAGGTTTAGGGTACATGTGAGGTTACGGAAAAGTGTTAGGGTCAGGGTACGTGTTAGGGCAGGGGTTAGTGTGGGTTTACAGGTTAGGATTAGGGTATGGTTTAGGGTAATTGGTAGGGTTGGCATTATGGTTAGTGTTAGGGGTAGGGTTAAGTTTAGTTGAATGGGTAAGGTTTAGGTTACAGGTGAGTGTACGGTAATGTTTTTAGTGTCAAAGTAAGTGTGCGGGAATCGGTTAGTGTTAGTGTATGCATTAAGAGTAGTGTACGTGATAGGGTAATGTGTAGGGTTGTAGTTAGATTTAGCTTTAGGGCTATGGCTATGGTTAGCGAACGGTAAGATTTAGGGTACAGGAGAGAGTAGGGTAAAGAGTTAGGGGCACGGTACGTGTCAGGGCATGGATTAGTGTTTGTGTACCGGTTAGGATTATGGTACGGTTAGCCTAAGGTTTTGGGTTGTTGTTACGGCTTGGTTTACGGGTATGTTTCGGGTTAGCGAACGGTAAAGTATAGGGTATAGGTGAGGGTACAGAAAAGTGTTAGGGTAAGGATACGTTTCAGGACATGGATTAGTATTAGTGAACTTGTTAGGATTACGGTATGGGTTAGGGTAATGGGTAGGGTTGGGTTTAGGGTTAGGTTTAGGGCGATGGTTAGGGTTAGCGAAATGTAGGTTTACGTTACAGGTGATAGTCCAGAAATGTGTTAGGATCAGGGAACATGTTAGGGCACGGATTAGTGTTAGTGTACTGGTTAGGATTGGGTACGCGTTAGGGTAAGGTTTAGGGATGGGGTTAGGTTTACGTTTAGGTCTAGGGTTAAGTATAGCAAACGGTATGGTTTAGGGTACAGGTGAGTGTGAGGAAAATGGTTACGGTCAGGGTACCTGTTAGGGCACGGGTAGTGTTAGTGTATGTGTTAGGGTTAGGGTACGGGTTAGGGTAATGTGTAGGTTTGACGATAGGTTTAAGTTTAGGGCTAGGGTTAGGGTTAGCGAACAGGTAAGTTTTATGGTACATGAGTGTACAGAAACGTGTTAGGGTCAAAGTACGTGTGAGGGCATTGCATAATTTTGGTGTATGGGTTAACATTAGGGTACGGGTTAGAGTATGGTGTAGGGTTGGTGTTAGTGATATGTTTAGGGCTAGGGTTACGGTTAGTGAACCAGTAAGGTTTAGGGTACAGGTGAGGGTACGGAAAACTTTTAGCGTCAGGGTATGTGTTAGGACACCAGTTAGTGTTAGTGTACGTGTCAGGATTAGCATACAGTTTAGGGTAAGGTGTCGGGTTGGGGTTAGGGTTAGGTTTAGGGCTAGGCTTAGGGTTAGCGAACGGGTAAGTTGTAGGGTACAGTTGAGGGTAAGGAAAAGCGTTTGTGTCAGGTTATGTGTTAGGAAACGTGTTAGTGTTAATGTATGGTTAGGATTAGGGTATGGGTTAGAGTAATGGTTAGGGTTGACGTTAGGGTTAGGGATAGGCTTAGCGCACGGTTAAGGCTTATGGTACATGTGAGTGTATGGAGACGTGTTAGTGTCAAAGTACGTGTGAGGGCACGGGTTAGTGTTAGTTTAGGGGTGAAAAATAGGATACGTGTTAGAATAAGGTGTAGGGTTGGTGTTAGGGTTAGGTTTAAGTCTAAAGTTATGGTTAGCTAACGATTGGGTTTAGTGTACAGGTGAGGGTATGGAAAAGTGTTAGGGACAGGGTACGTTTCAGGGCACTGGTTAGTGTTAGTGTACGGGTTAGGATTAGGGTATGGGTTAGGATTTTGTGTAGGGTTGTGGATAGTGTTAGGCTTAGACCTAGGGTTAGTGTTAGCGAACAGGTAAGGTTTACGGTACACAGGAGGGTATGGAAACTTGTTAGGGTCAAAGTACATGTGAGGGCATTGCTTAATTTTGGTGTACGGGTTAAGATTAGTGTATGGGTTAGGGTATGCTGTAAGGTTGGTGTTAGCGTTATGTTTAGGGATCGGGCTAGGTTTAGCGAACGGTAAGATTTAGGGTACTGGAGAGGATTCGGAAAAGTGTTAGGGTCAGTGTACGGGTTAGGGAATGGGTTAGTGTTAGTGTACG
The DNA here is from genome assembly GCF_964165515.1 of Mesoplodon bidens. Lineage (NCBI taxonomy): Eukaryota > Metazoa > Chordata > Mammalia > Artiodactyla > Ziphiidae > Mesoplodon > Mesoplodon bidens. Next base: position 3,000,435 of record NC_138181.1, read on the forward strand.
GGTTAGGATTAGGGTATGGGTTAGGGAAAGGTGTAGGGTTGGGGTTATGTTTAGGTGTAGGGTTGGGGTTAGGGTTAGCGAATAGGTAACATTTAGGGTACAGGTGAGCTTATGGAAAGGAGTTAGGGTCAGGGTTCATGGTAGTGCACAGGTTATTGTTAGTGTATGGATTCGGATTAGGGTACGGGTTAGGGTTAAGTGTAGGGTTGGGGATATGGTGACGTTTAGACATAGGGTTAGGGTAAGCGAATGGTAAGATTTAGGGTACAGGAGTGGGTATGGAAAAGTGTTAGGTTCTGGGTACGTGTTAGGGCATGGATTAGTGTTAGTGTACGGGTAAGGATTAGGATATGGGTTAGGGAAATGGGTAGGGTTGGTGTTATGGTTAGGGTTAGGGCCAGGGTTAGAGTTAGAGAACGGGTAAGGTTTACGGTACACGGGAGGGTACGGAAACGTGTTAGTGTCAAAGTACATGTGAGGGCATGCGTTAGTTTTTTTGTACGGGTTAAGTTTAGTGGACGGGTTAGGGTATGCTGTAGGGTTGGTGTTAGCGTTATGTTCAGGGCTAGGGTTAGGGTTAGCGAACGGTAAGATTTAGGGTACAGTAGAGGATACGGAAAAGTGTTAGGGTTAGGGTACGTGTTAGGGCATGGGTTAGTGTTAGTGTATGGGTTGGGATTAGGGTACGGGTTAGGGTAAGTGGTAGGGTTGTGGTTAGGTTTAGGGCTAAGGCTAGGGCTAGGGTTAGGGTTAGCGAATGGGTAAGATTAATGGTACAGGTGACGGTACGGAAAAGTGTTAGGGTCAGGGTACCTGTCGGGGCATGGCTTAGTAGTAGTATACTGGTTAGGATTAGGATACGGTTTGGGTAAGGTTCAGGGATGGGATTAGGGGTAGCTTTATAACTAGGGTTAGGGTTAACAAAATGTCAGGTTTAGGGTACAGGTGATGGTACAGAAAAGTTTTAGGGTTAGTGTATGTGTTAGGACACGTGTCAGTGTTAGTGTATGGCTTAGGATTAGCATACTGGTTAGGGAAAGGTGTACGGTTGGGGTTCGGTCTAGGTTTAGGGCTAGGGTTAGGGTTAGAGAACGGTAAGGTTTAGAGTACATGTGAGGTTACGGAAAAGTGTTAGGGTCAGGGTACGTGTTAGGGCAGGGGTTAGTGTGGGTTTACAGGTTAGGATTAGGGTATGGTTTAGGGTAATTGGTAGGGTTGGCGTTATGTTTAGTGTTAGGGGTAGGGTTAAGTTTAGTTGAATGGGTAAGGTTTAGGTTACAGGTGAGTGTACGGTAATGTTTTAGTGTCATAGTAAGTGTGCGGGAATCGGTTAGTGTTAGTGTACGCATTAAGAGTAGTGTACATGATAGGGTAATGTGTAGGGTTGTAGTTAGATTTAGCTTTAGGGCTATGGTTATGGTTAGCGAACGGTAAGATTTAGGGTACAGGAGAGAGTAGGGTAAAGAGTTAGGGGCACGGTACGTGTCAGGGCATGGATTAGTGTTTGTGTACCGGTTAGGATTATGGTACGGTTAGCCTAAGGTTTTGGGTTGTTGTTACGGCTTGGTTTACGGGTATGTTTCGGGTTAGCGAACGGTAAAGTATAGGGTATAGGTGAGGGTACAGAAAAGTGTTAGGTTAAGGATACGTTTCAGGACATGGATTAGTATTAGTGAACTTGTTAGGATTACGGTATGAGTTAGGGTAATGGGTAGGGTTGGGTTTAGGGTTAGGTTTAGGGCGATGGTTAGGGTTAGCGAAATGTAGGTTTACGTTACAGGTGATGGTCCAGAAATGTGTTAGGATCAGGGTACATGTTAGGGCACGGATTAGTGTTAGTGTACTGGTTAGGATTGGGTACGCGTTAGGGTAAGGTTTAGGGATGGGGTTAGGTTTACGTTTAGGTCTAGGGTTAAGTATAGCAAACGGTATGGTTTAGGGTACAGGTGAGTGTGAGGAAAATGGTTACTGTCAGGGTACCTGTTAGGGCACGGGTAGTGTTAGTGTATGTGTTAGGGTTAGGGTACGGGTTAGGGTAATGTGTAGGTTTGACGATAGGTTTAAGTTTAGGGCTAGGGTTAGGGTTAGCGAACAGGTAAGTTTTATGGTACATGAGTGTACAGAAACGTGTTAGGGTCAAAGTACGTGTGAGGGCATTGCATAATTTTGGTGTATGGGTTAACATTAGGGTACGGGTTAGAGTATGGTGTAGGGTTGGTGTTAGTGATATGTTTAGGGCTAGGGTTACGGTTAGTGAACCAGTAAGGTTTAGGGTACAGGTGAGGGTACGGAAAACTTTTAGCGTCAGGGTATGTGTTAGGACACCAGTTAGTGTTAGTGTACGTGTCAGGATTAGCATACAGTTTAGGGTAAGGTGTTGGGTTGGGGTTAGGGTTAGGTTTAGGGCTAGGCTTAGGGTTAGCGAACGGGTAAGTTGTAGGGTACAGTTGAGGGTAAGGAAAAGCGTTTGTGTCAGGTTATGTGTTAGGAAACGTGTTAGTGTTAATGTATGGTTAGGATTAGGGTATGGGTTAGAGTAATGGTTAGGGTTGACGTTAGGGTTAGGGATAGGCTTAGCGCACGGTTAAGGCTTATGGTACATGTGAGTGTATGGAGACGTGTTAGTGTCAAAGTACGTGTGAGGGCATGGGTTAGTGTTAGTGTAGGGGTGAAAAATAGGATACGGGTTAGAATAAGGTGTAGGGTTGGTGTTAGGGTTAGGTTTAAGTCTAAAGTTATGGTTAGCTAACGATTGGGTTTAGTGTACAGGTGAGGGTATGGAAAAGTGTTAGGGACAGGGTACGTTTCAGGGCACTGGTTAGTGTTAGTGTACGGGTTAGGATTAGGGTATGGGTTAGGATTTTGTGTAGGGTTGTGGATAGTGTTAGGCTTAGACCTAGGGTTAGTGTTAGCGAACAGGTAAGGTTTACGGTACACAGGAGGGTATGGAAACTTGTTAGGGTCAAAGTACATGTGAGGGCATTGCTTAATTTTGGTGTACGGGTTAAGATTAGTGTATGGGTTAGGGTATGCTGTAAGGTTGGTGTTAGCGTTATGTTTAGGGATCGGGCTAGGTTTAGCGAACGGTAAGATTTAGGGTACTGGAGAGGATTCGGAAAAGTGTTAGGGTCAGTGTACGGGTTAGGGAATGGGTTAGTGTTAGTGTACGGGTTAGGATTAGGGTATGGGTTAGGGAAAGGTGTAGGGTTGGGGTTATGTTTAGGTGTAGGGTTGGGGTTAGGGTTAGCGAATAGGTAACATTTAGGGTACAGGTGAGCTTATGGAAAGGAGATAGGGTCAGGGTTCATGGTAGTGCACAGGTTATTGTTAGTGTATGGATTCGGATTAGGGTACGGGTTAGGGTTAAGTGTAGGGTTGGGGATATGGTGACGTTTAGACATAGGGTTAGGGTAAGCGAATGGTAAGATTTAGGGTACATGTGAGGTTACGGAAAAGTGTTAGGGTCAGGGCATGGATTAGTGTTTGTGTATGTGTTAAGATTAGGGTACGGGTTAGGGAAATGGGTAGGGTTGGTGTTATGGTTAGGGTTAGGGCCAGGGTTAGAGTTAGAGAACGGGTAAGGTTTACGGTACACGGGAGGGTACGGAAACGTGTTAGTGTCAAAGTACATGTGAGGGCATGTGTTAGTTTTTTTGTACGGGTTAAGTTTAGTGGACGGGTTAGGGTATGCTGTAGGGTTGGTGTTAGCGTTATGTTCAGGGCTAGGGTTAGGGTTAGCGAACGGTAAGATTTAGGGTACAGTAGAGGATACGGAAAAGTGTTAGGGTTAGGGTACGTGTTAGGGCATGGGTTAGTGTTAGTGTATGGGTTGGGATTAGGGTACGGGTTAGGGTAAGTGGTAGGGTTGTGGTTAGGTTTAGGGCTATGGCTAGGGCTAGGGTTAGGGTTAGCGAATGGATAAGATTAATGGTACATGTGACGGTACGGAAAAGTGTTAGGGTCAGGGTACCTGTCAGGGCATGGCTTAGTAGTAGTATACTGGTTAGGATTAGGATACGGTTTGGGTAAGGTTCAGGGATGGGATTAGGGGTAGCTTTATAACTAGGGTTAGGGTTAACAAAATGTCAGGTTTAGGGTACAGGTGATGGTACAGAAAAGTTTTAGGGTTAGTGTATGTGTTAGGACACGTGTCAGTGTTAGTGTATGGCTTAGGATTAGCATACTGTTTAGGGAAAGGTGTACGGTTGGGGTTTGGTCTAGGTTTAGGGCTAGGGTTAGGGTTAGAGAACGGTAAGGTTTAGGGTACATGTGAGGTTACGGAAAAGTGTTAGGGTCAGGGTACGTGTTAGGGCAGGGGTTAGTGTGGGTTTACAGGTTAGGATTAGGGTATGGTTTAGGGTAATTGGTAGGGTTGGCGTTATGTTTAGTGTTAGGGGTAGGGTTAAGTTTAGTTGAATGAGTAAGGTTTAGGTTACAGGTGAGTGTACGGTAATGTTTTTAGTGTCAAAGTAAGTGTGCGGGAATCGGTTAGTGTTAGTGTACGCATTAAGAGTAGTGTACGTGATAGGGTAATGTGTAGGGTTGTAGTTAGATTTAGCTTTAGGGCTATGGTTATGGTTAGCGAACGGTAAGATTTAGGGTACAGGAGAGAGTAGGGTAAAGAGTTAGGGGCACGGTACGTGTCAGGGCATGGATTAGTGTTTGTGTACCGGTTAGGATTATGGTACGGTTAGCCTAAGGTTTTGGGTTGTTGTTACGGCTTGGTTTACGGGTATGTTTCGGGTTAGCGAACGGTAAAGTATAGGGTATAGGTGAGGGTACAGAAAAGTGTTAGGTTAAGGATACGTTTCAGGACATATATTAGTATTAGTGAACTTGATAGGATTACGGTATGGGTTAGGGTAATGGGTAGGGTTGGGTTTAGGGTTAGGTTTAGGGCGATGGTTAGGGTTAGCGAAATGTAGGTTTACGTTACAGGTGATGGTCCAGAAATGTGTTAGGATCAGGGAACATGTTAGGGCACGGATTAGTGTTAGTGTACTGGTTAGGATTGGGTACGCGTTAGGGTAAGGTTTAGGGATGGGGTTAGGTTTACGTTTAGGTCTAGGGTTAAGTATAGCAAACGGTATGGTTTAGGGTACAGGTGAGTGTGAGGAAAATGGTTACGGTCAGGGTACCTGTTAGGGCACGGGTAGTGTTAGTGTATGTGTTAGGGTTAGGGTACGGGTTAGGGTAATGTGTAGGTTTGACGATAGGTTTAAGTTTAGGGCTAGGGTTAGGGTTAGCGAACAGGTAAGTTTTATGGTACATGAGTGTACAGAAACGTGTTAGGGTCAAAGTACGTGTGAGGGCATTGCATAATTTTGGTGTATGGGTTAACATTAGGGTACGGGTTAGAGTATGGTGTAGGGTTGGTGTTAGTGATATGTTTAGGGCTAGGGTTACGGTTAGTGAACCAGTAAGGTTTAGGGTACAGGTGAGTGTACGGAAAACTTTTAGCGTCAGGGTATGTGTTAGGACACCAGTTAGTGTTAGTGTACGTGTCAGGATTAGCATACAGTTTAGGGTAAGGTGTCGGGTTGGGGTTAGGGTTAGGTTTAGGGCTAGGCTTAGGGTTAGCGAACGGGTAAGTTGTAGGGTACAGTTGAGGGTAAGGAAAAGCGTTTGTGTCAGGTTATGTGTTAGGAAACGTGTTAGTGTTAATGTATGGTTAGGATTAGGGTATGGGTTAGAGTAATGGTTAGGGTTGACGTTAGGGTTAGGGATAGGCTTAGCGCACGGTTAAGGCTTATGGTACATGTGAGTGTATGGAGACGTGTTAGTGTCAAAGTACGTGTGAGGGCATGGGTTAGTGTTAGTGTAGGGGTGAAAAATAGGATACGGGTTAGAATAAGGTGTAGGGTTGGTGTTAGGGTTAGGTTTAAGTCTAAAGTTATGGTTAGCTAACGATTGGGTTTAGTGTACAGGTGAGGGTATGGAAAAGTGTTAGGGACAGGGTACGTTTCAGGGCACTGGTTAGTGTTAGTGTACGGGTTAGGATTAGGGTATGGGTTAGGATTTTGTGTAGGGTTGTGGATAGTGTTAGGCTTAGACCTAGGGTTAGTGTTAGCGAACAGGTAAGGTTTACGGTACACAGGAGGGTATGGAAACTTGTTAGGGTCAAAGTACATGTGAGGGCATTGCTTAATTTTGGTGTACGGGTTAAGATTAGTGTATGGGTTAGGGTATGCTGTAAGGTTGGTGTTAGCGTTATGTTTAGGGATCGGGCTAGGTTTAGCGAACGGTAAGATTTAGGGTACTGGAGAGGATTCGGAAAAGTGTTAGGGTCAGTGTACGGGTTAGGGAATGGGTTAGTGTTAGTGTACGGGTTAGGATTAGGGTATGGGTTAGGGAAAGGTGTAGGGTTGGGGTTATGTTTAGGTGTAGGGTTGGGGTTAGGGTTAGCGAATAGGTAACATTTAGGGTACAGGTGAGCTTATGGAAAGGAGTTAGGGTCAGGGTTCATGGTAGTGCACAGGTTATTGTTAGTGTATGGATTCGGATTAGGGTACGGGTTAGGGTTAAGTGTAGGGTTGGGGATATGGTGACGTTTAGACATAGGGTTAGGGTAAGCGAATGGTAAGATTTAGGGTACAGGAGTGGGTATGGAAAAGTGTTAGGTTCTGGGTACGTGTTAGGGCATGGATTAGTGTTAGTGTACGGGTAAGGATTAGGGTACGGGTTAGGGAAATGGGTAGGGTTGGTGTTATGGTTAGGGTTAGGGCCAGGGTTAGAGTTAGAGAACGGGTAAGGTTTACGGTACACGGGAGGGTACGGAAACGTGTTAGTGTCAAAGTACATGTGAGGGCATGCGTTAGTTTTTTTGTACGGGTTAAGTTTAGTGGACGGGTTAGGGTATGCTGTAGGGTTGGTGTTAGCGTTATGTTCAGGGCTAGGGTTAGGGTTAGCGAACGGTAAGATTTAGGGTACAGTAGAGGATACGGAAAAGTGTTAGGGTTAGGGTACGTGTTAGGGCATGGGTTAGTGTTAGTGTATGGGTTGGGATTAGGGTACGGGTTAGGGTAAGTGGTAGGGTTGTGGTTAGGTTTAGGGCTATGGCTAGGGCTAGGGTTAGGGTTAGCGAATGGATAAGATTAATGGTACATGTGACGGTACGGAAAAGTGTTAGGGTCAGGGTACCTGTCAGGGCATGGCTTAGTAGTAGTATACTGGTTAGGATTAGGATACGGTTTGGGTAAGGTTCAGGGATGGGATTAGGGGTAGCTTTATAACTAGGGTTAGGGTTAACAAAATGTCAGGTTTAGGGTACAGGTGATGGTACAGAAAAGTTTTAGGGTTAGTGTATGTGTTAGGACACGTGTCAGTGTTAGTGTATGGCTTAGGATTAGCATACTGGTTAGGGAAAGGTGTACGGTTGGGGTTTGGTCTAGGTTTAGGGCTAGGGTTAGGGTTAGAGAACGGTAAGGTTTAGGGTACATGTGAGGTTACGGAAAAGTGTTAGGGTCAGGGTACGTGTTAGGGCAGGGGTTAGTGTGGGTTTACAGGTTAGGATTAGGGTATGGTTTAGGGTAATTGGTAGGGTTGGCGTTATGTTTAGTGTTAGGGGTAGGGTTAAGTTTAGTTGAATGGGTAAGGTTTAGGTTACAGGTGAGTGTACGGTAATGTTTTTAGTGTCAAAGTAAGTGTGCGGGAATCGGTTAGTGTTAGTGTACGCATTAAGAGTAGTGTACGTGATAGGGTAATGTGTAGGGTTGTAGTTAGATTTAGCTTTAGGGCTATGGTTATGGTTAGCGAACGGTAAGATTTAGGGTACAGGAGAGAGTAGGGTAAAGAGTTAGGGGCACGGTACGTGTCAGGGCATGGATTAGTGTTTGTGTACCGGTTAGGATTATGGTACGGTTAGCCTAAGGTTTTGGGTTGTTGTTACGGCTTGGTTTACGGGTATGTTTCGGGTTAGCGAACGGTAAAGTATAGGGTATAGGTGAGGGTACAGAAAAGTGTTAGGTTAAGGATACGTTTCAGGACATGGATTAGTATTAGTGAACTTGTTAGGATTACGGTATGGGTTAGGGTAATGGGTAGGGTTGGGTTTAGGGTTAGGTTTAGGGCGATGGTTAGGGTTAGCGAAATGTAGGTTTACGTTACAGGTGATGGTCCAGAAATGTGTTAGGATCAGGGAACATGTTAGGGCACGGATTAGTGTTAGTGTACTGGTTAGGATTGGGTACGCGTTAGGGTAAGGTTTAGGGATGGGGTTAGGTTTACGTTTAGGTCTAGGGTTAACTATAGCAAACGGTATGGTTTAGGGTACAGGTGAGTGTGAGGAAAATGGTTACGGTCAGGGTACCTGTTAGGGCACGGGTAGTGTTAGTGTATGTGTTAGGGTTAGGGTACGGGTTAGGGTAATGTGTAGGTTTGACGATAGGTTTAAGTTTAGGGCTAGGGTTAGGGTTAGCGAACAGGTAAGTTTTATGGTACATGAGTGTACAGAAACGTGTTAGGGTCAAAGTACGTGTGAGGGCATTGCATAATTTTGGTGTATGGGTTAACATTAGGGTACGGGTTAGAGTATGGTGTAGGGTTGGTGTTAGTGATATGTTTAGGGCTAGGGTTACGGTTAGTGAACCAGTAAGGTTTAGGGTACAGGTGAGGGTACGGAAAACTTTTAGCGTCAGGGTATGTGTTAGGACACCAGTTAGTGTTAGTGTACGTGTCAGGATTAGCATACAGTTTAGGGTAAGGTGTCGGGTTGGGGTTAGGGTTAGGTTTAGGGCTAGGCTTAGGGTTAGTGTACGGGTAAGTTGTAGGGTACAGTTGAGGGTAAGGAAAAGCGTTTGTGTCAGGTTATGTGTTAGGAAACGTGTTAGTGTTAATGTATGGTTAGGATTAGGGTATGGGTTAGAGTAATGGTTAGGGTTGACGTTAGGGTTAGGGATAGGCTTAGCGCACGGTTAAGGCTTATGGTACATGTGAGTGTATGGAGACGTGTTAGTGTCAAAGTACGTGTGAGGGCATGGGTTAGTGTTAGTGTAGGGGTGAAAAATAGGATACGGGTTAGAATAAGGTGTAGGGTTGGTGTTAGGGTTAGGTTTAAGTCTAAAGTTATGGTTAGCTAACGATTGGGTTTAGTGTACAGGTGAGGGTATGGAAAAGTGTTAGGGACAGGGTACGTTTCAGGGCACTGGTTAGTGTTAGTGTATGGGTTAGGATTAGGGTATGGGTTAGGATTTTGTGTAGGGTTGTGGATAGTGTTAGGCTTAGACCTAGGGTTAGTGTTAGCGAACAGGTAAGGTTTACGGTACACAGGAGGGTATGGAAACTTGTTAGGGTCAAAGTACATGTGAGGGCATTGCTTAATTTTGGTGTACGGGTTAAGATTAGTGTATGGGTTAGGGTATGCTGTAAGGTTGGTGTTAGCGTTATGTTTAGGGATCGGGCTAGGTTTAGCGAACGGTAAGATTTAGGGTACTGGAGAGGATTCGGAAAAGTGTTAGGGTCAGTGTACGGGTTAGGGAATGGGTTAGTGTTAGTGTACGGGTTAGGATTAGGGTATGGGTTAGGGAAAGGTGTAGGGTTGGGGTTATGTTTAGGTGTAGGGTTGGGGTTAGGGTTAGCGAATAGGTAACATTTAGGGTACAGGTGAGCTTATGGAAAGGAGTTAGGGTCAGGGTTCATGGTAGTGCACAGGTTATTGTTAGTGTATGGATTCGGATTAGGGTACGGGTTAGGGTTAAGTGTAGGGTTGGGGATATGGTGACGTTTAGACATAGGGTTAGGGTAAGCGAATGGTAAGATTTAGGGTACATGTGAGGTTACGGAAAAGTGTTAGGGTCAGGGCATGGATTAGTGTTTGTGTATGTGTTAAGATTAGGGTACGGGTTAGGGAAATGGGTAGGGTTGGTGTTATGGTTAGGGTTAGGGCCAGGGTTAGAGTTAGAGAACGGGTAAGGTTTACGGTACACGGGAGGGTACGGAAACGTGTTAGTGTCAAAGTACATGTGAGGGCATGCGTTAGTTTTTTTGTACGGGTTAAGTTTAGTGGACGGGTTAGGGTATGCTGTAGGGTTGGTGTTAGCGTTATGTTCAGGGCTAGGGTTAGGGTTAGCGAACGGTAAGATTTAGGGTACAGTAGAGGATACGGAAAAGTGTTAGGGTTAGGGTACGTGTTAGGGCATGGGTTAGTGTTAGTGTATGGGTTGGGATTAGGGTACGGGTTAGGGTAAGTGGTAGGGTTGTGGTTAGGTTTAGGGCTATGGCTAGGGCTAGGGTTAGGGTTAGCGAATGGATAAGATTAATGGTACATGTGACGGTACGGAAAAGTGTTAGGGTCAGGGTACCTGTCAGGGCATGGCTTAGTAGTAGTATACTGGTTAGGATTAGGATACGGTTTGGGTAAGGTTCAGGGATGGGATTAGGGGTAGCTTTATAACTAGGTTTAGGGTTAACAAAATGTCAGGTTTAGGGTACAGGTGATGGTAGAGAAAAGTTTTAGGGTTAGTGTATGTGTTAGGACACGTGTCAGTGTTAGTGTATGGCTTAGGATTAGCATACTGGTTAAGGAAAGGTGTACGGTTGGGCTTTGGTCTAGGTTTAGGGCTAGGGTTAGGGTTAGAGAACGGTAAGGTTTAGGGTACATGTGAGGTTACGGAAAAGTGTTAGGGTCAGGGTACGTGTTAGGGCAGGGGTTAGTGTGGGTTTACAGGTTAGGATTAGGGTATGGTTTAGGGTAATTGGTAGGGTTGGCGTTATGTTTAGTGTTAGGGGTAGGGTTAAGTTTAGTTGAATGGGTAAGGTTTAGGTTACAGGTGAGTGTACGGTAATGTTTTTAGTGTCAAAGTAAGTGTGCGGGAATCGGTTAGTGTTAGTGTACGCATTAAGAGTAGTGTACGTGATAGGGTAATGTGTAGGGTTGTAGTTAGATTTAGCTTTAGGGCTATGGTTATGGTTAGCGAACGGTAAGATTTAGGGTACAGGAGAGAGTAGGGTAAAGAGTTAGGGGCACGGTACGTGTCAGGGCATGGATTAGTGTTTGTGTACCGGTTAGGATTATGGTACGGTTAGCCTAAGGTTTTGGGTTGTTGTTATGGCTTGGTTTACGGGTATGTTTCGGGTTAGCGAACGGTAAAGTATAGGGTATAGGTGAGGGTACAGAAAAGTGTTAGGGTAAGGATACGTTTCAGGACATGGATTAGTATTAGTGAACTTGTTAGGATTACGGTATGGGTTAGGGTAATGGGTAGGGTTGGGTTTAGGGTTAGGTTTAGGGCGATGGTTAGGGTTAGCGAAATGTAGGTTTACGTTACAGGTGATGGTCCAGAAATGTGTTAGGATCAGGGAACATGTTAGGGCACGGATTAGTGTTAGTGTACTGGTTAGGATTGGGTACGCGTTAGGGTAAGGTTTAGGGATGGGGTTAGGTTTACGTTTAGGTCTAGGGTTAAGTATAGCAAACGGTATGGTTTAGGGTACAGGTGAGTGTGAGGAAAATGGTTACGGTCAGGGTACCTGTTAGGGCACGGGTAGTGTTAGTGTATGTGTTAGGGTTAGGGTACGGGTTAGGGTAATGTGTAGGTTTGACGATAGGTTTAAGTTTAGGGCTAGGGTTAGGGTTAGCGAACAGGTAAGTTTTATGGTACATGAGTGTACAGAAACGTGTTAGGGTCAAAGTACGTGTGAGGGCATTGCATAATTTTGGTGTATGGGTTAACATTAGGGTACGGGTTAGAGTATGGTGTAGGGTTGGTGTTAGTGATATGTTTAGGGCTAGGGTTACGGTTAGTGAACCAGTAAGGTTTAGGGTACAGGTGAGGGTACGGAAAACTTTTAGCGTCAGGGTATGTGTTAGGACACCAGTTAGTGTTAGTGTACGTGTCAGGATTAGCATACAGTTTAGGGTAAGGTGTCGGGTTGGGGTTAGGGTTAGGTTTAGGGCTAGGCTTAGGGTTAGCGTACGGGTAAGTTGTAGGGTACAGTTGAGGGTAAGGAAAAGCGTTTGTGTCAGGTTATGTGTTAGGAAACGTGTTAGTGTTAATGTATGGTTAGGATTAGGGTATGGGTTAGAGTAATGGTTAGGGTTGACGTTAGGGTTAGGGATAGGCTTAGCGCACGGTTAAGGCTTATGGTACATGTGAGTGTATGGAGACGTGTTAGTGTCAAAGTACGTGTGAGGGCATGGGTTAGTGTTAGTGTAGGGGTGAAAAATAGGATACGGGTTAGAATAAGGTGTAGGGTTGGTGTTAGGGTTAGGTTTAAGTCTAAAGTTATGGTTAGCTAACGATTGGGTTTAGTGTACAGGTGAGGGTATGGAAAAGTGTTAGGGACAGGGTACGTTTCAGGGCACTGGTTAGTGTTAGTGTACGGGTTAGGATTAGGGTATGGGTTAGGATTTTGTGTAGGGTTGTGGATAGTGTTAGGCTTAGACCTAGGGTTAGTGTTAGCGAACAGGTAAGGTTTACGGTACACAGGAGGGTATGGAAACTTGTTAGGGTCAAAGTACATGTGAGGGCATTGCTTAATTTTGGTGTACGGGTTAAGATTAGTGTATGGGTTAGGGTATGCTGTAAGGTTGGTGTTAGCGTTATGTTTAGGGATCGGGCTAGGTTTAGCGAACGGTAAGATTTAGGGTACTGGAGAGGATTCGGAAAAGTGTTAGGGTCAGTGTACGGGTTAGGGAATGGGTTAGTGTTAGTGTACGGGTTAGGATTAGGGTATGGGTTAGGGAAAGGTGTAGGGTTGGGGTTATGTTTAGGTGTAGGGTTGGGGTTAGGGTTAGCGAATAGGTAACATTTAGGGTACAGGTGAGCTTATGGAAAGGAGTTAGGGTCAGGGTTCATGGTAGTGCACAGGTTATTGTTAGTGTATGGATTCGGATTAGGGTACGGGTTAGGGTTAAGTGTAGGGTTGGGGATATGGTGACGTTTAGACATAGGGTTAGGGTAAGCGAATGGTAAGATTTAGGGTACAGGAGTGGGTATGGAAAAGTGTTAGGTTCTGGGTACGTGTTAGGGCATGGATTAGTGTTAGTGTACGGGTAAGGATTAGGGTACGGGTTAGGGAAATGGGTAGGGTTGGTGTTATGGTTAGGGTTAGGGCCAGGGTTAGAGTTAGAGAACGGGTAAGGTTTACGGTACACGGGAGGGTACGGAAACGTGTTAGTGTCAAAGTACATGTGAGGGCATGCGTTAGTTTTTTTGTACGGGTTAAGTTTAGTGTACGGGTTAGGGTATGCTGTAGGGTTGGTGTTAGCGTTATGTTCAGGGCTAGGGTTAGGGTTAGCGAACGGTAAGATTTAGGGTACAGTAGAGGATACGGAAAAGTGTTAGGGTTAGGGTACGTGTTAGGGCATGGGTTAGTGTTAGTGTATGGGTTGGGATTAGGGTACGGGTTAGGGTAAGTGGTAGGGTTGTGGTTAGGTTTAGGGCTAAGGCTAGGGCTAGGGTTAGGGTTAGCGAATGGGTAAGATTAATGGTACAGGTGACGGTACGGAAAAGTGTTAGGGTCAGGGTACCTGTCGGGGCATGGCTTAGTAGTAGTATACTGGTTAGGATTAGGATACGGTTTGGGTAAGGTTCAGGGATGGGATTAGGGGTAGCTTTATAACTAGGGTTAGGGTTAACAAAATGTCAGGTTTAGGGTACAGGTGATGGTACAGAAAAGTTTTAGGGTTAGTGTATGTGTTAGGACACGTGTCAGTGTTAGTGTATGGCTTAGGATTAGCATACTGGTTAGGGAAAGGTGTACGGTTGGGGTTCGGTCTAGGTTTAGGGCTAGGGTTAGGGTTAGAGAACGGTAAGGTTTAGAGTACATGTGAGGTTACGGAAAAGTGTTAGGGTCAGGGTACGTGTTAGGGCAGGGGTTAGTGTGGGTTTACAGGTTAGGATTAGGGTATGGTTTAGGGTAATTGGTAGGGTGGGCGTTATGGTTAGTGTTAGGGGTAGGGTTAAGTTTATTTGAATGGGTAAGGTTTAGGTTACAGGTGAGTGTACGGTAATGTTTTAGTGTCAAAGTAAGTGTGCGGGAATCGGTTAGTGTTAGTGTACGCATTAAGAGTAGTGTACATGATAGGGTAATGTGTAGGGTTGTAGTTAGATTTAGCTTTAGGGCTATGGTTATGGTTAGCGAACGGTAAGATTTAGGGTACAGGAGAGAGTAGGGTAAAGAGTTAGGGGCACGGTACGTGTCAGGGCATGGATTAGTGTTTGTGTACCGGTTAGGATTATGGTACGGTTAGCCTAAGGTTTTGGGTTGTTGTTACGGCTTGGTTTACGGGTATGTTTCGGGTTAGCGAACGGTAAAGTATAGGGTATAGGTGAGGGTACAGAAAAGTGTTAGGGTAAGGATACGTTTCAGGACATGGATTAGTATTAGTGAACTTGTTAGGATTACGGTATGGGTTAGGGTAATGGGTAGGGTTGGGTTTAGGGTTAGGTTTAGGGCGATGGTTAGGGTTAGCGAAATGTAGGTTTACGTTACAGGTGATGGTCCAGAAATGTGTTAGGATCAGGGTACATGTTAGGGCACGGATTAGTGTTAGTGTACTGGTTAGGATTGGGTACGCGTTAGGGTAAGGTTTAGGGATGGGGTTAGGTTTACGTTTAGGTCTAGGGTTAAGTATAGCAAACGGTATGGTTTAGGGTACAGGTGAGTGTGAGGAAAATGGTTACGGTCAGGGTACCTGTTAGGGCACGAGTAGTGTTAGTGTATGTGTTAGGGTTAGGGTACGGGTTAGGGTAATGTGTAGGTTTGACGATAGGTTTAAGTTTAGGGCTAGGGTTAGGGTTAGCGAACAGGTAAGTTTTATGGTACATGAGTGTACAGAAACGTGTTAGGGTCAAAGTACGTGTGAGGGCATTGCATAATTTTGGTGTATGGGTTAACATTAGGGTACGGGTTAGAGTATGGTGTAGGGTTGGTGTTAGTGATATGTTTAGGGCTAGGGTTACGGTTAGTGAACCAGTAAGGTTTAGGGTACAGGTGAGGGTACGGAAAACTTTTAGCGTCAGGGTATGTGTTAGGACACCAGTTAGTGTTAGTGTACGTGTCAGGATTAGCATACAGTTTAGGGTAAGGTGTCGGGTTGGGGTTAGGGTTAGGTTTAGGGCTAGGCTTAGGGTTAGCGAACGGGTAAGTTGTAGGGTACAGTTGAGGGTAAGGAAAAGCGTTTGTGTCAGGTTATGTGTTAGGAAACGTGTTAGTGTTAATGTATGGTTAGGATTAGGGTATGGGTTAGAGTAATGGTTAGGGTTGACGTTAGGGTTAGGGATAGGCTTAGCGCACGGTTAAGGCTTATGGTACATGTGAGTGTATGGAGACGTGTTAGTGTCAAAGTACGTGTGAGGGCATGGGTTAGTGTTAGTTTAGGGGTGAAAAATAGGATACGGGTTAGAATAAGGTGTAGGGTTGGTGTTAGGGTTAGGTTTAAGTCTAAAGTTATGGTTAGCTAACGATTGGGTTTAGTGTACAGGTGAGGGTATGGAAAAGTGTTAGGGACAGGGTACGTTTCAGGGCACTGGTTAGTGTTAGTGTACGGGTTAGGATTAGGGTATGGGTTAGGATTTTGTGTAGGGTTGTGGATAGTGTTAGGCTTAGACCTAGGGTTAGTGTTAGCGAACAGGTAAGGTTTACAGTACACAGGAGGGTATGGAAACTTGTTAGGGTCAAAGTACATGTGAGGGCATTGCTTAATTTTGGTGTACGGGTTAAGATTAGTGTATGGGTTAGGGTATGCTGTAAGGTTGGTGTTAGCATTATGTTTAGGGATCGGGCTAGGTTTAGCGAACGGTAAGATTTAGGGTACTGGAGAGGATTCGGAAAAGTGTTAGGGTCAGTGTACGGGTTAGGGAATGGGTTAGTGTTAGTGTACGGGTTAGGATTAGGGTATGGGTTAGGGAAAGGTGTAGGGTTGGGGTTATGTTTAGGTGTAGGGTTGGGGTTAGGGTTAGCGAATAGGTAACATTTAGGGTACAGGTGAGCTTATGGAAAGGAGTTAGGGTCAGGGTTCATGGTAGTGCACAGGTTATTGTTAGTGTATGGATTCGGATTAGGGTACGGGTTAGGGTTAAGTGTAGGGTTGGGGATATGGTGACGTTTAGACATAGGGTTAGGGTAAGCGAATGGTAAGATTTAGGGTACAGGAGTGGGTATGGAAAAGTGTTAGGTTCTGGGTACGTGTTAGGGCATGGATTAGTGTTAGTGTACGGGTAAGGATTAGGGTACGGGTTAGGGAAATGGGTAGGGTTGGTGTTATGGTTAGGGTTAGGGCCAGGGTTAGAGTTAGAGAACGGGTAAGGTTTACGGTACACGGGAGGGTACGGAAACGTGTTAGTGTCAAAGTACATGTGAGGGCATGCGTTAGTTTTTTTGTACGGGTTAAGTTTAGTGTACGGGTTAGGGTATGCTGTAGGGTTGGTGTTAGCGTTATGTTCAGGGCTAGGGTTAGGGTTAGCGAACGGTAAGATTTAGGGTACAGTAGAGGATACGGAAAAGTGTTAGGGTTAGGGTACGTGTTAGGGCATGGGTTAGTGTTAGTGTATGGGTTGGGATTAGGGTACGGGTTAGGGTAAGTGGTAGGGTTGTGGTTAGGTTTAGGGCTAAGGCTAGGGCTACGGTTAGGGTTAGTGAATGGGTAAGATTAATGGTACAGGTGACGGTACGGAAAAGTGTTAGGGTCAGGGTACCTGTCGGGGCATGGCTTAGTAGTAGTATACTGGTTAGGATTAGGATACGGTTTGGGTAAGGTTCAGGGATGGGATTAGGGGTAGCTTTATAACTAGGGTTAGGGTTAACAAAATGTCAGGTTTAGGGTACAGGTGATGGTACAGAAAAGTTTTAGGGTTAGTGTATGTGTTAGGACACGTGTCAGTGTTAGTGTATGGCTTAGGATTAGCATACTGGTTAGGGAAAGGTGTACGGTTGGGGTTTGGTCTAGGTTTAGGGCTAGGGTTAGGGTTAGAGTACGGTAAGGTTTAGAGTACATGTGAGGTTACGGAAAAGTGTTAGGGTCAGGGTACGTGTTAGGGCAGGGGTTAGTGTGGGTTTACAGGTTAGGATTAGGGTATGGTTTAGGGTAATTGGTAGGGTTGGCGTTATGGTTAGTGTTAGGGGTAGGGTTAAGTTTAGTTGAATGGGTAAGGTTTAGGTTACAGGTGAGTGTACGGTAATGTTTTAGTGTCAAAGTAAGTGTGCGGGAATCGGTTAGTGTTAGTGTACGCATTAAGAGTAGTGTACGTGATAGGGTAATGTGTAGGGTTGTAGTTAGATTTAGCTTTAGGGCTATGGTTATTGTTAGCGAACGGTAAGATTTAGGGTACAGGAGAGAGTAGGGTAAAGAGTTAGGGGCACGGTACGTGTCAGGGCATGGATTAGTGTTTGTGTACCGGTTAGGATTATGGTACGGTTAGCCTAAGGTTTTGGGTTGTTGTTACGGCTTGGTTTACGGGTATGTTTCGGGTTAGCGAAAGGTAAAGTATAGGGTATAGGTGAGGGTACAGAAAAGTGTTAGGGTAAGGATACGTTTCAGGACTTGGATTAGTATTAGTGAACTTGTTAGGATTACGGTATGGGTTAGGGTAATGGGTAGGGTTGGGTTTAGGGTTAGGTTTAGGGCGATGGTTAGGGTTAGCGAAATGTAGGTTTACGTTACAGGTGATGGTCCAGAAATGTGTTAGGATCAGGGAACATGTTAGGGCACGGATTAGTGTTAGTGTACTGGTTAGGATTGGGTACGCGTTAGGGTAAGGTTTAGGGATGGGGTTAGGTTTACGTTTAGGTCTAGGGTTAAGTATAGCAAACGGTATGGTTTAGGGTACAGGTGAGTGTGAGGAAAATGGTTACGGTCAGGGTACCTGTTAGGGCACGGGTAGTGTTAGTGTATGTGTTAGGGTTAGGGTACGGGTTAGGGTAATGTGTAGGTTTGACGATAGGTTTAAGTTTAGGGCTAGGGTTAGGGTTAGCGAACAGGTAAGTTTTATGGTACATGAGTGTACAGAAACGTGTTAGGGTCAAAGTATGTGTGAGGGCATTGCATAATTTTGGTGTATGGGTTAACATTAGGGTACGGGTTAGAGTATGGTGTAGGGTTGGTGTTAGTGATATGTTTAGGGCTAGGGTTACGGTTAGTGAACCAGTAAGGTTTAGGGTACAGGTGAGGGTACGGAAAACTTTTAGCGTCAGGGTATGTGTTAGGACACCAGTTAGTGTTAGTGTACGTGTCAGGATTAGCATACAGTTTAGGGTAAGGTGTCGGGTTGGGGTTAGGGTTAGGTTTAGGGCTAGGCTTAGGGTTAGCCAACGGGTGAGTTGTAGGGTACAGTTGAGGGTAAGGAAAAGCGTTTGTGTCAGGTTATGTGTTAGGAAACGTGTTAGTGTTAATGTATGGTTAGGATTAGGGTATGGGTTAGAGTAATGGTTAGGGTTGACGTTAGGGTTAGGGATAGGCTTAGCGCACGGTTAAGGCTTATGGTACATGTGAGTGTATGGAGACGTGTTAGTGTCAAAGTACGTGTGAAGGCATGGGTTAGTGTTAGTGTAGGGGTGAAAAATAGGATACGGGTTAGAATAAGGTGTAGGGTTGGTGTTAGGGTTAGGTTTAAGTCTAAAGTTATGGTTAGCTAACGATTGGGTTTAGTGTACAGGTGAGGGTATGGAAAAGTGTTAGGGACAGGGTACGTTTCAGGGCACTGGTTAGTGTTAGTGTACGGGTTAGGATTAGGGTATGGGTTAGGATTTTGTGTAGGGTTGTGGATAGTGTTAGGCTTAGACCTAGGGTTAGTGTTAGCGAACAGGTAAGGTTTACGGTACACAGGAGGGTATGGAAACTTGTTAGGGTCAAAGTACATGTGAGGGCATTGCTTAATTTTGGTGTACGGATTAAGATTAGTGTATGGGTTAGGGTATGCTGTAAGGTTGGTGTTAGCGTTATGTTTAGGGATCGGGCTAGGTTTAGCGAACGGTAAGATTTAGGGTACTGGAGAGGATTCGGAAAAGTGTTAGGGTCAGTGTACGGGTTAGGGAATGGGTTAGTGTTAGTGTACGGGTTAGGATTAGGGTATGGGTTAGGGAAAGGTGTAGGGTTGGGGTTATGTTTAGGTGTAGGGTTGGGGTTAGGGTTAGCGAATAGGTAACATTTAGGGTACAGGTGAGCTTATGGAAAGGAGTTAGGGTCAGGGTTCATGGTAGTGCACAGGTTATTGTTAGTGTATGGATTCGGATTAGGGTACGGGTTAGGGTTAAGTGTAGGGTTGGGGATATGGTGACGTTTAGACATAGGGTTAGGGTAAGCGAATGGTAAGATTTAGGGTACAGGAGTGGGTATGGAAAAGTGTTAGGTTCTGGGTACGTGTTAGGGCATGGATTAGTGTTAGTGTATGGGTAAGGATTAGGGTACGGGTTAGGGAAATGGGTAGGGTTGGTGTTATGGTTAGGGTTAGGGCCAGGGTTAGAGTTAGAGAACGGGTAAGGTTTACGGTACACGGGAGGGTACGGAAACGTGTTAGTGTCAAAGTACATGTGAGGGCATGCGTTAGTTTTTTTGTACGGGTTAAGTTTAGTGGACGGGTTAGGGTATGCTGTAGGGTTGGTGTTAGCGTTATGTTCAGGGCTAGGGTTAGGGTTAGCGAACGGTAAGATTTAGGGTACAGTAGAGGATACGGAAAAGTGTTAGGGTTAGGGTACGTGTTAGGGCATGGGTTAGTGTTAGTGTATGGGTTGGGATTAGGGTACGGGTTAGGGTAAGTGGTAGGGTTGTGGTTAGGTTTAGGGCTAAGGCTAGGGCTAGGGTTAGGGTTAGCGAATGGGTAAGATTAATGGTACAGGTGACGGTACGGAAAAGTGTTAGGGTCAGGGTACCTGTCGGGGCATGGCTTAGTAGTAGTATACTGGTTAGGATTAGGATACGGTTTGGGTAAGGTTCAGGGATGGGATTAGGGGTAGCTTTATAACTAGGGTTAGGGTTAACAAAATGTCAGGTTTAGGGTACAGGTGATGGTACAGAAAGGTTTTAGGGTTAGTGTATGTGTTAGGACACGTGTCAGTGTTAGTGTATGGCTTAGGATTAGCATACTGGTTAGGGAAAGGTGTACGGTTGGGGTTTGGTCTAGGTTTAGGGCTAGGGTTAGGTTTAGAGAACGGTAAGGTTTAGAGTACATGTGAGGTTACGGAATAGTGTTAGGGTCAGGGTACGTGTTAGGGCAGGGGTTAGTGTGGGTTTACAGGTTAGGATTAGGGTATGGTTTAGGGTAATTGGTAGGGTTGGCGTTATGTTTAGTGTTAGGGGTAGGGTTAAGTTTAGTTGAATGGGTAAGGTTTAGGTTACAGGTGAGTGTACGGTAATGTTTTAGTGTCATAGTAAGTGTGCGGGAATCGGTTAGTGTTAGTGTACGCATTAAGAGTAGTGTACATGATAGGGTAATGTGTAGGGTTGTAGTTAGATTTAGCTTTAGGGCTATGGTTATGGTTAGCGAACGGTAAGATTTAGGGTACAGGAGAGAGTAGGGTAAAGAGTTAGGGGCACGGTACGTGTCAGGGCATGGATTAGTGTTTGTGTACCGGTTAGGATTATGGTACGGTTAGCCTAAGGTTTTGGGTTGTTGTTACGGCTTGGTTTACGGGTATGTTTCGGGTTAGCGAACGGTAAAGTATAGGGTATAGGTGAGGGTACAGAAAAGTGTTAGGTTAAGGATACGTTTCAGGACATGGATTAGTATTAGTGAACTTGTTAGGATTACGGTATGAGTTAGGGTAATGGGTAGGGTTGGGTTTAGGGTTAGGTTTAGGGCGATGGTTAGGGTTAGCGAAATGTAGGTTTACGTTACAGGTGATGGTCCAGAAATGTGTTAGGATCAGGGTACATGTTAGGGCACGGATTAGTGTTAGTGTACTGGTTAGGATTGGGTACGCGTTAGGGTAAGGTTTAGGGATGGGGTTAGGTTTACGTTTAGGTCTAGGGTTAAGTATAGCAAACGGTATGGTTTAGGGTACAGGTGAGTGTGAGGAAAATGGTTACTGTCAGGGTACCTGTTAGGGCACGGGTAGTGTTAGTGTATGTGTTAGGGTTAGGGTACGGGTTAGGGTAATGTGTAGGTTTGACGATAGGTTTAAGTTTAGGGCTAGGGTTAGGGTTAGCGAACAGGTAAGTTTTATGGTACATGAGTGTACAGAAACGTGTTAGGGTCAAAGTACGTGTGAGGGCATTGCATAATTTTGGTGTATGGGTTAACATTAGGGTACGGGTTAGAGTATGGTGTAGGGTTGGTGTTAGTGATATGTTTAGGGCTAGGGTTACGGTTAGTGAACCAGTAAGGTTTAGGGTACAGGTGAGGGTACGGAAAACTTTTAGCGTCAGGGTATGTGTTAGGACACCAGTTAGTGTTAGTGTACGTGTCAGGATTAGCATACAGTTTAGGGTAAGGTGTCGGGTTGGGGTTAGGGTTAGGTTTAGGGCTAGGCTTAGGGTTAGCGAACGGGTAAGTTGTAGGGTACAGTTGAGGGTAAGGAAAAGCGTTTGTGTCAGGTTATGTGTTAGGAAACGTGTTAGTGTTAATGTATGGTTAGGATTAGGGTATGGGTTAGAGTAATGGTTAGGGTTGACGTTAGGGTTAGGGATAGGCTTAGCGCACGGTTAAGGCTTATGGTACATGTGAGTGTATGGAGACGTGTTAGTGTCAAAGTACGTGTGAGGGCATGGGTTAGTGTTAGTGTAGGGGTGAAAAATAGGATACGGGTTAGAATAAGGTGTAGGGTTGGTGTTAGGGTTAGGTTTAAGTCTAAAGTTATGGTTAGCTAACGATTGGGTTTAGTGTACAGGTGAGGGTATGGAAAAGTGTTAGGGACAGGGTACGTTTCAGGGCACTGGTTAGTGTTAGTGTACGGGTTAGGATTAGGGTATGGGTTAGGATTTTGTGTAGGGTTGTGGATAGTGTTAGGCTTAGACCTAGGGTTAGTGTTAGCGAACAGGTAAGGTTTACGGTACACAGGAGGGTATGGAAACTTGTTAGGGTCAAAGTACATGTGAGGGCATTGCTTAATTTTGGTGTACGGGTTAAGATTAGTGTATGGGTTAGGGTATGCTGTAAGGTTGGTGTTAGCGTTATGTTTAGGGATCGGGCTAGGTTTAGCGAACGGTAAGATTTAGGGTACTGGAGAGGATTCGGAAAAGTGTTAGGGTCAGTGTACGGGTTAGGGAATGGGTTAGTGTTAGTGTAAGGGTTAGGATTAGGGTATGGGTTAGGGAAAGGTGTAGGGTTGGGGTTATGTTTAGGTGTAGGGTTGGGGTTAGGGTTAGCGAATAGGTAACATTTAGGGTACAGGTGAGCTTATGGAAAGGAGTTAGGGTCAGGGTTCATGGTAGTGCAAAGGTTATTGTTAGTGTATGGATTCGGATTAGGGTATGGGTTAGGGTTAAGTGTAGGGTTGGGGATATGGTGACGTTTAGACATAGGGTTAGGGTAAGCGAATGGTAAGATTTAGGGTACAGGAGTGGGTATGGAAAAGTGTTAGGTTCTGGGTACGTGTTAGGGCATGGATTAGTGTTAGTGTACGGGTAAGGATTAGGGTACGGGTTAGGGAAATGGGTAGGGTTGGTGTTATGGTTAGGGTTAGGGCCAGGGTTAGAGTTAGAGAACGGGTAAGGTTTACGGTACACGGGAGGGTACGGAAACGTGTTAGTGTCAAAGTACATGTGAGGGCATGCGTTAGTTTTTTTGTACGGGTTAAGTTTAGTGGACGGGTTAGGGTATGCTGTAGGGTTGGTGTTAGCGTTATGTTCAGGGCTAGGGTTAGGGTTAGCGAACGGTAAGATTTAGGGTACAGTAGAGGATACGGAAAAGTGTTAGGGTTAGGGTACGTGTTAGGGCATGGGTTAGTGTTAGTGTATGGGTTGGGATTAGGGTACGGGTTAGGGTAAGTGGTAGGGTTGTGGTTAGGTTTAGGGCTAAGGCTAGGGCTAGGGTTAGGGTTAGCGAATGGGTAAGATTAATGGTACAGGTGACGGTACGGAAAAGTGTTAGGGTCAGGGTACCTGTCGGGGCATGGCTTAGTAGTAGTATACTGGTTAGGATTAGGATACGGTTTGGGTAAGGTTCAGGGATGGGATTAGGGGTAGCTTTATAACTAGGGTTAGGGTTAACAAAATGTCAGGTTTAGGGTACAGGTGATGGTACAGAAAAGTTTTAGGGTTAGTGTATGTGTTAGGACACGTGTCAGTGTTAGTGTATGGCTTAGGATTAGCATACTGGTTAGGGAAAGGTGTACGGTTGGGGTTTGGTCTAGGTTTAGGGCTAGGGTTAGGTTTAGAGAAC
Organism: Mesoplodon bidens; assembly: GCF_964165515.1. Taxonomy (NCBI): domain Eukaryota; kingdom Metazoa; phylum Chordata; class Mammalia; order Artiodactyla; family Ziphiidae; genus Mesoplodon; species Mesoplodon bidens. The sequence continues at coordinate 3,023,690 of NC_138181.1, forward strand.
GGTAAGGTTTAGAGTACATGTGAGGTTACGGAATAGTGTTAGGGTCAGGGTACGTTTTAGGGCAGGGGTTAGTGTGGGTTTACAGGTTAGGATTAGGGTATGGTTTAGGGTAATTGGTAGGGTTGGCGTTATGTTTAGTGTTAGGGGTAGGGTTAAGTTTAGTTGAATGGGTAAGGTTTAGGTTACAGGTGAGTGTACGGTAATGTTTTAGTGTCATAGTAAGTGTGCGGGAATCGGTTAGTGTTAGTGTACGCATTAAGAGTAGTGTACATGATAGGGTAATGTGTAGGGTTGTAGTTAGATTTAGCTTTAGGGCTATGGTTATGGTTAGCGAACGGTAAGATTTAGGGTACAGGAGAGAGTAGGGTAAAGAGTTAGGGGCACGGTACGTGTCAGGGCATGGATTAGTGTTTGTGTACCGGTTAGGATTATGGTACGGTTAGCCTAAGGTTTTGGGTTGTTGTTACGGCTTGGTTTACGGGTATGTTTCGGGTTAGCGAACGGTAAAGTATAGGGTATAGGTGAGGGTACAGAAAAGTGTTAGGTTAAGGATACGTTTCAGGACATGGATTAGTATTAGTGAACTTGTTAGGATTACGGTATGAGTTAGGGTAATGGGTAGGGTTGGGTTTAGGGTTAGGTTTAGGGCGATGGTTAGGGTTAGCGAAATGTAGGTTTACGTTACAGGTGATGGTCCAGAAATGTGTTAGGATCAGGGTACATGTTAGGGCACGGATTAGTGTTAGTGTACTGGTTAGGATTGGGTACGCGTTAGGGTAAGGTTTAGGGATGGGGTTAGGTTTACGTTTAGGTCTAGGGTTAAGTATAGCAAACGGTATGGTTTAGGGTACAGGTGAGTGTGAGGAAAATGGTTACTGTCAGGGTACCTGTTAGGGCACGGGTAGTGTTAGTGTATGTGTTAGGGTTAGGGTACGGGTTAGGGTAATGTGTAGGTTTGACGATAGGTTTAAGTTTAGGGCTAGGGTTAGGGTTAGCGAACAGGTAAGTTTTATGGTACATGAGTGTACAGAAACGTGTTAGGGTCAAAGTACGTGTGAGGGCATTGCATAATTTTGGTGTATGGGTTAACATTAGGGTACGGGTTAGAGTATGGTGTAGGGTTGGTGTTAGTGATATGTTTAGGGCTAGGGTTACGGTTAGTGAACCAGTAAGGTTTAGGGTACAGGTGAGGGTACGGAAAACTTTTAGCGTCAGGGTATGTGTTAGGACACCAGTTAGTGTTAGTGTACGTGTCAGGATTAGCATACAGTTTAGGGTAAGGTGTCGGGTTGGGGTTAGGGTTAGGTTTAGGGCTAGGCTTAGGGTTAGCGAACGGGTAAGTTGTAGGGTACAGTTGAGGGTAAGGAAAAGCGTTTGTGTCAGGTTATGTGTTAGGAAACGTGTTAGTGTTAATGTATGGTTAGGATTAGGGTATGGGTTAGAGTAATGGTTAGGGTTGACGTTAGGGTTAGGGATAGGCTTAGCGCACGGTTAAGGCTTATGGTACATGTGAGTGTATGGAGACGTGTTAGTGTCAAAGTACGTGTGAGGGCATGGGTTAGTGTTAGTGTAGGGGTGAAAAATAGGATACGGGTTAGAATAAGGTGTAGGGTTGGTGTTAGGGTTAGGTTTAAGTCTAAAGTTATGGTTAGCTAACGATTGGGTTTAGTGTACAGGTGAGGGTATGGAAAAGTGTTAGGGACAGGGTACGTTTCAGGGCACTGGTTAGTGTTAGTGTACGGGTTAGGATTAGGGTATGGGTTAGGATTTTGTGTAGGGTTGTGGATAGTGTTAGGCTTAGACCTAGGGTTAGTGTTAGCGAACAGGTAAGGTTTACGGTACACAGGAGGGTATGGAAACTTGTTAGGGTCAAAGTACATGTGAGGGCATTGCTTAATTTTGGTGTACGGATTAAGATTAGTGTATGGGTTAGGGTATGCTGTAAGGTTGGTGTTAGCGTTATGTTTAGGGATCGGGCTAGGTTTAGCGAACGGTAAGATTTAGGGTACTGGAGAGGATTCGGAAAAGTGTTAGGGTCAGTGTACGGGTTAGGGAATGGGTTAGTGTTAGTGTAAGGGTTAGGATTAGGGTATGGGTTAGGGAAAGGTGTAGGGTTGGGGTTATGTTTAGGTGTAGGGTTGGGGTTAGGGTTAGCGAATAGGTAACATTTAGGGTACAGGTGAGCTTATGGAAAGGAGTTAGTGTCAGGGTTCATGGTAGTGCAAAGGTTATTGTTAGTGTATGGATTCGGATTAGGGTACGGGTTAGGGTTAAGTGTAGGGTTGGGGATATGGTGACGTTTAGACATAGGGTTAGGGTAAGCGAATGGTAAGATTTAGGGTACAGGAGTGGGTATGGAAAAGTGTTAGGTTCTGGGTACGTGTTAGGGCATGGATTAGTGTTAGTGTACGGGTAAGGATTAGGGTACGGGTTAGGGAAATGGGTAGGGTTGGTGTTATGGTTAGGGTTAGGGCCAGGGTTAGAGTTAGAGAACGGGTAAGGTTTACGGTACACGGGAGGGTACGGAAACGTGTTAGTGTCAAAGTACATGTGAGGGCATGCGTTAGTTTTTTTGTACGGGTTAAGTTTAGTGGACGGGTTAGGGTATGCTGTAGGGTTGGTGTTAGCGTTATGTTCAGGGCTAGGGTTAGGGTTAGCGAACGGTAAGATTTAGGGTACAGTAGAGGATACGGAAAAGTGTTAGGGTTAGGGTACGTGTTAGGGCATGGGTTAGTGTTAGTGTATGGGTTGGGATTAGGGTACGGGTTAGGGTAAGTGGTAGGGTTGTGGTTAGGTTTAGGGCTAAGGCTAGGGCTAGGGTTAGGGTTAGCGAATGGGTAAGATTAATGGTACAGGTGACGGTACGGAAAAGTGTTAGGGTCAGGGTACCTGTCGGGGCATGGCTTAGTAGTAGTATACTGGTTAGGATTAGGATACGGTTTGGGTAAGGTTCAGGGATGGGATTAGGGGTAGCTTTATAACTAGGGTTAGGGTTAACAAAATGTCAGGTTTAGGGTACAGGTGATGGTACAGAAAAGTTTTAGGGTTAGTGTATGTGTTAGGACACGTGTCAGTGTTAGTGTATGGCTTAGGATTAGCATACTGGTTAGGGAAAGGTGTACGGTTGGGGTTTGGTCTAGGTTTAGGGCTAGGGTTAGGTTTAGAGAACGGTAAGGTTTAGAGTACATGTGAGGTTACGGAAAAGTGTTAGGGTCAGGGTACGTGTTAGGGCAGGGGTTAGTGTGGGTTTACAGGTTAGGATTAGGGTATGGTTTAGGGTAATTGGTAGGGTTGGCGTTATGTTTAGTGTTAGGGGTAGGGTTAAGTTTAGTTGAATGGGTAAGGTTTAGGTTACAGGTGAGTGTACGGTAATGTTTTAGTGTCATAGTAAGTGTGCGGGAATCGGTTAGTGTTAGTGTACGCATTAAGAGTAGTGTACATGATAGGGTAATGTGTAGGGTTGTAGTTAGATTTAGCTTTAGGGCTATGGTTATGGTTAGCGAACGGTAAGATTTAGGGTACAGGAGAGAGTAGGGTAAAGAGTTAGGGGCACGGTACGTGTCAGGGCATGGATTAGTGTTTGTGTACCGGTTAGGATTATGGTACGGTTAGCCTAAGGTTTTGGGTTGTTGTTACGGCTTGGTTTACGGGTATGTTTCGGGTTAGCGAACGGTAAAGTATAGGGTATAGGTGAGGGTACAGAAAAGTGTTAGGTTAAGGATACGTTTCAGGACATGGATTAGTATTAGTGAACTTGTTAGGATTACGGTATGAGTTAGGGTAATGGGTAGGGTTGGGTTTAGGGTTAGGTTTAGGGCGATGGTTAGGGTTAGCGAAATGTAGGTTTACGTTACAGGTGATGGTCCAGAAATGTGTTAGGATCAGGGTACATGTTAGGGCACGGATTAGTGTTAGTGTACTGGTTAGGATTGGGTACGCGTTAGGGTAAGGTTTAGGGATGGGGTTAGGTTTACGTTTAGGTCTAGGGTTAAGTATAGCAAACGGTATGGTTTAGGGTACAGGTGAGTGTGAGGAAAATGGTTACTGTCAGGGTACCTGTTAGGGCACGGGTAGTGTTAGTGTATGTGTTAGGGTTAGGGTACGGGTTAGGGTAATGTGTAGGTTTGACGATAGGTTTAAGTTTAGGGCTAGGGTTAGGGTTAGCGAACAGGTAAGTTTTATGGTACATGAGTGTACAGAAACGTGTTAGGGTCAAAGTACGTGTGAGGGCATTGCATAATTTTGGTGTATGGGTTAACATTAGGGTACGGGTTAGAGTATGGTGTAGGGTTGGTGTTAGTGATATGTTTAGGGCTAGGGTTACGGTTAGTGAACCAGTAAGGTTTAGGGTACAGGTGAGGGTACGGAAAACTTTTAGCGTCAGGGTATGTGTTAGGACACCAGTTAGTGTTAGTGTACGTGTCAGGAATAGCATACAGTTTAGGGTAAGGTGTCGGGTTGGGGTTAGGGTTAGGTTTAGGGCTAGGCTTAGGGTTAGCGAACGGGTAAGTTGTAGGGTACAGTTGAGGGTAAGGAAAAGCGTTTGTGTCAGGTTATGTGTTAGGAAACGTGTTAGTGTTAATGTATGGTTAGGATTAGGGTATGGGTTAGAGTAATGGTTAGGGTTGACGTTAGGGTTAGGGATAGGCTTAGCACACGGTTAAGGCTTATGGTACATGTGAGTGTATGGAGACGTGTTAGTGTCAAAGTACGTGTGAGGGCATGGGTTAGTGTTAGTGTAGGGGTGAAAAATAGGATACGGGTTAGAATAAGGTGTAGGGTTGGTGTTAGGGTTAGGTTTAAGTCTAAAGTTATGGTTAGCTAACGATTGGGTTTAGTGTACAGGTGAGGGTATGGAAAAGTGTTAGGGACAGGGTACGTTTCAGGGCACTGGTTAGTGTTAGTGTACGGGTTAGGATTAGGGTATGGGTTAGGATTTTGTGTAGGGTTGTGGATAGTGTTAGGCTTAGACCTAGGGTTAGTGTTAGCGAACAGGTAAGGTTTACGGTACACAGGAGGGTATGGAAACTTGTTAGGGTCAAAGTACATGTGAGGGCATTGCTTAATTTTGGTGTACGGGTTAAGATTAGTGTATGGGTTAGGGTATGCTGTAAGGTTGGTGTTAGCGTTATGTTTAGGGATCGGGCTAGGTTTAGCGAACGGTAAGATTTAGGGTACTGGAGAGGATTCGGAAAAGTGTTAGGGTCAGTGTACGGGTTAGGGAATGGGTTAGTGTTAGTGTACGGGTTAGGATTAGGGTATGGGTTAGGGAAAGGTGTAGGGTTGGGGTTATGTTTAGGTGTAGGGTTGGGGTTAGGGTTAGCGAATAGGTAACATTTAGGGTACAGGTGAGCTTATGGAAAGGAGTTAGGGTCAGGGTTCATGGTAGTGCACAGGTTATTGTTAGTGTATGGATTCGGATTAGGGTACGGGTTAGGGTTAAGTGTAGGGTTGGGGATATGGTGACGTTTAGACATAGGGTTAGGGTAAGCGAATGGTAAGATTTAGGGTACAGGAGTGGGTATGGAAAAGTGTTAGGTTCTGGGTACGTGTTAGGGCATGGATTAGTGTTAGTGTACGGGTAAGGATTAGGGTACGGGTTAGGGAAATGGGTAGGGTTGGTGTTATGGTTAGGGTTAGGGCCAGGGTTAGAGTTAGAGAACGGGTAAGGTTTACGGTACACGGGAGGGTACGGAAACGTGTTAGTGTCAAAGTACATGTGAGGGCATGCGTTAGTTTTTTTGTACGGGTTAAGTTTAGTGGACGGGTTAGGGTATGCTGTAGGGTTGGTGTTAGCGTTATGTTCAGGGCTAGGGTTAGGGTTAGCGAACGGTAAGATTTAGGGTACAGTAGAGGATACGGAAAAGTGTTAGGGTTAGGGTACGTGTTAGGGCATGGGTTAGTGTTAGTGTATGGGTTGGGATTAGGGTACGGGTTAGGGTAAGTGGTAGGGTTGTGGTTAGGTTTAGGGCTATGGCTAGGGCTAGGGTTAGGGTTAGCGAATGGATAAGATTAATGGTACATGTGACGGTACGGAAAAGTGTTAGGGTCAGGGTACCTGTCAGGGCATGGCTTAGTAGTAGTATACTGGTTAGGATTAGGATACGGTTTGGGTAAGGTTCAGGGATGGGATTAGGGGTAGCTTTATAACTAGGGTTAGGGTTAACAAAATGTCAGGTTTAGGGTACAGGTGATGGTACAGAAAAGTTTTAGGGTTAGTGTATGTGTTAGGACACGTGTCAGTGTTAGTGTATGGCTTAGGATTAGCATACTGGTTAGGGAAAGGTGTACGGTTGGGGTTTGGTCTAGGTTTAGGGCTAGGGTTAGGGTTAGAGAACGGTAAGGTTTAGGGTACATGTGAGGTTACGGAAAAGTGTTAGGGTCAGGGTACGTGTTAGGGCAGGGGTTAGTGTGGGTTTACAGGTTAGGATTAGGGTATGGTTTAGGGTAATTGGTAGGGTTGGCGTTATGTTTAGTGTTAGCGGTAGGGTTAAGTTTAGTTGAATGGGTAAGGTTTAGGTTACAGGTGAGTGTACGGTAATGTTTTTAGTGTCAAAGTAAGTGTGCGGGAATCGGTTAGTGTTAGTGTACGCATTAAGAGTAGTGTACGTGATAGGGTAATGTGTAGGGTTGTAGTTAGATTTAGCTTTAGGGCTATGGTTATGGTTAGCGAACGGTAAGATTTAGGGTACAGGAGAGAGTAGGGTAAAGAGTTAGGGGCACGGTACGTGTCAGGGCATGGATTAGTGTTTGTGTACCGGTTAGGATTATGGTACGGTTAGCCTAAGGTTTTGGGTTGTTGTTACGGCTTGGTTTACGGGTATGTTTCGGGTTAGCGAACGGTAAAGTATAGGGTATAGGTGAGGGTACAGAAAAGTGTTAGGTTAAGGATACGTTTCAGGACATATATTAGTATTAGTGAACTTGTTAGGATTACGGTATGGGTTAGGGTAATGGGTAGGGTTGGGTTTAGGGTTAGGTTTAGGGCGATGGTTAGGGTTAGCGAAATGTAGGTTTACGTTACAGGTGATGGTCCAGAAATGTGTTAGGATCAGGGAACATGTTAGGGCACGGATTAGTGTTAGTGTACTGGTTAGGATTGGGTACGCGTTAGGGTAAGGTTTAGGGATGGGGTTAGGTTTACGTTTAGGTCTAGGGTTAAGTATAGCAAACGGTATGGTTTAGGGTACAGGTGAGTGTGAGGAAAATGGTTACGTTCAGGGTACCTGTTAGGGCACGGGTAGTGTTAGTGTATGTGTTAGGGTTAGGGTACGGGTTAGGGTAATGTGTAGGTTTGACGATAGGTTTAAGTTTAGGGCTAGGGTTAGGGTTAGCGAACAGGTAAGTTTTATGGTACATGAGTGTACAGAAACGTGTTAGGGTCAAAGTACGTGTGAGGGCATTGCATAATTTTGGTGTATGGGTTAACATTAGGGTACGGGTTAGAGTATGGTGTAGGGTTGGTGTTAGTGATATGTTTAGGGCTAGGGTTACGGTTAGTGAACCAGTAAGGTTTAGGGTACAGGTGAGGGTACGGAAAACTTTTAGCGTCAGGGTATGTGTTAGGACACCAGTTAGTGTTAGTGTACGTGTCAGGATTAGCATACAGTTTAGGGTAAGGTGTCGGGTTGGGGTTAGGGTTAGGTTTAGGGCTAGGCTTAGGGTTAGCGAACGGGTAAGTTGTAGGGTACAGTTGAGGGTAAGGAAAAGCGTTTGTGTCAGGTTATGTGTTAGGAAACGTGTTAGTGTTAATGTATGGTTAGGATTAGGGTATGGGTTAGAGTAATGGTTAGGGTTGACGTTAGGGTTAGGGATAGGCTTAGCGCACGGTTAAGGCTTATGGTACATGTGAGTGTATGGAGACGTGTTAGTGTCAAAGTACGTGTGAGGGCATGGGTTAGTGTTAGTGTAGGGGTGAAAAATAGGATACGGGTTAGAATAAGGTGTAGGGTTGGTGTTAGGGTTAGGTTTAAGTCTAAAGTTATGGTTAGCTAACGATTGGGTTTAGTGTACAGGTGAGGGTATGGAAAAGTGTTAGGGACAGGGTACGTTTCAGGGCACTGGTTAGTGTTAGTGTACGGGTTAGGATTAGGGTATGGGTTAGGATTTTGTGTAGGGTTGTGGATAGTGTTAGGCTTAGACCTAGGGTTAGTGTTAGCGAACAGGTAAGGTTTACGGTACACAGGAGGGTATGGAAACTTGTTAGGGTCAAAGTACATGTGAGGGCATTGCTTAATTTTGGTGTACGGGTTAAGATTAGTGTATGGGTTAGGGTATGCTGTAAGGTTGGTGTTAGCGTTATGTTTAGGGATCGGGCTAGGTTTAGCGAACGGTAAGATTTAGGGTACTGGAGAGGATTCGGAAAAGTGTTAGGGTCAGTGTACGGGTTAGGGAATGGGTTAGTGTTAGTGTAAGGGTTAGGATTAGGGTATGGGTTAGGGAAAGGTGTAGGGTTGGGGTTATGTTTAGGTGTAGGGTTGGGGTTAGGGTTAGCGAATAGGTAACATTTAGGGTACAGGTGAGCTTATGGAAAGGAGTTAGGGTCAGGGTTCATGGTAGTGCACAGGTTATTGTTAGTGTATGGATTCGGATTAGGGTACGGGTTAGGGTTAAGTGTAGGGTTGGGGATATGGTGACGTTTAGACATAGGGTTAGGGTAAGCGAATGGTAAGATTTAGGGTACATGTGAGGTTACGGAAAAGTGTTAGGGTCAGGGCATGGATTAGTGCTTGTGTATGTGTTAAGATTAGGGTACGGGTTAGGGAAATGGGTAGGGTTGGTGTTATGGTTAGGGTTAGGGCCAGGGTTAGAGTTAGAGAACGGGTAAGGTTTACGGTACACGGGAGGGTACGGAAACGTGTTAGTGTCAAAGTACATGTGAGGGCATGCGTTAGTTTTTTTGTACGGGTTAAGTTTAGAGTACGGGTTAGGGTATGCTGTAGGGTTGGTGTTAGCGTTATGTTCAGGGCTAGGGTTAGGGTTAGCGAACGGTAAGATTTAGGGTACAGTAGAGGATACGGAAAAGTGTTAGGGTTAGGGTACGTGTTAGGGCATGGGTTAGTGTTAGTGTATGGGTTGGGATTAGGGTACGGGTTAGGGTAAGTGGTAGGGTTGTGGTTAGGTTTAGGGCTAAGGCTAGGGCTAGGGTTAGGGTTAGCGAATGGGTAAGATTAATGGTACAGGTGACGGTACGGAAAAGTGTTAGGGTCAGGGTACCTGTCAGGGCATGGCTTAGTAGTAGTATACTGGTTAGGATTAGGATACGGTTTGGGTAAGGTTCAGGGATGGGATTAGGGGTAGCTTTATAACTAGGTTTAGGGTTAACAAAATGTCAGGTTTAGGGTACAGGTGATGGTACAGAAAAGTTTTAGGGTTAGTGTATGTGTTAGGACACGTGTCAGTGTTAGTGTATGGCTTAGGATTAGCATACTGGTTAGGGAAAGGTGTACGGTTGGGGTTTGGTCTAGGTTTAGGGCTAGGGTTAGGGTTAGAGAACGGTAAGGTTTAGAGTACATGTGAGGTTACGGAAAAGTGTTAGGGTCAGGGTACGTGTTAGGGCAGGGGTTAGTGTGGGTTTACAGGTTAGGTTTAGGGTATGGTTTAGGGTAATTGGTAGGGTTGGCGTTATGTTTAGTGTTAGGGGTAGGGTTAAGTTTAGTTGAATGGGTAAGGTTTAGGTTACAGGTGAGTGTACGGTAATGTTTTAGTGTCAAAGTAAGTGTGCGGGAATCGGTTAGTGTTAGTGTACGCATTAAGAGTAGTGTACGTGATAGGGTAATGTGTAGGGTTGTAGTTAGATTTAGCTTTAGGGCTATGGTTATGGTTAGCGAACGGTAAGATTTAGGGTACAGGAGAGAGTAGGGTAAAGAGTTAGGGGCACGGTACGTGTCAGGGCATGGATTAGTGTTTGTGTACCGGTTAGGATTATGGTACGGTTAGCCTAAGGTTTTGGGTTGTTGTTACGGCTTGGTTTACGGGTATGTTTCGGGTTAGCGAACGGTAAAGTATAGGGTATAGGTGAGGGTACAGAAAAGTGTTAGGTTAAGGATACGTTTCAGGACATGGATTAGTATTAGTGAACTTGTTAGGATTACGGTATGAGTTAGGGTAATGGGTAGGGTTGGGTTTAGGGTTAGGTTTAGGGCGATGGTTAGGGTTAGCGAAATGTAGGTTTACGTTACAGGTGATGGTCCAGGAATGTGTTAGGATCAGGGTACATGTTAGGGCACGGATTAGTGTTAGTGTACTGGTTAGGATTGGGTACGCGTTAGGGTAAGGTTTAGGGATGGGGTTAGGTTTACGTTTAGGTCTAGGGTTAAGTATAGCAAACGGTATGGTTTAGGGTACAGGTGAGTGTGAGGAAAATGGTTACGGTCAGGGTACCTGTTAGGGCACGGGTAGTGTTAGTGTATGTGTTAGGGTTAGGGTACGGGTTAGGGTAATGTGTAGGTTTGACGATAGGTTTAAGTTTAGGGCTAGGGTTAGGGTTAGCGAACAGGTAAGTTTTATGGTACATGAGTGTACAGAAACGTGTTAGGGTCAAAGTACGTGTGAGGGCATTGCATAATTTTGGTGTATGGGTTAACATTAGGGTACGGGTTAGAGTATGGTGTAGGGTTGGTGTTAGTGATATGTTTAGGGCTAGGGTTACGGTTAGTGAACCAGTAAGGTTTAGGGTACAGGTGAGGGTACGGAAAACTTTTAGCGTCAGGGTATGTGTTAGGACACCAGTTAGTGTTAGTGTACGTGTCAGGATTAGCATACAGTTTAGGGTAAGGTGTCGGGTTGGGGTTAGGGTTAGGTTTAGGGCTAGGCTTAGGGTTAGCGAACGGGTAAGTTGTAGGGTACAGTTGAGGGTAAGGAAAAGCGTTTGTGTCAGGTTATGTGTTAGGAAACGTGTTAGTGTTAATGTATGGTTAGGATTAGGGTATGGGTTAGAGTAATGGTTAGGGTTGACGTTAGGGTTAGGGATAGGCTTAGCGCACGGTTAAGGCTTATGGTACATGTGAGTGTATGGAGACGTGTTAGTGTCAAAGTACGTGTGAGGGCATGGGTTAGTGTTAGTGTAGGGGTTAAAAATAGGATACGGGTTAGAATAAGGTGTAGGGTTGGTGTTAGGGTTAGGTTTAAGTCTAAAGTTATGGTTAGCTAACGATTGGGTTTAGTGTACAGGTGAGGGTATGGAAAAGTGTTAGGGACAGGGTACGTTTCAGGGCACTGGTTAGTGTTAGTGTACGGGTTAGGATTAGGGTATGGGTTAGGATTTTGTGTAGGGTTGTGGATAGTGTTAGGCTTAGACCTAGGGTTAGTGTTAGCGAACAGGTAAGGTTTACGGTACACAGGAGGGTATGGAAACTTGTTAGGGTCAAAGTACATGTGAGGGCATTGCTTAATTTTGGTGTACGGATTAAGATTAGTGTATGGGTTAGGGTATGCTGTAAGGTTGGTGTTAGCGTTATGTTTAGGGATCGGGCTAGGTTTAGCGAACGGTAAGATTTAGGGTACTGGAGAGGATTCGGAAAAGTGTTAGGGTCAGTGTACGGGTTAGGGAATGGGTTAGTGTTAGTGTACGGGTTAGGATTAGGGTATGGGTTAGGGAAAGGTGTAGGGTTGGGGTTATGTTTAGGTGTAGGGTTGGGGTTAGGGTTAGCGAATAGGTAACATTTAGGGTACAGGTGAGCTTATGGAAAGGAGTTAGGGTCAGGGTTCATGGTAGTGCACAGGTTATTGTTAGTGTATGGATTCGGATTAGGGTACGGGTTAGGGTTAAGTGTAGGGTTGGGGATATGGTGACGTTTAGACATAGGGTTAGGGTAAGCGAATGGTAAGATTTAGGGTACAGGAGTGGGTATGGAAAAGTGTTAGGTTCTGGGTACGTGTTAGGGCATGGATTAGTGTTAGTGTACGGGTAAGGATTAGGGTACGGGTTAGGGAAATGGGTAGGGTTGGTGTTATGGTTAGGGTTAGGGCCAGGGTTAGAGTTAGAGAACGGGTAAGGTTTACGGTACACGGGAGGGTACGGAAACGTGTTAGTGTCAAAGTACATGTGAGGGCATGCGTTAGTTTTTTTGTACGGGTTAAGTTTAGTGGACGGGTTAGGGTATGCTGTAGGGTTGGTGTTAGCGTTATGTTCAGGGCTAGGGTTAGGGTTAGCGAACGGTAAGATTTAGGGTACAGTAGAGGATACGGAAAAGTGTTAGGGTTAGGGTACGTGTTAGGGCATGGGTTAGTGTTAGTGTATGGGTTGGGATTAGGGTACGGGTTAGGGTAAGTGGTAGGGTTGTGGTTAGGTTTAGGGCTATGGCTAGGGCTAGGGTTAGGGTTAGCGAATGGATAAGATTAATGGTACAGGTGACGGTACGGAAAAGTGTTAGGGTCAGGGTACCTGTCAGGGCATGGCTTAGTAGTAGTATACTGGTTAGGATTAGGATACGGTTTGGGTAAGGTTCAGGGATGGGATTAGGGGTAGCTTTATAACTAGGGTTAGGGTTAACAAAATGTCAGGTTTAGGGTACAGGTGATGGTACAGAAAAGTTTTAGGGTTAGTGTATGTGTTAGGACACGTGTCAGTGTTAGTGTATGGCTTAGGATTAGCATACTGGTTAGGGAAAGGTGTACGGTTGGGGTTTGGTCTAGGTTTAGGGCTAGGGTTAGGGTTAGAGAACGGTAAGGTTTAGGGTACATGTGAGGTTACGGAAAAGTGTTAGGGTCAGGGTACGTGTTAGGGCAGGGGTTAGTGTGGGTTTACAGGTTAGGATTAGGGTATGGTTTAGGGTAATTGGTAGGGTTGGCGTTATGTTTAGTGTTAGCGGTAGGGTTAAGTTTAGTTGAATGGGTAAGGTTTAGGTTACAGGTGAGTGTACGGTAATGTTTTTAGTGTCAAAGTAAGTGTGCGGGAATCGGTTAGTGTTAGTGTACGCATTAAGAGTAGTGTACGTGATAGGGTAATGTGTAGGGTTGTAGTTAGATTTAGCTTTAGGGCTATGGTTATGGTTAGCGAACGGTAAGATTTAGGGTACAGGAGAGAGTAGGGTAAAGAGTTAGGGGCACGGTACGTGTCAGGGCATGGATTAGTGTTTGTGTACCGGTTAGGATTATGGTACGGTTAGCCTAAGGTTTTGGGTTGTTGTTACGGCTTGGTTTACGGGTATGTTTCGGGTTAGCGAACGGTAAAGTATAGGGTATAGGTGAGGGTACAGAAAAGTGTTAGGTTAAGGATACGTTTCAGGACATATATTAGTATTAGTGAACTTGTTAGGATTACGGTATGGGTTAGGGTAATGGGTAGGGTTGGGTTTAGGGTTAGGTTTAGGGCGATGGTTAGGGTTAGCGAAATGTAGGTTTACGTTACAGGTGATGGTCCAGAAATGTGTTAGGATCAGGGAACATGTTAGGGCACGGATTAGTGTTAGTGTACTGGTTAGGATTGGGTACGCGTTAGGGTAAGGTTTAGGGATGGGGTTAGGTTTACGTTTAGGTCTAGGGTTAAGTATAGCAAACGGTATGGTTTAGGGTACAGGTGAGTGTGAGGAAAATGGTTACGGTCAGGGTACCTGTTAGGGCACGGGTAGTGTTAGTGTATGTGTTAGGGTTAGGGTACGGGTTAGGGTAATGTGTAGGTTTGACGATAGGTTTAAGTTTAGGGCTAGGGTTAGGGTTAGCGAACAGGTAAGTTTTATGGTACATGAGTGTACAGAAACGTGTTAGGGTCAAAGTACGTGTGAGGGCATTGCATAATTTTGGTGTATGGGTTAACATTAGGGTACGGGTTAGAGTATGGTGTAGGGTTGGTGTTAGTGATATGTTTAGGGCTAGGGTTACGGTTAGTGAACCAGTAAGGTTTAGGGTACAGGTGAGGGTAGGGAAAACTTTTAGCGTCAGGGTATGTGTTAGGACACCAGTTAGTGTTAGTGTACGTGTCAGGATTAGCATACAGTTTAGGGTAAGGTGTCGGGTTGGGGTTAGGGTTAGGTTTAGGGCTAGGCTTAGGGTTAGCGAACGGGTAAGTTGTAGGGTACAGTTGAGGGTAAGGAAAAGCGTTTGTGTCAGGTTATGTGTTAGGAAACGTGTTAGTGTTAATGTATGGTTAGGATTAGGGTATGGGTTAGAGTAATGGTTAGGGTTGACGTTAGGGTTAGGGATAGGCTTAGCGCACGGTTAAGGCTTATGGTACATGTGAGTGTATGGAGACGTGTTAGTGTCAAAGTACGTGTGAGGGCATGGGTTAGTGTTAGTGTAGGGGTGAAAAATAGGATACGGGTTAGAATAAGGTGTAGGGTTGGTGTTAGGGTTAGGTTTAAGTCTAAAGTTATGGTTAGCTAACGATTGGGTTTAGTGTACAGGTGAGGGTATGGAAAAGTGTTAGGGACAGGGTACGTTTCAGGGCACTGGTTAGTGTTAGTGTACGGGTTAGGATTAGGGTATGGGTTAGGATTTTGTGTAGGGTTGTGGATAGTGTTAGGCTTAGACCTAGGGTTAGTGTTAGCGAACAGGTAAGGTTTACGGTACACAGGAGGGTATGGAAACTTGTTAGGGTCAAAGTACATGTGAGGGCATTGCTTAATTTTGGTGTACGGGTTAAGATTAGTGTATGGGTTAGGGTATGCTGTAAGGTTGGTGTTAGCGTTATGTTTAGGGATCGGGCTAGGTTTAGCGAACGGTAAGATTTAGGGTACTGGAGAGGATTCGGAAAAGTGTTAGGGTCAGTGTACGGGTTAGGGAATGGGTTAGTGTTAGTGTACGGGTTAGGATTAGGGTATGGGTTAGGGAAAGGTGTAGGGTTGGGGTTATGTTTAGGTGTAGGGTTGGGGTTAGGGTTAGCGAATAGGTAACATTTAGGGTACAGGTGAGCTTATGGAAAGGAGTTAGGGTCAGGGTTCATGGTAGTGCACAGGTTATTGTTAGTGTATGGATTCGGATTAGGGTACGGGTTAGGGTTAAGTGTAGGGTTGGGGATATGGTGACGTTTAGACATAGGGTTAGGGTAAGCGAATGGTAAGATTTAGGGTACATGTGAGGTTACGGAAAAGTGTTAGGGTCAGGGCATGGATTAGTGTTTGTGTATGTGTTAAGATTAGGGTACGGGTTAGGGAAATGGGTAGGGTTGGTGTTATGGTTAGGGTTAGGGCCAGGGTTAGAGTTAGAGAACGGGTAAGGTTTACGGTACACGGGAGGGTACGGAAACGTGTTAGTGTCAAAGTACATGTGAGGGCATGCGTTAGTTTTTTTGTACGGGTTAAGTTTAGAGTACGGGTTAGGGTATGCTGTAGGGTTGGTGTTAGCGTTATGTTCAGGGCTAGGGTTAGGGTTAGCGAACGGTAAGATTTAGGGTACAGTAGAGGATACGGAAAAGTGTTAGGGTTAGGGTACGTGTTAGGGCATGGGTTAGTGTTAGTGTATGGGTTGGGATTAGGGTACGGGTTAGGGTAAGTGGTAGGGTTGTGGTTAGGTTTAGGGCTAAGGCTAGGGCTAGGGTTAGGGTTAGCGAATGGGTAAGATTAATGGTACAGGTGACGGTACGGAAAAGTGTTAGGGTCAGGGTACCTGTCAGGGCATGGCTTAGTAGTAGTATACTGGTTAGGATTAGGATACGGTTTGGGTAAGGTTCAGGGATGGGATTAGGGGTAGCTTTATAACTAGGTTTAGGGTTAACAAAATGTCAGGTTTAGGGTACAGGTGATGGTACAGAAAAGTTTTAGGGTTAGTGTATGTGTTAGGACACGTGTCAGTGTTAGTGTATGGCTTAGGATTAGCATACTGGTTAGGGAAAGGTGTACGGTTGGGGTTTGGTCTAGGTTTAGGGCTAGGGTTAGGGTTAGAGAACGGTAAGGTTTAGAGTACATGTGAGGTTACGGAAAAGTGTTAGGGTCAGGGTACGTGTTAGGGCAGGGGTTAGTGTGGGTTTACAGGTTAGGTTTAGGGTATGGTTTAGGGTAATTGGTAGGGTTGGCGTTATGTTTAGTGTTAGGGGTAGGGTTAAGTTTAGTTGAATGGGTAAGGTTTAGGTTACAGGTGAGTGTACGGTAATGTTTTAGTGTCAAAGTAAGTGTGCGGGAATCGGTTAGTGTTAGTGTACGCATTAAGAGTAGTGTACGTGATAGGGTAATGTGTAGGGTTGTAGTTAGATTTAGCTTTAGGGCTATGGTTATGGTTAGCGAACGGTAAGATTTAGGGTACAGGAGAGAGTAGGGTAAAGAGTTAGGGGCACGGTACGTGTCAGGGCATGGATTAGTGTTTGTGTACCGGTTAGGATTATGGTACGGTTAGCCTAAGGTTTTGGGTTGTTGTTACGGCTTGGTTTACGGGTATGTTTCGGGTTAGCGAACGGTAAAGTATAGGGTATAGGTGAGGGTACAGAAAAGTGTTAGGTTAAGGATACGTTTCAGGACATGGATTAGTGTTAGTGAACTTGTTAGGATTACGGTATGAGTTAGGGTAATGGGTAGGGTTGGGTTTAGGGTTAGGTTTAGGGCGATGGTTAGGGTTAGCGAAATGTAGGTTTACGTTACAGGTGATGGTCCAGGAATGTGTTAGGATCAGGGTACATGTTAGGGCACGGATTAGTGTTAGTGTACTGGTTAGGATTGGGTACGCGTTAGGGTAAGGTTTAGGGATGGGGTTAGGTTTACGTTTAGGTCTAGGGTTAAGTATAGCAAACGGTATGGTTTAGGGTACAGGTGAGTGTGAGGAAAATGGTTACGGTCAGGGTACCTGTTAGGGCACGGGTAGTGTTAGTGTATGTGTTAGGGTTAGGGTACGGGTTAGGGTAATGTGTAGGTTTGACGATAGGTTTAAGTTTAGGGCTAGGGTTAGGGTTAGCGAACAGGTAAGTTTTATGGTACATGAGTGTACAGAAACGTGTTAGGGTCAAAGTACGTGTGAGGGCATTGCATAATTTTGGTGTATGGGTTAACATTAGGGTACGGGTTAGAGTATGGTGTAGGGTTGGTGTTAGTGATATGTTTAGGGCTAGGGTTACGGTTAGTGAACCAGTAAGGTTTAGGGTACAGGTGAGGGTACGGAAAACTTTTAGCGTCAGGGTATGTGTTAGGACACCAGTTAGTGTTAGTGTACGTGTCAGGATTAGCATACAGTTTAGGGTAAGGTGTCGGGTTGGGGTTAGGGTTAGGTTTAGGGCTAGGCTTAGGGTTAGCGAACGGGTAAGTTTTAGGGTACAGTTGAGGGTAAGGAAAAGCGTTTGTGTCAGGTTATGTGTTAGGAAACGTGTTAGTGTTAATGTATGGTTAGGATTAGGGTATGGGTTAGAGTAATGGTTAGGGTTGACGTTAGGGTTAGGGATAGGCTTAGCGCACGGTTAAGGCTTATGGTACATGTGAGTGTATGGAGACGTGTTAGTGTCAAAGTACGTGTGAGGGCATGGGTTAGTGTTAGTGTAGGGGTTAAAAATAGGATACGGGTTAGAATAAGGTGTAGGGTTGGTGTTAGGGTTAGGTTTAAGTCTAAAGTTATGGTTAGCTAACGATTGGGTTTAGTGTACAGGTGAGGGTATGGAAAAGTGTTAGGGACAGGGTACGTTTCAGGGCACTGGTTAGTGTTAGTGTACGGGTTAGGATTAGGGTATGGGTTAGGATTTTGTGTAGGGTTGTGGATAGTGTTAGGCTTAGACCTAGGGTTAGTGTTAGCGAACAGGTAAGGTTTACGGTACACAGGAGGGTATGGAAACTTGTTAGGGTCAAAGTACATGTGAGGGCATTGCTTAATTTTGGTGTACGGATTAAGATTAGTGTATGGGTTAGGGTATGCTGTAAGGTTGGTGTTAGCGTTATGTTTAGGGATCGGGCTAGGTTTAGCGAACGGTAAGATTTAGGGTACTGGAGAGGATTCGGAAAAGTGTTAGGGTCAGTGTACGGGTTAGGGAATGGGTTAGTGTTAGTGTACGGGTTAGGATTAGGGTATGGGTTAGGGAAAGGTGTAGGGTTGGGGTTATGTTTAGGTGTAGGGTTGGGGTTAGGGTTAGCGAATAGGTAACATTTAGGGTACAGGTGAGCTAATGGAAAGGAGTTAGGGTCAGGGTTCATGGTAGTGCACAGGTTATTGTTAGTGTATGGATTCGGATTAGGGTACGGGTTAGGGTTAAGTGTAGGGTTGGGGATATGGTGACGTTTAGACATAGGGTTAGGGTAAGCGAATGGTAAGATTTAGGGTACAGGAGTGGGTATGGAAAAGTGTTAGGTTCTGGGTACGCGTTAGGGCATGGATTAGTGTTAGTGTACGGGTAAGGATTAGGGTACGGGTTAGGGAAATGGGTAGGGTTGGTGTTATGGTTAGGGTTAGGGCCAGGGTTAGAGTTAGAGAACGGGTAAGGTTTACGGTACACGGGAGGGTACGGAAACGTGTTAGTGTCAAAGTACATGTGAGGGCATGCGTTAGTTTTTTTGTACGGGTTAAGTTTAGTGGACGGGTTAGGGTATGCTGTAGGGTTGGTGTTAGCGTTATGTTCAGGGCTAGGGTTAGGGTTAGCGAACGGTAAGATTTAGGGTACAGTAGAGGATACGGAAAAGTGTTAGGGTTAGGGTACGTGTTAGGGCATGGGTTAGTGTTAGTGTATGGGTTGGGATTAGGGTACGGGTTAGGGTAAGTGGTAGGGTTGTGGTTAGGTTTAGGGCTATGGCTAGGGCTAGGGTTAGGGTTAGCGAATGGATAAGATTAATGGTACAGGTGACGGTACGGAAAAGTGTTAGGGTCAGGGTACCTGTCAGGGCATGGCTTAGTAGTAGTATACTGGTTAGGATTAGGATACGGTTTGGGTAAGGTTCAGGGATGGGATTAGGTGTAGCTTTATAACTAGGGTTAGGGTTAACAAAATGTCAGGTTTAGGGTACAGGTGATGGTACAGAAAAGTTTTAGGGTTAGTGTATGTGTTAGGACACGTGTCAGTGTTAGTGTATGGCTTAGGATTAGCATACTGGTTAGGGAAAGGTGTACGGTTGGGGTTTGGTCTAGGTTTAGGGCTAGGGTTAGGGTTAGAGAACGGTAAGGTTTAGGGTACATGTGAGGTTACGGAAAAGTGTTAGGGTCAGGGTACGTGTTAGGGCAGGGGTTAGTGTGGGTTTACAGGTTAGGATTAGGGTATGGTTTAGGGTAATTGGTAGGGTTGGCGTTATGTTTAGTGTTAGGGGTAGGGTTAAGTTTAGTTGAATGGGTAAGGTTTAGGTTATAGGTGAGTGTACGGTAATGTTTTTAGTGTCAAAGTAAGTGTGCGGGAATCGGTTAGTGTTAGTGTACGCATTAAGACTAGTGTACGTGATAGGGTAATGTGTAGGGTTGTAGTTAGATTTAGCTTTAGGGCTATGGTTATGGTTAGCGAACGGTAAGATTTAGGGTACAGGAGAGAGTAGGGTAAAGAGTTAGGGGCACGGTACGTGTCAGGGCATGGATTAGTGTTTGTGTACCGGTTAGGATTATGGTACGGTTAGCCTAAGGTTTTGGGTTGTTGTTACGGCTTGGTTTACGGGTATGTTTCGGGTTAGCGAACGGTAAAGTATAGGGTATAGGTGAGGGTACAGAAAAGTGTTAGGTTAAGGATACGTTTCAGGACATATATTAGTATTAGTGAACTTGTTAGGATTACGGTATGGCTTAGGGTAATGGGTAGGGTTGGGTTTAGGGTTAGGTTTAGGGCGATGGTTAGGGTTAGCGAAATGTAGGTTTACGTTACAGGTGATGGTCCAGAAATGTGTTAGGATCAGGGAACATGTTAGGGCACGGATTAGTGTTAGTGTACTGGTTAGGATTGGGTACGCGTTAGGGTAAGGTTTAGGGATGGGGTTAGGTTTACGTTTAGGTCTAGGGTTAAGTATAGCAAACGGTATGGTTTAGGGTACAGGTGAGTGTGAGGAAAATGGTTACGGTCAGGGTACCTGTTAGGGCACGGGTAGTGTTAGTGTATGTGTTAGGGTTAGGGTACGGGTTAGGGTAATGTGTAGGTTTGACGATAGGTTTAAGTTTAGGGCTAGGGTTAGGGTTAGCGAACAGGTAAGTTTTATGGTACATGAGTGTACAGAAACGTGTTAGGGTCAAAGTACGTGTGAGGGCATTGCATAATTTTGGTGTATGGTTAACATTAGGGTACGGGTTAGAGTATGGTGTAGGGTTGGTGTTAGTGATATGTTTAGGGCTAGGGTTACGGTTAGTGAACCAGTAAGGTTTAGGGTACAGGTGAGGGTACGGAAAACTTTTAGCGTCAGGGTATGTGTTAGGACACCAGTTAGTGTTAGTGTACGTGTCAGGATTAGCATACAGTTTAGGGTAAGGTGTCGGGTTGGGGTTAGGGTTAGGTTTAGGGCTAGGCTTAGGGTTAGCGAACGGGTAAGTTGTAGGGTACAGTTGAGGGTAAGGAAAAGCGTTTGTGTCAGGTTATGTGTTAGGAAACGTGTTAGTGTTAATGTATGGTTAGGATTAGGGTATGGGTTAGAGTAATGGTTAGGGTTGACGTTAGGGTTAGGGATAGGCTTAGCGCACGGTTAAGGCTTATGGTACATGTGAGTGTATGGAGACGTGTTAGTGTCAAAGTACGTGTGAGGGCATGGGTTAGTGTTAGTGTAGGGGTTAAAAATAGGATACGGGTTAGAATAAGGTGTAGGGTTGGTGTTAGGGTTAGGTTTAAGTCTAAAGTTATGGTTAGCTAACGATTGGGTTTAGTGTACAGGTGAGGGTATGGAAAAGTGTTAGGGACAGGGTACGTTTCAGGGCACTGGTTAGTGTTAGTGTACGGGTTAGGATTAGGGTATGGGTTAGGATTTTGTGTAGGGTTGTGGATAGTGTTAGGCTTAGACCTAGGGTTAGTGTTAGCGAACAGGTAAGGTTTACGGTACACAGGAGGGTATGGAAACTTGTTAGGGTCAAAGTACATGTGAGGGCATTGCTTAATTTTGGTGTACGGGTTAAGATTAGTGTATGGGTTAGGGTATGCTGTAAGGTTGGTGTTAGCGTTATGTTTAGGGATCGGGCTAGGTTTAGCGAACGGTAAGATTTAGGGTACTGGAGAGGATTCGGAAAAGTGTTAGGGTCAGTGTACGGGTTAGGGAATGGGTTAGTGTTAGTGTACGGGTTAGGATTAGGGTATGGGTTAGGGAAAGGTGTAGGGTTGGGGTTATGTTTAGGTGTAGGGTTGGGGTTAGGGTTAGCGAATAGGTAACATTTAGGGTACAGGTGAGCTTATGGAAAGGAGTTAGGGTCAGGGTTCATGGTAGTGCACAGGTTATTGTTAGTGTATGGATTCGGATTAGGGTACGGGTTAGGGTTAAGTGTAGGGTTGGGGATATGGTGACGTTTAGACATAGGGTTAGGGTAAGCGAATGGTAAGATTTAGGGTACAGGAGTGGGTATGGAAAAGTGTTAGGTTCTGGGTACGTGTTAGGGCATGGATTAGTGTTAGTGTACGGGTAAGGATTAGGGTACGGGTTAGGGAAATGGGTAGGGTTGGTGTTATGGTTAGGGTTAGGGCCAGGGTTAGAGTTAGAGAACGGGTAAGGTTTACGGTACACGGGAGGGTACGGAAACGTGTTAGTGTCAAAGTACATGTGAGGGCATGCGTTAGTTTTTTTGTACGGGTTAAGTTTAGTGGACGGGTTAGGGTATGCTGTAGGGTTGGTGTTAGCGTTATGTTCAGGGCTAGGGTTAGGGTTAGCGAACGGTAAGATTTAGGGTACAGTAGAGGATACGGAAAAGTGTTAGGGTTAGGGTACGTGTTAGGGCATGGGTTAGTGTTAGTGTATGGGTTGGGATTAGGGTACGGGTTAGGGTAAGTGGTAGGGTTGTGGTTAGGTTTAGGGCTATGGCTAGGGCTAGTGTTAGGGTTAGCGAATGGATAAGATTAATGGTACATGTGACGGTACGGAAAAGTGTTAGGGTCAGGGTTCCTGTCAGGGCATGGCTTAGTAGTAGTATACTGGTTAGGATTAGGATACGGTTTGGGTAAGGTTCAGGGATGGGATTAGGGGTAGCTTTATAACTAGGGTTAGGGTTAACAAAATGTCAGGTTTAGGGTACAGGTGATGGTACAGAAAAGTTTTAGGGTTAGTGTATGTGTTAGGACACGTGTCAGTGTTAGTGTATGGCTTAGGATTAGCATACTGGTTAGGGAAAGGTGTACGGTTGGGGTTTGGTCTAGGTTTAGGGCTAGGGTTAGGGTTAGAGAACGGTAAGGTTTAGGGTACATGTGAGGTTACGGAAAAGTGTTAGGGTCAGGGTACGTGTTAGGGCAGGGGTTAGTGTGGGTTTACAGGTTAGGATTAGGGTATGGTTTAGGGTAATTGGTAGGGTTGGCGTTATGTTTAGTGTTAGGGGTAGGGTTAAGTTTAGTTGAATGGGTAAGGTTTAGGTTACAGGTGAGTGTACGGTAATGTTTTTAGTGTCAAAGTAAGTGTGCGGGAATCGGTTAGTGTTAGTGTACGCATTAAGAGTAGTGTACGTGATAGGGTAATGTGTAGGGTTGTAGTTAGATTTAGCTTTAGGGCTATGGTTATGGTTAGCGAACGGTAAGATTTAGGGTACAGGAGAGAGTAGGGTAAAGAGTTAGGGGCACGGTACGTGTCAGGGCATGGATTAGTGTTTGTGTACCGGTTAGGATTATGGTACGCTTAGCCTAAGGTTTTGGGTTGTTGTTACGGCTTGGTTTACGGGTATGTTTCGGGTTAGCGAACGGTAAAGTATAGGGTATAGGTGAGGGTACAGAAAAGTGTTAGGTTAAGGATACGTTTCAGGACATGGATTAGTATTAGTGAACTTGTTAGGATTACGGTATGGGTTAGGGTAATGGGTAGGGTTGGGTTTAGGGTTAGGTTTAGGGCGATGGTTAGGGTTAGCGAAATGTAGGTTTACGTTACAGGTGATGGTCCAGAAATGTGTTAGGATCAGGGAACATGTTAGGGCACGGATTAGTGTTAGTGTACTGGTTAGGATTGGGTACGCGTTAGGGTAAGGTTTAGGGATGGGGTTAGGTTTACGTTTAGGTCTAGGGTTAACTATAGCAAACGGTATGGTTTAGGGTACAGGTGAGTGTGAGGAAAATGGTTACGGTCAGGGTACCTGTTAGGGCACGGGTAGTGTTAGTGTATGTGTTAGGGTTAGGGTACGGGTTAGGGTAATGTGTAGGTTTGACGATAGGTTTAAGTTTAGGGCTAGGGTTAGGGTTAGCGAACAGGTAAGTTTTATGGTACATGAGTGTACAGAAACGTGTTAGGGTCAAAGTACGTGTGAGGGCATTGCATAATTTTGGTGTATGGGTTAACATTAGGGTACGGGTTAGAGTATGGTGTAGAGTTGGTGTTAGTGATATGATTAGGGCTAGGGTTACGGTTAGTGAACCAGTAAGGTTTAGGGTACAGGTGAGGGTACGGAAAACTTTTAGCGTCAGGGTATGTGTTAGGACACCAGTTAGTGTTAGTGTACGTGTCAGGATTAGCATACAGTTTAGGGTAAGGTGTCGGGTTGGGGTTAGGGTTAGGTTTAGGGCTAGGCTTAGGGTTAGCGTACGGGTAAGTTGTAGGGTACAGTTGAGGGTAAGGAAAAGCGTTTGTGTCAGGTTATGTGTTAGGAAACGTGTTAGTGTTAATGTATGGTTAGGATTAGGGTATGGGTTAGAGTAATGGTTAGGGTTGACGTTAGGGTTAGGGATAGGCTTAGCGCACGGTTAAGGCTTATGGTACATGTGAGTGTATGGAGACGTGTTAGTGTCAAAGTACGTGTGAGGGCATGGGTTAGTGTTAGTGTAGGGGTTAAAAATAGGATACGGGTTAGAATAAGGTGTAGGGTTGGTGTTAGGGTTAGGTTTAAGTCTAAAGTTATGGTTAGCTAACGATTGGGTTTAGTGTACAGGTGAGGGTATGGAAAAGTGTTAGGGACAGGGTACGTTTCAGGGCACTGGTTAGTGTTAGTGTACGGGTTAGGATTAGGGTATGGGTTAGGATTTTGTGTAGGGTTGTGGATAGTGTTAGGCTTAGACCTAGGGTTAGTGTTAGCGAACAGGTAAGGTTTACGGTACACAGGAGGGTATGGAAACTTGTTAGGGTCAAAGTACATGTGAGGGCATTGCTTAATTTTGGTGTACGGGTTAAGATTAGTGTATGGGTTAGGGTATGCTGTAAGGTTGGTGTTAGCGTTATGTTTAGGGATCAGGCTAGGTTTAGCGAACGGTAAGATTTAGGGTACTGGAGAGGATTCGGAAAAGTGTTAGGGTCAGTGTACGGGTTAGGGAATGGGTTAGTGTTAGTGTACGGGTTAGGATTAGGGTATGGGTTAGGGAAAGGTGTAGGGTTGGGGTTATGTTTAGGTGTAGGGTTGGGGTTAGGGTTAGCGAATAGGTAACATTTAGGGTACAGGTGAGCTTATGGAAAGGAGTTAGGGTCAGGGTTCATGGTAGTGCACAGGTTATTGTTAGTGTATGGATTCGGATTAGGGTACGGGTTAGGGTTAAGTGTAGGGTTGGGGATATGGTGACGTTTAGACATAGGGTTAGGGTAAGCGAATGGTAAGATTTAGGGTACAGGAGAGGGTATGGAAAAGTGTTAGGTTCTGGGTACGTGTTAGGGCATGGATTAGTGTTAGTGTACGGGTAAGGATTAGGATATGGGTTAGGGAAATGGGTAGGGTTGGTGTTATGGTTAGGGTTAGGGCCAGGGTTAGAGTTAGAGAACGGGTAAGGTTTACGGTACACGGGAGGGTACGGAAACGTGTTAGTATCAAAGTACATGTGAGGGCATGCGTTAGTTTTTTTGTACGGGTTAAGTTTAGTGTACGGGTTAGGGTATGCTGTAGGGTTGGTGTTAGCGTTATGTTCAGGGCTAGGGATAGGGTTAGCGAACGGTAAGATTTAGGGTACAGTAGAGGATACGGAAAAGTGTTAGGGTTAGGGTACGTGTTAGGGCATGGGTTAGTGTTAGTGTATGGGTTGGGATTAGGGTACGGGTTAGGGTAAGTGGTAGGGTTGTGGTTAGGTTTAGGGCTATGGCTAGGGCTAGGGTTAGGGTTAGCGAATGGGTAAGATTAATGGTACAGGTGACGGTACGGAAAAGTGTTAGGGTCAGGGTACCTGTCGGGGCATGGCTTAGTAGTAGTATACTGGTTAGGATTAGGATACGGTTTGGGTAAGGTTCAGGGATGGGATTAGGGGTAGCTTTATAACTAGGGTTAGGGTTAACAAAATGTCAGGTTTAGGGTACAGGTGATGGTACAGAAAAGTTTTAGGGTTAGTGTATGTGTTAGGACACGTGTCAGTGTTAGTGTATGGCTTAGGATTAGCATACTGGTTAGGGAAAGGTGTACGGTTGGGGTTCGGTCTAGGTTTAGGGCTAGGGTTAGGGTTAGAGAACGGTAAGGTTTAGAGTACATGTGAGGTTACGGAAAAGTGTTAGGGTCAGGGTACGTGTTAGGGCAGGGGTTAGTGTGGGTTTACAGGTTAGGATTAGGGTATGGTTTAGGGTAATTGGTAGGGTTGGCGTTATGGTTAGTGTTAGGGGTAGGGTTAAGTTTATTTGAATGGGTAAGGTTTAGGTTACAGGTGAGTGTACGGTAATGTTTTTAGTGTCAAAGTAAGTGTGCGGGAATCGGTTAGTGTTAGTGTACGCATTAAGAGTAGTGTACATGATAGGGTAATGTGTAGGGTTGTAGTTAGATTTAGCTTTAGGGCTATGGTTATGGTTAGCGAACGGTAAGATTTAGGGTACAGGAGAGAGTAGGGTAAAGAGTTAGGGGCACGGTACGTGTCAGGGCATGGATTAGTGTTTGTGTACCGGTTAGGATTATGGTACGGTTAGCCTAAGGTTTTGGGTTGTTGTTACGGCTTGGTTTACGGGTATGTTTCGGGTTAGCGAACGGTAAAGTATAGGGTATAGGTGAGGGTACAGAAAAGTGTTAGGGTAAGGATACGTTTCAGGACATGGATTAGTATTAGTGAACTTGTTAGGATTACGGTATGGGTTAGGGTAATGGGTAGGGTTGGGTTTAGGGTTAGGTTTAGGGCGATGGTTAGGGTTAGCGAAATGTAGGTTTACGTTACAGGTGATGGTCCAGAAATGTGTTAGGATCAGGGTACATGTTAGGGCACGGATTAGTGTTAGTGTACTGGTTAGGATTGGGTACGCGTTAGGGTAAGGTTTAGGGATGGGGTTAGGTTTACGTTTAGGTCTAGGGTTAAGTATAGCAAACGGTATGGTTTAGGGTACAGGTGAGTGTGAGGAAAATGGTTACGGTCAGGGTAAGTGTTAGGGCACGAGTAGTGTTAGTGTATGTGTTAGGGTTAGGGTACGGGTTAGGGTAATGTGTAGGTTTGACGATAGGTTTAAGTTTAGGGCTAGGGTTAGGGTTAGCGAACAGGTAAGTTTTATGGTACATGAGTGTACAGAAACGTGTTAGGGTCAAAGTACGTGTGAGGGCATTGCATAATTTTGGTGTATGGGTTAACATTAGGGTACGGGGTAGAGTATGGTGTAGGGTTAGTGTTAGTGATATGTTTAGGGCTAGGGTTACGGTTAGTGAACCAGTAAGGTTTAGGGTACAGGTGAGGGTACGGAAAACTTTTAGCGTCAGGGTATGTGTTAGGACACCAGTTAGTGTTAGTGTACGTGTCAGGATTAGCATACAGTTTAGGGTAAGGTGTCGGGTTGGGGTTAGGGTTAGGTTTAGGGCTAGGCTTAGGGTTAGCGAACGGGTAAGTTGTAGGGTACAGTTGAGGGTAAGGAAAAGCGTTTGTGTCAGGTTATGTGTTAGGAAACGTGTTAGTGTTAATATATGGTTAGGATTAGGGTATGGGTTAGAGTAATGGTTAGGGTTGACGTTAGGGTTAGGGATAGGCTTAGAGCACGGTTAAGGCTTATGGTACATGTGAGTGTATGGAGACGTGTTAGTGTCAAAGTACGTGTGAGGGCATGGGTTAGTGTTAGTGTAGGGGTTAAAAATAGGATACGGGTTAGAATAAGGTGTAGGGTTGGTGTTAGGGTTAGGTTTAAGTCTAAAGTTATGGTTAGCTAACGATTGGGTTTAGTGTACAGGTGAGGGTATGGAAAAGTGTTAGGGACAGGGTACGTTTCAGGGCACTGGTTAGTGTTAGTGTACGGGTTAGGATTAGGGTATGGGTTAGGATTTTGTGTAGGGTTGTGGATAGTGTTAGGCTTAGACCTAGGGTTAGTGTTAGCGAACAGGTAAGGTTTACGGTACACAGGAGGGTATGGAAACTTGTTAGGGTCAAAGTACATGTGAGGGCATTGCTTAATTTTGGTGTACGGGTTAAGATTAGTGTATGGGTTAGGGTATGCTGTAAGGTTGGTGTTAGCGTTATGTTTAGGGATCGGGCTAGGTTTAGCGAACGGTAAGATTTAGGGTACTGGAGAGGATTCGGAAAAGTGTTAGGGTCAGTGTACGGGTTAGGGAATGGGTTAGTGTTAGTGTACGGGTTAGGATTAGGGTATGGGTTAGGGAAAGGTGTAGGGTTGGGGTTATGTTTAGGTGTAGGGTTGGGGTTAGGGTTAGCGAATAGGTAACATTTAGGGTACAGGTGAGCTTATGGAAAGGAGTTAGGGTCAGGGTTCATGGTAGTGCACAGGTTATTGTTAGTGTATGGATTCGGATTAGGGTACGGGTTAGGGTTAAGTGTAGGGTTGGGGATATGGTGACGTTTAGACATAGGGTTAGGGTAAGCGAATGGTAAGATTTAGGGTACAGGAGTGGGTATGGAAAAGTGTTAGGTTCTGGGTACGTGTTAGGGCATGGATTAGTGTTAGTGTACGGGTAAGGATTAGGGTACGGGTTAGGGAAATGGGTAGGGTTGGTGTTATGGTTAGGGTTAGGGCCAGGGTTAGAGTTAGAGAACGGGTAAGGTTTACGGTACACGGGAGGGTACGGAAACGTGTTAGTGTCAAAGTACATGTGAGGGCATGCGTTAGTTTTTTTGTACGGGTTAAGTTTAGTGTACGGGTTAGGGTATGCTGTAGGGTTGGTGTTAGCGTTATGTTCAGGGCTAGGGTTAGGGTTAGCGAACGGTAAGATTTAGGGTACAGTAGAGGATACGGAAAAGTGTTAGGGTTAGGGTACGTGTTAGGGCATGGGTTAGTGTTAGTGTATGGGTTGGGATTAGGGTACGGGTTAGGGTAAGTGGTAGGGTTGTGGTTAGGTTTAGGGCTATGGCTAGGGCTAGGGTTAGGGTTAGCGAATGGATAAGATTAATGGTACAGGTGACGGTACGGAAAAGTGTTAGGGTCAGGGTACCTGTCGGGGCATGGCTTAGTAGTAGTATACTGGTTAGGATTAGGATACGGTTTGGGTAAGGTTCAGGGATGGGATTAGGGGTAGCTTTATAACTAGGGTTAGGGTTAACAAAATGTCAGGTTTAGGGTACAGGTGATGGTACAGAAAAGTTTTAGGGTTAGTGTATGTGTTAGGACACGTGTCAGTGTTAGTGTATGGCTTAGGATTAGCATACTGGTTAGGGAAAGGTGTACGGTTGGGGTTTGGTCTAGGTTTAGGTCTAGGGTTAGGGTTAGAGAACGGTAAGGTTTAGGGTACATGTGAGGTTACGAAAAAGTGTTAGGGTCAGGGTACGTGTTAGGGCAGGGGTTAGTGTGGGTTTACAGGTTAGGATTAGGGTATAGTTTAGGGTAATTGGTAGGGTTGGCGTTATGGTTAGTGTTAGGGGTAGGGTTAAGTTTAGTTGAATGGGTAAGGTTTAGGTTACAGGTGAGTGTACGGTAATGTTTTTAGTGACAAAGTAAGTGTGCGGGAATCGGTTAGTGTTAGTGTATGCATTAAGAGTAGTGTACGTGATAGGGTAATGTGTAGGGTTGTAGTTAGATTTAGCTTTAGGGCTATGGTTATGGTTAGCGAACGGTAAGATTTAGGGTACAGGAGAGAGTAGGGTAAAGAGTTAGGGGCACGGTACGTGTCAGGGCATGGATTAGTGTTTGTGTACCGGTTAGGATTATGGTACGGTTAGCCTAAGGTTTTGGGTTGTTGTTACGGCTTGGTTTACGGGTATGTTTCGGGTTAGCGAACGGTAAAGTATAGGGTATAGGTGAGGGTACAGAAAAGTGTTAGGGTAAGGATACGTTTCAGGACATGGATTAGTATTAGTGAACTTGTTAGGATTACGGTATGGGTTAGGGTAATGGGTAGGGTTGGGTTTAGGGTTAGGTTTAGGGCGATGGTTAGGGTTAGCGAAATGTAGGTTTACGTTACAGGTGATGGTCCAGAAATGTGTTAGGATCAGGGAACATGTTAGGGCACGGATTAGTGTTAGTGTACTGGTTAGGATTGGGTACGCGTTAGGGTAAGGTTTAGGGATGGGGTTAGGTTTACGTTTAGGTCTAGGGTTAAGTATAGCAAACGGTATGGTTTAGGGTACAGGTGAGTGTGAGGAAAATGGTTACGGTCAGGGTACCTGTTAGGGCACGGGTAGTGTTAGTGTATGTGTTAGGGTTAGGGTACGGGTTAGGGTAATGTGTAGGTTTGACGATAGGTTTAAGTTTAGGGCTAGGGTTAGGGTTAGCGAACAGGTAAGTTTTATGGTACATGAGTGTACAGAAACGTGTTAGGGTCAAAGTACGTGTGAGGGCATTGCATAATTTTGGTGTATGGGTTAACATTAGGGTACGGGTTAGAGTATGGTGTAGGGTTGGTGTTAGTGATATGTTTAGGGCTAGGGTTACGGTTAGTGAACCAGTAAGGTTTAGGGTACAGGTGAGGGTACGGAAAACTTTTAGCGTCAGGGTATGTGTTAGGACACCAGTTAGTGTTAGTGTACGTGTCAGGATTAGCATACAGTTTAGGGTAAGGTGTCGGGTTGGGGTTAGGGTTAGGTTTAGGGCTAGGCTTAGGGTTAGCCAACGGGTAAGTTGTAGGGTACAGTTGAGGGTAAGGAAAAGCGTTTGTGTCAGGTTATGTGTTAGGAAACGTGTTAGTGTTAATGTATGGTTAGGATTAGGGTATGGGTTAGAGTAATGGTTAGGGTTGACGTTAGGGTTAGGGATAGGCTTAGCGCACGGTTAAGGCTTATGGTACATGTGAGTGTATGGAGACGTGTTAGTGTCAAAGTACGTGTGAGGGCATGGGTTAGTGTTAGTGTAGGGGTGAAAAATAGGATACGGGTTAGAATAAGGTGTAGGGTTGGTGTTAGGGTTAGGTTTAAGTCTAAAGTTATGGTTAGCTAACGATTGGGTTTAGTGTACAGGTGAGGGTATGGAAAAGTGTTAGGGACAGGGTACGTTTCAGGGCACTGGTTAGTGTTAGTGTACGGGTTAGGATTAGGGTATGGGTTAGGATTTTGTGTAGGGTTGTGGATAGTGTTAGGCTTAGACCTAGGGTTAGTGTTAGCGAACAGGTAAGGTTTACGGTACACAGGAGGGTATGGAAACTTGTTAGGGTCAAAGTACATGTGAGGGCATTGCTTAATTTTGGTGTACGGGTTAAGATTAGTGTATGGGTTAGGGTATGCTGTAAGGTTGGTGTTAGCGTTATGTTTAGGGATCGGGCTAGGTTTAGCGAACGGTAAGATTTAGGGTACTGGAGAGGATTCGGAAAAGTGTTAGGGTCAGTGTACGGGTTAGGGAATGGGTTAGTGTTAGTGTACGGGTTAGGATTAGGGTATGGGTTAGGGAA
Source organism: Mesoplodon bidens (assembly GCF_964165515.1). Classification (NCBI taxonomy): domain Eukaryota; kingdom Metazoa; phylum Chordata; class Mammalia; order Artiodactyla; family Ziphiidae; genus Mesoplodon; species Mesoplodon bidens. The sequence continues at coordinate 3,054,296 of NC_138181.1, forward strand.
AGGTGTAGGGTTGGGGTTATGTTTAGGTGTAGGGTTGGGGTTAGGGTTAGCGAATAGGTAACATTTAGGGTACAGGTGAGCTTATGGAAAGGAGTTAGGGTCAGGGTTCATGGTAGTGCACAGGTTATTGTTAGTGTATGGATTCGGATTAGGGTACGGGTTAGGGTTAAGTGTAGGGTTGGGGATATGGTGACGTTTAGACATAGGGTTAGGGTAAGCGAATGGTAAGATTTAGGGTACAGGAGTGGGTATGGAAAAGTGTTAGGTTCTGGGTACGTGTTAGGGCATGGATTAGTGTTAGTGTACGGGTAAGGATTAGGGTACGGGTTAGGGAAATGGGTAGGGTTGGTGTTATGGTTAGGGTTAGGGCCAGGGTTAGAGTTAGAGAACGGGTAAGGTTTACGGTACACGGGAGGGTACGGAAACGTGTTAGTGTCAAAGTACATGTGAGGGCATGCGTTAGTTTTTTTGTACGGGTTAAGTTTAGTGTACGGGTTAGGGTATGCTGTAGGGTTGGTGTTAGCGTTATGTTCAGGGCTAGGGTTAGGGTTAGCGAACGGTAAGATTTAGGGTACAGTAGAGGATACGGAAAAGTGTTAGGGTTAGGGTACGTGTTAGGGCATGGGTTAGTGTTAGTGTATGGGTTGGGATTAGGGTACGGGTTAGGGTAAGTGGTAGGGTTGTGGTTAGGTTTAGGGCTATGGCTAGGGCTAGGGTTAGGGTTAGCGAATGGATAAGATTAATGGTACAGGTGACGGTACGGAAATGTGTTAGGGTCAGGGTACCTGTCGGGGCATGGCTTAGTAGTAGTATACTGGTTAGGATTAGGATACGGTTTGGGTAAGGTTCAGGGATGGGATTAGGGGTAGCTTTATAACTAGGGTTAGGGTTAACAAAATGTCAGGTTTAGGGTACAGGTGATGGTACAGAAAAGTTTTAGGGTTAGTGTATGTGTTAGGACACGTGTCAGTGTTAGTGTATGGCTTAGGATTAGCATACTGGTTAGGGAAAGGTGTACGGTTGGGGTTTGGTCTAGGTTTAGGGCTAGGGTTAGGGTTAGAGAACGGTAAGGTTTAGGGTACATGTGAGGTTACGAAAAAGTGTTAGGGTCAGGGTACGTGTTAGGGCAGGGGTTAGTGTGGGTTTACAGGTTAGGATTAGGGTATGGTTTAGGGTAATTGGTAGGGTTGGCGTTATGGTTAGTGTTAGGGGTAGGGTTAAGTTTAGTTGAATGGGTAAGGTTTAGGTTACAGGTGAGTGTACGGTAATGTTTTTAGTGACAAAGTAAGTGTGCGGGAATCGGTTAGTGTTAGTGTATGCATTAAGAGTAGTGTACGTGATAGGGTAATGTGTAGGGTTGTAGTTAGATTTAGCTTTAGGGCTATGGTTATGGTTAGCGAACGGTAAGATTTAGGGTACAGGAGAGAGTAGGGTAAAGAGTTAGGGGCACGGTACGTGTCAGGGCATGGATTAGTGTTTGTGTACCGGTTAGGATTATGGTACGGTTAGCCTAAGGTTTTGGGTTGTTGTTACGGCTTGGTTTACGGGTATGTTTCGGGTTAGCGAACGGTAAAGTATAGGGTATAGGTGAGGGTACAGAAAAGTGTTAGGGTAAGGATACGTTTCAGGACATGGATTAGTATTAGTGAACTTGTTAGGATTACGGTATGGGTTAGGGTAATGGGTAGGGTTGGGTTTAGGGTTAGGTTTAGGGCGATGGTTAGGGTTAGCGAAATGTAGGTTTACGTTACAGGTGATGGTCCAGAAATGTGTTAGGATCAGGGAACATGTTAGGGCACGGATTAGTGTTAGTGTACTGGTTAGGATTGGGTACGCGTTAGGGTAAGGTTTAGGGATGGGGTTAGGTTTACGTTTAGGTCTAGGGTTAAGTATAGCAAACGGTATGGTTTAGGGTACAGGTGAGTGTGAGGAAAATGGTTACGGTCAGGGTACCTGTTAGGGCACGGGTAGTGTTAGTGTATGTGTTAGGGTTAGGGTACGGGTTAGGGTAATGTGTAGGTTTGACGATAGGTTTAAGTTTAGGGCTAGGGTTAGGGTTAGCGAACAGGTAAGTTTTATGGTACATGAGTGTACAGAAACGTGTTAGGGTCAAAGTACGTGTGAGGGCATTGCATAATTTTGGTGTATGGGTTAACATTAGGGTACGGGTTAGAGTATGGTGTAGGGTTGGTGTTAGTGATATGTTTAGGGCTAGGGTTACGGTTAGTGAACCAGTAAGGTTTAGGGTACAGGTGAGGGTACGGAAAACTTTTAGCGTCAGGGTATGTGTTAGGACACCAGTTAGTGTTAGTGTACGTGTCAGGATTAGCATACAGTTTAGGGTAAGGTGTCGGGTTGGGGTTAGGGTTAGGTTTAGGGCTAGGCTTAGGGTTAGCCAACGGGTAAGTTGTAGGGTACAGTTGAGGGTAAGGAAAAGCGTTTGTGTCAGGTTATGTGTTAGGAAACGTGTTAGTGTTAATGTATGGTTAGGATTAGGGTATGGGTTAGAGTAATGGTTAGGGTTGACGTTAGGGTTAGGGATAGGCTTAGCGCACGGTTAAGGCTTATGGTACATGTGAGTGTATGGAGACGTGTTAGTGTCAAAGTACGTGTGAGGGCATGGGTTAGTGTTAGTGTAGGGGTGAAAAATAGGATACGGGTTAGAATAAGGTGTAGGGTTGGTGTTAGGGTTAGGTTTAAGTCTAAAGTTATGGTTAGCTAACGATTGGGTTTAGTGTACAGGTGAGGGTATGGAAAAGTGTTAGGGACAGGGTACGTTTCAGGGCACTGGTTAGTGTTAGTGTACGGGTTAGGATTAGGGTATGGGTTAGGATTTTGTGTAGGGTTGTGGATAGTGTTAGGCTTAGACCTAGGGTTAGTGTTAGCGAACAGGTAAGGTTTACGGTACACAGGAGGGTATGGAAACTTGTTAGGGTCAAAGTACATGTGAGGGCATTGCTTAATTTTGGTGTACGGGTTAAGATTAGTGTATGGGTTAGGGTATGCTGTAAGGTTGGTGTTAGTGTTATGTTTAGGGATCGGGCTAGGTTTAGCGAACGGTAAGATTTAGGGTACTGGAGAGGATTCGGAAAAGTGTTAGGGTCAGTGTACGGGTTAGGGAATGGGTTAGTGTTAGTGTACGGGTTAGGATTAGGGTATGGGTTAGGGAAAGGTGTAGGGTTAGGGTTATGTTTAGGTGTAGGGTTGGGGTTAGGGTTAGCGAATAGGTAACATTTAGGGTACAGGTGAGCTTATGGAAAGGAGTTAGGGTCAGGGTTCATGGTAGTGCACAGGTTATTGTTAGTGTATGGATTCGGATTAGGGTACGGGTTAGGGTTAAGTGTAGGGTTGGGGATATGGTGACGTTTAGACATAGGGTTAGGGTAAGCGAATGGTAAGATTTAGGGTACAGGAGTGGGTATGGAAAAGTGTTAGGTTCTGGGTACGTGTTAGGGCATGGATTAGTGTTAGTGTACGGGTAAGGATTAGGGTACGGGTTAGGGAAATGGGTAGGGTTGGTGTTATGGTTAGGGTTAGGGCCAGGGTTAGAGTTAGAGAACGGGTAAGGTTTACGGTACACGGGAGGGTACGGAAACGTGTTAGTGTCAAAGTACATGTGAGGGCATGCGTTAGTTTTTTTGTACGGGTTAAGTTTAGTGTACGGGTTAGGGTATGCTGTAGGGTTGGTGTTAGCGTTATGTTCAGGGCTAGGGTTAGGGTTAGCGAACGGTAAGATTTAGGGTACAGTAGAGGATACGGAAAAGTGTTAGGGTTAGGGTACGTGTTAGGGCATGGGTTAGTGTTAGTGTATGGGTTGGGATTAGGGTACGGGTTAGGGTAAGTGGTAGGGTTGTGGTTAGGTTTAGGGCTATGGCTAGGGCTAGGGTTAGGGTTAGCGAATGGATAAGATTAATGGTACAGGTGACGGTACGGAAAAGTGTTAGGGTCAGGGTACCTGTCGGGGCATGGCTTAGTAGTAGTATACTGGTTAGGATTAGGATACGGTTTGGGTAAGGTTCAGGGATGGGATTAGGGGTAGCTTTATAACTAGGGTTAGGGTTAACAAAATGTCAGGTTTAGGGTACAGGTGATGGTACAGAAAAGTTTTAGGGTTAGTGTATGTGTTAGGACACGTGTCAGTGTTAGTGTATGGCTTAGGATTAGCATACTGGTTAGGGAAAGGTGTACGGTTGGGGTTTGGTCTAGGTTTAGGTCTAGGGTTAGGGTTAGAGAACGGTAAGGTTTAGGGTACATGTGAGGTTACGAAAAAGTGTTAGGGTCAGGGTACGTGTTAGGGCAGGGGTTAGTGTGGGTTTACAGGTTAGGATTAGGGTATAGTTTAGGGTAATTGGTAGGGTTGGCGTTATGGTTAGTGTTAGGGGTAGGGTTAAGTTTAGTTGAATGGGTAAGGTTTAGGTTACAGGTGAGTGTACGGTAATGTTTTTAGTGACAAAGTAAGTGTGCGGGAATCGGTTAGTGTTAGTGTATGCATTAAGAGTAGTGTACGTGATAGGGTAATGTGTAGGGTTGTAGTTAGATTTAGCTTTAGGGCTATGGTTATGGTTAGCGAACGGTAAGATTTAGGGTACAGGAGAGAGTAGGGTAAAGAGTTAGGGGCACGGTACGTGTCAGGGCATGGATTAGTGTTTGTGTACCGGTTAGGATTATGGTACGGTTAGCCTAAGGTTTTGGGTTGTTGTTACGGCTTGGTTTACGGGTATGTTTCGGGTTAGCGAACGGTAAAGTATAGGGTATAGGTGAGGGTACAGAAAAGTGTTAGGGTAAGGATACGTTTCAGGACATGGATTAGTATTAGTGAACTTGTTAGGATTACGGTATGGGTTAGGGTAATGGGTAGGGTTGGGTTTAGGGTTAGGTTTAGGGCGATGGTTAGGGTTAGCGAAATGTAGGTTTACGTTACAGGTGATGGTCCAGAAATGTGTTAGGATCAGGGAACATGTTAGGGCACGGATTAGTGTTAGTGTACTGGTTAGGATTGGGTACGCGTTAGGGTAAGGTTTAGGGATGGGGTTAGGTTTACGTTTAGGTCTAGGGTTAAGTATAGCAAACGGTATGGTTTAGGGTACAGGTGAGTGTGAGGAAAATGGTTACGGTCAGGGTACCTGTTAGGGCACGGGTAGTGTTAGTGTATGTGTTAGGGTTAGGGTACGGGTTAGGGTAATGTGTAGGTTTGACGATAGGTTTAAGTTTAGGGCTAGGGTTAGGGTTAGCGAACAGGTAAGTTTTATGGTACATGAGTGTACAGAAACGTGTTAGGGTCAAAGTACGTGTGAGGGCATTGCATAATTTTGGTGTATGGGTTAACATTAGGGTACGGGTTAGAGTATGGTGTAGGGTTGGTGTTAGTGATATGTTTAGGGCTAGGGTTACGGTTAGTGAACCAGTAAGGTTTAGGGTACAGGTGAGGGTACGGAAAACTTTTAGCGTCAGGGTATGTGTTAGGACACCAGTTAGTGTTAGTGTACGTGTCAGGATTAGCATACAGTTTAGGGTAAGGTGTCGGGTTGGGGTTAGGGTTAGGTTTAGGGCTAGGCTTAGGGTTAGCGAACGGGTAAGTTGTAGGGTACAGTTGAGGGTAAGGAAAAGCGTTTGTGTCAGGTTATGTGTTAGGAAACGTGTTAGTGTTAATGTATGGTTAGGATTAGGGTATGGGTTAGAGTAATGGTTAGGGTTGACGTTAGGGTTAGGGATAGGCTTAGCGCACGGTTAAGGCTTATGGTACATGTGAGTGTATGGAGACGTGTTAGTGTCAAAGTACGTGTGAGGGCATGGGTTAGTGTTAGTGTAGGGGTGAAAAATAGGATACGGGTTAGAATAAGGTGTAGGGTTGGTGTTAGGGTTAGGTTTAAGTCTAAAGTTATGGTTAGCTAACGATTGGGTTTAGTGTACAGGTGAGGGTATGGAAAAGTGTTAGGGACAGGGTACGTTTCAGGGCACTGGTTAGTGTTAGTGTACGGGTTAGGATTAGGGTATGGGTTAGGATTTTGTGTAGGGTTGTGGATAGTGTTAGGCTTAGACCTAGGGTTAGTGTTAGCGAACAGGTAAGGTTTACGGTACACAGGAGGGTATGGAAACTTGTTAGGGTCAAAGTACATGTGAGGGCATTGCTTAATTTTGGTGTACGGGTTAAGATTAGTGTATGGGTTAGGGTATGCTGTAAGGTTGGTGTTAGCGTTATGTTTAGGGATCGGGCTAGGTTTAGCGAACGGTAAGATTTAGGGTACTGGAGAGGATTCGGAAAAGTGTTAGGGTCAGTGTACGGGTTAGGGAATGGGTTAGTGTTAGTGTACGGGTTAGGATTAGGGTATGGGTTAGGGAAAGGTGTAGGGTTAGGGTTATGTTTAGGTGTAGGGTTGGGGTTAGGGTTAGCGAATAGGTAACATTTAGGGTACAGGTGAGCTTATGGAAAGGAGTTAGGGTCAGGGTTCATGGTAGTGCACAGGTTATTGTTAGTGTATGGATTCGGATTAGGGTACGGGTTAGGGTTACGTGTAGGGTTGGGGATATGGTGACGTTTAGACATAGGGTTAGGGTAAGCGAATGGTAAGATTTAGGGTACAGGAGTGGGTATGGAAAAGTGTTAGGTTCTGGGTACGTGTTAGGGCATGGATTAGTGTTAGTGTACGGGTAAGGATTAGGGTACGGGTTAGGGAAATGGGTAGGGTTGGTGTTATGGTTAGGGTTAGGGCCAGGGTTAGAGTTAGAGAACGGGTAAGGTTTACGGTACACGGGAGGGTACGGAAACGTGTTAGTGTCAAAGTACATGTGAGGGCATGCGTTAGTTTTTTTGTACGGGTTAAGTTTAGTGGACGGGTTAGGGTATGCTGTAGGGTTGGTGTTAGCGTTATGTTCAGGGCTACGGTTAGGGTTAGCGAACGGTAAGATTTAGGGTACAGTAGAGGATATGGAAAAGTGTTAGGGTTAGGGTACGTGTTAGGGCATGGGTTAGTGTTAGTGTATGGGTTGGGATTAGGGTACGGGTTAGGGTAAGTGGTAGGGTTGTGGTTAGGTTTAGGGCTATGGCTAGGGCTAGGGTTAGGGTTAGCGAATGGATAAGATTAATGGTACAGGTGACGGTACGGAAAAGTGTTAGGGTCAGGGTACCTGTCGGGGCATGGCTTAGTAGTAGTATACTGGTTAGGATTAGGATACGGTTTGGGTAAGGTTCAGGGATGGGATTAGGGGTAGCTTTATAACTAGGGTTAGGGTTAACAAAATGTCAGGTTTAGGGTACAGGTGATGGTACAGAAAAGTTTTAGGGTTAGTGTATGTGTTAGGACACGTGTCAGTGTTAGTGTATGGCTTAGGATTAGCATACTGGTTAGGGAAAGGTGTACGGTTGGGGTTTGGTCTAGGTTTAGGGCTAGGGTTAGGGTTAGAGAACGGTAAGGTTTAGGGTACATGTGAGGTTACGAAAAAGTGTTAGGGTCAGGGTACGTGTTAGGGCAGGGGTTAGTGTGGGTTTACAGGTTAGGATTAGGGTATGGTTTAGGGTAATTGGTAGGGTTGGCGTTATGGTTAGTGTTAGGGGTAGGGTTAAGTTTAGTTGAATGGGTAAGGTTTAGGTTACAGGTGAGTGTACGGTAATGTTTTTAGTGACAAAGTAAGTGTGCGGGAATCGGTTAGTGTTAGTGTATGCATTAAGAGTAGTGTACGTGATAGGGTAATGTGTAGGGTTGTAGTTAGATTTAGCTTTAGGGCTATGGTTATGGTTAGCGAACGGTAAGATTTAGGGTACAGGAGAGAGTAGGGTAAAGAGTTAGGGGCACGGTACGTGTCAGGGCATGGATTAGTGTTTGTGTACCGGTTAGGATTATGGTACGGTTAGCCTAAGGTTTTGGGTTGTTGTTACGGCTTGGTTTACGGGTATGTTTCGGGTTAGCGAACAGTAAAGTATAGGGTATAGGTGAGGGTACAGAAAAGTGTTAGGGTAAGGATACGTTTCAGGACATGGATTAGTATTAGTGAACTTGTTAGGATTACGGTATGGGTTAGGGTAATGGGTAGGGTTGGGTTTAGGGTTAGGTTTAGGGCGATGGTTAGGGTTAGCGAAATGTAGGTTTACGTTACAGGTGATGGTCCAGAAATGTGTTAGGATCAGGGAACATGTTAGGGCACGGATTAGTGTTAGTGTACTGGTTAGGATTGGGTACGCGTTAGGGTAAGGTTTAGGGATGTGGTTAGGTTTACGTTTAGGTCTAGGGTTAAGTATAGCAAACGGTATGGTTTAGGGTACAGGTGAGTGTGAGGAAAATGGTTACGGTCAGGGTACCTGTTAGGGCACGGGTAGTGTTAGTGTATGTGTTAGGGTTAGGGTACGGGTTAGGGTAATGTGTAGGTTTGACGATAGGTTTAAGTTTAGGGCTAGGGTTAGGGTTAGCGAACAGGTAAGTTTTATGGTACATGAGTGTACAGAAACGTGTTAGGGTCAAAGTACGTGTGAGGGCATTGCATAATTTTGGTGTATGGGTTAACATTAGGGTACGGGTTAGAGTATGGTGTAGGGTTGGTGTTAGTGATATGTTTAGGGCTAGGGTTACGGTTAGTGAACCAGTAAGGTTTAGGGTACAGGTGAGGGTACGGAAAACTTTTAGCGTCAGGGTATGTGTTAGGACACCAGTTAGTGTTAGTGTACGTGTCAGGATTAGCATACAGTTTAGGGTAAGGTGTCGGGTTGGGGTTAGGGTTAGGTTTAGGGCTAGGCTTAGGGTTAGCCAACGGGTAAGTTGTAGGGTACAGTTGAGGGTAAGGAAAAGCGTTTGTGTCAGGTTATGTGTTAGGAAACGTGTTAGTGTTAATGTATGGTTAGGATTAGGGTATGGGTTAGAGTAATGGTTAGGGTTGACGTTAGGGTTAGGGATAGGCTTAGCGCACGGTTAAGGCTTATGGTACATGTGAGTGTATGGAGACGTGTTAGTGTCAAAGTACGTGTGAGGGCATGGGTTAGTGTTAGTGTAGGGGTGAAAAATAGGATACGGGTTAGAATAAGGTGTAGGGTTGGTGTTAGGGTTAGGTTTAAGTCTAAAGTTATGGTTAGCTAACGATTGGGTTTAGTGTACAGGTGAGGGTATGGAAAAGTGTTAGGGACAGGGTACGTTTCAGGGCACTGGTTAGTGTTAGTGTACGGGTTAGGATTAGGGTATGGGTTAGGATTTTGTGTAGGGTTGTGGATAGTGTTAGGCTTAGACCTAGGGTTAGTGTTAGCGAACAGGTAAGGTTTACGGTACACAGGAGGGTATGGAAACTTGTTAGGGTCAAAGTACATGTGAGGGCATTGCTTAATTTTGGTGTACGGGTTAAGATTAGTGTATGGGTTAGGGTATGCTGTAAGGTTGGTGTTAGCGTTATGTTTAGGGATCGGGCTAGGTTTAGCGAACGGTAAGATTTAGGGTACTGGAGAGGATTCGGAAAAGTGTTAGGGTCAGTGTACGGGTTAGGGAATGGGTTAGTGTTAGTGTACGGGTTAGGATTAGGGTATGGGTTAGGGAAAGGTGTAGGGTTAGGGTTATGTTTAGGTGTAGGGTTGGGGTTAGGGTTAGCGAATAGGTAACATTTAGGGTACAGGTGAGCTTATGGAAAGGAGTTAGGGTCAGGGTTCATGGTAGTGCACAGGTTATTGTTAGTGTATGGATTCGGATTAGGGTACGGGTTAGGGTTAAGTGTAGGGTTGGGGATATGGTGACGTTTAGACATAGGGTTAGGGTAAGCGAATGGTAAGATTTAGGGTACAGGAGTGGGTATGGAAAAGTGTTAGGTTCTGGGTACGTGTTAGGGCATGGATTAGTGTTAGTGTACGGGTAAGGATTAGGGTACGGGTTAGGGAAATGGGTAGGGTTGGTGTTATGGTTAGGGTTAGGGCCAGGGTTAGAGTTAGAGAACGGGTAAGGTTTACGGTACACGGGAGGGTACGGAAACGTGTTAGTGTCAAAGTACATGTGAGGGCATGCGTTAGTTTTTTTGTACGGGTTAAGTTTAGTGTACGGGTTAGGGTATGCTGTAGGTTTGGTGTTAGTGTTATGTTCAGGGCTAGGGTTAGGGTTAGCGAACGGAAAGATTTAGGGTACAGTAGAGGATACGGAAAAGTGTTAGGGTTAGGGTACGTGTTAGGGCATGGGTTAGTGTTAGTGTATGGGTTGGGATTAGGGTACGGGTTAGGGTAAGTGGTAGGGTTGTGGTTAGGTTTAGGGCTAAGGCTAGGGCTAGGGTTAGGGTTAGCGAATGGGTAAGATTAATGGTACAGGTGACGGTACGGAAAAGTGTTAGGGTCAGGGTACCTGTCGGGGCATGGCTTAGTAGTAGTATACTGGTTAGGATTAGGATACGGTTTGGGTAAGGTTCAGGGATGGGATTAGGGGTAGCTTTATAACTAGGGTTAGGGTTAACAAAATGTCAGGTTTAGGGTACAGGTGATGGTACAGAAAAGTTTTAGGGTTAGTGTATGTGTTAGGACACGTGTCAGTGTTAGTGTATGGCTTAGGATTAGCATACTGGTTAGGGAAAGGTGTACGGTTGGGGTTTGGTCTAGGTTTAGGGCTAGGGTTAGGGTTAGAGAACGGTAAGGTTTAGAGTACATGTGAGGTTACGGAAAAGTGTTAGGGTCAGGGTACGTGTTAGGGCAGGGGTTAGTGTGGGTTTACAGGTTAGGATTAGGGTATGGTTTAGGGTAATTGGTAGGGTTGGCATTATGGTTAGTGTTAGGGGTAGGGTTAAGTTTATTTGAATGGGTAAGGTTTAGGTTACAGGTGAGTGTACGGTAATGTTTTAGTGTCAAAGTAAGTGTGCGGGAATCGGTTAGTGTTAGTGTACGCATTAAGAGTAGTGTACATGATAGGGTAATGTGTAGGGTTGTAGTTAGATTTAGCTTTAGGGCTATGGTTATGGTTAGCGAACGGTAAGATTTAGGGTACAGGAGAGAGTAGGGTAAAGAGTTAGGGGCACGGTACGTGTCAGGGCATGGATTAGTGTTTGTGTACCGGTTAGGATTATGGTACGGTTAGCCTAAGGTTTTGGGTTGTTGTTACGGCTTGGTTTACGGGTATGTTTCGGGTTAGCGAACGGTAAAGTATAGGGTATAGGTGAGGGTACAGAAAAGTGTTAGGGTAAGGATACGTTTCAGGACATGGATTAGTATTAGTGAACTTGTTAGGATTACGGTATGGGTTAGGGTAATGGGTAGGGTTGGGTTTAGGGTTAGGTTTAGGGCGATGGTTAGGGTTAGCGAAATGTAGGTTTACGTTACAGGTGATGGTCCAGAAATGTGTTAGGATCAGGGTACATGTTAGGGCACGGATTAGTGTTAGTGTACTGGTTAGGATTGGGTACGCGTTAGGGTAAGGTTTAGGGATGGGGTTAGGTTTACGTTTAGGTCTAGGGTTAAGTATAGCAAACGGTATGGTTTAGGGTACAGGTGAGTGTGAGGAAAACGGTTACGGTCAGGGTACCTGTTAGGGCACGGGTAGTGTTAGTGTATGTGTTAGGGTTAGGGTACGGGTTAGGGTAATGTGTAGGTTTGACGATAGGTTTAAGTTTAGGGCTAGGGTTAGGGTTAGCGAACAGGTAAGTTTTATGGTACATGAGTGTACAGAAACGTGTTAGGGTCAAAGTACGTGTGAGGGCATTGCATAATTTTGGTGTATGGGTTAACATTAGGGTACGGGTTAGAGTATGGTGTAGGGTTGGTGTTAGTGATATGTTTAGGGCTAGGGTTACGGTTCGTGAACCAGTAAGGTTTAGGGTACAGGTGAGGGTACGGAAAACTTTTAGCGTCAGGGTATGTGTTAGGACACCAGTTAGTGTTAGTGTACGTGTCAGGATTAGCATACAGTTTAGGGTAAGGTGTCGGGTTGGGGTTAGGGTTAGGTTTAGGGCTAGGCTTAGGGTTAGCGAACGGGTAAGTTGTAGGGTACAGTTGAGGGTAAGGAAAAGCGTTTGTGTCAGGTTATGTGTTAGGAAACGTGTTAGTGTTAATGTATGGTTAGGATTAGGGTATGGGTTAGAGTAATGGTTAGGGTTGACGTTAGGGTTAGGGATAGGCTTAGCGCACGGTTAAGGCTTATGGTACATGTGAGTGTATGGAGACGTGTTAGTGTCAAAGTACGTGTGAGGGCATGGGTTAGTGTTAGTGTAGGGGTTAAAAATAGGATACGGGTTAGAATAAGGTGTAGGGTTGGTGTTAGGGTTAGGTTTAAGTCTAAAGTTATGGTTAGCTAACGATTGGGTTTAGTGTACAGGTGAGGGTATGGAAAAGTGTTAGGGACAGGGTACGTTTCAGGGCACTGGTTAGTGTTAGTGTACGGGTTAGGATTAGGGTATGGGTTAGGATTTTGTGTAGGGTTGTGGATAGTGTTAGGCTTAGACCTAGGGTTAGTGTTAGCGAACAGGTAAGGTTTACGGTACACAGGAGGGTATGGAAACTTGTTAGGGTCAAAGTACATGTGAGGGCATTGCTTAATTTTGGTGTACGGGTTAAGATTAGTGTATGGGTTAGGGTATGCTGTAAGGTTGGTGTTAGCGTTATGTTTAGGGATCGGGCTAGGTTTAGCGAACGGTAAGATTTAGGGTACTGGAGAGGATTCGGAAAAGTGTTAGGGTCAGTGTACGGGTTAGGGAATGGGTTAGTGTTAGTGTACGGGTTAGGATTAGGGTATGGGTTAGGGAAAGGTGTAGGGTTGGGGTTATGTTTAGGTGTAGGGTTGGGGTTAGGGTTAGCGAATAGGTAACATTTAGGGTACAGGTGAGCTTATGGAAAGGAGTTAGGGTCAGGGTTCATGGTAGTGCACAGGTTATTGTTAGTGTATGGATTCGGATTAGGGTACGGGTTAGGGTTAAGTGTAGGGTTGGGGATATGGTGACGTTTAGACATAGGGTTAGGGTAAGCGAATGGTAAGATTTAGGGTACATGTGAGGTTACGGAAAAGTGTTAGGGTCAGGGCATGGATTAGTGTTTGTGTATGTGTTAAGATTAGGGTACGGGTTAGGGAAATGGGTAGGGTTGGTGTTATGGTTAGGGTTAGGGCCAGGGTTAGAGTTAGAGAACGGGTAAGGTTTACGGTACACGGGAGGGTACGGAAACGTGTTAGTGTCAAAGTACATGTGAGGGCATGCGTTAGTTTTTTTGTACGGGTTAAGTTTAGAGTACGGGTTAGGGTATGCTGTAGGGTTGGTGTTAGCGTTATGTTCAGGGCTAGGGTTAGGGTTAGCGAACGGTAAGATTTAGGGTACAGTAGAGGATACGGAAAAGTGTTAGGGTTAGGGTACGTGTTAGGGCATGGGTTAGTGTTAGTGTATGGGTTGGGATTAGGGTACGGGTTAGGGTAAGTGGTAGGGTTGTGGTTAGGTTTAGGGCTAAGGCTAGGGCTAGGGTTAGGGTTAGCGAATGGGTAAGATTAATGGTACAGGTGACGGTACGGAAAAGTGTTAGGGTCAGGGTACCTGTCAGGGCATGGCTTAGTAGTAGTATACTGGTTAGGATTAGGATACGGTTTGGGTAAGGTTCAGGGATGGGATTAGGGGTAGCTTTATAACTAGGGTTAGGGTTAACAAAATGTCAGGTTTAGGGTACAGGTGATGGTACAGAAAAGTTTTAGGGTTAGTGTATGTGTTAGGACACGTGTCAGTGTTAGTGTATGGCTTAGGATTAGCATACTGGTTAGGGAAAGGTGTACGGTTGGGGTTTGGTCTAGGTTTAGGGCTAGGGTTAGGGTTAGAGAACGGTAAGGTTTAGGGTACATGTGAGGTTACGGAAAAGTGTTAGGGTCAGGGTACGTGTTAGGGCAGGGGTTAGTGTGGGTTTACAGGTTAGGATTAGGGTATGGTTTAGGGTAATTGGTAGGGTTGGCGTTATGTTTAGTGTTAGCGGTAGGGTTAAGTTTAGTTGAATGGGTAAGGTTTAGGTTACAGGTGAGTGTACGGTAATGTTTTTAGTGTCAAAGTAAGTGTGCGGGAATCGGTTAGTGTTAGTGTACGCATTAAGAGTAGTGTACGTGATAGGGTAATGTGTAGGGTTGTAGTTAGATTTAGCTTTAGGGCTATGGTTATGGTTAGCGAACGGTAAGATTTAGGGTACAGGAGAGAGTAGGGTAAAGAGTTAGGGGCACGGTACGTGTCAGGGCATGGATTAGTGTTTGTGTACCGGTTAGGATTATGGTACGGTTAGCCTAAGGTTTTGGGTTGTTGTTACGGCTTGGTTTACGGGTATGTTTCGGGTTAGCGAACGGTAAAGTATAGGGTATAGGTGAGGGTACAGAAAAGTGTTAGGTTAAGGATACGTTTCAGGACATATATTAGTATTAGTGAACTTGTTAGGATTACGGTATGGGTTAGGGTAATGGGTAGGGTTGGGTTTAGGGTTAGGTTTAGGGCGATGGTTAGGGTTAGCGAAATGTAGGTTTACGTTACAGGTGATGGTCCAGAAATGTGTTAGGATCAGGGAACATGTTAGGGCACGGATTAGTGTTAGTGTACTGGTTAGGATTGGGTACGCGTTAGGGTAAGGTTTAGGGATGGGGTTAGGTTTACGTTTAGGTCTAGGGTTAAGTATAGCAAACGGTATGGTTTAGGGTACAGGTGAGTGTGAGGAAAATGGTTACGTTCAGGGTACCTGTTAGGGCACGGGTAGTGTTAGTGTATGTGTTAGGGTTAGGGTACGGGTTAGGGTAATGTGTAGGTTTGACGATAGGTTTAAGTTTAGGGCTAGGGTTAGGGTTAGCGAACAGGTAAGTTTTATGGTACATGAGTGTACAGAAACGTGTTAGGGTCAAAGTACGTGTGAGGGCATTGCATAATTTTGGTGTATGGGTTAACATTAGGGTACGGGTTAGAGTATGGTGTAGGGTTGGTGTTAGTGATATGTTTAGGGCTAGGGTTACGGTTAGTGAACCAGTAAGGTTTAGGGTACAGGTGAGGGTACGGAAAACTTTTAGCGTCAGGGTATGTGTTAGGACACCAGTTAGTGTTAGTGTACGTGTCAGGAATAGCATACAGTTTAGGGTAAGGTGTCGGGTTGGGGTTAGGGTTAGGTTTAGGGCTAGGCTTAGGGTTAGCGAACGGGTAAGTTGTAGGGTACAGTTGAGGGTAAGGAAAAGCGTTTGTGTCAGGTTATGTGTTAGGAAACGTGTTAGTGTTAATGTATGGTTAGGATTAGGGTATGGGTTAGAGTAATGGTTAGGGTTGACGTTAGGGTTAGGGATAGGCTTAGCGCACGGTTAAGGCTTATGGTACATGTGAGTGTATGGAGACGTGTTAGTGTCAAAGTACGTGTGAGGGCATGGGTTAGTGTTAGTGTAGGGGTTAAAAATAGGATACGGGTTAGAATAAGGTGTAGGGTTGGTGTTAGGGTTAGGTTTAAGTCTAAAGTTATGGTTAGCTAACGATTGGGTTTAGTGTACAGGTGAGGGTATGGAAAAGTGTTAGGGACAGGGTACGTTTCAGGGCACTGGTTAGTGTTAGTGTACGGGTTAGGATTAGGGTATGGGTTAGGATTTTGTGTAGGGTTGTGGATAGTGTTAGGCTTAGACCTAGGGTTAGTGTTAGCGAACAGGTAAGGTTTACGGTACACAGGAGGGTATGGAAACTTGTTAGGGTCAAAGTACATGTGAGGGCATTGCTTAATTTTGGTGTACGGGTTAAGATTAGTGTATGGGTTAGGGTATGCTGTAAGGTTGGTGTTAGCGTTATGTTTAGGGATCGGGCTAGGTTTAGCGAACGGTAAGATTTAGGGTACTGGAGAGGATTCGGAAAAGTGTTAGGGTCAGTGTACGGGTTAGGGAATGGGTTAGTGTTAGTGTACGGGTTAGGATTAGGGTATGGGTTAGGGAAAGGTGTAGGGTTGGGGTTATGTTTAGGTGTAGGGTTGGGGTTAGGGTTAGCGAATAGGTAACATTTAGGGTACAGGTGAGCTTATGGAAAGGAGTTAGGGTCAGGGTTCATGGTAGTGCACAGGTTATTGTTAGTGTATGGATTCGGATTAGGGTACGGGTTAGGGTTAAGTGTAGGGTTGGGGATATGGTGACGTTTAGACATAGGGTTAGGGTAAGCGAATGGTAAGATTTAGGGTACATGTGAGGTTACGGAAAAGTGTTAGGGTCAGGGCATGGATTAGTGTTTGTGTATGTGTTAAGATTAGGGTACGGGTTAGGGAAATGGGTAGGGTTGGTGTTATGGTTAGGGTTAGGGCCAGGGTTAGAGTTAGAGAACGGGTAAGGTTTACGGTACACGGGAGGGTACGGAAACGTGTTAGTGTCAAAGTACATGTGAGGGCATGCGTTAGTTTTTTTGTACGGGTTAAGTTTAGAGTACGGGTTAGGGTATGCTGTAGGGTTGGTGTTAGCGTTATGTTCAGGGCTAGGGTTAGGGTTAGCGAACGGTAAGATTTAGGGTACAGTAGAGGATACGGAAAAGTGTTAGGGTTAGGGTACGTGTTAGGGCATGGGTTAGTGTTAGTGTATGGGTTGGGATTAGGGTACGGGTTAGGGTAAGTGGTAGGGTTGTGGTTAGGTTTAGGGCTAAGGCTAGGGCTAGGGTTAGGGTTAGCGAATGGGTAAGATTAATGGTACAGGTGACGGTACGGAAAAGTGTTAGGGTCAGGGTACCTGTCAGGGCATGGCTTAGTAGTAGTATACTGGTTAGGATTAGGATACGGTTTGGGTAAGGTTCAGGGATGGGATTAGGGGTAGCTTTATAACTAGGGTTAGGGTTAACAAAATGTCAGGTTTAGGGTACAGGTGATGGTACAGAAAAGTTTTAGGGTTAGTGTATGTGTTAGGACACGTGTCAGTGTTAGTGTATGGCTTAGGATTAGCATACTGGTTAGGGAAAGGTGTACGGTTGGGGTTTGGTCTAGGTTTAGGGCTAGGGTTAGGGTTAGAGAACGGTAAGGTTTAGGGTACATGTGAGGTTACGGAAAAGTGCTAGGGTCAGGGTACGTGTTAGGGCAGGGGTTAGTGTGGGTTTACAGGTTAGGATTAGGGTATGGTTTAGGGTAATTGGTAGGGTTGGCGTTATGTTTAGTGTTAGCGGTAGGGTTAAGTTTAGTTGAATGGGTAAGGTTTAGGTTACAGGTGAGTGTACGGTAAAGTTTTTAGTGTCAAAGTAAGTGTGCGGGAATCGGTTAGTGTTAGTGTACGCATTAAGAGTAGTGTACGTGATAGGGTAATGTGTAGGGTTGTAGTTAGATTTAGCTTTAGGGCTATGGTTATGGTTAGCGAACGGTAAGATTTAGGGTACAGGAGAGAGTAGGGTAAAGAGTTAGGGGCACGGTACGTGTCAGGGCATGGATTAGTGTTTGTGTACCGGTTAGGATTATGGTACGGTTAGCCTAAGGTTTTGGGTTGTTGTTACGGCTTGGTTTACGGGTATGTTTCGGGTTAGCGAACGGTAAAGTATAGGGTATAGGTGAGGGTACAGAAAAGTGTTAGGTTAAGGATACGTTTCAGGACATATATTAGTATTAGTGAACTTGTTAGGATTACGGTATGGGTTAGGGTAATGGGTAGGGTTGGGTTTAGGGTTAGGTTTAGGGCGATGGTTAGGGTTAGCGAAATGTAGGTTTACGTTACAGGTGATGGTCCAGAAATGTGTTAGGATCAGGGAACATGTTAGGGCACGGATTAGTGTTAGTGTACTGGTTAGGATTGGGTACGCGTTAGGGTAAGGTTTAGGGATGGGGTTAGGTTTACGTTTAGGTCTAGGGTTAAGTATAGCAAACGGTATGGTTTAGGGTACAGGTGAGTGTGAGGAAAATGGTTACGTTCAGGGTACCTGTTAGGGCACGGGTAGTGTTAGTGTATGTGTTAGGGTTAGGGTACGGGTTAGGGTAATGTGTAGGTTTGACGATAGGTTTAAGTTTAGGGCTAGGGTTAGGGTTAGCGAACAGGTAAGTTTTATGGTACATGAGTGTACAGAAACGTGTTAGGGTCAAAGTACGTGTGAGGGCATTGCATAATTTTGGTGTATGGGTTAACATTAGGGTACGGGTTAGAGTATGGTGTAGGGTTGGTGTTAGTGATATGTTTAGGGCTAGGGTTACGGTTAGTGAACCAGTAAGGTTTAGGGTACAGGTGAGGGTACGGAAAACTTTTAGCGTCAGGGTATGTGTTAGGACACCAGTTAGTGTTAGTGTACGTGTCAGGATTAGCATACAGTTTAGGGTAAGGTGTCGGGTTGGGGTTAGGGTTAGGTTTAGGGCTAGGCTTAGGGTTAGCGAACGGGTAAGTTGTAGGGTACAGTTGAGGGTAAGGAAAAGCGTTTGTGTCAGGTTATGTGTTAGGAAACGTGTTAGTGTTAATGTATGGTTAGGATTAGGGTATGGGTTAGAGTAATGGTTAGGGTTGACGTTAGGGTTAGGGATAGGCTTAGCGCACGGTTAAGGCTTATGGTACATGTGAGTGTATGGAGACGTGTTAGTGTCAAAGTACGTGTGAGGGCATGGGTTAGTGTTAGTGTAGGGGTGAAAAATAGGATACGGGTTAGAATAAGGTGTAGGGTTGGTGTTAGGGTTAGGTTTAAGTCTAAAGTTATGGTTAGCTAACGATTGGGTTTAGTGTACAGGTGAGGGTATGGAAAAGTGTTAGGGACAGGGTACGTTTCAGGGCACTGGTTAGTGTTAGTGTACGGGTTAGGATTAGGGTATGGGTTAGGATTTTGTGTAGGGTTGTGGATAGTGTTAGGCTTAGACCTAGGGTTAGTGTTAGCGAACAGGTAAGGTTTACGGTACACAGGAGGGTATGGAAACTTGTTAGGGTCAAAGTACATGTGAGGGCATTGCTTAATTTTGGTGTACGGGTTAAGATTAGTGTATGGGTTAGGGTATGCTGTAAGGTTGGTGTTAGCGTTATGTTTAGGGATCGGGCTAGGTTTAGCGAACGGTAAGATTTAGGGTACTGGAGAGGATTCGGAAAAGTGTTAGGGTCAGTGTACGGGTTAGGGAATGGGTTAGTGTTAGTGTACGGGTTAGGATTAGGGTATGGGTTAGGGAAAGGTGTAGGGTTGGGGTTATGTTTAGGTGTAGGGTTGGGGTTAGGGTTAGCGAATAGGTAACATTTAGGGTACAGGTGAGCTTATGGAAAGGAGTTAGGGTCAGGGTTCATGGTAGTGCACAGGTTATTGTTAGTGTATGGATTCGGATTAGGGTACGGGTTAGGGTTAAGTGTAGGGTTGGGGATATGGTGACGTTTAGACATAGGGTTAGGGTAAGCGAATGGTAAGATTTAGGGTACATGTGAGGTTACGGAAAAGTGTTAGGGTCAGGGCATGGATGAGTGTTTGTGCATGTGTTAAGATTAGGGTACGGGTTAGGGAAATGGGTAGGGTTGGTGTTATGGTTAGGGTTAGGGCCAGGGTTAGAGTTAGAGAACGGGTAAGGTTTACGGTACACGGGAGGGTACGGAAACGTGTTAGTGTCAAAGTACATGTGAGGGCATGCGTTAGTTTTTTTGTACGGGTTAAGTTTAGAGTACGGGTTAGGGTATGCTGTAGGGTTGGTGTTAGCGTTATGTTCAGGGCTAGGGTTAGGGTTAGCGAACGGTAAGATTTAGGGTACAGTAGAGGATACGGAAAAGTGTTAGGGTTAGGGTACGTGTTAGGGCATGGGTTAGTGTTAGTGTATGGGTTGGGATTAGGGTACGGGTTAGGGTAAGTGGTAGGGTTGTGGTTAGGTTTAGGGCTAAGGCTAGGGCTAGGGTTAGGGTTAGCGAATGGGTAAGATTAATGGTACAGGTGACGGTACGGAAAAGTGTTAGGGTCAGGGTACCTGTCGGGGCATGGCTTAGTAGTAGTATACTGGTTAGGATTAGGATACGGTTTGGGTAAGGTTCAGGGATGGGATTAGGGGTAGCTTTATAACTAGGTTTAGGGTTAACAAAATGTCAGGTTTAGGGTACAGGTGATGGTACAGAAAAGTTTTAGGGTTAGTGTATGTGTTAGGACACGTGTCAGTGTTAGTGTATGGCTTAGGATTAGCATACTGGTTAGGGAAAGGTGTACGGTTGGGGTTTGGTCTAGGTTTAGGGCTAGGGTTAGGGTTAGAGAACGGTAAGGTTTAGAGTACATGTGAGGTTACGGAAAAGTGTTAGGGTCAGGGTACGTGTTAGGGCAGGGGTTAGTGTGGGTTTACAGGTTAGGTTTAGGGTATGGTTTAGGGTAATTGGTAGGGTTGGCGTTATGTTTAGTGTTAGGGGTAGGGTTAAGTTTAGTTGAATGGGTAAGGTTTAGGTTACAGGTGAGTGTACGGTAATGTTTTAGTGTCAAAGTAAGTGTGCGGGAATCGGTTAGTGTTAGTGTACGCATTAAGAGTAGTGTACGTGATAGGGTAATGTGTAGGGTTGTAGTTAGATTTAGCTTTAGGGCTATGGTTATGGTTAGCGAACGGTAAGATTTAGGGTACAGGAGAGAGTAGGGTAAAGAGTTAGGGGCACGGTACGTGTCAGGGCATGGATTAGTGTTTGTGTACCGGTTAGGATTATGGTACGGTTAGCCTAAGGTTTTGGGTTGTTGTTACGGCTTTGTTTACGGGTATGTTTCGGGTTAGCGAACGGTAAAGTATAGGGTATAGGTGAGGGTACAGAAAAGTGTTAGGTTAAGGATACGTTTCAGGACATGGATTAGTATTAGTGAACTTGTTAGGATTACGGTATGAGTTAGGGTAATGGGTAGGGTTGGGTTTAGGGTTAGGTTTAGGGCGATGATTAGGGTTAGCGAAATGTAGGTTTACGTTACAGGTGATGGTCCAGAAATGTGTTAGGATCAGGGTACATGTTAGGGCACGGATTAGTGTTAGTGTACTGGTTAGGATTGGGTACGCGTTAGGGTAAGGTTTAGGGATGGGGTTAGGTTTACGTTTAGGTCTAGGGTTAAGTATAGCAAACGGTATGGTTTAGGGTACAGGTGAGTGTGAGGAAAATGGTTACGGTCAGGGTACCTGTTAGGGCACGGGTAGTTATAGTGTATGTGTTAGGGTTAGGGTACGGGTTAGGGTAATGTGTAGGTTTGACGATAGGTTTAAGTTTAGGGCTAGGGTTAGGGTTAGCGAACAGGTAAGTTTTATGGTACATGAGTGTACAGAAACGTGTTAGGGTCAAAGTACGTGTGAGGGCATTGCATAATTTTGGTGTATGGGTTAACATTAGGGTACGGGTTAGAGTATGGTGTAGGGTTGGTGTTAGTGATATGTTTAGGGCTAGGGTTACGGTTAGTGAACCAGTAAGGTTTAGGGTACAGGTGAGGGTAGGGAAAACTTTTAGCGTCAGGGTATGTGTTAGGACACCAGTTAGTGTTAGTGTACGTGTCAGGATTAGCATACAGTTTAGGGTAAGGTGTCGGGTTGGGGTTAGGGTTAGGTTTAGGGCTAGGCTTAGGGTTAGCGAACGGGTAAGTTGTAGGGTACAGTTGAGGGTAAGGAAAAGCGTTTGTGTCAGGTTATGTGTTAGGAAACGTGTTAGTGTTAATGTATGGTTAGGATTAGGGTATGGGTTAGAGTAATGGTTAGGGTTGACGTTAGGGTTAGGGATAGGCTTAGCGCACGGTTAAGGCTTATGGTACATGTGAGTGTATGGAGACGTGTTAGTGTCAAAGTACGTGTGAGGGCATGGGTTAGTGTTAGTGTAGGGGTGAAAAATAGGATACGGGTTAGAATAAGGTGTAGGGTTGGTGTTAGGGTTAGGTTTAAGTCTAAAGTTATGGTTAGCTAACGATTGGGTTTAGTGTACAGGTGAGGGTATGGAAAAGTGTTAGGGACAGGGTACGTTTCAGGGCACTGGTTAGTGTTAGTGTACGGGTTAGGATTAGGGTATGGGTTAGGATTTTGTGTAGGGTTGTGGATAGTGTTAGGCTTAGACCTAGGGTTAGTGTTAGCGAACAGGTAAGGTTTACGGTACACAGGAGGGTATGGAAACTTGTTAGGGTCAAAGTACATGTGAGGGCATTGCTTAATTTTGGTGTACGGGTTAAGATTAGTGTATGGGTTAGGGTATGCTGTAAGGTTGGTGTTAGCGTTATGTTTAGGGATCGGGCTAGGTTTAGCGAACGGTAAGATTTAGGGTACTGGAGAGGATTCGGAAAAGTGTTAGGGTCAGTGTACGGGTTAGGGAATGGGTTAGTGTTAGTGTACGGGTTAGGATTAGGGTATGGGTTAGGGAAAGGTGTAGGGTTGGGGTTATGTTTAGGTGTAGGGTTGGGGTTAGGGTTAGCGAATAGGTAACATTTAGGGTACAGGTGAGCTTATGGAAAGGAGTTAGGGTCAGGGTTCATGGTAGTGCACAGGTTATTGTTAGTGTATGGATTCGGATTAGGGTACGGGTTAGGGTTAAGTGTAGGGTTGGGGATATGGTGACGTTTAGACATAGGGTTAGGGTAAGCGAATGGTAAGATTTAGGGTACATGTGAGGTTACGGAAAAGTGTTAGGGTCAGGGCATGGATTAGTGTTTGTGTATGTGTTAAGATTAGGGTACGGGTTAGGGAAATGGGTAGGGTTGGTGTTATGGTTAGGGTTAGGGCCAGGGTTAGAGTTAGAGAACGGGTAAGGTTTACGGTACACGGGAGGGTACGGAAACGTGTTAGTGTCAAAGTACATGTGAGGGCATGCGTTAGTTTTTTTGTACGGGTTAAGTTTAGAGTACGGGTTAGGGTATGCTGTAGGGTTGGTGTTAGCGTTATGTTCAGGGCTAGGGTTAGGGTTAGCGAACGGTAAGATTTAGGGTACAGTAGAGGATACGGAAAAGTGTTAGGGTTAGGGTACGTGTTAGGGCATGGGTTAGTGTTAGTGTATGGGTTGGGATTAGGGTACGGGTTAGGGTAAGTGGTAGGGTTGTGGTTAGGTTTAGGGCTAAGGCTAGGGCTAGGGTTAGGGTTAGCGAATGGGTAAGATTAATGGTACAGGTGACGGTACGGAAAAGTCTTAGGGTCAGGGTACCTGTCAGGGCATGGCTTAGTAGTAGTATACTGGTTAGGATTAGGATACGGTTTGGGTAAGGTTCAGGGATGGGATTAGGGGTAGCTTTATAACTAGGGTTAGGGTTAACAAAATGTCAGGTTTAGGGTACAGGTGATGGTACAGAAAAGTTTTAGGGTTAGTGTATGTGTTAGGACACGTGTCAGTGTTAGTGTATGGCTTAGGATTAGCATACTGGTTAGGGAAAGGTGTACGGTTGGGGTTTGGTCTAGGTTTAGGGCTAGGGTTAGGGTTAGAGAACGGTAAGGTTTAGGGTACATGTGAGGTTACGGAAAAGTGTTAGGGTCAGGGTACGTGTTAGGGCAGGGGTTAGTGTGGGTTTACAGGTTAGGATTAGGGTATGGTTTAGGGTAATTGGTAGGGTTGGCGTTATGTTTAGTGTTAGCGGTAGGGTTAAGTTTAGTTGAATGGGTAAGGTTTAGGTTACAGGTGAGTGTACGGTAATGTTTTTAGTGTCAAAGTAAGTGTGCGGGAATCGGTTAGTGTTAGTGTACGCATTAAGAGTAGTGTACGTGATAGGGTAATGTGTAGGGTTGTAGTTAGATTTAGCTTTAGGGCTATGGTTATGGTTAGCGAACGGTAAGATTTAGGGTACAGGAGAGAGTAGGGTAAAGAGTTAGGGGCACGGTACGTGTCAGGGCATGGATTAGTGTTTGTGTACCGGTTAGGTTTATGGTACGGTTAGCCTAAGGTTTTGGGTTGTTGTTACGGCTTGGTTTACGGGTATGTTTCGGGTTAGCGAACGGTAAAGTATAGGGTATAGGTGAGGGTACAGAAAAGTGTTAGGTTAAGGATACGTTTCAGGACATATATTAGTATTAGTGAACTTGTTAGGATTACGGTATGGGTTAGGGTAATGGGTAGGGTTGGGTTTAGGGTTAGGTTTAGGGCGATGGTTAGGGTTAGCGAAATGTAGGTTTACGTTACAGGTGATGGTCCAGAAATGTGTTAGGATCAGGGAACATGTTAGGGCACGGATTAGTGTTAGTGTACTGGTTAGGATTGGGTACGCGTTAGGGTAAGGTTTAGGGATGGGGTTAGGTTTACGTTTAGGTCTAGGGTTAAGTATAGCAAACGGTATGGTTTAGGGTACAGGTGAGTGTGAGGAAAATGGTTACGTTCAGGGTACCTGTTAGGGCACGGGTAGTGTTAGTGTATGTGTTAGGGTTAGGGTACGGGTTAGGGTAATGTGTAGGTTTGACGATAGGTTTAAGTTTAGGGCTAGGGTTAGGGTTAGCGAACAGGTAAGTTTTATGGTACATGAGTGTACAGAAACGTGTTAGGGTCAAAGTACGTGTGAGGGCATTGCATAATTTTGGTGTATGGGTTAACATTAGGGTACGGGTTAGAGTATGGTGTAGGGTTGGTGTTAGTGATATGTTTAGGGCTAGGGTTACGGTTAGTGAACCAGTAAGGTTTAGGGTACAGGTGAGGGTACGGAAAACTTTTAGCGTCAGGGTATGTGTTAGGACACCAGTTAGTGTTAGTGTACGTGTCAGGATTAGCATACAGTTTAGGGTAAGGTGTCGGGTTGGGGTTAGGGTTAGGTTTAGGGCTAGGCTTAGGGTTAGCGAACGGGTAAGTTGTAGGGTACAGTTGAGGGTAAGGAAAAGCGTTTGTGTCAGGTTATGTGTTAGGAAACGTGTTAGTGTTAATGTATGGTTAGGATTAGGGTATGGGTTAGAGTAATGGTTAGGGTTGACGTTAGGGTTAGGGATAGGCTTAGCGCACGGTTAAGGCTTATGGTACATGTGAGTGTATGGAGACGTGTTAGTGTCAAAGTACGTGTGAGGGCATGGGTTAGTGTTAGTGTAGGGGTGAAAAATAGGATACGGGTTAGAATAAGGTGTAGGGTTGGTGTTAGGGTTAGGTTTAAGTCTAAAGTTATGGTTAGCTAACGATTGGGTTTAGTGTACAGGTGAGGGTATGGAAAAGTGTTAGGGACAGGGTACGTTTCAGGGCACTGGTTAGTGTTAGTGTACGGGTTAGGATTAGGGTATGGGTTAGGATTTTGTGTAGGGTTGTGGATAGTGTTAGGCTTAGACCTAGGGTTAGTGTTAGCGAACAGGTAAGGTTTACGGTACACAGGAGGGTATGGAAACTTGTTAGGGTCAAAGTACATGTGAGGGCATTGCTTAATTTTGGTGTACGGGTTAAGATTAGTGTATGGGTTAGGGTATGCTGTAAGGTTGGTGTTAGCGTTATGTTTAGGGATCGGGCTAGGTTTAGCGAACGGTAAGATTTAGGGTACTGGAGAGGATTCGGAAAAGTGTTAGGGTCAGTGTACGGGTTAGGGAATGGGTTAGTGTTAGTGTACGGGTTAGGATTAGGGTATGGGTTAGGGAAAGGTGTAGGGTTGGGGTTATGTTTAGGTGTAGGGTTGGGGTTAGGGTTAGCGAATAGGTAACATTTAGGGTACAGGTGAGCTTATGGAAAGGAGTTAGGGTCAGGGTTCATGGTAGTGCACAGGTTATTGTTAGTGTATGGATTCGGATTAGGGTACGGGTTAGGGTTAAGTGTAGGGTTGGGGATATGGTGACGTTTAGACATAGGGTTAGGGTAAGCGAATGGTAAGATTTAGGGTACATGTGAGGTTACGGAAAAGTGTTAGGGTCAGGGCATGGATTAGTGTTTGTGTATGTGTTAAGATTAGGGTACGGGTTAGGGAAATGGGTAGGGTTGGTGTTATGGTTAGGGTTAGGGCCAGGGTTAGAGTTAGAGAACGGGTAAGGTTTACGGTACACGGGAGGGTACGGAAACGTGTTAGTGTCAAAGTACATGTGAGGGCATGCGTTAGTTTTTTTGTACGGGTTAAGTTTAGAGTACGGGTTAGGGTATGCTGTAGGGTTGGTGTTAGCGTTATGTTCACGGCTAGGGTTAGGGTTAGCGAATGGTAAGATTTAGGGTACAGTAGAGGATACGGAAAAGTGTTAGGGTTAGGGTACGTGTTAGGGCATGGGTTAGTGTTAGTGTATGGGTTGGGATTAGGGTACGGGTTAGGGTAAGTGGTAGGGTTGTGGTTAGGTTTAGGGCTAAGGCTAGGGCTAGGGTTAGGGTTAGCGAATGGGTAAGATTAATGGTACAGGTGACGGTACGGAAAAGTGTTAGGGTCAGGGTACCTGTCGGGGCATGGCTTAGTAGTAGTATACTGGTTAGGATTAGGATACGGTTTGGGTAAGGTTCAGGGATGGGATTAGGGGTAGCTTTATAACTAGGTTTAGGGTTAACAAAATGTCAGGTTTAGGGTACAGGTGATGGTACAGAAAAGTTTTAGGGTTAGTGTATGTGTTAGGACACGTGTCAGTGTTAGTGTATGGCTTAGGATTAGCATACTGGTTAGGGAAAGGTGTACGGTTGGGGTTTGGTCTAGGTTTAGGGCTAGGGTTAGGGTTAGAGAACGGTAAGGTTTAGAGTACATGTGAGGTTACGGAAAAGTGTTAGGGTCAGGGTACGTGTTAGGGCAGGGGTTAGTGTGGGTTTACAGGTTAGGTTTAGGGTATGGTTTAGGGTAATTGGTAGGGTTGGCGTTATGTTTAGTGTTAGGGGTAGGGTTAAGTTTAGTTGAATGGGTAAGGTTTAGGTTACAGGTGAGTGTACGGTAATGTTTTAGTGTCAAAGTAAGTGTGCGGGAATCGGTTAGTGTTAGTGTACGCATTAAGAGTAGTGTACGTGATAGGGTAATGTGTAGGGTTGTAGTTAGATTTAGCTTTAGGGCTATGGTTATGGTTAGCGAACGGTAAGATTTAGGGTACAGGAGAGAGTAGGGTAAAGAGTTAGGGGCACGGTACGTGTCAGGGCATGGATTAGTGTTTGTGTACCGGTTAGGATTATGGTACGGTTAGCCTAAGGTTTTGGGTTGTTGTTACGGCTTTGTTTACGGGTATGTTTCGGGTTAGCGAACGGTAAAGTATAGGGTATAGGTGAGGGTACAGAAAAGTGTTAGGTTAAGGATACGTTTCAGGACATGGATTAGTATTAGTGAACTTGTTAGGATTACGGTATGAGTTAGGGTAATGGGTAGGGTTGGGTTTAGGGTTAGGTTTAGGGCGATGGTTAGGGTTAGCGAAATGTAGGTTTACGTTACAGGTGATGGTCCAGAAATGTGTTAGGATCAGGGTACATGTTAGGGCACGGATTAGTGTTAGTGTACTGGTTAGGATTGGGTACGCGTTAGGGTAAGGTTTAGGGATGGGGTTAGGTTTACGTTTAGGTCTAGGGTTAAGTATAGCAAACGGTATGGTTTAGGGTACAGGTGAGTGTGAGGAAAATGGTTACGGTCAGGGTACCTGTTAGGGCACGGGTAGTTATAGTGTATGTGTTAGGGTTAGGGTACGGGTTAGGGTAATGTGTAGGTTTGACGATAGGTTTAAGTTTAGGGCTATGGTTAGGGTTAGCGAACAGGTAAGTTTTATGGTACATGAGTGTACAGAAACGTGTTAGGGTCAAAGTACGTGTGAGGGCATTGCATAATTTTGGTGTATGGGTTAACATTAGGGTACGGGTTAGAGTATGGTGTAGGGTTGGTGTTAGTGATATGTTTAGGGCTAGGGTTACGGTTAGTGAACCAGTAAGGTTTAGGGTACAGGTGAGGGTATGGAAAACTTTTAGCGTCAGGGTATGTGTTAGGACACCAGTTAGTGTTAGTGTACGTGTCAGGATTAGCATACAGTTTAGGGTAAGGTGTCGGGTTGGGGTTAGGGTTAGGTTTAGGGCTAGGCTTAGGGTTAGCGAACGGGTAAGTTGTAGGGTACAGTTGAGGGTAAGGAAAAGCGTTTGTGTCAGGTTATGTGTTAGGAAACGTGTTAGTGTTAATGTATGGTTAGGATTAGGGTATGGGTTAGAGTAATGGTTAGGGTTGACGTTAGGGTTAGGGATAGGCTTAGCGCACGGTTAAGGCTTATGGTACATGTGAGTGTATGGAGACGTGTTAGTGTCAAAGTACGTGTGAGGGCATGGGTTAGTGTTAGTGTAGGGGTTAAAAATAGGATACGGGTTAGAATAAGGTGTAGGGTTGGTGTTAGGGTTAGGTTTAAGTCTAAAGTTATGGTTAGCTAACGATTGGGTTTAGTGTACAGGTGAGGGTATGGAAAAGTGTTAGGGACAGGGTACGTTTCAGGGCACTGGTTAGTGTTAGTGTACGGGTTAGGATTAGGGTATGGGTTAGGATTTTGTGTAGGGTTGTGGATAGTGTTAGGCTTAGACCTAGGGTTAGTGTTAGCGAACAGGTAAGGTTTACGGTACACAGGAGGGTATGGAAACTTGTTAGGGTCAAAGTACATGTGAGGGCATTGCTTAATTTTGGTGTACGGATTAAGATTAGTGTATGGGTTAGGGTATGCTGTAAGGTTGGTGTTAGCATTATGTTTAGGGATCGGGCTAGGTTTAGCGAACGGTAAGATTTAGGGTACTGGAGAGGATTCGGAAAAGTGTTAGGGTCAGTGTACGGGTTAGGGAATGGGTTAGTGTTAGTGTACGGGTAAGGATTAGGGTACGGGTTAGGGAAATGTGTAGGGTTGGTGTTATGGTTAGGGTTAGGGCCAGTGTTAGAGTTAGAGAACGGGTAAGGTTTACGGTACACGGGAGGGTACGGAAACGTGTTAGTGTCAAAGTACATGTGAGGGCATTCGTTAGTTTTTTTGTACGGGTTAAGTTTAGTGTACGGGTTAGGGTATGCTGTAGGGTTGGTGTTAGCGTTATGTTCAGGGCTAGGGTTAGGGTTAGCGAACGGTAAGATTTAGGGTACAGTAGAGGATACGGAAAAGTGTTAGGGTTAGGGTACGTGTTAGGGCATGGGTTAGTGTTAGTGTATGGGTTGGGATTAGGGTACGGGTTAGGGTAAGTGGTAGGGTTGTGGTTAGGTTTAGGGCTAAGGCTAGGGCTAGGGTTAGGGTTAGCGAATGGGTAAGATTAATGGTACAGGTGACGGTACGGAAAAGTGTTAGGGTCAGGGTACCTGTCGGGGCATGGCTTAGTAGTAGTATACTGGTTAGGATTAGGATACGGTTTGGGTAAGGTTCAGGGATGGGATTAGGGGTAGCTTTATAACTAGGGTTAGGGTTAACAAAATGTCAGGTTTAGGGTACAGGTGATGGTACAGAAAAGTTTTAGGGTTAGTGTATGTGTTAGGACACGTGTCAGTGTTAGTGTATGGCTTAGGATTAGCATACTGGTTAGGGAAAGGTGTACGGTTGGGGTTCGGTCTAGGTTTAGGGCTAGGGTTAGGGTTAGAGAACGGTAAGGTTTAGAGTACATGTGAGGTTACGGAAAAGTGTTAGGGTCAGGGTACGTGTTAGGGCAGGGGTTAGTGTGGGTTTACAGGTTAGGATTAGGGTATGGTTTAGGGTAATTGGTAGGGTTGGCGTTATGGTTAGTGTTAGGGGTAGGGTTAAGTTTATTTGAATGGGTAAGGTTTAGGTTACAGGTGAGTGTACGGTAATGTTTTAGTGTCAAAGTAAGTGTGCGGGAATCGGTTAGTGTTAGTGTACGCATTAAGAGTAGTGTACATGATAGGGTAATGTGTAGGTTTGTAGTTAGATTTAGCTTTAGGGCTATGGTTACGGTTAGCGAACGGTAAGATTTAGGGTACAGGAGAGAGTAGGGTAAAGAGTTAGGGGCACGGTACGTGTCAGGGCATGGATTAGTGTTTGTGTACCGGTTAGGATTATGGTACGGTTAGCCTAAGGTTTTGGGTTGTTGTTACGGCTTGGTTTACGGGTATGTTTCGGGTTAGCGAACGGTAAAGTATAGGGTATAGGTGAGGGTACAGAAAAGTGTTAGGGTAAGGATACGTTTCAGGACATGGATTAGTATTAGTGAACTTGTTAGGATTACGGTATGGGTTAGGGTAATGGGTAGGGTTGGGTTTAGGGTTAGGTTTAGGGCGATGGTTAGGGTTAGCGAAATGTAGGTTTACATTACAGGTGATGGTCCAGAAATGTGTTAGGATCAGGGTACATGTTAGGGCACGGATTAGTGTTAGTGTACTGGTTAGGATTGGGTACGCGTTAGGGTAAGGTTTAGGGATGGGGTTAGGTTTACGTTTAGGTCTAGGGTTAAGTATAGCAAACGGTATGGTTTAGGGTACAGGTGAGTGTGAGGAAAATGGTTACGGTCAGGGTACCTGTTAGGGCACGGGTAGTGTTAGTGTATGTGTTAGGGTTAGGGTACGGGTTAGGGTAATGTGTAGGTTTGACGATAGGTTTAAGTTTAGGGCTAGGCTTAGGGTTAGCGAACGGGTAAGTTGTAGGGTACAGTTGAGGGTAAGGAAAAGCGTTTGTGTCAGGTTATGTGTTAGGAAACGTGTTAGTGTTAATGTATGGTTAGGATTAGGGTATGGGTTAGAGTAATGGTTAGGGTTGACGTTAGGGTTAGGGATAGGCTTAGCGCACGGTTAAGGCTTATGGTACATGTGAGTGTATGGAGACGTGTTAGTGTCAAAGTACGTGTGAGGGCATGGGTTAGTGTTAGTGTAGGGGTGAAAAATAGGATACGGGTTAGAATAAGGTGTAGGGTTGGTGTTAGGGTTAGTTTTAAGTCTAAAGTTATGGTTAGCTAACGATTGGGTTTAGTGTACAGGTGAGGGTATGGAAAAGTGTTAGGGACAGGGTACGTTTCAGGGCACTGGTTAGTGTTAGTGTACGGGTTAGGATTAGGGTATGGGTTAGGATTTTGTGTAGGGTTGTGGATAGTGTTAGGCTTAGACCTAGGGTTAGTGTTAGCGAACAGGTAAGGTTTACGGTACACAGGAGGGTATGGAAACTTGTTAGGGTCAAAGTACATGTGAGGGCATTGCTTAATTTTGGTGTACGGGTTAAGATTAGTGTATGGGTTAGGGTATGCTGTAAGGTTGGTGTTAGCGTTATGTTTAGGGATCGGGCTAGGTTTAGCGAACGGTAAGATTTAGGGTACTGGAGAGGATTCGGAAAAGTGTTAGGGTCAGTGTACGGGTTAGGGAATGGGTTAGTGTTAGTGTACGGGTTAGGATTAGGGTATGGGTTAGGGAAAGGTGTAGGGTTGGGGTTATGTTTAGGTGTAGGGTTGGGGTTAGGGTTAGCGAATAGGTAACATTTAGGGTACAGGTGAGCTTATGGAAAGGAGTTAGGGTCAGGGTTCATGGTAGTGCACAGGTTATTGTTAGTGTATGGATTCGGATTAGGGTACGGGTTAGGGTTA
Source organism: Mesoplodon bidens (assembly GCF_964165515.1). Taxonomy (NCBI): domain Eukaryota; kingdom Metazoa; phylum Chordata; class Mammalia; order Artiodactyla; family Ziphiidae; genus Mesoplodon; species Mesoplodon bidens. The sequence continues at coordinate 3,085,432 of NC_138181.1, forward strand.
AGTGTAGGGTTGGGGATATGGTGACGTTTAGACATAGGGTTAGGGTAAGCGAATGGTAAGATTTAGGGTACAGGAGTGGGTATGGAAAAGTGTTAGGGTCAGGGTACGTGTTAGGGCATGGATTAGTGTTAGTGTACGGGTAAGGATTAGGGTGCGGGTTAGGGAAATGGGTAGGGTTGGTGTTATGGTTAGGGTTAGGGCCAGGGTTAGAGTTAGAGAACGGGTAAGGTTTACGGTACACGGGAGGGTACGGAAACGTGTTAGTGTCAAAGTACATGTGAGGGCATGCGTTAGTTTTTTTGTACGGGTTAAGTTTAGTGTACGGGTTAGGGTATGCTGTAGGGTTGGTGTTAGCGTTATGTTCAGGGCTACGGTTAGGGTTAGCGAACGGTAAGATTTAGGGTACAGTAGAGGATACGGAAAAGTGTTAGGGTTAGGGTACGTGTTAGGGCATGGGTTAGTGTTAGTGTATGGGTTGGGATTAGGGTACGGGTTAGGGTAAGTGGTAGGGTTGTGGTTAGGTTTAGGGCTATGGCTAGGGCTAGGGTTAGGGTTAGCGAATGGATAAGATTAATGGTACAGGTGACGGTACGGAAAAGTGTTAGGGTCAGGGTACCTGTCGGGGCATGGCTTAGTAGTAGTATACTGGTTAGGATTAGGATACGGTTTGGGTAAGGTTCAGGGATGGGATTAGGGGTAGCTTTATAACTAGGGTTAGGGTTAACAAAATGTCAGGTTTAGGGTACAGGTGATGGTACAGAAAAGTTTTAGGGTTAGTGTATGTGTTAGGACACGTGTCAGTGTTAGTGTATGGCTTAGGATTAGCATACTGGTTAGGGAAAGGTGTACGGTTGGGGTTTGGTCTAGGTTTAGGGCTAGTGTTAGGGTTAGAGAACGGTAAGGTTTAGGGTACATGTGAGGTTACGGAAAAGTGTTAGGGTCAGGGTACGTGTTAGGGCAGGGGTTAGTGTGGGTTTACAGGTTAGGATTAGGGTATGGTTTAGGGTAATTGGTAGGGTTGGCGGTATGGTTAGTGTTAGGGGTAGGGTTAAGTTTAGTTGAATGGGTAAGGTTTAGGTTACAGGTGAGTGTACGGTAATGTTTTTAGTGTCAAAGTAAGTGTGCGGGAATCGGTTAGTGTTAGTGTATGCATTAAGAGTAGTGTACGTGATAGGGTAATGTGTAGGGTTGTAGTTAGATTTAGCTTTAGGGCTATGGTTATGGTTAGCGAACGGTAAGATTTAGGGTACAGGAGAGAGTAGGGTAAAGAGTTAGGGGCACGGTACGTGTCAGGGCATGGATTAGTGTTTGTGTACCGGTTAGGATTATGGTACGGTTAGCCTAAGGTTTTGGGTTGTTGTTACGGCTTGGTTTACGGGTATGTTTCGGGTTAGCGAACGGTAAAGTATAGGGTATAGGTGAGGGTACAGAAAAGTGTTAGGGTAAGGATACGTTTCAGGACATGGATTAGTATTAGTGAACTTGTTAGGATTACGGTATGGGTTAGGGTAATGGGTAGGGTTGGGTTTAGGGTTAGGTTTAGGGCGATGGTTAGGGTTAGCGAAATGTAGGTTTACGTTACAGGTGATGGTCCAGAAATGTGTTAGGATCAGGGAACATGTTAGGGCACGGATTAGTGTTAGTGTACTGGTTAGGATTGGGTACGCGTTAGGGTAAGGTTTAGGGATGGGGTTAGGTTTACGTTTAGGTCTAGGGTTAAGTATAGCAAACGGTATGGTTTAGGGTACAGGTGAGTGTGAGGAAAATGGTTATGGTCAGGGTACCTGTTAGGGCACGGGTAGTGTTAGTGTATGTGTTAGGGTTAGGGTACGGGTTAGGGTAATGTGTAGGTTTGACGATAGCTTTAAGTTTAGGGCTAGGGTTAGGGTTAGCGAACAGGTAAGTTTTATGGTACATGAGTGTACAGAAACGTGTTAGGGTCAAAGTACGTGTGAGGGCATTGCATAATTTTGGTGTATGGGTTAACATTAGGGTACGGGTTAGAGTATGGTGTAGGGTTGGTGTTAGTGATATGTTTAGGGCTAGGGTTACGGTTAGTGAACCAGTAAGGTTTAGGGTACAGGTGAGGGTATGGAAAACTTTTAGCGTCAGAGTATGTGTTAGGACACCAGTTAGTGTTAGTGTACGTGTCAGGATTAGCATACAGTTTAGGGTAAGGTGTCGGGTTGGGGTTAGGGTTAGGTTTAGGGCTAGGCTTAGGGTTAGCGAACGGGTAAGTTGTAGGGTACAGTTGAGGGTAAGGAAAAGCGTTTGTGTCAGGTTATGTGTTAGGAAACGTGTTAGTGTTAATGTATGGTTAGGATTAGGGTATGGGTTAGAGTAATGGTTAGGGTTGACGTTAGGGTTAGGGATAGGCTTAGCGCACGGTTAAGGCTTATGGTACATGTGAGTGTATGGAGACGTGTTAGTGTCAAAGTACGTGTGAGGGCATGGGTTAGTGTTAGTGTAGGGGTGAAAAATAGGATACGGGTTAGAATAAGGTGTAGGGTTGGTGTTAGGGTTAGGTTTAAGTCTAAAGTTATGGTTAGCTAACGATTGGGTTTAGTGTACAGGTGAGGGTATGGAAAAGTGTTAGGGACAGGGTACGTTTCAGGGCACTGGTTAGTGTTAGTGTACGGGTTAGGATTAGGGTATGGGTTAGGATTTTGTGTAGGGTTGTGGATAGTGTTAGGCTTAGACCTAGGGTTAGTGTTAGCGAACAGGTAAGGTTTACGGTACACAGGAGGGTATGGAAACTTGTTAGGGTCAAAGTACATGTGAGGGCATTGCTTAATTTTGGTGTACGGGTTAAGATTAGTGTATGGGTTAGGGTATGCTGTAAGGTTGGTGTTAGCGTTATGTTTAGGGATCGGGCTAGGTTTAGCGAACGGTAAGATTTAGGGTACTGGAGAGGATTCGGAAAAGTGTTAGGGTCAGTGTACGGGTTAGGGAATGGGTTAGTGTTAGTGTACGGGTTAGGATTAGGGTATGGGTTAGGGAAAGGTGTAGGGTTGGGGTTATGTTTAGGTGTAGGGTTGGGGTTAGGGTTAGCGAATAGGTAACATTTAGGGTACAGGTGAGCTTATGGAAAGGAGTTAGGGTCAGGGTTCATGGTAGTGCACAGGTTATTGTTAGTGTATGGATTCGGATTAGGGTACGGGTTAGGGTTAAGTGTAGGGTTGGGGATATGGTGACGTTTAGACATAGGGTTAGGGTAAGCGAATGGTAAGATTTAGGGTACAGGAGTGGGTATGGAAAAGTGTTAGGTTCTGGGTACGTGTTAGGGCATGGATTAGTGTTAGTGTACGGGTAAGGATTAGGATATGGGTTAGGGAAATGGGTAGGGTTGGTGTTATGGTTAGGGTTAGGGCCAGGGTTAGAGTTAGAGAACGGGTAAGGTTTACGGTACACGGGAGGGTACGGAAACGTGTTAGTGTCAAAGTACATGTGAGGGCATGCGTTAGTTTTTTTGTACGGGTTAAGTTTAGTGTACGGGTTAGGGTATGCTGTAGGGTTGGTGTTAGCGTTATGTTCAGGGCTAGGGTTAGGGTTAGCGAACGGTAAGATTTAGGGTACAGTAGAGGATACGGAAAAGTGTTAGGGTTAGGGTACGTGTTAGGGCATGGGTTAGTGTTAGTGTATGGGTTGGGATTAGGGTACGGGTTAGGGTAAGTGGTAGGGTTGTGGTTAGGTTTAGGGCTAAGGCTAGGGCTAGGGTTAGGGTTAGCGAATGGATAAGATTAATGGTACAGGTGACGGTACGGAAAAGTGTTAGGGTCAGGGTACCTGTCGGGGCATGGCTTAGTAGTAGTATACTGGTTAGGATTAGGATACGGTTTGGGTAAGGTTCAGGGATGGGATTAGGGGTAGCTTTATAACTAGGGTTAGGGTTAACAAAATGTCAGGTTTAGGGTACAGGTGATGGTACAGAAAAGTTTTAGGGTTAGTGTATGTGTTAGGACACGTGTCAGTGTTAGTGTATGGCTTAGGATTAGCATACTGGTTAGGGAAAGGTGTACGGTTGGGGTTCGGTCTAGGTTTAGGGCTAGGGTTAGGGTTAGAGAACGGTAAGGTTTAGAGTACATGTGAGGTTACGGAAAAGTGTTAGGGTCAGGGTACGTGTTAGGGCAGGGGTTAGTGTGGGTTTACAGGTTAGGATTAGGGTATGGTTTAGGGTAATTGGTAGGGTGGGCGTTATGGTTAGTGTTAGGGGTAGGGTTAAGTTTATTTGAATGGGTAAGGTTTAGGTTACAGGTGAGTGTACGGTAATGTTTTTAGTGTCAAAGTAAGTGTGCGGGAATCGGTTAGTGTTAGTGTACGCATTAAGAGTAGTGTACATGATAGGGTAATGTGTAGGGTTGTAGTTAGATTTAGCTTTAGGGCTATGGTTATGGTTAGCGAACGGTAAGATTTAGGGTACAGGAGAGAGTAGGGTAAAGAGTTAGGGGCACGGTACGTGTCAGGGCATGGATTAGTGTTTGTGTACCGGTTAGGATTATGGTACGGTTAGCCTAAGGTTTTGGGTTGTTGTTACGGCTTGGTTTACGGGTATGTTTCGGGTTAGCGAACGGTAAAGTATAGGGTATAGGTGAGGGTACAGAAAAGTGTTAGGGTAAGGATACGTTTCAGGACATGGATTAGTATTAGTGAACTTGTTAGGATTACGGTATGGGTTAGGGTAATGGGTAGGGTTGGGTTTAGGGTTAGGTTTAGGGCGATGGTTAGGGTTAGCGAAATGTAGGTTTACGTTACAGGTGATGGTCCAGAAATGTGTTAGGATCAGGGTACATGTTAGGGCACGGATTAGTGTTAGTGTACTGGTTAGGATTGGGTACGCGTTAGGGTAAGGTTTAGGGATGGGGTTAGGTTTACGTTTAGGTCTAGGGTTAAGTATAGCAAACGGTATGGTTTAGGGTACAGGTGAGTGTGAGGAAAATGGTTACGGTCAGGGTACCTGTTAGGGCACGGGTAGTGTTAGTGTATGTGTTAGGGTTAGGGTACGGGTTAGGGTAATGTGTAGGTTTGACGATAGGTTTAAGTTTAGGGCTAGGGTTAGGGTTAGCGAACAGGTAAGTTTTATGGTACATGAGTGTACAGAAACGTGTTAGGGTCAAAGTACGTGTGAGGGCATTGCATAATTTTGGTGTATGGGTTAACATTAGGGTACGGGTTAGAGTATGGTGTAGGGTTGGTGTTAGTGATATGTTTAGGGCTAGGGTTACGGTTAGTGAACCAGTAAGGTTTAGGGTACAGGTGAGGGTACGGAAAACTTTTAGCGTCAGGGTATGTGTTAGGACACCAGTTAGTGTTAGTGTACGTGTCAGGATTAGCATACAGTTTAGGGTAAGGTGTCGGGTTGGGGTTAGGGTTAGGTTTAGGGCTAGGCTTAGGGTTAGCGAACGGGTAAGTTGTAGGGTACAGTTGAGGGTAAGGAAAAGCGTTTGTGTCAGGTTATGTGTTAGGAAACGTGTTAGTGTTAATGTATGGTTAGGATTAGGGTATGGGTTAGAGTAATGGTTAGGGTTGACGTTAGGGTTAGGGATAGGCTTAGCGCACGGTTAAGGCTTATGGTACATGTGAGTGTATGGAGACGTGTTAGTGTCAAAGTACGTGTGAGGGCATGGGTTAGTGTTAGTGTAGGGGTGAAAAATAGGATACGGGTTAGAATAAGGTGTAGGGTTGGTGTTAGGGTTAGGTTTAAGTCTAAAGTTATGGTTAGCTAACGATTGGGTTTAGTGTACAGGTGAGGGTATGGAAAAGTGTTAGGGACAGGGTACGTTTCAGGGCACTGGTTAGTGTTAGTGTACGGGTTAGGATTAGGGTATGGGTTAGGATTTTGTGTAGGGTTGTGGATAGTGTTAGGCTTAGACCTAGGGTTAGTGTTAGCGAACAGGTAAGGTTTACGGTACACAGGAGGGTATGGAAACTTGTTAGGGTCAAAGTACATGTGAGGGCATTGCTTAATTTTGGTGTACGGGTTAAGATTAGTGTATGGGTTAGGGTATGCTGTAAGGTTGGTGTTAGCGTTATGTTTAGGGATCGGGCTAGGTTTAGCGAACGGTAAGATTTAGGGTACTGGAGAGGATTCGGAAAAGTGTTAGGGTCAGTGTACGGGTTAGGGAATGGGTTAGTGTTAGTGTACGGGTTAGGATTAGGGTATGGGTTAGGGAAAGGTGTAGGGTTGGGGTTATGTTTAGGTGTAGGGTTGGGGTTAGGGTTAGCGAATAGGTAACATTTAGGGTACAGGTGAGCTTATGGAAAGGAGTTAGGGTCAGGGTTCATGGTAGTGCACAGGTTATTGTTAGTGTATGGATTCGGATTAGGGTACGGGTTAGGGTTAAGTGTAGGGTTGGGGATATGGTGACGTTTAGACATAGGGTTAGGGTAAGCGAATGGTAAGATTTAGGGTACAGGAGTGGGTATGGAAAAGTGTTAGGTTCTGGGTACGTGTTAGGGCATGGATTAGTGTTAGTGTACGGGTAAGGATTAGGATATGGGTTAGGGAAATGGGTAGGGTTGGTGTTATGGTTAGGGTTAGGGCCAGGGTTAGAGTTAGAGAACGGGTAAGGTTTACGGTACACGGGAGGGTACGGAAACGTGTTAGTGTCAAAGTACATGTGAGGGCATGCGTTAGTTTTTTTGTACGGGTTAAGTTTAGTGTACGGGTTAGGGTATGCTGTAGGGTTGGTGTTAGCGTTATGTTCAGGGCTAGGGTTAGGGTTAGCGAACGGTAAGATTTAGGGTACAGTAGAGGATACGGAAAAGTGTTAGGGTTAGGGTACGTGTTAGGGCATGGGTTAGTGTTAGTGTATGGGTTGGGATTAGGGTACGGGTTAGGGTAAGTGGTAGGGTTGTGGTTAGGTTTAGGGCTAAGGCTAGGGCTAGGGTTAGGGTTAGCGAATGGGTAAGATTAATGGTACAGGTGACGGTACGGAAAAGTGTTAGGGTCAGGGTACCTGTCGGGGCATGGCTTAGTAGTAGTATACTGGTTAGGATTAGGATACGGTTTGGGTAAGGTTCAGGGATGGGATTAGGGGTAGCTTTATAACTAGGGTTAGGGTTAACAAAATGTCAGGTTTAGGGTACAGGTGATGGTACAGAAAAGTTTTAGGGTTAGTGTATGTGTTAGGACACGTGTCAGTGTTAGTGTATGGCTTAGGATTAGCATACTGGTTAGGGAAAGGTGTACGGTTGGGGTTCGGTCTAGGTTTAGGGCTAGGGTTAGGGTTAGAGAACGGTAAGGTTTAGAGTACATGTGAGGTTACGGAAAAGTGTTAGGGTCAGGGTACGTGTTAGGGCAGGGGTTAGTGTGGGTTTACAGGTTAGGATTAGGGTATGGTTTAGGGTAATTGGTAGGGTGGGCGTTATGGTTAGTGTTAGGGGTAGGGTTAAGTTTATTTGAATGGGTAAGGTTTAGGTTACAGGTGAGTGTACGGTAATGTTTTTAGTGTCAAAGTAAGTGTGCGGGAATCGGTTAGTGTTAGTGTACGCATTAAGAGTAGTGTACATGATAGGGTAATGTGTAGGGTTGTAGTTAGATTTAGCTTTAGGGCTATGGTTATGGTTAGCGAACGGTAAGATTTAGGGTACAGGAGAGAGTAGGGTAAAGAGTTAGGGGCACGGTACGTGTCAGGGCATGGATTAGTGTTTGTGTACCGGTTAGGATTATGGTACGGTTAGCCTAAGGTTTTGGGTTGTTGTTACGGCTTGGTTTACGGGTATGTTTCGGGTTAGCGAACGGTAAAGTATAGGGTATAGGTGAGGGTACAGAAAAGTGTTAGGGTAAGGATACGTTTCAGGACTTGGATTAGTATTAGTGAACTTGTTAGGATTACGGTATGGGTTAGGGTAATGGGTAGGGTTGGGTTTAGGGTTAGGTTTAGGGCGATGGTTAGGGTTAGCGAAATGTAGGTTTACGTTACAGGTGATGGTCCAGAAATGTGTTAGGATCAGGGTACATGTTAGGGCACGGATTAGTGTTAGTGTACTGGTTAGGATTGGGTACGCGTTAGGGTAAGGTTTAGGGATGGGGTTAGGTTTACGTTTAGGTCTAGGGTTAAGTATAGCAAACGGTATGGTTTAGGGTACAGGTGAGTGTGAGGAAAATGGTTACGGTCAGGGTACCTGTTAGGGCACGAGTAGTGTTAGTGTATGTGTTAGGGTTAGGGTACGGCTTAGGGTAATGTGTAGGTTTGACGATAGGTTTAAGTTTAGGGCTAGGGTTAGGGTTAGCGAACAGGTAAGTTTTATGGTACATGAGTGTACAGAAACGTGTTAGGGTCAAAGTACGTGTGAGGGCATTGCATAATTTTGGTGTATGGGTTAACATTAGGGTACGGGTTAGAGTATGGTGTAGGGTTGGTGTTAGTGATATGTTTAGGGCTAGGGTTACGGTTAGTGAACCAGTAAGGTTTAGGGTACAGGTGAGGGTACGGAAAACTTTTAGCGTCAGGGTATGTGTTAGGACACCAGTTAGTGTTAGTGTACGTGTCAGGATTAGCATACAGTTTAGGGTAAGGTGTCGGGTTGGGGTTAGGGTTAGGTTTAGGGCTAGGCTTAGGGTTAGCGAACGGGTAAGTTGTAGGGTACAGTTGAGGGTAAGGAAAAGCGTTTGTGTCAGGTTATGTGTTAGGAAACGTGTTAGTGTTAATGTATGGTTAGGATTAGGGTATGGGTTAGAGTAATGGTTAGGGTTGACGTTAGGGTTAGGGATAGGCTTAGCGCACGGTTAAGGCTTATGGTACATGTGAGTGTATGGAGACGTGTTAGTGTCAAAGTACGTGTGAGGGCATGGGTTAGTGTTAGTGTAGGGGTGAAAAATAGGATACGGGTTAGAATAAGGTGTAGGGTTGGTGTTAGGGTTAGGTTTAAGTCTAAAGTTATGGTTAGCTAACGATTGGGTTTAGTGTACAGGTGAGGGTATGGAAAAGTGTTAGGGACAGGGTACGTTTCAGGGCACTGGTTAGTGTTAGTGTACGGGTTAGGATTAGGGTATGGGTTAGGATTTTGTGTAGGGTTGTGGATAGTGTTAGGCTTAGACCTAGGGTTAGTGTTAGCGAACAGGTAAGGTTTACGGTACACAGGAGGGTATGGAAACTTGTTAGGGTCAAAGTACATGTGAGGGCATTGCTTAATTTTGGTGTACGGGTTAAGATTAGTGTATGGGTTAGGGTATGCTGTAAGGTTGGTGTTAGCGTTATGTTTAGGGATCGGGCTAGGTTTAGCGAACGGTAAGATTTAGGGTACTGGAGAGGATTCGGAAAAGTGTTAGGGTCAGTGTACGGGTTAGGGAATGGGTTAGTGTTAGTGTACGGGTTAGGATTAGGGTATGGGTTAGGGAAAGGTGTAGGGTTGGGGTTATGTTTAGGTGTAGGGTTGGGGTTAGGGTTAGCGAATAGGTAACATTTAGGGTACAGGTGAGCTTATGGAAAGGAGTTAGGGTCAGGGTTCATGGTAGTGCACAGGTTATTGTTAGTGTATGGATTCGGATTAGGGTACGGGTTAGGGTTAAGTGTAGGGTTGGGGATATGGTGACGTTTAGACATAGGGTTAGGGTAAGCGAATGGTAAGATTTAGGGTACAGGAGTGGGTATGGAAAAGTGTTAGGTTCTGGGTACGTGTTAGGGCATGGATTAGTGTTAGTGTACGGGTAAGGATTAGGATATGGGTTAGGGAAATGGGTAGGGTTGGTGTTATGGTTAGGGTTAGGGCCAGGGTTAGAGTTAGAGAACGGGTAAGGTTTACGGTACACGGGAGGGTACGGAAACGTGTTAGTGTCAAAGTACATGTGAGGGCATGCGTTAGTTTTTTTGTACGGGTTAAGTTTAGTGTACGGGTTAGGGTATGCTGTAGGGTTGGTGTTAGCGTTATGTTCAGGGCTAGGGTTAGGGTTAGCGAACGGTAAGATTTAGGGTACAGTAGAGGATACGGAAAAGTGTTAGGGTTAGGGTACGTGTTAGGGCATGGGTTAGTGTTAGTGTATGGGTTGGGATTAGGGTACGGGTTAGGGTAAGTGGTAGGGTTGTGGTTAGGTTTAGGGCTAAGGCTAGGGCTAGGGTTAGGGTTAGCGAATGGGTAAGATTAATGGTACAGGTGACGGTACGGAAAAGTGTTAGGGTCAGGGTACCTGTCGGGGCATGGCTTAGTAGTAGTATACTGGTTAGGATTAGGATACGGTTTGGGTAAGGTTCAGGGATGGGATTAGGGGTAGCTTTATAACTAGGGTTAGGGTTAACAAAATGTCAGGTTTAGGGTACAGGTGATGGTACAGAAAAGTTTTAGGGTTAGTGTATGTGTTAGGACACGTGTCAGTGTTAGTGTATGGCTTAGGATTAGCATACTGGTTAGGGAAAGGTGTACGGTTGGGGTTCGGTCTAGGTTTAGGGCTAGGGTTAGGGTTAGAGAACGGTAAGGTTTAGAGTACATGTGAGGTTACGGAAAAGTGTTAGGGTCAGGGTACGTGTTAGGGCAGGGGTTAGTGTGGGTTTACAGGTTAGGATTAGGGTATGGTTTAGGGTAATTGGTAGGGTGGGCGTTATGGTTAGTGTTAGGGGTAGGGTTAAGTTTATTTGAATGGGTAAGGTTTAGGTTACAGGTGAGTGTACGGTAATGTTTTTAGTGTCAAAGTAAGTGTGCGGGAATCGGTTAGTGTTAGTGTACGCATTAAGAGTAGTGTACATGATAGGGTAATGTGTAGGGTTGTAGTTAGATTTAGCTTTAGGGCTATGGTTATGGTTAGCGAACGGTAAGATTTAGGGTACAGGAGAGAGTAGGGTAAAGAGTTAGGGGCACGGTACGTGTCAGGGCATGGATTAGTGTTTGTGTACCGGTTAGGATTATGGTACGGTTAGCCTAAGGTTTTGGGTTGTTGTTACGGCTTGGTTTACGGGTATGTTTCGGGTTAGCGAACGGTAAAGTATAGGGTATAGGTGAGGGTACAGAAAAGTGTTAGGGTAAGGATACGTTTCAGGACTTGGATTAGTATTAGTGAACTTGTTAGGATTACGGTATGGGTTAGGGTAATGGGTAGGGTTGGGTTTAGGGTTAGGTTTAGGGCGATGGTTAGGGTTAGCGAAATGTAGGTTTACGTTACAGGTGATGGTCCAGAAATGTGTTAGGATCAGGGTACATGTTAGGGCACGGATTAGTGTTAGTGTACTGGTTAGGATTGGGTACGCGTTAGGGTAAGGTTTAGGGATGGGGTTAGGTTTACGTTTAGGTCTAGGGTTAAGTATAGCAAACGGTATGGTTTAGGGTACAGGTGAGTGTGAGGAAAATGGTTACGGTCAGGGTACCTGTTAGGGCACGAGTAGTGTTAGTGTATGTGTTAGGGTTAGGGTACGGGTTAGGGTAATGTGTAGGTTTGACGATAGGTTTAAGTTTAGGGCTAGGGTTAGGGTTAGCGAACAGGTAAGTTTTATGGTACATGAGTGTACAGAAACGTGTTAGGGTCAAAGTACGTGTGAGGGCATTGCATAATTTTGGTGTATGGGTTAACATTAGGGTACGGGTTAGAGTATGGTGTAGGGTTGGTGTTAGTGATATGTTTAGGGCTAGGGTTACGGTTAGTGAACCAGTAAGGTTTAGGGTACAGGTGAGGGTACGGAAAACTTTTAGCGTCAGGGTATGTGTTAGGACACCAGTTAGTGTTAGTGTACGTGTCAGGATTAGCATACAGTTTAGGGTAAGGTGTCGGGTTGGGGTTAGGGTTAGGTTTAGGGCTAGGCTTAGGGTTAGCGAACGGGTAAGTTGTAGGGTACAGTTGAGGGTAAGGAAAAGCGTTTGTGTCAGGTTATGTGTTAGGAAACGTGTTAGTGTTAATGTATGGTTAGGATTAGGGTATGGGTTAGAGTAATGGTTAGGGTTGACGTTAGGGTTAGGGATAGGCTTAGCGCACGGTTAAGGCTTATGGTACATGTGAGTGTATGGAGACGTGTTAGTGTCAAAGTACGTGTGAGGGCATGGGTTAGTGTTAGTGTAGGGGTGAAAAATAGGATACGGGTTAGAATAAGGTGTAGGGTTGGTGTTAGGGTTAGGTTTAAGTCTAAAGTTATGGTTAGCTAACGATTGGGTTTAGTGTACAGGTGAGGGTATGGAAAAGTGTTAGGGACAGGGTACGTTTCAGGGCACTGGTTAGTGTTAGTGTACGGGTTAGGATTAGGGTATGGGTTAGGATTTTGTGTAGGGTTGTGGATAGTGTTAGGCTTAGACCTAGGGTTAGTGTTAGCGAACAGGTAAGGTTTACGGTACACAGGAGGGTATGGAAACTTGTTAGGGTCAAAGTACATGTGAGGGCATTGCTTAATTTTGGTGTACGGGTTAAGATTAGTGTATGGGTTAGGGTATGCTGTAAGGTTGGTGTTAGCGTTATGTTTAGGGATCGGGCTAGGTTTAGCGAACGGTAAGATTTAGGGTACTGGAGAGGATTCGGAAAAGTGTTAGGGTCAGTGTACGGGTTAGGGAATGGGTTAGTGTTAGTGTACGGGTTAGGATTAGGGTATGGGTTAGGGAAAGGTGTAGGGTTGGGGTTATGTTTAGGTGTAGGGTTGGGGTTAGGGTTAGCGAATAGGTAACATTTAGGGTACAGGTGAGCTTATGGAAAGGAGTTAGGGTCAGGGTTCATGGTAGTGCACAGGTTATTGTTAGTGTATGGATTCGGATTAGGGTACGGGTTAGGGTTAAGTGTAGGGTTGGGGATATGGTGACGTTTAGACATAGGGTTAGGGTAAGCGAATGGTAAGATTTAGGGTACAGGAGTGGGTATGGAAAAGTGTTAGGTTCTGGGTACGTGTTAGGGCATGGATTAGTGTTAGTGTACGGGTAAGGATTAGGATATGGGTTAGGGAAATGGGTAGGGTTGGTGTTATGGTTAGGGTTAGGGCCAGGGTTAGAGTTAGAGAACGGGTAAGGTTTACGGTACACGGGAGGGTACGGAAACGTGTTAGTGTCAAAGTACATGTGAGGGCATGCGTTAGTTTTTTTGTACGGGTTAAGTTTAGTGTACGGGTTAGGGTATGCTGTAGGGTTGGTGTTAGCGTTATGTTCAGGGCTAGGGTTAGGGTTAGCGAACGGTAAGATTTAGGGTACAGTAGAGGATACGGAAAAGTGTTAGGGTTAGGGTACGTGTTAGGGCATGGGTTAGTGTTAGTGTATGGGTTGGGATTAGGGTACGGGTTAGGGTAAGTGGTAGGGTTGTGGTTAGGTTTAGGGCTAAGGCTAGGGCTAGGGTTAGGGTTAGCGAATGGGTAAGATTAATGGTACAGGTGACGGTACGGAAAAGTGTTAGGGTCAGGGTACCTGTCGGGGCATGGCTTAGTAGTAGTATACTGGTTAGGATTAGGATACGGTTTGGGTAAGGTTCAGGGATGGGATTAGGGGTAGCTTTATAACTAGGGTTAGGGTTAACAAAATGTCAGGTTTAGGGTACAGGTGATGGTACAGAAAAGTTTTAGGGTTAGTGTATGTGTTAGGACACGTGTCAGTGTTAGTGTATGGCTTAGGATTAGCATACTGGTTAGGGAAAGGTGTACGGTTGGGGTTCGGTCTAGGTTTAGGGCTAGGGTTAGGGTTAGAGAACGGTAAGGTTTAGAGTACATGTGAGGTTACGGAAAAGTGTTAGGGTCAGGGTACGTGTTAGGGCAGGGGTTAGTGTGGGTTTACAGGTTAGGATTAGGGTATGGTTTAGGGTAATTGGTAGGGTGGGCGTTATGGTTAGTGTTAGGGGTAGGGTTAAGTTTATTTGAATGGGTAAGGTTTAGGTTACAGGTGAGTGTACGGTAATGTTTTTAGTGTCAAAGTAAGTGTGCGGGAATCGGTTAGTGTTAGTGTACGCATTAAGAGTAGTGTACATGATAGGGTAATGTGTAGGGTTGTAGTTAGATTTAGCTTTAGGGCTATGGTTATGGTTAGCGAACGGTAAGATTTAGGGTACAGGAGAGAGTAGGGTAAAGAGTTAGGGGCACGGTACGTGTCAGGGCATGGATTAGTGTTTGTGTACCGGTTAGGATTATGGTACGGTTAGCCTAAGGTTTTGGGTTGTTGTTACGGCTTGGTTTACGGGTATGTTTCGGGTTAGCGAACGGTAAAGTATAGGGTATAGGTGAGGGTACAGAAAAGTGTTAGGTTAAGGATACGTTTCAGGACATGGATTAGTATTAGTGAACTTGTTAGGATTACGGTATGGGTTAGGGTAATGGGTAGGGTTGGGTTTAGGGTTAGGTTTAGGGCGATGGTTAGGGTTAGCGAAATGTAGGTTTACGTTACAGGTGATGGTCCAGAAATGTGTTAGGATCAGGGTACATGTTAGGGCACGGATTAGTGTTAGTGTACTGGTTAGGATTGGGTACGCGTTAGGGTAAGGTTTAGGGATGGGGTTAGGTTTACGTTTAGGTCTAGGGTTAAGTATAGCAAACGGTATGGTTTAGGGTACAGGTGAGTGTGAGGAAAATGGTTACGGTCAGGGTACCTGTTAGGGCACGAGTAGTGTTAGTGTATGTGTTAGGGTTAGGGTACGGCTTAGGGTAATGTGTAGGTTTGACGATAGGTTTAAGTTTAGGGCTAGGGTTAGGGTTAGCGAACAGGTAAGTTTTATGGTACATGAGTGTACAGAAACGTGTTAGGGTCAAAGTACGTGTGAGGGCATTGCATAATTTTGGTGTATGGGTTAACATTAGGGTACGGGGTAGAGTATGGTGTAGGGTTAGTGTTAGTGATATGTTTAGGGCTAGGGTTACGGTTAGTGAACCAGTAAGGTTTAGGGTACAGGTGAGGGTACGGAAAACTTTTAGCGTCAGGGTATGTGTTAGGACACCAGTTAGTGTTAGTGTACGTGTCAGGATTAGCATACAGTTTAGGGTAAGGTGTCGGGTTGGGGTTAGGGTTAGGTTTAGGGCTAGGCTTAGGGTTAGCGAACGGGTAAGTTGTAGGGTACAGTTGAGGGTAAGGAAAAGCGTTTGTGTCAGGTTATGTGTTAGGAAACGTGTTAGTGTTAATATATGGTTAGGATTAGGGTATGGGTTAGAGTAATGGTTAGGGTTGACGTTAGGGTTAGGGATAGGCTTAGCGCACGGTTAAGGCTTATGGTACATGTGAGTGTATGGAGACGTGTTAGTGTCAAAGTACGTGTGAGGGCATGGGTTAGTGTTAGTGTAGGGGTGAAAAATAGGATACGGGTTAGAATAAGGTGTAGGGTTGGTGTTAGGGTTAGGTTTAAGTCTAAAGTTATGGTTAGCTAACGATTGGGTTTAGTGTACAGGTGAGGGTATGGAAAAGTGTTAGGGACAGGGTACGTTTCAGGGCACTGGTTAGTGTTAGTGTACGGGTTAGGATTAGGGTATGGGTTAGGATTTTGTGTAGGGTTGTGGATAGTGTTAGGCTTAGACCTAGGGTTAGTGTTAGCGAACAGGTAAGGTTTACGGTACACAGGAGGGTATGGAAACTTGTTAGGGTCAAAGTACATGTGAGGGCATTGCTTAATTTTGGTGTACGGGTTAAGATTAGTGTATGGGTTAGGGTATGCTGTAAGGTTGGTGTTAGCGTTATGTTTAGGGATCGGGCTAGGTTTAGCGAACGGTAAGATTTAGGGTACTGGAGAGGATTCGGAAAAGTGTTAGGGTCAGTGTACGGGTTAGGGAATGGGTTAGTGTTAGTGTACGGGTTAGGATTAGGGTATGGGTTAGGGAAAGGTGTAGGGTTGGGGTTATGTTTAGGTGTAGGGTTGGGGTTAGGGTTAGCGAATAGGTAACATTTAGGGTACAGGTGAGCTTATGGAAAGGAGTTAGGGTCAGGGTTCATGGTAGTGCACAGGTTATTGTTAGTGTATGGATTCGGATTAGGGTACGGGTTAGGGTTAAGTGTAGGGTTGGGGATATGGTGACGTTTAGACATAGGGTTAGGGTAAGCGAATGGTAAGATTTAGGGTACAGGAGTGGGTATGGAAAAGTGTTAGGTTCTGGGTACGTGTTAGGGCATGGATTAGTGTTAGTGTACGGGTAAGGATTAGGATATGGGTTAGGGAAATGGGTAGGGTTGGTGTTATGGTTAGGGTTAGGGCCAGGGTTAGAGTTAGAGAACGGGTAAGGTTTACGGTACACGGGAGGGTACGGAAACGTGTTAGTGTCAAAGTACATGTGAGGGCATGCGTTAGTTTTTTTGTACGGGTTAAGTTTAGTGTACGGGTTAGGGTATGCTGTAGGGTTGGTGTTAGCGTTATGTTCAGGGCTAGGGTTAGGGTTAGCGAACGGTAAGATTTAGGGTACAGTAGAGGATACGGAAAAGTGTTAGGGTTAGGGTACGTGTTAGGGCATGGGTTAGTGTTAGTGTATGGGTTGGGATTAGGGTACGGGTTAGGGTAAGTGGTAGGGTTGTGGTTAGGTTTAGGGCTAAGGCTAGGGCTAGGGTTAGGGTTAGCGAATGGGTAAGATTAATGGTACAGGTGACGGTACGGAAAAGTGTTAGGGTCAGGGTACCTGTCGGGGCATGGCTTAGTAGTAGTATACTGGTTAGGATTAGGATACGGTTTGGGTAAGGTTCAGGGATGGGATTAGGGGTAGCTTTATAACTAGGGTTAGGGTTAACAAAATGTCAGGTTTAGGGTACAGGTGATGGTACAGAAAAGTTTTAGGGTTAGTGTATGTGTTAGGACACGTGTCAGTGTTAGTGTATGGCTTAGGATTAGCATACTGGTTAGGGAAAGGTGTACGGTTGGGGTTCGGTCTAGGTTTAGGGCTAGGGTTAGGGTTAGAGAACGGTAAGGTTTAGAGTACATGTGAGGTTACGGAAAAGTGTTAGGGTCAGGGTACGTGTTAGGGCAGGGGTTAGTGTGGGTTTACAGGTTAGGATTAGGGTATGGTTTAGGGTAATTGGTAGGGTGGGCGTTATGGTTAGTGTTAGGGGTAGGGTTAAGTTTATTTGAATGGGTAAGGTTTAGGTTACAGCTGAGTGTACGGTAATGTTTTTAGTGTCAAAGTAAGTGTGCGGGAATCGGTTAGTGTTAGTGTACGCATTAAGAGTAGTGTACATGATAGGGTAATGTGTAGGGTTGTAGTTAGATTTAGCTTTAGGGCTATGGTTATGGTTAGCGAACGGTAAGATTTAGGGTACAGGAGAGAGTAGGGTAAAGAGTTAGGGGCACGGTACGTGTCAGGGCATGGATTAGTGTTTGTGTACCGGTTAGGATTATGGTACGGTTAGCCTAAGGTTTTGGGTTGTTGTTACGGCTTGGTTTACGGGTATGTTTCGGGTTAGCGAACGGTAAAGTATAGGGTATAGGTGAGGGTACAGAAAAGTGTTAGGGTAAGGATACGTTTCAGGACATGGATTAGTATTAGTGAACTTGTTAGGATTACGGTATGGGTTAGGGTAATGGGTAGGGTTGGGTTTAGGGTTAGGTTTAGGGCGATGGTTAGGGTTAGCGAAATGTAGGTTTACGTTACAGGTGATGGTCCAGAAATGTGTTAGGATCAGGGAACATGTTAGGGCACGGATTAGTGTTAGTGTACTGGTTAGGATTGGGTACGCGTTAGGGTAAGGTTTAGGGATGGGGTTAGGTTTACGTTTAGGTCTAGGGTTAAGTATAGCAAACGGTATGGTTTAGGGTACAGGTGAGTGTGAGGAAAATGGTTACGGTCAGGGTACCTGTTAGGGCACGGGTAGTGTTAGTGTATGTGTTAGGGTTAGGGTACGGGTTAGGGTAATGTGTAGGTTTGACGATAGGTTTAAGTTTAGGGCTAGGGTTAGGGTTAGCGAACAGGTAAGTTTTATGGTACATGAGTGTACAGAAACGTGTTAGGGTCAAAGTACGTGTGAGGGCATTGCATAATTTTGGTGTATGGGTTAACATTAGGGTACGGGTTAGAGTATGGTGTAGGGTTGGTGTTAGTGATATGTTTAGGGCTAGGGTTACGGTTAGTGAACCAGTAAGGTTTAGGGTACAGGTGAGGGTACGGAAAACTTTTAGCGTCAGGGTATGTGTTAGGACACCAGTTAGTGTTAGTGTACGTGTCAGGATTAGCATACAGTTTAGGGTAAGGTGTCGGGTTGGGGTTAGGGTTAGGTTTAGGGCTAGGCTTAGGGTTAGCGAACGGGTAAGTTGTAGGGTACAGTTGAGGGTAAGGAAAAGCGTTTGTGTCAGGTTATGTGTTAGGAAACGTGTTAGTGTTAATGTATGGTTAGGATTAGGGTATGGGTTAGAGTAATGGTTAGGGTTGACGTTAGGGTTAGGGATAGGCTTAGCGCACGGTTAAGGCTTATGGTACATGTGAGTGTATGGAGACGTGTTAGTGTCAAAGTACGTGTGAGGGCATGGGTTAGTGTTAGTTTAGGGGTGAAAAATAGGATACGGGTTAGAATAAGGTGTAGGGTTGGTGTTAGGGTTAGGTTTAAGTCTAAAGTTATGGTTAGCTAACGATTGGGTTTAGTGTACAGGTGAGGGTATGGAAAAGTGTTAGGGACAGGGTACGTTTCAGGGCACTGGTTAGTGTTAGTGTACGGGTTAGGATTAGGGTATGGGTTAGGATTTTGTGTAGGGTTGTGGATAGTGTTAGGCTTAGACCTAGGGTTAGTGTTAGCGAACAGGTAAGGTTTACGGTACACAGGAGGGTATGGAAACTTGTTAGGGTCAAAGTACATGTGAGGGCATTGCTTAATTTTGGTGTACGGGTTAAGATTAGTGTATGGGTTAGGGTATGCTGTAAGGTTGGTGTTAGCGTTATGTTTAGGGATCGGGCTAGGTTTAGCGAACGGTAAGATTTAGGGTACTGGAGAGGATTCGGAAAAGTGTTAGGGTCAGTGTACGGGTTAGGGAATGGGTTACTGTTAGTGTACGGGTTAGGATTAGGGTATGGGTTAGGGAAAGGTGTAGGGTTGGGGTTATGTTTAGGTGTAGGGTTGGGGTTAGGGTTAGCGAATAGGTAACATTTAGGGTACAGGTGAGCTTATGGAAAGGAGTTAGGGTCAGGGTTCATGGTAGTGCACAGGTTATTGTTAGTGTATGGATTCGGATTAGGGTACGGGTTAGGGTTAAGTGTAGGGTTGGGGATATGGTGACGTTTAGACATAGGGTTAGGGTAAGCGAATGGTAAGATTTAGGGTACAGGAGTGGGTATGAAAAGTGTTAGGTTCTGGGTACGTGTTAGGGCATGGATTAGTGTTAGTGTACGGGTAAGGATTAGGATATGGGTTAGGGAAATGGGTAGGGTTGGTGTCATGGTTAGGGTTAGGGCCAGGGTTAGAGTTAGAGAACGGGTAAGGTTTACGGTACACGGGAGGGTACGGAAACGTGTTAGTGTCAAAGTACATGTGAGGGCATGCGTTAGTTTTTTTGTACGGGTTAAGTTTAGTGTACGGGTTAGGGTATGCTGTAGGGTTGGTGTTAGCGTTATGTTCAGGGCTAGGGTTAGGGTTAGCGAACGGTAAGATTTAGGGTACAGTAGAGGATACGGAAAAGTGTTAGGGTTAGGGTACGTGTTAGGGCATGGGTTAGTGCTAGTGTATGGGTTGGGATTAGGGTACGGGTTAGGGTAAGTGGTAGGGTTGTGGTTAGGTTTAGGGCTAAGGCTAGGGCTAGGGTTAGGGTTAGCGAATGGGTAAGATTAATGGTACAGGTGACGGTACGGAAAAGTGTTAGGGTCAGGGTACCTGTCGGGGCATGGCTTAGTAGTAGTATACTGGTTAGGATTAGGATACGGTTTGGGTAAGGTTCAGGGATGGGATTAGGGGTAGCTTTATAACTAGGGTTAGGGTTAACAAAATGTCAGGTTTAGGGTACAGGTGATGGTACAGAAAAGTTTTAGGGTTAGTGTATGTGTTAGGACACGTGTCAGTGTTAGTGTATGGCTTAGGATTAGCATACTGGTTAGGGAAAGGTGTACGGTTGGGGTTTGGTCTAGGTTTAGGGCTAGGGTTAGGGTTAGAGAACGGTAAGGTTTAGAGTACATGTGAGGTTACGGAAAAGTGTTAGGGTCAGGGTACGTGTTAGGGCAGGGGTTAGTGTGGGTTTACAGGTTAGGATTAGGGTATGGTTTAGGGTAATTGGTAGGGTGGGCGTTATGGTTAGTGTTAGGGGTAGGGTTAAGTTTATTTGAATGGGTAAGGTTTAGGTTACAGCTGAGTGTACGGTAATGTTTTTAGTGTCAAAGTAAGTGTGCGGGAATCGGTTAGTGTTAGTGTACGCATTAAGAGTAGTGTACATGATAGGGTAATGTGTAGGGTTGTAGTTAGATTTAGCTTTAGGGCTATGGTTATGGTTAGCGAACGGTAAGATTTAGGGTACAGGAGAGAGTAGGGTAAAGAGTTAGGGGCACGGTACGTGTCAGGGCATGGATTAGTGTTTGTGTACCGGTTAGGATTATGGTACGGTTAGCCTAAGGTTTTGGGTTGTTGTTACGGCTTGGTTTACGGGTATGTTTCGGGTTAGCGAACGGTAAAGTATAGGGTATAGGTGAGGGTACAGAAAAGTGTTAGGGTAAGGATACGTTTCAGGACATGGATTAGTATTAGTGAACTTGTTAGGATTACGGTATGGGTTAGGGTAATGGGTAGGGTTGGGTTTAGGGTTAGGTTTAGGGCGATGGTTAGGGTTAGCGAAATGTAGGTTTACGTTACAGGTGATGGTCCAGAAATGTGTTAGGATCAGGGTACATGTTAGGGCACGGATTAGTGTTAGTGTACTGGTTAGGATTGGGTACGCGTTAGGGTAAGGTTTAGGGATGGGGTTAGGTTTACGTTTAGGTCTAGGGTTAAGTATAGCAAACGGTATGGTTTAGGGTACAGGTGAGTGTGAGGAAAATGGTTACGGTCAGGGTACCTGTTAGGGCACGGGTAGTGTTAGTGTATGTGTTAGGGTTAGGGTACGGGTTAGGGTAATGTGTAGGTTTGACGATAGGTTTAAGTTTAGGGCTAGGGTTAGGGTTAGCGAACAGGTAAGTTTTATGGTACATGAGTGTACAGAAACGTGTTAGGGTCAAAGTACGTGTGAGGGCATTGCATAATTTTGGTGTATGGGTTAACATTAGGGTACGGGTTAGAGTATGGTGTAGGGTTGGTGTTAGTGATATGTTTAGGGCTAGGGTTACGGTTAGTGAACCAGTAAGGTTTAGGGTACAGGTGAGGGTACGGAAAACTTTTAGCGTCAGGGTATGTGTTAGGACACCAGTTAGTGTTAGTGTACGTGTCAGGATTAGCATACAGTTTAGGGTAAGGTGTCGGGTTGGGGTTAGGGTTAGGTTTAGGGCTAGGCTTAGGGTTAGCGAACGGGTAAGTTGTAGGGTACAGTTGAGGGTAAGGAAAAGCGTTTGTGTCAGGTTATGTGTTAGGAAACGTGTTAGTGTTAATGTATGGTTAGGATTAGGGTATGGGTTAGAGTAATGGTTAGGGTTGACGTTAGGGTTAGGGATAGGCTTAGCGCACGGTTAAGGCTTATGGTACATGTGAGTGTATGGAGACGTGTTAGTGTCAAAGTACGTGTGAGGGCATGGGTTAGTGTTAGTTTAGGGGTGAAAAATAGGATACGGGTTAGAATAAGGTGTAGGGTTGGTGTTAGGGTTAGGTTTAAGTCTAAAGTTATGGTTAGCTAACGATTGGGTTTAGTGTACAGGTGAGGGTATGGAAAAGTGTTAGGGACAGGGTACGTTTCAGGGCACTGGTTAGTGTTAGTGTACGGGTTAGGATTAGGGTATGGGTTAGGATTTTGTGTAGGGTTGTGGATAGTGTTAGGCTTAGACCTAGGGTTAGTGTTAGCGAACAGGTAAGGTTTACGGTACACAGGAGGGTATGGAAACTTGTTAGGGTCAAAGTACATGTGAGGGCATTGCTTAATTTTGGTGTACGGGTTAAGATTAGTGTATGGGTTAGGGTATGCTGTAAGGTTGGTGTTAGCGTTATGTTTAGGGATCGGGCTAGGTTTAGCGAACGGTAAGATTTAGGGTACTGGAGAGGATTCGGAAAAGTGTTAGGGTCAGTGTACGGGTTAGGGAATGGGTTAGTGTTAGTGTACGGGTTAGGATTAGGGTATGGGTTAGGGAAAGGTGTAGGGTTGGGGTTATGTTTAGGTGTAGGGTTGGGGTTAGGGTTAGCGAATAGGTAACATTTAGGGTACAGGTGAGCTTATGGAAAGGAGTTAGGGTCAGGGTTCATGGTAGTGCACAGGTTATTGTTAGTGTATGGATTCGGATTAGGGTACGGGTTAGGGTTAAGTGTAGGGTTGGGGATATGGTGACGTTTAGACATAGGGTTAGGGTAAGCGAATGGTAAGATTTAGGGTACAGGAGTGGGTATGAAAAGTGTTAGGTTCTGGGTACGTGTTAGGGCATGGATTAGTGTTAGTGTACGGGTAAGGATTAGGATATGGGTTAGGGAAATGGGTAGGGTTGGTGTCATGGTTAGGGTTAGGGCCAGGGTTAGAGTTAGAGAACGGGTAAGGTTTACGGTACACGGGAGGGTACGGAAACGTGTTAGTGTCAAAGTACATGTGAGGGCATGCGTTAGTTTTTTTGTACGGGTTAAGTTTAGTGTACGGGTTAGGGTATGCTGTAGGGTTGGTGTTAGCGTTATGTTCAGGGCTAGGGTTAGGGTTAGCGAACGGTAAGATTTAGGGTACAGTAGAGGATACGGAAAAGTGTTAGGGTTAGGGTACGTGTTAGGGCATGGGTTAGTGCTAGTGTATGGGTTGGGATTAGGGTACGGGTTAGGGTAAGTGGTAGGGTTGTGGTTAGGTTTAGGGCTAAGGCTAGGGCTAGGGTTAGGGTTAGCGAATGGGTAAGATTAATGGTACAGGTGACGGTACGGAAAAGTGTTAGGGTCAGGGTACCTGTCGGGGCATGGCTTAGTAGTAGTATACTGGTTAGGATTAGGATACGGTTTGGGTAAGGTTCAGGGATGGGATTAGGGGTAGCTTTATAACTAGGGTTAGGGTTAACAAAATGTCAGGTTTAGGGTACAGGTGATGGTACAGAAAAGTTTTAGGGTTAGTGTATGTGTTAGGACACGTGTCAGTGTTAGTGTATGGCTTAGGATTAGCATACTGGTTAGGGAAAGGTGTACGGTTGGGGTTTGGTCTAGGTTTAGGGCTAGGGTTAGGGTTAGAGAACGGTAAGGTTTAGGGTACATGTGAGGTTACGGAAAAGTGTTAGGGTCAGGGTACGTGTTAGGGCAGGGGTTAGTGTGGGTTTACAGGTTAGGATTAGGGTATGGTTTAGGGTAATTGGTAGGGTTGGCATTATGGTTAGTGTTAGGGGTAGGGTTAAGTTTAGTTGAATGGGTAAGGTTTAGGTTACAGGTGAGTGTACGGTAATGTTTTTAGTGTCAAAGTAAGTGTGCGGGAATCGGTTAGTGTTAGTGTATGCATTAAGAGTAGTGTACGTGATAGGGTAATGTGTAGGGTTGTAGTTAGATTTAGCTTTAGGGCTATGGCTATGGTTAGCGAACGGTAAGATTTAGGGTACAGGAGAGAGTAGGGTAAAGAGTTAGGGGCACGGTACGTGTCAGGGCATGGATTAGTGTTTGTGTACCGGTTAGGATTATGGTACGGTTAGCCTAAGGTTTTGGGTTGTTGTTACGGCTTGGTTTACGGGTATGTTTCGGGTTAGCGAACGGTAAAGTATAGGGTATAGGTGAGGGTACAGAAAAGTGTTAGGGTAAGGATACGTTTCAGGACATGGATTAGTATTAGTGAACTTGTTAGGATTACGGTATGGGTTAGGGTAATGGGTAGGGTTGGGTTTAGGGTTAGGTTTAGGGCGATGGTTAGGGTTAGCGAAATGTAGGTTTACGTTACAGGTGATAGTCCAGAAATGTGTTAGGATCAGGGAACATGTTAGGGCACGGATTAGTGTTAGTGTACTGGTTAGGATTGGGTACGCGTTAGGGTAAGGTTTAGGGATGGGGTTAGGTTTACGTTTAGGTCTAGGGTTAAGTATAGCAAACGGTATGGTTTAGGGTACAGGTGAGTGTGAGGAAAATGGTTACGGTCAGGGTACCTGTTAGGGCACGGGTAGTGTTAGTGTATGTGTTAGGGTTAGGGTACGGGTTAGGGTAATGTGTAGGTTTGACGATAGGTTTAAGTTTAGGGCTAGGGTTAGGGTTAGCGAACAGGTAAGTTTTATGGTACATGAGTGTACAGAAACGTGTTAGGGTCAAAGTACGTGTGAGGGCATTGCATAATTTTGGTGTATGGGTTAACATTAGGGTACGGGGTAGAGTATGGTGTAGGGTTAGTGTTAGTGATATGTTTAGGGCTAGGGTTACGGTTAGTGAACCAGTAAGGTTTAGGGTACAGGTGAGGGTACGGAAAACTTTTAGCGTCAGGGTATGTGTTAGGACACCAGTTAGTGTTAGTGTACGTGTCAGGATTAGCATACAGTTTAGGGTAAGGTGTCGGGTTGGGGTTAGGGTTAGGTTTAGGGCTAGGCTTAGGGTTAGCGAACGGGTAAGTTGTAGGGTACAGTTGAGGGTAAGGAAAAGCGTTTGTGTCAGGTTATGTGTTAGGAAACGTGTTAGTGTTAATATATGGTTAGGATTAGGGTATGGGTTAGAGTAATGGTTAGGGTTGACGTTAGGGTTAGGGATAGGCTTAGAGCACGGTTAAGGCTTATGGTACATGTGAGTGTATGGAGACGTGTTAGTGTCAAAGTACGTGTGAGGGCATGGGTTAGTGTTAGTGTAGGGGTTAAAAATAGGATACGGGTTAGAATAAGGTGTAGGGTTGGTGTTAGGGTTAGGTTTAAGTCTAAAGTTATGGTTAGCTAACGATTGGGTTTAGTGTACAGGTGAGGGTATGGAAAAGTGTTAGGGACAGGGTACGTTTCAGGGCACTGGTTAGTGTTAGTGTACGGGTTAGGATTAGGGTATGGGTTAGGATTTTGTGTAGGGTTGTGGATAGTGTTAGGCTTAGACCTAGGGTTAGTGTTAGCGAACAGGTAAGGTTTACGGTACACAGGAGGGTATGGAAACTTGTTAGGGTCAAAGTACATGTGAGGGCATTGCTTAATTTTGGTGTACGGGTTAAGATTAGTGTATGGGTTAGGGTATGCTGTAAGGTTGGTGTTAGCGTTATGTTTAGGGATCGGGCTAGGTTTAGCGAACGGTAAGATTTAGGGTACTGGAGAGGATTCGGAAAAGTGTTAGGGTCAGTGTACGGGTTAGGGAATGGGTTAGTGTTAGTGTACGGGTTAGGATTAGGGTATGGGTTAGGGAAAGGTGTAGGGTTGGGGTTATGTTTAGGTGTAGGGTTGGGGTTAGGGTTAGCGAATAGGTAACATTTAGGGTACAGGTGAGCTTATGGAAAGGAGTTAGGGTCAGGGTTCATGGTAGTGCACAGGTTATTGTTAGTGTATGGATTCGGATTAGGGTACGGGTTAGGGTTAAGTGTAGGGTTGGGGATATGGTGACGTTTAGACATAGGGTTAGGGTAAGCGAATGGTAAGATTTAGGGTACAGGAGTGGGTATGGAAAAGTGTTAGGTTCTGGGTACGTGTTAGGGCATGGATTAGTGTTAGTGTACGGGTAAGGATTAGGGTACGGGTTAGGGAAATGGGTAGGGTTGGTGTTATGGTTAGGGTTAGGGCCAGGGTTAGAGTTAGAGAACGGGTAAGGTTTACGGTACACGGGAGGGTACGGAAACGTGTTAGTGTCAAAGTACATGTGAGGGCATGCGTTAGTTTTTTTGTACGGGTTAAGTTTAGTGGACGGGTTAGGGTATGCTGTAGGGTTGGTGTTAGCGTTATGTTCAGGGCTACGGTTAGGGTTAGCGAACGGTAAGATTTAGGGTACAGTAGAGGATACGGAAAAGTGTTTGGGTTAGGGTACGTGTTAGGGCATGGGTTAGTGTTAGTGTATGGGTTGGGATTAGGGTACGGGTTAGGGTAAGTGGTAGGGTTGTGGTTAGGTTTAGGGCTATGGCTAGGGCTAGGGTTAGGGTTAGCGAATGGATAAGATTAATGGTACAGGTGACGGTACGGAAAAGTGTTAGGGTCAGGGTACCTGTCGGGGCATGGCTTAGTAGTAGTATACTGGTTAGGATTAGGATACGGTTTGGGTAAGGTTCAGGGATGGGATTAGGGGTAGCTTTATAACTAGGGTTAGGGTTAACAAAATGTCAGGTTTAGGGTACAGGTGATGGTACAGAAAAGTTTTAGGGTTAGTGTATGTGTTAGGACACGTGTCAGTGTTAGTGTATGGCTTAGGATTAGCATACTGGTTAGGGAAAGGTGTACGGTTGGGGTTTGGTCTAGGTTTAGGGCTAGGGTTAGGGTTAGAGAACGGTAAGGTTTAGGGTACATGTGAGGTTACGGAAAAGTGTTAGGGTCAGGGTACGTGTTAGGGCAGGGGTTAGTGTGGGTTTACAGGTTAGGATTAGGGTATGGTTTAGGGTAATTGGTAGGGTTGGCATTATGGTTAGTGTTAGGGGTAGGGTTAAGTTTAGTTGAATGGGTAAGGTTTAGGTTACAGGTGAGTGTACGGTAATGTTTTTAGTGTCAAAGTAAGTGTGCGGGAATCGGTTAGTGTTAGTGTATGCATTAAGAGTAGTGTACGTGATAGGGTAATGTGTAGGGTTGTAGTTAGATTTAGCTTTAGGGCTATGGCTATGGTTAGCGAATGGTAAGATTTAGGGTACAGGAGAGAGTAGGGTAAAGAGTTAGGGGCACGGTACGTGTCAGGGCATGGATTAGTGTTTGTGTACCGGTTAGGATTATGGTACGGTTAGCCTAAGGTTTTGGGTTGTTGTTACGGCTTGGTTTACGGGTATGTTTCGGGTTAGCGAACGGTAAAGTATAGGGTATAGGTGAGGGTACAGAAAAGTGTTAGGGTAAGGATACGTTTCAGGACATGGATTAGTATTAGTGAACTTGTTAGGATTACGGTATGGGTTAGGGTAATGGGTAGGGTTGGGTTTAGGGTTAGGTTTAGGGCGATGGTTAGGGTTAGCGAAATGTAGGTTTACGTTACAGGTGATAGTCCAGAAATGTGTTAGGATCAGGGAACATGTTAGGGCACGGATTAGTGTTAGTGTACTGGTTAGGATTGGGTACGCGTTAGGGTAAGGTTTAGGGATGGGGTTAGGTTTACGTTTAGGTCTAGGGTTAAGTATAGCAAACGGTATGGTTTAGGGTACAGGTGAGTGTGAGGAAAATGGTTACGGTCAGGGTACCTGTTAGGGCACGGGTAGTGTTAGTGTATGTGTTAGGGTTAGGGTACGGGTTAGGGTAATGTGTAGGTTTGACGATAGGTTTAAGTTTAGGGCTAGGGTTAGGGTTAGCGAACAGGTAAGTTTTATGGTACATGAGTGTACAGAAACGTGTTAGGGTCAAAGTACGTGTGAGGGCATTGCATAATTTTGGTGTATGGGTTAACATTAGGGTACGGGTTAGAGTATGGTGTAGGGTTGGTGTTAGTGATATGTTTAGGGCTAGGGTTACGGTTAGTGAACCAGTAAGGTTTAGGGTACAGGTGAGGGTACGGAAAACTTTTAGCGTCAGGGTATGTGTTAGGACACCAGTTAGTGTTAGTGTACGTGTCAGGATTAGCATACAGTTTAGGGTAAGGTGTCGGGTTGGGGTTAGGGTTAGGTTTAGGGCTAGGCTTAGGGTTAGCGAACGGGTAAGTTGTAGGGTACAGTTGAGGGTAAGGAAAAGCGTTTGTGTCAGGTTATGTGTTAGGAAACGTGTTAGTGTTAATGTATGGTTAGGATTAGGGTATGGGTTAGAGTAATGGTTAGGGTTGACGTTAGGGTTAGGGATAGGCTTAGCGCACGGTTAAGGCTTATGGTACATGTGAGTGTATGGAGACGTGTTAGTGTCAAAGTACGTGTGAGGGCACGGGTTAGTGTTAGTTTAGGGGTGAAAAATAGGATACGTGTTAGAATAAGGTGTAGGGTTGGTGTTAGGGTTAGGTTTAAGTCTAAAGTTATGGTTAGCTAACGATTGGGTTTAGTGTACAGGTGAGGGTATGGAAAAGTGTTAGGGACAGGGTACGTTTCAGGGCACTGGTTAGTGTTAGTGTACGGGTTAGGATTAGGGTATGGGTTAGGATTTTGTGTAGGGTTGTGGATAGTGTTAGGCTTAGACCTAGGGTTAGTGTTAGCGAACAGGTAAGGTTTACGGTACACAGGAGGGTATGGAAACTTGTTAGGGTCAAAGTACATGTGAGGGCATTGCTTAATTTTGGTGTACGGGTTAAGATTAGTGTATGGGTTAGGGTATGCTGTAAGGTTGGTGTTAGCGTTATGTTTAGGGATCGGGCTAGGTTTAGCGAACGGTAAGATTTAGGGTACTGGAGAGGATTCGGAAAAGTGTTAGGGTCAGTGTACGGGTTAGGGAATGGGTTAGTGTTAGTGTACGGGTTAGGATTAGGGTATGGGTTAGGGAAAGGTGTAGGGTTGGGGTTATGTTTAGGTGTAGGGTTGGGGTTAGGGTTAGCGAATAGGTAACATTTAGGGTACAGGTGAGCTTATGGAAAGGAGTTAGGGTCAGGGTTCATGGTAGTGCACAGGTTATTGTTAGTGTATGGATTCGGATTAGGGTACGGGTTAGGGTTAAGTGTAGGGTTGGGGATATGGTGACGTTTAGACATAGGGTTAGGGTAAGCGAATGGTAAGATTTAGGGTACAGGAGTGGGTATGGTAAAGTGTTAGGTTCTGGGTACGTGTTAGGGCATGGATTAGTGTTAGTGTACGGGTAAGGATTAGGGTACGGGTTAGGGAAATGGGTAGGGTTGGTGTTATGGTTAGGGTTAGGGCCAGGGTTAGAGTTAGAGAACGGGTAAGGTTTACGGTACACGGGAGGGTACGGAAACGTGTTAGTGTCAAAGTACATGTGAGGGCATGCGTTAGTTTTTTTGTACGGGTTAAGTTTAGTGGACGGGTTAGGGTATGCTGTAGGGTTGGTGTTAGCGTTATGTTCAGGGCTACGGTTAGGGTTAGCGAACGGTAAGATTTAGGGTACAGTAGAGGATACGGAAAAGTGTTAGGGTTAGGGTACGTGTTAGGGCATGGGTTAGTGTTAGTGTATGGGTTGGGATTAGGGTACGGGTTAGGGTAAGTGGTAGGGTTGTGGTTAGGTTTAGGGCTATGGCTAGGGCTAGGGTTAGGGTTAGCGAATGGATAAGATTAATGGTACAGGTGACGGTACGGAAAAGTGTTAGGGTCAGGGTACCTGTCAGGGCATGGCTTAGTAGTAGTATACTGGTTAGGATTAGGATACGGTTTGGGTAAGGTTCAGGGATGGGATTAGGGGTAGCTTTATAACTAGGGTTAGGGTTAACAAAATGTCAGGTTTAGGGTACAGGTGATGGTACAGAAAAGTTTTAGGGTTAGTGTATGTGTTAGGACACGTGTCAGTGTTAGTGTATGGCTTAGGATTAGCATACTGGTTAGGGAAAGGTGTACGGTTGGGGTTTGGTCTAGGTTTAGGGCTAGGGTTAGGGTTAGAGAACGGTAAGGTTTAGGGTACATGTGAGGTTACGGAAAAGTGTTAGGGTCAGGGTACGTGTTAGGGCAGGGGTTAGTGTGGGTTTACAGGTTAGGATTAGGGTATGGTTTAGGGTAATTGGTAGGGTTGGCATTATGGTTAGTGTTAGGGGTAGGGTTAAGTTTAGTTGAATGGGTAAGGTTTAGGTTACAGGGGAGTGTACGGTAATGTTTTTAGTGTCAAAGTAAGTGTGCGGTAATCGGTTAGTGTTAGTGTATGCATTAAGAGTAGTGTACGTGATAGGGTAATGTGTAGGGTTGTAGTTAGATTTAGCTTTAGGGCTATGGCTATGGTTAGCGAACGGTAAGATTTAGGGTACAGGAGAGAGTAGGGTAAAGAGTTAGGGGCACGGTACGTGTCAGGGCATGGATTAGTGTTTGTGTACCGGTTAGGATTATGGTACGGTTAGCCTAAGGTTTTGGGTTGTTGTTACGGCTTGGTTTACGGGTATGTTTCGGGTTAGCGAACGGTAAAGTATAGGGTATAGGTGAGGGTACAGAAAAGTGTTAGGGTAAGGATACGTTTCAGGACATGGATTAGTATTAGTGAACTTGTTAGGATTACGGTATGGGTTAGGGTAATGGGTAGGGTTGGGTTTAGGGTTAGGTTTAGGGCGATGGTTAGGGTTAGCGAAATGTAGGTTTACGTTACAGGTGATAGTC
This sequence comes from Mesoplodon bidens, assembly GCF_964165515.1. NCBI lineage: Eukaryota > Metazoa > Chordata > Mammalia > Artiodactyla > Ziphiidae > Mesoplodon > Mesoplodon bidens. Next base: position 3,115,553 of record NC_138181.1, read on the forward strand.
CAGAAATGTGTTAGGATCAGGGAACATGTTAGGGCACGGATTAGTGTTAGTGTACTGGTTAGGATTGGGTACGCGTTAGGGTAAGGTTTAGGGATGGGGTTAGGTTTACGTTTAGGTCTAGGGTTAAGTATAGCAAACGGTATGGTTTAGGGTACAGGTGAGTGTGAGGAAAATGGTTACGGTCAGGGTACCTGTTAGGGCACGGGTAGTGTTAGTGTATGTGTTAGGGTTAGGGTACGGGTTAGGGTAATGTGTAGGTTTGACGATAGGTTTAAGTTTAGGGCTAGGGTTAGGGTTAGCGAACAGGTAAGTTTTATGGTACATGAGTGTACAGAAACGTGTTAGGGTCAAAGTACGTGTGAGGGCATTGCATAATTTTGGTGTATGGGTTAACATTAGGGTACGGGGTAGAGTATGGTGTAGGGTTAGTGTTAGTGATATGTTTAGGGCTAGGGTTACGGTTAGTGAACCAGTAAGGTTTAGGGTACAGGTGAGGGTACGGAAAACTTTTAGCGTCAGGGTATGTGTTAGGACACCAGTTAGTGTTAGTGTACGTGTCAGGATTAGCATACAGTTTAGGGTAAGGTGTCGGGTTGGGGTTAGGGTTAGGTTTAGGGCTAGGCTTAGGGTTAGCGAACGGGTAAGTTGTAGGGTACAGTTGAGGGTAAGGAAAAGCGTTTGTGTCAGGTTATGTGTTAGGAAACGTGTTAGTGTTAATATATGGTTAGGATTAGGGTATGGGTTAGAGTAATGGTTAGGGTTGACGTTAGGGTTAGGGATAGGCTTAGAGCACGGTTAAGGCTTATGGTACATGTGAGTGTATGGAGACGTGTTAGTGTCAAAGTACGTGTGAGGGCATGGGTTAGTGTTAGTGTAGGGGTTAAAAATAGGATACGGGTTAGAATAAGGTGTAGGGTTGGTGTTAGGGTTAGGTTTAAGTCTAAAGTTATGGTTAGCTAACGATTGGGTTTAGTGTACAGGTGAGGGTATGGAAAAGTGTTAGGGACAGGGTACGTTTCAGGGCACTGGTTAGTGTTAGTGTACGGGTTAGGATTAGGGTATGGGTTAGGATTTTGTGTAGGGTTGTGGATAGTGTTAGGCTTAGACCTAGGGTTAGTGTTAGCGAACAGGTAAGGTTTACGGTACACAGGAGGGTATGGAAACTTGTTAGGGTCAAAGTACATGTGAGGGCATTGCTTAATTTTGGTGTACGGGTTAAGATTAGTGTATGGGTTAGGGTATGCTGTAAGGTTGGTGTTAGCGTTATGTTTAGGGATCGGGCTAGGTTTAGCGAACGGTAAGATTTAGGGTACTGGAGAGGATTCGGAAAAGTGTTAGGGTCAGTGTACGGGTTAGGGAATGGGTTAGTGTTAGTGTACGGGTTAGGATTAGGGTATGGGTTAGGGAAAGGTGTAGGGTTGGGGTTATGTTTAGGTGTAGGGTTGGGGTTAGGGTTAGCGAATAGGTAACATTTAGGGTACAGGTGAGCTTATGGAAAGGAGTTAGGGTCAGGGTTCATGGTAGTGCACAGGTTATTGTTAGTGTATGGATTCGGATTAGGGTACGGGTTAGGGTTAAGTGTAGGGTTGGGGATATGGTGACGTTTAGACATAGGGTTAGGGTAAGCGAATGGTAAGATTTAGGGTACAGGAGTGGGTATGGAAAAGTGTTAGGTTCTGGGTACGTGTTAGGGCATGGATTAGTGTTAGTGTACGGGTAAGGATTAGGGTACGGGTTAGGGAAATGGGTAGGGTTGGTGTTATGGTTAGGGTTAGGGCCAGGGTTAGAGTTAGAGAACGGGTAAGGTTTACGGTACACGGGAGGGTACGGAAACGTGTTAGTGTCAAAGTACATGTGAGGGCATGCGTTAGTTTTTTTGTACGGGTTAAGTTTAGTGGACGGGTTAGGGTATGCTGTAGGGTTGGTGTTAGCGTTATGTTCAGGGCTACGGTTAGGGTTAGCGAACGGTAAGATTTAGGGTACAGTAGAGGATACGGAAAAGTGTTTGGGTTAGGGTACGTGTTAGGGCATGGGTTAGTGTTAGTGTATGGGTTGGGATTAGGGTACGGGTTAGGGTAAGTGGTAGGGTTGTGGTTAGGTTTAGGGCTATGGCTAGGGCTAGGGTTAGGGTTAGCGAATGGATAAGATTAATGGTACAGGTGACGGTACGGAAAAGTGTTAGGGTCAGGGTACCTGTCGGGGCATGGCTTAGTAGTAGTATACTGGTTAGGATTAGGATACGGTTTGGGTAAGGTTCAGGGATGGGATTAGGGGTAGCTTTATAACTAGGGTTAGGGTTAACAAAATGTCAGGTTTAGGGTACAGGTGATGGTACAGAAAAGTTTTAGGGTTAGTGTATGTGTTAGGACACGTGTCAGTGTTAGTGTATGGCTTAGGATTAGCATACTGGTTAGGGAAAGGTGTACGGTTGGGGTTTGGTCTAGGTTTAGGGCTAGGGTTAGGGTTAGAGAACGGTAAGGTTTAGGGTACATGTGAGGTTACGGAAAAGTGTTAGGGTCAGGGTACGTGTTAGGGCAGGGGTTAGTGTGGGTTTACAGGTTAGGATTAGGGTATGGTTTAGGGTAATTGGTAGGGTTGGCATTATGGTTAGTGTTAGGGGTAGGGTTAAGTTTAGTTGAATGGGTAAGGTTTAGGTTACAGGTGAGTGTACGGTAATGTTTTTAGTGTCAAAGTAAGTGTGCGGGAATCGGTTAGTGTTAGTGTATGCATTAAGAGTAGTGTACGTGATAGGGTAATGTGTAGGGTTGTAGTTAGATTTAGCTTTAGGGCTATGGCTATGGTTAGCGAATGGTAAGATTTAGGGTACAGGAGAGAGTAGGGTAAAGAGTTAGGGGCACGGTACGTGTCAGGGCATGGATTAGTGTTTGTGTACCGGTTAGGATTATGGTACGGTTAGCCTAAGGTTTTGGGTTGTTGTTACGGCTTGGTTTACGGGTATGTTTCGGGTTAGCGAACGGTAAAGTATAGGGTATAGGTGAGGGTACAGAAAAGTGTTAGGGTAAGGATACGTTTCAGGACATGGATTAGTATTAGTGAACTTGTTAGGATTACGGTATGGGTTAGGGTAATGGGTAGGGTTGGGTTTAGGGTTAGGTTTAGGGCGATGGTTAGGGTTAGCGAAATGTAGGTTTACGTTACAGGTGATAGTCCAGAAATGTGTTAGGATCAGGGAACATGTTAGGGCACGGATTAGTGTTAGTGTACTGGTTAGGATTGGGTACGCGTTAGGGTAAGGTTTAGGGATGGGGTTAGGTTTACGTTTAGGTCTAGGGTTAAGTATAGCAAACGGTATGGTTTAGGGTACAGGTGAGTGTGAGGAAAATGGTTACGGTCAGGGTACCTGTTAGGGCACGGGTAGTGTTAGTGTATGTGTTAGGGTTAGGGTACGGGTTAGGGTAATGTGTAGGTTTGACGATAGGTTTAAGTTTAGGGCTAGGGTTAGGGTTAGCGAACAGGTAAGTTTTATGGTACATGAGTGTACAGAAACGTGTTAGGGTCAAAGTACGTGTGAGGGCATTGCATAATTTTGGTGTATGGGTTAACATTAGGGTACGGGTTAGAGTATGGTGTAGGGTTGGTGTTAGTGATATGTTTAGGGCTAGGGTTACGGTTAGTGAACCAGTAAGGTTTAGGGTACAGGTGAGGGTACGGAAAACTTTTAGCGTCAGGGTATGTGTTAGGACACCAGTTAGTGTTAGTGTACGTGTCAGGATTAGCATACAGTTTAGGGTAAGGTGTCGGGTTGGGGTTAGGGTTAGGTTTAGGGCTAGGCTTAGGGTTAGCGAACGGGTAAGTTGTAGGGTACAGTTGAGGGTAAGGAAAAGCGTTTGTGTCAGGTTATGTGTTAGGAAACGTGTTAGTGTTAATGTATGGTTAGGATTAGGGTATGGGTTAGAGTAATGGTTAGGGTTGACGTTAGGGTTAGGGATAGGCTTAGCGCACGGTTAAGGCTTATGGTACATGTGAGTGTATGGAGACGTGTTAGTGTCAAAGTACGTGTGAGGGCACGGGTTAGTGTTAGTTTAGGGGTGAAAAATAGGATACGTGTTAGAATAAGGTGTAGGGTTGGTGTTAGGGTTAGGTTTAAGTCTAAAGTTATGGTTAGCTAACGATTGGGTTTAGTGTACAGGTGAGGGTATGGAAAAGTGTTAGGGACAGGGTACGTTTCAGGGCACTGGTTAGTGTTAGTGTACGGGTTAGGATTAGGGTATGGGTTAGGATTTTGTGTAGGGTTGTGGATAGTGTTAGGCTTAGACCTAGGGTTAGTGTTAGCGAACAGGTAAGGTTTACGGTACACAGGAGGGTATGGAAACTTGTTAGGGTCAAAGTACATGTGAGGGCATTGCTTAATTTTGGTGTACGGGTTAAGATTAGTGTATGGGTTAGGGTATGCTGTAAGGTTGGTGTTAGCGTTATGTTTAGGGATCGGGCTAGGTTTAGCGAACGGTAAGATTTAGGGTACTGGAGAGGATTCGGAAAAGTGTTAGGGTCAGTGTACGGGTTAGGGAATGGGTTAGTGTTAGTGTACGGGTTAGGATTAGGGTATGGGTTAGGGAAAGGTGTAGGGTTGGGGTTATGTTTAGGTGTAGGGTTGGGGTTAGGGTTAGCGAATAGGTAACATTTAGGGTACAGGTGAGCTTATGGAAAGGAGTTAGGGTCAGGGTTCATGGTAGTGCACAGGTTATTGTTAGTGTATGGATTCGGATTAGGGTACGGGTTAGGGTTAAGTGTAGGGTTGGGGATATGGTGACGTTTAGACATAGGGTTAGGGTAAGCGAATGGTAAGATTTAGGGTACAGGAGTGGGTATGGTAAAGTGTTAGGTTCTGGGTACGTGTTAGGGCATGGATTAGTGTTAGTGTACGGGTAAGGATTAGGGTACGGGTTAGGGAAATGGGTAGGGTTGGTGTTATGGTTAGGGTTAGGGCCAGGGTTAGAGTTAGAGAACGGGTAAGGTTTACGGTACACGGGAGGGTACGGAAACGTGTTAGTGTCAAAGTACATGTGAGGGCATGCGTTAGTTTTTTTGTACGGGTTAAGTTTAGTGGACGGGTTAGGGTATGCTGTAGGGTTGGTGTTAGCGTTATGTTCAGGGCTACGGTTAGGGTTAGCGAACGGTAAGATTTAGGGTACAGTAGAGGATACGGAAAAGTGTTAGGGTTAGGGTACGTGTTAGGGCATGGGTTAGTGTTAGTGTATGGGTTGGGATTAGGGTACGGGTTAGGGTAAGTGGTAGGGTTGTGGTTAGGTTTAGGGCTATGGCTAGGGCTAGGGTTAGGGTTAGCGAATGGATAAGATTAATGGTACAGGTGACGGTACGGAAAAGTGTTAGGGTCAGGGTACCTGTCAGGGCATGGCTTAGTAGTAGTATACTGGTTAGGATTAGGATACGGTTTGGGTAAGGTTCAGGGATGGGATTAGGGGTAGCTTTATAACTAGGGTTAGGGTTAACAAAATGTCAGGTTTAGGGTACAGGTGATGGTACAGAAAAGTTTTAGGGTTAGTGTATGTGTTAGGACACGTGTCAGTGTTAGTGTATGGCTTAGGATTAGCATACTGGTTAGGGAAAGGTGTACGGTTGGGGTTTGGTCTAGGTTTAGGGCTAGGGTTAGGGTTAGAGAACGGTAAGGTTTAGGGTACATGTGAGGTTACGGAAAAGTGTTAGGGTCAGGGTACGTGTTAGGGCAGGGGTTAGTGTGGGTTTACAGGTTAGGATTAGGGTATGGTTTAGGGTAATTGGTAGGGTTGGCATTATGGTTAGTGTTAGGGGTAGGGTTAAGTTTAGTTGAATGGGTAAGGTTTAGGTTACAGGGGAGTGTACGGTAATGTTTTTAGTGTCAAAGTAAGTGTGCGGTAATCGGTTAGTGTTAGTGTATGCATTAAGAGTAGTGTACGTGATAGGGTAATGTGTAGGGTTGTAGTTAGATTTAGCTTTAGGGCTATGGCTATGGTTAGCGAACGGTAAGATTTAGGGTACAGGAGAGAGTAGGGTAAAGAGTTAGGGGCACGGTACGTGTCAGGGCATGGATTAGTGTTTGTGTACCGGTTAGGATTATGGTACGGTTAGCCTAAGGTTTTGGGTTGTTGTTACGGCTTGGTTTACGGGTATGTTTCGGGTTAGCGAACGGTAAAGTATAGGGTATAGGTGAGGGTACAGAAAAGTGTTAGGGTAAGGATACGTTTCAGGACATGGATTAGTATTAGTGAACTTGTTAGGATTACGGTATGGGTTAGGGTAATGGGTAGGGTTGGGTTTAGGGTTAGGTTTAGGGCGATGGTTAGGGTTAGCGAAATGTAGGTTTACGTTACAGGTGATAGTCCAGAAATGTGTTAGGATCAGGGAACATGTTAGGGCACGGATTAGTGTTAGTGTACTGGTTAGGATTGGGTACGCGTTAGGGTAAGGTTTAGGGATGGGGTTAGGTTTACGTTTAGGTCTAGGGTTAAGTATAGCAAACGGTATGGTTTAGGGTACAGGTGAGTGTGAGGAAAATGGTTACGGTCAGGGTACCTGTTAGGGCACGGGTAGTGTTAGTGTATGTGTTAGGGTTAGGGTACGGGTTAGGGTAATGTGTAGGTTTGACGATAGGTTTAAGTTTAGGGCTAGGGTTAGGGTTAGCGAACAGGTAAGTTTTATGGTACATGAGTGTACAGAAACGTGTTAGGGTCAAAGTACGTGTGAGGGCATTGCATAATTTTGGTGTATGGGTTAACATTAGGGTACGGGGTAGAGTATGGTGTAGGGTTAGTGTTAGTGATATGTTTAGGGCTAGGGTTACGGTTAGTGAACCAGTAAGGTTTAGGGTACAGGTGAGGGTACGGAAAACTTTTAGCGTCAGGGTATGTGTTAGGACACCAGTTAGTGTTAGTGTACGTGTCAGGATTAGCATACAGTTTAGGGTAAGGTGTCGGGTTGGGGTTAGGGTTAGGTTTAGGGCTAGGCTTAGGGTTAGCGAACGGGTAAGTTGTAGGGTACAGTTGAGGGTAAGGAAAAGCGTTTGTGTCAGGTTATGTGTTAGGAAACGTGTTAGTGTTAATATATGGTTAGGATTAGGGTATGGGTTAGAGTAATGGTTAGGGTTGACGTTAGGGTTAGGGATAGGCTTAGAGCACGGTTAAGGCTTATGGTACATGTGAGTGTATGGAGACGTGTTAGTGTCAAAGTACGTGTGAGGGCATGGGTTAGTGTTAGTGTAGGGGTTAAAAATAGGATACGGGTTAGAATAAGGTGTAGGGTTGGTGTTAGGGTTAGGTTTAAGTCTAAAGTTATGGTTAGCTAACGATTGGGTTTAGTGTACAGGTGAGGGTATGGAAAAGTGTTAGGGACAGGGTACGTTTCAGGGCACTGGTTAGTGTTAGTGTACGGGTTAGGATTAGGGTATGGGTTAGGATTTTGTGTAGGGTTGTGGATAGTGTTAGGCTTAGACCTAGGGTTAGTGTTAGCGAACAGGTAAGGTTTACGGTACACAGGAGGGTATGGAAACTTGTTAGGGTCAAAGTACATGTGAGGGCATTGCTTAATTTTGGTGTACGGGTTAAGATTAGTGTATGGGTTAGGGTATGCTGTAAGGTTGGTGTTAGCGTTATGTTTAGGGATCGGGCTAGGTTTAGCGAACGGTAAGATTTAGGGTACTGGAGAGGATTCGGAAAAGTGTTAGGGTCAGTGTACGGGTTAGGGAATGGGTTAGTGTTAGTGTACGGGTTAGGATTAGGGTATGGGTTAGGGAAAGGTGTAGGGTTGGGGTTATGTTTAGGTGTAGGGTTGGGGTTAGGGTTAGCGAATAGGTAACATTTAGGGTACAGGTGAGCTTATGGAAAGGAGTTAGGGTCAGGGTTCATGGTAGTGCACAGGTTATTGTTAGTGTATGGATTCGGATTAGGGTACGGGTTAGGGTTAAGTGTAGGGTTGGGGATATGGTGACGTTTAGACATAGGGTTAGGGTAAGCGAATGGTAAGATTTAGGGTACAGGAGTGGGTATGGAAAAGTGTTAGGTACTGGGTACGTGTTAGGGCATGGATTAGTGTTAGTGTACGGGTAAGGATTAGGGTACGGGTTAGGGAAATGGGTAGGGTTGGTGTTATGGTTAGGGTTAGGGCCAGGGTTAGAGTTAGAGAACGGGTAAGGTTTACGGTACACGGGAGGGTACGGAAACGTGTTAGTGTCAAAGTACATGTGAGGGCATGCGTTAGTTTTTTTGTACGGGTTAAGTTTAGTGGACGGGTTAGGGTATGCTGTAGGGTTGGTGTTAGCGTTATGTTCAGGGCTACGGTTAGGGTTAGCGAACGGTAAGATTTAGGGTACAGTAGAGGATACGGAAAAGTGTTTGGGTTAGGGTACGTGTTAGGGCATGGGTTAGTGTTAGTGTATGGGTTGGGATTAGGGTACGGGTTAGGGTAAGTGGTAGGGTTGTGGTTAGGTTTAGGGCTATGGCTAGGGCTAGGGTTAGGGTTAGCGAATGGATAAGATTAATGGTACAGGTGACGGTACGGAAAAGTGTTAGGGTCAGGGTACCTGTCGGGGCATGGCTTAGTAGTAGTATACTGGTTAGGATTAGGATACGGTTTGGGTAAGGTTCAGGGATGGGATTAGGGGTAGCTTTATAACTAGGGTTAGGGTTAACAAAATGTCAGGTTTAGGGTACAGGTGATGGTACAGAAAAGTTTTAGGGTTAGTGTATGTGTTAGGACACGTGTCAGTGTTAGTGTATGGCTTAGGATTAGCATACTGGTTAGGGAAAGGTGTACGGTTGGGGTTTGGTCTAGGTTTAGGGCTAGGGTTAGGGTTAGAGAACGGTAAGGTTTAGGGTACATGTGAGGTTACGGAAAAGTGTTAGGGTCAGGGTACGTGTTAGGGCAGGGGTTAGTGTGGGTTTACAGGTTAGGATTAGGGTATGGTTTAGGGTAATTGGTAGGGTTGGCATTATGGTTAGTGTTAGGGGTAGGGTTAAGTTTAGTTGAATGGGTAAGGTTTAGGTTACAGGTGAGTGTACGGTAATGTTTTTAGTGTCAAAGTAAGTGTGCGGGAATCGGTTAGTGTTAGTGTATGCATTAAGAGTAGTGTACGTGATAGGGTAATGTGTAGGGTTGTAGTTAGATTTAGCTTTAGGGCTATGGCTATGGTTAGCGAACGGTAAGATTTAGGGTACAGGAGAGAGTAGGGTAAAGAGTTAGGGGCACGGTACGTGTCAGGGCATGGATTAGTGTTTGTGTACCGGTTAGGATTATGGTACGGTTAGCCTAAGGTTTTGGGTTGTTGTTACGGCTTGGTTTACGGGTATGTTTCGGGTTAGCGAACGGTAAAGTATAAGGTATAGGTGAGGGTACAGAAAAGTGTTAGGGTAAGGATACGTTTCAGGACATGGATTAGTATTAGTGAACTTGTTAGGATTACGGTATGGGTTAGGGTAATGGGTAGGGTTGGGTTTAGGGTTAGGTTTAGGGCGATGGTTAGGGTTAGCGAAATGTAGGTTTACGTTACAGGTGATAGTCCAGAAATGTGTTAGGATCAGGGAACATGTTAGGGCACGGATTAGTGTTAGTGTACTGGTTAGGATTGGGTACGCGTTAGGGTAAGGTTTAGGGATGGGGTTAGGTTTACGTTTAGGTCTAGGGTTAAGTATAGCAAACGGTATGGTTTAGGGTACAGGTGAGTGTGAGGAAAATGGTTACGGTCAGGGTACCTGTTAGGGCACGGGTAGTGTTAGTGTATGTGTTAGGGTTAGGGTACGGGTTAGGGTAATGTGTAGGTTTGACGATAGGTTTAAGTTTAGGGCTAGGGTTAGGGTTAGCGAACAGGTAAGTTTTATGGTACATGAGTGTACAGAAACGTGTTAGGGTCAAAGTACGTGTGAGGGCATTGCATAATTTTGGTGTATGGGTTAACATTAGGGTACGGGTTAGAGTATGGTGTAGGGTTGGTGTTAGTGATATGTTTAGGGCTAGGGTTACGGTTAGTGAACCAGTAAGGTTTAGGGTACAGGTGAGGGTACGGAAAACTTTTAGCGTCAGGGTATGTGTTAGGACACCAGTTAGTGTTAGTGTACGTGTCAGGATTAGCATACAGTTTAGGGTAAGGTGTCGGGTTGGGGTTAGGGTTAGGTTTAGGGCTAGGCTTAGGGTTAGCCAACGGGTAAGTTGTAGGGTACAGTTGAGGGTAAGGAAAAGCGTTTGTGTCAGGTTATGTGTTAGGAAACGTGTTAGTGTTAATGTATGGTTAGGATTAGGGTATGGGTTAGAGTAATGGTTAGGGTTGACGTTAGGGTTAGGGATAGGCTTAGCGCACGGTTAAGGCTTATGGTACATGTGAGTGTATGGAGACGTGTTAGTGTCAAAGTACGTGTGAGGGCACGGGTTAGTGTTAGTTTAGGGGTGAAAAATAGGATACGTGTTAGAATAAGGTGTAGGGTTGGTGTTAGGGTTAGGTTTAAGTCTAAAGTTATGGTTAGCTAACGATTGGGTTTAGTGTACAGGTGAGGGTATGGAAAAGTGTTAGGGACAGGGTACGTTTCAGGGCACTGGTTAGTGTTAGTGTACGGGTTAGGATTAGGGTATGGGTTAGGATTTTGTGTAGGGTTGTGGATAGTGTTAGGCTTAGACCTAGGGTTAGTGTTAGCGAACAGGTAAGGTTTACGGTACACAGGAGGGTATGGAAACTTGTTAGGGTCAAAGTACATGTGAGGGCATTGCTTAATTTTGGTGTACGGGTTAAGATTAGTGTATGGGTTAGGGTATGCTGTAAGGTTGGTGTTAGCGTTATGTTTAGGGATCGGGCTAGGTTTAGCGAACGGTAAGATTTAGGGTACTGGAGAGGATTCGGAAAAGTGTTAGGGTCAGTGTACGGGTTAGGGAATGGGTTAGTGTTAGTGTACGGGTTAGGATTAGGGTATGGGTTAGGGAAAGGTGTAGGGTTGGGGTTATGTTTAGGTGTAGGGTTGGGGTTAGGGTTAGCGAATAGGTAACATTTAGGGTACAGGTGAGCTTATGGAAAGGAGTTAGGGTCAGGGTTCATGGTAGTGCACAGGTTATTGTTAGTGTATGGATTCGGATTAGGGTACGGGTTAGGGTTAAGTGTAGGGTTGGGGATATGGTGACGTTTAGACATAGGGTTAGGGTAAGCGAATGGTAAGATTTAGGGTACAGGAGTGGGTATGAAAAGTGTTAGGTTCTGGGTACGTGTTAGGGCATGGATTAGTGTTAGTGTACGGGTAAGGATTAGGGTACGGGTTAGGGAAATGGGTAGGGTTGGTGTTATGGTTAGGGTTAGGGCCAGGGTTAGAGTTAGAGAACGGGTAAGGTTTACGGTACACGGGAGGGTACGGAAACGTGTTAGTGTCAAAGTACATGTGAGGGCATGCGTTAGTTTTTTTGTACGGGTTAAGTTTAGTGGACGGGTTAGGGTATGCTGTAGGGTTGGTGTTAGCGTTATGTTCAGGGCTAGGGTTAGGGTTAGCGAACGGTAAGATTTAGGGTACAGTAGAGGATACGGAAAAGTGTTAGGGTTAGGGTACGTGTTAGGGCATGGGTTAGTGTTAGTGTATGGGTTGGGATTAGGGTACGGGTTAGGGTAAGTGGTAGGGTTGTGGTTAGGTTTAGGGCTAAGGTTAGGGCTAGGGTTAGGGTTAGCGAATGGGTAAGATTAATGGTACAGGTGACGGTACGGAAAAGTGTTAGGGTCAGGTTACCTGTCGGGGCATGGCTTAGTAGTAGTATACTGGTTAGGATTAGGATACGGTTTGGGTAAGGTTCAGGGATGGGATTAGGGGTAGCTTTATAACTAGGGTTAGGGTTAACAAAATGTCAGGTTTAGGGTACAGGTGATGGTACAGAAAAGTTTTAGGGTTAGTGTATGTGTTAGGACACGTGTCAGTGTTAGTGTATGGCTTAGGATTAGCATACTGGTTAGGGAAAGGTGTACGGTTGGGGTTTGGTCTAGGTTTAGGGCTAGGGTTAGGGTTAGAGAACGGTAAAGTTTAGGGTACATGTGAGGTTACGGAAAAGTGTTAGGGTCAGGGTACGTGTTAGGGCAGGGGTTAGTGTGGGTTTACAGGTTAGGATTAGGGTATGGTTTAGGGTAATTGGTAGGGTTGGCGTTATGGTTAGTGTTAGGGGTAGGGTTAAGTTTAGTTGAATGGGTAAGGTTTAGGTTACAGGTGAGTGTACGGTAATGTTTTTAGTGTCAAAGTAAGTGTGCGGGAATCGGTTAGTGTTAGTGTACGCATTAAGAGTAGTGTACGTGATAGGGTAATGTGTAGGGTTGTAGTTAGATTTAGCTTTAGGGCTATGGTTATGGTTAGCGAACGGTAAGATTTAGGGTACAGGAGAGAGTAGGGTAAAGAGTTAGGGGCACGGTACGTGTCAGGGCATGGATTAGTGTTTGTGTACCGGTTAGGATTATGGTACGGTTAGCCTAAGGTTTTGGGTTGTTGTTACGGCTTGGTTTACGGGTATGTTTCGGGTTAGCGAACGGTAAAGTATAGGGTATAGGTGAGGGTACAGAAAAGTGTTAGGTTAAGGATACGTTTCAGGACATGGATTAGTATTAGTGAACTTGTTAGGATTACGGTATGGGTTAGGGTAATGGGTAGGGTTGGGTTTAGGGTTAGGTTTAGGGCGATGGTTAGGGTTAGCGAAATGTAGGTTTACGTTACAGGTGATGGTCCAGAAATGTGTTAGGATCAGGGAACATGTTAGGGCACGGATTAGTGTTAGTGTACTGGTTAGGATTGGGTACGCGTTAGGGTAAGGTTTAGGGATGGGGTTGGGTTTACGTTTAGGTCTAGGGTTAAGTATAGCAAACGGTATGGTTTAGGGTACAGGTGAGTGTGAGGAAAATGGTTACGGTCAGGGTACCTGTTAGGGCACGGGTAGTGTTAGTGTATGTGTTAGGGTTAGGGTACGGGTTAGGGTAATGTGTAGGTTTGACGATAGGTTTAAGTTTAGGGCTAGGGTTAGGGTTAGCGAACAGGTAAGTTTTATGGTACATGAGTGTACAGAAACGTGTTAGGGTCAAAGTACGTGTGAGGGCATTGCATAATTTTGGTGTATGGGTTAACATTAGGGTACGGGTTAGAGTATGGTGTAGGGTTGGTGTTAGTGATATGTTTAGGGCTAGGGTTACGGTTAGTGAACCAGTAAGGTTTAGGGTACAGGTGAGGGTACGGAAAACTTTTAGCGTCAGGGTATGTGTTAGGACACCAGTTAGTGTTAGTGTACGTGTCAGGATTAGCATACAGTTTAGGGTAAGGTGTCGGGTTGGGGTTAGGGTTAGGTTTAGGGCTAGGCTTAGGGTTAGCCAACGGGTAAGTTGTAGGGTACAGTTGAGGGTAAGGAAAAGCGTTTGTGTCAGGTTATGTGTTAGGAAACGTGTTAGTGTTAATGTATGGTTAGGATTAGGGTATGGGTTAGAGTAATGGTTAGGGTTGACGTTAGGGTTAGGGATAGGCTTAGCGCACGGTTAAGGCTTATGGTACATGTGAGTGTATGGAGACGTGTTAGTGTCAAAGTACGTGTGAGGGCATGGGTTAGTGTTAGTGTAGGGGTGAAAAATAGGATACGGGTTAGAATAAGGTGTAGGGTTGGTGTTAGGGTTAGGTTTAAGTCTAAAGTTATGGTTAGCTAACGATTGGGTTTAGTGTACAGGTGAGGGTATGGAAAAGTGTTAGGGACAGGGTACGTTTCAGGGCACTGGTTAGTGTTAGTGTACGGGTTAGGATTAGGGTATGGGTTAGGATTTTGTGTAGGGTTGTGGATAGTGTTAGGCTTAGACCTAGGGTTAGTGTTAGCGAACAGGTAAGGTTTACGGTACACAGGAGGGTATGGAAACTTGTTAGGGTCAAAGTACATGTGAGGGCATTGCTTAATTTTGGTGTACGGGTTAAGATTAGTGTATGGGTTAGGGTATGCTGTAAGGTTGGTGTTAGCGTTATGTTTAGGGATCGGGCTAGGTTTAGCGAACGGTAAGATTTAGGGTACTGGAGAGGATTCGGAAAAGTGTTAGGGTCAGTGTACGGGTTAGGGAATGGGTTAGTGTTAGTGTACGGGTTAGGATTAGGGTATGGGTTAGGGAAAGGTGTAGGGTTGGGGTTATGTTTAGGTGTAGGGTTGGGGTTAGGGTTAGCGAATAGGTAACATTTAGGGTACAGGTGAGCTTATGGAAAGGAGTTAGGGTCAGGGTTCATGGTAGTGCACAGGTTATTGTTAGTGTATGGATTCGGATTAGGGTACGGGTTAGGGTTAAGTGTAGGGTTGGGGATATGGTGACGTTTAGACATAGGGTTAGGGTAAGCGAATGGTAAGATTTAGGGTACAGGAGTGGGTATGGAAAAGTGTTAGGTTCTGGGTACGTGTTAGGGCATGGATTAGTGTTAGTGTACGGGTAAGGATTAGGGTACGGGTTAGGGAAATGGGTAGGGTTGGTGTTATGGTTAGGGTTAGGGCCAGGGTTAGAGTTAGAGAACGGGTAAGGTTTACGGTACACGGGAGGGTACGGAAACGTGTTAGTGTCAAAGTACATGTGAGGGCATGCGTTAGTTTTTTTGTACGGGTTAAGTTTAGTGGACGGGTTAGGGTATGCTGTAGGGTTGGTGTTAGCGTTATGTTCAGGGCTAGGGTTAGGGTTAGCGAACGGTAAGATTTAGGGTACAGTAGAGGATACGGAAAAGTGTTAGGGTTAGGGTACGTGTTAGGGCATGGGTTAGTGTTAGTGTATGGGTTGGGATTAGGGTACGGGTTAGGGTAAGTGGTAGGGTTGTGGTTAGGTTTAGGGCTAAGGTTAGGGCTAGGGTTAGGGTTAGCGAATGGGTAAGATTAATGGTACAGGTGACGGTACGGAAAAGTGTTAGGGTCAGGTTACCTGTCGGGGCATGGCTTAGTAGTAGTATACTGGTTAGGATTAGGATACGGTTTGGGTAAGGTTCAGGGATGGGATTAGGGGTAGCTTTATAACTAGGGTTAGGGTTAACAAAATGTCAGGTTTAGGGTACAGGTGATGGTACAGAAAAGTTTTAGGGTTAGTGTATGTGTTAGGACACGTGTCAGTGTTAGTGTATGGCTTAGGATTAGCATACTGGTTAGGGAAAGGTGTACGGTTGGGGTTTGGTCTAGGTTTAGGGCTAGGGTTAGGGTTAGAGAACGGTAAGGTTTAGGGTACATGTGAGGTTACGGAAAAGTGTTAGGGTCAGGGTACGTGTTAGGGCAGGGGTTAGTGTGGGTTTACAGGTTAGGATTAGGGTATGGTTTAGGGTAATTGGTAGGGTTGGCGTTATGGTTAGTGTTAGGGGTAGGGTTAAGTTTAGTTGAATGGGTAAGGTTTAGGTTACAGGTGAGTGTACGGTAATGTTTTTAGTGTCAAAGTAAGTGTGCGGGAATCGGTTAGTGTTAGTGTACGCATTAAGAGTAGTGTACGTGATAGGGTAATGTGTAGGGTTGTAGTTAGATTTAGCTTTAGGGCTATGGTTATGGTTAGCGAACGGTAAGATTTAGGGTACAGGAGAGAGTAGGGTAAAGAGTTAGGGGCACGGTACGTGTCAGGGCATGGATTAGTGTTTGTGTACCGGTTAGGATTATGGTACGGTTAGCCTAAGGTTTTGGGTTGTTGTTACGGCTTGGTTTACGGGTATGTTTCGGGTTAGCGAACGGTAAAGTATAGGGTATAGGTGAGGGTACAGAAAAGTGTTAGGTTAAGGATACGTTTCAGGACATGGATTAGTATTAGTGAACTTGTTAGGATTACGGTATGGGTTAGGGTAATGGGTAGGGTTGGGTTTAGGGTTAGGTTTAGGGCGATGGTTAGGGTTAGCGAAATGTAGGTTTACGTTACAGGTGATGGTCCAGAAATGTGTTAGGATCAGGGAACATGTTAGGGCACGGATTAGTGTTAGTGTACTGGTTAGGATTGGGTACGCGTTAGGGTAAGGTTTAGGGATGGGGTTAGGTTTACGTTTAGGTCTAGGGTTAAGTATAGCAAACGGTATGGTTTAGGGTACAGGTGAGTGTGAGGAAAATGGTTACGGTCAGGGTACCTGTTAGGGCACGGGTAGTGTTAGTGTATGTGTTAGGGTTAGGGTACGGGTTAGGGTAATGTGTAGGTTTGACGATAGGTTTAAGTTTAGGGCTAGGGTTAGGGTTAGCGAACAGGTAAGTTTTATGGTACATGAGTGTACAGAAACGTGTTAGGGTCAAAGTACGTGTGAGGGCATTGCATAATTTTGGTGTATGGGTTAACATTAGGGTACGGGTTAGAGTATGGTGTAGGGTTGGTGTTAGTGATATGTTTAGGGCTAGGGTTACGGTTAGTGAACCAGTAAGGTTTAGGGTACAGGTGAGGGTACGGAAAACTTTTAGCGTCAGGGTATGTGTTAGGACACCAGTTAGTGTTAGTGTACGTGTCAGGATTAGCATACAGTTTAGGGTAAGGTGTCGGGTTGGGGTTAGGGTTAGGTTTAGGGCTAGGCTTAGGGTTAGCCAACGGGTAAGTTGTAGGGTACAGTTGAGGGTAAGGAAAAGCGTTTGTGTCAGGTTATGTGTTAGGAAACGTGTTAGTGTTAATGTATGGTTAGGATTAGGGTATGGGTTAGAGTAATGGTTAGGGTTGACGTTAGGGTTAGGGATAGGCTTAGCGCACGGTTAAGGCTTATGGTACATGTGAGTGTATGGAGACGTGTTAGTGTCAAAGTACGTGTGAGGGCATGGGTTAGTGTTAGTGTAGGGGTGAAAAATAGGATACGGGTTAGAATAAGGTGTAGGGTTGGTGTTAGGGTTAGGTTTAAGTCTAAAGTTATGGTTAGCTAACGATTGGGTTTAGTGTACAGGTGAGGGTATGGAAAAGTGTTAGGGACAGGGTACGTTTCAGGGCACTGGTTAGTGTTAGTGTACGGGTTAGGATTAGGGTATGGGTTAGGATTTTGTGTAGGGTTGTGGATAGTGTTAGGCTTAGACCTAGGGTTAGTGTTAGCGAACAGGTAAGGTTTACGGTACACAGGAGGGTATGGAAACTTGTTAGGGTCAAAGTACATGTGAGGGCATTGCTTAATTTTGGTGTACGGGTTAAGATTAGTGTATGGGTTAGGGTATGCTGTAAGGTTGGTGTTAGCGTTATGTTTAGGGATCGGGCTAGGTTTAGCGAACGGTAAGATTTAGGGTACTGGAGAGGATTCGGAAAAGTGTTAGGGTCAGTGTACGGGTTAGGGAATGGGTTAGTGTTAGTGTACGGGTTAGGATTAGGGTATGGGTTAGGGAAAGGTGTAGGGTTGGGGTTATGTTTAGGTGTAGGGTTGGGGTTAGGGTTAGCGAATAGGTAACATTTAGGGTACAGGTGAGCTTATGGAAAGGAGTTAGGGTCAGGGTTCATGGTAGTGCACAGGTTATTGTTAGTGTATGGATTCGGATTAGGGTACGGGTTAGGGTTAAGTGTAGGGTTGGGGATATGGTGACGTTTAGACATAGGGTTAGGGTAAGCGAATGGTAAGATTTAGGGTACAGGAGTGGGTATGGAAAAGTGTTAGGTTCTGGGTACGTGTTAGGGCATGGATTAGTGTTAGTGTACGGGTAAGGATTAGGGTACGGGTTAGGGAAATGGGTAGGGTTGGTGTTATGGTTAGGGTTAGGGCCAGGGTTAGAGTTAGAGAACGGGTAAGGTTTACGGTACACGGGAGGGTACGGAAACGTGTTAGTGTCAAAGTACATGTGAGGGCATGCGTTAGTTTTTTTGTACGGGTTAAGTTTAGTGTACGGGTTAGGGTATGCTGTAGGGTTGGTGTTAGCGTTATGTTCAGGGCTAGGGTTAGGGTTAGCGAACGGTAAGATTTAGGGTACAGTAGAGGATACGGAAAAGTGTTAGGGTTAGGGTACGTGTTAGGGCATGGGTTAGTGTTAGTGTATGGGTTGGGATTAGGGTACGGGTTAGGGTAAGTGGTAGGGTTGTGGTTAGGTTTAGGGCTAAGGCTAGGGCTAGGGTTAGGGTTAGCGAATGGGTAAGATTAATGGTACAGGTGACGGTACGGAAAAGTGTTAGGGTCAGGGTACCTGTCGGGGCATGGCTTAGTAGTAGTATACTGGTTAGGATTAGGATACGGTTTGGGTAAGGTTCAGGGATGGGATTAGGGGTAGCTTTATAACTAGGGTTAGGGTTAACAAAATGTCAGGTTTAGGGTACAGGTGATGGTACAGAAAAGTTTTAGGGTTAGTGTATGTGTTAGGACACGTGTCAGTGTTAGTGTATGGCTTAGGATTAGCATACTGGTTAGGGAAAGGTGTACGGTTGGGGTTTGGTCTAGGTTTAGGGCTAGGGTTAGGGTTAGAGAACGGTAAGGTTTAGGGTACATGTGAGGTTACGGAAAAGTGTTAGGGTCAGGGTACGTGTTAGGGCAGGGGTTAGTGTGGGTTTACAGGTTAGGATTAGGGTATGGTTTAGGGTAATTGGTAGGGTTGGCGTTATGTTTAGTGTTAGGGGTAGGGTTAAGTTTAGTTGAATGGGTAAGGTTTAGGTTACAGGTGAGTGTACGGTAATGTTTTTAGTGTCAAAGTAAGTGTGCGGGAATCGGTTAGTGTTAGTGTACGCATTAAGAGTAGTGTACGTGATAGGGTAATGTGTAGGGTTGTAGTTAGATTTAGCTTTAGGGCTATGGTTATGGTTAGCGAACGGTAAGATTTAGGGTACAGGAGAGAGTAGGGTAAAGAGTTAGGGGCACGGTACGTGTCAGGGCATGGATTAGTGTTTGTGTACCGGTTAGGATTATGGTACGGTTAGCCTAAGGTTTTGGGTTGTTGTTACGGCTTGGTTTACGGGTATGTTTCGGGTTAGCGAACGGTAAAGTATAGGGTATAGGTGAGGGTACAGAAAAGTGTTAGGTTAAGGATACGTTTCAGGACATGGATTAGTATTAGTGAACTTGTTAGGATTACGGTATGAGTTAGGGTAATGGGTAGGGTTGGGTTTAGTGTTAGGTTTAGGGCGATGGTTAGGGTTAGCGAAATGTAGGTTTACGTTACAGGTGATGGTCCAGAAATGTGTTAGGATCAGGGTACATGTTAGGGCACGGATTAGTGTTAGTGTACTGGTTAGGATTGGGTACGCGTTAGGGTAAGGTTTAGGGATGGGGTTAGGTTTACGTTTAGGTCTAGGGTTAACTATAGCAAACGGTATGGTTTAGGGTACAGGTGAGTGTGAGGAAAATGGTTACGGTCAGGGTACCTGTTAGGGCACGGGTAGTGTTAGTGTATGTGTTAGGGTTAGGGTACGGGTTAGGGTAATGTGTAGGTTTGACGATAGGTTTAAGTTTAGGGCTAGGGTTAGGGTTAGCGAACAGGTAAGTTTTATGGTACATGAGTGTACAGAAACGTGTTAGGGTCAAAGTACGTGTGAGGGCATTGCATAATTTTGGTGTATGGGTTAACATTAGGGTACGGGTTAGAGTATGGTGTAGGGTTGGTGTTAGTGATATGTTTAGGGCTAGGGTTACGGTTAGTGAACCAGTAAGGTTTAGGGTACAGGTGAGGGTACGGAAAACTTTTAGCGTCAGGGTATGTGTTAGGACACCAGTTAGTGTTAGTGTACGTGTCAGGATTAGCATACAGTTTAGGGTAAGGTGTCGGGTTGGGGTTAGGGTTAGGTTTAGGGCTAGGCTTAGGGTTAGCGTACGGGTAAGTTGTAGGGTACAGTTGAGGGTAAGGAAAAGCGTTTGTGTCAGGTTATGTGTTAGGAAACGTGTTAGTGTTAATGTATGGTTAGGATTAGGGTATGGGTTAGAGTAATGGTTAGGGTTGACGTTAGGGTTAGGGATAGGCTTAGCGCACGGTTAAGGCTTATGGTACATGTGAGTGTATGGAGACGTGTTAGTGTCAAAGTACGTGTGAGGGCATGGGTTAGTGTTAGTGTAGGGGTTAAAAATAGGATACGGGTTAGAATAAGGTGTAGGGTTGGTGTTAGGGTTAGGTTTAAGTCTAAAGTTATGGTTAGCTAACGATTGGGTTTAGTGTACAGGTGAGGGTATGGAAAAGTGTTAGGGACAGGGTACGTTTCAGGGCACTGGTTAGTGTTAGTGTACGGGTTAGGATTAGGGTATGGGTTAGGATTTTGTGTAGGGTTGTGGATAGTGTTAGGCTTAGACCTAGGGTTAGTGTTAGCGAACAGGTAAGGTTTACGGTACACAGGAGGGTATGGAAACTTGTTAGGGTCAAAGTACATGTGAGGGCATTGCTTAATTTTGGTGTACGGATTAAGATTAGTGTATGGGTTAGGGTATGCTGTAAGGTTGGTGTTAGCGTTATGTTTAGGGATTGGGCTAGCTTTAGCGAACGGTAAGATTTAGGGTACTGGAGAGGATTCGGAAAAGTGTTAGGGTCAGTGTACGGGTTAGGGAATGGGTTAGTGTTAGTGTACGGGTTAGGATTAGGGTATGGGTTAGGGAAAGGTGTAGGGTTGGGGTTATGTTTAGGTGTAGGGTTGGGGTTAGGGTTAGCGAATAGGTAACATTTAGGGTACAGGTGAGCTTATGGAAAGGAGTTAGGGTCAGGGTTCATGGTAGTGCACAGGTTATTGTTAGTGTATGGATTCGGATTAGGGTACGGGTTAGGGTTAAGTGTAGGGTTGGGGATATGGTGACGTTTAGACATAGGGTTAGGGTAAGCGAATGGTAAGATTTAGGGTACAGGAGTGGGTATGGAAAAGTGTTAGGTTCTGGGTACGTGTTAGGGCATGGATTAGTGTTAGTGTACGGGTAAGGATTAGGGTACGGGTTAGGGAAATGGGTAGGGTTGGTGTTATGGTTAGGGTTAGGGCCAGGGTTAGAGTTAGAGAACGGGTAAGGTTTACAGTACACGGGAGGGTACGGAAACGTGTTAGTGTCAAAGTACATGTGAGGGCATGCGTTAGTTTTTTTGTACGGGTTAAGTTTAGTGGACGGGTTAGGGTATGCTGTAGGGTTGGTGTTAGCGTTATGTTCAGGGCTAGGGTTAGGGTTAGCGAACGGTAAGATTTAGGGTACAGTAGAGGATACGGAAAAGTGTTAGGGTTAGGGTACGTGTTAGGGCATGGGTTAGTGTTAGTGTATGGGTTGGGATTAGGGTACGGGTTAGGGTAAGTGGTAGGGTTGTGGTTAGGTTTAGGGCTAAGGCTAGGGCTAGGGTTAGGGTTAGCGAATGGGTAAGATTAATGGTACAGGTGACGGTACGGAAAAGTGTTAGGGTCAGGGTACCTGTCGGGGCATGGCTTAGTAGTAGTATACTGGTTAGGATTAGGATACGGTTTGGGTTAGGTTCAGGGATGGGATTAGGGGTAGCTTTATAACTAGGGTTAGGGTTAACAAAATGTCAGGTTTAGGGTACAGGTGATGGTACAGAAAAGTTTTAGGGTTAGTGTATGTGTTAGGACACGTGTCAGTGTTAGTGTATGGCTTAGGATTAGCATACTGGTTAGGGAAAGGTGTACGGTTGGGGTTTGGTCTAGGTTTAGGGCTAGGGTTAGGGTTAGAGAACGGTAAGGTTTAGGATACATGTGAGGTTACGGAAAAGTGTTAGGGTCAGGGTACGTGTTAGGGCAGGGGTTAGTGTGGGTTTACAGGTTAGGATTAGGGTATGGTTTAGGGTAATTGGTAGGGTTGGCGTTATGTTTAGTGTTAGGGGTAGGGTTAAGTTTAGTTGAATGGGTAAGGTTTAGGTTACAGGTGAGTGTACGGTAATGTTTTTAGTGTCAAAGTAAGTGTGCGGGAATCGGTTAGTGTTAGTGTACGCATTAAGAGTAGTGTACGTGATAGGGTAATGTGTAGGGTTGTAGTTAGATTTAGCTTTAGGGCTATGGTTATGGTTAGCGAACGGTAAGATTTAGGGTACAGGAGAGAGTAGGGTAAAGAGTTAGGGGCACGGTACGTGTCAGGGCATGGATTAGTGTTTGTGTACCGGTTAGGATTATGGTACGGTTAGCCTAAGGTTTTGGGTTGTTGTTACGGCTTGGTTTACGGGTATGTTTCGGGTTAGCGAACGGTAAAGTATAGGGTATAGGTGAGGGTACAGAAAAGTGTTAGGTTAAGGATACGTTTCAGGACATGGATTAGTATTAGTGAACTTGTTAGGATTACGGTATGAGTTAGGGTAATGGGTAGGGTTGGGTTTAGGGTTAGGTTTAGGGCGATGGTTAGGGTTAGCGAAATGTAGGTTTACGTTACAGGTGATGGTCCAGAAATGTGTTAGGATCAGGGTACATGTTAGGGCACGGATTAGTGTTAGTGTACTGGTTAGGATTGGGTACGCGTTAGGGTAAGGTTTAGGGATGGGGTTAGGTTTACGTTTAGGTCTAGGGTTAAGTATAGCAAACGGTATGGTTTAGGGTACAGGTGAGTGTGAGGAAAATGGTTACGGTCAGGGTACCTGTTAGGGCACGGGTAGTGTTAGTGTATGTGCTAGGGTTAGGGTACGGGTTAGGGTAATGTGTAGGTTTGACGATAGGTTTAAGTTTAGGGCTAGGGTTAGGGTTAGCGAACAGGTAAGTTTTATGGTACATGAGTGTACAGAAACGTGTTAGGGTCAAAGTACGTGTGAGGGCATTGCATAATTTTGGTGTATGGGTTAACATTAGGGTACGGGTTAGAGTATGGTGTAGGGTTGGTGTTAGTGATATGTTTAGGGCTAGGGTTACGGTTAGTGAACCAGTAAGGTTTAGGGTACAGGTGAGGGTACGGAAAACTTTTAGCGTCAGGGTATGTGTTAGGACACCAGTTAGTGTTAGTGTACGTGTCAGGATTAGCATACAGTTTAGGGTAAGGTGTCGGGTTGGGGTTAGGGTTAGGTTTAGGGCTAGGCTTAGGGTTAGCCAACGGGTAAGTTGTAGGGTACAGTTGAGGGTAAGGAAAAGCGTTTGTGTCAGGTTATGTGTTAGGAAACGTGTTAGTGTTAATGTATGGTTAGGATTAGGGTATGGGTTAGAGTAATGGTTAGGGTTGACGTTAGGGTTAGGGATAGGCTTAGCACACGGTTAAGGCTTATGGTTCATGTGAGTGTATGGAGACGTGTTAGTGTCAAAGTACGTGTGAGGGCATGGGTTAGTGTTAGTGTAGGGGTGAAAAATAGGATACGGGTTAGAATAAGGTGTAGGGTTGGTGTTAGGGTTAGGTTTAAGTCTAAAGTTATGGTTAGCTAACGATTGGGTTTAGTGTACAGGTGAGGGTATGGAAAAGTGTTAGGGACAGGGTACGTTTCAGGGCACTGGTTAGTGTTAGTGTACGGGTTAGGATTAGGGTATGGGTTAGGATTTTGTGTAGGGTTGTGGATAGTGTTAGGCTTAGACCTAGGGTTAGTGTTAGCGAACAGGTAAGGTTTACGGTACACAGGAGGGTATGGAAACTTGTTAGGGTCAAAGTACATGTGAGGGCATTGCTTAATTTTGGTGTACGGGTTAAGATTAGTGTATGGGTTAGGGTATGCTGTAAGGTTGGTGTTAGCGTTATGTTTAGGGATCGGGCTAGGTTTAGCGAACGGTAAGATTTAGGGTACTGGAGAGGATTCGGAAAAGTGTTAGGGTCAGTGTACGGGTTAGGGAATGGGTTAGTGTTAGTGTACGGGTTAGGATTAGGGTATGGGTTAGGGAAAGGTGTAGGGTTGGGGTTATGTTTAGGTGTAGGGTTGGGGTTAGGGTTAGCGAATAGGTAACATTTAGGGTACAGGTGAGCTTATGGAAAGGAGTTAGGGTCAGGGTTCATGGTAGTGCACAGGTTATTGTTAGTGTATGGATTCGGATTAGGGTACGGGTTAGGGTTAAGTGTAGGGTTGGGGATATGGTGACGTTTAGACATAGGGTTAGGGTAAGCGAATGGTAAGATTTAGGGTACAGGAGTGGGTATGGAAAAGTGTTAGGTTCTGGGTACGTGTTAGGGCATGGATTAGTGTTAGTGTACGGGTAAGGATTAGGGTACGGGTTAGGGAAATGGGTAGGGTTGGTGTTATGGTTAGGGTTAGGGCCAGGGTTAGAGTTAGAGAACGGGTAAGGTTTACGGTACACGGGAGGGTACGGAAACGTGTTAGTGTCAAAGTACATGTGAGGGCATGCGTTAGTTTTTTTGTACGGGTTAAGTTTAGTGGACGGGTTAGGGTATGCTGTAGGGTTGGTGTTAGCGTTATGTTCAGGGCTAGGGTTAGGGTTAGCGAACGGTAAGATTTAGGGTACAGTAGAGGATACGGAAAAGTGTTAGGGTTAGGGTACGTGTTAGGGCATGGGTTAGTGTTAGTGTATGGGTTGGGATTAGGGTACGGGTTAGGGTAAGTGGTAGGGTTGTGGTTAGGTTTAGGGCTAAGACTAGGGCTAGGGTTAGGGTTAGCGAATGGGTAAGATTAATGGTACAGGTGACGGTACGGAAAAGTGTTAGGGTCAGGGTACCTGTCGGGGCATGGCTTAGTAGTAGTATACTGGTTAGGATTAGGATACGGTTTGGGTAAGGTTCAGGGATGGGATTAGGGGTAGCTTTATAACTAGGGTTAGGGTTAACAAAATGTCAGGTTTAGGGTACAGGTGATGGTACAGAAAAGTTTTAGGGTTAGTGTATGTGTTAGGACACGTGTCAGTGTTAGTGTATGGCTTAGGATTAGCATACTGGTTAGGGAAAGGTGTACGGTTGGGGTTTGGTCTAGGTTTAGGGCTAGGGTTAGGGTTAGAGAACGGTAAGGTTTAGGGTACATGTGAGGTTACGGAAAAGTGTTAGGGTCAGGGTACGTGTTAGGGCAGGGGTTAGTGTGGGTTTACAGGTTAGGATTAGGGTATGGTTTAGGGTAATTGGTAGGGTTGGCGTTATGTTTAGTGTTAGCGGTAGGGTTAAGTTTAGTTGAATGGGTAAGGTTTAGGTTACAGGTGAGTGTACGGTAATGTTTTTAGTGTCAAAGTAAGTGTGCGGGAATCGGTTAGTGTTAGTGTACGCATTAAGAGTAGTGTACGTGATAGGGTAATGTGTAGGGTTGTAGTTAGATTTAGCTTTAGGGCTATGGTTATGGTTAGCGAACGGTAAGATTTAGGGTACAGGAGAGAGTAGGGTAAAGAGTTAGGGGCACGGTACGTGTCAGGGCATGGATTAATGTTTGTGTACCGGTTAGGATTATGGTACGGTTAGCCTAAGGTTTTCGGTTGTTGTTACGGCTTGGTTTACGGGTATGTTTCGGGTTAGCGAACGGTAAAGTATAGGGTATAGGTGAGGGTACAGAAAAGTGTTAGGTTAAGGATACGTTTCAGGACATGGATTAGTATTAGTGAACTTGTTAGGATTACGGTATGGGTTAGGGTAATGGGTAGGGTTGGGTTTAGGGTTAGGTTTAGGGCGATGGTTAGGGTTAGTGAAATGTAGGTTTACGTTACAGGAATGTTACGTCCAGAAATGTGTTAGGATCAGGGTACATGTTAGGGCACGGATTAGTGTTAGTGTACTGGTTAGGATTGGGTACGCGTTAGGGTAAGGTTTAGGGATGGGGTTAGGTTTACGTTTAGGTCTAGGGTTAAGTATAGCAAACGGTATGGTTTAGGGTACAGGTGAGTGTGAGGAAAATGGTTACGGTCAGGGTACCTGTTAGGGCACGGGTAGTGTTAGTGTATGTGTTAGGGTTAGGGTACGGGTTAGGGTAATGTGTAGGTTTGACGATAGGTTTAAGTTTAGGGCTAGGGTTAGGGTTAGCGAACAGGTAAGTTTTATGGTACATGAGTGTACAGAAACGTGTTAGGGTCAAAGTACGTGTGAGGGCATTGCATAATTTTGGTGTATGGGTTAACATTAGGGTACGGGTTAGAGTATGGTGTAGGGTTGGTGTTAGTGATATGTTTAGGGCTAGGGTTACGGTTAGTGAACCAGTAAGGTTTAGGGTACAGGTGAGGGTACGGAAAACTTTTAGCGTCAGGGTATGTGTTAGGACACCAGTTAGTGTTAGTGTACGTGTCAGGATTAGCATACAGTTTAGGGTAAGGTGTCGGGTTGGGGTTAGGGTTAGGTTTAGGGCTAGGCTTAGGGTTAGCGAACGGGTAAGTTGTAGGGTACAGTTGAGGGTAAGGAAAAGCGTTTGTGTCAGGTTATGTGTTAGGAAACGTGTTAGTGTTAATGTATGGTTAGGATTAGGGTATGGGTTAGAGTAATGGTTAGGGTTGACGTTAGGGTTAGGGATAGGCTTAGCGCACGGTTAAGGCTTATGGTACATGTGAGTGTATGGAGACGTGTTAGTGTCAAAGTACGTGTGAGGGCATGGGTTAGTGTTAGTGTAGGGGTGAAAAATAGGATACGGGTTAGAATAAGGTGTAGGGTTGGTGTTAGGGTTAGGTTTAAGTCTAAAGTTATGGTTAGCTAACGATTGGGTTTAGTGTACAGGTGAGGGTATGGAAAAGTGTTAGGGACAGGGTACGTTTCAGGGCACTGGTTAGTGTTAGTGTACGGGTTAGGATTAGGGTATGGGTTAGGATTTTGTGTAGGGTTGTGGATAGTGTTAGGCTTAGACCTAGGGTTAGTGTTAGCGAACAGGTAAGGTTTACGGTACACAGGAGGGTATGGAAACTTGTTAGGGTCAAAGTACATGTGAGGGCATTGCTTAATTTTGGTGTACGGGTTAAGATTAGTGTATGGGTTAGGGTATGCTGTAAGGTTGGTGTTAGCGTTATGTTTAGGGATCGGGCTAGGTTTAGCGAACGGTAAGATTTAGGGTACTGGAGAGGATTCGGAAAAGTGTTAGGGTCAGTGTACGGGTTAGGGAATGGGTTAGTGTTAGTGTACGGGTTAGGATTAGGGTATGGGTTAGGGAAAGGTGTAGGGTTGGGGTTATGTTTAGGTGTAGGGTTGGGGTTAGGGTTAGCGAATAGGTAACATTTAGGGTACAGGTGAGCTTATGGAAAGGAGTTAGGGTCAGGGTTCATGGTAGTGCACAGGTTATTGTTAGTGTATGGATTCGGATTAGGGTACGGGTTAGGGTTAAGTGTAGGGTTGGGGATATGGTGACGTTTAGACATAGGGTTAGGGTAAGCGAATGGTAAGATTTAGGGTACAGGAGTGGGTATGGAAAAGTGTTAGGTTCTGGGTACGTGTTAGGGCATGGATTAGTGTTAGTGTACGGGTAAGGATTAGGGTACGGGATAGGGAAATGGGTAGGGTTGGTGTTATGGTTAGGGTTAGGGCCAGGGTTAGAGTTAGAGAACGGGTAAGGTTTACGGTACACGGGAGGGTACGGAAACGTGTTAGTGTCAAAGTACATGTGAGGGCATGCGTTAGTTTTTTTGTACGGGTTAAGTTTAGTGGACGGGTTAGGGTATGCTGTAGGGTTGGTGTTAGCGTTATGTTCAGGGCTAGGGTTAGGGTTAGCGAACGGTAAGATTTAGAGTACAGTAGAGGATACGGAAAAGTGTTAGGGTTAGGGTACGTGTTAGGGCATGGGTTAGTGTTAGTGTATGGGTTGGGATTAGGGTACGGGTTAGGGTAAGTGGTAGGGTTGTGGTTAGGTTTAGGGCTAAGGCTAGGGCTAGGGTTAGGGTTAGCGAATGGGTAAGATTAATGGTACAGGTGTCGGTACGGAAAAGTGTTAGTGTCAGGGTACCTGTCGGGGCATGGCTTAGTAGTAGTATACTGGTTAGGATTAGGATACGGTTTGGGTAAAGTTCAGGGATGGGATTAGGGGTAGCTTTATAACTAGGGTTAGGGTTAACAAAATGTCAGGTTTAGGGTACAGGTGATGGTACAGAAAAGTTTTAGGTTTAGTGTATGTGTTACGACACGTGTCAGTGTTAGTGTATGGCTTAGGATTAGCATACTGGTTAGGGAAAGGTGTACGGTTTGGGTTTGGTCTAGGTTTAGGAATAGGGTTAGGGTCAGAGTACGGTAAGGTTTAGGGTACATGTGAGGTTACGAAAAAGTGTTAGGGTCAGGGTACGTGTTAGGGCAGGGGTTAGTGTGTGTTTACAGGTTAGGATTAGGGTATGATTTAGGGTAATTGGTAGGGTTGTCGTTATGGTTAGTGTTAGGGGTAGGGATAAGTTTAGTTGAATGGGTAAGGTTTAGGTTACAGGTGAGTGTACGGTAATGTTTTAGTGTCAGAGTAAATGTGCGGGAATCGGTTAGTGTTAGTGTACGCATTAAGATTAGTTTACATGTTAGGGTAAGGTGTAGTGTTGTAGTTAGATTTAGCTTTAAGGCTAGGGTTAGGTTTAGTGAAAGATAAGATTTAGGGTACAGGAGAGAGTAGGGTAAAGAGTTAGGGACAGGGTATGTGTCATGGCATGGATTAGTGTTTGTGTATGGGTAAGGATTAGTGTACGGTTTAGGGAAATGGGTAGGGTTGGTGTTATGGTTAGGGTTAGGGCTAGGGTTAGAGTTAGTGAACGGGTATGGTCTACGATACACGGCAGGGTGCGGAAATGTGTTAGTGTGAAAGTACATGTGAGGGCATGGGTTAATTTTTTTATACGGGTTAAGATTAGTGTAGGGGTTAGGGTATGCTGTAGGGTTGGTGTTAGCGTTATGTTCAGGGCTAGGGTTATGGTTAGCGAATGGTAAGATTTAGGGTACAGGAGATGATACGGAAAAGTGTTAGGGTCAGGGTACGTGTTAGGGCATGTGTTAGTGTTACTGTATGGTTTGGGATTA
The DNA here is from genome assembly GCF_964165515.1 of Mesoplodon bidens. Taxonomy (NCBI): domain Eukaryota; kingdom Metazoa; phylum Chordata; class Mammalia; order Artiodactyla; family Ziphiidae; genus Mesoplodon; species Mesoplodon bidens. The sequence continues at coordinate 3,144,154 of NC_138181.1, forward strand.
GGGTACGGGTTAGGGTAAGGGGTAGTGTTGGGGTTAGGGTTAGCTTTATGGCTAGGGTTAGTGTTAGCAAAATGTCAGGTGTAGGGTAGAGTTGATGATACAGAAAAGTGTTAATGCTAGTGTATGTTTTAGGACACGTGTCAGTCTTAGTGTATGGCTTAGGATTAGCATACTGGTTAGGGTAAGGTGTACGGTTGGGGTTTGTTCTAGGTTTAGGGCTAGGGTTAGTGTTAGCGAACGGTAAGGTTTAAGGTACATGTGAGATTACGGAAAAGTGTTAGGGTCAGGGTACGTGTTAGGGCAGGGTTTAGTGTGGGGTTACAGGTTAGGATTAGGGTACGGGTTAGAGTAATTTTTAGGGTTGGTGTTATGTTTAGTGTTAGGGGTAGGGTTAAGTTTAGTGAACGGGTAAGGTTTAGGTTACAGCTGAACGTACGGAAATGTTTTATTGTCAAAGTACGTGTGCGGAATTGGGTTAGTGTTAGTGTACGGGTTAAGATTAGTGTACGTATTAGGGTAAGGAGTAGGGTTGTAATTAGATTTAGGTTTGGGGTTGGGATATGGTTAACAAATGGTAAAGTTTAGGGTTAGTGTTAGTGTTAGGGTTTGGGTTAGAGGTAGGGTTAGGGTAGGTGTTAGGGCACGAGTTAGTGTTAGTGTTTGGTTTATGATTAGTGTATGGGTTAGGGTAAGGTGTAGGGTTGGGGTTAGCTTTCGGTTTAGGGCTAGTGTTAGGGTAAGCGAATAGGTAACATTAGAGTACAGGTGAACGTATGTAAACGAGTTAGGGTCAGGGTTCCTGTTAGGGCACAAGTTAGTGTTAGTTTAAGGATTAGGATTAGGGTACATGTTAGGGTTAGGTGTAGGTTTGGGGTTGGGTTTAGGGTTAGTTTTAGATCTAGCGTTAGGCTTAGTGAATGGTAAGGTTTAGGGTTCAGGTGTGTGTATGGAATAGTGTTAGGGTCAGGGTAAGTGTTAAGGCACGGATTAGTGTTAGTGTACGGGTTAGGATTAGGGTAGGGTTAGGCTAATGTGTAGGGTTGGCGTTATGTTTAGTGTTAGGGCTAGGTTTAGGGTTGGCAAATGAGTAAGGTTTAGGTTAAAGTTGAGGGTATGGAAATGTTTAATGTCAAAGAAAGTGTGCGGGAATGGGTTAGTGTTAGTGTATGCTTTAAGAATAGTGTACGTGTTAGGGTAAGGTGTAGGGTTGTAGTTAGATTCAGCTTCAGGGCTAGGGTTAGGGTGAGCGAACGGTAAGATTTTGGGTACAGGAGAGAGTAGGGTAAAGAGTTAGGGGTAGGGTACTTGTCAGGGTATGGATTAGTGTTTGTGTATGGGTTAGGAATAGGGTACGGTTTAGGGTAAAGGTTTGTGTAGGTGTTAGGGTTTGGTTTAGGGGTATGTTTCGGGTTAGCGAACGGTAACGTTTAGCTTACAGGGGAGGGTACAGAAAAGTTTTAGGGTCACGATACGTTTCAGGGTACGGATTAGTATTAGTGTACTTGTTAGGATTACGGTATGAATTAGGGTAATGGGTAGGGTTGGGTTTAGGTTTAGGTTTAGGGCTATGGTTACGGTGAGCGAAATGTAGGGTTTAGGTTACAGGTGATGGTCCAGAAATGTGTTAGGATCAGGGTACATGTTAGGGCACGGTTTAGTGTTAGTGCACTGTTTAGGATTGGGTACGCGTTAGGGTAAGGTTTAGGCATGGTGTTAGGTTAACGTTTATGTCCAGTGTTAAGGATAGCAAACGGCATGGTTTAGGGTACAGGTGAGTGTACGGAAAAGTGTTACGGTCAGGGTACATGTTAGGGGACGTGTAGTGTTAGTATATGGGTTAGGATTAGGGTACAGGTTAGGGTAAAGTGTAGGGTGGGCATTAAGGTTAAGTTTAGGGCTAGGGTTAGGGTTAGCGAACACTTAAGTTTTATGCAACATGAGTGTACAGAAAAGTCTTAGTGTCAAAGTAGGTGTGAGGGCATAGCATAATTTTGGTGTACGGGTTAAGATTAGTGTACTGGTTAGGGTATGGTGTAGGGTTGGTGTTAGTGTTATGTTTAGGGCTAGGGTTAAGGTTAGCGAACCAGTAAGGTTTAGGGTACAGGTGAGGGTATGGAAAACTTTTAGGGTCAGCGTATGAGTTAGGACACCTGTTAGTGTTAGTGTACGTGTCAGGATTAGCATACAGTTTAGGTTAAGGTGTGGGGTTGGGGTAGGGTTAGGTTTAGGGCTAGGCTTAGGGCTAGCGAACGGGTAAGTTTTAGGGTACATGTGATGGTACGGAAAAGCGTTTGGGTCAGGTTATGAGTTAGGAAACGTGTTAGTGTTAATGTATGGTTAGGATTAGCGTATGGGTTAGGGTAATGGTTAGGGTTGGCGTTAGGTTTAGGGGCAGGCTTAGCAAACGGATAAGGCTTATGGTACATGTCAGTGTATGGAGACGTGTTAGTGTCAATGTACGTGTGATGGCATGGGTTAGTGTTAGTCTAGGGGTTAAAAATAGGGTACGGGTTAGAATAAGGTGTAGGGTTGGTGTTAGGGTTAGGTTTAAGTCTACAGTTAGGGTTAGCTAACGATTAGGTTTAGCGTACAGGTGAGGGTATGGAAAAGTGTTAGGGTCAGGGTACGTTTCAGGGCTCTGGTTAGTATTAGTGTACTCTTTAGGATTAGGGTATGGGTTAGGGTAAGATGTAGGGTTGGCGTTAGGGTTAGGTTTAGAGCTAGGGTTAGGGTTAGCGACCGGGTAAGGTTTAGGTTACAGGGGAGGGTTCGGAAATGTTTTAGGGTCAAAATACATTTGCGGGAATGGGTTAGTGTTAGTGTACGGGTTAAGATTAGTTTACATGTTAGGGTAAGGTGTAGGGTTGTAGTTAGATTTAGCTTTAAGGGTAGGGTTAGGGTTAGCGAAAGGTAAGATTTTGGGTACAGGAGAGAGTAGGGTAAAGAGTTAGGGACAGGGGACGTGTCATGGCATGGATTAGTGTTTGTGTATGGGTAAGGATTAGGGTACGGGTGAGGGAAATGTGTAGGGTTGGTATTATGGTTAGGGTTAGGGCTAGGGTTAGAGTTAGCGAATGGGTATGGATTATGGTACACGGCAGGGAACGGAAACGTGTTAGTGTCAAAGTACATGTGAGGGCATGGGTTAATTTTTTTGTACGGGTTAAGTTTAGTGTAAGGGTTAGGGTATGCTGTAGGGTTGGTATTAGCGTTATGTTCAGGGCTAGGGTTAGGGTTAGCGAACGGTAAGATTTAGGGTACAGGAGAGGATACGGAAAAGTGTTAGGGTCAGGGTACATGTTAGGGCATGCGTTAGTGTTAGTGTATGGGTTGGGATTAGGGTACGGGTTAGGGTATGGGGTAGGGTTGGTGTTAGGGTTAGCTTTATGGCTAGGGGTAGGGTTAGGAAATGTCAGGTTTAGGGTACAGGTGATGATACAGAAAAGTGTTAGTGTTAGTGTATGTGCAAGGACACGTGTCAGTCTTCGTGTATGTCTTAGGATTAGCATACTGGTTAGGGTAAGGTGTACGGTTGGGGTTTGGTCTAGGTTTAGGGCTAGGGTTAGGGTTAGCAAACGGTAAGGTTTAGGGTACATGTGAGGTTACGGAAAAGTGTTAGGGTCAGGGTACGTGTTAGGGCATGGGTTAGTGTTAGTGTATGGGTTAGGTTTAGGGTACGGGTTAGGGTAAGGGGTAGGGTTGCGGTTAGGGTTAGCTTTATGGCTAGGGTTTGGGTTAGCGAAATGTCAGGTTTAGGGTACAGGTGATGATACAGAAAAGTGTTAGTGTTAGTGTATGTGCTAGGACACGTGTCAGTGTTAGTGTATGGCTTAGGATTAGCATAGTGTTTAGCGTAAGGTGTACGGTTGGGGTTAGGTCTAGGTTTAGGCCTAGGGTTAGGGTTAGCTAACGGTAAGGTTTAGGGTACATGTGAGGTTACAGAAAAGTGTTAGGCTCAGGGTACGTGTTAGGGCAGCGGTTAGTGTGGGTTTACAGGTTAGGATTAGGGTACGGGTTAGGGTAATTGGTAGGGTTGGCGTTATGGTTAGTGTTAGGGGTATGGTTAAGTTTAGTGAACGGGTAAGGTTTAGGTTACAGCTGAGCGTATGGAAATGTTTTATTGTCAAAGTACGTGTGCGGTTTTGGGTTAGTGTTAACGTACGGGTTAAGATTAGTGTACGTGTTAGGGTAAGGAGTAGTGTTGTAATTAGGTTTAGGTTTGGGGCTAGGTTTATGGTTAACAAATGGTAAAGTTTATGGTTAGTCTTAGTGTTAGGGTTCGGGTTAGAGGTAGGGTTAGGGTAGGTGTTAGGGCACGAGATAGTGTTAGTGTTTGGGTTATGATTAGGGTATTGTTTAGGGTAAGGTGTAGGTTTGGGGTTAGGTTTAGGTTTAGATCTAGCGTTAGGGTAAGCAACTAGGTAACATTAGAGTACAGGTGAGCGTATGGAAACGAGTTAGGGTCAGGGTTCCTGTTAGGGCACAAGTTAGTGTTAGTTTAAGGATTAGGACTAGGGTACATGTTAGGGTTAGGTGTAGGGTTGGGGGTGGGTTTAGGGTTGGGTTTAGACCTAGGGTTAGGGTTAGTGAATGGTAAGGTTTAGGGTTCAGGTGTGGGTATAGTAAAATGTTAGGGTCAGGGTTAGTGTTAAGGCACGGATTAGTGTTAGTGTACGGGTTAGGATTATGGTACGGGTTAGGCTAATGTTTAGGGTTGGCGTTATGTGTAGTGTTAGGGTTAGGTTTAGGGTTAGCAAATAAGTATGGTTTAGGTTACAGGTGAGTGTATGGAAATATTTTAGTGTCAAAGTAAGTGTGGGGGAATGGGTTAGTGTTAGTGTACGCATTAAGTATAGTGTACATGTTAGAGTAAGGTGTAGGGTTGTAGTTAGATTTAGCTTCAGGGCTAGGGTTAGTGTTAGCGAACGGTAACATTTAGCATACAGGAGAGAGTATGGTAGAGAGTGAGGAGTAGGGTACGTGTCAGGGCATGGATTAGTGTTTTGTATGTGTTAGGATTAGGGTACGGGTTAGGGAAATGTGTAGGGTTGCTGTTATGTTTAGGGTTAGGGCTAGGGTTAGAATTAGCGAACGGGTATGGTTTACGGTACACGGCAGGGTACGGAAACGTGTTAGTGTCAAAGTACATGTGAGGGCATGGGTTAATTTTTTTGTAAGGGTTAAGTTTAGTATAGGGGTTAGGGTATGCTGTAGGGTTGGTGTTAGCGTTATGTTCAGGGTTAGGGTTAGGGTTAGCGAACGGTAAGATTTAGGGTACAGGAGAGGATTCGGAAAAGTGTTAGGGTCAGGGTACATGTTAGGGCATGGGTTAGTGTTAGTGTATGGGTTGGGATTATGGTACGGGTTAGGGTAAGGGGTAGGGTTGTGTTTAGGGTTAGCTTTATGGCTAGGGTTAGGGTTAGCGAAATGTCAGGTTTAGGGTACAGGTGATGATTAAGAAAAGTGTTAGTGTTAGTGTATGTGCTAGGACACGTGTCAGTGTTAGTGTATGGTTTAGGATTAGCATAGTGTTTAGCGTAAGGTGTACGGTTGGGGTTAGGTCTAGGTTTAGGGCTAGGGTTAGGGTTAGCGAACGGTAAGGTTTAGGGTACATGTGAGGTTACGGAAAAGTGTTAGGGTCAGGGTACATGTTAGGGCAGGGGTTAGTGTGGGTTTACAGGTTAGGATTAGGGTACGGGCTAGGGTAATTGGTAGGGTTGGCGTTATGGTTAGTGTTAGGGGTAGTGTTAAGTTTAGTGAACGGGTAAGGTTTAGGTTACAACTGAGCGTACGGAAATGTTTTATTGTCAAAGTACGTGTGCGGTTTTGGGTTAGTGTTAACGTACGGGTTAAGATTAGTGTACCTGTTAGGGTAAGGAGTAGGGTTGTAATTAGGGTTAGGTTTGGGGCTAGGTTTATGGTTACCAAATGGTAAAGTTTAGGGTTAGTCTTAGTGTTAGGGTTCGGGTTAGATGTAGGGTTAAGTTAGGTGTTAGGGCACGAGTTAGTGTTAGTGTTTGGGTTATGATTAGGGTATGGGTTAGTGTAAGGTGTAAGTTTGGGGTTAGGTTTAGGTTTAGGTCTAGCGTTAGGGTAAGCAAATAGGTAACATTAGAGTACAGGTGAGCGTATGGAAACGAGTTAGGGTCAGGGTTCCTGTTAGGGCACAAGTTAGTGTTAGTTTAAGGATTAGGATTAGGGTACATGTTAGGGTTAGGTGTAGGGTTGGGGTTGGGTTTAGGTGTAGGTTTAGACCTAGGGTTAGGGTTAGTGAATGGTAATGTTTAGGGTTCAGGTGTGGGTATAGAAAAGTGTTAGGGTCAGGGTTAGTGTTAAGGCACGGATTAGTGTTAATGTACGGGTTAGGATTAGGGTACGGGTTAGGCTAATGTGTAGGGTTGGCGTTATGTTTAGTGTTAGGGCTAGGGTTAAGGTTAGCGAACCAGTAAGGTTTAGGGTACAGGTGAGGGTACGGAAAATTTTAGGGTCAGGGTATGTGTTAGGACACCTGTTAGTGTTAGTGTACGTGTCAGGATTAGCATACAGTTTAGGGTAAGGTGTGGGGTTGGGGTTAGGGTTAGGTTTGGGGCTAGGCTTAGGGCTAGTGAACGGGTAAGTTTTAGGGTACATGTGAGGGTACGGAAAAGCGTTTGGGTCAGGTTATGAGTTAGGAAATGTGTTAGTGTTAATGTATGGTTAGGATTAGGGTATGGGTTAGGGTAATGGTTAGGGATGGCGTTAGGGTTAGGGGTAGGCTTAGCGAATGGTTAAGGCTTATGGTACATGTGAGTGTATGGAGACGTGTTAGTGTCAAAGTACGTGTGATGGCAATGGTTAGTGTTAGGCTAGGGGTTAAAAATAGGGTACGGGTTAGAATAAGGTGTAGGGTTGGTGTTAGGGTTAGGTTTAACTCTACAGTTAGGGTTAGCTAACGATTAGGTTTAGCGTGCAGGTGAGGGTATGGAAAAGTGTTAGGGTCAGGGTACGTTTCAGGGCTCTCGTTAGTGTTAGTGTACGGTTTAGGATTAGGGTATGGGTTAGGGTAAGATATAGGGTTGGCGTTAGGGTTAGGTTTAGATCTAGGGTTAGTGTTAGCCACCGGGTAAGGTTTAGGTTACAGGGGAGGGTTCGGAAATGTTTTAGGGTGAAAATACATTTGCGGGAATCGGTTAGTGTTAGTGTACGGGTTAAGATTAGTGTACGTGTTAGGGTAAGGTGTAGGATTGGAGTTAGATTTAGCTTTAGGGCTAGGGTTAGGGTGAGCGAAATGTAAGGTTTAGGGTACATGTGAGGGTACAGAAAAGTGTTACGGTCCGTGTACGTGTCAGGGCACGGATTAGTTTTAGGGTGTGGGTTAGGATTACAGTACGGATTAGGGTAAGGTGTAGCATTGGGGTTAGGGTTAGGGTTAGGGTTAGCGAATAGGTAATATTTAGGGTACAGGTAAGCATACGGAAACGAGTTAGGGTCAGGCTTGGTGTTAGGGCACAGGTTAGTGTTATTGTACGGAATAGGATTAGGGTACGGTTTAGGATTTTGTGTAGGGTTGTGGATAGTGTTAGGCTTAGACCTAGGGTTAGTGTGAGCGAACAGGTAAGGTTTACGGTACACAGGAGAGTACGGAAACGTGTTAGTGTCAAAGTACATGTGAGAGCATTGCTTAATTTTGGTGTAGGTGTTAAGATTTGTGTATGGGTTAGGGTAGGCTGTAAGGTTGTTGTTAGCGTTATGTTTAGGGAAAGGGCTAGGTTTAGTGAACGGTAAGATTTAGGGTACTGGAGAGGATACGGAAAAGTGTTAGGGACAGCGTATGTGTGAGGGCACGGGTTAGTGTTAGTGTACGGGTAAGGAATAGGGTACGGGTTAGGGAAATGGGTATGGTTGGTGTTATGGTTAGGGTTAGGGCCAGGGTTAGAGTTATCGAACGGGTAAGGTTTACGGTACACGGGAGGGTACGGAAACGTGTTAGTGTCAAAGTACATGTGAGGGCATTGGTTAGATTTTTTGTACGGGTTAAGTTTAGTGTACGGGTTAGGGTATGTGTAGGGTTGGTGTTAGCGTTATGTTCAGGGCTAGGGTTAGGGTTAGCGAACGGTACGATTTAGGGTACAGTAGAGGATACGGAAAAGTTTTAGGGTCAGGGTACGTGTTAGGACATTGGTTAGTGTTAGTGTATGGGTTGGGATTAGGGTACGGGTTAGGGTAAGGTGTAGGGTTGGTGTTAGGGTTAGGGCTAGGGCTAGGGCTAGGTTTAGGATTAGCGAATGGGTAAAGTTAAGGGTACAGGTGAGGGTACGGAAAAGTGTTAGGGTCAGGGTACGTGTCAGGGCATGGCTTAGTAGTAGCATACTGGTTAGGATTAGGATACGGTTTGGGTAAGGTTTAGGGTTTTGGTTAGGGTTACCTTTATAACTAGGGTTAGGGTTAATGAAATGCCAGGTTTAGGGTACAGGTGATAGTACAGAAAAGTGTTAGGGTTAGTGTACGTTTTAGGACACGTGTCATTGTTAGTGTATGGCTTAGGATTAGCATACTAGTTAGGGAAAGGTGTACGGTTGGGGTTTGGTCTAGGTTTAGGGCTAGGGTTAGGGTTAGCGAACGGTATGTTTTAGGGTACATGTGAGGTTACGGAAAAGTGTTAGGGCCAGGGTACGTTTAGGGCAGGGGTTAGTGTGGGTTTACAGATTAGGATTAGGGTACGGTTTAGGGTAATTGGTAGGGTTGGCATTATGGTTAGTGTTAGGGGTAGGGTAAGGTTTAGTGAATGGGTAAGGTTTAGGTTACACCTGAGCGTACGGAAATGCTTTATTGTCCGAGTACGTGTGTGGTATTGGGTTAGTGTTAGTGTACGGGTTAAGATTAGGTTACGTGTTAGGGTAAGGAGTAGAGATGTAGTTAGGTTTAGGTTCGGTGTTAGGGTTATGGTTAACAAATGGTAAAGTTTAGGGTTAGTGTTAGTGTTAGGGTTAGGGTTAGGGGTAGGGTTAGGGTAGGTGTTAGGGCACGAGTTTGTGTTAGTGTATGGGTTATGATTAGGTTATGTGTTAGGGTAAGGTGTAGGGTTGGGGTTAGGTTTAGGTTTAGGGCTATTGTTAGGGTAAGCGAATAGGTAACATTAGAGTACAGGTGAGCGTATGGAAACGAGTTAGGTCAGGGTTGGTTTTAGGGCACATGTTAGTGTTAGTTTAAGGATTAGGATTAGGGTACATGTTAGGGATAGGTGTAGGGTTGGGGTTGGGTTTAGGGTTACATTTAGACCTAGGGTTAGGGTTAGTGAATGATAAGTTTTAGGGTTTAGGTGTGGGTATGGAAAAGTGTTATGGTGAGGGTAAGTGTTAAGGCATGGATTAGTGTTAGTGTATGGGTTAGGATTAGGGTACGGGGTAGTCCAATGTGTAGGGTTGGCATTATGTGTAGTGTTAGGGCTAGGTTTAGGGTTAGCGAATGAGTAAGGTTTAGGTTACAGGTGAGTGTATGGAAATATTTTAGTGTCAAAGTAATTGTGGGGGTATGGGTTAGTGTTAGTGTACGCATTAAGAATAGTGTACATGTTAGAGTAAGGTGTAGGGTTGTAGTTAGATTTAGCTTCAGGGCTAGGGTAAGGGTTAGCGAATGGTAACACTTAGCACACAGGAGAGATTATGGTAGAGAGTTAGGAGTAGGTTACGTGTCAGGGCATGGATTAGTGTTTGTGTATGTGTTAGGATTGGGGTACAGGTTAGGGAAATGGGTAGGGTTGGTGTTATGGTTAGGGTTAGGGCTCGGGTTAGAGTTAGCGAACGGGTATGGTTTACGGTGCACGGCAGGGTACGGAAACGTGTTAGTGTCAAAGTACATGTGAGGGCATGGGTTAATTTTTTTGTAAGGCTTAAGTTTAGTGTAGGGGTTAGGGTATGCTGTAGGGTTGGTGTTAGCGTTATGTTCAGGGCTAGGTTTAGGGTTAGCGAAAGGTAAGATTTAGGGTACAGGAGAAGATTCGGAAAAGTGTTAGGGTCAGGGTACGTGTTAGGGCATGGGTTAGTGTTAGTGTATGGGTTGGGATTAGGGTACGGGTTAGGGTAAGGGGTAGGGTTGTGGTTAGGGTTAGCTTTATGGCTAGGTTTAGGGTTAGCGAAATGTCAGGTTTAGGGTACAGGTGATGATTAAGAAAAGTGTTAGTGTTAGTGTATGTGCTAAGACACGTGTCAGTGTTGGTGTATGGCTTAGGATTAGCATAGTGTTTAGCGTAAGGTGTAGGGTTGGGGTTAGGTCTAGGTTTAGGGCTAGGGTTAGGGTTAGCGAACGGTAAGGTTTAGGGTACATGTGAGGTTACGGAAAAGTGTTAGGGTCATGGTCGTGTTAGGGCAGGTGTTAGTGTGGGTTTACAGGTTAGGATTATTGTACGGGTTAGGGTAATTGTTAGGGTTGGAGTTATGTTTAGTGTTAGGGTTAGGGTTAAGTTTAGTGAATGGGTAAGGTTTAGGTTACAGCTGAGCGTACGGAAATGTTTTATTGTCAAAGTACGTGTGCGGTATTGGGTTAGTGTAACGTACGGGTTAAGATTAGTGTACGTGTTAGGGTAAGGAGTAGTGTTGTAATTAGGTTTAGGTTGGGGCTAGGTTTATGGTTAACAAATGGTAAAGTTTAGGGTTAGTCTTAGTGTTAGGGTTCGGGTTAGAGTTAGGGTTAGGGTAGGTGTTAGGGCACGAGTTAGTGTTAGTGTTTGGGTTATGATTAGGGTATGGGTTAGGGTAAGGTGTAGGTTTGGGGTTAGGTTTAAGTTTAGGTCTAGCGTTACGGTAAGTGAATAGGTAACATTAGAGTACAGGTGAGTGTATGGAAACGAGTTAGTGTCAGGGTTCCTGTTAGGGCACAAGTTAGTGTTTATTTAAGGATTAGGATTAGGGTACATGTTAGGGTTAGGTGTAGGGTTGTGGTTGGGTTTAGGTTTAGGTTTAGACCTAGGGTTAGGGTTAGTGAATGGTAAGGTTTAGGGTTCTGGTGTGGGTATAGAAAAGTGTTAGTGTCAGGGTTAGTGTTAAGGCACGGATTAGTGTTAGTGTATGGGTTAGGATTAGGGTACGGGTTAGGCTAATGGGTAGGGTTGCCGTTATGTTTAGTGTTAGGGCTAGGGTTAAGGTTAGCGAACCAGTAAGGTTTAGGGTACAGGTGAGGGTACGGAAAACTTTTAGGGTCAGGGTATGTGTTAGGACCCCTGTTAGTGTTAGTGTACGTGTCAGGATTAGCATAGAGTTTAGGGTAAGGTGTGGGGTTGGGGTTAGGGTTAGGTTTGGGGCTAGGCTTAGGGCTAGTGAACGGGTAAGTTTTAGGGTACATGTGAGGGTACGGAAAAGCGTTTGTTTCAGGTTATGAGTTAGGAAATGTGTTAGTGTTAATGTATGGTTAGGATTAGGGTATGGGGTAGGGAAATGGTTAAGGTTGGAGTTAGGGTTAGGGGTAGGCTTAGCGAATGGTTAAGGCTTATGGTACATGTGAGTGTATGGAGACGTGTTAGTGTCAAAGTACGTGTGATGGCATGGGTTAGTGTTAGGCTAGGGGTTAAATATAGGGTACGGGTTAGAATAAGGTGTAGGGTTGGTGTTAGGGTTAGGTTTAAGTCTACAGTTAGGGTTAGCTAACGATTAGGTTTAGCGTACAGGTGAGGGTATGGAAAAGTGTTAGGGTCAGGGTACGTTTCAGGGCTCTGGTTAGTGTTAGTGTATGGTTTAGGATTAGGGTATGGGTTAGGGTAAGATGTAGGGTTGGCGTTAGGTTTAGGTTTAGAGCTAGGTTTAGGGTTAGCGACTGGGTAAGGTTTAGGTTACAGGGGAGGTTTCGGAAAACTTTTATGGTCAAAATACATTTGCGGGAATGGGTTATTGTTAGTGTACGGGTTAAGATTAGTGTACGTGTTAGGGTAAGGTGTAGGGCTGGAGTTAGATTTAGCTTTAGGGCTAGGGATAGGGTTAGCGAAATGTAAGGTTTAGGGTACATGTGAGGGTACAGAAAAGTGTTACGGTCCGTGTACATGTCAGGGCACGGATTAGTTTTAGGGTATGGGTTAGGATTACAGTACGGATTAGGGTAAGGTGTAGCATTGGGGTTAGGGTTAGGGTTAGGGTTAGCGAATAGGTAATATTTAGGGTACAGGTAAGCATACGGAAACGAGTTAGGGTCAGGCTTGGTGTTAGGGCACAGGTTAATGTTATTGTACGTAATAGGATTACGGTAAGGGTTAGGATTTTGTGTAGGGGTGTGGATAGTGTTAGGCTTAGACCTAGGGTTAGTGTGAGCGAACAGGTAAGGTTTACGGTACACAGGAGGGTACGGAAACGTGTTAGTGTCAAAGTACATGTGAGGGCATTGCTTCATTTTGGTGTAGGTTTTAAGATTTGTGTATGGGTTAGGGTAGGCTGTAAGGTTGTTGTTAGCGTTATGTTTAGGGAAAGGGCTAGGTTTAGAGAACGGTAAGATTTAGGGTACTGGAGAGGATACGGAAAAGTGTTAGGGTCAGGGTATGTGTGAGGGCACGGGTTAGTGTTAGCGTACGTGTAAGGAATAGGGTACGGGTTAGGGAAATGGGTAGGGTTGGTGTTATGGTTAGGGTTAGGGCCCCGGTTAGAGTTAGCGAACAGGTAAGGTTTACGGTACACGGGAGGGTACGGAAACGTGTTAGTGTCAAAGAACATGTGAGAGCATTGGTTAGATTTTTTTGTACGGGTTAAGTTTAGTGTAGGGGTTAGGGTATGTGTAGGGTTAGGGTTAGCGAACGGTACGGTTTAGGGTACAGTAGAGGATACGGAAAAGTGTTAGGGTCATGGTACGTGTTAGGACATTGGTTAGTGTTATTGTATGGGTTGGGATTAGGGTACGGGTTGGGTAAGGGGTAGGGTTGGTGTTAGGTTTAGGGCTAGTGCTAGGGCTAGGTTTAGGGTTAGCGAATGGGTAAGGTTAAGGGTACAGGTGAGGGTACGGAAAAGTGTTAGGGTCAGGGTACATGTTAGGGCATGGGTTAGGGTTAGTGTATGGGTTGGGATTAGGGTACGGGTTAGGGTAAGGGGTAGGGTTGGTGTTAGGGTTAGCATTATGGCTAGGGTTACGGTTAGCGAAATGTCAGGTTTAGGGTACAGGTGATGATACAGAAAAGTGTTAGTGTTAGTGTATGTGCTAGGACACGTGTCAGTCTTCGTGTATGTCTTAGGATTAGCATACTGGTTAGGGTAAGGTGTATGGTTGGGATTTGGTCTAGGTTTAGGGCTAGGGTTAGTGTTAGTGAACGGTAAGATTTAGGGTACATGTGAGGATACGGAAAACTGTTAGGGTCAGGGTCGTGTTAGAGCAGGTGTTAGTGTGGGTTTACAGGTTAGGATTAGGGTACGGGTTAGGGTAACTGGTAGGGTTGGCGTTATGTTTAGTGTTAGGGTTTGGGTTAAGTTTAGTGAACGGGTAAGGTTTAGGTTACAGCTGAGTGTACGGAAATGTTTTATTGTCAAAGTACGTGTGCGGTATTGGATTAGTGTTACTGTACGGGATAAGATTAGTGTACGTGTTAGGGTAAGGAAGAGGGTTGTAATTAGGTTTAGGTTTGGGGCTAGGTTTATGGTTAACAAAAAGTAAAGTTTAGTGATAGTGTTAGTTTTAGGGTTCGGGTTAGACGGAGGGTTAGGGTAGGTGTTAGGGCACGAGTTAGTGTTAGTGTTTGGGTTATGATTAGGGTATGTGTTAGGGTAAGGTGTAGGTTTGGGGTTAGGTTTAGGTTTAGGGCTAGTGTTAGGGTAAGCGAATAGGTAACATTAGAGTACAGGTGAGCGTATGGAAACGAGTTAGGGGCAGAGTTCGTGTTAGGGCACAGGTTAGTGTTAGTTTAAGGATTAGGATTAGGGTACATGTTAGGGTTAGGTGTAGGGTTGGGGTTGGGTTTAGGGTTAGGTTTAGACCTAGGGTTAGGGTTAGTGAATGATAAGGTTTAGGGTATAGGTGTGGGTATGGAAAAGAGTTAGGGTCAGGGTAAGTGTTAATGCACGATTTAGTGTTAGTGTACGGGTTAGGATTAGGGTACGAGGTAGCCCAATGGGTATGGTTGGCATTATGTGCAGTGTTATGGCTAGGTTTAGGGTTAGCGAATGAATAAGGTTTAGGTTACAGGTGAGTGTACGGAAATATTTTAGTGTCAAAGTAAGTGTGCGGGAATGGGTTAGTGTTAGTGTACGCATTAAGAATAGTGTACATGTTAGAGTAAGGTGTAGGGATGTAGTTAGATTTAGCTTCAGGGCTAGGGTTAGTGTTAGTGAACGGTAATATTTAGCGTACAGGAGAGAGTATGGTAGAGAGTTAGGAGTAGGGTACGTGTCAGGGCATTGATTAGTGTTTGTGTATGTTTTAGGATTAGGTGACGGGTTAGGGAAAGGGGGAGGGTTGGTGTTATGGTTAGGGTTAGGGCTAGGGTTAGAGTTAGTGAACGGGTATGGTTTACTGTACACGGCAGGGTACGGAAACGTGTTAGTGTCAAAGTACATGTGAGGGCATGGGTTAATTTTTTTGTACGGGTTAAGTTTAGTGTAGGGGTTATTGTATGCTTTGGGTTGGTGTTAGCGTTATGTTCAGGGCTAGGTTTAGGGTTTGCGAACTGTAAGATTTAGGGTACAGGAGAGGAGTCGGAAAAGTGTTAGGGTCAGGGTACGTGTTAGGGCATGGGTTAGTGTTAGTGTATGGGTTGGGATTAGGGTACGGGTTAGCGTAAGGGGTAGGGTTGTGGTTAGGGTTAGCTTTATGGCTAGCGTTAGGGTTAGCGAAATGTCAGGTTTAGGGTACAGGTGATGATTAAGAAAAGTTTAATGTTAGTGTATGTGCTAGGACACGTTTCATTGTTAGTGTATGGCTTAGGATTAGCATAGTGTTTAGCGTAAGGTGTACGGTTGGGGTTAGGTCTAGGTTTAGGGCTAGGGTTAGGTTTAGCGAACGGTAAGGTTTAGGGTACATGTGAGGTTACGGAAAAGGGTTAGGGTCAGGGTACCTGTTAGGGCAGGGGTTAGTGTGCGTTTACAGTTTACGATTAGGGTACGGGTTAGGGTAATTTGTAGGGTTGGCGTTATGGTTAGTGTTAGGTGTAGGGTTAAGTTTAGTGAACGGGTAAGGTTTAGGTTACAGCTGAGCGTACGGAAATGTTTTATTGTCAAAGTACGTGTGCGGTTTTGGGTTAGTGTTACTGTACGGGTTAAGATTAGTGTACGTGTTAGGGTAAGGAGTAGGGTTGTAATTAGGTTTAGGTTTCGGGCTATGTTTATGGTTAACAAATGGTAAAGTTTAGGGTTAGTCTTAGTGTTAGGGTTCGGGTTTCAGGTAGGGTTAGGGTAGGTGTTAGGGCACGAGTTAGTGTTAGTGTTTGGGTTATGATTAGGGTATGGGTTAGGGTAAGGTGTAGGGTTGCGGTTAGGTTTATGTTTAGGTCTAGCGTTAGCGTAAGCAAATAGGGAACATTAGAGTACAGGTGAGCGTATGGAAACGAGTTAAGGTCAGGGTTCCTGTTAGGGCACAAGTTAGTGTTAGTTTAAGGATTAGGATTAGGGTACATGTTAGGGTTAGGTGTAGGGTTGCGGTTGGGTTTAAGGTTAGGTTTAGACCTAGGGTTAGGGTTAGTGAATGATAAGGTTTAGGGTTCAGGTGTGGGTATAGAAAAGTGTTAGGGTCAGGGGTAGTGTTAAGGCACGGATTAGTGTTAGTGTACGGTTTATGATTAGGGTACGGGTTAGGCTAATGGGTAGGGTTGGCGTTATGCTTAGTGTTAGGGCTAGGCTTAGGGTTAGCGAACGAGTAAGGTTTAGGTTAAAGGTGAGGGTACGGAAATGTTTTAGTGTCAAAGTAAATGTGCGGGAATGCGTTAGCGTTAGTGTACGCATTAAGATTAGTGTAGGTGTTAGCGTAAGGTGTAGGGTTGTAGTTAGGCTTAGCTTCAGGGCTAGGGTTAGGGTTAGCGAACGGTAATATTTAGGGAACAGGAGAGACTAGGGTAAAAAGTTAGGGGTAGGGAAAGTGTCAGGGCATGGATTAGTGTTTGTGTATGTGTTAGGATTAGGGTACGGTTTTGGGTAAAGTGTTGGGGAGGTGTTAGTGTTTGGTTTATGTGTATGTTTCGGGTTAGTGAATGGTAACGTTTAGCTTACAGGTGAGGGTACAGAAAAGTTTTAGGGTCAGGATACGTTTCAGGGCACGGATTAATATTAGTGTACTGGTGAGGATTACGCTATGAGTTAGGGTAATTGTAGGGTTGGGTTTAGGTTTAGGTTGAGGGCTATGGTTAGGGTTAGCGAAATGTAAGGTTTAGGTTACAGGTGATGGTCCAGAAATGTGTTAGGATCAGGGTACTTTTTAGGGCACGGTTTAGTGTTAGTGCACTGGTTACGATTGGGTACGCGTTAGGGTAAGGTTTAGGAATGGGTTAGGTTTACGTTTATGTCTAGGGTTAAGGATAGCAAACGGCATGGTTTAGGGTACAGGTGAGTGTACGGAAAAGTGTTACGGTCAGGGTACCTGTTAGGGGTCTTGTAGTGTTAGTGTATGGGTTAGGATTAGGGTACAGGTTAGGGTAAAGTATAGGGTTGGCATTAGGGTTAAGTTTAGGGCTAGAGTTAGGGTTAGCGAACACTTAAGTTTTATGGAACATGAGTGTACAGAAACGTCTTAGTGTCAAAGTATGTGTGAGGGCATAGCATAATTTTGGTGTACGGGTTAAGATTAGTGTACTGGTTAGGGTATGGTGTAGGGTTGGTGTTAGTGTTATGTTTAGGGCTAGCGTTAAGGTTAGCGAACCAGTAATGTTTAGGGTACAGGTGAGGGTACGGAAAACATTTAGGGTCAGGGTATGTGTTCGGACACCTGTTAGTGTTAGTGTACATGTCAGGATTAGCATACAGTTTAGGGTAAGGTGTGGGGTTGGGGTTAGGGTTAGGTTTAGGGCTAGACTTAGGGTTAGCGAACGGGTAAGTTTTAAGGTACATGTGAGGGTACAGAAAAGCGTTTGGGTCAGGTTATGAGTTAGGAAACGTTTTAGTGTTAATGTATGGTTAGGATTAGGGTATGGGTTAGGGTAATGGTTAGGGTTGGCGTTAGGGTTAGGGATAGGCTTAGCGAACGGTTAAGGCTTATGGTACACGTGAGTGTATGAGGACATGTTAGTGTCAAAGTACGTGTGATGGCATGGGTTAGTGTTAGTCTAGGGGTTAAAAATAGGGTACGGGTTAGAATAAGGTGTAGGGTTGGTGTTAGGGTTAGGTTTAAGTCTACAGTTAGGGTTAGCTAGCGATGAGGTTTAGCGTACAGGTGAGGGTATGGAAAAGTGTTAGGGTCAGGGTACGTTTCAGGGCTCTGGTTAGTGTTAGTGTACGGTTTAGGATTAGGGTATGGGTTAGGGTAAGATGTAGGGTTGGCGTTTGGGTTAGGTTAAGAGCTAGGGTTAGGGTTAGCAACCGGGTAAGGTTTAGGTTACAGGGGAGGGTACGGAAATGTTTTAGGGTCAAAATACATTTGCGGGAATGGGTTAGTGTTAGTGTACGGGTTAAGATTAGTGTACGTGTTAGGGTAAGGTGTAGGGTTGGAGTTAGATTTAGCTTTAGGGCTAGGGTTAGGGTTAGCAAAATGTAAGGTTTAGGGTACATGTGAGGGTACAGAAAAGCGTTACGGTCTGTGTATGTGTCAGGGCATGGATTAGTTTTAGGGTATGGGTTAGGATTACGGTACGGATTAGGGTAAGGTGTAGCATTGGGGTTAGGGTTAGGGTTAGGGTTAGGGTTAGCAAATAGGTAATATTTAGGGTACAGGTAAGCATATGGAAACGAGTTAGGGTCAGCCTTGTTGTTAGGGCACAGGTTAGTGTTATTGTACGGATTAGGATTAGGTTACGGTTAGGATTTTGTGTAGGGTTGTGGATAGTGTTAGGCTTAGACCTAGGGTTAGTGTTAGCGAACAGGTAATGTTTACGGTACACAGGAGGGTACGGAAACGTGTTAGTGTCAAAGTACATTTGAGGACATTGCTTAATTTTGGTGAAGGTGTTAAAATTTGTGTATGGGTTAGGGTATGCTGTAAGGTTGTTGTTAGCGTTATGTTTAGGGAAAGGGCTTGGTTTAGCGAAAGGTAAGATTTAGGGTACTGGAGAGGATACGGAAAAGTGTTACGGTCAGGGTACGTGTTAGGGCATGGGTTAGTGTTAGTGTATGTGTTGGGACTAGGGTACGGGTTAGGGTAAGGTGTAGGGTTGTGGTTAGGGTTTGCTTTATGGCTAGGGTAAGGGTTAGCGAAATGTCAGCTTTAGGGTACAGGTGATGATTAAGAAAAGTTTTAGTGTTAGTGTATGTGCTAGGACACGTTTCAGAGTTAGTGTATGGCTTAGGATTAGCATAGTGTTTAGCGTAAGGTGTACGGTTAGGGTTAGGTCTAGGTTAAGGGCTAGGGTTAGGGTTAGTGAACGGTAAGGTTTAGGGTACATGTGAGGTTACGGAAAAGTGTTAGGGTCAGGGTACGTGTTAGGGCAGGGGTTAGTGTGGGTTTACAGGTTAGGATTATGGTACGGGTTAGGGTAATTGGTAGGGTTGGCGTTATGTTTAGTGTTATGGGTAGGGTTAAGTTTAGTGAACGGGTAAGGTTTAGGTTACAGCTGAGTGTACGGAAATGTTTTATTGTCAAAGTACGTGTGCGGTTTTGGGTTAGTGTTAACGTACGGGTTAAGATTACTGTACGTGTTAGGGTAAGGAGTAGGGTTGTAATTATGTTTAGGTTTGGGGCTAGGTTTATGGTTAACAAATGGTAAAGTTTAGGGTTAGTCTTAGTGTTAGGGTTCGGGTTAGAGGTAGGGTTAGTGTAGGTGTTAGGGCACGAGTTAGTGTTAGTGTTTGGGTTATGATTAGGGTATGGGTTAGGGTAAGGTGTAGGTTTGGGGTTAGGTTTAGGTTTAGGTCTAGCGTTAGGGTAAGCAAATAGGTAACATTAGTGTACAGGTGAGCGTATGGAAACGAGTTAGGGTCAGGGTTCCTGTTAGGGCACAAGTTAGTGTTAGTTTAAGGATTAGGATTAGGGTACATGTTAGGGTTAGGTGTAGGGTTGGGGTTGGGTTTAGGGTTAGGTTTAGAGCTAGGGTTAGGGTTAGTGAATGGTAAGGTTTAGGGATCAGGTGTGGGTATAGAAAAGTGTTAGAGTCAGGGTTAGTGTTAAGGCACTGATTAGTGTTAGTGTACGGGTTAGGATTAGGGTACGGGGTAGGCTAACGGGTAGGGTTGGCGTTATGTTTAGTGTTAGGGCTAGGGTTAAGGTTAGCGAACCAGTAAGTTTTAGGGTACAGGTGAGGGTACGGAAAACTTTTAGGGTCAGGGTATATGTTAGGACACCTGTTAGTGTTAGTGTACATGTCAGGATTAGCATTCAGTTTAGGGTACGGTGTGGGGTTGGGGTTAGGGTTAGGTTTGGGTCTAGGCTTAGGGCTAGTGAACGGGTAAGTTTTAGGGTACATGTGAGGGTACGGAAAAGCGTTTGGTTCAGGTTATGAGTTAGGAAATGTTTTATTGTTAATGTATGGTTAGGATTAGGGTATGGGTTAGGGTAATGGTTAGGGTTGGCGTTAGGGTTAGGTGTAGGCTTAGTGAATGGTTAAGGCTTATGGTACATGTGAGTGTATGGAGACGTGTTAGTGTCAAAGTACGTGTGATGGAATGGGTTAGTGTTAGGCTAAGGGTTAAAAATAGGGTACGGGTTAGAATAAGGTGTAGGGTTGGTGTTAGGGTTAGGTTTAAGTCTTCACTTAGGGTTAGCTAACGATTAGGTTTAGCGTACAGGTGAGGGTATGGAAAAGTGTTAGGGTCAGGGTACGTTTCAGGGCTCTGGTTAGTGTTAGTGTACGGTTTAGGATTAGGGTATGGGTTAGGGTAAGATGTAGGGTTGGCGTTAGGGTGAGGTTTAGAGCGAGGGTTAGGGTTAGCGACCGGGTAAGGTTTAGGTTACAGGGGACGGTTCGGAAATGTTTTAGGGTCAAAATACATTTGCGGGAATGGGTTAGTGTTAGTGTACGTGTTAAGATTAGTGTACGTGTTAGGGTAAGGAGTAGGGTTGGAGTTAGATTTAGCTTTAGGGCTAGGGTTAGGGTTAGCGAAATGTAAGGTTTAGGGTACATGTGAGGGTACAGAAAAGTGTTACGGTCCGTGTACGTGTCAGGGCACGGATTAGTTTTAGGGTATGGGTTAGGATTACAGTACTGATTAGGGTAAGGTGTATCATTGGGGTTAGGGTTAGGGTTAGGGTTAGCGAATAGGTAATATTTAGGGTACAGGTAAGCATACGGAAACGAGTTAGGGTCAGCCTTGGTGTTAGGGCACAGGTTAGTGTTATTGTACGGAATAGGTTTAGGGTACGGGTTAGGATTTTGTGTAGGGTTGTGGATAGTGTTAGGCTTAGACCTAGGGTTAGTGTGAGCGAACAGGTAAGGTTTACGGTACACAGGAGGGTACGGAAACGTGTTAGTGTCAAAGTACACGTGAGAGCATCGCTTAATTTTGGTGTAGGTATTAAGATTTGTGTATGGGTTACGGTAGGCTGTAAGGTTGTTGTTAGCGTTATGTTTAGGAAAAGGGCTAGGTTTAGCGAACGGTAAGATTTAGGGTACTGGAGAGGATACGGAAAAGTGTTAGGGTCAGGGTATGTGTGAGGGCACGGGTTAGTGTTAGCGTACGGGTAAGGAATAGGGTACGGTTTAGGGAAATGTGTAGGGTTGGTGTTATGGTTAGGGTTAGGGCCAGGGTTAGAGTTAGCGAACGGATAAGGTTTACGGTACACGGGAGGGTACGGAAACGTGTTAGTGTCAAAGTACATGTGAGGGCATTGGTTAGATTTTTTGTACGGGTTAAGTTTAGTGTACGGGTTAGGGTATGTGTAGGGTTGGTGTTAGCGTTATGTTCAGGGCTAGGGTTAGGGTTAGCGAACGGTACGATTTAGGGTAGAGTAGAGGATACGGAAAAGTGTTAGGGTCAGGGTACATGTTAGGGCATGGGTTAGTGTTAGGGTATGGGTTGGGATTAGGGTACGGGTTAGGGTAAGGGGTTGGGTTGGGGTTAGGGTTAGGGCTAGGGCTAGGGCTAGGGTTAGGTTTAGCGAATGGGTAAAGTTAAGGGTACAGGTGAGGGTACGGAAAAGTGTTAGGGTCAGGGTACGTGTCAGGGCATGGCTTAGTAGTAGTATACTTGTTAGGATTAGGATACGGTTTGGGTAAGGTTTAGGGTTTGGGTTAGGGTTAGCTTTATAACTAGGGTTAGGGATAACGAAATGCCAGGTTTAGGGTACAGGTGATGGTACAGAAAAGTGTTAGGGTTAGTGTACGTCTTAGGACACGTGTCAGTGTTAGTGTTTGGCTTAGGATTAGCATACTAGTTAGGGTAAGGTGTACGGCTGGGTTTGGTCTAGGTTTAGGACTAGGGTTAGGGTTAGCGAACGATAAGGTTTAGGGTACACGTGAGGTTACGGAAAAGTGTTAGGGTCAGTGTACGTGTTAGTGCAGGGTTTAGTGTGGGTTTACAGGTTAGGATTAGGGTACGGTTTAGGGTAATTGGTAGGGTTGGCGTTATGGTTAGTGTTAGGGCTAGTGTTAAGGTTAGCGAACCAGTAAGGATTAGGGTACAGGTGAGGGTATGGAAAACTTTTAGGGTCAGGGTATGTGTTAGGACAGCTGTTAGTGTTAGTGTACGTGTCAGGATTAGCATACAGTTTAGGGTAAGGTGTGGGGTTGGGGTTAGGGTTAGGTTTGGGGCTAGGCTTAGGGCTAGTGAACGGGTAAGTTTTAGGGTACATGTGAGGGTACGGAAAAGCGTTTGGGTCAGGTTATGAGTTAGGAAATGTTTTAGTGTTAATGTATGGTTAGGATTAGGGTATGGGTTAGGGTAATGGTTAGCGTTCGCGCTAGGGTTAGGGGTAGGCTTAGCGAATGGTTAAGGCTTATGGTACATGTGTGTGTATGGAGACGTGTTATTGTCAAATTACGTGTGATGGCATGGGTTTGTGTTAGGCTAGGGGTTAAAAATAGGGTACGGGTTAGAATAAGGTGTAGGGTTGGTGTTAGGGTTAGGTTTAAGTCTACAGTTAGGGGTAGCTAACGATTAGGTTTAGCGTACAGGTGAGGGTATGGAAAAGTGTTAGGGTCAGGGTACGTTTCAGGGCTCTGGTTAGTGTTAGTGTACGGTTTAGGATTAGGGTATGGGTTAGGGTAAGGTGTAGGTTTGGGGTTATGTTTAGGTTTAGGGCTAGTTTTAGGGTAAGCTAATAGGTAACATTATAGTACAGGTGAGGGTATGGAAATTAGTTAAGTCAGGGTTCGTTTTAGGGCACAGTTTAGTGTTAGTTTAAGGATTAGGATTAGGGTACATATTAGGGTTAGGTGTAGGGTTGGGGTTGGGTTTAGGTTTAGGTTTTAACCTAGGGTTAGGTTTAGTGAATGATAAGTTTTAGGGTTTAGGTGTTGGTATGGAAAAGTGTTATTGTGAGGGTAAGTGTTAAGGCACGGATTAGTGTTAGTGTACGGGTTAGGATTATGGTAAGGGGTAGGCCAATGGGTAGGGTTGGCATTATGTGTAGTGTTAGGGTTATGTTTAGGGTTAGCGAATGAGTAAGGTTTAGGTTACAGGTGAGTGTACGGAAATATTTTACTGTCAAAGTAAGTGTGCGGGAATGGGTTAGTGTTAGTGTTCGCATTAAGAATAGTGTACATGTTAGAGTAAGGTGTAGGGTTGTAGTTAGATTTAGCTTCAGGGCTAGGGTTAGGGTTAGTGAACGGTAATATTTAGCGTACAGGAGAGAGTATGGTAGAGTGTTAGGAGTAGGGTACGTGTTAGGGCATGGATTAGTGTTTGTGTATGTTTTAGGATTAGGTGACGGTTTAGGGAAATGATTAGGGTTGGTGTTATGGTTAGGGTTAGGGCTAGGGTTAGAGTTAGTGAACGGGTATGGTTTACGGTACACGGCAGGTTACGGAAACGTGTTAGTGTCAAAGTACATGTGAGGGCATGGGTTAATTTTTTTGTAAGGGTTAAGTTTAGTGTAGGGGTTAGGGTATGCTGTAGGGTTGGTGTTAGCGTTATGTTCAGGGCTAGGGTTAGGGTTAGCGAACGGTAAGATTTATGGTACAGGAGAGGATTCGGAAAAGTGTTAGGGTCAGGGTACGTGTTAGGGCATGGGTTAGTGTTAGTGTATGGGTTGGGATTAGCATAGAGTTTAGCGTAAGGTGTACGGTTGCGGTTAGGTTTAGGTTTAGGACTAGGGTTAGGGTTAGCGAACGGTAAGGTTTAGGGTACATGTGAGGTTACGGAAAAGTGTTAGGGTCAGGGTACGTGTTAGGGCATGGGTTAGTGTTAGTGTATGGGTTGGGATTAGGGTACGGGTTAGGGTAAGGAGTAGGGTTGTGGTTAGGGTTAGCTTTATGGCTAGGTTTAGGGTTAGCCAAATGTCAGGTTTAGGGTACAGGTGATGATTAAGGAAAGTGTTAGTGTTAGTGTATGTGCTAGAACACGTGTCAGTGTTAGTGTATGGCTTACGATTAGCATAGTGTTTAGCGTAAGGTGTACGGTTGGTGTTAGGTCTAGGTTTAGGGCTAGGGTTAGGGTTAGCGAACGGTAAGGTTTAGGGTAAATGTGAGGTTATGGAAAAGTGTTAGGGTCAGGGTACGTGTTAGGGCAGGGGTTAGTGTGGGTTTACAGGTTAGGATTAGGGTACGGGTTAGGGAAATTGGTAGGGTTGGCGTTATTGTTAGTGTTAGGGTTAGGGTTAAGTTTAGTGAACGGGTAAGGTTTAGATTACAGCTGAGCATACGGAAATGTTTTATTGTCAAAGTACGTGTGCGGTATTGGGTTAGTGTTACTGTACGGGTTAAGATTAGTATACGTGTTAGGGTAAGGAGTAGGGTTGTAATTAGGTTTAGGTTTGGGGCTATGTTTATGGTTAACAAATGGTAAAGTTTAGGTTTAGTCTTAGTGTTAGGGTTCGGGTTAGATGTAGGGTTAGGGTAGGTGTTAGGGCACGAGTTAGTGTTAGTGTTTGGGTTATTATTAGGGTATGGGTTAGGGTAAGGTGTAGGGTTGGGGTTAGGTGTATGTTTAGGTCTAGCGTTAGGGTAAGCGAATAGGTAACATTAGAGTACAGGTGAGCGTATGGAAACGAGTTAGGGTCAGGGTTCCTTTTAGGGCACAAGTTAGTGTTAGTTTAAAGATTAGGATTAGGGTACATGTTAGGTTTAGGTGTACTGTTGCGGTTGGGTTTAGGGTTTGGTTTAGACCTAGGGTTAGGGTTAGTGAATGGTAAGGTTTAGTGTTCAGGTGTGGGTATAGAAAAGTGTTAGGGTCAGGGGTAGTGTTAAGGCACGGATCAGTGTTAGTGTACGGGTTATGATTAGGGTACGGGTTAGGCTAATGGGTAGGGTTGGCTTTATGATTAGTGATAGGGATAGGGTTAGGGTTAGCGAACGAGTAAGGTTTAGGTTAAAGGTGAGGGTACGGAAATGTTTTAGTGTCAAAGTAAGTGTGCGGGAACGGGTTAGCGTTAGTGTACGCGTTAAGATTAGTGTAGGTGTTAGGGTAAGGTGTAGGGTTGTAGTTAGGTTTAGCTTCAGGGCTAGGGTTAGGTTTAGCGAACAGTAATATTTAGGGAACTGGAGAGACTAGGATAAAAATTTAGGGGTAGGGAAAGTGTCAGGGCATGGATTAGTGTTTGTGTATGTGTTAGGATTAGGGTACGGTTTAGGGTAAAGTGTTGGGTTGGTGTTAGGTTTTGGTTTAGGTGTATGTTTCGGGTTAGTGAATGGTAACGTTTAGCTTACAGGTGAGGGTACAAAAAAGTTTTAGGGTCAGGATACGTTTCAGGGCACGGATTAATATTAGTGTACTGGTGAGGATTACGGTATGAGTTAGGGTAATGGGTAGGGTTGTGTTTAGGTTTAGGTTGAGGGCTATGGTTAGGGTTAGCGAAATGTAAGGTTTAGGTTACAGGTGATGGTCCAGAAATGTGTTAGGATAAGGGTACATGTTAGGGCACGGTTTAGTGTTAGTGCACTGGTTACGATTGGGTACGCGTTAGGGTAAGGTTTAGGGATGGGGTTAGGTTTACGTTTATGTCTAGGGTTAAGGAGAGCAAACAGCATGGTTTACGGTACAGGTGAGTGTACGGAAAAGTGTTACGGTCAGGGTACCTCTTAGGGGACGTGTAGTGTTAGTGTATGGGTTAGGATTAGGGTAGAGGTTAGGGTATAGTGTAGGTTGGCATTAAGGTTAACTTTAGGGCTAGGGTTAGGGTTAGCGAACACTTAAGTTTTATGGAACATGAGTGTACAGAAACGTGTTAGTGTTAAAGTACGTGTGAGGGCATAGCATAATTTTGGTGTATGGGTTAAGTTTAGTGCACTGGTTAGGGTATGGTGTAGGGTTGGTGTTAGCATTATGTTTAGGGCTAGGGTTAACTTTAGGGAACCAGTAAGGTTTAGGGAACAGGTGAGGGTACGGAAAACTTTTAGGGACACGGTATGTGTTAGGACACCTGTTAGTGTTAGAGTACATGTCAGGATTAGCATACAGTTTAGGGTAAGGTGTGGGGTTGGGGTTAGGGTTAGGTTTGGGGCTAGGCATAGTGCTAGTGAACGGGTAAGTTTTAGGGTACATGTGAGGGTACGGAAAAGCGTTTGGGTCAGGTCATGAGTTAGGAAATGTGTTAGTGTTAATGTATGGTTAGGATTAGGGTATGTGTTAGGGTAATGGTTAGCGTTGGCGTTAGGGTTATGGGTAGGCTTAGCGAATGGTTAAGTCTTATGGTACATGTGAGTGTAGGGAGACGTGTTAGTGTCAAAGTACGTGTGATGACATGGGTTAGTGTTAGGCTAGGGGTTAAAAATAGGGTACGGGTTAGAATAAGGTGTAGGGTTGGTGTTAGGGTTAGGTTTAAGTCTACAGTTAGGGTTAGCTAACGATTAGGTTTAGCGTACAGGTGAGGGTATGGAAAAGTGTTAGGGTCAGGGTACGTTTCAGGGCTCTGGTTAGTGTTAGTGTACGGTTTAGGATTAGGGTATGGGTTAGGGAAAGATGTAGGGTTGGCGTTAGGGTTAGGTTTAGAGCCAGGGTTAGGGTTAGCGACCGGGTAAGGTTTAGGTTACAGGGGAAGGATCGGAAATGTTTTAGGGTCAAAATACATTTGCGGGAATGGGTTAGGGTTAGTGTACGGGTTAAGATTAGTGTACGTGTTAGGGTAAGGTGTAGGGTTGGAGTTAGATTTAGCTTTAGGGCTAGGGTTAGGGTTAGCGAAATGTAAGGTTTAGGGTACATGTGAGGGTACAGAAAAGTGTTACGGTCTGTGTACGTCTCAGGGCACGGATTAGTTTTAGGGTATGGGTTAGGATTACAGTACGGATTAGGGTAAGGTGTAGCATTGGGGTTAGGGTTAGGGTTAGGGTTAGCGAATAGGTAATATTTAGGGTACAGGTAAGCATGTGGAAACGAGTTAGGGTCAGGCTTTGTGATAGGGCACAGGTTAGTGTTATTGTATGGATTAGGATTACGGTACGTGTTAGGATTTTGTGTAGGGTTGTGGATAGTGTTAGGCTTAGACCTAGGGTTAGTGTGAGCGAACAGGTAAGGTTTACGGTACACAGGAGGGTACGGAAACGTGTTAGTGCCAAAGTACATGTGAGGGCATTGCTTAATTTTGGTGTAGGTGTTAAGATTTGTGTATGGGTTAGGGTAGGCTGTAAGGTTGTTGTTAGCGTTATGTTTACGGAAAGGGCTAGGTTTAGCGAATGGTAAGATTTAGGGTACTGGAGAGGATACGGAAAAGTGTTAGGGTCAGGGTATGTGTGAGGGCACGGGTTAGTGTTAGCGTACGGGTAAGGAATAGGGTACGGGTTAGGGAAATGGGTAGGGTTGGTGTTATGGTTAGGGTTAGGGCCAGGGTTAGAGTTAGCGAACGGGTAAGGTTTACGGTACACGGGAGGGTACGGAAACGTGTTAGTGTCAAAGTACATGTGAGGGCATTGGTTAGATTTTTTGTACGGGTTAAGTTTAGTGTACGGGTTAGGGTATGTGTAGGGTTGGTGTTAGCGTTATGTTCAGGGCTAGGGTTAGGGTTATCGAACGGTACGATTTAGGGTACAGTAGAGGATACGGAAAAGTGTTAGGGTCAGGGTACATATTAGGGCATGGGTTAGTGTTAGGGTATGGGTTGGGATTAGGGTACGGGTTAGGGAAAGGGGTAGGGTTGGGGTTAGGGTTAGGGCTAGGGCTAGGGCTAGGGTTAGGGTTAGCGAATGGGTAAAGTTAAGGGTACAGGTGAGGGTACGGAAAAGTGTTAGGGTCAGGGTACGTGTCAGGGCATGGCTTAGTAGTAGTATACTGGTTAGGATTAGGATACGGTTTGGGTAAGGTTTAGGGTTTGGGTTAGGGTTAGCTTTATAACTAGGGTTAGGGATAACGAAATGCCAGGTTTAGGGTACAGGTGATGGTACAGAAAAGTGTTAGGGTTAGTGTACGTCTTAGGACACGTGTCAGTGTTAGTGTATGGCTTAGGATTAGCATACTAGTTAGGGTAAGGTGTACGGCTGGGGTTTGGTGTAGGTTTAGGGCTAGGGTTAGGGTTAGTGAACGATAAGGTTTAGGGTACATGTGAGGTTACGGAAAAGTGTTAGGGTCAGTGTACGTGTTAGTGCAGGGTTTAGTGTGGGTTTACAGGTTAGGATTAGGGTACGGTTTAGGGTAATTGGTAGGGTTGGCGTTTTGGTTAGTGTTAGGGCTAGTGTTAAGGTTAGCGAACCAGTAAGGATTAGGGTACAGGTGAGGGTATGGAAAACTTTTAGGGTCAGGGTATGTGTTAGGACACCTGTTAGTGTTAGTGTACGTGTCAGGATTAGCATACAGTTTAGGGTAAGGTGTGGGGTTGGGGTTAGGGTTAGGTTTGGGGCTAGGCTTAGGGCTAGTGAACGGGTAAGTTTTAGGGTACATGTGAGGGTACGGAAAAGCGTTTGGGTCAGGTTATGAGTTAGGAAATGTTTTACTGTTAATGTATGGTTAGGATTAGGGTATGGGTTAGGGTAATGGTTAGCGTTCGCGTTAGGGTTAGGGGTAGGCTTAGCGAATGGTTAAGGCTTATGGTACATGTGTGTGTATGGAGACGTGTTATTGTCAAATTACGTGTGATGGCATGGGTTTGTGTTAGGCTAGGGGTTAAAAATAGGGTACGGGTTAGAATAAGGTGTAGGGTTGGTGTTAGGGTTAGGTTTAAGTCTACAGTTAGGGGTAGCTAACGATTAGGTTTAGCGTACAGGTGAGGGTATGGAAAAGTGTTAGGGTCAGGGTACGTTTCAGGGCTCTGGTTAGTGTTAGTGTACGGTTTAGGATTAGGGTATGGGTTAGGGTAAGGTGTAGGTTTGGGGTTATGTTTAGGTTTAGGGCTAGTGTTAGGGTAAGCTAATAGGTAACATTATAGTACAGGTGAGGGTATGGAAATTAGTTAGGTCAGGGTTCGTTTTAGGGCACAGTTTAGTGTTAGTTTAAGGATTAGGATTAGGGTACATGTTAGGGTTAGGTGTAGGGTTGTGGTTGGGTTTAGGTTTAGGTTTAAACCTAGGGTTAGGTTTAGTGAATGATAAGTTTTAGGGTTTAGGTGTTGGTATGGAAAAGTGTTATTGTGAGGGTAAGTGTTAAGGCACGGATTAGTGTTAGTGTACGGGTTAGGATTATGGTAAGGGGTAGGCCAATGGGTAGGGTAGGCATTATGTGTAGTGTTAGGGTTATGTTTAGGGTTAGCGAATGAGTAAGGTTTAGGTTACAGGTGAGTGTACGGAAATATTTTACTGTCAAAGTAAGTGTACGGGAATGGGTTAGTGTTAGTGTTCGCATTAAGAATAGTGTACATGTTAGAGTAAGGTGTAGGGATGTAGTTAGATTTAGCTTCAGGGCTAGGGTTAGGGTTAGTGAACGGTAATATTTAGCGTACAGGAGAGAGTATGGTAGAGAGTTAGGAGTAGGGTACGTGTTAGGGCATGGATTAGTGTTTGTGTGTTTTAGGACTAGGTGACGGTTTAGGGAAATAAGTAAGGTTGGTGTTATGTTTAGGGTTAGGGCTAGGGTTAGAGTTAGTGAACGGGTATGGTTTACGGTACACGGCAGGTTACGGAAACGTGTTAGTGTCAAAGTACATGTGAGGGCATGGGTTAATTTTTTTGTAAGGGTTAAGTTTAGTGTAGGGGTTAGGGTATGCTGTAGGGTTGGTGTTAGCGTTATGTTCAGGGCTAGGGTTAGGGTTAGCGAACGGTAAGATTTATGGTACAGGAGAGGATTCGGAAAAGTGTTAGGGTCAGGGTACGTGTTAGGGCATGGGTTAGTGTTAGTGTATGGGTTGGGATTAGCATAGTGTTTAGCGTAAGGTGTACGGTTGCGGTTAGGTTTAGGTTTAGGACTAGGGTTAGGGTTAGCGAACGGTAAGGTTTAGGGTACATGTGAGGTTTTGGAAAAGTGTTAGGGTCAGGGTACGTGTTAGGGCATGGGTTAGTGTTAGTGTATGGGTTGGGATTAGGGTACGGGTTAGGGTAAGGAGTAGGGTTGTTGTTAGGTTTAGCTTTATGGCTAGGGTTAGGGTTAGCCAAATGTCAGGTTTAGGGTACAGGTGATGATTAAGGAAAGTGTTAGTGTTAGTGTATGTGCTAGAACACGTGTCAGTGTTAGTGTATGGCTTACGATTAGCATAGTGTTTAGCGTAAGGTGTACGGTTGGTGTTAGGTCTAGGTTTAGGGCTAGGGTTAGGGTTAGCGAACGGTAAGGTTTAGGGTAAATGTGAGGTTATGGAAAAGTGTTAGGGTCAGGGTACGTGTTAGGGCAGGGGTTAGTGTGGGTTTACAGGTTAGGATTAGGGTACGGGTTAGGCTAATGGGTAGGGTTGGCTTTATGATTAGTGATAGGGATAGGGTTAGGGTTAGCGAACGAGTAAGGTTTAGGTTAAAGGTGAGGGTACGGAAATGTTTTAGTGTCAAAGTAAGTGTGCGGGAACGGGTTAGCGTTAGTGTACGCGTTAAGATTAGTGTAGGTGTTAGGGTAAGGTGTAGGGTTGTAGTTAGGTTTAGCTTCAGGGCTAGGGTTAGGTTTAGCGAACGGTAGTATTTAGGGAACTGGAGAGACTAGGGTAAAAAGTTAGGGGTAGGGAAAGTGTCAGGGCATGGATTAGTGTTTGTGTATGTGTTAGGATTAGGGTACGGTTTAGGGTAAAGTGTTGGGTTGGTGTTAGGTTTTGGTTTAGGTGTATGTTTCGGGTTAGTGAATGGTAACATTTAGCTTACAGGTGAGGGTACAGAAACGTTTTAGGGTCAGGATACGTTTCAGGGCACGGATTAATATTAGTGTACTGGTGAGGATTACGGTATGAGTTAGGGTAATGGGTAGGGTTGTGTTTAGGTTTAGGTTGAGGGCTATGGTTAGGGTTAGCGAAATGTAAGGTTTAGGTTACAGGTGATGGTCCAGAAATGTGTTAGGATAAGGGTACATGTTAGGGCACGGTTTAGTGTTAGTGCACTGGTTACGATTGGGTACGCGTTAGGGTAAGGTTTAGGGATGGGGTTAGGTTTACGTTTATGTCTAGGGTTAAGGAGAGCAAACAGCATGGTTTACGGTACAGGTGAGTGTACGGAAAAGTGTTACGGTCAGGGTACCTCTTAGGGGACGTGTAGTGTTAGTGTATGGGTTAGGATTAGGGTAGAGGTTAGGGTATAGTGTAGGTTGGCATTAAGGTTAACTTTAGGGCTAGGGTTAGGGTTAGCGAACACTTAAGTTTTATGGAACATGAGTGTACAGAAACGTGTTAGTGTTAAAGTACGTGTGAGGGCATAGCATAATTTTGGTGTATGGGTTAAGTTTAGTGCACTGGTTAGGGTATGGTGTAGGGTTGGTGTTAGCGTTATGTTTAGGGCTAGGGTTAACTTTAGGGAACCAGTAAGGTTTAGGGAACAGGTGAGGGTACGGAAAACTTTTAGGGACACGGTATGTGTTAGGACACCTGTTAGTGTTAGTGTACATGTCAGGATTAGCATACAGTTTAGGGTAAGGTGTGGGGTTGGGGTTAGGGTTAGGTTTGGGGCTAGGCATAGTGCTAGTGAACGGGTAAGTTTTAGGGTACATGTGAGGGTACGGAAAAGCGTTTGGGTCAGGTCATGAGTTAGGAAATGTGTTAGTGTTAATGTATGGTTAGGATTAGGGTATGGGTTAGGGTAATGGTTAGCGTTGGCGTTAGGGTTATGGGTAGGCTTAGCGAATGGTTAAGTCTTATGGTACATGTGAGTGTAGGGAGACGTGTTAGTGTCAAAGTACGTGTGATGACATGGGTTAGTGTTAGGCTAGGGGTTAAAAATAGGGTACGGGTTAGAATAAGGTGTAGGGTTGGTGTTAGGGTTAGGTTTAAGTCTACAGTTAGGGTTAGCTAACGATTAGGTTTAGCGTACAGGTGAGGGTATGGAAAAGTGTTAGGGTCAGGGTACGTTTCAGGGCTCTGGTTAGTGTTAGTGTACGGTTTAGGATTAGGGTATGGGTTAGGGAAAGATGTAGGGTTGGCGTTAGGGTTAGGTTTAGAGCCAGGGTTAGGGTTAGCGACCGGGTAAGGTTTAGGTTACAGGGGAAGGATCGGAAATGTTTTAGGGTCAAAATACATTTGCGGGAATGGGTTAGGGTTAGTGTACGGGTTAAGATTAGTGTACGTGTTAGGGTAAGGTGTAGGGTTGGAGTTAGATTTAGCTTTAGGGCTAGGGTTAGGGTTAGCGAAATGTAAGGTTTAGGGTACATGTGAGGGTACAGAAAAGTGTTACGGTCTGTGTACGTCTCAGGGCACGGATTAGTTTTAGGGTATGGGTTAGGATTACAGTACGGATTAGGGTAAGGTGTAGCATTGGGGTTAGGGTTAGGGTTAGGGTTAGCGAATAGGTAATATTTAGGGTACAGGTAAGCATGTGGAAACGAGTTAGGGTCAGGCTTTGTGATAGGGCACAGGTTAGTGTTATTGTATGGATTAGGATTACGGTACGTGTTAGGATTTTGTGTAGGGTTGTGGATAGTGTTAGGCTTAGACCTAGGGTTAGTGTGAGCGAACAGGTAAGGTTTACGGTACACAGGAGGGTACGGAAACGTGTTAGTGCCAAAGTACATGTGAGGGCATTGCTTAATTTTGGTGTAGGTGTTAAGATTTGTGTATGGGTTAGGGTAGGCTGTAAGGTTGTTGTTAGCGTTATGTTTACGGAAAGGGCTAGGTTTAGCGAATGGTAAGATTTAGGGTACTGGAGAGGATACGGAAAAGTGTTAGGGTCAGGGTATGTGTGAGGGCACGGGTTAGTGTTAGCGTACGGGTAAGGAATAGGGTACGGGTTAGGGAAATGGGTAGGGTTGGTGTTATGGTTAGGGTTAGGGCCAGGGTTAGAGTTAGCGAACGGGTAAGGTTTACGGTACACGGGAGGGTACGGAAACGTGTTAGTGTCAAAGTACATGTGAGGGCATTGGTTAGATTTTTTGTACGGGTTAAGTTTAGTGTACGGGTTAGGGTATGTGTAGGGTTGGTGTTAGCGTTATGTTCAGGGCTAGGGTTAGGGTTATCGAACGGTACGATTTAGGGTACAGTAGAGGATACGGAAAAGTGTTAGGGTCAGGGTACATATTAGGGCATGGGTTAGTGTTAGGGTATGGGTTGGGATTAGGGTACGGGTTAGGGAAAGGGGTAGGGTTGGGGTTAGGGTTAGGGCTAGGGCTAGGGCTAGGGTTAGGGTTAGCGAATGGGTAAAGTTAAGGGTACAGGTGAGGGTACGGAAAAGTGTTAGGGTCAGGGTACGTGTCAGGGCATGGCTTAGTAGTAGTATACTGGTTAGGATTAGGATACGGTTTGGGTAAGGTTTAGGGTTTGGGTTAGGGTTAGCTTTATAACTAGGGTTAGGGATAACGAAATGCCAGGTTTAGGGTACAGGTGATGGTACAGAAAAGTGTTAGGGTTAGTGTACGTCTTAGGACACGTGTCAGTATTAGTGTATGGCTTAGGATTAGCATACTAGTTAGGGTAAGGTGTACGGCTGGGGTTTGGTGTAGGTTTAGGGCTAGGGTTAGGGTTAGCGAACGATAAGGTTTAGGGTACATGTGAGGTTACGGAAAAGTGTTAGGGTCAGTGTACGTGTTAGTGCAGGGTTTAGTGTGGGTTTACAGGTTAGGATTAGGGTACGGTTTAGGGTAATTGGTAGGGTTGGCGTTATGGTTAGTGTTAGGGCTAGTGTTAAGGTTAGCGAACCAGTAAGGATTAGGGTACAGGTGAGGGTATGGAAAACTTTTAGGGTCAGGGTATGTGTTAGGACACCTGTTAGTGTTAGTGTACGTGTCAGGATTAGCATACAGTTTAGGGTAAGGTGTGGGGTTGGGGTTAGGGTTAGGTTTGGGGCTAGGCTTAGGGCTAGTGAACGGGTAAGTTTTAGGGTACATGTGAGGGTACGGAAAAGCGTTTGGGTCAGGTTATGAGTTAGGAAATGTTTTACTGTTAATGTATGGTTAGGATTAGGGTATGGGTTAGGGTAATGGTTAGCGTTCGCGTTAGGGTTAGGGGTAGGCTTAGCGAATGGTTAAGGCTTATGGTACATGTGTGTGTATGGAGACGTGTTATTGTCAAATTACGTGTGATGGCATGGGTTTGTGTTAGGCTAGGGGTTAAAAATAGGGTACGGGTTAGAATAAGGTGTAGGGTTGGTGTTACGGTTAGGTTTAAGTCTACAGTTAGGGGTAGCTAACGATTAGGTTTAGCGTACAGGTGAGGGTATGGAAAAGTGTTAGGGTCAGGGTACGTTTCAGGGCTCTGGTTAGTGTTAGTGTACGGTTTAGGATTAGGGTATGGGTTAGGGTAAGGTGTAGGTTTGGGGTTATGTTTAGGTTTAGGGCTAGTGTTAGGGTAAGCTAATAGGTAACATTATAGTACAGGTGAGGGTATGGAAATTAGTTAGGTCAGGGTTCGTTTTAGGGCACAGTTTAGTGTTAGTTTAAGGATTAGGATTAGGGTACATGTTAGGGTTAGGTGTAGGGTTGTGGTTGGGTTTAGGTTTAGGTTTAAACCTAGGGTTAGGTTTAGTGAATGGTAAGTTTTAGGGTTTAGGTGTTGGTATGGAAAAGTGTTATTGTGAGGGTAAGTGTTAAGGCACGGATTAGTGTTAGTGTACGGGTTAGGATTATGGTAAGGGGTAGGCCAATGGGTAGGGTAGGCATTATGTGTAGTGTTAGGGTTATGTTTAGGGTTAGCGAATGAGTAAGGTTTAGGTTACAGGTGAGTGTACGGAAATATTTTACTGTCAAAGTAAGTGTACGGGAATGGGTTAGTGTTAGTGTTCGCATTAAGAATAGTGTACATGTTAGAGTAAGGTGTAGGGATGTAGTTAGATTTAGCTTCAGGGCTAGGGTTAGGGTTAGTGAACGGTAATATTTAGCGTACAGGAGAGAGTATGGTAGAGAGTTAGGAGTAGGGTACGTGTTAGGGCATGGATTAGTGTTTGTGTGTTTTAGGACTAGGTGACGGTTTAGGGAAATAAGTAAGGTTGGTGTTATGTTTAGGGTTAGGGCTAGGGTTAGAGTTAGTGAACGGGTATGGTTTACGGTACACGGCAGGTTACGGAAACGTGTTAGTGTCAAAGTACATGTGAGGGCATGGGTTAATTTTTTTGTAAGGGTTAAGTTTAGTGTAGGGGTTAGGGTATGCTGTAGGGTTGGTGTTAGCGTTATGTTCAGGGCTAGGGTTAGGGTTAGCGAACGGTAAGATTTATGGTACAGAAGAGGATTCGGAAAAGTGTTAGGGTCAGGGTACGTGTTAGGGCATGGGTTAGTGTTAGTGTATGGGTTGGGATTAGCATAGTGTTTAGCGTAAGGTGTACGGTTGCGTTTAGGTTTAGGTTTAGGACTAGGGTTAGGGTTAGCGAACGGTAAGGTTTAGGGTACATGTGAGGTTATGGAAAAGTGTTAGGGTCAGGGTACGTGTTAGGGCATGGGTTAGTGTTAGTGTATGGGTTGGGATTAGGGTACGGGTTAGGGTAAGGTGTAGGGTTGTGGTTAGGTTTAGCTTTATGGCTAGGGTTAGGGTTAGCCAAATGTCAGGTTTAGGGTACAGGTGATGATTAAGGAAAGTGTTAGTGTTAGTGTATGTGCTAGAACACGTGTCAGTGTTAGTGTATGGCTTACGATTAGCATAGTGTTTAGCGTAAGGTGTACGGTTGGTGTTAGGTCTAGGTTTAGGGCTAGGGTTAGGGTTAGCGAACGGTAAGGTTTAGGGTAAATGTGAGGTTATGGAAAAGTGTTAGGGTCAGGGTACGTGTTAGGGCAGGGGTTAGTGTGGGTTTACAGGTTAGGATTAGGGTACGGGTTAGGCTAATGGGTAGGGTTGGCTTTATGATTAGTGATAGGGATAGGGTTAGGGTTAGCGAACGAGTAAGGTTTAGGTTAAAGGTGAGGGTACGGAAATGTTTTAGTGTCAAAGTAAGTGTGCGGGAACGGGTTAGCGTTAGTGTACGCATTAAGATTAGTGTAGGTGTTAGGGTAAGGTGTAGGGTTGTAGTTAGGTTTAGCTTCAGGGCTAGGGTTAGGTTTAGCGAACGGTAGTATTTAGGGAACTGGAGAGACTAGGGTAAAAAGTTAGGGGTAGGGAAAGTGTCAGGGCATGGATTAGTGTTTGTGTATGTGTTAGGATTAGGGTACGGTTTAGGGTAAAGTGTTGGGTTGGTGTTAGGTTTTGGTTTAGGTGTATGTTTCGGGTTAGTGAATGGTAACATTTAGCTTACAGGTGAGGGTACAGAAAAGTTTTAGGGTCAGGATACGTTTCAGGGCACGGATTAATATTAGTGTACTGGTGAGGATTACGGTATGAGTTAGGGTAATGGGTAGGGTTGTGTTTAGGTTTAGGTTGAGGGCTATGGTTAGGGTTAGCGAAATGTAAGGTTTAGGTTACAGGTGATGGTCCAGAAATGTGTTAGGATAAGGGTACATGTTAGGGCACGGTTTAGTGTTAGTGCACTGGTTACGATTGGGTACGCGTTAGGGTAAGGTTTAGGGATGGGGTTAGGT
Source organism: Mesoplodon bidens (assembly GCF_964165515.1). Classification (NCBI taxonomy): domain Eukaryota; kingdom Metazoa; phylum Chordata; class Mammalia; order Artiodactyla; family Ziphiidae; genus Mesoplodon; species Mesoplodon bidens. The sequence goes on from NC_138181.1 coordinate 3,180,231, forward strand.
TTACGTTTATGTCTAGGGTTAAGGAGAGCAAACAGCATGGTTTACGGTACAGGTGAGTGTACGGAAAAGTGTTACGGTCAGGGTACCTCTTAGGGGACGTGTAGTGTTAGTGTATGGGTTAGGATTAGGGTAGAGGTTAGGGTATAGTGTAGGTTGGCATTAAGGTTAACTTTAGGGCTAGGGTTAGGGTTAGCGAACACTTAAGTTTTATGGAACATGAGTGTACAGAAACGTGTTAGTGTTAAAGTACGTGTGAGGGCATAGCATAATTTTGGTGTATGGGTTAAGTTTAGTGCACTGGTTAGGGTATGGTGTAGGGTTGGTGTTAGCGTTATGTTTAGGGCTAGGGTTAAGTTTAGGGAACCAGTAAGGTTTAGGGAACAGGTGAGGGTACGGAAAACTTTTAGGGACACGGTATGTGTTAGGACACCTGTTAGTGTTAGTGTACATGTCAGGATTAGCATACAGTTTAGGGTAAGGTGTGGGGTTGGGGTTAGGGTTAGGTTTGGGGCTAGGCATAGTGCTAGTGAACGGGTAAGTTTTAGGGTACATGTGAGGGTACGGAAAAGCGTTTGGGTCAGGTCATGAGTTAGGAAATGTGTTAGTGTTAATGTATGGTTAGGATTAGGGTATGGGTTAGGGTAATGGATAGCGTTGGCGTTAGGGTTATGGGTAGGCTTAGCGAATGGTTAAGTCTTATGGTACATGTGAGTGTAGGGAGACGTGTTAGTGTCAAAGTACGTGTGATGGCATGGGTTAGTGTTAGGCTAGGGGTTAAAAATAGGGTACGGGTTAGAATAAGGTGTAGGGTTGGTGTTAGGGTTAGGTTTAAGTCTACAGTTAGGGTTAGCTAATGATTAGGTTTAGCGTACAGGTGAGTGTACCGAAAAGTGTTAGGGTCAGGGTACGTTTCAGGGCTCTGGTTAGTGTTAGTGTACGGTTTAGGATTAGGGTATGGGTTAGGGAAAGATGTAGGGTTGGAGTTAGGGTTAGGTTTAGAGCCAGGGTTAGTGTTAGCGACCGGGTAAGGTTTAGGTTACAGGGGAAGGATCGGAAATGTTTTAGGGTCAAAATACATTTGCGGGAATGGGTTAGGGTTAGTGTACGGGTTAAGATTAGTGTACGTGTTAGGGTAAGGTGTAGGGTTGGAGTTAGATTTAGCTTTAGGGCTAGGGTCAGTGTTAGCGAAATGTAAGGTTTAGGGTACATGTGAGGGTACAGAAAAGTGTTACGGTCTGTGTACGTCTCAGGGCACGGATTAGTTTTAGGGTATGGGTTAGGATTACAGTACGGATTAGGGTAAGGTGTAGCATTGGGGTTAGGGTTAGGGTTAGGGTTAGCGAATAGGTAATATTTAGGGTACAGGTAAGCATGTGGAAACGAGTTAGGGTCAGGCTTTGTGATAGGGCACAGGTTAGTGTTATTGTATGGATTAGGATTACGGTACGTGTTAGGATTTTGTGTAGGGTTGTGGATAGTGTTAGGCTTAGACCTAGGGTTAGTGTGAGCGAACAGGTAAGGTTTACGGTACACAGGAGGGTACGGAAACGTGTTAGTGCCAAAGTACATGTGAGGGCATTGCTTAATTTTGGTGTAGGTGTTAAGATTTGTGTATGGGTTAGGGTAGGCTGTAAGGTTGTTGTTAGCGTTATGTTTACGGAAAGGGCTAGGTTTAGCGAACGGTAAGATTTAGGGTACTGGAGAGGATACGGAAAAGTGTTAGGGTCAGGGTATGTGTGAGGGCACGGGTTAGTGTTAGCGTACGGGTAAGGAATAAGGTACGGGTTTGGGAAATGTGTAGGGTTGGTGTTATGGTTAGGGTTAGGGCCAGGGTTAGAGTTAGCGAACGGGTAAGGTTTACGGTACACGGGAGGGTACGGAAACGTGTTAGTGTCAAAGTACATGTGAGGGCATTGGTTAGATTTTTTGTACGGGTTAAGTTTAGTGTAGGGGTTAGGGTATGCTGTAGGGTTGGTGTTAGCGTTATGTTCAGGGCTAGGGTTAGGGTTAGCGAACGGTAAGATTTATGGTACAGGAGAGGATTCGGAAAAGTGTTAGGGTCAGGGTACGTGTTAGGGCATGGGTTAGTGTTAGTGTATGGGTTGGGATTAGCATAGTGTTTAGCGTAAGGTGTACGGTTGCGGTTAGGTTTAGGTTTAGGACTAGGGTTAGGGTTAGCGAACGGTAAGGTTTAGGGTACAGTAGAGGATACGGAAAAGTGTTAGGGTCAGGGTACATATTAGGGCATGGGTTAGTGTTAGGGTATGGGTTGGGATTAGGGTACGGGTTAGGGAAAGGTGTAGGGTTGGGGTTAGGGTTAGGGCTAGGGCTAGGGCTAGGGTTAGGGTTAGCGAATGGGTAAAGTTAAGGGTACAGGTGAGGGTACGGAAAAGTGTTAGGGTCAGGGTACGTGTCAGGGCATGGCTTAGTAGTAGTATACTGGTTAGGATTAGGATACGGTTTGGGTAAGGTTTAGGGTTTGGGTTAGGGTTAGCTTTATAACTAGGGTTAGGGATAACGAAATGCCAGGTTTAGGGTACAGGTGATGGTACAGAAAAGTGTTAGGGTTAGTGTACGTCTTAGGACACGTGTCAGTGTTAGTGTATGGCTTAGGATTAGCATACTAGTTAGGGTAAGGTGTACGGTTGGGGTTTGGTGTAGGTTTAGGGCTAGGGTTAGGGTTAGCGAACGATAAGGTTTAGGGTACATGTGAGGTTACGGAAAAGTGTTAGGGTCAGTGTACGTGTTAGTGCAGGGTTTAGTGTGGGTTTACAGGTTAGGATTAGGGTACGGTTTAGGGTAATTGGTAGGGTTGGCGTTATGGTTAGTGTTAGGGCTAGTGTTAAGGTTAGCGAACCAGTAAGGATTAGGGTACAGGTGAGGGTATGGAAAACTTTTAGGGTCAGGGTATGTGTTAGGACACCTGTTAGTGTTAGTGTACGTGTCAGGATTAGCATACAGTTTAGGGTAAGGTGTGGGGTTGGGGTTAGGGTTAGGTTTGGGGCTAGGCTTAGGGCTAGTGAACGGGTAAGTTTTAGGGTACATGTGAGGGTACGGAAAAGCGTTTGGGTCAGGTTATGAGTTAGGAAATGTTTTAGTGTTAATGTATGGTTAGGATTAGGGTATGGGTTAGGTTAATGGTTAGGGTTGGCGTTAAGTTTAGGGGTAGGCTTAGCGAATGGTTAAGGCTTATGGTACATGTGAGTGTATGGAGACGTGTTAGTGTCAAAGTACGTGTGATGCCATGGGTTAGTGTTAGGCTTGGGGTTAAAAATAGGGTACGGGTTAGAATAAGGTGTAGGGTTGGTGTTAGGGTTAGGTTTAAGTCTACAGTTAGGGTTAGCTAACGATTAGGTTTAGCGTACAGGTGAGGGTATGGAAAAGTGTTAGGGTCAGGGTACGTTTCAGGGCTCTGGTTAGTGTTAGTGTACGGTTTAGGATTAGGGTATGACTTAGGGTAAGATGTAGGGTTGCCGTTAGGATTAGGTTTAGAGCTAGGGTTAGGGTTAGCGACCGGGTAAGGTTTAGGTTACAGGGGAGGGTTCGGAAATGTTTTAGGGTCAAAATACATTTGCGGGAATGGGTTAGAGTGAGTGTACGGGTTAAGATTAGTGTACGTGTTAGGGTAAGGTGTAGGGTTGGAGGTAGATTCAGCTTTAGGGCTAGGGTTAGGGTTAGCGAAATGTAAGGTTTAGGGTATATGTGAGGGTACAGAAAAGTGTTACGGTCCGTGTACGTGTCAGGGCATGGATTAGTTTTAGGGTATGGGTTAGGATTACGGTACGGATTAGGGTAAGGTGTAGCATTGGTGTTAGTGTTAGGGTTAGGGTTAGCGAATAGGTAATATTTAGGGTACAGGTAAGCATATGGAAACGAGTTAGGGTCAGGCTTGGTGTTAGGGCACAGGTTAGTGTTATTGTATGGATTAGGATTAGGGTACGGTTTAGGATTTTGTGTAGGGTTGTGGATAGTGTTAGGCTTAGACCTAGGGTTAGTGTGAGCGAACAGGTAAGGTTTACGGTACCCAGGAGGGTACGGAAACGTGTTAGTGTCAAAGTACAAGTGAGGGCATTGCTTAATTTTGATGTAGGTGTTAAGATTTGTGTATGGGTTAGGGTAGGCTCTAAGGTTGTTGTTAGCATTATGTTTAGGTAAAGGGCTAGGTTTAGCGAACGGTAAGATTTAGGGTACTGGAGAGGATACGGAAAAGTGTTAGGGTCAGGGTATGTGTGAGGGCACGGGTTAGTGTTAACGTACGGGTAAGGAATAGTGTACGGGTTAGGGAAATGTGTAGGGTTGGTGTTATGGTTAGGGTTAGGGCCAGGGTTAGAGTTAGCGAACGGGTAAGGTTTACGGTACACGGGAGGGTACGGAAACGTGTTAGTGTCAAAGTACATGTGAGGGCATTGGTTAGATTTTTTGTACGGGTTAAGTTTAGTGTACGGGTTAGGGTATGTGTAGGGTTGGTGTTAGCGTTATGTTCAGGGCTAGGGTTAGGGTTAGTGAACGGTATGATTTAGGGTACAGTACAGGATACGGAAAAGTTTTAGGGTCAGGGTACGTGTTAGGACATGGGTTAGTGTTAGTGTATGGGTTGGGATTAGGGTACGGGTTAGGGTAAGGGGTAGGGTTGGGGTAAGGGTTAGGGCTAGGGCTAGGGCTAGGGTTAGGGTTAGTGAATGGGTAAAGTTAAGGGTACAGGTGAGGGTACGGAAAAGTGTTAGGGTCATGGTGAGTGTCAGGGCATGGCTTAGTAGTAGTGTACTGGTTAGGATTAGGATACGGTTTGGATAAGGTTTAGGGTTTGGGTTAGGGTTAGCTTTATAACTAGGGTTAGGGTTAACGAAATGCCAGGTTTAGGGTACAGGTGATGGTACAGAAAAGTGTTATTGTTAGTGTACGTCTTAGGACACGTGTCAGTGTTAGTGTATGGCTTAGGATTAACATACTAGTTAGGGTAAGGTGTACGGTTGGGATTAGGTCTAGGTTAAGGGCTAGGATTAGGGTTAGCGAACGGTAAGGTTTAGGGTACATGTGAGGTTACGGAAAAGTGTTAGGGTCAGGGTACGTGTTAGGGCAGGGGTTAGTGTGGGTTTACACGTAAGGATTAGGGTACGGTTTAGGGTAATTTGTAGGGTTGGCGTTATGGTTAGTGTTAGGGGTAGGGTAAGGTTTAGTGAATGGGTAAGGTTTAGGTTACAGTTTAGCGTTCGGAAATGTTTTATTGTCAGTGTACGTGTGTGGTATTGGGTTAGTGTTAGTGTACGGGTTAAGATTAGGGTACGTGTTAGGGAAAGGTGTAGAGATGTAGTTAGGTTTAGGTTCGGTGTTAGGGTTATGGTTAACAAATGGTAAAGTTTAGGGTTAGTGTTAGTGTTAGGGTTAGGGTTAGGGGTAGGGTTAGTGTAGGTGTTAGGGCACGAGTTTGTGTTAGTGTATGGGTTATGATTAGGTTATGCGTTAGGGTAAGGTGTAGGGTTGGGGTTAGGTTTAGGTTTAGGGCTAGTGTTAGGGTAAGCGAATAGGTAACATTAGAGTACAGGTGAGCGTAAGGAAACGACTTAGGGTCAGGGTTCGTGTTAGGGCACAGGTTAGTGTTAGTTTAAGGATTAAGATTAGGGTACATGTTAGGGTTAGGTGTAGGGTTGGGGTTGGGTTTAGGGTTAGCTTTAGACCTTGGGTTAGGGTTAGTGTATGATAAGGTTTAGGGTTTAGGTGTGGGTATGGAAAAGTGATAGGGTCAGGGTAAGTGTTAACACACGGATTAGTGTTAGTGTACGTGTTAGGATTAGGGTACGAGGTAGCCCAATGTGTAGGGTTGGCATTATGTGCAGTGTTATGGCTAGGTTTAGGGTTAGCGAATGAATAAGGTTTAGGTTACAGGTGAGTGTACGGAAATGTTTTAGTGTCAAAGTAAGTGTGCGGGAATGGGTTAGTGTTAGTGTATGCATTAAGATTAGTTTACAAGTTAGGGTAAGATGAAGGGTTGTAGTTAGATTTAGCTTTAAGTGTAGGGTTAGTGTTAGCGAACGGTAAGATTTTGGGTACAGGAGAGAGTAGGGTAATGGGTTAAGGACAGGGTACGTGTCATGGCATGGATTAGTGTTTGTGTATGGGTAAGGATTAGGGTACGAGTTAGGGAAATGGGTAGGGTTGGTGTTATGGTTAGTGTTAGGGCTAGGGTTAGAGTTAGCGAACGGGTATGGTTTACGGTACACGGCAGGGTATGGAAACGTGTTAGTGTCAAACTACATGTGAGGGCATGGGTTAATTTTTTTGTACGGTTTAAGTTTAGTGTAGGGGTTAGGGTATGCTGTAGGGTTGGTGTTAGCGTTATGTTCAGGGCTAGGGTTAGGGTTAGCGAACGGTAAGATTTAGGGTACAGGAGAGGATACGGAAAAGTGTTAGGGTCAGGGTTCATGTTAGGGCATGGGTTAGTGTTAGGGTATGGGTTGGGAGTAGGGTACGGGTTAGGGTAAGGGGTAGGGTTGTGGTTAGGGTTAGCTTTATGGCTAGGGTTAGGGTTAGCGATATGTCAGGTTTAGGGTACAGGTGATGATACAGAAAAGTGTTAGTGTTAGTGAATGTGCTAGGACACGTGTCAGTCTTCGTGTATTTCTTAGGATTAGCATACTGGTTAGGGTAAGGTGTACGGTTGGGGTTTGGTCTAGGTTTAGGGCTAGAGTTAGGGTTAGCGAACGGTAAGGTTTAGGGTACATGTGAGGTTACGGAAAAGTGTTAGGGTCAGGGTCGTGTTAGTCCAGGGGTTAGTGTGGGTTTACAGGTTAGGATTAGGGTACGGGTTAGGGTAATTGGTAGGGTTGGCGTTATGTTTAGTGTTAGGGGTAGGGTTAAGTTTAGTGAACGGGTAAGGATTAGGTTACAGCTGAGCGTACGGAAATGTTTTATTGTCAAAATACGTGTGCGGTATTGGGTTAGTGTTACTGTACGGGTTAAGATTAGTGTACGTGTTAGGGCAAGGAGTAGGGTTGTAGTTAGGTTTACGTTTGGGGCTAGGGTTATGGTTAACAAAACGTAAAGTTTAGTGATAGTGTTAGCGTTAGGGTTCGGTTTAGATGGAGGGTTAGGGTAGGTGTTAGGGCACGAGTTAGTGTTAGTGTTTGGGTTATGATTAGGGTATGGGTAAGGGTAAGGTGTAGGTTTGGGGTTAGGTTTAGGTTTAGGGCTAGTGTTATGGTAAGCGAATAGGTAACATTAGAGTACAGGTGAGCATATAGAAACGAGTTGGTCAGGGTTGGTTTTAGGGCACAGGTTAGTGTTAGATTAAGGATTAGGATTAGGGTACATGTTAGGGTTAGGTGTAGGGTTGGGGTTGGGTTTAGGGTTAGGTTTAGACCTAGGGTTATGGTTAGTGAATGATAAGTTTTAGGGTTTAGCTGTGGGTATGGAAAAGTGTTACGGTGATGGTAAGTGTTAAGGCATGGATTAGTGTGAGTGTATGGGTTAGGATTAAGGTACGGGGTACGCAAATGTGTAGGGTTGGCATTATGTGTAGTGTTAGGGTTAGGTTTAGGGTTAGCGAATGAGTAAGGTTTAGGTTACAGGTGAGTGTATGGAAATATTTTAGTGTCAAAGTAAGTGTGTGGGAATAGGTTAGTGTTAGTGTACGCATTAAGAATAGTGTACATGTTAGAGTAAGGTATAGGGTTGTAGTTAGTTTTAGCTTCAGGGCTAGGGTTAGGGTTATTGAACGGTAATATATAGCGTACAGGAGAGAGTATGCTAGAGAGTTAGGAGTAGGGTACGTGTCAGGGCATGGATTAGTGTTTGTGTATGTGTTAGGATTAGGGTACGCGTTAGGGAAATGGGTAGGTTTGGTGTTATGGTTAGGGTTAGGGCTAGGGTTAGAGTTAGCGAACGGGTATGGTTTACGGTACACGGCAGGGTACGGAAACGTGTTAGTGTCAAAGTACATGTGAGGGCATGGGTTTATTTTTTGTAAGGGTTAAGTTTAGTGTAGGGGTTATGGTATGCTGTAGGGTTGGTGTTAGCGTTATGTTCAGGGCAAGGGTTAGGGTTAGCGAACGGTAAGATTTAGGGTACAGGAGAGGATTCGGAAAAGTGTTAGGGTCAGGGTACGTGTTAGGGCATGGGTTAGTGTTAGTGTATGGGTTGGGATTAGGGTACGGGTTAGGGTAAGGTGTAGGGTTGTGGTTAGGGTTAGCTTTATGGCTAGGGTTAGGGTTAGCGAAATGTCAGGTTTAGGGTACAGGTGATGATACAGTAAAGTGTTAGTGTTAGTGTATGTGCTAGGACACGTGTCAGTGTTAGTGTATGGCTTAGGATTAGCATAGTGTTTAGCGTAAGGTGTACGGTTGGGGTTAGGTCTAGGTTTAGTGCTAGGGTTAGGGTTAGCGAACGGTAAGGTTTAGGGTACATGTGAGGTTACGGAAAAGTGTTAGGGTCAGTGTACGTGTTAGTGCAGGGTTTAGTGTGGGTTTACAGGTTAGGATTAGGGTACGGTTTAGGGTAATTGGTAGGGTTGGCGTTATTGTTAGTGTTAGGGCTAGTGTTAAGGTTAGCGAACCAGTAAGGATTAGGGTACAGGTGAGGGTATGGAAAACTTTTAGGGTCAGGGTATGTGTTAGGACACCTGTTAGTGTTAGTGTACGTGTCAGGATTAGCATACAGTTTAGGGTAAGGTGTGGGGTTGGGGTTAGGGTTAGGTTTGGGGCTAGGCTTAGGGCTAGTGAACGGGTAAGTTTTAGGGTACATGTGAGGGTACGGAAAAGCGTTTGGGTCAGGTTATGAGTTAGGAAATGTTTTAGTGTTAATGTATGGTTAGGATTAGGGTATGGGTTAGGGTAATGGTTAGGGTTGGCGTTAAGGTTAGGGGTAGGCTTAGCGAATGGTTAAGGCTTATGGTACATGTGAGTGTATGGAGACGTGTTAGTGTCAAAGTACGTGTGATGCCATGGGTAGTGTTAGGCTAGGGGTTAAAAATAGGGTACGGGTTAGAATAAGGTGTAGGGTTGGTGTTAGGGTTAGGTTTAAGTCTACAGTTAGGGTTAGCTAACGATTAGGTTTAGCGTACAGGTGAGGGTATGGAAAAGTGTTAGGGTCAGGGTACGTTTCAGGGCTCTGGTTAGTGTTAGTGTACGGTTTAGGATTAGGGTATGACTTAGGGTAAGATGTAGGGTTGCCGTTAGGATTAGGTTTAGAGCTAGGGTTAGGGTTAGCGACCGTGTAAGGTTTAGGTTACAGGGGAGGGTTCGGAAATGTTTTAGGGTCAAAATACATTTGCGGGAATGGGTTAGAGTGAGTGTACGGGTTAAGATTAGTGTACGTGTTAGGGTAAGGTGTAGGGTTGGAGGTAGATTCAGCTTTAGGGCTAGGGTTAGGGTTAGCGAAATGTAAGGTTTAGGGTATATGTGAGGGTACAGAAAAGTGTTACGGTCCGTGTACGTGTCAGGGCATGGATTAGTTTTAGGGTATGGGTTAGGATTACGGTACGGATTAGGGTAAGGTGTAGCATTGGTGTTAGTGTTAGGGTTAGGGTTAGCGAATAGGTAATATTTAGGGTACAGGTAAGCATATGGAAACGAGTTAGGGTCAGGCTTGGTGTTAGGGCACAGGTTAGTGTTATTGTATGGATTAGGATTAGGGTACGGGTTAGGATTTTGTGTAGGGTTGTGGATAGTGTTAGGCTTAGACCTAGGGTTAGTGTGAGCGAACAGGTAAGGTTTACGGTACCCAGGAGGGTACGGAAACGTGTTAGTGTCAAAGTACAAGTGAGGGCATTGCTTAATTTTGATGTAGGTGTTAAGATTTGTGTATGGGTTAGGGTAGGCTCTAAGGTTGTTGTTAGCGTTATGTTTAGGTAAAGGGCTAGGTTTAGCGAACGGTAAGATTTAGGGTACTGGAGAGGATACGGAAAAGTGTTAGGGTCAGGGTATGTGTGAGGGCACGGTTTAGTGTTAACATACGTGTAAGGAATAGGGTACGGGTTAGGGAAATGTGTAGGGTTGGTGTTATGGTTAGGGTTAGGGCCAGGGTTAGAGTTAGCGAACGGGTAAGGTTTACGGTACACGGGAGGGTACGGAAACGTGTTAGTGTCAAAGTACATGTGAGGGCATTGGTTAGATTTTTTGTACGGGTTAAGTTTAGTGTACGGGTTAGGGTATGTGTAGGGTTGGTGTTAGCGTTATGTTCAGGGCTAGGGTTAGGGTTAGCGAACGGTATGATTTAGGGTACAGTAGAGGATACGGAAAAGTTTTAGGGTCAGGGTACGTGTTAGGACATGGGTTAGTGTTAGTGTATGGGTTGGGATTAGGGTACGGGTTAGGGTAAGGGGTAGGGTTGGGGTAAGGGTTAGGGCTAGGGCTAGGGCCAGGGTTAGGGTTAGTGAATGGGTAAAGTTAAGGGTACAGGTGAGGGTACGGAAAAGTGTTAGGGTCATGGTGAGTGTCAGGGCATGGCTTAGTAGTAGTGTACTGGTTAGGATTAGGATACGGTTTGGATAAGGTTTAGGGTTTGGGTTAGGGTTAGCTTTATAACTAGGGTTAGGGTTAACGAAATGCCAGGTTTAGGGTACAGGTGATGGTACAGAAAAGTGTTATTGTTAGTGTACGTCTTAGGACACGTGTCAGTGTTAGTGTATGGCTTAGGATTAACATACTAGTTAGGGTAAGGTGTACGGTTGGGATTAGGTCTAGGTTAAGGGCTAGGATTAGGGTTAGCGAACGGTAAGGTTTAGGGTACATGTGAGGTTACGGAAAAGTGTTAGGGTCAGGGTACGTGTTAGGGCAGGGGTTAGTGTGGGTTTACACGTAAGGATTAGGGTACGGTTTAGGGTAATTTGTAGGGTTGGCGTTATGGTTAGTGTTAGGGGTAGGGTAAGGTTTAGTGAATGGGTAAGGTTTAGGTTACAGTTTAGCGTTCGGAAATGTTTTATTGTCAGTGTACGTGTGTGGTATTGGGTTAGTGTTAGTGTACGGGTTAAGATTAGGGTACGTGTTAGGGTAAGGAGTAGAGATGTAGTTAGGATTAGGTTCGGTGTTAGGGTTATGGTTAACAAATGGTAAAGTTTAGGGTTAGTGTAAGTGTTAGGGTTAGGGGTAGGGGTAGGGTTAGGGTAGGTGTTAGGGCACGAGTTTGTGTTAATGTATTGTTTATGATTAGGTAATGCGTTAGGGTAAGGTGTAGGTTTGGGGTTAGGTTTAGGTTTAGGGCTAGTGTTAGGGTAAGCGAATAGGTAACATTAGAGTACAGGTGAGCGTATGGAAACGAGTTAGGGTCAGGGTTCGTGTTAGGGCACAGGTTAGTGTTAGTTTAAGGATTAGTATTAGGGTACATGTTAAGGTTAGTTGTAAGATTGGGGTTGCGTTTAGGGTTAGATTTAGACTTAGGGTTAGGGTTAGTGAATTATAAGGTTTAGGGTTTAGGTGTGGGTATGGAAAAGCGTTAGGGTCAGGGTAAGTGTTAACGCATGGATTAGTGTTAGTGTACGGGTTAGGATTAGGGTACGAGGTAGCCCAATGGGTAGGGTTGGCATTATGTGCAGTGTTATGGCTAGGTTTAGGGTTAGCGAATGAATAAGTTTTAGGTTACAGTTGAGTGTACGGAAATGTTTTAGTGTCAAAGTAAGTGTGCGGGAATGGGTTAGTGTTAGTGTACGCATTAAGATTAGTTTACATGTTAGGGTAAGGTGTAGGGTTGTAGTTAGATTTAGCTTTAAGGGTAGGGTTAGGGTTAGCGAAAGGTAAGATTTTGGGTACAGGAGAGAGTAGGGTAAAGAGTTAGGGTCAGGGTACGTGTCATGGCATGGATTAGTGTTTGTGTATGTGTAAGGATTAGGGTACGGGTTAGGGAAATGGGTAGGGTTGGTGTTATGGTTAGGGTTAGGGCTAGGGTTAGAGTTAGCCAACGGGTATGGTTTACGGTACACGGCAGTGTACGGAAACGTGTTAGTGTCAAAGTACATGTGAGGGCATTGGTTAATTTGTTTGTACGGGTTTAGTGTAGGTGTTAGGGTATGCTGTAGGGTTGGTGTTAGCGTTATGTTCAGGGCTAGGGTTAGGGTTAGTGAACGGTAAGATTTAGGGTACAGGAGAGGATACGGAAAAGTGTTAGGGTCAGGTTACATGTTAGGGCATGGGTTAGTGTTAGTGTACGGGTTGGGATTAGGGTACGGGTTAGGGTAAGGGGTAGGGTTGGGGTTAGGGTTAGCTTTATGGCTAGGGTTAGGGTTAGCGAAATGTCTGGTTTAGGGTACAGGTGATGATACAGAAAAGTGTTAGTGTTAGTGTATGTGCTAGGACAATTGTCAGTCTTCGTGCATGTCTTAGGATTAGCATACTGGTTAGGGTAAGGTGTACGGTTGGGGTTTGGTCTGAGTTTAGGGCTTGGGTTAGGGTTAGCGAACGGTAAAGTTTAGGGTACATGTGAGGTTACGGAAAAGTGTTAGGGCCAGGGTCGTGTTAGGGCAGGGGTTAGTGTGGGTTTACAGGTTAGGATTAGGGTACGGGATAGGGTAATTGGTAGGGTTGGCGTTATGCTTAGTGTTAGGGGTAGGGTTAAGTTTAGTGAACGGGTAAGGTTTAGGTTACACCTGAGAGTATGGAAATGTTTTATTGTCAAAGTACGTGTGCGGTATTGGGTTAGTGTTACTGTACGTGTTAAGATTAGTGTACGTGTTAGGGTAAGGAGTAGGGTTGTAATTAGGTTTAGGTTTGGGGCTAGGGTTATGGTTAACAAAAGGTAAAGTTTAGTGATAGTGTTAGTGTAAGGGTTCGGGTTAGACGGAGGGTTAGGGTAGGTGTTAGGGCACGAGTTAGTGTTATTGTTTGGGTTATGATTAGGGTATGGGTTAGGGGAAGGTGTAGGTTTGGGGTTAGGTTTAGGTTTAGGGCTAGTGTTAGGGTAAGCGAATAGGTAACATTAGAGTTCAGGTGAGCGTATGGAAACGAGTTAGGTCAGGGTTGGTTTTAGGGCACAGGTTAGTGTTAGTTTAAGGATTAGGATTAGGGTACATGTTAGGGTTAGGTGTAGGGTTGGGGTTGGGTTTAGGTTTAGGTTTACACCTAGGGTTAGGGTTAGTGAATGATAAGTTTTAGGGTTTAGGTGTGCGTATGGAAAAGTGTTACGGTGAGGGTAAGTGTTAAGGCATGGATTAGTGTTAGTGTATGGGTTAGGATTAGGGTACGGGGTAGGCCAATGGGTAGGGTTGGCATTATGTGTAGTGTTAGGGTTAGGTTTAGGGTTAGCGAATGAGTAAGGTTTAGGTTACAGGTGAGTGTATGGAAATATTTTAATGTCAAAGTAAGTGTGGGGGAATGGGTTAGTGTTAGTGTACGCATTAAGAATAGTGTACATGTTAGAGTAAGGTGTAGGGTTGTAGTTAGATTTAGCTTCAGGTCTAGGGTTAGTGTTAGCGAACGGTAACATTTAGCGTACAGCAGAGAGTATGGTAGAGTGTTAGGAGTAGGGTACGTGTCAGGGCATGGATTAGTGTTTGTGTATGTGTTAAGATTAGGGTACGGGTTAGGGAAATGGGTAGGGTTGGTGTTATGGTTAGGGAAAGGGCTAGGGTTAGAGTTAGCAAACGGGTATGGTTTACGGTACACGGCAGGGTACGGAAACGTGTTAGTGTCAAAGTACATGTGAGGGCATGTGTTAATTTTTTTGTAAGGGTTAAGTTTAGTGTAGGGGTTAGGGTATGCTCTAGGGTTGGTGTTAGTGTTATATTCAGGGCTAGGGTTAGGGTTAGCGAACGGTAAGGTTTAGGGTACATGTGAGTTTACGGAAAAGTGTTAGGGTCAGGGTACGTGTTAGGGCATGGGTTAGTGTTAGTGTTTGGGTTGGGATTAGGGTACGGGTTAGGGTAAGGGTTAGGGTTGTGGTTAGGGTTAGCTTTATGGCTAGGGTTAGGGTTAGCGAAATGTCAGGTTTAGGGTACAGGTGATGTTTAAGAAAAGTGTTAGTGTTAGTGTATGTGCTAGGACACATGTCAGTGTTAGTGTATGGCTTAGGATTAACATAGTGTTTAGCGTAAGGTGTACGGTTGGGGTTAGGTCTAGGTTTAGGGCTAGGGTTAGGTTTAGCGAACGGTAAGGTTTAGGGTACATGTGAGGTTACGGAAAAGTGTTAGGGTCAGGGTACGTGTTAAGGCAGGGGTTAGTGTGGGTTTACTGGTTAGGATTAGGGTACGGTTTAGGGTAATTGGTAGGGTTGGCGTTATGGTTAGTGTTAGGGGTAGGTTTACGTTTAGTGAATGGGTAAGGTTTAGGTTACAGCTGAGCGTACGGAAATGTTTTATTGTCAAATTACGTGTGCGGTATTGGGTTAGTGTTAACGTACGGGTTAAGATTAGTGTACGTGTTAGGGTAAGGAGTAGTGTTGTAATTAGGTTTAGGTTTGAGGCTAGGTTTATGGTTAACAAATGGTAAAGTTTAGGGTTAGTCTTAGTGTTAGGGTTCGGGTTAGAGGTAGGGTTAGGGTAGGTGTTAGGGCACGAGTTAGTGTTAGTGTTTGGGTTATGATTAGGGTATGGGTTAGGGTAAGGTGTAGGTTTGGGGTTAGGTTTAGGTTTAGGTCTAGCGTTAGGGTAAGCAAATAGGTAACATTAGAGTACAGGTGAGCGTATGGAAACGAGTTAGTGTCAGGGTTCCTGTTCGGGCACAAGTTAGTGTTAGTTTAAGGATTAGGATTAGGGTACATGTTAGGGTTAGGTTTTGGGTTGGGGTTGGGTTTAGGGTTAGGTTTAGACCTAGGGTTAGGGTTAGTGAATGGTAAGGTTTAGGGTTCATGTGTGGGTATAGAAAAGTGTTAGGGTCAGGGTTAGTGTTAAGGCATGGATTACTGTTAGTGTACGGGTTAGGATTAGGGTACGGGTTAGGCTATTGGGTAGGGTTGGCCTTATGTTTAGTGTTAGGGCTAGGGTTAAGGTTAGCGAACCAGTAAGGTTTAGGGTACAGGTGTGGGTACGGAAAACTTTTAGGGTCAGGGTATGTGTTAGGACACCTCTTAGTGTTAGTGTAAGTGTCAGGATTAGCATACAGTTTAGGGTAAGGTGTGGGGTTGGCGTTAGGGTTAGGTTTAGAGCTAGGGTTAGGGTTAGCGACCGGGTTAGGTTTAGGTTACAGGGGAGGATTTGGAAATGTTTTAGGGTCAAAATACATTTGCGGGAATGGGTTAGTGTTAGTGTACGGGTTAAGATTAGTGTACGTGTTAGGGAAAGGTGTAGGTTTGGAGTTAGATTTAGCTTTAGGGCTAAAGTTGGGTTAGCGAAATGTAAGGTTTAGGGTACATGTGAGGGTACAGAAAAGTGTTACGGTCCGTGTACGTGTCAGGGCACGGATTAGTTTTAGTGTATGGGTTAGGATTACAGTACGGATTAGGGTAAGGTGTAGCATTGGTGTTAGGGTTAGGGTTAGGGTTAGCGAATAGGTAATATTTAGTGTACAGTTAAACATACGGAAACGAGTTAGGGTCTAGCTTGGTGTTAGGGCAAATGTTAGTGTTATTGTACGGAATAGGATTAGAGTACGTGTTAGGATTTTGTGTAGGGTTGTGGATGGTGTTAGGCTTAGACATAGGGTTACTGTGAGCGAACAGGTAAGGTTTACGGTACACAGGAGGGTACGGAAACGTGTTAGTGTCAAAGTACATGTGAGGGCATTGGTTACATTTTTTGTACGGGTTAAGTTTAGTGTACGGGTTAGGGTATGTGTAGGGTTGGTGTTAGCGTTATGTTCAGGGCTAGGGTTAGGGTTAGCGAACGGTACGATTTAGGGTACAGTAGAGGATACGGAAAAGTGTTAGGGTCAGGGTACATGTTAGGACAAGGTTTAGTGTTAGTGTATGGGTTGGGATTAGGGTACGGGTTAGGGTAAGGGGCAGGGTTGGGTTTAGGGTTAGGGCTAGGGCTAGGGCTAGGGTTAGGTTTAGCGAATGGGTAAAGTTAAGGGTAAAGGTGAGGGTACGGAAAAGTGTTAGGGTCAGGGTTAGGGTAAGGGTAGGGTTTGGGTTAGGGTTAGCTTTATACCTAGGGTTAGGGTTAACGAAATGCCAGGTTTAGTGTACATGTGATGGTAAAGAAAAGTGTTAGGGTTAGTGTACGTCTTAGGACACGTGTCAGTGTTAGTGTATGGCTTAGGATTCGCATACTAGTTAGGGTAAGGTATACGGTTGGGGTTTGGTCTAGGTTTAGGGCTGGGGTTAGGGTTAGCGAACGGTAAGGTTTAGGGTACATGTGAGTTTACGGAAAAGTGTTAGGGTCAGGGTACGTGTTAGGGCAGGGGTTAGTGTGGGTTTACAGGTTAGGATTAGGGTACGGTTTAGGGTAATTTGTAGGGTTGGCGTTATGGTTAGTGTTAGGGGTAGGGTAAAGTTTAGTGAATGGGTAAGGTTTAGGTTACAGCTGAGCGTGCGGAAATGTTTTATTGTCAGAGTACGTGTGTGGTATTGGGTTAGTGTTAGTGTACGGGTTAAGATAAGGGTACGTGTTAGGGTAAGGAGTAGAGATGTAGTTAGGTTTAGGTTCGGTGTTAGGGTTATGGTTAACAAATGGTAAAGTTTAGGGTTAGTGTTAGTGTTAGGGTAAGGTTTAGGGGTAGGGTTAGGGTAGGTGTTAGGGCACGAGTTTGTGTTAGTGTATGGGTTATGATTAGGTTATGCGTTAGGGTAATGTGTAGGGTTGGGGTTAGGTTTAGGTTTAGGTCTAGTGTTAGGGTAAGCGAATAGGTAACATTAGAGTACAGGTGAGCGTATGGAAACGAGTTAGGGTCAGGGTTCGTGTTAGGGCACAGGTTAGTGATAGTTTAAGGATTAGGATTAGGGTACAGGTTAGGGTTAGGTGTAGGGTTGGGGTTGGGTTTAAGGTTAGGTTTAGACCTAGGGTTATGGTTAGTGAATGATAAGGTTTAGGGTTTAGGTGTGGGTATGGAAAAGCGTTAGGGTCAGGGTAAGTGTTAACGCACGGATTAGTGTTAGTGTACGGATTAGGATTAGGGTAAGAGGTAGCCCAATGGGTAGGGTTGGCATTATGTGCAGTGTTATGGCTAGGTTTAGGGTTAGCGAATGAATAAGGTTTAGGTTACAGGTGAGTGTACGGAAAAGTTTTAGTGTCAAAGTAAGTGTGCGGGAATGGGTTAGTGTTAGTGTACGCATTAAGATTAGTTTACATGTTAGGGTAAGGTGTAGGGTTGTAGTTAGGTTTAGCGTTAAGGGTAGGGTTAGGGTTAGCGAAAGGTAAGATTTTCGGTACAGGAGAGAGTAGGGTAAAGAGTTAGGGACAGGGTACGTGTCATGGAATGGATTAGTGTTTGTGTATGGGTAAGGATTAGGGTACGGGTTAGGGAAATGGGTAGGGTGGGTTTTATGGTTAGGGTTAGAGTTAGCGAATGGGTATGGTTTACGGTACACGGCAGGGTACGGAAACGTGTTAGTGTCAAAGTACATGTGAGGGCATGGGTTAATTATTTTGTACGGTTTAAGTTTAGTGTAGGGGTTAGGGAATGCTGTAGGGTTGGTGTTAGCGTTATGTTCAGGGCTTGGGTTAGGGTTAGCGAACGGTAAGATTTAGGGTACAGGAGAGGATACGTAAAAGTGTTAGGGTCAGGGTACATGTTAGGGCATGGGTTAGTGTTAGTGTATGGGTTGGGATTAGGGTACGGGTTAGGGTAAGGGGTAGGGTTGGGGTTAGGGTCAGCTTTATGCCTAGGGTTAGGGTTAGCGAAATTTCAGGTTTAGGGTACAGGTGATGATACAGAATAGTGTTCGTGTTAGTGTATGTGCTAGGACACGTGTCAGTCTTCGTGTATGTCTTAGGATTAGCATACTGGTTAGGTTAAGGTGTATGGTTGGGGTTTGGTCTAGGTTTAGGGCTAGGGTTAGGGTTAGCGAACGGTAAGGTTTAGGGTACATCTGAGGTTACGGAAAAGTGTTAGGGTCAGGGTACGTGTTAGGGCAGGGGTTAGTGTGGGTTTACAGGTTAGGATTTGGGTACGGTTTAGGGTAATTGGTAGGGTTGGCGTTATGGTTAGTGTTAATGGTAGGGTAAGGTTTAGTGAATGGGTAAGGTTTAGGTTACAGCTGAGTGTGCGGAAATGTTTTATTCACAGAGTACGTGTGTGGTTTTGGGTTAGTGTTAGTGTACGGGTTAAGATTAGGGTACGTGTTAGGGTAAGGAGTAGAGATGTAGTTAGGTTTAGGTTAGGTGTTAGGGTTATGGTTAACAAATGGTAAAGTTTAGGGTTAGTGTAAGTGTTAGGGTTAGGGTTAGGGGTAGGGTTAGGGTAGGTGTTAGGGCACGAGTTTGTGTTAGTGAATGGGTTATTATTAGGTTATGCGTTAGGGTAATGTGTAGGGTTCGGGTTAGGTTTAGGTTTAGGGCTAGTGTTAGGGTAAGCGAATAGGTAACATTAGAGTACAGATGAGCGTATGGAAACGAGTTAGGGTCAGGGTTCGTGTTAGGGCACAGGTTAGTGTTAGTTTAAGGATTAGGATTAGCGTACATGTTAGGGTTAGGTGTAGGGTTGGGGATGCGTTTAGGGTTAGGTTTAGACCTAGGGTTAGGTTTAGTGAATGATAAGGTTTAGGGTTTAGGTGTGGGTATGGAAAAGCGTTAGGGTCAGGGTAAGTGTTAACGCATGGATTAGTGTTAGTGTACGGGTTAGGATTAGGGTACGAGGTAGCCCAATGTGTAGGGTTGGCACTATGTGCAGTGTTATGGCTAGGTTTAGGGTTAGCGAATGAATAAGCTTTAGGTTACAGGTGAGTGTACGGAAATGTTTTAGTGTCAAAGTAAGTGTGCGGGAATGGGTTAGTGTTAGTGTACGCATTAAGATTAGTTTACATGTTAGGGTAAGGTGTAGGGTTGTAGTTAGATTTAGCTTTAAGGGTAGGGTTAGGGTTAGCGAAAGGTAAGATTTTGGGTACAGGAGAGAGTAGGGTAGAGTTAGGGACAGGGTACGTGTCATGGCATGGATTAGTGTTTGTGTATGGGTAAGGATTAGGGTACGGGTTAGGGAAATGGGTAGGGTTGGTGTTTTGGTTAGGGTTAGGGCTAGGGTTAGATTTAGCGAACGGGTATGGTTTACGGTACACGGCAGGGTACGGGAACGTGTTAGTGTTAAAGTACATGTGAGGGCATGGGTTAACTTTTTTGTACGGGTTAAGTTTAGTGTAGGCGTAAGGGTATGCTGTAGGGTTGGTGTTAGCGTTATGTTCAGGGCTAGGGTTAGGGTTAGCGAACGGTAAGATTTAGGGTACAGGAGAGGATACGGAAAAGTGTTAGGGTCAGGGTACATGTTAGGGCATGGGTTAGTGTTAGTGTATGGGGTTGGGATTAGGGTACGGGTTAGGGTAAGTTGTAGGGTTGTGGTTAGTGTTAGCTTTATGGCTAGGGTTAGGGTTAGCGAAATGTCAGGTTTAGGGTACAGGTGATGATTAAGAAAAGTGTTAGTGTTTGTGTATGTGCTAGGACACGTGTCAGTGTTAGTGTATGGCTTAGGATTAGCATAGTGTTTAGAGTAAGGCATACGGTTGGGGTTAGGTCTAGGTTTAGGGCTAGGGTTAGGGTTAGCGAACGGTATGGTTTAGGGTACATGTGAGGTTACGGAAAAGTGTTAGGGCCACGGTACGTGTTAGGGCAGGGGTTAGTGTGGGTTTACAGGTTAGGATTAGGGTACGGGTTAGGGTAATTGGTAGGGTTGGCGTTATGGTTAGTGTTAGGGTTAGGGTTAAGTTTAGTGAACGGGTAAGGTTTAGGTTACAGCTGAGCGTACGGAAATGTTTTATTGTCAAAGTACGTGTGCGGAATTGGGTTAGTGTTACTGTACGGGTTAAGATTAGTGTACGTGTTATGATAAGGAGTAGTGTTGTAATTAGGTTTAGGTTTGGGTCTAGGTTTATGGTTAACAAAAGGTAAAGTTTAGTGATAGTGTTAGTGTTAGGGTTCGGGTTAGAGGTAGGGATACGGTAGGTGTTAGGGCACGAGTTAGTGTTAGTGTTTGGGTTATGATTAGGGTATGGGTTAGGGTAAGGTGTAGGTTTGGGGTTAGGTTTAGGTTTAGGTCTAGCGTTAGAGTAAGCAAATAGGTAACATTAGAGTACAGGTGAGCTTATGGAAACGAGTTAGGGTCAGGGTTCCTGTTAGGGCACAAGTTAGTGTTAGTTTAAGGATTAGGATTAGGGTACATGTTAGGGTTAGGTGTAGGGTTGGGGTTGGGTTTAAGGTTAGGTTTAGACCTAGGGTTAGGGTTAGTGAATGGTAAGGTTTAGGGTTCAGGTGTGGGTATAGAAAAGTGTTAGGGTCAGGGTTAGTGTTAAGGCACGGATTAGTGTTAGTGTACGGGTTAGGATTAGGGTATGGGTTAGGCTAATGGGTAGGGTTGGCGTTATGTTTAGTGTTAGGGCTAGGGTTAAGGTTAGCGAACCAGTAAGGTGTGGGTACGGAAAACTTTTAGGGTCAGGGTATGTGTTAGGACACCTGTTAGAGTTAGTGTACGTGTCAGGATTAGCATACAGTTTAGGGTAAGGTGTGGGGTTGGGGTTAGGTTTAGGTTTGGGGCTAGGCTTAGGGCTAGTGAACGGGTAAGTTTTAGGGT
This sequence comes from Mesoplodon bidens, assembly GCF_964165515.1. Lineage (NCBI taxonomy): Eukaryota > Metazoa > Chordata > Mammalia > Artiodactyla > Ziphiidae > Mesoplodon > Mesoplodon bidens. Next base: position 3,200,801 of record NC_138181.1, read on the forward strand.
ACATGTGAGGGTACGGAAAAGCGTTTGTGTCAGGTTATGAGTTAGGAAATGTGTTAGTGTTAATGTATGGTTAGGATTAGGGTATGGGTTAGGGTAATGGTTAGGGTTGGCGTTAGTGTTAGGGGTAGCCTTAGCGAACGGTTAAGGCTTATGGTACATGTGAGTGTATGGAGACGTGTTAGTGTCAAAGTACGTGTGATGACATGGGTTAGTGTTAGGCTAGGGGTTAAAAATAGGGTATGGGTTAGAATAAGGTGTAGGGTTGGTGTTAGGGTTAGGTTTAAGTCTACAGTTAGGGTTAGCTAACGATTAGGTTTAGCGTACAGGTGAGGGTATGGAAAAGTGTTAGGGTCAGGGTACGTTTCAGGGCTCTGGTTAGTGTTAGTGTACGGTTTAGGATTAGGGTATGGGTTAGGGTAAGATGTATGGTTGGCGTTAGGGTTAGGTTTACAGCTAGGGTTAGGGTTAGCGACCGGGTAAGGTTTAGGTTACAGGGGAGGGTTCGGAAATGTTTTAGGGTCAAAATACATTTGCGGGAATGGGTTAGTGTTAGTGTACGGGTTAAGATTAGTGTATGTGTTAGGGTAAGGTGTAGGGTTGGAGTTAGATTTAGCTTTAGGGCTAGGGTTAGGGTTAGCGAAATGTAAGGTTTAGGGTACATGTGAGGGTACAGAAAAGTGTTACGGTCCGTATACATGTAAGGGCACGGATTAGTTTTAGGGTATGGGTTAGGATTACAGTACGGATTAGGGTAAGGTGTAGCATTGGGTTTAGGATTAGGGTTAGGGTTAGCAAATAGGTAATATTTAGGGTACAGGAAAGCATACGGAAACGAGTTAGGGTCAAGCTTGGTGTTAGGGCACAGTTTAGTGTTAGTGTTTGTGTTATGATTAGGGTATGGGTTAGGGTAAGGTGTAGGTTTGGGGTTAGGTTTAGGTTTAGGGCTAGTGTTAGCTTAAGGGAATAGGTAACGTTAGAGCTCAGGAGAGCGTATGGAAACGAGTTAGGTCAGGGTTGGTTTTAGGGCACAGGTTAGTGTTAGTTTAAGGATTAGGATAAGGGTACATGTTAGAGTTAGGTGTAGGGTTGGGGTTGGGTTTAGGGTTAGGTTTAGACCTAGGGTTAGGGTTAGTGAATGAAAAGTTTTAGGGTTTAGGTGTGGGTATGGAAAAGTGTTACGGTGAGGGTAAGTGTTAAGGCATGGATTAGTGTTAGTGTATGGGTTAGGATTAGGGTACGGGGTAGGCCAATGGGTAGGGTTGGCATTATTTGTAGTGTTAGGGTTAGGTTTAGGGTTAGTGAATGAGTAAGGTTTAGGTTACAGGTGAGTGTATGGAAATATTTTAGTGTCAAAGTAAGTGTGGGGAAATGGGTTAGTGTTAGTGTATGCATTAAGAATAGTGCAGATGCTAGAGTAAGGTGTACGGTTGTAGTTAGATTTAGCTTCAGGTTTAGGGTTAGGGTTAGCGAATGGTAACATTTAGCGTACAGGAGAGAGTATGGTAGAGAGTTAGGTGTAGGGTACGTGTCAGGGCATGGATTAGTGTTTGTGTATGTGTTAGGATTAGGGTACGGGTTAGGGAAATGGGTAGGGTTGGTGTTATGCTTAGGGTTATGGCTAGGGTTAGAGTTAGCGAACAGGTATGGTTTACGGTACACGGCAGGGTATGGAAACGTGTTAGTGTCAAAGTACATGTGAAGGCATGGGTTAATTTTTTGTAAGGGTTAAGTTTAGTGTAGGGGTTAGGGTATGCTGTAGGGTTGGTGTTAGCGTTATGTTCAGGGCTAGGGTTAATGTTAGCGAACGGTAAGATTTACGGTACAGGAGAGGATTCGGAAAAGGGTTAGGGTCAGGGTACGTGTTAGGGCATGGGTTAGTGTTAGTGTATGGGTTGGGATTATGGTACGGCTTAGGGTAAGGGGTAGGGTTGTGGTTAGGGTTAGCTTTATGGCTAGGGTTAGGGTTAGCGAAATGTCAGCTTTAGGGTACAGGTGATGATTAAGAAAAGTGTTAGTGTTTGTGTATGTGCTAGGACACGTGTCAGTGTTAGTGTATGGCTTAGGATTAGCATAGTGTTTAGTGTAAGGTGTACGGTTGGGGTTAGGTCTAGGTTTAGGGCTAGGGTTAGGGTTAGCGAACGGTAAGGTTTAGGGTACATGTGAGGTTACGGAAAAGTGTTAGGGTCACGGTAGGTGTTAGGGCATGGGTTAGTGTGGGTTTACAGGTTAGGATTAGGGTACGGGTTAGGGTAATTGGTAGGGTTGGCGTTATGTTTAGTGTTAGGGTTAGGGTTAAGTTTAGTGAATGGGCAAGGTTTAGGTTACAGCTGAGCGTACGGAAATGTTTTATTGTCAAAGTACGTGTGCGGTATTGGGTTAGTGTTAACGTACGGGTTAAGATTAGTGTACGTGTTAGGGTAAGGAGTAGTGTTGTAATTAGGTTTAGGTTTGGGTCTAGGTTTATGGTTAACAAATGGTAAAGTTTAGTGTTAGTCTTAGTGTTAGGGTTCGGGTTTGAGGTAGGGTTACGGTAGGTGTTAGGGCACGAATTAGTGTTAGTGTTTGGGTTATGATTAGGGTATGGGTTAGGGTAAGGTGTAGGTTTGGGGTTAGGTTTAGGTTTAGGTCTAGCGTTAGGGTAAGCAAATAGGTAACATTAGAGTACAGGTGAGCGTATGGAAACGAGTTAGGGTCAGGGTTCCTGTTAGGGCACAAGTTAGTGTTAGTTTAAGGATTAGGATTAGGGTACATGTTAGGGTTAGGTGTAGGGTTGGGGTTGGGTTTAGGGTTAGGTTTAGACCTAGGGTTAGGGTTAGTGAATGGTAAGGTTTAGGGTTCAGGTGTGGGTATAGAAAAGTGTTAGGGTCAGGGTTAGTTTTAAGGCACGGATTAGTGTTAGTGTACGGGTTAGGATTAGGGTACGGGTTAGGCTAATGGGTAGGGTTGGCGTTATGTTTAGTGTTAGGGCTAGGGTTAAGGTTAGCGAAACAGTAAGGAGTGGGTACGGAAATCTTTTAGGGTCAGGGTATGTGTTAGGACACCTGTTAGTGTTAGTGTACATGTCAGGATTAGCATAAAGTTTAGGGTAAGGTGTGGGGTTGGGGTTAGGATTATGTTTGGGGCTAGGCTTAGGGCTAGTGAACGGGTAAGTTTTAGGGTACATGTGAGGGTACGGAAAATCGTTTGGGTCAGGGTATGAGTTAGGAAATGTGTTAGTGTTAATGTATGGTTAGGATTAGGGTATGGGTTAGGGTAATGTTTAGGGTTGGCGTTAGGGTTAGGTGTAGGCTTTGCGAATGGTTAAGGCTTAAGGTCCATGTGAGTTTATGGAGACGTGTTAGTGTCAAAGTACGTGTGATGGCATGGGTTAGTGTTAGGCTAGGGGTTAAAAATAGGGTACGGGTTAGAATAAGGTGTAGGGTTGGTGTTAGTGTTAGGTTTAAGTCTACAGTTAGGGTTAGCTAACGATTAGGTTTAGCGTACAGGTGAGGGTATGGAAAAGTGTTAGGGTCAGTGTACGTTTCAGGGCTCTGGTTAGTGTTAGTGTACGGTTTAGGATTAGGGTATGGGTTAGGGTAATATGTAGGGTTGGCGTTAGGGTTAGGTTTACAGCTAGGGTTAGGGTTAGCGACCGGGTAAGGTTTAGGTTACAGGGGACGGTTCGAAAATGTTTTAGGGTCAAAATACATTTGCGGGAACGGGTTAGTGTTAGTGTACGGGTTAAGATTAGTGTACGTGTTAGGGTAAGGTGTAGGGTTGGAGTTAGATTTAGCTTTAGGGCTAAAGTTAGTGTTAGCGAAATGTAAGGTTTAGGGTACATGTGAGGGTACAGAAAAGTGTTACGGTCCGTGTACCTGTCAGGGCACGGATTAGTTTTAGGGTATGGGTTAGGATTACAGTACGGATTAGGGTAAGGTGTAGCATTGGGGTTAGGGTTAGGGTTAGGGTTAGCGAATAGGTAATATTTAGGTTACAGGAAAGCATACGGAAACGAGTTAGGGTCAAGCTTGGTGTTAGGACACAGGTTAGTGTTATTGTACGGAATAGGATTAGGGTACGGGTTAGGATTTTGTGTAGGGTTGTGGATGGTGTTAGGCTTAGACCTAGGGTTAGTGTGAGCGAACAGGTAAGGTTTACGGTACACAGGCGGGTACGGAAACGTGTTAGTGTCAAAGTACATGTGAGAGCATTGCTTAATTTTGGTGTAGGTGTTAAGATTTGTGTATGGGTTAGGGTAGGCTGTAAGGTTGTTGTTAGCGTTATGTTTAGGGAAAGGGCTAGGTTTAGCTAACGGTAAGATTTAGGGTACTGGAGAGGATACGGAAAAGTGTTAGGGTCAGGGTATGTGTGAGGGCATGGGTTAGTGTTAGCGTACTGGTAAGGAATAGGGTACGGGTTAGGGAAATGGTTAGGGTTGGTGTTATGGTTAGGGTTAGGTCCAGGGTTAGAGTTAGCGAACGGGTAAGGTTTACGGTACACGGGAGGGTACGGAAACGTGTTAGTGTCAAAGTACATGTGAGGGCATTGGTTACATTTTTTGTATGGGTTAAGTTTAGTGTACGGGTTAGGGTATGTGTAGGGTTGGTGTTAGCGTTATGTTCAGGGCTAGGGTTAGGGTTAGCGAACGGTACGATTTAGGGTACAGTAGAGGATACGGAAAAGTGTTAGGGTCAGGGTACGTGTTAGGACAAGGGTTAGTGTTAGTGTATGGGTTGGGATTAGGGTACGGGTTAGGGTAAGGGGCAGGGTTGGGGTTAGGGTTAGGGCTAGGGCTATGGCTAGGTTTAGGGTTAGCGAATGGGTAAAGTTAAGGGTACAGGTGAGGGTACGGAAAAGTGTTAGGATCAGGGTACGTGTCATGGCATGGCTTAGTAGTAGCATACTGGTTAGGATTAGGATACGGTTTGGGTAAGGTTTAGGGTTTGGGTTAGGGTTAGCTTTATAACTAGGGTTAGGGTTAACGAAATGCCAGGTTTAGGGTACAGGTGATGGTACAGAAAAGTGTTAGGGTTAGTGTACGTCTTAGGACACATGTCAGTGTTAGTGTATGGCTTAGGATTAGCATACTAGTTAGGATATGGTGTACGGTTGGGGTTTGGTCTAGGTTTAGGGCTAGGGTTAGGATTAGGGAACGGTAAGGTTTAGGGTACATGTGAGGTTACGGAAAAGTGTTACGGTCAGTGTACGTGTTAGGGCAGGGATTAGTGTGGGTTTACAGGTTAGGATTAGGGTACGGTTTAGGGTAATTGGTAGGGTTGGCGTTATGGTTAGTGTTAGGGTTAGGGTAAAGTTTTGTGAATGGGTAAGGTTTAGGTTACAGCTGAGCGTGCGGAAATGTTTTATTGTCAGAGTACGTGTGTGGTATTGGGTTAGTGTTAGTGTACGGGTTAAGATAAGGGTACGTGTTAGGGTAAGGAGTAGAGATGTAGTTAGGTTTAGGTTCGGTGTTAGGGTTATGGTTAACAAATGGTAAAGTTTAGGGTAGTGTATGTGTTAGGGTTAGGGGTAGGGCTAGGGTTATGGTAGGTGTTAGGGCACGAGTTTGTGTTAGTGTATGGGTTATGATTAGGTTATGCTTTAGGGTAAGGTGTAGGGTTGGGGTTAGGTTTAGGTTTAGGGCTAGTGTTAGGGTAAGCAAATAGGTAACATTAGAGTACAGGTGAGCGTATGGAAACGAGTTAGGGTCAGGGTTCGTGTTAGGGCACAGGTTAGTGTTAGTTTAAGGATTAGTATTAGGGTACATGTTAGGGTTAGGTGTAGGGTTGGGGTTGCGTTTAGGGTTAGGTTTAGACCTAGGGTTAGGGTTAGTGAATGATAAGTTTTAGGGTTTAGGTGTGGGTATGGAAAAGTGTTACAGTGAGGGTAAGTGTTAAGGCATGGATTAGTGTTAGTGTATGGGTTAGGATTAGGGTACCGGGTAGGCCAATGGGTAGGGTTGGCATTATGTGTAGTGATAGGTTTAGGTTTAGGGTTAGCGAATGAGTAAGGTTTAGGTTACAGGTGAGTGTATGGAAATATTTTAGTGTCAAAGTAAGTGTGGGGGAATGGGTTAGTGTTAGTGTACGCATTAAGAATAGTGTACATGTTAGAGTAAGGTGTAGGGTTGTAGTTAGATTTAGCTTCAGGGCTAGGGTTAGGGTTAGCGAACGGTAACATTTAGCGTACAGGAGAGAGTATGGTAGAGAGTTAGGAGTAGGTTACGTGTCAGGGCATGGATTAGTGTTTGTGTATGTGTTAAGATTAGGGTACGGGTTAGGGAAATGGGTAGGGTTGGTGTTATGGTTAGGGTTAGGGCTAGGGTTAGAGTTAGCGAACGGGTATGGTTTACGGTACACGGCAGGGTACGGAAACTTGTTAGTGTCAAAGTACATGTGAGGTCATGGGTTAATTTTTTTGTAAGGGTTAAGTTTAGTGTAGGGGTTAGGTTATGCTGTAGGGTTGCTGTTAGCGTTATGTTCAGGGCTAGGGTTAGGGTTAGCGAACTGTAAGATTTAGGGTACAGGAGAGGATTCGTAAAAGTGTTAGGGTCAGGGTACGTGTTAGGGCATGGGTTAGTGTTAGTGTATGGGTTGGGATTAGGTTACGGGTTAGGGTAAGTGGTAGAGTTGTGGTTAGGGTTAGCTTTATGGCTAGGGTTAGGTTTAGCGAAATGTCAGGTTTAGGGTACAGGTGATGTTTAAGAAAAGTGTTAGTGTTAGTGTATGTGCTAGGACACGTGTGAGTGTTAGTGTATGGCTTAGGATTAACATAGTGTTTAGCGTAAGGTGTACGGTTGGTGTTAGGTCTAGGTTTAGGGCTAGGGATAGGGTTAGCCAACGGTAAGGTTTAGGGTACATGTTAGGTTACGGAAAAGTGTTAGGCTCAGGGTACGTGTTAGGGCAGGGGTTAGTGTGGGTTTACAGGTTAGGATTAGGGTACGGTTTAGGGTAATTGGTAGGGTTGGCGTTATGGTTAGTGTTAGGGGTATGGTTAAGTTTAGTGAATGGGTAAGTTTTAGGTTACAGCTGAGCGTACGGAAATGTTTTATTGTCAAAGTACGTGTGCGGTATTGGGTTAGTGTTAACGTACGGGTTAAGATTAGTGTACGTGTTAGGGTAAGGAGTAGTGTTGTAATTACGTTTAGGTTTGGGGCTAGGTTTATGGTTAACAAATGGTAAAGTTTAGGGTTAGTCTTAGTGTTAGCGTTCGGGATAGAGGTAGTGTTAGGGTAGGTGTTAGGGCACGAGTTAGTGTTAGTGTTTGGGCTATGATTAGGGTATGGGTTAGGGTAAGGTGTAGGTTTGGGGTTAGGTTTAGTTTTTGGTCTAGCGTTAGGGTAAGCAAATAGGTAACATTAGAGTACAGGTGAGCGTATGGAAACGAGTTAGGGTCAGGGTTCCTGTTCGGGCACAAGTTAGTGTTAGTTTAAGGATTAGGATTAGGGTACATGTTAGGGTTAGGTGTAGGGTTGGGGTTGGGTTTAGGGTTAGGTTTAGACCTAGGTTTAGGGTTAGTGAATGTTACGGTTTATGGTTCAGGTGTGGGTATAGAAAAGTGTTAGGGTCAGGGTTAGTGTTAAGGCACGGATTAGTGTTAGTGTACGGGTTAGGATTAGGGTACGGGTTAGGCTAATGGTTAGGGTTGGCGTTATGTTTAGTGTTAGGGCTAGGGTTAAGGTTAGCGAACCAGTAAGGTTTAGGGTACAGGTGTGGGTACGGAAAACTTTTAGGGTCAGGGTATGTGTTAGGACACGTGTTAGTGTTAGTGTACGTGTCAGGATTAGCATACAGTTTAGGGTAAGGTGTGGGGTTGGCGTTAGGGTTAGGTTTAGAGCTAGGGTTAGGGTTAGCGACCGGGTATGGTTTAGGTTACAGGGGAGGGTTCGGAAATGTTTTAGGGTCAAAATACATTTGCGGGAATGGGATAGTGTTAGTGTACGGGTTAAGATTAGTGTACGTGTTAGGGTAAGGTGTAGGGTTGGAGTTAGATTTAGCTTTAGGGCTAGGGTTAGTGTTAGCGAAATGTAAGGTTTAGGGTACATGTGAGGGTACAGAAAAGTGTTACTCTCCGTGTACGTGTCAGTGCACGGATTAGTTTTAGGGTATGGGTTAGGATTACAGTACGGATTAGGGTAAGGTGTAGCATTGGGGTTAGTTTAGGGTTAGGGTTAGCGAATAGATAATATTTATGGTACAGTTAAGCATACGGAAACGAGTTAGGGTCAAGCTTGGTGTTAGGGCAAAGGTTAGTGTTATTGTACGAATAGGATTAGGGTACAGGTTAGGATTTTGTGTAGGGTTGTGGATAGTGTTAGGCTTAGACCTAGGGTTAGTGTGAGCGAACAGGTAAGGTTTACGGTACACAGGAGGGTACGGAAACGTGTTAGTGTCAAAGTACATGTAAGAGCATTGCTTAATTTTGGTGTAGGTGTTAAGATTTGTGTATGGGTTAGGGTAGGCTGTAAGGTTGTTGTTAGCGTTATGTTTAGTGAAAGGGCTAGGTTTACCGAACGGTAAGATTTAGGGTACTGGAGAGGATACGGAAAAGTGTTAGGGTCAGGGTACGTGTTAGGACATGGGTTAGTGTTAGTGTATGGGTTGGGATTAGGGTACGGGTTAGGGTAAGGGGTAGGGTTGGGGTTAGGGTTAGGGCTAGGGCTAGGGCTAGGGTTAGGGTTAGCGAATGGGTAAAGTTAAGGGTACAGGTGAAGGTACGGAAAAGTTTTAGTGTTAGGGTACGTGTCAGGGCATGGCTTAGTAGTAGTATAGTGGTTAGGATTAGGATACTGTTTGGGTAAGGTTTAGGGTTTGGGTTAGGGGTACCTTTATAATTAGGGTTAATGTTAAAGAAATGCAAGGTTTAGGGTACAGGTGATGGTACAGAAAAGTGTTAGGGTTAGTGTACGTCTTAGGACACGTGTCAGTGTTAGTGTATGGCTTAGGATTAGCATACTAGTTAGGGTAAGGTGTACGTTTGGGGTTTGGTCTAGGTTTAGGGCTAGGGTTAGGGTTAGCCAACGGTAAAGTTTAGGGTACATGTGAGGTTACGGAAAAGTGTGAGGTTCATGGTCGTGTTAGGGCAGGGGTTAGTGTGGGTTTACAGGTTAGGAATAGGGTACGGGTTAGAGTAATTGGTAGGGTTGGCGTTATGTTTAGTGTTAGGGGTAGGGTTAAGTTTAGTGAACGGGTAAGGTTTAGGTTACAGCTGAGCGTACGGAAATGTTTTATTGTCAAAGTACGTGTGCGGTATTGGGTTAGTGTTACTGTACGGGTTAAGATTAGTGTACGTGTTAGGGTAAGAATTAGGGTTGTAATTAGGTTTAGGTTTGGGGCTAGGGTTATGGTTAACAAAAGGTAAAGTTTAGTGATAGTGTTAGTGTTAGGGTTCGGTTTAGACGGAGGGTTAGGGTAGGTGTTAGGGCACGAGTTAGTGTTACTGTTTGGGTTATGATTAGGGTATGGGTTAGGGTAAGGTGTGGGTTTGGGGTTAGATTTAGGTTTAGGGCTAGTGTTAGTGTAAGCGAATAGGTAACATTAGAGTTCAGGTGAGCGTATGGAAACGAGTTAGGTCAGGGTTGGTTTTAGGGCACAAGTTAGTGTCAGTTTAAGGATTAGGATTAGGGTACATGTTAGGGTTAGGTGTAGGGTTGGGGTTGGGTTTAGGGTTAGGTTTAGACCTAGGGTTAGGGTTAGTGAATGATAAGTTTTAGGGTTTAGGTGTGGGTATGGAAAAGTGTTACGGTGAGGGTAAGTGTTAAGGCATGGATTAGTGTTAGTGTATGGGTTAGGATTAGGGTACGGGGTAGGCCATTGTGTAGGGTTGGCATTATGTGTAGTGTTTGGTTTAGGTTTAGGGTTAGCGAATGAGTAAGGTTTAGGTTACAGGTGAGTGTATGGAAATATTTTAGTGTCACAGTAAGTGTGGGGGAATGGGTTAGTGTTAGTGTATGCATTAAGAATTGTGTACATGTTAGAGTAAGGTGTAGGGTTGTAGTTAGATTTAGCTTCAGGGCTAGGGTTAGGGTTAGCGAATGGTAACATTTAGCGTACAGGAGAGAGTATGGTAGAGAGTTAGGAGTAGGGTACGTGTCAGGGCATGGATTAGTGTTTGTGTATGTGTTAGGATTAGGGTAAGGTTTAGGGAAATGGGTAGGGTTGGTGTTACGGTTAGGGTTAGGGCTAAGGTTAGAGTTAGCAAAGAGTTATGGTTTACGGTACACGGCAGTGTACGGAAACGTGTTAGTGTCAAAGTACATGTGAGGGCATGGGTTAATTTTTTTGTACGGGTTAAGTTTAGTGTAGGGGTTAGGGTGAGCTGTAGGGTTGGTGTTAGGGTTATGTTCAGGGCTAGGGTTAGGGTTAGCGAACGGTAAGATTTAGGGTACAGGAGAGTATTCGGAAAAGTGTTAGGGTCAGGATACGTGTTAGGGCATGGGTTAGTGTTAGTGTATGGGTTGGGATTAGGGTACGTGTTAGGGTAAGGTGTAGAGATGTAGTTAGGTTTAGGTTCGGTGTTAGGGTTATGGTTCACAAATGGTAAAGTTTAGGGTTAGTGTAAGTGTTAGGGTTAGGGGTAGGGTTAGGGTAGGTGTTAGGGCACGAGTTTGTGTTAGTGTATGGGTTATGATTAGGTTATGTGTTAGGGTAAGGTGTAGGGTTGGGGTTAGGTTTAGGTTTAGGGCTAGTGTTAGGGTAAGCGAATAGGTAACATTAGAGTACAGGTGAGCGTACGGAAATGAGTTAGGGTCAGGGTTCGTGTTAGGGCACAGGTTAGTGTTAGTTTAAGGATTAGGATTAGGGTACATGTTAGGGTTAGGTGTAGGGTTGGGGTTGAGTTTAGGGTTAGGTTTAAACCTAGGGTTAGGGTTAGTGAATGATAAGGTTTAGGGTTTAGGTGTGGGTATGGAAAAGCGTTAGGGTCAGGGTAAGTGTTAACGCACGGATTAGTGTTAGTGTACGGGTTAGGATTAGGGTACTAGGTAGCCCAATGGGTAGCGTTGGCATTATGTGCAGTGTTATGGCTAGGTTTACGGTTAGCGAATGAATAAGGTTTAGGTTACAGGTGAGTGTATGGAAATATTTTAGTGTCAAAGTAAGTGTGAGGGAATGGGTTAGTGTTAGTGTACGCATTAAGAATAGTGTACATGTTAGAGTAAGGTGTAGGGTTGTAGTTAGATTTAGCTTCAGGGCTAGGGTTAGGGTTAGCGAACGGTAACATTTAGCGTACAGGAGAGAGTATGGTAGAGAGTTAGGAGTAGGTTACGTGTCAGGGCATGGATTAGTGTTTGTGTATGTGTTAAGATTAGGGTACGGGTTAGGGAAATGGGTAGGGTTGGTGTTATGGTTAGGGTTAGGGCTAGGGTTAGAGTTAGCGAACGGGTATGGTTTACGGTACACGGCAGGGTACGGAAACTTGTTAGTGTCAAAGTACATGTGAGGTCATGGGTTAATTTTTTTGTAAGGGTTAAGTTTAGTGTAGGGGTTAGGTTATGCTGTAGGGTTGCTGTTAGCGTTATGTTCAGGGCTAGGGTTAGGGTTAGCGAACTGTAAGATTTAGGGTACAGGAGAGGATTCGTAAAAGTGTTAGGGTCAGGGTACGTGTTAGGGCATGGGTTAGTGTTAGTGTATGGGTTGGGATTAGGTTACGGGTTAGGGTAAGTGGTAGAGTTGTGGTTAGGGTTAGCTTTATGGCTAGGGTTAGGTTTAGCGAAATGTCAGGTTTAGGGTACAGGTGATGTTTAAGAAAAGTGTTAGTGTTAGTGTATGTGCTAGGACACGTGTGAGTGTTAGTGTATGGCTTAGGATTAACATAGTGTTTAGCGTAAGGTGTACGGTTGGTGTTAGGTCTAGGTTTAGGGCTAGGGATAGGGTTAGCCAACGGTAAGGTTTAGGGTACATGTTAGGTTACGGAAAAGTGTTAGGCTCAGGGTAAGTGTTAGGGCAGGGGTTAGTGTGGGTTTACAGGTTAGGATTAGGGTACGGTTTAGGGTAATTGGTAGGGTTGGCGTTATGGTTAGTGTTAGGGGTATGGTTAAGTTTAGTGAATGGGTAAGTTTTAGGTTACAGCTGAGCGTACGGAAATGTTTTATTGTCAAAGTACGTGTGCGGTATTGGGTTAGTGTTAACGTACGGGTTAAGATTAGTGTACGTGTTAGGGTAAGGAGTAGTGTTGTAATTACGTTTAGGTTTGGGGCTAGGTTTATGGTTAACAAATGGTAAAGTTTAGGGTTAGTCTTAGTGTTAGCGTTCGGGATAGAGGTAGTGTTAGGGTAGGTGTTAGGGCACGAGTTAGTGTTAGTGTTTGGGCTATGATTAGGGTATGGGTTAGGGTAAGGTGTAGGTTTGGGGTTAGGTTTAGTTTTAGGTCTAGCGTTAGGGTAAGCAAATAGGTAACATTAGAGTACAGGTGAGCGTATGGAAACGAGTTAGGGTCAGGGTTCCTGTTCGGGCACAAGTTAGTGTTAGTTTAAGGATTAGGATTAGGGTACATGTTAGGGTTAGGTGTAGGGTTGGGGTTGGGTTTAGGGTTAGGTTTAGACCTAGGGTTAGGGTTAGTGAATGTTACGGTTTATGGTTCAGGTGTGGGTATAGAAAAGTGTTAGGGTCAGGGTTAGTGTTAAGGCACGGATTAGTGTTAGTGTACGGGTTAGGATTAGGGTACGGGTTAGGCTAATGGTTAGGGTTGGCGTTATGTTTAGTGTTAGGGGTAGGGTTAAGGTTAGCGAACCAGTAAGGTTTAGGGTACAGGTGTGGGTACGGAAAACTTTTAGGGTCAGGGTATGTGTTAGGACACGTGTTAGTGTTAGTGTACGTGTCAGGATTAGCATACAGTTTAGGGTAAGGTGTGGGGTTGGCGTTAGGGTTAGGTTTAGAGCTAGGGTTAGGGTTAGCGACTGGGTAAGGTTTAGGTTACAGGGGAGGGCTCGGAAATGTTTTAGGGTCAAAATACATTTGCGGGAATGGGATAGTGTTAGTGTACGGGTTAAGATTAGTGTACGTGTTAGGGTAAGGTGTAGGGTTGGAGTTAGATTTAGCTTTAGGGCTAGGGTTAGTGTTAGCGAAATGTAAGGTTTAGGGTACATGTGAGGGTACAGAAAAGTGTTACTCTCCGTGTACGTGTCAGGGCACGGATTAGTTTTAGGGTATGGGTTAGGATTACAGTACGGATTAGGGTAAGGTGTAGCATTGGGGTTAGTTTAGGGTTAGGGTTAGCGAATAGATAATATTTATGGTACAGTTAAGCATACGGAAACGAGTTAGGGTCAAGCTTGGTGTTAGGGCAAAGGTTAGTGTTATTGTACGAATAGGATTAGGGTACAGGTTAGGATTTTGTGTAGGGTTGTGGATAGTGTTAGGCTTAGACCTAGGGTTAGTGTGAGCGAACAGGTAAGGTTTACGGTACACAGGAGGGTACGGAAACGTGTTAGTGTCAAAGTACATGTAAGAGCATTGCTTAATTTTGGTGTAGGTGTTAAGATTTGTGTATGGGTTAGGGTAGGCTGTAAGGTTGTTGTTAGCGTTATGTTTAGTGAAAGGGCTAGGTTTACCGAACGGTAAGATTTAGGGTACTGGAGAGGATACGGAAAAGTGTTAGGGTCAGGGTACGTGTTAGGACATGGGTTAGTGTTAGTGTATGGGTTGGGATTAGGGTACGGGTTAGGGTAAGGGGTAGGGTTGGGGTTAGGGTTAGGGCTAGGGCTAGGGCTAGGGTTAGGGTTAGCGAATGGGTAAAGTTAAGGGTACAGGTGAAGGTACGGAAAAGTTTTAGTGTTAGGGTACGTGTCAGGGCATGGCTTAGTAGTAGTATAGTGGTTAGGATTAGGATACTGTTTGGGTAAGGTTTAGGGTTTGGGTTAGGGTTACCTTTATAATTAGGGTTAATGTTAAAGAAATGCAAGGTTTAGGGTACAGGTGATGGTACAGAAAAGTGTTAGGGTTAGTGTACGTCTTAGGACACGTGTCAGTGTTAGTGTATGGCTTAGGATTAGCATACTAGTTAGGGTAAGGTGTACGTTTGGGGTTTGGTCTAGGTTTAGGGCTAGGGTTAGGGTTAGCCAACGGTAAAGTTTAGGGTACATGTGAGGTTACGGAAAAGTGTGAGGTTCATGGTCGTGTTAGGGCAGGGGTTAGTGTGGGTTTACAGGTTAGGATTAGGGTACGGGTTAGGGTAATTGGTAGGGTTGGCGTTATGTTTAGTGTTAGGGGTAGGGTTAAGTTTAGTGAACGGGTAAGGTTTAGGTTACAGCTGAGCGTACGGAAATGTTTTATTGTCAAAGTACGTGTGCGGTATTGGGTTAGTGTTACTGTACGGGTTAAGATTAGTGTACGTGTTAGGGTAAGGATTAGGGTTGTAATTAGGTTTAGGTTTGGGGCTAGGGTTATGGTTAACAAAAGGTAAAGTTTAGTGATAGTGTTAGTGTTAGGGTTCGGTTTAGACGGAGGGTTAGGGTAGGTGTTAGGGCACGAGTTAGTGTTACTGTTTGGGTTATGATTAGGGTATGGGTTAGGGTAAGGTGTGGGTTTGGGGTTAGATTTAGGTTTAGGGCTAGTGTTAGTGTAAGCGAATAGGTAACATTAGAGTTCAGGTGAGCGTATGGAAACGAGTTAGGTCAGGGTTGGTTTTAGGGCACAAGTTAGTGTCAGTTTAAGGATTAGGATTAGGGTACATGTTAGGGTTAGGTGTAGGGTTGGGGTTGGGTTTAGGGTTAGGTTTAGACCTAGGGTTAGGGTTAGTGAATGATAAGTTTTAGGGTTTAGGTGTGGGTATGGAAAAGTGTTACGGTGAGGGTAAGTGTTAAGGCATGGATTAGTGTTAGTGTATGGGTTAGGATTAGGGTACGGGGTAGGCCATTGTGTAGGGTTGGCATTATGTGTAGTGTTTGGTTTAGGTTTAGGGTTAGCGAATGAGTAAGGTTTAGGTTACAGGTGAGTGTATGGAAATATTTTAGTGTCACAGTAAGTGTGGGGGAATGGGTTAGTGTTAGTGTATGCATTAAGAATTGTGTACATGTTAGAGTAAGGTGTAGGGTTGTAGTTAGATTTAGCTTCAGGGCTAGGGTTAGGGTTAGCGAATGGTAACATTTAGCGTACAGGAGAGAGTATGGTAGAGAGTTAGGAGTAGGGTACGTGTCAGGGCATGGATTAGTGTTTGTGTATGTGTTAGGATTAGGGTAAGGTTTAGGGAAATGGGTAGGGTTGGTGTTACGGTTAGGGTTAGGGCTAAGGTTAGAGTTAGCAAAGAGTTATGGTTTACGGTACACGGCATTGTACGGAAACGTGTTAGTGTCAAAGTACATGTGAGGGCATGGGTTAATTTTTTTGTACGGGTTAAGTTTAGTGTAGGGGTTAGGGTGAGCTGTAGGGTTGGTGTTAGGGTTATGTTCAGGGCTAGGGTTAGGGTTAGCGAACGGTAAGATTTAGGGTACAGGAGAGTATTCGGAAAAGTGTTAGGGTCAGGATACGTGTTAGGGCATGGGTTAGTGTTAGTGTATGGGTTGGGATTAGGGTACGTGTTAGGGTAAGGTGTAGAGATGTAGTTAGGTTTAGGTTCGGTGTTAGGGTTATGGTTCACAAATGGTAAAGTTTAGGGTTAGTGTAAGTGTTAGGGTTAGGGGTAGGGTTAGGGTAGGTGTTAGGGCACGAGTTTGTGTTAGTGTATGGGTTATGATTAGGTTATGTGTTAGGGTAAGGTGTAGGGTTGGGGTTAGGTTTAGGTTTAGGGCTAGTGTTAGGGTAAGCGAATAGGTAACATTAGAGTACAGGTGAGCGTATGGAAATGAGTTAGGGTCAGGGTTCGTGTTAGGGCACAGGTTAGTGTTAGTTTAAGGATTAGGATTAGGGTACATGTTAGGGTTAGGTGTAGGGTTGGGGTTGAGTTTAGGGTTAGGTTTAAACCTAGGGTTAGGGTTAGTGAATGATAAGGTTTAGGGTTTAGGTGTGGGTATGGAAAAGCGTTAGGGTCAGGGTAAGTTTTAAGGCATGGATTAGTGTTAGTATATGGGTTAGGATTAGGGTACGGGGTAGGCCAATGTGTAGGGTTGGCATTATGTGTTGTGTAAGGGTTAGGTTTAGGGTTAGCGAATGAGTAAGGTTTAGGTTACAGGTGAGTGTATGGAAATATTTTAGTGTGAAAGTAAGTGAGGCGGAATGGGTTAGTGTTAGTGTACGCATTAAGAATAGTGTACATGTTAGAGTAAGGTGTAGGGTTGTAGTTAGATTTAGCTTCAGGGCTAGGGTTAGGGTTAGTGAATGGTAATATTTAGCGTACAGGAGAGAGTATGGTAGAGAGTTAGGAGTAGGGTACGTGTCAGGGCATGGATTAGTGTTTGTGTAAGTGTTAGGATTAGGGTACGGGTTAGGGAAATGGGTAGGGTTGGTGTTATGGTTAGGGTTAGGGCTAAGGTTAGAGTTACAAACAGGTATGGTTTACGGTACACGGCAGGGTACGGAAACGTGTTAGTGTCAAAGTACATGTGAGGGCATGGGTTAAGTTTTTTGTAAGGGTTAAGTTTAGTGTAGGGGTTTGGGTATGCTCTAGGGTTGGTGTTAGCGTTATGTTCAGGGCTAGGGTTAGGGTAAGCGAACGGTAAGATTTAGGGTACAGGAGAGGATTCGGAAAAGTGTTAGGGTCAGGGTACATGTTAGGGCATGGGTTAGTGTTAGTGTATGTGTTGGGATTAGCATAGTGTTTAGCGTAAGGTGTACGGTTGGGGTTAGTTCTAGGTTTAGGTCTAGGGTTAGGGTTAGTGAACGGTAAGGTTTAGGGTACATGTGAGGTTACGGAAAAGTGTTAGGGTCAGGGTACGTGTTAGGGCATGGGTTAGTGTTAGTGTATGGGTTGGGACTAGGGAACGGGTTAGGGTAAGGGGTAGGGTTGTGGTTTGGGTTAGCTTTATGGCTAGGGTTAGGGTTAGCGAAATGTCAGGTTTAGGGTACAGGTGATGATTAAGAAAAGTGTTAGTGTTAGTGTATGTGCTAGGACACGTGTCAGTGTTAGTGCATGGTTTAGGATTAGCATAGTGTTTAGCGTAATGTGTACGGTTGGGGTTAGGTCTAGGTTTAGGGCTAGGGTTAGGGTTAGCGCACGGAAAGATTTAGGGTACATGTGAGGTTACGGAAAAGTGTTAGGGTCAGGGTACGTGTTACGGCAGGGGTTAGTGTGGGTTTACAGGTTAGGATTAGGGTACGGTTTAGGGTAATTGGTAGGGTTGGCGTTACGGTTAGTGTTAGGGGTAGGGTAAGGTTTAGTGAATGGGTAAGGTTTAGGTTACAGCTGAGCGTGCGGAAATGTTTTATTGTCAGAGTACGTGTGTGGTATTGGGTTAGTGTTAGTGTACAGGTTAAGATTAGGGTACGTGTTAGGGTAAGGAGTAGAGATGTTGTTAGGCTTAGGTTCGGTGTTAGGGTTATGGTTAACAAATGGTAAAGTTTAGGGTTAGTGTAAGTGTTAGGGTTAGGGTTTGGGGTAGGGTTAGGGTAGGTGTTAGGGCACGAGTTTGTGTTAGTGTATGGGTTATGATTAGGTTATGTGTTAGGGTAAGGTGTAGGGTTGGGGTTAGGTTTAGGTTTAGGGCTAGTGTTAGGGTAAGCGAATAGGTAAGATTAGAGTACAGGTGAGCGTATGGAAACGAGTTAGGGTCAGGGTTCGTGTTAGGGCACAGGTTAGTGTTAGTTTAAGGATTAGGATTAGGGTACATGTTAGGGTTAGGTGTAGGGTTGGGGTTGGGTTTAGGGTTAGGTTTAGACCTAGGGTTAGGGTTAGTGAATGATAAGCTTTAGGGTTTAGGTGTGGGTATGGAAAAGCGTTAGGGTCAGGGTAAGTGTTAACGCACGGATTAGTGTTAGTGTACGGGTTAGGATTAGGGTACGAGGTAGCCCAATGGGTAGGTTTGGCATTATGTGCAGTGTTATGGCTAGGTTTAGGGTTAGCGAATGAATAACGTTTAGGTTACAGGTGAGTGTACGGAAATGTTTTAGTGTCAAAGTAAGTGTGCGGGAATGGGTTAGTGTTAGTGTACGCATTAAGATTAGTTTACATGTTAGGGTAAGGTGTAGGGTTGTAGTTAGATTTAGCTTTAAGGGTAGGGTTAGGGTTAGCGAAAGGTAAGATTTTGGGTACAGGAGAGAGTAGGGTAAAGAGTTAGGGACAGGGTACGTGTCATGGCATGTATTAGTGTTTGTGTATGGGTAAGGATTAGGGTACGGGTTAGGGAAATGGGTAGGGTTGGTGTTATGGTTAGGGTTAGGGCTAGGGTTAGAGTTAGCCAACGGGTATGGTTTACGGTACACGGCAGGGTACGGAAACGTGTTAGTGTCAAAGTACATGTGAGGGCATGGGTTAATTATTTTGTACGGGTTAAGTTTAGTGTAGGCGTTAGGGTATGCTGTAGGGTTGGTGTTAGCGTTATGTTCAGGGCTAGGGTTAGGGTTAGCGAACGGTAAGATTTAGGGTAGAGGAGAGGTTACGGAAAAGTGTTAGGGTCAGGGTACATGTTAGGGCATGGGTTAGTGTTAGTGTATGGGTTGGGATTAGGGTACGGGTTAGGGTAAGGGGTAGGGTTGGGGTTAGGGTTAGCTTTATGGCTAGGGTTAGGGTTAGCGAAATGTCAGGTTTAGGGTACAGGTGATGATACAGAAAAGTGTTAGTGTTAGTGTATGTGCTAGGACACGTGTCAGTCTTCGTGTATGTCTTAGGATTAGCATACTGGTTAGGGTAAGGTGTACCGTTGGGGTTTGGTCTAGGTTTAGGGCTAGGGTTAGGGTTAGCGAACGGTAAGGTTTAGGGTACATGTGAGGTTACGGAAAAGTGTTAGGGTCAGGGTCGTGTTAGGGCAGGGCTTAGTGTGGGTTTACAGGTTAGGATTAGGGTACGGGTTAGGGTAATTTGTAGGGTTGGCGTTATGTTTAGTGTTAGGGGTAGCGTTAAGTTTAGTGAACGGGTAAGGTTTAGGTTACAGCTGAGCGTACGGAAATGTTTTATTGTCAAAGTACGTGTGCGGTATTGGGTTAGTGTTACTGTACGGGTTAAGATTAGTGTACGTGTTAGGGTAAGGAGTAGTGTTGTAATTAGGTTTACGTTTGGGGCTAGGGTTATGGTTAACAAAAGGTAAAGTTTAGTGATAGTGTTAGTGTTAGTGTTAGGGTTCGGGTTAGACGGAGGGTTAGGGTAGGTGTTAGGGCACGAGTTAGTGTTAGTGTTTGGGTTATGATTAGGGTATGGGTTAGGGTAAGGTGTAGGTTTGGGGTTAGGTTTAGGTTTAGGGCTAGTGTTAGGGTAAGCGAATAGGTAACATTAGAGTTCAGGTGAGCGTATGGAAACGAGTTAGGTCAGGGATGGTTTTAGGGCACAGGTTAGTGTTAGTTTAAGGATTAGGATTAGGGTACATGTTAGAGTTAGGTGTAGGGTTGGGGTTGGGTTTAGGGTTAGGTTTAGTCCTAGGGGTAGGGTTAGTGAATGATAAGTTTTAGGGTTTAGGTGTGGGTATGGAAAAGTGTTACGGTGAGGGTAAGTGTTAAGGCATGGATTACTGTTAGTGTATGGGTTAGGATTAGGGTACGGGGTAGGCCAATGGGTAGGGTTGGCATTATGTGTAGTGTTAGGGTTAGGTTTAGGGTTAGCGAATGAGTAAGGTTTAGGTTACAGGTGAGTGTATGGAAATATTTTAGTGTGAAAGTAAGTGTGGTGGAATGGGTTAGTGTTAGTGTACGCATTAAGAATAGTGTACATGTTAGAGTAAGGTGTAGGGTTGTAGTCAGATTTAGCTTCAGGGCTAGGGTTAGGGTTAGCGAATGGTAACATTTAGCGTACAGGAGAGAGTATGGTAGAGAGTTAGGAGTAGGGTACGTGTCAGGGCATGGATTAGTGTTTGTGTATGTGTTAGGATTAGGGTACGGGTTAGGGAAATGCGTAGGGTTGGTGTTATGGTTAGGGTTAGGGCTAAGGTTAGAGTTAGCAAACAGGTATGGTTTATGGTACTCGGCAGGGTACAGAAACGTGTTAGTGTCAAAGTACATGTGAGGGCATGGGTTAACTTTTTTGTACGGGTTTAGTGTAGGTGTTAGGGTATGCTGTAGGGTTGGTGTTAGCGTTATGTTCAGGGCTAGGGTTAGGGTTAGCGAACGGTAAGATTTAGGGTAGAGGAGAGGATACGGAAAAGTGTTAGGGTCAGGGTACATGTTAGGGCATGGGTTAGTGTTAGTGTATGGGTTGGGATTAGGGTACGGGTTAGGGTAAGGGTTAGGGTTGGAGTTAGGGTTAGCTTTATGGCTAGGGTTAGGGTTAGCGAAATGTCAGGTTTAGGGTACAGGTGATGATACAGAAAAGTGTTAGTGTTAGTGTATGTGCTAGGACACGTGTCAGTCTTCGTGTATGTCTTAGGATTAGCATACTGGTTAGGGTAAGGTGTACCGTTGGGGTTTGGTCTAGGTTTAGGGCTAGGGTTAGGGTTAGCGAACGGTAAGGTTTAGGGTACATGTGAGGTTACGGAAAAGTGTTAGGGTCAGGGTCGTGTTAGGGCAGGGCTTAGTGTGGGTTTACAGGTTAGGATTAGGGTACGGGTTAGGGTAATTGGTAGGGTTGGCGTTATGTTTAGTGTTAGGGGTAGGGTTAAGTTTAGTGAACGGGTAAGGTTTAGGTTACAGCTGAGCGTACGGAAATGTTTTATTGTCAAAGTACGTGTGCGGTATTGGGTTAGTGTTACTGTACGGGTTAAGATTAGTGTACGTGTTAAGGTAAGGAGTAGGGTTGTAATTAGGTTTAGGTTTGGGGCTAGGGTTATGGTTAACAAAAGGTAAAGTTTAGTGATAGTGTTAGTGTTAGGGTTCGGGTTAGACGGAGGGTTAGGGTAGGTGTTAGGGCACGACTTAGTGTTAGTGTTTGGGTTATGATTAGTGTATGGGTTAGGGTAAGGTGTAGGTTTGGGGTTAGGTTTAGGTTTAGGGCTAGAGTTAGGGTAAGCGAATAGGTAACATTAGATTTCAGGTGAGCGTATGGAAACGAGTTAGGTCAGGGATGGTTTTAGGGCACAGGTTAGTGTTAGTTTAAGGATTAGGATTAGGTTACATGTTAGGGTTAGGTGTAGGGTTGGGGTTGGGTTTAGGGTTAGGTTTAGTCCTAGGGGTAGGGTTAGTGAATGATAAGTTTTAGGGTTTACGTGTGGGTATGGAAAAGTGTTACGGTGAGGGTAAGTGTTAAGGCATGGATTACTGTTAGTGTATGGGTTAGGATTAGGGTACGGGGTAGGCCAATGGGTAGGGTTGGCATTATGTGTAGTGTTAGGGTTAGGTTTAGGGTTAGCGAATGAGTAAGGTTTAGGTTACAGGTGAGTGTATGGAAATATTTTAGTGTGAAAGTAAGTGTGGGGGAATGGGTTAGTGTTAGTGTACGCATTAAGAATAGTGTACATGTTAGAGTAAGGTGTAGGGTTGTAGTCAGATTTAGCTTCAGGGCTAGGGTTAGGGTTAGCGAATGGTAACATTTAGCGTACAGGAGAGAGTATGGTAGAGAGTGAGGAGTAGGGTACGTGTCAGGGCATGGATTAGTGTTTGTGTATGTGTTAGGATTAGGGTACGGGTTAGGGAAATGGGTAGGGTTGGTGTTATGGTTAGGGTTAGGGCTAAGGTTAGAGTTAGCAAACAGGTATGGTTTACGGTACTCGGCAGGGTACGGAAACGTTTTAGTGTCAAAGTACATGTGAGGGCATGGGTTAATTTTTTTGTAAGGGTTAAGTTTAGTGTAGGGGTTAGGGTATGCTGTAGGGTTGATGTTAGCGTTATGTTCAGGGCTAGGGTTAGGGTTAGCGAATGGTAAGATTTAGGGTACAGGAGAGGATTCGGAAAAGTGTTAGGGTCAGGGTACGTGTTAGGGCATGGGTTAGTGTTAGTGTATGGGTTGGGATTAGCATAGTGTTTAGCGTAAGGTATACGGTTGGGGTTAGTTCTAGGTTTAGGTCTAGGGTTAGGGTTAGCGAACGGTAAGGTTTAGGGTACATGTGAGGTTACGGAAAAGTGTTAGGGTCAGGGTACGTGTTAGCGCATGGGTTACTGTTAGTGTATGGGTTGGGATTAGGGTACGGGTTAGGGTAAGGGGTAGGGTTCGGGTTAGGGTTAGCTTTATGGCTAGGGTTAGGGTTAGCGAAATGTCAGGTTTAGGGTACAGGTGATGATTAAGAAAAGTGTTAGTGTTAGTGTATGTGCTAGGACACGTGTCAGTGTTAGTGTATGGCTTAGGATTAGCATAGTGTTTAGCGTAAGGTGTACGGTTGGGGTTAGGTCTAGGTTTAGGGCTAGGGTTAGGGTTAGCGAATGGTAAGGTTTAGGGTACATGTGAGGTTACGGAAAAGTGTTAGGGTCAGTTTACGTGTTAGGGCAGGGGATAGTGTGGGTTTACAGGTTAGGATTAGGGTACGGGTTTGGATAATTGGTAGGGTTGGCGTTATGGTTAGTCTTAGGGGTAGGGTAAGGTTTAGTGAATGGGTAAGGTTTAGGAGACAGCTGAGCGTGCGGAAATATTTTATTGTCAGAGTACGTGTGTGGTATTGGGTTAGTGTCAGTGTACAGGTTAAGATTAGGGTACGTGTTAGGGTAAGGAGTAGAGATGTAGTTAGGTTTAGGTTCGGTGTTAGGCTTATGGTTAACAAATGGTAAAGTTTAGGGTTATTGTAAGTGTTAGGGTTAGGGTTAGGGGTAGGGTTAGGGTAGGTGTTTGGGCACGAGTTTGTGTTAGTGTATGGGTTATGATTAGGTTATGTGTTAGGGTAAGGTGTAGGGTTGGGGTTAGGTTTAGGTTTAGGGCTAGTGTTAGGGTAAGCGAATAGGTAACATTAGAGTACAGGTGAGCGTATGGAAACGAGTTAGGGTCAGGGTTCGTGTTAGGGCACAGGTTAGTGTTAGTTTAAGGATTAGGATTAGGGTACATGTTAGGGTTAGGTGTAGGGTTGGGGTTGGGTTTAGGGTTAGGTTTGACCTAGGGATAGGGTTAGTGAATGGTAAGGTTTAGGGTTCGGGTGTGGGTATAGAAAAGTGTTAGGGTCAGGGTTAGTGTTAAGGCAAGGATTAGTGTTAGTGTATGGGTTAGGATTAGGGTACGGGGTAGGCCAATGTGTAGGGTTGGCATTATGTGTAGTGTAAGGGTTAGGTTTAGGGTTAGCGAATGAGTAAGGTTTTGGTTACAGGTGAGTGTATGGAAATATTTTAGTGTGAAAGTAAGTGAGGGGGAATGGGTTAGTGTTAGTGTACGCATTAAGAATAGTGTACATGTTAGAGTAAGGTGTAGGGTTGTAGTTAGATTTAGCTTCAGGGCTAGGGTTAGGGTTAGTGAATGGTAATATTTAGCATACAGGAGAGAGTATGGTAGAGAGTTAGGAGTAGGGTACGTGTCAGGGAATGGATTAGTGTTTGTGTAAGTGTTAGGATTAGGGTACGGGTTACGGAAATGGGTAGGGTTGGTGTTATGGTTAGGGTTAGGGCTAAGGTTAGAGTTAGCAAACAGGTATGGTTTACGGTACACGGCAGGGTACGGAAACGTGTTAGTGTCAAAGTACATGTGAGGGCATGGGTTAATTTTTTTGTAAGGGTTAAGTTTAGTGTAGGGGTTAGGGTATGCTGTAGGGTTGGTGTTAGCGTTATGTTCAGGGCTAGGGTTAGGGTAAGCGAACGGTAAGATTTAGGGTACAGGAGAGGATTCGGAAAAGTGTTAGGGTCAGGGTACGTGTTAGGGCATGGGTTAGTGTTAGTGTATGGGTTGGGATTAGCATAGTGTTTAGCGTAAGGTGTACGGTTGGGGTTAGTTCTAGGTTTAGGTCTAGGGTTAGGGTTAGCGAACGGTAAGGTTTAGGGTACATGTGAGGTTACGGAAAAGTGTTAGGGTCAGGGTACGTGTTAGGGCATGGGTTAGTGTTAGTGTATGGGTTGGGATTAGGGAACGGGTTAGGGTAAGGGGTAGGGTTGTGGTTAGGGTTAGCTTTATGGCTAGGGTTAGGGTTAGCGAAATGTCAGATTTAGGGTACAGGTGATGATTAAGAAAAGTGTTAGTGTTAGTGTATGTGCTAGGACACGTGTCAGTGTTAGTGCATGGCTTAGGATTAGCATAGTGTTTAGCGTAATGTGTACGGTTGGGGTTAGGTCTAGGTTTAGGGCTAGGGTTAGGGTTAGCGAATGGTAAGATTTAGGGTACATGTGAGGTTATGGAAAAGTGTTAGGGTCAGGGTACGTGTTAGGGCAGGGGTTAGTGTGGGTTCACAGGTTAGGATTAGGGTACGGGTTAGGGTAATTGGTAGGGTTGGCGTTATGGTTAGTGTTAGGGGTAGGGTAAAGTTTAGTGAATGGGTAAGGTTTAGGTTACAGCTGAGCGTGCGGAAATGTTTTATTGTCAGAGTACGTGTGTGGTATTGGGTTAGTGTTAGTGTACAGGTTAAGATTAGGGTACGTGTTAGGGTAAGGAGTAGAGATGTTGTTAGGTTTAGGTTCGGTGTTAGGGTTATGGTTAACAAATGGTAAAGTTTAGGGTTAGTGTAAGTGTTAGGGTTAGGGTTAGGGGTAGGGTTAGGGTAGGTGTTAGGGCACGAGTTTGTGTTAGTGTATGGGTTATGATTAGGTTATGTGTTAGGGTAAGGTGTAGGGTTGGGGTTAGGTTTAGGTTTAGGGCTAGTGTTAGGGTAAGCGAATAGGTAACATTAGAGTACAGGTGTGTGTATGGAAACGAGTTAGGGTCAGGGTTCGTGTTAGGGCACAGGTTAGTGTTAGTTTAAGGATTAGGATTAGGGTACATGTTAGGGTTAGGTGTAGGGTTGGGGTTGGGTTTTGGGGTTAGCTTTAGACCTAGGGTTAGGGTTATTGAATGATAAGCTTTAGGGTTTAGGTGTGGGTATGGAAAAGCGTTAGGTTCAGGGGAAGTGTTAACGCACGGATTAGTGTTAGTGTACGGGTTAGGATTAGGGTACGAGGTAGCCCAATGGGTGGGTTTGGCATTATGTGCAGTGTTATGGCTAGGTTTAGGGTTAGCTAATGAATAAGGTTTAGGTTACAGGTGAGTGTACGGAAATGTTTTAGTGTCAAAGTAAGTGTGCGGGAATGGGTTAGTGTTAGTGTACGCATTAAGATTAGTTTACATGTTAGGGTAAGGTGTAGGGTTGTAGTTAGATTTAGCTTTAAGGGTAGGGTTAGGGTTAGCGAAAGGTAAGATTTTGGGTACAGGAGAGAGTAGGGTAAAGAGTTAGGGACTGGGTACGTGTTATGGCATGGATTAGTGTTTGTGTATGGGTAAGGATTAGGGTACGGGTTAGGGAAATGGGTAGGGTTGGTGTTATGGTTAGGGTTAGGGCTAGGGTTAGAGTTAGCCAACGGGTATGGTTTACGGTACACGGCAGGGTACGGAAACGTGTTTGTGTCAAAGTACATGTGAGGGCATGGGTTAATTTTTTTGTACGGGTTAAGTTTAGTGTAGGGGTTAGGGTATGCTGTAGGGTTGGTGTTAGCGTTATGTTCAGGGCTAGGGTTAGGGTTAGCGAACGGTAAGATTTAGGGTAGAGGAGAGGATACGGAAAAGTGTTAGGGTCAGGGTACATGTTAGGGCATGGGTTAGTGTTAGTGTATGGGTTGGGATTAGGGTACGGGTTAGGGTATGGGGTAGGGTTGGGGTTAGGGTTAGCTTTATGGCTAGGGTTAGGGTTAGCGAAATGTCAGGTTTAGGGTACAGGTGATGATACAGAAAAGTGTTAGTGTTAGTGTATGTGCTAGGACACGTGTCAGGCTTCGTGTATGTCTTAGGATTAGCATACTGGTTAGGGTAAGGTGTACGGTTGGTGTTTGGTCTAGGTTTAGGGCTAGGGTTAGGGTTAGCGAACGGTAAGGTTTAGGGTACATGTGAGTTTGCGGAAAAGTGTTAGGGTCAGGTTACGTGTTAGGGCATGGTTTAGTGTTAGTGTATGGGTTGGGATTAGGGTACGGGTTAGGGTAAGGGGTAGGGTTGTAGTTAGGGCTAGCTTTATGGCTAGGATTAGGGTTAGCGAAATGTCATGTTTAGGGTATAGGTGATGATGAAGAAAAGTGTTAGTGTTAGTGTATGTGCTAGGACACCTGTCAGTGTTAGTGTATGGCTTAGGATTAGCATAGTGTTTAGCTTAAGGTGTACGGTTTGGGTTAGGTCTAGGTTTATTTCTAGGGTTATGGTTAGCGAATGGTAAGGTTTAGGGTACATGTGAGGTTACGGAAAAGTGTTAGGGTCAGGGTACATGTTAGGGCAGGGGTTAGTTTGGGTTTACAGGTTAGGATTAGGGTACGGGTTAGGGTAATTGGTAGGGTTGGCGTTATGGTTAGTGTTAGGGGTAGGGTAAGGTTTAGTGAATGGGTAAGGTTTAGGTTACAGCTGAGCGTGCGGAAATGTTTTATTGTCAGAGTACGTGTGTGGTATTGGGTTAGTGTTAGTGTACAGGTTAAGATTAGGGTACGTGTTAGGGTAAGGAGTAGAGATGTAGTTAGGTTTAGGTTCGGTGTTAGGGTTATGGTTAATAAATGGTAAAGTTTAGGGTTGGTGTAAGTGTTAGGGTTAGGGTTAGGGGTAGGGTTAGGGTAGGTGTTACGGAACGAGTTTGTGTTAGTGTATGGGTTATGATTAGGTTATGTGTTAGGGTAAGGTGTAGGGTTGGGGTTAGGTTTAGGTTTAGGGCTAGTGTTAGGGTAAGCAAATAGGTAACATTAGAATACAGGTGAGCATATGGAAACGAGTTAGAGTCAGGGTTCGTGTTAGGGCACAGGTTAGTGTTATTCTAAGGATTAGGATTAGGGTACATGTTAGGGCTAGGTGTAGGGTTGGGGTTGGGTTTAGGGTTAGGTTTAGACCTAGGGTTAGGGTTAGTGAATGATAAGGTATAGGGTTTAGTTGTGGGTATGGAAAAGCATTAGGGTCAGGGTAAGTGTTAACGCACGGAGTAGTGTTAGTGTACGGGTTAGGATTAGGGTACGAGGTAGCCCAATGGGTAGGGTTGGCATTATGTGCAGTGTTATGGCTAGGTTTAGGGTTAGCGAATGAATAAGGTTTAGGTTACAGGTGAGTGTACGGAAATGTTTTAGTGTCAAAGTAAGTGTGCGGGAATGGGTTAGTGTTAGTGTATGCATTAAGATTAGTTTACATGTTAGGGTAAGGTGTAGGGTTGTAGTTAGATTTAGCTTTAAGGGTAGGGTTAGGGTTAGCGAAAGGTAAGATTTTGGGTACAGGAGAGAGTAGGGTAAAGAGTTAGGGACAGGGTACGTGTCATGGCATGGATTAGTGTTTGTGTATGGGTAAGGATTAGGGTACGGGTTAGGGAAATGGGTAGGGTTGGTGTTATGGTTAGGGTTAGGGCTAGGGTTAGAGTTAGCCAACGGGTATGGTTTACGGTACACGGCAGGGTACGGAAACGTGTTAGTGACAAAGTACATGTGAGGGCATGGGTTAATTTTTTTATACGGGTTAAGTTTAGTGTAGGGGTTAGGGTATGCTGTAGGGTTGGTGTTAGCGTTATGTTCAGGGCTAGGGTTAGGGTTAGCGAACGGTAAGATTTAGGGTAGAGGAGAGGATACGGAAAAGTGTTAGGGTCAGGGTACATGTTAGGGCATGGGTTAGTTTTAGTGTATGGGTTGGGATTAGGGTACGGGTTAGGGTAAGGTGTAGGGTTGGGGTTAGGTTTAGCTTTATGGCTAGGGTTAGGGTTAGCGAAATGTCAGGTTTAGGGTACAGGTGATGATACAGAAAAGTGTTAGTGTTAGTGTATGTGCTAGGACACGTGTCAGTCTTCGTGTATGTCTTAGGATTAGCATACTGGTTAGGGTAAGGTGTACGGTTGGGTTTTGGTCCAGGTTTAGGGCTAGGGTTAGGGTTAGCGAACGGTAAGGTTTAGGGTACATGTGAGGTTACGGAAAAGTGTTAGGGTCAGGGTCGTGTTAGGGCAGGGCTTAGTGTGGGTTTACAGGTTAGGATTAGGGTACGGGTTAGGGTATTTGGTAGGGTTGGCGTTATGTTTAGTGTTAGGGGTAGGGTTAAGTTTAGTGAACTGGTAAGGTTTAGGTTACAGCTGAGCGTACGGAAATGTTTTATTGTCAAAGTACGTGTGCGGTATTGGGTTAGTGTTACTGTACGGGTTAAGATTAGTGTACGTGTTAGGGTAAGGTGTAGGGTTGTAATTAGGTTTAGGTTTGCGGCTAGAGTTATGGTTAACAAAAGGTAAAGTTTAGTGATAGTGTTAGTGTTAGGGTTCGGGTTAGACGGAGGGTTAGGGTAGGTGTTAGGGCACGAGTTAGTGTTAGTGTTTGGGTTATGATTAGGGTATGGGTTAGGGTAAGGTGTAGGTTTGGGGTTAGGTTTAGGTTTAGGGCTCGTGTTAGTGTAAGCGAATAGGTAACAATAGAATTCAGGTGAGCGTATGGAAACGAGTTAGGTCAGGGTTGGTTTTAGGGCACAGGTTAGTGTTAGTTTAAGGATTAGGATTAGGGTACATGTTAGGGTTAGGTGTAGGTTTGGGGTTGGGTTTAGGGTTAGGTTTAGACCTAGGGTTAGAGTTAGTGAATGATAAGTTTTAGGGTTTAGGTGTGGGTATGGAAAAGTGTTACGCTGAGGGTAAGTGTTAAGGCATGGATTAGTGTTAGTGTATGGGTTAGGATTAGGGTACGGGGTAGGCCAATGGGTAGGGTTGGCATTATGTGTAGTGTTAGGTTTAGGTTTAGGGTTAGCGAATGAGTAAGGTTTAGGTTACAGGTGAGTGTATGGAAATATTTTAGTGTCAAAGTAAATGTGGGGGAATGGGTTAGTGTTAGTGTACGCATTAAGAATAGTGTAGATGTTAGAGTAAGGTGTAGGGTTGTAGTTAGATTTAGCTTCAGGGCTAGGGTTAGGGTTAGCGAATGGTAACATTTAGCGTACAGGAGAGAGTACGGTAGAGAGTTAGGAGTAGGGTACGTGTCAGGGCATGGATTAGTGTTTTTGTATGTGTTAGCATTAGGGTACGGGTTAGGGAAATGGGTAGGGTTGGTGTTATGGTTAGGGTTAGGACTAAGGTTAGAGTTAGCAAACAGGTATGGTTTACGGTACACGGCAGGGTACGGAAACGTGTTAGTGTCAAAGAACATGTGAGGTCATGGGTTAATTTTTTTGTACCGGTTAAGTTTAGTGTAGTGGTTAGGGTATGCTGTAGGGTTGGTCTTAGCGTTATGTTCATGGCTAGGGTTAGGGTTAGCGAACGGTAAGATTTAGGGTACAGGAGAGGATTCGGAAAAGTGTTAGGGTCAGGGTACGTGTTAGGGCATGGGTTAGTGTTAGTGTATGGGTTGGGATTAGGGTACGTGTTAGGGTAAGGGGTAGGGTTGTGGTTAGGGTTAGCTTTATGTCTAGGGTTAGGGTTAGCGAAATGTCAGGTTTAGGGTACAGGTGATGATACAGTAAAGTGTTAGTGTTAGTGTATGTGGTAGGACACGTGTCAGTGTTAGTGTATGGCTTAGGATTAGCATAGTGTTTAGAGTAAGGTGTACGGTTGGGGTTAGGTCTGGGTTTAGGGCTAGGGTTAGGGTTAGCGAACGGTAACGTTTAGGGTACATGTGAGGTTACAGAAAAGTGTTATGGTCAGGGTACGTGTTAGGGCAGGGGTTAGTGTGGGTTTACAGGTTAGGATTAGGGTACTGGTTAGGGTAATTGGTAGGGTTGGCGTTATGTTTAGTGTTAGGGGTAGGGTTAAGTTTAGTGATCGGGTAAAGTTTAGATTACAGCTGAGCGTACGGAAATGTTTTATTGTCAAAGTACGTGTGCGGTATTGGGTTAGTGTTACTGTACGGGTTAAGATTAGTGTACGTGTTAGGGTAAGGAGTAGGGTTGTAATTAGGTTTAGGTTTGGGGCTAGGGTTATGGTTAACAAAAGGTAAAGTTTAGTGATGGTGTTAGTGTTAGCGTTCGGGTTAGACGGAGGGTTAGGGTAGGTGTTAGGGCACGAGTTAGTGTTAGTGTTTGGGTTATGATTAGGGTATGGGTTAGGGTAAGATGTAGGTTTGGGGTTAGGTTTAGGTTTAGGTCTAGCGTTAAGGTAAGCAACTAGGTAACATTAGAGTACAGGTGAGCGTATGGAAACGAGTTACGGTCCGTGTTCCTGTTAGGGCAAAAGTTAGTGTTAGTTTAAGGATTAGGATTAGGGTACATGTTAGGGTTAGGTGTAGGGTTGGGGTTGGGTTTAGGGTTAGGTTTAGACCTAGGGTTAGGGTTAGTGAATGGTAAGGTTTAGGGTTCATGTGTGGGTATAGAAAAGTGTTAGGGTCAGGGTTAGTGTTAAGGCATGGATTAGTGTTAGTGTATGGGTTAGGATTAGGGTACGGGGTAGGCCAATGTTTAGGGTTGGCATTATGTGTAGTGTTAGGGTTAGGTTTAGGGTTAGCGAATGAGTAAGGTTTAGGTTACATGTGAGTGTATGGAAATATTTTAGTGTGAAAGTAAGTGTGGGGGAATGGGTTAGTGTTATTGTACGCATTAAGAATAGTGTACATGTTAGAGTAAGGTGTAGGGTTGTAGTTAGATTTAGCTTCAGGGCTACGGTTAGGTTTAGTGAATGGTAATATTTAGCGTACAGGAGAGAGTATGGTAGAGAGTTAGGAGTAGGGTACGTGTCAGGGCATGGATTAGTGTTTGTGTATGTGTTAGGATTAGGGTACGGGTTAGGGAAATGGGTAGGGTTGGTGTTATGGTTAGGGTTAGGGCTAGGGTTAGAGTTAGCGAACGGGTATGGTTTACGGTACACGGCAGGGTACGGAAACGTGTTAGTGTCAAAGTACATGTGAGGGCATGGGTTAATTTTTTTGTAAGGGTTAAGTTTAGTGTAGGGGTTAGGGTATGCTGTAGGGTTGGTGTTAGCGTTATGTTCAGGGCTAGGGTTAGGGTTAGCGAATGGTAAGATTTAGGGTACAGGAGAGGATTCGGAAAAGTGTTAGGGTCAGGGTACGTGTTAGGGCATGGGTTAGTGTAAGTGTATGGGTTGTGATTAGCATAGTGTTTAGCGTAAGGTGTACGGTTGGGGTTATGTCAAGGTTTATGTTTAGGGTTAGGGTTAGCGAACGGTAAGATTTAGGGTACAGGAGAGGATACGTGAAAGTGTTAGGGTCAGGGTACATGTTAGGGCATGGGTTAGTGTTAGTGTATGGGTTGGGATTAGGGTACGGGTTAGGGTAAGGTGTAGGGTTGGGGTTAGGGTTAGCTTTATGGCTAGGGTTAGGGTTAGCGAAATGTCAGGTTTAGGGTACAGGTGATGATACAGAAAAGTGTTAGTGTTAGTGTATGTGCTAGGACACGTGTCAGTCTTCGTGTATGTCTTAGGATTAGCATACTGGTTAGGGTAAGGTGTACGGTTGGGGTTTGGTCTAGGTTTAGGGCTAGGGTTAGGGTTAGCGAACGGTAAGGTTTAGGGTACATGTGAGGTTACGGAAAAGTGTTAGGGTCAGGGTCGTGTTAGGGCAGGGCTTAGTGTGGGTTTACAGGTTAGGATTAGGGTACGGGTTAGGGTAATTGGTAGGGTTGGCGTTATGTTTAGTGTTAGGGGTAGGGTTAAGTTTAGTGAACGGGTAAGGTTTAGGTTACAGCTGAGCGTACGGAAATGTTTTATTGTCAAAGTACGTGTGCGGTATTGGGTTAGTGTTACTGTACGGGTTAAGATTAGTGTACGTGTTAGGGTAAGGAGTAGGGTTGTAATTAGTTTTAGGTTTGGGGCTAGGGTTATGGTTAACAAAAGGTAAAGTTTAGTGATAGTGTTAGTGTTAGGGTTCGGGTTAGACGGAGGGTTAGGGTAGGTGTTAGGGCACGAGTTAGTGTTAGTGTTTGGGTTATGATTAGGGTATGGGTTAGGGTAAGGTGTAGGTTTGGGGTTAGGTTTAGGTTTAGGGCTAGTGTTAGGGTAAGCGAATAGGTAACATTAGAGTTCAGGTGAGCGTATGGAAACGAGTTCGGTCAGGGTTGGTTTTACGGCACAGGTTAGTGTTAGTTTAAGGATTAGGATTAGGGTACATGTTAGGGTTAGGTGTAGGGTTGGGGTTGGGTTTAGGGTTAGGTTTAGACCTAGGGTAAGGTTTAGTGAATGATAAGATTTAGGGTTTAGGTGTGGGTATGGAAAAATGTTACGGTGAGGGTAAGTGTTAAGGCAAGGATTACTGTTAGTGTATGGGTTAGGATTAGGGTACGGGGTAGGCCAATGGGCAGGGTTGGCATTATGTGTAGTGTTAGGGTTAGGTTTAGGGTTAGCGAATGAGTAAGGTTTAGGTTACAGGTGAGTGTATGGAAATATTTTAGTGTCAAAGTAAGTGTGGGGTATGGGTTAGTGTTAGTGTACGCATTAAGAATAGTGTACATGTTAGAGTAAGGTGTAGGGTTGTAGTAAGATTTAGCTTCAGGGCTAGGGTTAGGGTTAGCGAATAGTAACATTTAGCGTACAGGAGAGAGTATGGTAGAGAGTTAGGAGTAGGTACGTGTCAGTGCATGGATTAGTGTTTGTGTATGTGTTAGGATTAGGGTACGGGTTAGGGAAAAGGGTAGGATTGGTGTTATGGTTAGGGTTAGGGCTAAGGTTAGAGTTAGCAAACAGGTATGGTTTACGGTACACGGCAGGGTACGGAAACGTGTTAGTGTCAAAGTACATGTGAGGGCATGGGTTAATTTGTTTGTAAGGGTTAAGTTTAGTGTAGGGGTTAGGGTATGCTGTAGGGTTGGTGTTAGCGTTATGTTCAGGGCTAGGTTTAGGGTTAGCGAACGGCAAGATTTAGGGTACAGGAGAGGATTTGGTAAAGTGTTAGGGTCAGGGTACGTGTTAGGGCATGGGTTAGTGTTAGTGTATGTGTTGGGATTAGCATAGTGTTTAGCGTAAGGTGTACGGTTGGGGTTAGGTCAAGGTTTAGGGCTAGGGTTAGGGTTAGCGAACGGTAAGGTTTAGGGTACATGTGACGTAATGGAAAAGTGTTAGGGTCATGGTACGTGTTAGGGCATGGGTTAGTGTTAGTGTATGGGTTGGGATTAGGGAACGGGTTAGGGTAAGGGGTAGGGTTGTGGTTAGGTTTAGCTTTATGGCTAGGGTTAGGGTTAGCGAAATGTCAGGTTTAGGGTACAGCTGATGATTAAGAAAAGTTTTAGTGTTAGTGTATGTGCTAGGACACGTGTCAGTGTTAGTGTATGGCTTAGGATTAGCATAGTGTTTAGCGTAAGGTGTACGGTTGGGGCTAGGTCTAGGTTTAAGGCTAGGGTTAGGGTTAGCGAACGGTAAGGTTTAGGGTACATGTGAGGTTACGGAAAAGTGATAGGGTCAGGGTACGTGTTAGGGCAGGGTTTAGTGTGGGTTTACAGGTTAGGATTAGGGTACGGGTTAGGGTAATTGGTAAGGTTGGCGTTATGGTTAGTGCTAGGGGTAGGGTAAGGTTTAGTGAATGGGTAAGGTTTAGGTTACAGCTGAGCTTGCGGAAATGCTTTATTGTCAGAGTACGTGTGTGGTATTGGGTTAGTGTTATTGTACACGTTAAAATTAGGGTACGTGTTAGGGTAAGGAGTAGAGATGTAGTTAGGTTTATGTTCGGTGTTAGGGTTATGGTTAACAAATGGTAAAGTTTAGGGTTAGTGTAAGTGTTAGCGATAGGGTTAGGGGTAGGGTTAGGGTAGGTGTTAGGGCACGAGTTTGTGTTAGTGTATGGGTTATGATTCGGTTATGTGTTAGGGTAAGGTGTAGGGTTGGGGTTAGGTTTAGGTTTAGGGCTAGTGTTACGGTAAGCGAATAGGTAACATTAGAGTACAGGTGAGCGTATGGAAACGAGTTAGGGTCAGGGTTCGTGTTAGGGCACAGGTTAGTGTTAGTTTAAGGATTAGGATTAGGGTACATGTTAGGGTTAGGTGTATGGTTTGGTTTGGGTTTAGGGTTAGGTTTAGACCTAGGGTTAGGGTTAGTGAATCATAAGGTTTAGGGTTTAGGTGTGGGTATGGAAAAGCGTTAGGGTCAGGGTAAGTGTTAACGCACGGATTAGTGTTAGTGTACGGGTTAGGATTAGGGTACGAGGTAGCCCAATGGGTAGGGTTGGCATTATGTGCAGTGTTATGGCTAGGTTTAGGGTTAGCGAATGAATAAGGTTTAGGTTACAGGTGAGTGTACGGAAATGTTTTAGTGTCAAAGTAAGTGTGCGGGAATGGGTTAGTGTTAGTGTGCGCATTAAGATTAGTTTACATGTTAGGGTAAGGTGTAGGGTTGTAGTTAGATTTAGCTTTAAGGGTAGGGTTAGGGTTAGCGAAAGGTAAGATTTTGGGTACAGGAGAGAGTAGGGTAAAGAGTTAGGGACAGGGTACGTGTCATGGCATGGATTATTGTTTGTGAATGGGTAAGGATTAGGGTACGGGTTAGGGAAATGGGTAGGGTTGGTGTTATGGATAGGGTTAGGGCTAGGGTTAGATTTAGCGAACGGGTATGGTTTACGGTACACGGCAGGGTACGGAAACGTGTTAGTGTCAAAGTACATTTGAGGGCATGGGTTAATTTTTTTGTACAGGTTAAGTTTAGTGTAGTGGTTAGGATATGCTGTAGGGTTGGTGTTAGCGTTATGTTCAGGGCTAGGGTTAGGGTTAGCGAACGGTAAGATTTAGGGTACAGGAGCGGATACGGAAAAGTGTTAGGGTCAGGGTACATGTTAGGACATGCGTTAGTGTTAGTGTATGGGTTGGGATTAGGGTACGGGTTAGGGTAAGGTGTAGGGTTGGGTTTAGGGTTAGCTTTATGGCTAGGGTTAGGGTTAGCGAAATGTCAGGTTTAGGGTACAGGTGATGATACAGAAAAGTGTTAGTGTTAGTGTATGTGCTAGGACACGTGTCAGTCTTCGAGTATGTTTTAGGATTAGCATACTGGTTAGGGTAAGGTGTACGGTTGGGTTTTGTTCTAGGTTTAGGGCTAGGGTTAGGGTTAGCGAACGGTAAGGTTTAGGGTACATGTGAGGTTACGGAAAAGTGTTAGGGTCAGGGTCGTGTTAGGGCAGGGCTTAGTGTGGGTTTACAGGTTAGGATTAGGGTACGGGTTAGGGTAATTGGTAGGGTTGGCGTTATGTTTAGTGTTAGGGGTAGGGTTAAGTTTAGTGAACGGGTAAGGTTTAGGTTACAGCTGAGCGTACGGAAATGTTTTATTGTCAAAGTACGTGTGCGGTATTGGGTTAGTGTTACTGTACGGGTTAAGATTAGTGTACGTGTTAGGGTAAGGAGTAGGGTTGTAATTAGGTTTAGGTTTGGGGCTAGGGTTATGGTTAACAAAAGGTAAAGTTTAGTGATAGTGTTAGTGTTAGGATTCGGGTTAGACGGAGGGTTAGGGTAGGTGTTAGGGCACGAGTTAGTGTTAGTGTTTGGGTTATGATTAGGGTATGGGTTAGGGTAAGGTGTAGGTTTGGAGTTAGGTTTAGGTTTAGGGCTAGTGTTAGGGTAAGCGAATAGGTAACATTAGAGTTCAGGTGAGCGTATGGAAACGAGTAAGGTCAGGGTTGGTTTTAGGGCACAGGTTAGTGTTAGTTTAAGGATTAAGTTTAGGGTACATGTTAGGGTTAGGTGTAGGTTTGGGGTTGGGTTTAGGGTTAGGTTTGGACCTATGGTTAGGGTTAGTGAATGATAAGTTTTATGGTTTAGGTGTGGGTATGGAAAAGTGTTACGGTGAGGGTAAGTGTTAAGGCATGGATTAGTGTTAGTGTATGGGTTAGGATTAGGGTACGGGGAAGGCCAATGGGTAGGGTTGGCATTATGTGTAGTGTTAGGGTTAGGTTTAGGGTTAGCGAATGAGTAAGGTTTAAGTTACAGGTGAGTGTATGGAAATATTTTAGTGTCAAAGTAAGTGTGGGGGAATGGGTTAGTGTTAGTGTACGCATTAAGAATAGTGTACATGTTAGAGTAAGGTGTAGGGTTGTAGTTAGATTTAGCTTCAGGGCTTGGGCTAGGGTTAGCAAATGGTAACATTTAGCGAACAGGAGAGAGTATGGTAGACAGTTAGGAGTAGGGTACGTGTCAGGGCATGGATTAATGTTTGTGTATGTGTTAGGATTAGGGTACGGGTTAGGGAAATGGGTAGGGTTGGTGTTATGGTTAGGGTTAGGACTAAGGTTAGAGTTAGCAAACACGTATGGTTTACGGTACACGGCAGGGTATGGAAACGTGTTAGTGTCAAAGTACATGTGAGGGCATGGGTTAATTTTTTTGTATGGGTTAAGTTTAGTGTAGGGTTTAGGGTATGCTGTATGGTTGGTGTTAGCGTTATGTTCAGGGCTAGGGTTAGGGTTAGCGAATGGTAAGATTTAGGGTACAGGAGAGGATTCGGAAAAGTGTTAGGGTCAGGGTACGTGTTAGGGCATGGGTTAGTGTTAGTGTATGGGTTGGGATTAGGGTACGTGTTAGGGTAAGGGGTAGGGTTGTGGTTAGGGTTAGCTTTATGGCTAGGGTTAGGGTTAGCGAAATGTCAGGTTTAGGGTACAGGTGATGATGTAGAAAAGTGTTAGTGTTAGTGTATGTGCTAGGACACGTGTCAGTGTTAGTGTATGGCTTAGGATTAGCATAGTGTTTAGAGTAAGGTGTACGGTTGGGGTTAGGTCTAGGTTTAGGGCTAGGGTTATGGTTAGCGAATCGTAAGGTTTAGGGTACATGTGAGGTTACGGAAAAGTGTTAGGGTCAGGGTACGTGTTAGGGCAGGGGTTAGTTTGGGTTTACAGGTTAGGATTAGGGTACGGGTTAGGGTAATTGGTAGGGTTGGCCTTATGGTTAGTGTTAGGGGTAGGGTAAGGTTTAGTGAATGGGTAAGGTTTAGGTTACAGCTGAGCGTGCGGAAATGTTTTATTGTCAGAGTACGTGTATGGTATTGGGTTAGTGTTAGTGTACAGGTTAAGATTAGGGTACGTGTTAGGGTAAGGAGTAGAGATGTAGTTAGGTTTAGGTTCGGTGTTAGGGTTATGGTTAATAAATGGTAAAGTTTAGGGTTAGTGTAAGTGTTAGGGTTAGGGTTAGGGGTAGGGTTAGGGTAGGTGTTACGGCACGAGTTTGTGTTAGTGTATGGGTTATGATTAGGTTATGTGTTAGGGTAAGGTGTAGGGTTGGGGTTAGGTTTAGGTTTAGGGCTAGTGTTAGGGTAAGCAAATAGGTAACATTAGAGTACAGGTGAGCGTATGGAAACGAGTTAGAGTCAGGGTTCGTGTTAGGGCACAGGTTAGTGTTAGTTTAAGGATTAGGATTAGGGTACATGTTAGGGCTAGGTGTAGGGTTGGGGTTGGGTTTAGGGTTAGGTTTAGACCTAGGGTTAGGGTTAGTGAATGATAAGGTATAGGGTTTGGTGTGGGTATGGAAAAGCATTAGGTTCAGGGTAAGTGTTAACGCACGGATTAGTGTTAGTGTACGGGTTAGGATTAGGGTACGAGGTAGCCCAATGGGTAGGGTTGGCATTATGTGCAGTGTTATGGCTAGGTTTAGGGTTAGCGAATGAATAAGGTTTAGGTTACAGGTGAGTGTACGGAAATGTTTTAGTGTCAAAGTAAGTGTGCGGGAATGGGTTAGTGTTAGTGTACGCATTAAGATTAGTTTACATGTTAGGGTAAGGTGTAGGGTTGTAGTTAGATTTAGCTTTAAGGGTAGGGTTAGGGTTAGCGAAAGGTAAGATTTTGGGTACAGGAGAGAGTAGGGTAAAGAGTTAGGGACAGGGTACGTGTCATGGCATGGATTAGTGTTTGTGTATGGGTAAGGATTAGGGTACGGGTTAGGGAAATGGGTAGGGTTGGTGTTATGGTTAGGGTTAGGGCTAGGGTTAGAGTTAGCCAACGGGTATGGTTTACGGTACACGGCAGGGTACGGAAACGTGTTAGTGTCAAAGTACATGTGAGGGCATGGGTTAATTTTTTTATACGGGTTAAGTTTAGTGTAGGGGTTAGTGTATGCTGTAGGGTTGGTGTTAGGGTTATGTTCAGGGCTAGGGTTAGGGTTAGCGAACGGTAAGATTTAGGGTAGAGGAGAGGATACGGAAAAGTGTTAGGGTCAGGGTACATGTTAGGGCATGGGTTATTGTTAGTGTATGGGTTGGGATTAGGGTACGGGTTAGGGTAAGGGGTAGGGTTGGGGTTAGGGTTAGCTTTATGGCTAGGGTTAGGGTTAGCGAAATGTCAGGTTTAGGGTACAGGTGATGATACAGAAAAGTGTTAGTGTTAGTGTATGTGCTAGGACACGTGTCAGTCTTCGTGTATGTCTTAGGATTAGCATACTGGTTAGGGTAAGGTGTACGGTTGGATTTTGGTCCAGGTTTAGGGCTAGGGTTAGGGTTAGCGAACGGTAAGGTTTAGGGTACATGTGAGGTTACGGAAAAGTGTTAGGGTCAGGGTCGTGTTAGGGCAGGGGTTAGTGTGGGTTTACAGCTTAGCATTAGGGTACGGGTTAGGGTAATTGGTAGGGTTGGCGTTACGTTTACTGTTAGGGGTAGGGTTAAGTTTAGTGAACGGGTAAGGTTTAGGTTACAGCTGAGCGTACGGAAATGTTTTATTGTCAAAGTACGTGTGCGGTATTGGGGTAGTGTTACTGAACGGGTTAAGATTAGTGTACGTGTTAGGGTAAGGAGTAGGGTTGTAATTAGGTTTAGGTTTGGGGCTAGAGTTATGGTTAACAAAAGGTAAAGTTTAGTGATAGTGTTAGTGTTAGGGTTCGGGTTAGACGGAGGGTTAGGGTAGGTGTTAGGGCACGAGTTAGTGTTAGTGTTTGGGTTATGATTAGGGTATGGGTTAGGGTAAGGTGTAGGTTTGGGGTTAGGTTTAGGTTTAGGGCTCGTGTTAGTGTAAGCGAATAGGTAACAATAGAATTCAGGTGAGCGTATGGAAACGAGTTAGGTCAGGGTTGGTTTTAGGGCACAGGTTAGTGTTAGTTTAAGGATTAGGATTAGGGTACATGTTAGGGTTAGGTGTAGGTTTGGGGTTGGGTTTAGGGTTAGGTTTAGACCTAGGGTTAGGGTTAGTGAATGATAAGTTTTAGGGTTTAGGTGTGGGTATGGAAAAGTGTTACGCTGAGGGTAAGTGTTAAGGCATGGATTAGTGTTAGTGTATGGGTTAGGATTAGGGTACGGGGTAGGCCAATGGGTAGGGTTGGCATTATGTGTAGTGTTAGGTTTAGGTTTAGGGTTAGCGAATGAGTAAGGTTTAGGTTACAGGTGAGTGTATGGAAATATTTTAGTGTCAAAGTAAATGTGGGGGAATGGGTTAGTGTTAGTGTACGCATTAGGAATACTGTAGATGTTAGAGTAAGGTGTAGGGTTGTAGTTAGATTTAGCTTCAGGGCTAGGGTTAGGGTTAGCGAATGGTAACATTTAGCGTACAGGAGAGAGTACGGTAGAGAGTTAGGAGTAGGGTACGTGTCAGGGCATGGATTAGTGTTTGTGTATGTGTTAGCATTAGGGTACGGGTTAGGGAAATGGGTAGGGTTGGTGTTATGGTTAGGGTTAGGACTAAGGTTAGAGTTAGCAAACAGGTATGGTTTACGGTACACGGCAGGGTACGGAAACGTGTTAGTGTCAAAGAACATGTGAGGGCATGGGTTAATTTTTTTGTACCGGTTAAGTTTAGTGTAGTGGTTAGGGTATGCTGTAGGGTTGGTGTTAGCGTTATGTTCAGGGCTAGGGTTAGGGTTAGCGAACGGTAAGATTTAGGGTACAGGAGAGGATTCGGAAAAGTGTTAGGGTCAGGGTACGTGTTAGGGCATGGGTTAGTGTTAGTGTATGGGTTGGGATTAGGGTACGTGTTAGGGTAAGGGGTAGGGTTGTGGTTAGGGTTAGCTTTATGTCTAGGGTTAGGGTTAGCGAAATGTCAGGTTTAGGGTACAGGTGATGATACAGTAAAGTGTTAGTGTTAGTGTATGTGGTAGGACACGTGTCAGTGTTAGTGTATGGCTTAGGATTAGCATAGTGTTTAGAGTAAGGTGTACGGTTGGGGTTAGGTCTGGGTTTAGGGCTAGGGTTAGGGTTAGCGAACGGTAACGTTTAGGGTACATGTGAGGTTACAGAAAAGTGTTATGGTCAGGGTACGTGTTAGGGCAGGGGTTAGTGTGGGTTTACAGGTTAGGATTAGGGTACTGGTTAGGGTAATTGGTAGGGTTGGCGTTATGTTTAGTGTTAGGGGTAGGGTTAAGTTTAGTGATCGGGTAAAGTTTAGATTACAGCTGAGCGTACGGAAATGTTTTATTGTCAAAGTACGTGTGCGGTATTGGGTTAGTGTTACTGTACGGGTTAAGATTAGTGTACGTGTTAGGGTAAGGAGTAGGGTTGTAATTAGGTTTAGGTTTGGGGCTAGGGTTATGGTTAACAAAAGGTAAAGTTTAGTGATAGTGTTAGTGTTAGCGTTCGGGTTAGACGGAGGGTTAGGGTAGGTGTTAGGGCACGAGTTAGTGTTAGTGTTTGGGTTATGATTAGGGTATGGGTTAGGGTAAGATGTAGGTTTGGGGTTAGGTTTAGGTTTAGGTCTAGCGTTAAGGTAAGCAACTAGGTAACATTAGAGTACAGGTGAGCGTATGGAAACGAGTTACGGTCCGTGTTCCTGTTAGGGCAAAAGTTAGTGTTAGTTTAAGGATTAGGATTAGGGTACATGTTAGGGT
The DNA here is from genome assembly GCF_964165515.1 of Mesoplodon bidens. Taxonomy (NCBI): domain Eukaryota; kingdom Metazoa; phylum Chordata; class Mammalia; order Artiodactyla; family Ziphiidae; genus Mesoplodon; species Mesoplodon bidens. The sequence continues at coordinate 3,241,376 of NC_138181.1, forward strand.
TAGGTGTAGGGTTGGGGTTGGGTTTAGGGTTAGGTTTAGACCTAGGGTTAGGGTTAGTGAATGGTAAGGTTTAGGGTTCATGTGTGGGTATAGAAAAGTGTTAGGGTCAGGGTTAGTGTTAAGGCATGGATTAGTGTTAGTGTATGGGTTAGGATTAGGGTATGGGGTAGGCCAATGTTTAGGGTTGGCATTATGTGTAGTGTTAGGGTTAGGTTTAGGGTTAGCGAATGAGTAAGGTTTAGGTTACATGTGAGTGTATGGAAATATTTTAGTGTGAAAGTAAGTGTGGGGGAATGGGTTAGTGTTAGTGTACGCATTAAGAATAGTGTACATGTTAGAGTAAGGTGTAGGGTTGTAGTTAGATTTAGCTTCAGGGCTACGGTTATGGTTAGTGAATGGTAATATTTAGCGTACAGGAGAGAGTATGGTAGAGAGTTAGGAGTAGGGTACGTGTCAGGGCATGGATTAGTGTTTGTGTATGTGTTAGGATTAGGGTACGGGTTAGGGAAATGGGTAGGGTTGGTGTTATGGTTAGGGTTAGGGCTAGGGTTAGAGTTAGCGAACGGGTATGGTTTACGGTACACGGCAGGGTACGGAAACGTGTTAGTGTCAAAGTACATGTGAGGGCATGGGTTAATTTTTTTGTAAGGGTTAAGTTTAGTGTAGGGGTTAGGGTATGCTGTAGGGTTGGTGTTAGCGTTATGTTCAGGGCTAGGGTTAGGGTTAGCGAATGGTAAGATTTAGGGTACAGGAGAGGATTCGGAAAAGTGTTAGGGTCAGGGTACGTGTTAGGGCATGGGTTAGTGTAAGTGTATGGGTTGGGATTAGCATAGTGTTTAGCGTAAGGTGTACGGTTGGGGTTATGTCAAGGTTTATGTTTAGGGTTAGGGTTAGCGAACGGTAAGATTTAGGGTACAGGAGAGGATACGTGAAAGTGTTAGGGTCAGGGTACATGTTAGGGCATGGGTTAGTGTTAGTGTATGGGTTGGGATTAGGGTACGGGTTAGGGTAAGGTGTAGGGTTGGGGTTAGGGTTAGCTTTATGGCTAGGGTTAGGGTTAGCGAAATGTCAGGTTTAGGGTACAGGTGATGATACAGAAAAGTGTTAGTGTTAGTGTATGTGCTAGGACACGTGTCAGTCTTCGTGTATGTCTTAGGATTAACATACTGGTTAGGGTAAGGTGTACGGTTGGGGTTTGGTCTAGGTTTAGGGCTAGGGTTAGGGTTAGCGAACGGTAACGTTTAGGGTACATGTGAGGTTACGGAAAAGTGTTAGGGTCAGGGTCGTGTTAGGGCAGGGCTTAGTGTGGGTTTACAGGTTAGGATTAGGGTACGGGTTAGGGTAATTGGTAGGGTTGGCGTTATGTTTAGTGTTAGGGGTAGGGTTAAGTTTAGTGAACGGGTAAGGTTTAGGTTACAGCTGAGCGTACGGAAATGTTTTATTGTCAAAGTACGTGTGCGGTATTGGGTTAGTGTTACTGTACGCGTTAAGATTAGTGTACGTGTTAGGGTAAGGAGTAGGGTTGTAATTAGGTTTAGGTTTGGGGCTAGGGTTATGGTTAACAAAAGGTAAAGTTTAGTGATAGTGTTAGTGTTAGGGTTCGGGTTAGACGGAGGGTTAGGATAGGTGTTAGGGCACGAGTTAGTGTTAGTGTTTGGGTTATGATTAGGGTATGGGTTAGGGTAAGGTGTAGGTTTGGGGTTAGGTTTAGGTTTAGGGCTAGTGTTAGGGTAAGCGAATAGGTAACATTAGAGTTCAGGTGAGCGTATGGAAACGAGTTCGGTCAGGGTTGGTTTTAGGGCACAGGTTAGTGTTAGTTTAAGGATTAGGATTAGGGTACATGTTAGGGTTAGGTGTAGGGTTGGGGTTGGGTTTAGGGTTAGGTTTAGACCTAGGGTTAGGGTTAGTGAATGATAAGATTTAGGGTTTAGGTGTGGGTATGGAAAAATGTTACGGTGAGGGTAAGTGTTAAGGCAAGGATTACTGTTAGTGTATGGGTTAGGATTAGGGTACGGGTTAGGCCAATGAGCAGGGTTGGCATTATGTGTAGTGTTAGGGTTAGGTTTAGGGTTAGCGAATGAGTAAGGTTTAGGTTACAGGTGAGTGTATGGAAATATTTTAGTGTCAAAGTAAGTGTGGGGTATGGGTTAGTGTTAGTGTACGCATTAAGAATAGTGTACATGTTAGAGTAAGGTGTAGGGTTGTAGTTAGATTTAGCTTCAGGGCTAGGGTTAGGGTTAGCGAATAGTAACATTTAGCGTACAGGAGAGAGTATGGTAGAGAGTTAGGAGTAGGGTACGTGTCAGTGCATGGATTAGTGTTTGTGTATGTGTTAGGATTAGGGTACGGGTTAGGGAAAAGGGTAGGATTGGTGTTATGGTTAGGGTTAGGGCTAAGGTTAGAGTTAGCAAACAGGTATGGTTTACGGTACACGGCAGGGTACGGAAACGTGTTAGTGTCAAAGTACATGTGAGGGCATGGGTTAATTTGTTTGTAAGGGTTAAGTTTAGTGTAGGGGTTAGGGTATGCTGTAGGGTTGGTGTTAGCGTTATGTTCAGGGCTAGGTTTAGGGTTAGCGAACGGCAAGATTTAGGGTACAGGAGAGGATTTGGTAAAGTGTTAGGGTCAGGGTACGTGTTAGGGCATGGTTTAGTGTTAGTGTATGTGTTGGGATTAGCATAGTGTTTAGCGTAAGGTGTACGGTTGGGGTTAGGTCAAGGTTTAGGGCTAGGGTTAGGGTTAGCGAACGGTAAGGTTTAGGGTACATGTGACGTAATGGAAAAGTGTTAGGGTCATGGTACGTGTTAGGGCATGGGTTTGTGTTAGTGTATGGGTTGGGATTAGGGAACGGGTTAGGGTAAGGGGTAGGGTTGTGGTTAGGTTTAGCTTTATGGCTAGGGATAGGGTTAGCGAAATGTCAGGTTTAGGGTACAGCTGATGATTAAGAAAAGTTTTAGTGTTAGTGTATGTGCTAGGACACGTGTCAGTGTTAGTGTATGGCTTAGGATTAGCATAGTGTTTAGCGTAAGGTGTACGGTTGGGGCTAGGTCTAGGTTTAGGGCTAGGGTTAGGGTTAGCGAACGGTAAGGTTTAGGGTACATGTGAGGTTACGGAAAAGTGATAGGGTCAGGGTACGTGTTAGGGCAGGGTTTAGTGTGGGTTTACAGGTTAGGATTAGGGTACGGGTTAGGGTAATTGGTAAGGTTGGCGTTATGGTTAGTGCTAGGGGTAGGGTAAGGTTTAGTGAATGGGTAAGGTTTAGGTTACAGCTGAGCTTGCGGAAATGCTTTATTGTCAGAGTACGTGTGTGGTATTGGGTTAGTGTTATTGTACACGTTAAGATTAGGGTACGTGTTAGGGTAAGGAGTAGAGATGTAGTTAGGTTTATGTTCGGTGTTAGGGTTATGGTTAACAAATGGTAAAGTTTAGGGTTAGTGTGAGTGTTAGGGATAGGGTTAGGGGTAGGGTTAAGGTAGGTGTTAGGGCACGAGTTTGTGTTAGTGTATGGGTTATGATTAGGTTATGTGTTAGGGTAAGGTGTAGGGTTGGGGTTAGGTTTAGGTTTAGGGCTAGTGTTAGGGTAAGCGAATAGGTAACATTAGAGTACAGGTGAGCGTATGGAAACGAGTTAGGGTCAGGGTTCGTGTTAGGGCACAGGTTAGTGTTAGTTTAAGGATTAGGATTAGGGTACATGTTAGGGTTAGGTGTATGGTTGGGTTTGGATTTAGGGTTAGGTTTAGACCTAGGGTTAGGGTTAGTGAATCATAAGGTTTAGGGTTTAGGTGTGGGTATGGAAAAGCGTTAGGGTCTGGGTAAGTGTTAACGCACGGATTAGTGTTAGTGTACGGGTTAGGATTAGGGTACGAGGTAGCCCAATGGGTAGGGTTGGCATTATGTGCAGTGTTATGGCTAGGTTTAGGGTTAGCGAATGAATAAGGTTTAGGTTACAGGTGAGTGTACGGAAATGTTTTAGTGTCAAAGTAAGTGTGCGGGAATGGGTTAGTGTTAGTGTGCGCATTAAGATTAGTTTACATGTTAGGGTAAGGTGTAGCGTTGTAGTTAGATTTAGCTTTAAGGGTAGGGTTAGGGTTAGCGATAGGTAAGATTTTGGGTACAGGAGAGAGGAGGGTAAAGAGTTAGGGACAGGGTACGTGTCAGGGCATGGATTAGTGTTTGTGTATGTGTTAGGATTAGGGTACGGGTTAGGGAAATGGGTAGGGTTGGTATTATGGTTAGGGTTAGGGCTAGGGTTAGAGTTAGCGAACGGGTATGGTTTACGGTACACGGCAGGGTACGGAAACGTGTTAGTGTCAAAGTACATGTGAGGGCATGGGTTAATTTTTTTGTAAGGGTTAAGTTTAGTGTAGGGGTTAGTGTATGCTGTAGGGTTGGTGTTAGCGTTATGTTCAGGGCTAGGGTTAGGGTTAGCGAATGGTAAGATTTAGGGTACATGAGAGGATTCGGAAAAGTGTTAGGGTCAGGGTACGTGTTAGGGCATGGGTTAGTGTAAGTGTATGGGTTGGGATTAGCATAGTGTTTAGCGTAAGGTGTACGGTTGGGGTTATGTCAAGGTTTAGGTTTAGGGTTAGGGTTAGCGAACGGTAAGATTTAGGGTACAGGAGAGGATACGTGAAAGTGTTAGGGTCAGGGTACATGTTAGGGCATGGGTTAGTGTTAGTGTATGGGTTGGGATTAGGGTACGGGTTAGGGTAAGGGGTAGGGTTGTGGTTAGGGTTAGCTTTATGGCTAGGGTTAGGGTTAGCGAAATGACAGGTTTAGGGTACAGGTGATGATTTAAAAAAGTGTTAGTGTTAGTGTATGTGCTAGGACACTTGTCAGGGTTAGTGTATGGCTTAGGATTAGCATAGTGTTTAGCGTAAGGTGTACGGTTGGGGTTAGGTCTAGGTTTAGGGCTAGGGTTAGGGTTAGCGAACGGTAAGGTTTAGGGTACATGTGACGTTACGGAAAAGTGTTAGGGTCAGGGTACGTGTTAGGGCAGGTGTTAGTGTGGGTTTACACGTTAGGATTAGGGTACGGGTTAGGGTAATTGGTAGGGTTGGCGTTATGGATAGTGTTAGGGGTAGGGTAAGGTTTAGTGAATTTGTAAGGTTTATGTTACTGCTGAGCGTGCGGAAATGTTTTATTCTCAGAGTACGTGTGTGGTATTGGGTTAGTGTTAGTGTACAGGTTAAGATTAGGGTACGTGTTAGGGTAAGGAGTAGAGATGTAGTTAGGTTTAGGTTCGGTGTTAGGGTTATGGTTAACAAATGGTAAAGTTTAGGGTTAGTGTAAGTGTTAGGGTTAGGGTTAGGGGTAGGGTTAGCGTAGGTGTTAGGGCACGAGTTTGTGTTAGTGTATGGGTTATGATTAGGTTATGTGTTAGGGTAAGGTGTAGGGTTGGGGTTAGGTTTAGGTTTAGGGCTAGTGTTAGGTTAAGCTTATAGGTAACATTAGTGTACAGGTGAGCGTATGGAAACGAGTTAGGGTCAGGATTCGTGTAAGGGCACAGGTTAGTGTTAGTTTAAGGATTAGGAGTAGGGTACATGTTAGGGTTAAGTGTAGGGTTGGGTTTGGGTTTAGGGTTAGGTTTAGACCTAGGGTTAGGGTTAGTGAATGATAAGGTTTAGGGTTTAGGTGTGGGTATGGAAAAGCGTTAGGGTCAGGGTAAGTGTTAACGCACGGATTAGTGTTAGTGTACGGGTTAGGATTAGGGTACGAGGTAGCCCAATGGGTAGGGTTGGCATTATGTGCAGTGTTATGGCTAGGTTTAGGGTTAGCGAATGAATAAGATTTAGGTTTCAGGTGAGTGTACGGAAATATTTTAGTATCAAAGTAAGTGTGCGGGAATGGGTTAGTGTTAGTGTACGCATTAAGATTAGTTTACATGTTAGGGTAAGGTGTAGGGATGTAGATAGATATAGCTTTATGGGTAGGATTAGGGTTAGCGAAAGGTAAGATTTTGGGTACATTAGAGAGTAGGGTAAAGAGTTAGGGACAGGGTACGTGTCATGGCATGGATTAGTGTTTGTGTATGGGTAAGGACTAGGGTAAGGTTTAGGGAAATGGGTAGGTTTGGTGTTATGATTAGGGTTAGGGCTAGGGTTAGAGTTAGCGAACGGGTTTTGTTTACGGTACACGGCAGGGTATGGAAACGTGTTAGTGTCAAAGTACATGTGAGGGCATGGGTTAATTTATTTGTACGTCTTAAGTTTAGTGTAGGGGTTAGGGTATGCTGTAGGGTTGGTGTTAGCGTTATTTTCAGGGCTAGGGTTAGGGTAAACGAACGGTAAGATTTAGGGTACAGGAGAGGATACGGAAAAGTGTTAGGGTCAGGGTACATGTTAGGCCATGGGTTAGTGTGAGTGTATGGGTTGGGATTAGGGTACGGGTTAGGGTAAGGTGTAGGGTTGGGGTTAGGGTTAGCTTTATGGCTAGGGTTAGAGTTAGCGAAATGTCAGGTTTAGGGTACAGGTGATGATTAAGAAAAGTGTTAGTGTTAGTGTATGTGCTATGACACGTGTCAGTCATCGTGTATGTCTTAGGATTAGGATACTGGTTAGCGTAAGGTGTACGGTTGGGGTTTGGTCTAAGTTTAAGGCTCGGGTTAGGGTTAGCGAACGGTAAGGTTTAGGGTACATGTGAGGTTACAGAAAAGTGTTAGGGTCAGGGTCGTGTTAGGGCAGGGGTTAGTGTGGGTTTACAGGTTAGGATTAGGGTACGGGTTAGGGTAATTGGTAGGGTTGGCGTTATGTTTAGTGTTAGGGGTAGGGTTAAGTTTAGTGAACGGGTAAGGTTTAGGTTACAGCTGAGCGTACGGAAATGTTTTATTGTCAAAGTACGTGTGTGGTATTGGGTTAGTGTTACTGTACGGGTTAAGATTAGTGTACGTGTTAGGGTAAGGAGTAGGGTTGTATTTAGATTTAGCTTTAAGGGTAGGGTTAGGGTTAGCGAAAGGTAAGATTTTGGGTACAGGAGAGAGTAGGGTAAAGAGTTAGGGACAGGGTACGTGTCATGGCATGGATTACTGTTTGTGTATGGGTAAGGATTAGGGTACGGGTTAGGGAAATTAGTAGGGTTGGTGTTATGGTTAGGGTTAGGGCTAGGTTTAGAGTTAGCGAACGGGTATGGTTTACGGTACACGGCAGGGTACGGAAACGTGTTAGTGTCAAAGTACATTTGAGGGCATGGGTTAATGTTTTTGTACGGGTTAAGTTTATTGTAGTGGTTAGGGTATGCTGTAGGGTTGGTGTTATCGTTATGTTCAGGGCTAGGGTTAGGGTTAGCGAACGGTAAGATTTAGGGTACAGCAGAGGATACGGAAAAGTGTTAGGGTCAGGGTACATGTTAGGGCATGCGTTAGTGTTAGGGTATGGTTTGGGATTAGGGTACGGGTTAGGGTAAGGTGTAGGGTTGGGGTTAGGGTTAGCTTTATGGCTAGGGTTAGGGTTAGCGAAATGTCAGGTTTAGGGTACAGGTGATGATACAGAAAAGTGTTAGTGTTAGTGTATGTGCTAGGACACGTGTCAGTCTTCGTGTATGTCTTAGGATTAGCATACTGATTAGGGTAAGGTGTACGGTTGGGGTTTGGTCTAGGTTTAGGGCTAGGGTTAGGGTTAGCGAGCGGTAAGGTTTAGGGTACATGTGAGGTTACGGAAAAGTGTTAGGGCAGGGGTTAGTGTGGGTTTACAGGTTAGGATTAGGGTACGGGTTAGGGTAATTGGTAGGGTTGGCGTTATGTTTAGTGTTAGGGGTAGGGTTCAGTTTAGTGAACGGGTAAGGTTTAGGTTACAGCTGAGTGTACGGAAATGTTTTATTGTTAAAGTACGTGTGCGGTATTGGGTTAGTGTTACTGTACGGGTTAAGATTAGTGTACGTGTTAGGGTAAGGAGTAGGGTTGTAATTAGGTTTAGGTTTGGGGCTAGGGTTATGGTTAACAAAAGGTAAAGTTTAGTGATAGTGTTAGTGTTAGGGTTCGGGTTAGACGGAGGGTTAGGGTAGGTGTTAGGGCACGAGTTAGTGTTAGTGTTTGGGTTATGATTAGGGTATGGGATAGGGTAAGGTGTAGGTTTGGGGTTAGGTTTAGGTTTAGGGCTAGGGTTAGGGTAAGCGAATAGGTAATATTAGAATTCAGGTGAGGGTATGGAAACGAGTTAGGTCAGGGTTGGTTTTAGGGAACAGGTTAGTGTTAGTTTAAGGATTAGGATTAGGGTACATGTTAGGGTTAGGTGTAGGTTTGGGGTTGGGTTTAGGGTTAGATTTAGACCTAGGGTTAGGGTTAGTGAATGATAAGTTTTAGGGTTTAGGTGTGGGTATGGAAAAGTGTTACGGTGAGGGTAAGTGTTAAGGCATGGATAAGTGTTAGTGTATGGGTTAGAATTAGGGTACGGGGTAGGCCAATGAGTAGGGTTGGCATTATGTGTAGTGTTAGGTTTAGGTTTAGGGTTAGCGAATGAGTAAGGTTTAGGTTACAGGTGAGTGTATGGATATATTTTAGTGTCAAAGTAAATGTGGGGGAATGGGTTAGTGTTAGTGTACGCATTAAGAATAGTGTACATGTTAGAGTAAGGTGTAGGGTTGTAGTTAGATTTAGCTTCAGGGCTAGGGCTAGGGTTAGCGAATGGTAACATTCAGCGAACAGGCGAGAGTATGGTAGAGAGTTAGGAGTAGGGTACGTGTCAGGGCATGGATTAGTGTTTGTGTATGTGTTAGGATTAGGGTACGGGTTAGGGAAATGGGTACGGTTGGTGTTACGGTTAGGGTTAGGACTAAGGTTAGAGTTAGCAAACAGGTATGGTTTACGGTACACGGCAGGGTACGGAAACGTGTTAGTGTTAAAGTACATGTGAGGGCATGGGTTAATTTTTTTGTACGGGTTAAGTTTAGTGTAGGGTTTAGGGTATGCTGTAGGGTTGGTGTTAGCGTTATGTTCACGGCTAGGGTTAGGGTTAGCGAACGGTAAGATTTAGGGTACAGGAGAGGATTCGGAAAAGTGTTAGGGTCAGGGTACGTGTTAGGGCATGGGTTAGTGTTACTGTATGGGTTGGGATTAGGGTACGGGTTAGGGTAAGGGGTAGGGTTGTGTTTAGGGTTAGCTTTATGGCTATTGTTAGGGTTAGCGAAATGTGAGGTTTAGGGTACAGGTGATGATTAAGAAATGTGTTAGTGTTAGTGTTTGTGCTAGGACACGTGTCAGTGTTAGTGTATGGCTTAGGATTAGCATAGTGTTTAGCGTAAGGTGTACGGTTGGGGTTAGGTCTAGGTTTAGGGCTAGGGTTAGGGTTAGCGAACGGTAAGGTTTAGGGTACATGTGAGGTTACAGAAAAGTGTTATGGTCAGGGTACGTGTTAGGGCAGGGTTTAGTGTGGGTTTACAGGTTAGGATTAGGGTACGGGTTAGGGTAATTTGTAGGGTTGGCGTTATGGTTAGTGTTAGGGGTAGGGTTAAGTTTAGTGAATGGGTAAGGTTTAGGTTACAGCTGAGCGTGCGGAAATGATTTATTGTCACAGTACGTGTGTGGTATTGGGTTAGTGTTAGTGTACAGGTTAAGATTAGGGTACGTGTTAGGTAAGGAGTAGAGATGTAGTTACGTTTAGGTTCGGTGTTAGGGTTATGGTTAACAAATGGTAAAGTTTAGGGTTAGTGTAAGTGTTAGGGTTAGGGTTAGGGGTAGGGTTAGGGTAGGTGTTAGGGCACGAGGTTGTGTTAGTGTATGGGTTATGATTTGTTATGTGTTAGGGTAAGGTGTAGGGTTGGGTTTAGGTTTAGGTTTAGGGCTTGTGTTAGGGTAAGCGCATAGGTAACATTAGTGTACAGGTGAGCGTATGGAAACGAGTTAGGGTCAGGGTTCGTGTTAGGGCACAGGTTAGTGTTAGTTTAAGGATTAGGAGTAGGGTACATGTTAGGGTTAGGTGTAGGGTTGGGGTGGGGTTTAGGGTTAGGTTTAGACCTAGGGTTAGGGTTATTGAATGATAAGGTTTAGGGTTTAGGTGTGGGTATGGAAAAGCGTTAGGGTCAGGGTAAGTGTTAACGCACGGATTAGTGTTAGTGTACGGGTTAGGATTAGGGTACGAGGTAGCCCAATGTGTAGGGTTGGCATTATGTGCAGTGTTATGGCTAGGTTTAGGGTTAGCGAATGAAAAAGTTTAGGTTACAGGTGAGTGTACGGAAATGTTTTAGTGTCAAAGTAAGTGTGCGGGAATGGGTTAGTGTTAGTGTACGCCTTAAGATTAGTTTACATGTTAGGGTAAGGTGTAGGGTTGTAGTTAGATTTAGCTTTAAGGGTAGGGTTAGGGTTAGCGAAAGGTAAGATTTTGGGTACAGGAGAGAGTAGGGTAAATAGTTAGGGTCAGGGTACGTGTCATGGCATGGATTAGTGATTGTGTATGGGTAAGGATTAGGGTACGGGTTAGGGAAATGTGTAGGGTTGGTGTTATGGTTAGGGTTAGGGCTAGGGTTAGCGTTAGCGAACGGGTATGGTTTACGGTACACGGCAGCTTACGGAAACGTGTTTGTGTCAAAATATATGTGAGGGCATGGGTTAATTTTTTTGTACAGGTTAAGTTTATTGTAGGGGTTAGGGTATGCTGTAGGATTGGTGTTAGCGTTATGTTCAGGGCTAGGGTTAGGGTTAGCGAACGGGAAGATTTAGGGTGCAGGAGAGGATACGGAAAAGTGTTAGGGTCAGGGTACATGTTAGGGCATGGGTTAGTGTTAGTGTATGGGTTGGGATTAGGGTACGGGTTAGGGTAAGGGATAGGGTTGGGGTTAGGGTTAGCTTTATGGCTAGGGTTAGCGTTAGCGAAATGTCTGGTTTAGGGTACAGTTGATGATACAGAAAAGTGTTAGTGTTAGTGTATGTGCTAGGACAAGTGTCAGGCTTCGTGTATGTCTTAGGATTAGCATACTGGTTAGGGTAAGGTGTACGGTTGGTGTTTGGTCTTGGTTTAGGGCTAGGGTTAGTGTTAGCGAACGGTAAGGTTTAGGGTACATGTGAGTAACGGAAAAGTGTTAGGTTCCGGGTCGTGTTAGGGCAGGGCTTAGTGTGGGTTTACAGGTTAGGATTAGGGTACGTGTTAGGGTAATTGGTAGGGTTGGCGTTATGTTTAGTGTTAGGGGTAGGGTTCAGTTTAGTGAACGGGTAAGGTTTAGGTTACAGCTGAGCGTACAGAAATGTTTTATTGTCAAAGTACGTGTGCGGTATTGGGTTAGTGTTACTGTACGGGTTAAGATTAGTGTACGTGTTAGGGTAAGGAGTAGGGTTGTAATTAGGTTTAGGTTTGGGGCTAGGGTTATGGTTAACAAAAGGTAAAGTTTAGTGATAGTGTTAGTGTTAGGGTTCGGGTTAGACGGAGGGTTAGGGTAGGTGTTAGGGCACGAGTTAGTGTTAGTGTTTGGGTTATGATTAGGGTATGTGTTAGGGTAAGGTGTAGGTTTGGGGTTAGGTTTAGGTTTAGGGCTAGTGTTAGGGTAAGCGAATAGGTAACATTAGAGTTCAGGTGAGCGTATGGAAACGAGTTAGGTCAGGGTTGCTTTTAGGGCACAGGTTAGTGTTAGTTTAAGGATTAGGTTTAGGGTACATGTTAGGGTTAGGTGTAGGTTTGGGGCTGGGTTTAGGGTTAGGTTTAGACCTAGGGTTAGGGTTAGTGAATGATAAGTTTTAGGGTTTAGGTGTGGGTATGGAAAAGTGTTACGGTGAGGGTAAGTGTTAAGGCATGGATTAGTGTTAGTGTATGGGTTAGGATTAGGGTACGGGGTAGGCCAATGGGTAGGGTTGGCATTATGTGTAGTGTTAGGGTTAGGTTTAGGGTTAGCGAATGAGTAAGTTTTAGGTTACAGGTGAGTGTATGGAAATATTTTAGTGTCAAAGTAAGTGTGGGGGAATGGGATAGTGTTAGTGTACGCATTAAGAATAGTGTACATGTTAGAGTAAGGTGTAGGGTTGTAGTTAGATTTAGCTTCAGGGCTAGGGTTAGGGTTAGAGAATGGTAACATTTAGCGTACAGGAGAGAGTATGGTAGAGAGTTAGGAGTAGGGTACGTGTCAGGGCATGGATTAGTGTTTGTGTATGTGTTAGGATTAGGGTACGGGTTAGGGAAATGGGTAGGGTTGGTGTTATGGTTAGGGTTAGGGCTAGGGTTAGAGTTAGCGAACGGGTATGGTTTACGGTACACGGCAGGGTACGGAAACGTGTTAGTGTCAAAGTACATGTGAGGGCATGGGTTAATTTTTTTGTATGGGTTAAGTTTAGTGTAGGGGTTAGGGTATTCTGTAGGGTTGGTGTTACCGTTATGTTCAGGGCTAGTGTTAGGGTTAGCGAACGGTAAGATTTAGGGTACAGGAGAGGATTCGGAAAAGTGTTAGGGTCAGGGTACGTGTTAGGGCATGGGTTAGTGTTAGTGTATGGGTTGGGAATAGCATAGTGTTTAGCGTAAGGTGTACGATTGGGGTTAGGTCTAGGTTTAGGGCTAGGGTTAGGGTTAGCGAACGGTAAGGTTTAGGGTACATGTGAAGTTACGGAAAAGTGTTAGGGTCAGGGTACGTGTTAGGGCATGGGTTAGTGTTAGTGTATGGGTTGGGATTAGGGTACGGGTTAGGGTAAGGGGTGGGGTTGTGGTTAGGGTTAGCTTTAAGGCTGGGGTTAGGGTTAGCGAAATGTCAGGTTTAGGATACAGATGATGATACAGAAAAGTGTTAGTGTTAGTGTATGTGCTACGACACGTGTCAGTCTTCGTGTATGTCTTAGGATTAGCATACTGGTTAGGGTAAGGTGTACGGTTGGGGTTTGGTCTAGGTTTTGGGCTCGGGTTAGGGTTAGCAAACGGTAAGGTTTAGGGTACATGTGAGGTTACGGAAAAGTGGTAGGGTCAGGGTCGTGTTAGGGCAGGGGTTAGTGTGGGTTTACTGGTTAGGATTAGGGTACGGGTTAGGCTAATGTGTAGGATTGGCGTTATGTTTAGTGTTAGGGCTAGGGTTAAGGTTAGCGAACCAGTAAGGTTTAGGGTACAGGTGTGGGTACGGAAAACTTATAGGGTCAGGGTATGTGTTAGGACACCTCTTAGTGTTAGTGTACGTGTCAGGATTAGCATACAGTTTAGGGTAAGGTGTGGGGTTGGCGTTAGGGTTAGGTTTAGAGCTAGGGATAGGGTTAGCGACCGGGTAAGGTTTAGGTTACAGGGGAGGATTTGGAAATGTTTTAGGGTCAAAATACATTTGCGGGAATGGGTTAGTGTTAGTGTACGGGTTAAGATTAGTGTACGTGTTAGGGTAAGGTGAAGGGTTGGAGTTAGATTTCGCTTTAGGGCTAAAGTTAGGGTTAGCGAAATGTAATGTTTAGGGTACATGTGAGGGTACAGAAAAGTGTTACGGTCCGTGTACGTGTCAGGGCACGGATTAGTTTTAGGCTATGGGTTAGGATTACAGTACGGATTAGGGTAAGGTGTAGCATTGGGGTTAGGGTCAGGGTTAGGGTTAGCGAATAGGTAATATTTAGGGTACAGGTAAACATACGGAAACGAGTTAGGGTCAAGCTTGGTGTTAGAGCAAAGGTTAGTGTTATTGTACGGAATAGGATTAGAGTACGTGTTAGGATTTTGTGTAGGGTTGTGGATGGTGTTAGGCTTAGACCTAGGGTTACTGTGAGCGAACAGGTAAGGTTTACGGTACACAGGAGGGTACGGAAACGTGTTAGTGTCAAAGTACATGTGAGAGCATTGCTTAATTTTGGTGTAGGTGTTAAGATTTGTGTATGGGTTAGGGTAGGCTGTAAGGTTGTTGTTAGCGTTATGTTTAGGGAAAGGGCGAGGTTTAGCGAACGGTAAGATTTAGGGTACTGGAGAGGATACGGAAAAGTGTTAGGGTCAGGGTATGTGTGAGGGCACGGGTTAGTGTTAGCGTACGGGTAAGGAATAGGGTACGGGTTAGGGAAATGGGTAGGGTTGGTGTTATGGTTAGGGTTAGGGCCAGGGTTAGAGTTAGTGAACGGGTAAGGTTTACGGTACACGGGAGGGTACGGAAACGTGTTAGTGTCAAAGTACATGTGAGGGCATTGGTTAGATTTTTTGTACGGGTTAAGTTTATTGTACGGGTTAGGGTATGTGTAGGGTTGGTGTTAGCGTTATGTTCAGGGCTAGGGTTAGGGTTAGCGAACGGTACGATTTAGGGTACAGTAGAGGATACGGAAAAGTGTTAGGGTCAGGGTACATGTTAGGACAAGTGTTAGTGTTAGTGTATGGGTTGGGATTAGGGTACGGGTTAGGGTAAGGGGCAGGGTTGGGTTTAGGGTTAGGGCTAGGGCTAGGGCTAGGGTTAGGTTTAGCGAATGGGTAAAGTTAAGGGTAAAGGTGAGGGTACGGAAAAGTGTTAGGGTCAGGGTACGTGTCAGGGCATGGCTTAGTAGTAGTATACTGGTTAGGTTTAGTATACGGTTTGGGTAAGGTTTAGGGTTTGGGTTAGGGTTAGCTTTATAACTAGGGTTAGGGTTAACGAAATGCCAGGTTTAGGGTACAGGTGATGGTACAGAAAAGTGTTAGGGTTAGTGTACGTCTTAGGACACATGTCAGTGTTAGTGTATGGCTTAGGATTAGCATACTAGTTAGGATAAGGTGTACGGTTGGGGTTTGGTCTAGGTTTAGGGCTAGGGTTAGGGTTAGCGAACGGTAAGGTTTAGGGTACATGTGAGGTTACGGAAAAGTGTTAGGGTCAGGGTACGTGTTAGGGCAGGGGTTAGTGTGTGTTTACATGTTAGGATTAGGGTACGGTTTAGGGTAATTGGTAGGGTTGGAGTTATGGTTAGTGTTTGGGGTAGGGTAAAGTTTAGTGAATGGGTAAGGTTTAGGTTACAGCTGAGCGTGCGGAAATGTTTTATTGTCACAGTACGTGTGTGGTATTGGGTTAGTGTTAGTTTACGTGTTAAGATAAGGGTACGTGTTAGGGTAAGGAGTAGAGATGTAGTTAGGTTTAGGTTCGGTGTTAGGGTTATGGTTAACAAATGGTAAAGTTTAGGGTTAGTGTAAGTGTTAGGGATAGGGGTACGGCTAGGGTTAGGGTAGGTGTTAGGGCACGAGTTTGTGTTAGTGTATGGGTTATGATTAGGTTATGCGTTAGGGTGAGGTGTAGGGGTGGGGTTAGGTTTAGGTTTAGGGCTAGTGTTAGGGTAAGCGAATAGGTAACATTAGAGTACAGGTGAGCGTATGGAAACGAGTTATGGTCAGGGTTCGTGTTAGGGCACAGGTTAGTGTTAGTTTAAGGATTAGTATTAGGGTACATGTTAGGGTTAGGTGTAGGGTTGGGGTTGCGTTTAGGGTTAGGTTTAGACCTAGGGTTAGGGTTAGTGAATGATAAGGTTTAGGGTTTAGGTGTGGGTATGGAAAAGCGTTAGTGTCAGGGTAAGTGTTAACGCACGGATTAGTGTTAGTGTACGGGTTAGGATTAGGGTACGAGGTAGCCCAATGGGTAGGGTTGGCATTATGAGCACTGTTATGGCTAGGTTTAGGGTTAGCAAATGAATAAGGTTTAGGTTACAGGTGAGTGTACGGAAATGTTTTAGTGTCAAAGTAAGTGTGCGGGAATGGGTTAGTGTTAGTGTACGCATTAAGATTAGTTTACATGTTAGGGTAAGGTGTAGGGTTGTAGTTAGATTTAGCTTTAAGGGTAGGGTTAGGGTTAGCGAAAGGTAAGATTTTGGGTAAAGGAGAGCGTAGGGTAAAGAGTTAGGGTCAGGGTACGTGTCATGGCATGGATAAGGGTTTGTGTATGGGTAAGGATTAGGGTACGGGTTAGGAAAATGGGTAGGGTTGGTGTTATGGTTAGGGTTAGGGCTAGGGTTAGAGTTAGCGAACGGGTATGGTTTACGGTACACGGCAGAGTATGGAAACGTGTTAGTGTCAAAGTACACGTGAGGGCATGGGTTAATTTTTTTGTACGGGATAAGTGTAGGTGTTAGGATATGATGTAGGGTTTGTGTTAGCGTTGTGTTCAGGGCTAGGGTTAGGGATACCGATCGGTAAGATTTAGGGTACAGGAGAGGATACGGAAAAGTGTTAGGGTCAGGGTACATGTTAGGGCATGGGTTAGTGTTAGTGTATGGGTTGGGATTAGGGTACGGGTTAGGGTAAGGGGTAGGGTTTGGGTTAGGGTTAGCTTTATACCTAGGGTTAGGGTTAACGAAATGCCAGTTTTAGGGTACAGGTGATGGTAAAGAAAAGTGTTAGGGTTAGTGTACGTCTTAGGACACGTGTCAGTGTTAGTGTATGGCTTAGGATTCGCATACTAGTTAGGGTAAGGTGTACGGTGGGAGTTTGGTGTAGGTTTAGGGCTAGGGTTAGGGTTAGCGAACGGTAAGGTTTAGCGTACATGTGAGGTTACGGAAAAGTGTTAGGGTCAGGGTACGTGTTAGGGCAGGGTTTAGTGTGGGTTTACAGGTTAGGATTAGGGTACAGTTTAGGGTAATTGGTAGGGTTCGCGCTATGGTTAGTGTTAGGGGTTGGGTAAGGTTTAGTGAATGGGTAAGGTTTAGGTTACAGCTGAACGTGCGGAAATGTTTTATTGTCAGAGTACGTGTGTGGTATTGGGTTAGTGTTAGTGTACGGGTTAAGATTAGGGTACGTGTTAGGGTAAGGAAGAGAGATGTAGTTAGGTTTAGGTTCGGTGTTAGTGTTATGGTTAACAAATGGTAAAGTTTAGGGTTAGTGTTAGTGTTAGGGTAAGGGTTAGGGGTAGGGTTAGGGTTGGTGTTAGGGCACGAGTTTGTGTTAGTGTATGGGTTATGATTTGGTTATGCGTTAGGGTAATGTGTAGGGTTGGGGTTAGGTTTAGGTTTAGGTCTAGTGTTAGGGTAAGCGAATAGGTAACATTAGAGTACAGGTGAGCGTATGGAAACGAGTTAGGGTCAGGGTTCGTGTTAGGGCACAGGTTAGTGTTAGTTTAAGGATTAGGATTAGGGTACATGTTAGGGTTAGGTGTAGGGTTGCGGTTGGGTTTAAGGTTAGGTTTAGACCTAGGGTTAGGGTTAGTGAATGATAAGGTTTAGGGTTCAGGTGTGGGTATAGAAAAGTGTTAGGGTCAGGGTAAGTGTTAACGCACGGATTAGTGTTAGTGTACGGATTAGGATTAGGGTAAGAGGTAGCCCAATGGGTAGGGTTGGCATTATGTGCAGTGTTATGGCTAGGTTTAGGGTTAGCGAATGAATAAGGTTTAGGTTACAGGTGAGTGTACGGAAATGTTTTAGTGTCAAAGTAAGTGTGCGGGAATGGGTTAGTGTTAGTGTACGCATTAAGATTAGTTTACATGTTAGGGTAAGGTGTAGGGTTGTAGTTAGGTTTAGCGTTAAGGGTAGGGTTATGGTTAGCGAAAGGTAAGATTTTCGGTACAGGAGAGAGTAGGGTAAAGAGTTAGGGACAGGGTACGTGTCATGGCATGGATTAGTGTTTGTGTATGGGTAAGGATTAGGGTACGGGTTAGGGAAATGTGTAGGGTTGGTGTTACGGTTAGGGTTAGAGTTAGCGAATGGGTATGGTTTACGGTACACGGCAGGGTACGGAAACGTGTTAGTGTCAAAGTACATGTGAGGGCATGGGTTAATTATTTTGTACGGGTTAAGTTTAGTGTAGGGGTTAGGGTATGCTGTAGGGTTGGTGTTAGCGTTATGTTCAGGGCTTGGGTTAGGGTTAGCGAATGGTAAGATTTAGCGTACAGGAGGGGATACGGAAAAGTGTTAGGGTCAGGGTACATGTTAGGGCATGGGTTAGTGTTAGTGTATGGGTTGGGATTAGGGTACGGGTTAGGGTAAGGTGTAGGGTTGGGGTTAGGGTCAGCTTTATGGCTAGGGTTAGGGTTAGCGAAATGTCAGGTTTAGGGTACATGTGATGATACAGAAAAGTGTTCGTGTTAGTGTATGTGCTAGGACACGTGTCAGTCTTCGTGTACGTCTTAGGATTAGCATACTGGTTAGGTTAAGGTTTATGGTTGGGGTTTGGTCTAGGTTTAGGGCTAGGGTTAGGGTTAGCGAACGGTAAGGTTTAGGGTACATCTGAGGTTACGGAAAAGTGTTAGGGTCAGGGTACGTGTTAGAGCAGGGGTTAGTGTGGGTTTACAGGTTAGGATTTGGTACGGTTTATGGTAATTGGTAGGGTTGGCGTTATGGTTAGTGTTAGAGGTAGGGTAAGGTTTAGTGAATGGGTAAGGTTTAGGTTACAGCTGAGTGTGCGGAAATGTTTTATTCACAGAGTACGTGTGTGGTATTGGGTTAGTGTTAGTGTACGGGTTAAGATTAGGGTACGTGTTAGGGTAAGGAGTAGAGATGTAGTTAGGTTTAGGTTCGGTGTTAGGGTTATGGTTAACAAATGGTAAAGTTTAGGGTTAGTGTAAGTGTTAGGGTTAGGGTTAGGGGTAGGGTTAGGGTAGGTGTTAGGGCACGAGTTTGTGTTAGTGAATGGGTTATGATTAGGTTATGCGTTAGGGTAAGGTGTAGGGTTGGGGTTAGGTTTAGGTTTAGGGCTAGTGTTAGGGTAAGCGAATAGGTAACATTAGAGTACAGGTGAGCGTATTGAAACGAGTTAGGGTCAGGGTTCGTGTTAGGGCACAGGTTAGTGTTAGTTTAAGGATTAGGATTAGGGTACATGTTAGGGTTAGGTGTAGGGTTTGGGTTGCGTTTAGGGTTACGTTTAGACCTAGGGTTAGGTTTAGTGAATGATAAGGTTTAGGGTTTAGGTGTGGGTATGGAAAAGCGTTAGGGTCAGCGTAAGTGTTAACGCACGGATTAGTGTTAGTGTACGGGTTAGGATTAGGGTACGAGGTAGCCCAATGGGTAGGGTTGGCATTATGTGCAGTGTTATGGCTAGGTTTAGGGTTAGCGAATGAATAAGGTTTAGGTTACAGGTGAGTGTACGGAAATGTTTTAGTGTCAAAGTAAGTGTGCGGGAATGGGTTAGTGTTAGTGTACGCATTAAGATTAGTTTCCATGTTAGGGTAAGGTGTAGGGTTGTAGTTAGATTTAGCTTTAAGGGTAGGGTTAGGGTTAGCGAAAGGTAAGATTTTGGGTACAGGAGAGAGTAGGGTAAAGAGTTAGGGTCAGGATACGTGTCATGGCATGGATTAGTGTTTGTGTATGGGTAAGGATTAGGGTACGGGTTAGGGAAATGGGTAGGGTTGGTGTTATGGTTAGGGTTAGGGCTAGGGTTAGACTTAGCGAACGGGTATGGTTTACGGTACACGGCAGGGTACGGAAACGTGTTAGTGTCAAAGTACATGTGAGGGCATGGGTTAATTTTTTTGTAAGGGTTAAGTTTAGTGTAGGGGTTAGGGTATGCCGTAGGGTTTGTGTTAGCGTTATGTTCAGGGCTAGGGTTAGGGTTAGCGAACGGTAAGATTTAGGGTACAGGAGAGGATACGGAAAAGTGTTAGGATCATGGTACATGTTAGGGCATGGGTTAGTGTTAGTGTACGGGTTGGGATTAGGGTACGGGTTAGGGTAAGGGGTAGGGTTGGGTTTAGGGTTAGCTTTATGGCTAGGGTTAGAGTTAGCGAAATGTCAGGTTTAGGGTACAGGTGATGATACAGAAAAGTGTTAGTGTTAGTGTATGTGCTAGGACAATTGTCAGTCTTCGTGCTTGTCTTAGGATTAGCATACTGGTTAGGGTAAGGTGTACGGTTGCGGTTTGGTCTGAGTTTAGGGCTAGGGTTAGGGTTAGCGAATGGTAAGGTTTAGGGTACATGTGAGGTTACGGAAAAGTGTTAGGGTCAGTGTCGTGTTAGGGCAGGGGTTAGTGCGGGTTTACAGGTTAGGATTAGGGTACGGGTTAGGGTAATTGGTAGGGTTGGCGTTATGTTTAGTGTTAGGGGTAGGGTTAAGTTTAGTGATCGGGTAAGGTTTAGATTACAGCTGAGCGTACGGAAATGTTTTATTTTCAAAGTACGTGTGCGGTATTGGGTTAGTGTTACTGTACGGGTTAAGATTAGTGTACGTGTTAGGGTAAGGAGTAGGGTTGTAATTAGGTTTAGGTTTGGGGCTAGGGTTATGGTTAACAAAAGGTAAAGTTTAGTGATAGTGTTAGTTTTAGGGATCGGGTTAGACGGAGGGTTAGGGTAGGTGTTAGGGCACGAGTTAGTGTTAGTGTTTGGGTTATGATTAGGGTATGGGTTAGGGTAATGTGTAGGTTTGGGGTTAGGTTTAGGGTTAGGGATAGTGTTAGGGTAAGCGAATAGGTAACATTAGAGTTCAGGTGAGCGTATGGAAACGAGTTAGGTCAGAGTTGGTTTTAGGGCACAGGTTAGTGTTAGTTTAAGGATTAGGATTAGGGTACATGTTAGGGTTAGGTGTAGGGTTGGGGTTGGGTTTAGGGTTAGGTTTAGAACTAGGGTTAGGGTTAGTGAATGATAAGTTTTAGGGTTTAGGTGTGGGTATGGAAAAGTGTTACAGTGAGGGTAAGTGTTAAGGCATGGATTAGTGTTAGTGTATGGGTTAGGATTAGGGTACGGGGTAGGCCAATGAGTAGGGTTGGCATTATGTGTAGTGTTAGGGTTAGGTTAAGGGTTAGCGAATGAGTAAGGTTTAGGTTACAGGTGAGTGTATGGAAATATTTTAGTGTGAAAGTAAGTGTGGGGGAATGGGTTAGTGTTAGTGTACGCATTAAGAATAGTGTACATGTTAGAGTAAGGTGTAGGGTTGTAGTCAGATTTAGCTTCAGGGCTAGGGTTAGGGTTAGCGAATGGTAACATTTAGCATACAGGAGAGAGTATGGTAGAGAGTTAGGAGTAGGGTACGTGTCAGGGCATGCACTAGTGTTTGTGTATGTGTTAGGATTAGGGTACGGGTTAGGGAAATGGGTAGGGTTGGTGTTATGGTTAGGGTTAGGGCTAAGGTTAGAGTTAGCAAACAGGTATGGTTTACGGTACATGGCAGGGTACGGAAAAGTGTTAGTGTCAAAGTACATGTGAGGGCATGGGTTAATTTTTTTGTAAGGGTTAAGTTTAGTGTAGGGGTTAGGGTATGCTGTAGGGTTGATGTTAGCGTTATGTTCAGGGCTAGGGTTAGGGTTAGCGAACAGTAAGATTTAGGGTACAGGAGAGGATTCGGAAAAGTGTTAGGGTCAGGGTACGTGTTAGGGCATGGGTTAGTGTTAGTGTATGGGTTGGGATTAGCATAGTGTTTAGCGTAAGGTGTACGGTTGGGGTTAGTTCTAGGTTTAGGTCTAGGGTTAGGGTTAGCGAACGGTAAGATTTAGGGTACAGGAGAGGATTCGGAAAAGTGTTAGGGTCAGGGTACGTGTTAGGGCATGGGTTAGTGTTAGTGTATGGGTTGGGATTAGCATAGTGTTTAGCGTAAGGTGTACGGTTGGGGTTAGTTCTAGGTTTAGGTCTAGGGTTAGGGTTAGCGAACGGTAAGGTTTAGGGTACATGTGAGGTTACGGAAAAGTGTTAGGGTCAGGGTACGTGTTAGGGCATGGGTTAGTGTTAGTGTATGGGTTGGGATTCGGGAACGGGTTAGGGTAAGGGGTAGGGTTGTGGTTAGGGTTAGCTTTAGGGCTAGGTTTAGGGTTAGCGAAATGTCAGGTTTAGGGTACAGGTGATGATTAAGAAAAGTGTTAGTGTTAGTGTATGTGCTAGGACACGTGTCAGTGTTAGTGCATGGCTTAGGATTAGCATAGTGTTTAGCGTAATGTGTACGGTTGGGGTTAGGTCTAGGTTTAGGGCTAGGGTTAGGGTTAGTGAACGGTAAGATTTAGGGTACATGTGAGGTTACGGAAAAGTGTTAGGGTCAGGGTACGTGTTAGGGCAGGGGTTAGTGTGGGTTTACAGGTTATGACTAGGGTACGGTTTAGGGTAATTGGTAGGGTTGGTGTTATGGTTAGTGTTAGGGGTAGGGTAAGGTTTAGCGAATGGGTAAGGTTTAGGTTACAGCTGAGCGTGCGGAAATGATTTATTGTCAGAGTACGTGTGTGGTATTGGGTTAGTGTTAGTGTACAGGTTAAGATTAGGGTACGTGTTAGGGTAAGGAGTAGAGATGTTGTTAGGTTTAGGTTCGGTGTTAGGGTTATGGTTAACAAATGGTAAAGTTTAGGGTTAGTGTAAGTGTTAGGGTTAGGGTTAGGGGTAGGGTTAGGGTAGGTGTTAGGGCACGAGTTTGTGTTAGTGTATTGGTTATGATTAGGTTATGTGTTAGGGTAAGGTGTAGGGTTGGGGTTAGGTTTAGGTTTAGGGCTAGTGTTAGGGTAAGCGAATAGGTAACATTAGAGTACAGGTGAGCGTATGGAAACGAGTTAGGGTCAGGGTTCTTGTTAGGGCACAGGTTAGTGTTAGTTTAAGGATTAGGATTAGGGTACATGTTAGGGTTAGGTGTAGGGTTGGGGTTGGGTTTAGGGTTAGGTTTAGACCTAGGGTTAGGGTAAGTGAATGATAAGCTTTAGGGTTTAGGTGTGGGTATGGAAAAGCGTTAGGGTCAGGGTAAGTGTTAACGCACGGATTAGTGTTAGTGTACGGGTTAGGATTAGGGTACGAGGTAGCCCAATGTGTAGGGTTGGCATTATGTGCAGTGTTATGGCTAGGTTTAGGGTTAGCGAATGAATAAGGCTTAGGTTACAGGTGAGTGTACGGAAATGTTTTAGTGTCAAAGTAAGTGTGCGGGAATGGGTTAGTGTTAGTGTACGCATTAAGATTAGTTTCCATGTTAGGGTAAGGTGTAGGGTTGTAGTTAGATTTAGCTTTAAGGGTAGGGTTAGGGTTAGCGAATGGTAAGATTTTGGGTACAGGAGAGAGTAGGGTAAAGAGTTAGGGACAGGGTACGTGTCATGGCATGGATTAGTGTTTGTGTATGGGTAAGGATTAGGGTACGGGTTAGGGAAATGGGTAGGGTTGGTGTTATGGTTAGGGTTAGGGCTAGGGTTAGAGTTAGCCAACGGGTATGGTTTACGGTACACGGCAGGGTACGGAAACGTGTTAGTGTCAAAGTACATGTGAGGGCATGGGTTAATTTTTTTGTACGGGTTAAGTTTAGTGTAGGGGTTAGGGTATGCTGTAGGGATGGTGTTAGCGTTATGTTCAGGGCTAGGGTTAGGGTTAGCGAACGGTAAGATTTAGGGTACAGGAGGGGATTCGGAAAAGTGTTAGGGCCAGGGTACGTGTTAGGGCATGGGTTAGTGTTAGTGTATGGGTTGGGATTAGCATATTGTTTAGCGTAAGGTGTACGGTTGGGGTTAGGTCTAGGTTTAGGGCTAGGGTTAGGGTTAGCAAACGGTAAGATTTAGGGTAGAGGAGAGGATACGGAAAAGTGTTAGGGTCAGGGTACATGTTAGAGCATGGGTTAGTGTTAGAGTATGGGTTGAGAGTAGGGTACGGGTTAGGGTAAGGGGTAGGGTTGGGGTTAGGGTTAGCTTTCTGGCTAGGGTTAGGGTTAGCGAAATGTCAGGTTTAGGGTACAGGTGATGATACAGAAAAGTGTTAGTGTTAGTGTATGTGCTAGGACACGTGTCAGTCTTCGTGTATGTCTTAGGATTAGCATACTGGTTAGGGTAAGGTGTACGTTTGGGGTTTGGTCTAGGTTTAGGGCTAGGGTTAGGGTTAGCGAACGGTAAGGTTTAGGGTACATGTGAGGTTACGGAAAAGTGTTAGGGTCAGGGTCGTGTTAGGGCAGGGCTTAGTGTGGGTTTACAGGTTAGGATTAGGGTACGGGTTAGGGTAATTGGTAGGGTTGGCGTTATGTTTAGTGTTAGGGGTAGGGTTAAGTTTAGTGAACGGGTAAGGTTTAGGTTACAACTGAGCGTACGGAAATGTTTTATTGTCAACGTACGTGTGCGGTATTGGGTTAGTGTTACTGTACGGGTTAAGATTAGTGTACGTGTTAGGGTAAGGAGTAGGGTTGTAATTAGGTTTAGGTTTGGGGCTAGGGTTATAGTTAACAACAGGTAAAGTTTAGTGATAGTGTTAGTGTTAGGGTTCGGGTTAGACGGAGGGTTAGGGTAGGTGTTAGGGCACGAGTTAGTGTTAGTGTTTGGGTTATGATTAGGGTATGCTTTAGGGTAAGGTGTAGGTTTGCGGTTAGGTTTAGGTTTAGGGCTAGTGTTAGGGTAAGCGAATAGGTAACATTAGAGTTCAGGTGAGCGTATGGAAACGAGTTAGGTCAGGGTTGGTTTTAGGGCACAGGTTAGTGTTAGTTTAAGGATTAGGATTAGGGTACATGTTAGGGTTAGGTGTAGGGTTGGGGTTGGGTTTAGGGTTAGGTTTAGACCTAGGGTTAGCGTTAGTGAATGATAAGTTTTAGGGTTTAGGTGTGGGTATGGAAAAGTGTTACGCTGAGGGTAAGTGTTAAGGCATGGATTACTGTTAGTGTATGGGTTAGGATTAGGGTACGGGGTAGGCCAATGGGTAGGGTTGGCATTATGTGTAGTGTTAGGGTTAGGTTTAGGGTTAGCGAATGAGTAAGGTTTAGGTTACAGGTGAGTGTATGGAAATATTTTAGTGTCAAAGTAAGTGTGGGGGAATGGGTTAGTGTTAGTGTACGCATTAAGAATAGTGTACATGTTAGAGTAAGGTGTAGGGTTGTAGTCAGATTCAGCTTCAGGGCTAGGGTTAGGGTTAGCGAATGGTAACATTTAGCATAGAGGATAGAGTATGGTAGAGAGTTAGGAGTAGGGTACGTGTCAGGGCATGGATTAGTGTTTGTGTATGTGTTAGGATTAGGGTACGGGTTAGGGAAATGGGTAAGGTTGGTGTTATGGTTAGGGTTAGGGCTAAGGTTAGAGTTAGCAAACAGGTATGGTTTACGGTACACGGCATGGTACGGAAACGTGTTAGTGTCAAAGTACATGTGAGGGCATGGGTTAATTTTTTTGTATGGGTTAAGTTTAGTGTAGGGGTTAGGGTATGCTGTAGGGTTGAAGTTAGCGATATGTTCAGGGCTAGGGTTAGGGTTAGCGAATGGTAAGATTTAGGGTACAGGAGAGTATTCGGAAAAGTGTTAGGGTCAGGGTACGTGTTAGGGTATGGGTTAGTGTTAGTGTATGGGTTGGGATTAGCATATTGTTTAGCGTAAGGTGTACGGTTGGGGTTAGGTCTAGGTTTAGGGCTAGGGTTAGGGTTAGCAAACGGTAAGGTTTAGGGTACATGTGAGGTTACGGAAAAGTGTTAGGGTCAGGGTACGTGTTAGGGCATGGGTTAGTGTTAGTGTATGGGTTGGGATTAGGGTACGGGTTAGGGTAAGGGGTAGGGTTGTGGTTAGGGTTAGCTTTATGGCTAGGGTTAGGGTTAGGGAAATGTCAGGTTTAGGGTACAGGTGATGATTAAGAAAAGTGTTAGTGTTAGTGTATGTGCTAGGACACGTGTCAGTGTTAGTGTATGGTTTAGGATTAGCATAGTGTTTAGCGTAAGGTGTACGGTTGGGGTTAGGTCTAGGTTTAAGGCTAGGGTTAGGGTTAGCGAATGGTAAGGTTTAGGGTACATGTGAGGTTACGGAAAGGTGTTAGGGTCAGTTTACGTGTTAGGGCAGGGGTTAGTGTGGGTTTACAGGTTAGGATTAGGGTACGGGTTAGGATAATTGGTAGGGTTGGCGTTATGGTTAGTGTTAGGGGTAGGGTAAGGTTTAGTGAATGGGTAAGGTTTAGTCTACAGCTGAGCGTGCGGAAATGTTTTATTGTCAGAGTACGTGTGTGGTATTGGGTTAGTGTTAGTGTACAGGTTAAGATTAGGGTACGTGTTAGGGTAAGGAGTAGAGATGTAGTTAGGTTTAGGTTCAGTGTTAGGGTTATGGTTAACAAATGGTAAAGTTTAGGGTAAGTGTAAGTGTTAGGGTTAGGGTTATGGGTAGGGTTAGGGTAGGTGTTAGGGCACGAGTTTGTGTTAGTGTATGGGTTATGATTAGGTTATGTGTTAGGGTAAGGTGTAGGGTTGGGGTTAGGTTTAGGTTTTGGGCTAGTGTTAGGGTAAGCGAATAGGTAACATTAGAGTACAGGTGAGCGTATGGAAAGGAGTTAGTGTCAGGGTTCGTGTTAGGGCACAGGTTAGTGTTTGTTTAAGGATTAGGATTAGGGTACATGTTAGGGTTAGGTGTAGGGTTGGGGTTGGGTTTAGGGTTAGGTTTGACCTAGGGTTAGGGTGAGTGAATGGTAAGGTTTAGGGTTCAGGTGTGGGTATAGAAAAGTGTTAGGGTCAGGGTTAGTGTTAAGGCATGGATTAGTGTTAGTGTATGGGTTAGGATTAGGGTACGGGGTAGGCCAATGAGTAGGGTTGGCATTATGTGTAGTGTTAGGGTTAGGTTAAGGGTTAGCGAATGAGTAAGGTTTCGGTTACAGGTGAGTGTATGGAAATATTTTAGTGTGAAAGTAAGTGTGGGGGAATGGGTTAGTGTTAGTGTACGCATTAAGAATAGTGTACATGTTAGAGTAAGGTGTAGGGTTGTAGTCAGATTTAGCTTCAGGGCTAGGGTTAGGGTTAGCGAATGGTAACATTTAGCATACAGGAGAGAGTATGGTAGAGAGTTAGGAGTAGGGTACGTGTCAGGGCATGCACTAGTGTTTGTGTATGTGTTAGGATTAGGGTACGGGTTAGGGAAATGGGTAGGGTTGGTGTTATGGTTAGGGTTAGGGCTAAGGTTAGAGTTAGCAAACAGGTATGGTTTACGGTACATGGCAGGGTACGGAAAAGTGTTAGTGTCAAAGTACATGTGAGGGCATGGGTTAATTTTTTTGTAAGGGTTAAGTTTAGTGTAGGGGTTAGGGTATGCTGTAGGGTTGATGTTAGCGTTATGTTCAGGGCTAGGGTTAGGGTTAGCGAACAGTAAGATTTAGGGTACAGGAGAGGATTCGGAAAAGTGTTAGGGTCAGGGTACGTGTTAGGGCATGGGTTAGTGTTAGTGTATGGGTTGGGATTAGCATAGTGTTTAGCGTAAGGTGTACGGTTGGGGTTAGTTCTAGGTTTAGGTCTAGGGTTACGGTTAGCGAACGGTAAGATTTAGGGTACAGGAGAGGATTCGGAAAAGTGTTAGGGTCAGGGTACGTGTTAGGGCATGGGTTAGTGTTAGTGTATGGGTTGGGATTAGCATAGTGTTTAGCGTAAGGTGTACGGTTGGGGTTAGTTCTAGGTTTAGGTCTAGGGTTAGGGTTAGCGAACGGTAAGGTTTAGGGTACATGTGAGGTTACGGAAAAGTGTTAGGGTCAGGGTACGTGTTAGGGCATGGGTTAGTGTTAGTGTATGGGTTGGGATTAGGGAACGGGTTAGGGTAAGGGGTAGGGTTGTGGTTAGGGTTAGCTTTAGGGCTAGGGTTAGGGTTAGCGAAATGTCAGGTTTAGGGTACAGGTGATGATTAAGAAAAGTGTTAGTGTTAGTGTATGTGCTAGGACACGTGTCAGTGTTAGTGCATGGCTTAGGATTAGCATAGTGTTTAGCGTAATGTGTACGGTTGGGGTTAGGTCTAGGTTTAGGGCTAGGGTTAGGGTTAGTGAACGGTAAGATTTAGGGTACATGTGAGGTTACGGAAAAGTGTTAGGGTCAGGGTACGTGTTAGGGCAGGGGTTAGTGTGGGTTTACAGGTTATGACTAGGGTACGGTTTAGGGTAATTGGTAGGGTTGGCGTTATGGTTAGTGTTAGGGGTAGGGTAAGGTTTAGCGAATGGGTAAGGTTTAGGTTACAGCTGAGCGTGCGGAAATGATTTATTGTCAGAGTACGTGTGTGGTATTGGGTTAGTGTTAGTGTACAGGTTAAGATTAGGGTACGTGTTAGGGTAAGGAGTAGAGATGTTGTTAGGTTTAGGTTCGGTGTTAGGGTTATGGTTAACAAATGGTAAAGTTTAGGGTTAGTGTAAGTGTTAGGGTTAGGGTTAGGGGTAGGGTTAGGGTAGGTGTTAGGGCACGAGTTTGTGTTAGTGTATTGGTTATGATTAGGTTATGTGTTAGGGTAAGGTGTAGGGTTGGGGTTAGGTTTAGGTTTAGGGCTAGTGTTAGGGTAAGCGAATAGGTAACATTAGAGTACAGGTGAGCGTATGGAAACGAGTTAGGGTCAGGGTTCTTGTTAGGGCACAGGTTAGTGTTAGTTTAAGGTTTAGGATTAGGGTACATGTTAGGGTTAGGTGTAGGGTTGGGGTTGGGTTTAGGGTTAGGTTTAGACCTAGGGTTAGGGTAAGTGAATGATAAGCTTTAGGGTTTAGGTGTGGGTATGGAAAAGCGTTAGGGTCAGGGTAAGTGTTAACGCACGGATTAGTGTTAGTGTACGGGTTAGGATTAGGGTACGAGGTAGCCCAATGTGTAGGGTTGGCATTATGTGCAGTGTTATGGCTAGGTTTAGGGTTAGCGAATGAATAAGGCTTAGGTTACAGGTGAGTGTACGGAAATGTTTTAGTGTCAAAGTAAGTGTGCGGGAATGGGTTAGTGTTAGTGTACGCATTAAGATTAGTTTCCATGTTAGGGTAAGGTGTAGGGTTGTAGTTAGATTTAGCTTTAAGGGTAGGGTTAGGGTTAGCGAAAGGTAAGATTTTGGGTACAGGAGAGAGTAGGGTAAAGAGTTAGGGACAGGGTACGTGTCATGGCATGGATTAGTGTTTGTGTATGGGTAAGGATTAGGGTACGGGTTAGGGAAATGGGTAGGGTTGGTGTTATGGTTAGGGTTAGGGCTAGGGTTAGAGTTAGCGAACGGGTATGGTTTACGGTACACGGCAGGGTACGGAAACGTGTTAGTGTCAAAGTACATGTGAGGGCATGGGTTAATTTTTTTGTACGGGTTAAGTTTAGTGTAGGGGTTAGGATATGCTGTAGGGATGGTGTTAGCGTTATGTTCAGGGCTAGGGTTAGGGTTAGCGAACGGTAAGATTTAGGGTACAGGAGGGGATTCGGAAAAGTGTTAGGGCCAGGGTACGTGTTAGGGCATGGGTTAGTGTTAGTGTATGGGTTGGGATTAGCATATTGTTTAGCGTAAGGTGTACGGTTGGGGTTAGGTCTAGGTTTAGGGCTAGGGTTAGGGTTAGCAAACGGTAAGGTTTAGGGTACATGTGAGGTTACGGAAAAGTGTTAGGGTCAGGGTACGTGTTAGGGCATGGGTTAGTGTTAGTGTATGGGTTGGGATTAGGGTACGGGTTAGGGTAAGGGGTAGGGTTGTGGTTAGGGTTAGCTTTATGGCTAGGGTTAGGGTTAGCGAAATGTCAGGTTTAGGGTACAGGTGATGATTAAGAAAAGTGTTAGGGTTAGTGTATGTGCTAGGACACGTGTCAGTGTTAGTGTATGGCTTAGGATTAGCATAGTGTTTAGCGTAAGGTGTACGGTTGGGGTTAGGTCTAGGTTTAGGGCTAGGGTTAGGGTTAGCGAATGGTAAGGTTTAGGGTACATGTGAGGTTACGGAAAAGTGTTAGGGTCAGGGTCGTGTTAGGGCAGGGCTTAGTGTGGGTTTACAGGTTAGGATTAGGGTACGGGTTATGGTAATTGGTAGGGTTGGCGTTATGTTTAGTGTTAGGGGTAGGGTTAAGTTTAGTGAACGGGTAAGGTTTAGGTTACAACTGAGCGTACGGAAATGTTTTATTGTCAACGTACGTGTGCGGTATTGGGTTAGTGTTACTGTACGGGTTAAGATTAGTGTACGTGTTAGGGTAAGGAGTAGGGTTGTAATTAGGTTTAGGTTTGGGGCTAGGGTTATAGTTAACAACAGGTAAAGTTTAGTGATAGTGTTAGTGTTAGGGTTCGGGTTAGACGGAGGGTTAGGGTAGGTGTTAGGGCACGAGTTAGTGTTAGTGTTTGGGTTATGATTAGGGTATGCTTTAGGGTAAGGTGTAGGTTTGCGGTTAGGTTTAGGTTTAGGGCTAGTGTTAGGGTAAGCGAATAGGTAACATTAGAGTTCAGGTGAGCGTATGGAAACGAGTTAGGTCAGGGTTGGTTTTAGGGCACAGGTTAGTGTTAGTTTAAGGATTAGGATTAGGGTACATGTTAGGGTTAGGTGTAGGGTTGGGGTTGGGTTTAGGGTTAGGTTTAGACCTAGGGTTAGCGTTAGTGAATGATAAGTTTTAGGGTTTAGGTGTGGGTATGGAAAAGTGTTACGCTGAGGGTAAGTGTTAAGGCATGGATTACTGTTAGTGTATGGGTTAGGATTAGGGTACGGTGTAGGCCAATGGGTAGGGTTGGCATTATGTGTAGTGTTAGGGTTAGGTTTAGGGTTAGCGAATGAGTAAGGTTTAGGTTACAGGTGAGTGTATGGAAATATTTTAGTGTCAAAGTAAGTGTGGGGGAATGGGTTAGTGTTAGTGTACGCATTAAGAATAGTGTACATGTTAGAGTAAGGTGTAGGGTTGTAGTCAGATTCAGCTTCAGGGCTAGGGTTAGGGTTAGCGAATGGTAACATTTAGCATAGAGGAGAGAGTATGGTAGAGAGTTAGGAGTAGGGTACGTGTCAGGGCATGGATTAGTGTTTGTGTATGTGTTAGGATTAGGGTACGGGTTAGGGAAATGGGTAAGGTTGGTGTTATGGTTAGGGTTAGGGCTAAGGTTAGAGTTAGCAAACAGGTATGGTTTACGGTACACGGCAGGGTACGGAAACGTGTTAGTGTCAAAGTACATGTGAGGGCATGGGTTAATTTTTTTGTATGGGTTAAGTTTAGTGTAGGGGTTAGGGTATGCTGTAGGGTTGAAGTTAGCGATATGTTCAGGGCTAGGGTTAGGGTTAGCGAATGGTAAGATTTAGGGTACAGGAGAGTATTCGGAAAAGTGTTAGGGTCAGGGTACGTGTTAGGGCATGGGTTAGTGTTAGTGTATGGGTTGGGATTAGCATATTGTTTAGCGTAAGGTGTACGGTTGGGGTTAGGTCTAGGTTTAGGGCTAGGGTTAGGGTTAGCAAACGGTAAGGTTTAGGGTACATGTGAGGTTACGGAAAAGTGTTAGGGTCAGGGTACGTGTTAGGGCATGGGTTAGTGTTAGTGTATGGGTTGGGATTAGGGTACGGGTTAGGGTAAGGGGTAGGGTTGTGGTTAGGGTTAGCTTTATGGCTAGGGTTAGGGTTAGCGAAATGTCAGGTTTAGGGTACAGGTGATGATTAAGAAAAGTGTTAGTGTTAGTGTATGTGCTAGGACACGTGTCAGTGTTAGTGTATGGTTTAGGATTAGCATAGTGTTTAGCGTAAGGTGTACGGTTGGGGTTAGGTCTAGGTTTAAGGCTAGGGTTAGGGTTAGCGAATGGTAAGGTTTAGGGTACATGTGAGGTTACGGAAAGGTGTTAGGGTCAGTTTACGTGTTAGGGCAGGGGTTAGTGTGGGTTTACAGGTTAGGATTAGGGTACGGGTTAGGATAATTGGTAGGGTTGGCGTTATGGTTAGTGTTAGGGGTAGGGTAAGGTTTAGTGAATGGGTAAGGTTTAGTCTACAGCTGAGCGTGCGGAAATGTTTTATTGTCAGAGTACGTGTGTGGTATTGGGTTAGTGTTAGTGTACAGGTTAAGATTAGGGTACGTGTTAGGGTAAGGAGTAGAGATGTAGTTAGGTTTAGGTTCAGTGTTAGGGTTATGGTTAACAAATGGTAAAGTTTAGGGTAAGTGTAAGTGTTAGGGTTAGGGTTATGGGTAGGGTTAGGGTAGGTGTTAGGGCACGAGTTTGTGTTAGTGTATGGGTTATGATTAGGTTATGTGTTAGGGTAAGGTGTAGGGTTGGGGTTAGGTTTAGGTTTTGGGCTAGTGTTAGGGTAAGCGAATAGGTAACATTAGAGTACAGGTGAGCGTATGGAAAGGAGTTAGTGTCAGGGTTCGTGTTAGGGCACAGGTTAGTGTTTGTTTAAGGATTAGGATTAGGGTACATGTTAGGGTTAGGTGTAGGGTTGGGGTTGGGTTTAGGGTTAGGTTTGACCTAGGGTTAGGGTGAGTGAATGGTAAGGTTTAGGGTTCAGGTGTGGGTATAGAAAAGTGTTAGGGTCAGGGTTAGTGTTAAGGCATGGATTAGTGTTAGTGTATGGGTTAGGATTAGGGTACGGGGTAGGCCAATGAGTAGGGTTGGCATTATGTGTAGTGTTAGGGTTAGGTTAAGGGTTAGCGAATGAGTAAGGTTTCGGTTACAGGTGAGTGTATGGAAATATTTTAGTGTGAAAGTAAGTGTGGGGGAATGGGTTAGTGTTAGTGTACGCATTAAGAATAGTGTACATGTTAGAGTAAGGTGTAGGGTTGTAGTCAGATTTAGCTTCAGGGCTAGGGTTAGGGTTAGCGAATGGTAACATTTAGCATACAGGAGAGAGTATGGTAGAGAGTTAGGAGTAGGGTACGTGTCAGGGCATGCACTAGTGTTTGTGTATGTGTTAGGATTAGGGTACGGGTTAGGGAAATGGGTAGGGTTGGTGTTATGGTTAGGGTTAGGGCTAAGGTTAGAGTTAGCAAACAGGTATGGTTTACGGTACATGGCAGGGTACGGAAAAGTGTTAGTGTCAAAGTACATGTGAGGGCATGGGTTAATTTTTTTGTAAGGGTTAAGTTTAGTGTAGGGGTTAGGGTATGCTGTAGGGTTGATGTTAGCGTTATGTTCAGGGCTAGGGTTAGGGTTAGCGAACAGTAAGATTTAGGGTACAGGAGAGGATTCGGAAAAGTGTTAGGGTCAGGGTACGTGTTAGGGCATGGGTTAGTGTTAGTGTATGGGTTGGGATTAGCATAGTGTTTAGCGTAAGGTGTACGGTTGGGGTTAGTTCTAGGTTTAGGTCTAGGGTTACGGTTAGCGAACGGTAAGATTTAGGGTACAGGAGAGGATTCGGAAAAGTGTTAGGGTCAGGGTACGTGTTAGGGCATGGGTTAGTGTTAGTGTATGGGTTGGGATTAGCATAGTGTTTAGCGTAAGGTGTACGGTTGGGGTTAGTTCTAGGTTTAGGTCTAGGGTTAGGGTTAGCGAACGGTAAGGTTTAGGGTACATGTGAGGTTACGGAAAAGTGTTAGGGTCAGGGTACGTGTTAGGGCATGGGTTAGTGTTAGTGTATGGGTTGGGATTAGGGAACGGGTTAGGGTAAGGGGTAGGGTTGTGGTTAGGGTTAGCTTTAGGGCTAGGGTTAGGGTTAGCGAAATGTCAGGTTTAGGGTACAGGTGATGATTAAGAAAAGTGTTAGTGTTAGTGTATGTGCTAGGACACGTGTCAGTGTTAGTGCATGGCTTAGGATTAGCATAGTGTTTAGCGTAATGTGTACGGTTGGGGTTAGGTCTAGGTTTAGGGCTAGGGTTAGGGTTAGTGAACGGTAAGATTTAGGGTACATGTGAGGTTACGGAAAAGTGTTAGGGTCAGGGTACGTGTTAGGGCAGGGGTTAGTGTGGGTTTACAGGTTATGACTAGGGTACGGTTTAGGGTAATTGGTAGGGTTGGCGTTATGGTTAGTGTTAGGGGTAGGGTAAGGTTTAGCGAATGGGTAAGGTTTAGGTTACAGCTGAGCGTGCGGAAATGATTTATTGTCAGAGTACGTGTGTGGTATTGGGTTAGTGTTAGTGTACAGGTTAAGATTAGGGTACGTGTTAGGGTAAGGAGTAGAGATGTTGTTAGGTTTAGGTTCGGTGTTAGGGTTATGGTTAACAAATGGTAAAGTTTAGGGTTAGTGTAAGTGTTAGGGTTAGGGTTAGGGGTAGGGTTAGGGTAGGTGTTAGGGCACGAGTTTGTGTTAGTGTATTGGTTATGATTAGGTTATGTGTTAGGGTAAGGTGTAGGGTTGGGGTTAGGTTTAGGTTTAGGGCTAGTGTTAGGGTAAGCGAATAGGTAACATTAGAGTACAGGTGAGCGTATGGAAACGAGTTAGGGTCAGGGTTCTTGTTAGGGCACAGGTTAGTGTTAGTTTAAGGATTAGGATTAGGGTACATGTTAGGGTTAGGTGTAGGGTTGGGGTTGGGTTTAGGGTTAGGTTTAGACCTAGCGTTAGGGTAAGTGAATGATAAGCTTTAGGGTTTAGGTGTGGGTATGGAAAAGCGTTAGGGTCAGGGTAAGTGTTAACGCACGGATTAGTGTTAGTGTACGGGTTAGGATTAGGGTACGAGGTAGCCCAATGTGTAGGGTTGGCATTATGTGCAGTGTTATGGCTAGGTTTAGGGTTAGCGAATGAATAAGGCTTAGGTTACAGGTGAGTGTACGGAAATGTTTTAGTGTCAAAGTAAGTGTGCGGGAATGGGTTAGTGTTAGTGTACGCATTAAGATTAGTTTCCATGTTAGGGTAAGGTGTAGGGTTGTAGTTAGATTTAGCTTTAAGGGTAGGGTTAGGGTTAGCGAAAGGTAAGATTTTGGGTACAGGAGAGAGTAGGGTAAAGAGTTAGGGACAGGGTACGTGTCATGGCATGGATTAGTGTTTGTGTATGGGTAAGGATTAGGGTACGGGTTAGGGAAATGGGTAGGGTTGGTGTTATGGTTAGGGTTAGGGCTAGGGTTAGAGTTAGCGAACGGGTATGGTTTACGGTACACGGCAGGGTACGGAAACGTGTTAGTGTCAAAGTACATGTGAGGGCATGGGTTAATTTTTTTGTACGGGTTAAGTTTAGTGTAGGGGTTAGGGTATGCTGTAGGGATGGTGTTAGCGTTATGTTCAGGGCTAGGGTTAGGGTTAGCGAACGGTAAGATTTAGGGTACAGGAGGGGATTCGGAAAAGTGTTAGGGCCAGGGTACGTGTTAGGGCATGGGTTAGTGTTAGTGTATGGGTTGGGATTAGCATATTGTTTAGCGTAAGGTGTACGGTTGGGGTTAGGTCTAGGTTTAGGGCTAGGGTTAGGGTTAGCAAACGGTAAGGTTTAGGGTACATGTGAGGTTACGGAAAAGTGTTAGGGTCAGGGTACGTGTTAGGGCATGGGTTAGTGTTAGTGTATGGGTTGGGATTAGGGTACGGGTTAGGGTAAGGGGTAGGGTTGTGGTTAGGGTTAGCTTTATGGCTAGGGTTAGGGTTAGCGAAATGTCAGGTTTAGGGTACAGGTGATGATTAAGAAAAGTGTTAGGGTTAGTGTATGTGCTAGGACACGTGTCAGTGTTAGTGTATGGCTTAGGATTAGCATAGTGTTTAGCGTAAGGTGTACGGTTGGGGTTAGGTCTAGGTTTAGGGCTAGGGTTAGGGTTAGCGAATGGTAAGGTTTAGGGTACATGTGAGGTTACGGAAAAGTGTTAGGGTCAGTTTACGTGTTAGGGCAGGGGTTAGTGTGGGTTTATATGTTAGGATTAGGGTACGTGTTAGGATAATTGGTAGGGTTGGCGTTATGGTTAGTGTTAGGGGTAGGGTAAGGTTTAGTGAATGGGTAAGGTTTAGACTACAGCTGAGCGTGCGGAAATGTTTTATTGTCAGAGTACGTGTGTGGTATTGGGTTAGTGTTAGTGTACAGGTTAAGATTAGGGAACGTGTTAGGGTAAGGAGTAGAGATGTTGTTAGGTTTAGGTTCGGTGTTAGGGTTATGGTTAACAAATGGTAAAGTTTACGGTTAGTGTAAGTGTTAGGGTTAGGGTTAGGGTTAGGGTTAGGGTAGGTGTTAGGGCACGAGTTTGTGTTAGTGTATGGGTTATGATTAGGTTATGTGTTAGGGTAAGGTGTAGGGTTGGGGTTAGGTTTAGGTTTAGGGCTAGTGTTAGGGTAAGCGAATAGGTAACATTAGAGTACAGGTGAGCGTATGGAAACGAGTTAGGGTCAGGGTTCGTGTTAGGGCACAGGTTAGTGTTAGTTTAAGGATTAGGATTAGGGTACATGTTAGGGTTAGGTGTAGGGTTGGGGTGGGGTTTAGGGTTAGCTTTAGACCTAGGGATAGGGTTAGTTAATGAAAAGCTTTAGGGTTTAGGTGTGGGTATGGAAAAGCGTTAGGGTCAGGGTAAGTGTTAATACACGGATTAGTGTTAGTGCACGGGTTAGGATTAGGGTACGAGGTAGCCCAATGGGTAGGTTTGGCATTATGTGCAGTGTTATGGCTAGGTTTAGGGTTAGCGAATGAATAAGGTTTAGGTTACAGGTGAGTGTACGGAAATGTTTTAGTGTCAAAGTAAGTGTGCGGGAATGGGTTAGTGTTAGTGTATGTCTTAGGATTAGCATACTGGTTAGGGTATGGTGTACGGTTGGGGTTTGATCTAGGTTTAGGGCTAGGGTTAGGGTTAGCGAACGGTAAGGTTTAGGGTACATCTGAGGTTACGGAAAAGTGTTAGGGTCAGGGTACGTGTTAGAGCAGGGGTTAGTGTGGGTTTACAGGTTAGGATTTGGTACGGTTTAGGGTAATTGGTAGGGTTGGCGTTATGGTTAGTGTTAGAGGTAGGGTAAGGTTTAGTGAATGGGTAAGGTTTAGGTTACAGCTGAGTGTGCGGAAATGTTTTATTCACAGAGTACGTGTGTGGTATTGGGTTAGTGTTAGTGTACGGGTTAAGATTAGGGTACGTGTTAGGGTAAGGAGTAGAGATGTAGTTAGGTTTAGGTTCGGTGTTAGGGTTATGGTTAACAAATGGTAAAGTTTAGGGTTAGTGTAAGTGTTAGGGTTAGGGTTAGGGGTAGGGTTAGGGTAGGTGTTAGGGCACGAGTTTGTGTTAGTGAATGGGTTATGATTAGGTTATGCGTTAGGGTAAGGTGTAGGGTTGGGGTTAGGTTTAGGTTTAGGGCTAGTGTTAGGGTAAGCGAATAGGTAACATTAGAGTACAGGTGAGCGTATTGAAACGAGTTAGGGTCAGGGTTCGTGTTAGGGCACAGGTTAGTGTTAGTTTAAGGATTAGGATTAGGGTACAGGTTAGGGTTAGGTGTAGGGTTTGGGTTGCGTTTAGGGTTACGTTTAGACCTAGGGTTAGGTTTAGTGAATGATAAGGTTTAGGGTTTAGGTGTGGGTATGGAAAAGCGTTAGGGTCAGCGTAAGTGTTAACGCACGGATTAGTGTTAGTGTACGGGTTAGGATTAGGGTACGAGGTAGCCCAATGGGTAGGGTTGGCATTATGTGCAGTGTTATGGCTAGGTTTAGGGTTAGCGAATGAATAAGGTTTAGGTTACAGGTGAGTGTACGGAAATGTTTTAGTGTCAAAGTAAGTGTGCGGGAATGGGTTAGTGTTAGTGTACGCATTAAGATTAGTTTCCATGTTAGGGTAAGGTGTAGGGTTGTAGTTAGATTTAGCTTTAAGGGTAGGGTTAGGGTTAGCGAAAGGTAAGATTTTGGGTACAGGAGAGAGTAGGGTAAAGAGTTAGGGTCAGGATACGTGTCATGGCATGGATTAGTGTTTGTGTATGGGTAAGGATTAGGGTACGGGTTAGGGAAATGGGTAGGGTTGGTGTTATGGTTAGGGTTAGGGCTAGGGTTAGACTTAGCGAACGGGTATGGTTTACGGTACACGGCAGGGTACGGAAACGTGTTAGTGTCAAAGTACATGTGAGGGCATGGGTTAATTTTTTTGTAAGGGTTAAGTTTAGTGTAGGGGTTAGGGTATGCCGTAGGGTTTGTGTTAGCGTTATGTTCAGGGCTAGGGTTAGGGTTAGCGAACGGTAAGATTTAGGGTACAGGAGAGGATACGGAAAAGTGTTAGGATCATGGTACATGTTAGGGCATGGGTTAGTGTTAGTGTACGGGTTGGGATTAGGGTACGGGTTAGGGTAAGGGGTAGGGTTGGGTTTAGGGTTAGCTTTATGGCTAGGGTTAGAGTTAGCGAAATGTCAGGTTTAGGGTACAGGTGATGATACAGAAAAGTGTTAGTGTTAGTGTATGTGCTAGGACAATTGTCAGTCTTCGTGCTTGTCTTAGGATTAGCATACTGGTTAGGGTAAGGTGTACGGTTGCGGTTTGGTCTGAGTTTAGGGCTAGGGTTAGGGTTAGCGAATGGTAAGGTTTAGGGTACATGTGAGGTTACGGAAAAGTGTTAGGGTCAGTGTCGTGTTAGGGCAGGGGTTAGTGCGGGTTTACAGGTTAGGATTAGGGTACGGGTTAGGGTAATTGGTAGGGTTGGCGTTATGTTTAGTGTTAGGGGTAGGGTTAAGTTTAGTGATCGGGTAAGGTTTAGATTACAGCTGAGCGTACGGAAATGTTTTATTTTCAAAGTACGTGTGCGGTATTGGGTTAGTGTTACTGTACGGGTTAAGATTAGTGTACGTGTTAGGGTAAGGAGTAGGGTTGTAATTAGGTTTAGGTTTGGGGCTAGGGTTATGGTTAACAAAAGGTAAAGTTTAGTGATAGTGTTAGTTTTAGGGATCGGGTTAGACGGAGGGTTAGGGTAGGTGTTAGGGCACGAGTTAGTGTTAGTGTTTGGGTTATGATTAGGGTATGGGTTAGGGTAATGTGTAGGTTTGGGGTTAGGTTTAGGGTTAGGGATAGTGTTAGGGTAAGCGAATAGGTAACATTAGAGTTCAGGTGAGCGTATGGAAACGAGTTAGGTCAGAGTTGGTTTTAGGGCACAGGTTAGTGTTAGTTTAAGGATTAGGATTAGGGTACATGTTAGGGTTAGGTGTAGGGTTGGGGTTGGGTTTAGGGTTAGGTTTAGAACTAGGGTTAGGGTTAGTGAATGATAAGTTTTAGGGTTTAGGTGTGGGTATGGAAAAGTGTTACAGTGAGGGTAAGTGTTAAGGCATGGATTAGTGTTAGTGTATGGGTTAGGATTAGGGTACGGGGTAGGCCAATGAGTAGGGTTGGCATTATGTGTAGTGTTAGGGTTAGGTTAAGGGTTAGCGAATGAGTAAGGTTTAGGTTACAGGTGAGTGTATGGAAATATTTTAGTGTGAAAGTAAGTGTGGGGGAATGGGTTAGTGTTAGTGTACGCATTAAGAATAGTGTACATGTTAGAGTAAGGTGTAGGGTTGTAGTCAGATTTAGCTTCAGGGCTAGGGTTAGGGTTAGCGAATGGTAACATTTAGCATACAGGAGAGAGTATGGTAGAGAGTTAGGAGTAGGGTACGTGTCAGGGCATGCACTAGTGTTTGTGTATGTGTTAGGATTAGGGTACGGGTTAGGGAAATGGGTAGGGTTGGTGTTATGGTTAGGGTTAGGGCTAAGGTTAGAGTTAGCAAACAGGTATGGTTTACGGTACATGGCAGGGTACGGAAAAGTGTTAGTGTCAAAGTACATGTGAGGGCATGGGTTAATTTTTTTGTAAGGGTTAAGTTTAGTGTAGGGGTTAGGGTATGCTGTAGGGTTGATGTTAGCGTTATGTTCAGGGCTAGGGTTAGGGTTAGCGAACAGTAAGATTTAGGGTACAGGAGAGGATTCGGAAAAGTGTTAGGGTCAGGGTACGTGTTAGGGCATGGGTTAGTGTTAGTGTATGGGTTGGGATTAGCATAGTGTTTAGCGTAAGGTGTACGGTTGGGGTTAGTTCTAGGTTTAGGTCTAGGGTTAGGGTTAGCGAACGGTAAGATTTAGGGTACAGGAGAGGATTCGGAAAAGTGTTAGGGTCAGGGTACGTGTTAGGGCATGGGTTAGTGTTAGTGTATGGGTTGGGATTAGCATAGTGTTTAGCGTAAGGTGTACGGTTGGGGTTAGTTCTAGGTTTAGGTCTAGGGTTAGGGTTAGCGAACGGTAAGGTTTAGGGTACATGTGAGGTTACGGAAAAGTGTTAGGGTCAGGGTACGTGTTAGGGCATGGGTTAGTGTTAGTGTATGGGTTGGGATTCGGGAACGGGTTAGGGTAAGGGGTAGGGTTGTGGTTAGGGTTAGCTTTAGGGCTAGGTTTAGGGTTAGCGAAATGTCAGGTTTAGGGTACAGGTGATGATTAAGAAAAGTGTTAGTGTTAGTGTATGTGCTAGGACACGTGTCAGTGTTAGTGCATGGCTTAGGATTAGCATAGTGTTTAGCGTAATGTGTACGGTTGGGGTTAGGTCTAGGTTTAGGGCTAGGGTTAGGGTTAGTGAACGGTAAGATTTAGGGTACATGTGAGGTTACGGAAAAGTGTTAGGGTCAGGGTACGTGTTAGGGCAGGGGTTAGTGTGGGTTTACAGGTTATGACTAGGGTACGGTTTAGGGTAATTGGTAGGGTTGGCGTTATGGTTAGTGTTAGGGGTAGGGTAAGGTTTAGCGAATGGGTAAGGTTTAGGTTACAGCTGAGCGTGCGGAAATGATTTATTGTCAGAGTACGTGTGTGGTATTGGGTTAGTGTTAGTGTACAGGTTAAGATTAGGGTACGTGTTAGGGTAAGGAGTAGAGATGTTGTTAGGTTTAGGTTCGGTGTTAGGGTTATGGTTAACAAATGGTAAAGTTTAGGGTTAGTGTAAGTGTTAGGGTTAGGGTTAGGGGTAGGGTTAGGGTAGGTGTTAGGGCACGAGTTTGTGTTAGTGTATGGGTTATGATTAGGTTATGTGTTAGGGTAAGGTGTAGGGTTGGGGTTAGGTTTAGGTTTAGGGCTAGTGTTAGGGTAAGCGAATAGGTAACATTAGAGTACAGGTGAGCGTATGGAAACGAGTTAGGGTCAGGGTTCTTGTTAGGGCACAGGTTAGTGTTAGTTTAAGGATTAGGATTAGGGTACATGTTAGGGTTAGGTGTAGGGTTGGGGTTGGGTTTAGGGTTAGGTTTAGACCTAGGGTTAGGGTAAGTGAATGATAAGCTTTAGGGTTTAGGTGTGGGTATGGAAAAGCGTTAGGGTCAGGGTAAGTGTTAACGCACGGATTAGTGTTAGTGTACGGGTTAGGATTAGGGTACGAGGTAGCCCAATGTGTAGGGTTGGCATTATGTGCAGTGTTATGGCTAGGTTTAGGGTTAGCGAATGAATAAGGCTTAGGTTACAGGTGAGTGTACGGAAATGTTTTAGTGTCAAAGTAAGTGTGCGGGAATGGGTTAGTGTTAGTGTACGCATTAAGATTAGTTTCCATGTTAGGGTAAGGTGTAGGGTTGTAGTTAGATTTAGCTTTAAGGGTAGGTTTAGGGTTAGCGAATGGTAAGATTTTGGGTACAGGAGAGAGTAGGGTAAAGAGTTAGGGACAGGGTACGTGTCATGGCATGGATTAGTGTTTGTGTATGGGTAAGGATTAGGGTACGGGTTAGGGAAATGGGTAGGGTTGGTGTTATGGTTAGGGTTAGGGCTAGGGTTAGAGTTAGCCAACGGGTATGGTTTACGGTACACGGCAGGGTACGGAAACGTGTTAGTGTCAAAGTACATGTGAGGGCATGGGTTAATTTTTTTGTACGGGTTAAGTTTAGTGTAGGGGTTAGGGTATGCTGTAGGGATGGTGTTAGCGTTATGTTCAGGGCTAGGGTTAGGGTTAGCGAACGGTAAGATTTAGGGTACAGGAGGGGATTCGGAAAAGTGTTAGGGCCAGGGTACGTGTTAGGGCATGGGTTAGTGTTAGTGTATGGGTTGGGATTAGCATATTGTTTAGCGTAAGGTGTACGGTTGGGGTTAGGTCTAGGTTTAGGGCTAGGGTTAGGGTTAGCAAACGGTAAGATTTAGGGTAGAGGAGAGGATACGGAAAAGTGTTAGGGTCAGGGTACATGTTAGGGCATGGGTTAGTGTTAGTGTATGGGTTGGGATTAGGGTACGGGTTAGGGTAAGGTGTAGGGTTGGGGTTAGGGTTAGCTTTATGGCTAGGGTTAGGGTTAGCGAAATGTCAGGTTTAGGGTACAGGTGATGATACAGAAAAGTGTTAGTGTTAGTGTATGTGCTAGGACACGTGTCAGTCTTCGTGTATGTCTTAGGATTAGCATACTGGTTAGGGTAAGGTGTATGGTTGGGGTTTGGTCTAGGTTTAGGGCTAGGGTTAGGGTTAGCGAACGGTAAGGTTTAGGGTACATGTGAGGTTACGGAAAAGTGTTAGGGTCAGGGTCGTGTTAGGGCAGGGCTTAGTGTGGGTTTACAGGTTAGGATTAGGGTACGGGTTAGGGTAATTGGTAGGGTTGGCGTTATGTTTAGTGTTAGGGGTAGGGTTAAGTTTAGTGAACGGGTAAGGTTTAGGTTACAGCTGAGCGTACGGAAATGTTTTATTGTCAAAGTACGTGTGCGGTATTGGGTTAGTGTTACTGTACGGGTTAAGATTAGTGTACGTGTTACGGTAAGGAGTAGGGTTGTAATTAGGTTTAGGTTTGGGGCTAGGGTTATGGTTAACAAAAGGTAAAGTTTAGTGATAGTGTTAGTGTTAGGGTTCGGATTAGACGGAGGGTTAGGGTAGGTGTTAGGGCATCAGTTAGTGTTAGTGTTTGGGTTATGATTAGGGTATGGGTTAGGGTAAGGTGTAGGTTTGGGGTTAGGTTTAGGTTTAGGTCTAGTGTTAGGGTAAGCGAATAGGTAACATTAGAGTTCAGGTGAGCGTATGGAAACGAGTTAGGTCAGGGTTGGTTTTAGGGCACAGGTTAGTGTTAGTTTAAGGATTAGGATTAGGGTACATGTTAGGGTTAGGTGTAGGGTTGGGGTTGGGTTTAGGGTTAGGTTTAGACCTAGGGTTAGGGTTAGTGAATGATAAGTTTTAGGGTTTAGGTGTGGGTATGGAAAAGTGTTACGGTGAGGGTAAGTGTTAAGGCATGGATTACTGTTAGTGTATGGGTTAGGATTAGGGTACGGGGTAGGCCAATGGGTAGGGTTGGCATTATGTGGAGTGTTAGGGTTAGGTTTAGGGTTAGCGAATGAGTAAGGTTTAGGTTACAGGTGAGTGTATGGAAATATTTTAGTGTGAAAGTAAGTGTGGGTAATGGGTTAGTGTTAGTGTACGCATTAAGAATAGTGTACATGTTAGAGTAAGGTGTAGGGTTGTAGTCAGATTTAGCTTCAGGGCTAGGGTTAGGGTTAGCGAATGGTAACATTTAGCATACAGGAGAGAGTATGGTAGAGAGTTAGGAGTAGGGTACGTGTCAGGGCATGGATTAGTGTTTGTGTATGTGTTAGGATTAGGGTACGGGTTAGGGAAATGGGTAGGGTTGGTGTTATGGTTAGGGTTAGGGCTAAGGTTAGAGTTAGCAAACAGGTATGGTTTACGGTACACGGCAGGGTACGGAAACGTGTTAGTGTCAAAGTACATGTGAGGGCATGGGTTAATTTTTTTGTACGGGTTAAGTTTAGTGTAGGGGTTAGGGTATGCTGTAGGGTTGGTGTTAGCGTTATGTTCAGGGCTAGGGTTAGGGTTAGCGAACGGTAAGATTTAGGGTACAGGAGGGGATTCGGAAAAGTGTTAGGGTCAGGGTACGTGTTAGGGCATGGGTTAGTGTTAGTGTATGGGTTGGGATTAGCATATTGTTTAGCGTAAGGTGTACGGTTGGGTTTAGGTGTAGGTTTAGGGCTAGGGTTAGGGTTAGCAAACGGTAAGGTTTAGGGTACATGTGAGGTTACGGAAAAGTGTTAGGGTCAGGGTACGTGTTAGGGCATGGGTTAGTGTTAGTGTATGGGTTGGGATTAGGGTACGGGTTAGGGTAAGGGGTAGGGTTGTGGTTAGGGTTAGCTTTATGGCTAGGGTTAGGGTTAGCGAAATGTCAGGTTTAGGGTACAGGTGATGATTAAGAAAAGTGTTAGTGTTAGTGTATGTGCTAGGACACGTGTCAGTGTTAGTGTATGGCTTAGGATTATCATAGTGTTTAGCGTAAGGTGTACGGTTGGGGTTAGGTCTAGGTTTAGGGCTAGGGTTAGGGTTAGCGAATGGTAAGGTTTAGGGTACATGTGAGGTTACGGAAAAGTGTTAGGGTCAGTTTACGTGTTAGGGCAGTGGTTAATGTGGGTTTATAGGTTAGGATTAGGGTACGGGTTAGGATAATTGGTAGGGTTGGCGTTATGGTTAGTGTTAGGGGTAGGGTAAGGTTTAGTGAATGGGTAAGGTTTAGACTACAGCTGAGCGTGCGGAAATGTTTTATTGTCAGAGTACGTGTGTGG
Organism: Mesoplodon bidens; assembly: GCF_964165515.1. Taxonomy (NCBI): domain Eukaryota; kingdom Metazoa; phylum Chordata; class Mammalia; order Artiodactyla; family Ziphiidae; genus Mesoplodon; species Mesoplodon bidens. Next base: position 3,285,022 of record NC_138181.1, read on the forward strand.
TATTGGCTTAGTGTTAGTGTACAGGTTAAGATTAGGGAACGTGTTAGGGTAAGGAGTAGAGATGTAGTTAGGTTTAGGTTCGGTGTTAGGTTTATAGTTAACAAATTGTAAAGTTTAGGGTTAGTGTAAGTGTTAGGGTTAGGGTTAGGGGTAGGGTTAGGGTAGGTGTTAGGGCACGAGTTTGTGTTAGTGTATGGGTTATGATTCGGTTATGTGTTAGGGTAAGGTGTAGGGTTGGGGTTAGGTTTAGGTTTAGGGCTAGTGTTAGGGTAAGCGAATAGGTAACATTAGAGTACATGTGAGCGTATGGAAACGAGTTAGGGTCAGGGTTCGTGTTAGGGCACAGGTTAGTGTTAGTTTAAGGATTAGGATTAGGGTACATGTTAGGGTTAGGTGTAGGGTTGGGGTTGGGTTTAGGGTTAGGTTTAGACCTAGGGTTAGGGTTAGTGAATGGTAAGGTTTAGGGTTCAGGTGTGGGTATAGAAAAGTGTTAGGGTCAGGGTTAGTGTTAAGGCATGGATTAGTGTTAGTGTATGGGTTAGGATTAGGGTACGGGGTAGGCCAATGGGTAGGGTTGGCATTATGTGTTGTGTAAGGGTTAGGTTTAGGGTTAGCGAATGAGTAAGGTTTAGGTTACAGGTGAGTGTATGGAAATATTTTAGTGTGAAAGTAAGTGTGGGGGAATGGGTTAGTGTTAGTGTACGCATTAAGAATAGTGTACATGTTAGAGTAAGGTGTAGGGTTGTAGTTAGATTTAGCTTCAGGGCTAGGGTTAGGGTTAGTGAATGGTAATATGTAGCGTACAGGAGAGAGTATGGTAGAGAGTTAGGAGTAGGGTACGTGTCAGGGCATGGATTAGTGTTTGTGTAAGTGTTAGGATTACCATACGGGTTAGGGAAATGGGTAGGGTTGGTGTTATGGTTAGGGTTAGGGCTAAGGTTAGAATTAGCAAACAGGTATGGTTTACGGTACACGGCAGGGTATGGAAACGTGTTAGTGTCAAAGTACATGTGAGGGCATGGGTTAATTTTTTTGTAAGGGTTAAGTTTAGTGTAGGGATTAGGGTATGCTGTAGGGTTGGTGTTAGCGTTATGTTCAGGGCTAGGGTTAGGGTTAGCAAACGGTAAGATTTAGGGTACAGGACAGGATTCGGAAAAGTGTTAGGGTCAGGGTACGTGTTAGGGCATGGGTTAGTGTTAGTGTATGGGTTGGGATTAGCATAGTGTTTAGCGTAAGGTGTACGGTTGGGGTTAGTTCTAGGTTTAAGTCTAGGGTTAGGGTTAGCGAACGGTAAGTTTTAGGGTACATGTGAGGTTACGGAAAAGTGTTAGGGACAGGGTACGTGTCATGGCATGGATTAGTGTTTGTGTATGGGTAAGGATTAGGGTACGGATTAGGGAAATGGGTAGGGTTGGCCTTATGGTTAGTGTTAGGGGTAGGGTAAGGTTTAGTGAATGGGTAAGGTTTAGGTTACAGCTGAGCGTGCCGAAATGTTTTATTGTCAGAGTACGTGTGTGGTATTGGGTTAGTGTTAGTGTACAGGTTAAGATTAGGGTACGTGTTAGGGTAAGGAGTAGAGATGTAGTTAGGTTTAGGTTCGGTGTTAGGGTTATGGTTAATAAATGGTAAAGTTTAGGGTTAGTGTAAGTGTTAGGGTTAGGGTTATGGGTAGGGTTAGGGTAGGTGTTACGGCACGAGTTTGTTTTAGTGTATGGGTTATGATTAGGTTATGTGTTAGGGTAAGGTGTAGGGTTGGGGTTAGGTTTAGGTTTAGGGCTAGTGTTAGGGTAAGCAAATAGGTAACATTAGAGTACAGGTGAGCGTATGGAAACGAGTTAGAGTCAGGGTTCGTGTTAGGGCACAGGTTAGTGTTAGTTTAAGGATTAGGATTAGGGTACATGTTAGGGCTAGGTGTAGGGTTGGGGTTGGGTTTAGGGTTAGGTTTAGACCTAGGGTTAGGGTTAGTGAATGATAAGGTATAGGGTTTAGGAGTGGGTATGGAAAAGCGTTAGGGTACGGGTAAGTGTTAACGCACGGATTAGTGTTAGTGTACGGGTTAGGATTAGGGTACGAGGTTGCCCAATGGGTAGGGTTGGCATTATGTGCAGTGTTATGGCTAGGTTTAGGGTTAGCGAATGAATAAGGTTTAGGTTACAGGTGAGTGTACGGAAATGTTTTAGTGTCAAAGTAAGTGTGCGGGAATGGGTTAGTGTTAGTGTACGCATTAAGATTAGTTTACATGTTAGGGTAAGGTGTAGGGTTGTACTTAGATTTAGCTTTAAGGGTAGGGTTAGGGTTAGCGAAAGGTAAGATTTTGGGTACAGGAGAGAGTAGGGTAAAAGTTAGGGACAGGGTACGTGTCATGGCATGGATTAGTGTTTGTGTATGGGTAAGGATTAGGGTACGGGTTAGGGAAATGGGTAGGGTTGGTGTTATGGTTAGGGTTAGGGCTAGGGTTAGAGTTAGCCAACGGGTATGGTTTACGGTACACGGCAGGGTACGGAAACGTGTTAGTGTCAAAGTACATGTGAGGGCATGGGTTAATTTTTTTGTACGGGTTAAGTTTAGTGTAGGGGTTAGGGTATGCTGTAGGGTTGGTGTTAGCGTTATGTTCAGGGCTAGGGTTAGGGTTAGCGAACGGTAAGATTTAGGGTACAGGAGGGGATACGGAAAAGTGATAGGGTCAGGGTACATGTTAGGGCATGGGTCAGTGTTAGTGTATGGGTTGGGATTAGGGTACGGTTTAGGGTAAGGTGTAGGGTTGGGGTTAGGGTTAGCTTTATGGCTAGGGTTAGGGTTAGCGAAATGTCAGGTTTAGGGTACAGGTGATGATACAGAAAAGTGTTAGTGTTAGTGTATGTGCTAGGACACGTGTCAGTCTTCGTGTATGTCTTAGGATTAGCATACTGGTTAGGGTAAGGTGTACGGTTGGGATTTGGTCTAGGTTTAGGGCTAGGGTTAGGGTTAGCGAACGGTAAGGTTTAGGGTACATGTGAGGTTACGGAAAAGTGTTAGGGTCAGGGTCGTGTTAGGGCAGGGCTTAGTGTGGGTTTACAGGTTAGGATTAGGGTACGGGTTAGGGTAATTGGTAGGGTTGGCGTTATGTTTAGTGTTAGGGGTAGGGTTAAGTTTAGTGAACGGGTAAGGTTTAGGTTACAGCTGAGCGTACGGAAATGTTTTATTGTCAAAGTACGTGTGCGGTATTGGGTTAGTGTTACTGTACAAGTTAAGATTAGTGTACGTGTTAGGGTAAGGAGTAGGGTTGTAATTAGGTTTAGGTTTGGGGCTAGGGTTATGGTTAACAAAAGGTAAAGTTTAGTGATAGTGTTAGTGTTAGGGTTCGGGTTAGACGGAGGGTTAGGGTAGGTGTTAGGGCACGAGTTAGTGTTAGTGTTTGGGTTATGATTAGGGTATGGGTTAGGGTAAGGTGTAGGTTTGGGGTTAGGTTTAGGTTTAGGGCTAGTGTTAGGGTAAGCGAATAGGTAACATTAGAGTTCAGGTGAGCATATGGAAACGAGTTAGGTCAGGGTTGGTTTTAGGGCACAGGTTAGTGTTAGTTTAAGGATTAGGTTTAGGGTACATGTTAGGGTTAGGTGTAGGGTTGGGGTTGGGTTTAGGGTTAGGTTTAGACCTAGGGTTAGGTTTAGTGAATGATAAGTTTTAGGGTTTAGGTGTGGGTATGGAAAAGTGTTACGGTGAGGGTAAGTGTTAAGGCATGGATTAGTGTTAGTGTATGGGTTAGGATTAGGGTACGGGGTAGGCCAATGGGTAGGGTTGGCATTATGTGTAGTGTTAGGGTTAGGTTTAGGGTTAGCGAATGATTAAGGTTTAGGTTACAGGTGAGTGTATGGAAATATTTTAGTGTCAAAGTAAGTGTGGGGGAATGGGTTAGTGTTAGTGTACGCATTAAGAATAGTGTACATGTTAGAGTAAGGTGTAGGGTTGTAGTCAGATTTAGCTTCAGGCCTAGGGTTAGGGTTAGCGAATGGTAACATTTAGCGTACAAGAGAGAGTATGGTAGAGAGTTAGGAGTAGGGTACGTATCAGGGCATGGATTAGTGTTTGTGTATGTGTTAGGATTAGGGTACGGGTTAGGGAAATGGGTAGGGTTGGTGTTATGGTTAGGGTTAGGGCTAAGGTTAGAGTTAGCTAACAGGAATGGTTTACGGTACACGGCAGGGTACGGAAACGTGTTAGTGTCAAAGTACATGTGAGGGCATGGGTTAATTTTTTTGTAAGGGTTAAGTTTAGTGTAGGGGTTAGGGTATGCTGTAGGGTTGATGTTAGCGTTATGTTCAGGGCTAGGGTTAGGGTTAGCAAACGGTAAGATTTAGGGTATAGGAGAGGATTCGGAAAAGTGTTAGCGTCTGGGTACGTGTTAGGGCATGGGTTAGTGTTAGTGTATGGGTTGGGATTAGCATAGTGTTTAGCGTAAGGTGTACGGTTGGGGTTAGGTCTAGGTTTAGGGCTAGGGTTAGGGTTAGCGAACGGTAAGGTTTAGGGTACATGTGAGGTTACGGAAAAGTGTTAGGGTCAGGGTACGTGTTAGGGCATGGGTTAGTGTTAGTGTATGGGTTGGGATTAGGGTACGGGTTAGGGTAAGAGGTAGGGTTATGGTTAGTGCTAGCTTTATGGCTAGGATTAGGGTTAGCGAAATGTCATGTTTAGGGTACAGGTGATGATGAAGAAAAGTGTTAGTGTTAGTGTATGTGCTAGGACACGTGTCAGTGTTAGTGTATGGCTTAGGATTAGCATAGTGTTTAGCGTAAGGTGTACGGTTTGGGTTAGGTCTAGCTTTAGGGCTAGGGTTATGGTTAGCGAATGGTAAGGTTTAGGGTACATGTGAGGTTATGGAAAAGTGTTAGGGTCAGGGTACGTGTTAGTGCAGGGGTTAGTGTGGGTTTACAGGTTAGGATTAGGGTACGGGTTAGGGTAATTGGTAGGGTTGGCGTTATGGTTAGTGTTATGGATAGGGTAAGGTTTAGTGAATGGGTAAGGTTTAGGTTACAGCTGAGCGTGCGGAAATGTTTTATTGTCAGAGTACGTGTGTGGTATTGGGTTAGTGTTAGTGTACAGGTTAAGATTAGGGTACGTGTTAGGGTAAGGAGTAGAGATGTAGTTAGGTTTAGGTTCGGTGTTAGGGTTATGGTTAATAAATGGTAAAGTTTAGGGTTAGTGTAAGTGTTAGGGTTAGGGTTAGGGGTAGGGTTAGGGTAGGTGTTACGGCACGAGTTTGTGTTAGTGTATGGGTTATGATTCGGTTATGTGTTAGGGTAAGGTGTAGGGTTGGGGTTAGGTTTAGGTTTAGGGCTAGTGTTAGGGTAAGCAAATAGGTAACATTAGAGTACAGGTGAGCGTATGGAAACGAGTTAGAGTCAGGGTTCGTGTTAGGGCACAGGTTAGTGTTAGTTTAAGGATTAGGATTAGGGTACATGTTAGGGCTAGGTGTAGGGTTGAGGTTGGGTTTACGGTTAGGTTTAGACTTAGGTTTAGGGTTAGTGAATGATAAGGTATAGGGTTTAGGTGTGGGTATGGAAAAGCGTTAGGGTCCGGGTAAGTGTTAACGCACCGATTAGTGTTAGTGTACGGGTTAGGATTAGGGTACGAGGTAGCCCAATGGGTAGGGTTGGCATTATGTGCAGTGTTATGGCTAGGTTTAGGGTTAGCGAATGAATAAGGTTTAGGTTACAGGTGAGTGTACGGAAATGTTTTAGTGTCAAAGTAAGTGTGCGGGAATGGGTTAGTGTTAGTGTACGCATTAAGATTAGTTTACATGTTAGGGTAAGGTGTAGGGTTGTAGTTAGATTTAGCTTTAAGGGTAGTGTTAGGTTTAGCGAAAGGTAAGATTTTGGGTACAGGAGAGAGTAGGGTAAAGAGTTAGGGACAGGGTACGTGTCATGGCATGGATTAGTGTTTGTGTATGGGTAAGGATTAGGGTACTGGTTAGGGAAATGGGTAGGGTTGGTGTTATGGTTAGGGTTAGGGCTAGGGTTAGAGTTAGCCAACGGGTATGGTTTACGGTACACGGCAGGGTACGGAAACGTGTTAGTGTCAAAGTACATGTGAGGGCATGGGTTAATTTTTTTGTACGGGTTAAGTTTAGTGTAGGGGTTAGGGTATGCTGTAGGGTTGGTGTTAGCGTTATGTTCAGGGCTAGGGTTAGGGTTAGCGAACGGTAAGATTTAGGGTACAGGAGGGGATACGGAAAAGTGATAGGGTCAGGGTACATGTTAGGGCATGGGTTAGTGTTAGTGTATGGGTTGGGATTAGGGTACGGGTTAGGGTAAGGGGTATGGTTGGGGTTAGGGTTAGCTTTATGGCTAGGGTTAGGGTTAGCGAAATGTCAGGTTTAGGGTACAGGTGATGATACAGAAAATTGTTAGTGTTAGTGTATGTGCTAGGACACGTGTCAGTCTTCGTGTATGTCTTAGGATTAGCATACTGGTTAGGGTAAGGTGTACGGTTGGGATTTGGTCTAGGTTTAGGGCTAGGGTTAGGGTTAGCGAACGGTAAGGTTTAGGGTACATGTGAGGTTACGGAAAAGTGTTAGGGTCAGGGTCGTGTTAGGGCAGGGCTTAGTGTGGGTTTACAGGTTAGGATTAGGGTACGGGTTAGGGTAATTGGTAGGGTTGGCGTTATGTTTAGTGTTAGGGGTAGGGTTAAGTTTAGTGAACGGGTAAGGTTTAGGTTACAGCTGAGCGTACGGAAATGTTTTATTGTCAAAGTACGTGTGCGGTATTGGGTTAGTGTTACTGTACGGGTTAAGATTAGTGTACGTGTTAGGGTAAGGAGTAGGGTTGTAATTAGGTTTAGGTTTGGGGCTAGGGTTATGGTTAACAAAAGGTAAAGTTTAGTGATAGTGTTAGTGTTAGGGTTCGGGTTAGACGGAGGGTTAGGGTAGGTGTTAGGGCACGAGTTAGTGTTAGTGTTTGGGTTATGATTAGGGTATGGGTTAGGGTAAGGTGTAGGTTTGGGGTTAGGTTTAGGTTTAGGGCTAGTGTTAGGGTAAGCGAATAGGTAACATTAGAGTTCAGGTGAGCATATGGAAACGAGTTAGGTCAGGGTTGGTTTTAGGGCACAGGTTAGTGTTAGTTTAAGGATTAGGTTTAGGGTACATGTTAGGGTTAGGTGTAGGGTTGGGGTTGGGTTTAGGGTTAGGTTTAGACCTAGGGTTAGGTTTAGTGAATGATAAGTTTTAGGGTTTAGGTGTGTGTATGGAAAAGTGTTACGGTGAGGGTAAGTGTTAAGGCATGGATTAGTGTTAGTGTATGGGTTAGGATTAGGGTACGGGGTAGGCCAATGGGTAGGGTTGGCATTATGTGTAGTGTTAGGGTTAGGTTTAGGGTTAGCGAATGATTAAGGTTTAGGTTACAGGTGAGTGTATGGAAATATTTTAGTGTCAAAGTAAGTGTGGGGGAATGGGTTAGTGTTAGTGTACGCATTAAGACTAGTGTACATGTTAGAGTAAGGTGTAGGGTTGTAGTCAGATTTAGCTTCAGGGCTAGGGTTAGGGTTAGCGAATGGTAACATTTAGCGTACAGGAGAGAGTATGGTAGAGAGTTAGCAGTAGGGTACGTGTCAGGGCATGGATTAGTGTTTGTGTATGTGTTAGGATTAGGGTACGGGTTAGGGAAATGGGTAGGGTTGGTGTTATGGTTAGGGTTAGGGCTAAGGTTAGAGTTAGCAAACAGGTATGGTTTACGGTACACGGCAGGGTACGGAAACGTGTTAGTGTCAAAGTACATGTGAGGGCATGGGTTAATTTTTATGTAAGGTTTAAGTTTAGTGTAGGGGTTAGGGTATGCTGTAGGGTTGATGTTAGCTTTATGTTCAGGGCTAGGGTTAGGGTTAGCGAACGGTAAGATTTAGGGTACAGGAGAGGATTCGGAAAAGTGTTAGGGTCAGCGTACGTGTTAGGGCATGGGTTAGTGTTAGTGTAAGGGATGGGATTAGCATAGTGTTTAGCGTAAGGTGTACGGTTGGGGTTAGGTCTAGGTTTAGGGCTAGGGTTAGGGTTAGCGAACGGTAAGGTTTAGGGTACATGTGAGGTTACGGAAAAGTGTTAGGGTCAGGGTACGTGTTAGGGCATGGGTTAGTGTTACTGTATGCGTTGGGATTAGGGTACGGGTTAGGGTAAGAGGTAAGGTTGTGGTTAGGGCTAGCTTTATGGCCAGGATTAGTGTTAGCGAAATGTCCTGTTTAGGGTACAGGTGATGATGAAGAAAAGTGTTAGTGTTAGTGTATGTGCTAGGACACGTGTCAGTGTTAGTGTATGGCTTAGGATTAGCATAGTGTTTAGCGTAAGGTGTATGGTGTGGGTTAGGTCTAGGTTTAGGGCTAGGGTTATGGTTAGCGAATGGTAAGGTTTAGGGTACATCTGAGGTTACGGAAAAGTGTTAGGGTCAGGGTACGTGTTAGGGCAGGGTTTAGTGTGGGTTTACAGGTTAGGATTAGGGTACGGGTTAGGGTAATTGGTAGGGTTGGCGTTATGGTTAGTGTTAGGGGTAGGGTATGGTTTAGTGAATGGGTAAGGTTTAGGTTACAGCTGAGCGTGCGGAAATGTTTTATTGTCAGAGTACGTGTGTGGTATTGGGTTAGTGTTAGTGTACAGGTTAAGATTAGGGTACGTGTTAGGGTAAGGAGTAGAGATGTAGTTAGGTTTAGGTTCGGTGTTAGGGTTATGGTTAATAAATGGTAAAGTTTAGGGTTAGTGTAAGTGTTAGGGTTAGGGTTAGGGGTAGGGTTAGGGTAGGTGTTACGGCACGAGTTTGTGTTAGTGCATGGGTTATGATTAGGTTATGTGTTAGGGTAAGGTGTAGGGTTGGGGTTAGGTTTAGGTATAGGGCTAGTGTTAGGGTAAGCAAATAGGTAACATTAGAGTACAGGTGAGTGTATGGAAACGAGTTAGAGTCAGGGTTCGTGTTAGGGCAAAGGTTAGTGTTAGTTTAAGGATTAGGATTAGGGTACATGTTAGGGCTAGGTGTAGGGTAGGGGTTGGGTTTAGGGTTAGGTTTAGACCTAGGGTTAGGGTTAGTTAATCATAAGGTTTAGGGTTTAGGTGTGGGTATGGAAAAGCGTTAGGGTCAGGGTAAGTTTTAACGCACGGATTAGTGTTAGTGTACGGGTTAGGATTAGGGTACGAGGTAGCCAAATGGGTAGGGTTGGCATTATGTGCAGTGTTATGGCTAGGTTTAGGGTTAGCGAATGAATAAGGTTTAGGTTACAGGTGAGTGTACGGAAATGTTTTAGTGTCAAAGTAAGTGTGCGGGAATGGGTTAGTGTTAGTGTACGCATTAAGATTAGTTTACATGTTAGGGTAAGGTGTAGGGTTGTAGTTAGATTTAGCTTTAAGGGTAGGGTGAGGGTTAGCGAAAGGTAAGATTTTGGGTACAGGATAGAGTAGGGTAAAGAGTTAGGGACAGGGTACGTGTCATGGCATGGATTAGTGTTTGTGTATGGGTAAGGATTAGGGTACGGGTTAGGGAAATGTGTAGGGTTGGCGTTATGGTTAGGGTTAGGGCTAGGGTTAGAGTTACCCAACGGGTATGGTTTACGGTACACGGCAGGGTACGGAAACGTGTTAGTGTCAAAGTACATGTGAGGGCATGGGTTAATTTTTTTGTACGGGTTAAGTTTAGTGTAGGGGTTAGGGTATGCTGTAGGGTTGGTGTTAGCGTTATGTTCAGGGCTAGGGTTAGGGTTAGCGAACGGTAAGATTTAGGGTACAGGAGGGGATACGGAAAAGTGATAGGGTCAGGGTACATGTTAGGGCATGGGTTAGTGTTAGTGTATGGGTTGGGATTAGGGTACGGGTTAGGGTAAGGGGTAGGGTTGGGGTTAGGGTTAGCTTTATGGCTAGGGTTAGGGTTAGCGAAATGTCAGGTTTAGGGTACAGGTGATGATACAGAAAAGTGTTAGTGTTAGTGTATGTGCTAGGACACGTGTCAGTCTTCGTGTATGTCTTAGGATTAGCATACTGGTTAGGGTAAGGTGTACGGTTGGGATTTGGTCTAGGTTTAGGGCTAGGGTTAGGCTTAGCGAACGGTAAGGTTTAGGGTACATGTGAGGTTACGGAAAAGTGTTAGGGTCAGGGTCGTGTTAGGGCAGGGCTTAGTGTGGGTTTACAGGTTAGGATTAGGGTACGGGTTAGGGTAATTGGTAGGGTTGGCGTTATGTTTAGTGTTAGGGGTAGGGTTAAGTTTAGTGAACTGGTAAGGTTTAGGTTACAGCTGAGCGTACGGAAATGTTTTATTGTCAAAGTACGTGTGCGGTATTGGGTTAGTGTTACTGTACGGGTTAAGATTAGTGTACGTGTTAGGGTAAGGAGTAGGGTTGTAATTAGGTTTAGGTTTGGGGCTAGGGTTATGGTTAACAAAAGGTAAAGTTTAGTGATAGTGTTAGTGTTAGGGTTCGGGTTAGACGGAGGGTTAGGGTAGGTGTTAGGGCACGAGTTAGTGTTAGTGTTTGGGTTATGATTAGGGTATGGGTTAGGGTAAGGTGTAGGTTTGGGGTTAGGTTTAGGTTTAGGGCTAGTGTTAGGGTAAGCGAATAGGTAACATTAGAGTTCAGGTGAGCATATGGAAACGAGTTAGGACAGGGTTGGTTTTAGGGCACAGGTTAGTGTTAGTTTAAGGATTAGGTTTAGGGTACATGTTAGGGTTAGGTGTAGGGTTGGGGTTGGGTTTAGGGTTAGGTTTAGACCTAGGGTTAGGTTTAGTGAATGATAAGTTTTAGGGTTTAGGTGTGTGTATTGAAAAGTGTTACGGTGAGGGTAAGTGTTAAGGCATGGATTAGTGTTAGTGTATGGGTTAGGATTAGGGTACGGGGTAGGCCAATGGTTAGGGTTGGCTTTATGTGTAGTGTTAGGGTTAGGTTTAGGGTTAGCGAATGATTAAGGTTTAGGTTACAGGTGAGTGTATGGAAATATTTTAGTGTCAAAGTAAGTGTGGGGGAATGGGTTAGTGTTAGTGTACGCATTAAGAATAGTGTACATGTTAGAGTAAGGTGTAGGGTTGTAGTCAGATTTAGCTTCAGGGCTAGGGTTAGGGTTAGCGAATGGTAACATTTAGCGCACAGGGGAGAGTATGGTAGAGAGTTAGGAGTAGGGTACGTGTCAGGGCATGGATTAGTGTTTGTGTATGTGTTAGGATTAGGGTAAGGGTTAGGGAAATGGGTAGGGTTGGTGTTATAATTAGGGTTAGGGCTAAGGTTAGAGTTAGCTAACAGGTATGGTTTACGGTACACGGCAGGGTACGGAAACGTGTTAGTGTCAAAGTACATGTGAGGGCATGGGTTAATTTTTTTGTAAGGGTTAAATTTAGTGTAGGGGTTAGGGTATGCTGTAGGGTTGATGTTAGCGTTATGTTCAGGGCTAGGGTTAGGGTTAGCAAACGGTAAGATTTAGGGTACAGGAGAGGATTCGGAAAAGTGTTAGGGTTAGGGTACGTGTTAGGGCATGGGTTAGTGTTAGTGTATGGGTTGGGATTAGCATAGTGTTTAGCGTAAGGTGTACGGTTGGGGTTAGGTCTAGGTTTAGGGCTAGGGTTAGGGTTAGCGAACGGTAAGGTTTAGGGTACATGTGAGGTTACGGAAAAGTGTTAGTGTCACGGTACGTGTTAGGGCATGGGTTAGTGTTAGTGTATGGGTTGGGATTAGGGTACGGGTTAGGGTAAGGGGTAGGGTTGTGGTTAGGGTTAGCTTTATGGCTAGGGTTAGGGTTAGCGAAATGTCATGTTTAGGGTACAGGTGATGATGAAGAAAAGTGTTAGTGTTAGTGTATGTGCTAGGACACGTGTCAGTGTTAGTGTATGGCTTAGGATTAGCATAGTGTTTAGCGTAAGGTGTTCGGTTTGGGTTAGGTCTAGCTTTAGGGCTAGGGTTATGGTTAGCGAATGGTAAGGTTTAGGGTACATGTGAGGTTATGGAAAAGTGTTAGGGTCAGGGTAAGTGTTAGGGCAGGGGTTAGTGTGGGTTTACAGGTTAGGATTAGGGTACGGGTTAGGGTAATTGGTAGGGTTGGCGTTATGGTTAGTGTTAGGGGTAGGGTAAGGTTTAGTGAATGGGTAAGGTTTAGGTTACAGCTGAGCGTGCGGAAATGTTTTAATGTCAGAGTACTTGTGTGGTATTGGGTTAGTGTTAGTGTACACGTTAAGATTAGGGTACGTGTTAGGGTAAGGAGTAGAGATGTAGTTAGGTTTAGGTTCGGTGTTAGGGTTATGGTTAATAAATGGTAAAGTTTAGGGTTAGTGTAAGTGTTAGGGTTAGGGTTAGGGGTAGGGTTAGGGTAGGTGTTACGGCACGAGTTTGTGTTAGTGTATGGGTTATGATTAGGTTATGTGTTAGGGTAAGGTGTAGGGTTGGGGTTAGGTTTAGGTTTAGGGCTAGTGTTAGGGAAAGCAAATAGGTAATATTAGAGTACAGGTGAGCGTATGGAAACGAGTTAGAGTCAGGGTTCGTGTTAGGGCACAGGTTAGTGTTAGTTTAAGGATTAGGATTAGGGTACATGTTAGGGCTAGGTGTAGGGTTGGGGTTGGGTTTAGGGTTAGGTTTAGACATAGGTTTGGGTTAGTTAATCATAAGGTTTAGGGTTTAGGTGTGGGTATGGAAAAGCGTTAGGGTCAGGGTAAGTGTTAACGCACGGATTAGTGTTAGTGTACGGGTTAGGATTAGGGTACGAGGTAGCCCAATGGGTAGGGTTGGCATTATGTGCAGTGTTATGGCTAGGTTTAGGGTTAGCGAATGAATAAGATTTAGGTTACAGGTGAGTGTACCGAAAAGTTTTAGTGTCAAAGTAAGTGTGCGGGAATGGGTTAGTGTTAGTGTACGCATTAAGATTAGTTTACATGTTAGGGTAAGGTGTAGGGTTGTAGTTAGATTTAGCTTTAAGGGTAGGGTTAGGGTTAGCGAAAGGTAAGATTTTGGGTACAGGAGAGAGTAGGGTAAAGAGTTAGGGACAGGGTACGTGTCATGGCATGGATTAGTGTTTGTGTATGGGTAAGGATTAGGGTACGGGTTAGGGAAATGGGTAGGGTTGGTGTTATGGTTAGGGTTAGGGCTAGGGTTAGAGTTAGCCAACGGGTACGGTTTACGGTACACGGCAGGGTACGGAAACTTGTTAGTGTCAAAGTATATGTGAGGGCATGGGTTAATTTTTTTGTACGGTTTAAGTTTAGTGTAGTGGTTAGTGTATGCTGTAGGGTTGGTGTTAGCGTTATGTTCAGGGCTAGGGTTAGGGTTAGCGAACGGTAAGATTTAGGGTACAGGAGAGGATACGGAAAAGTGTTAGGGTCAGGTTACATGTTAGGGAATACGTTAGTGTTAGTGTATGGGTTGGGATTAGGGTACGGGTTAGGGTAAGGTGTAGGGTTGGGGTTAGGGTTAGCTATATGGCTAGGGTTAGGGTTAGCGAAATGTCAGGTTTAGGGTACAGGTGATGATACAGAAAAGTGTTAGTGTTCGTGTATGTGCTAGGACACGTGTCAGTCTTCGTGTATGTCTTAGGATTAGCATACTGGTTAGGGTAAGGTGTACGTTTGGGTTTTGGTCTAGGTTTAGGGCTAGGGTTAGGGTTAGCGAACGGTAAGGTTTAGGGTACATGTGAGGTTACGGAAAAGTGTTAGGGTCAGGGTCGTGTTAGGGCAGGGGTTAGTGTGGGTATACAGGTTAGGATTAGGGTACGGGTTAGGGTAATTGGTAGGGTTGGCATTATGTTTAGTGTTAGGGGTAGGGTTAAGTTTAGTGAACGGGTAAGTTTTAGGTTACAGCTGAGCGTACGGAAATGTTTTATTGTCAAAGTACGTGTGCGGTATTGGGTTAGTGTTACTGTACGGGTTAAGATTAGTTTACGTGTTAGGGTAAGGAGTAGGGTTGTAATTAGGTTTAGGTTTGGGGCTAGGGTTATGGTTAACAAAAGTTAAAGTTTAGTGATAGTGTTAGTGTTAGGGTTCGGGTTAGACGGAGGGTTAGGGTAGGTGTTAGGGCTCGAGTTAGTGTTAGTGTTTGGGTTATGATTAGGGTATGGGTTAGGGTAAGGTGTAGGTTTGGGGTTAGGTTTAGGTTTAGGGCTAGTGTTAGGGTAAGCGAATAGGTAACATTAGAGTTCAGGTTAGCGTATGGAAACGAGTTAGGTCAGGGTTGGTTTTAGGGCACAGGTTAGTGTTAGTTTAAGGATTAGGATTAGGGTACATGTTAGGGTTAGGTGTAGGGTTGGGGTTGGGTTTAGGGTTAGGTTTAGACCTAGGGTTAGGGTTAGTGAATGATAAGTTTTAGGGTTTAGGTGTGGGTATGGAAAAGTGTTACGGTGAGGGTAAGTGTTAAGGCATGGGTTAGTGTTACTCTATGGGTTAGGATTAGGGTACGGGGTAGGCCAATGGGTAGGGTTGGCATTATGTGTAGTGTTAGGGATAGGTTTAGGGTTAGCGAATGAGTAAGGTTTAGGTTACAGGTGAGTGTATGGAAATATTTTAGTGTCAAAGTAAGTGTGGGGGAATGGGTTAGTATTAGTGTACGCATTAAGAATAGTGTACATGTTAGAGTAAGGTGTAGGGTTGTAGTTAGATTTAGCTTCAGGGCTAGGGTTAGGGTTAGCGAATAGTAACATTTAGCGTACAGGAGAGAGTATGGTCGAGAGTTAGGAGTAGGGTACGTGTCAGGGCATGGATTAGTGTTTGTGTATGTGTTAGGATTAGGGTACGGGTTAGGGAAAAGGATAGGATTGGTGTTATGGTTAGGGTTATGGCTAAGGTTAGAGTTAGCAAACAGGTATGGTTTACGGTACACGGCAGGGTACGGAAACGTGTTAGTGTCAAAGAACAAGTGAGGGCATGGGTTAATTTGTTTGTAAGGGTTAAGTTTAGTGTAGGGGTTAGGGTATGCTGTAGGGTTCGTGTTAGCGTTATGTTCAGGGCTAGGGTTAGGGTTAGCGAACGGTAAGATTTAGGGTACGGGAGAGGATTCGGAAAAGTGTTAGGGTCAGGGTACGTGTTAGGGCATAGTTTAGTGTTAGTGTATGGGTTGGGATTAGCATAGTGTTTAGCGTAAGGTGTACGGTTGGGGTTAGGTCTAGGTTTAGGGCTAGGGTTAGGGTTAGCGAACGGTAAGGTTTAGGGTACATGTGAGGTAATGGAAAAGTGTTAGGGTCAGGGTACGTGTTAGGGCATGGGTTAGTGTTAGTGTATGGGTTGGGATTAGGGTACGGGTTAGCGTAAGGGGTAGGGTTGTGGTTAGGGTTAGCTTTATGGCTAAGGTTAGAGTTAGCGAAATGTCAGGTTTAGGGTACAGGTGTTGATTAAGAAAAGTGTTAGTGTTAGTGTATGTGCTAGGACACGTGTCAGTGTTAGTGTATGGCTTAGGATTAGCAAAGTGTTTAGCGTACGGTGTACGGTTGGGGCTAGGTCTAGGTTTAGGGCTAGGGTTAGGGTTAGCGAACGGTAAGGTTTAGGGTACATGTGAGGTTACGGAAAAGTGTTAGGGTCAGGGTACGTGTTACGGCAGGGGTTAGTGTGTGTTTACAGGTTAGGATTAGGGTACGGGTTAGGGTAATTTGTAACGTTGGCGTTATGTTTAGTGTGAGGGGTAGGGTAAGGTTTAGTGAATGGGTAAGGTTTAGGTTACAGCTGAGCGTGCGGAAATGTTTTATTGTCAGAGTACGTGTGTGGTATTGGGTTAGTGTTAGTGTACACGTTAAGATTAGGGTACGTGTTAGCGTAAGGAGTAGAGATGTAGTTAGGTTTATGTTCTGTGTTAGGGTTATGGTTAACAAATGGTAAAGTTTAGGGTTAGTGTAAGTGTTAGGGTTAGGGTTAGGGGTAGGGTTAGGGTAGGAGTTACGGCACGAGTTTGTGTTAGTGTATGGGTTATGATTAGGTTATGTGTTAGGGTAAGGTGTAGGGTTGGGGTTAGGTTTAGGTTTAGGGCTAGTGTTAGGGTAAGCGAATATGTAACATTAGAGTACAGGTGAGCGTATGGAAACGAGTTAGGATCAGGGTTCGTGTTAGGGCACAGGTTAGTGTTAGTTTAAGGATTAGGATTAGGGTACATGTTAGGGTTAGGTGTAGGGTTGGGGTTGGGTTTAAGGTTAGCTTTAGACCTGGGGTTAGGGTTAGTGAATGATAAGCTTTAGGGTTTAGGTGTGGGTATGGAAAAGCGTTAGGGTCAGGGTAAGTGTTAACGCACGGATTAGTGTTAGTGTACGGGTTAGGATTAGGGTACGAGGTAGCCCAATGGGTAGGGTTGGCATTATGTGCAGTGTTATGGCTAGGTTTAGGGTTAGCGAATGAATAAGGTTTAGGTTACAGGTGAGTGTACGGAAATGTTTTAGTGTCAAAGTAAGTGTGCGGGAATGGGTTTGTGTTAGTGTACGCATTAAGATTAGTTTCCATGTTAGGGTAAGGTGTAGGGTTGTAGTTAGATTTAGCTTTAAGGGTAGGGTTAGGGTTAGCGAAAGGTAAGATTTTGGGTACAGGAGAGAGTAGGGTAAAGAGTTAGGGACAGGGTACGTGTCATTGCATGGATTAGTGTTTGTGTATGGGTAAGGATTAGGGTACGGGTTAGGGAAATGGGTAGGGTTGGTGTTATGGTTAGGGTTAGGGCTAGGGTTAGAGTTAGCCAACGGGTATGGTTTTCGGTACACGGCAGGGTACGGAAACGTGATAGTGTCAAAGTACATGTGAGGGCATGGGTTAATTTTTTTGTACGGGTTAAGTTTAGTGTAGGGGTTTGGGTATGCTGTAGGGTTGGTGTTAGCGTTATGTTCAGGGCTAGGGTTAGGGTTAGCGAACGGTAAGGTTTAGGGTACATGTGAGGTAATGGAAAAGTGTTAGGGTCAGGGTACGTGTTAGGGCATGGGTTAGTGTTAGTGTATGGGTTGGGATTAGGGTACGGGTTAGGGTAAGGGGTAGGGTTGTGGTTAGGTTTAGCTTTATGGCTAGGGTTAGGTTTAGCGAAATGTCAGGTTTAGGGTACAGCTGATGATTAAGAAAAGTTTTAGTGTTAGTGTATGTGCTAGGACACGTGTCAGTGTTAGTGTATGGCTTAGGATTAGCATAGTGTTTAGCGTAAGGTGTACGGTTGGGGCTAGGTCTAGGTTTAGGGCTAGGGTTAGGGTTAGCGAACGGTAAGGTTTAGGGTACATGTGAGGTTACGGAAAAGTGTTAGGGTCAGGGTACGTGTTATGGCAGGGTTTAGTGTGGGTTTACAGGTTAGGATTAGGGTACGGGTTAGGGTAATTGGTAAGGTTGGCGTTATGGTTAGTGCTAGGGGTAGGGTAAGGTTTAGTGAATGGGTAAGGTTTAGGTTACAGCTGAGCGTGCGGAAATGTTTCATTGTCAGAGTACGTGTGTGGTATTGGGTTAGTGTTAGTGTACACGTTAAGATTAGTGTACGTGTTAGGGTAAGGAATAGGGTTGTAATTAGGTTTAGGTTTGGGGCTAGGGTTATGGTTAACAAAAGGTAAAGTTTAGTGATAGTGTTAGTGTTAAGGTTCGGGTTAGACGGAGGGTTAGGGTAGGTTTTAGGGCACGAGATAGTGTTAGTGTTTGGGTTATGATTAGGGTATGGGTTAGGGTAAGGTGTAGGTTTGGGGTTAGGTTTAGGTTTAGGGCTAGTGTTAGTGTAAGCGAATAGGTAACATTAGAATTCAGGTGAGCGTATGGAAACGAGTTAGGTCAGGGTTGGTTTTAGGGCACAGGTTAGTGTTAGTTTAAGGATTAGGATTAGGGTACATGTTAGGGTTAGGTGTAGGGTTGGGGTTGGGTTTAGGGATAGGTTTAGACCTAGGGTTAGGGTTAGTGAATGATAAGTTTTAGGGTTTAAGTGTGGGTATGGAAAAGTGTTACGGTGAGGGTAAGTGTTAGGCATGGATTAGTGTTAGTGCATGGGTTAGGATTAGGGTACGGGTTAGGCCAATTGGTAGGGTTGGCATTATGTGTAGTGTTAGGGTTAGGTTTAGTGTTAGCGAATGAGTAAGGTTTAGGTTACAGGTGAGTGTATGGAAATATTTTAGTCTCAAAGTAAATGTGGGGGAATGGGTTAGTGTTAGTGTACGCATTAAGAATAGTGTACATGTTAGAGTAAGGTGTAGGGTTGTAGTTAGATTTAGCTTCAGGGCTAGGGTTAGGGTTAGCGAATGGTAACATTTAGCGTACAGGAGAGAGTATGGTAGATAGTTAGGAGTAGGGTACGTGTCAGGGCATGGATTAGTGTTTGTGTATGTGTTAGGATTAGGGTACGGGTTAGGGAAATGGGTAGGGTTGGTGTTATGGTTAGGGTTAGGACTAAGTTAGAGTTAGCAAACAGGTATGGTTTACGGTACACGGCAGGGTACGGAAACGTGTTAGTGTCAAAGTACATGTGAGGGCATGGGTTAATTTTTTGTACGGGTTAAGTTTAGTGTAGGGGTTAGGGTATGCTGTGGGGTTGGTGTTAGCGTTATGTTCAGGGCTAGTGTTAGGGTTAGCGATCGGTAAGATTTAGGGTACAGGAGAGGATTCGGAAATGTGTTAGGGTCAGGGTACGTGTTAGGGCATGGGTTAGTGTTAGTGTATGGGTTGTGATTAGGGTACGTGTTAGGGTAAGGGGTAGGGTTGTGGTTAGGGTTAGCTTTACAGCTAGGGTTAGGGTTAGCAAAATGTCAGGTTTAGGGTACAGGTGATGATTTAGAAAAGTGTTAGTGTTAGTGTATGTGCTAGGACACGTGTCAGTGTTAGTGTATGGCTTAGGAGTAGCATAGTGTTTAGAGAAAGGTGTACGGTTGGGGTTAGGTCCAGGTTTAGGGCTAGGGTTAGGGTTAGCGAACGGTAACGTTTAGGGTACATGTGAGGTTACAGAAAAGTGTTATGGTCAGGGTACGTGTTAGGGCAGGGGTTAGTGTGGGTTTACAGGTTAGGATTAGGGTACTGGTTAGGGTAATTGGTAGGTTTGGCGTTATGGTTAGTGTTAGGGTTAGGTTTAAGTTCAGTGAATGGGCAAGGTTTAGGTTACAGTTGAGCGTACGGAAATGTTTTATTGTCAAAGTACGTGTGCGTTATTGGGTTAGTGTTAACGTACGGGTTAAGATTAGTGTACGTGTTAGGGTAAGGAGTAGTGTTGTAATTAGGTTTAGGTTTGGGGCTAGGTTTATGGTTAACAAATGGTAAAGTTTAGGGTTAGTCTTAGTGTTAGGGTTCGTTTTAGAGGTAGGGTTAGGGTAGGTGTTAGGGCACGAGTTAGTGTTAGTGTTTGGGTTATGATTAGGATATGGGTTAGGGTAAGGTGTAGGTTTGGGGTTAGGTTTAGGTTTAGGTCTAGCGTTAAGGTAAGCAACTAGGTAACATTAGAGTACCGGTGAGCGTATGGAAACGAGTTATGGTCAGGGTTCCTGTTAGGGCAAAAGTTAGTGTTAGTTTAAGGATTAGGATTAGAGTACATGTTAGGGTTAGGTGTAGGGTAGGGGTTGGGTTTAGGGTTAGGTTTAGACCTAGGGTTAGGTTTAGTGAATGATAAGGTTTAGGGTTTAGGTGTGGGTATGGAAAAGCGTTAGGATCAGGGTAAGTGTTAACGCACGGATTAGTGTTAGTGTACGGGTTAGGATTAGGGTACGAGGTAGCCCAATGGGTAGGGTTGGCATTATGTGCAGTGTTATGGCTAGGTTTAGGGTTAGCGAATGAATAAGATTTAGGTTACAGGTTAGTGTACGGAAATGTTTTAGTATCAAATTAAGTGTGCGGGAATGGGTTAGTGTTAGT
Organism: Mesoplodon bidens; assembly: GCF_964165515.1. NCBI lineage: Eukaryota > Metazoa > Chordata > Mammalia > Artiodactyla > Ziphiidae > Mesoplodon > Mesoplodon bidens. Next base: position 3,304,743 of record NC_138181.1, read on the forward strand.
GTACGCATTAAGATTAGTTTACATGTTACGGTAAGGTGTAGGGTTGTAGTTAGATATAGCTTTATGGGTAGGATTAGGGTAAGCGAAAGGTAAGATTTTGGGTACATTAGAGAGTAGGGTAAAGAGTTAGGGACAGGGTACGTGTCATGGCATGGATTAGTGTTTGTGTATGGTTAAGGAGTAGGGTACGGGTTAGGGAAATGGGTAGGTTTGGTGTTACGATTAGGGTTAGGGCTAGGGTTAGAGGTAGCGAACGGGTATGGTTTATGGTACACGGCAGGGTACGGAAACGTGTTAGTGTCAAAGTACATGTGAGGGCATGGGTTAATTTTTTTGTACGGGTTAAGTTTAGTGTAGTGGTTAGGGTATGCTGTAGGGTTGGTGTTAGCGTTATGTTCAGGGCTAGGGTTAGGGTTAGCGAACGGTAAGATTTAGGGTACAGGAGAGGATTCGGAAAAGTGTTAGGGTCAGGGTACGTGTTAGGGCATGGGTTAGTGTTAGTGTATGGGTTGGGATTAGGGTACTTCTTAGGGTAAGGGGTAGGGTTGTGGTTAGGGTTAGCTTTATGGCTAGGGTTAGGGTTAGCGAAATGTCAGGTTTAGGGTACAGGTGATGATACAGTAAAGTGTTAGTGTTAGTGTATGTGGTAGGATACGTGTCAGTGTTAGTGTATGGCTTAGGATTAGCATAGTGTTTAGAGTAAGGTGTACGGTTGGGGTTAGGTCTAGGTTTAGGGCTAGGGTTAGGGTTAGCGAACGGTAAGGTTTAGGGTACATGTGAGGTTACAGAAAAGTGTTATGGTCAGGGTACGTGTTAGGGCAGGGGTTAGTGTGGGTTTACAGGTTAGGATTAGGGTACTGGTTAGGGTAATTGGTAGGGTTGGCGTTATGGTTAGTGTTAGGGTTAGGTATAAGTTTAGTGAATGGGCAAGGTTTAGGTTACAGTTGAGCGTACAGAAATGTTTTATTGTCAAAGTACGTGTGCGGTATTGGGTTAGTTTTAACGTATGGGTTAAGATTAGTGTACGTGTTAGGGTAAGGAGTAGTGTTGTAATTAGGTTTAGGTTTGGGGCTAGGTTTATGGTTAACAAATGGTAAAGTTTAGGGTTAGTCTTAGTGTTAGGGTTCGTGTTAGAGGTAGGGTTAGGGTAGGTGTTAGGGCACGAGTTAGTGTTAGTGTTTGGGTTATGATTAGGGTATGGGTTAGGGTAAGGTGTAGGTTTGGGGTTAGGTTTAGGTTTAGGTCTAGCATTAAGGTAAGCAACTAGGTAACATTAGAGTATAGGTGAGCGTATGGAAACTAGTTACGGTCAGGGTTCCTGTTAGGGCAAAAGTTAGTGTTAGTTTAAGGATTAGGATTAGGGTACATGTTAGGGTTAGGTGTAGGGTTGGGGTTGGGTTTAGGGTTAGGTTTAGACGTAGGGTTAGGGTTAGTGAATGGTAAGTTTTAGGGTTCATGTGTGGGTATAGAAAAGTGTTAGGGTCAGGGTTAGTGTTAAGGCATGGATTAGTGTTAGTGTATGGGTTAGGATTAGGGTACGGGGTAGGCCAATGGGTAGGGTTGGCATTATGTGTAGGGTAAGGGTTAGGTTTAGGGTTAGCGAATGAGTAAGGTTTAGGTTACAGGTGAGTGTATGGAAATATTTTAGTGTGAAAGTAAGTGTGGGGGAATGGGTTAGTGTTAGTGTACGCATTAAGAATAGTGTATATGTTAGAGTAAGGTGTAGGGTTGTAGTTAGATTTAGCTTCTGGGCTAGGGTTAGGGTTAGTGAATGGTAATATTTAGCGTATAGGAGAGAGTATGGTAGAGAGTTAGGAGTAGGGTACGTGTCAGGGCATGGATTAGCGTTTGTGTATGTGTTAGGATTAGGGTACGCGTTAGGGAAATGGGTAGGGTTGGTGTTATGGTTAGGGTTAGGGCTAGGGTTAGAGTTAGCGAACGGGTATGGTCTACGGTACACGGCAGGGTACGGAAACGTGTTAGTGTCAAAGTACATGTGAGGGCATGGGTTAATTTTTTTGTAAGGGTTAAGTTTAGTGTAGGGGTTAGGGTATGCTGTAGGGTTGGTGTTAGCGTTATGTTCAGGGCTAGGGTTAGGGTTAGCGAATGGTAAGATTTAGGGTACAGGAGAGGGTTCGGAAAAGTGTTAGGGTCAGGGTACGTGTTAGGATATGGGTTAGTGTAAGTGTATGGGTTGGGATTAGCATAGTGTTTAGCGTAAGGTGTACGGTTGGGGTTATGTCTAGGTTTAGGTCTAGGGTTAGGGTAAGCGAACGGCAAGATTTAGGGTACAGGAGAGGATACGTGAAAGTGTTAGTGTCAGGGTACATGTTAGGGCATGGGTAGGTGTTAGTGTATTGTTTGGGATTAGGGTACGGGTTAGGGTAAGGGGTAGGGTTGGGGTTAGGGTTAGCTTTATGGCTAGGGTTAGGGTTAGCGAAATGTCAGGTTTAGGGTACAGGTGATGATACAGAAAAGTGTTAGTGTTAGTGTATGTGCTAGGACACGTGTCAGTCTTCGTGTATGTCTTAGGATTAGCATACTGGTTAGGGTAAGGTGTACGGTTGGGGTTTGGTCTAGGTTTAGGGCTAGGGTTAGTGTTAGTGAACGGTAAGGTTTAGGGTACATGTGAGGTTACGGAAAAGTGTTAGGGTCAGGGTCGTGTTATGGCAGGGCTTAGTGTGGGTTTACAGGTTAGGATTAGGGTACGGGGTAGGGTAATTGGTAGGGATGGCGTTATGTTTAGTGTTAGGGGTAGGGTTAAGTTTAGTGAACGGGTAAGGTTTAGGTTACAGCTGAGCGTACGGAAATGTTTTATTGTCAAAGTACGTGTGCGGTACTGGGTTAGTGTTACTGTACGGGTTAAGATTAGTGTACGTGTTAGGGTAAGGAGTAGGGTTGTAATTAGGTTTAGGTTTGGGGCTAGGGTTATGGTTAACAAAAGGTAAAGTTTAGTGACAGTGTTAGTGTTAGGGTTCGGGTTAGACGGAGGGTTAGGGTAGGTGTTAGGGCACGAGTTAGTGTTAGTGTTTGGGTTATGATTAGGGTATGGGTTAGGGTAAGGTGTAGGTTTGGGGTTAGGTTTAGGTTTAGGTCTAGCGTTAAGGTAAGCAACTAGGTAACATTAGAGTACAGGTGAGCGTATGGAAACGAGTTAGGGTCAGGGTTCCTGTTAGGGCAAAAGTTAGTGGTAGTTTAAGGATTAGGATTAGGGTACATGTTAGGGTTAGGTGTAGGGTTGGGGTTGGGTTTAGGGTTAGGTTTAGACCTAGGGTTAGGGTTAGTGGATGATAAGTTTTAGGGTTTAGGTGTGGGTATGAAAAAGTGTTACGGTGAGGGTAAGTGTTAAGGCATGGATTAGTGTTAGTGTATGGGTTAGGATTAGGGTACGGGGTAGGCCAATGGGTAGGGTTGGCATTATGTGTAGTGTTAGGGTTAGGTTTAGGGTTAGCGAATGAGTAAGGTTTAGGTTACAGGTGAGTGTATGGAAATATTTTAGTGTCAAAGTAAGTGTGGGGGAATGGGTTAGTGTTAGTGTACGCATTAAGAATAGTGTACATGTTAGATTAAGGTGTAGGGTTGTAGTTAGATTTAGCTTCAGGGCTAGGGTTAGGGTTAGCGAATGGTAACATTTAGCGTACAGGAGAGAGTATGGTAGAGAGTTAGCAGTAGGGTACGTGTCAGGGCATGGATTAGTGTTTGTGTATGTGTTAGGATTAGGGTACGGGTTAGGGAAAAGTGTAGGATTGGTGTTATGGTTAGGGTTGGGGCTAAGGTTAGAGTTAGCACACAGGTATGGTTTACGGTACACGGCAGGGTACGGAAACGTGTTAGTGTCAAAGTACATGTGAGGGCATGGGTTAATTTTTTTGTAAGGGTTAAGTTTAGTGTAGGGGTTAGGGTATGCTTTAGGGTTGGTGTTAGCGTTATGTTCAGGGCTAGGGTTAGGGTTAGCGAACGGTAAGATTTAGGGTACAGGAGAGGATTCGGAAAAGTGTTAGGGTCAGGGTACCTGTTAGGGCATGGGTTAGTGTTAGTGTATGGGTTGGGATTAGCCTAGTGTTTAGCGTAAGGTGTACGGTTGGGTTAGGTCTAGATTTAGGGCTAGGGTTAGGGTTAGCGAACGGTAAGGTTTAGGGTACATGTGAGGTTACGGAAAAGTGTTAGGGTCAGGGTACGTGTTAGGGCAGGGGTTAGTGTGGATTTACAGGTTAGGATTAGGGTACGGGTTAGGGTAATTGTTAGGGTTGGCGTTATGGTTAGTGTTAGGGGTAGGGTAAGGTTTAGTGAATGGGTAAGGTTTAGGTTACAGCTGAGCATGCGGAAATGTTTTCTTGTCAGAGTACGTGTGTGGTATTGGGTTAGTGTTAGTGTACAGGTTAAGATTAGGGTACGTGTTAGGGTAAGGACTAGAGATGTAGTTAGTTTTAGGTTCGGTGTTAGGGTTATGGTTAACAAATGGTAAAGTTTAGGGTTAGTGTAAGTGTTAGGGTTAGGGTTAGGGGTAGGGTTAGGGTAGGTGTTAGGGCACGAGTTTGTGTTAGTGTATGGGTTATGATTAGGTTATGTGTTAGGGTAAGGTGTAGGGTTGGGGTTAGGTTTAGGTTTAGGGCTAGTGTTAGGGTAAGCGAATAGGTAACATTAGAGTACAGGTGAGCGTATGGAAACGAGTTAGGGTCAGGGTTCCTGTTAGGGCAAAAGTTAGTGTTAGTTTAAGGATTAGGATTAGGGTACATGTTAGGGTTAGGTGTAGGGTTGGGGTTGGATTTAGGGTTAGGTTTAGACCTAGGGTTAGGGTTAGCGTATGGTAAGGTTTAGGGTTCATGTGTGGGTATAGAAAAGTGTTAGGGTCAGGGTTAGTGTTAAGGCATGGATTAGTGTTAGTGTATGGGTTAGGATTATGGTACGGGGTAGGCCAATGGGTAGGGTTGGCATTATGTGTAGTGTAAGGGTTAGGTTTAGGGTTAGCGAATGAGTAAGGTTTAGGTTACAGGTGAGTGTATGGAAATATTTTAGTGTGAAAGTAAGTGTGGGGGAATGGCTTAGTGTTAGTGTACGCATTAAGAATAGTGTACATGTTAGAGTAAGGTGTAGGGTTGTAGTTAGATTTAGCTTCAGGGCTAGGGTTAGGGTTAGTGAATGGTAATATTTAGCGTACAGGAGAGAGTATGGTAGAGAGTTAGGAGTAGGGTACGTGTCAGGGCATGGATTAGTGTTTGTGTATGTTTTAGGATTAGGGTACGGGTTAGGGAAATGGGTAGGGTTGGTGTTATGGTTAGGGTTAGGGCTAGGGTTAGAGTTAGCGAACGGGTATGGTTTACGGTACACGGCAGGGTACGGAAACGTGTTAGTGTCAAAGTACATGTGAGGGCATGGGTTAATTTTTTTGTAAGGGTTAAGTTTAGTGTAGGGGTTAGGGTATGCTGTAGGGTTGGTGTTAGCGTTATGTTCAGGGCTAGGTTTAGGGTTAGCAAATGGTAAGATTTAGGGTACAGGAGAGGATACGTGAAAGTGTTAGGGTCAGGGTACATGTTAGGGCATGGGTTAGTGTTAGTGTATGGGTTGGGATTAGGGTACGGGTTAGGGTAAGGTGTAGGGTTGGGGTTAGGGTTAGCTTTATGGCTAGGTTTAGGGTTAGCGAAATGTCAGGTTTAGGGTACAGGTGATGATACAGAAAAGTGTTAGTGTTAGTGTATGTGCTAGGACACGTGTCAGTCTTCGTGTATGTCTTACGATTAGCATACTGGTTAGGGTAAGGTGTATGGTTGGGGTTTGGTCTAGGTTTAGGGCTAGGGTTAGGGTTAGCGAACGGTAAGGTTTAGGGTACATGTGAGGTTACGGAAAAGTGTTAGGGTCAGGGTACGTGTTAGGGCATGGGTTAGTGTTAGTGTATGGGTTGGGATTAGGGTACGGGTTAGGGTAAGGTGTAGGGTTGTGGTTTGGTTTAGCTTTATGGCTAGGGTTAGGGTTAGCGAAATGTCAGGTTTAGGGTACAGGTGATGATTTAGAAAAGTGTTAGTGTTAGTGTATGTGCTAGGACACGTGTCAGTGTTAGTGTAAGTCTTAGGATTAGCATAGTGTTTAGCATAAGGTGTACGGTTGGGGTTAGGTCTAGGTTTAGGGCTAGGGTTAGGGTTAGCGAACGGTAAGGTTTAGGGTACATGTGAGGTTACGTAAAAGTGTTAGGGTCAGGGTACGTGTTAGGGCAGGGGTTAGTGTGGGTTTACAGGTTAGGATTAGGGTACGGGTTAGGGTAATTGGTAGGGTTGGCGTTATGGTTAGTGTTAGGGGTAGGGTAAGGTTTAGTGAATGGGTAAGGTTTAGGTTACAGCTGAGCGTGCGGAAATGTTTTCTTGTCAGAGTACGTGTGTGGTATTGGGTTAGTGTTAGTGTACAGGTTAAGATTAGGGTACGTGTTAGGGTAAGGAGTAGAGATGTAGTTAGTTTTAGGTTCGGTGTACGGGTTATGGTTAACAAATGGTAAAGTTTACGGTTAGTGTAAGTGTTAGGGTTAGGGTTAGCGGTAGGGATAGGGTAGGTGTTAGGGCACGAGTTTGTGTTAGTGTATGGGTTATGATTAGGTTATGTGTTAGGGTAAGGTGTAGGCTTGGGGTTAGGTATAGGTTTAGGGCTAGTGTTAGTGTAAGCGAATAGGTAACATTAGAGTACAGGTGAGCGTAAGGAAACGAGTTAGGGTCAGGGTTCGTGTTCGGGCACAGGTTAGTGTTAGTTTAAGGATTAGGATTAGGGTACATGTTAGGGTTAGGTGTAGGGTTGGGGTTGGGTTTAGGGTTAGGTTTAGACCTAGGGTTAGGGTTAGTGAATGATAAGGTTTAGGGTTTAGGTGTGGGTATGGAAAAGCGTTAGGGTCAGGGTAAGTGTTAACGCACGGATTAGTGTTAGTGTACGGGTTAGGATTAGGGTACGAGGTAGCCCAATGGGTCGGGTTGGCATTATGTGCAGTGTTATGGCTAGGTTTAGGGTTAGCGAATGAATAAGGTTTAGGTTACAGGTGAGTGTACGGAAATGTTTTAGTGTCAAAGTAAGTGTGCGGGAATGGGTTAGTGTTAGTGTACACATTAAGATTAGTTTACATGTTAGGGTAAGGTGTAGTGTTGTAGTTAGATTTAGCTTTAAGGGTAGGGTTAGGGTTAGCGAAAGGTAAGAGTTTGGGTACAGGAGAGAGTAGGGTAAAGAGTTAGGGACAGGGTACGTGTCATGGCATGGATTATTGTTTGTGTATGGGTAAGAGTTAGGGTACGGGTTAGGGAAATGGGTAGGGTTGGTGTTATGGTTAGGGTTAGGGCTAGGGTTAGAGTTAGCGAACGGGTATGGTTTACGGTACACGGCAGGGTATGGAAACGTGTTAGTGTCAAAGTACATGTGAGGGCATGGGTTAATTTTTTTGTACGGGTTAAGTTTAGTGTAGGGGTTATGGTATGCTGTAGGGTTGGTGTTAACGCTATGTTCAGGGATAGGGTTAGGGTTAGCGAATGGTAAGATTTAGGGTACAGGAGAAGATACGGAAAAGTGTTAGGGTCAGGGTACATGTTAGGGTATGGGTTAGTGTTAGTGTATGGGTTGGGATAAGGGTACGGGTTAGGGTAAGGGGTAGGGTTGGGGTTAGGGTTAGCTTTATGGCTAGGGTTAGGGTTAGCGAAATGTCAGGTTTAGGGTACAGGTGATGATACAGAAAAGTGTTAGTGTTAGTGTATGTGCTAGGACACGTGTCAGTCTTCGTGTATGTCTTAGGATTAGCATACTGGTTAAGGTAAGGTGTACGGTTGGGGTTTGGTCTAGGATTAGGGCTAGGGTTAGGGTTAGCGAACGGTAAGGTTTAGGGTACATGTGAGGTTACGGAAAAGTGTTAGGGTCAGGGTCGTGTTAGGGCAGGGCTTAGTGTGGGTTTACAGGTTAGGATTAGGGTACGGGTTAGGGTAATTGGTAGGGTTGGCGTTATGTTTAGTGTTAGGGGTAGGGTTAAGTTTAGTGAACGGGTTAGGTTTTGTTTACAGCTGAGCGTACGGAAGTGTTTTATAGTCAAAGTACATGTTCGGTATTGGGTTAGTGTTACTGTACGGGTTAAGATTAGTGTACGTGTTAGGGTAAGGAGTAGGGTTGTAATTAGGTTTAGGTTTGGGGCTAGGGTTATGGTTAACAAAAGGTAAAGTTTAGTGATAGTGTTAGTGTTAGGGTTCGGGTTAGACGGAGGGTTAGGGTAGGTGTTAGGGCACGAGTTAGTGTTAGTGTTTGGGTTATGATTAGGGTATGGGTTAGGGTAAGGTGTAGGTTTGGGGTTAGGTTTAGGTTTAGGGCTAGTGTTAGGGTAAGCGAATAGGTAACATTAGAGTTCAGGTGAGCGTATGGAAACGAGTTAGGTCAGGGTTGGTTTTAGGGCACAGGTTAGTGTTAGTTTAAGGATTAGGATTAGGGTACATGTTCGGGTTAGGTGTAAGGTTGGGGTTGGGTTTAGGGTTAGGTTTAGACCTAGGGTTAGGGTTAGTGAATGATAAGTTTTAGGGTTTAGGTGTGGGTATGGAAAAGTGTTACGGTGAGGGTAAGTGTTAAGGCATGGATTATTGTTAGTGTATGGGTTAGGATTAGGGTACGGGGTAGGCCAATGGGTAGGGTTGGCATTATGTGTAGTGTTAGGGTTAGGTTTAGGGTTAGCGAATGAGTAAGGTTTAGGTTACAGGTGAGAGTATGGAAATATTTTAGTGTCAAAGTAAGTGTGGGGGAATGGGTTAGTGTTAGTGTACGCATTAAGAATAGTGTACATGTTAGAGTAAGGTGTAGGGTTGTAGTTAGATTTAGCTTCAGGGCTAGGGTTAGGGTTAGCGAATAGTAACATTTAGCGTACAGGAGAGACTATGGTAGGGAGTTAGGAGTAGGGTACGTGTCAGGGCATGGATTAGTGTTTGTGTATGTGTTAGGATTAGGGTACGGGTTAGGGAAATGGGTAGGGTTGGTGTTATGGTTAGGGTTAGGACTAAGGTTAGAGTTAGCAAACAGGTATGGTTTACGGTACACAGCAGGGTACGAAAACGTGTTAGTGTCAAAGTACATGTGAGGGCATGGGTTAATTTTTTTTACGGGTTAAGTTTAGTGTAGGGGTTAGGGTATGCTGTAGGGTTGATATTAGCGTTATGTTCAGGGCTAGGGTTAGGGTTAGCGAACGGTAAGATTTAGGGTACAGGAGAGGATTCGGAAAAGTGTTAGGGTCAGGGTACGTGTTAGGGCATGGGTTAGTGTTAGTGTATGGGTTGGGATTAGCATAGTGTTTAGCGTAAGGTTTACGGTTGGGGTTAGGTCTAGGTTTAGGGCTAGGATTAGGGTTAGCGAACGGTAAGGTTTAGGGTACATATGAGGTTACGGAAAAGTGTTAGGGTCAGGGTACGTGTTAGGGCATGGGTTAGTGTTAGTGTGTGGGTTGGGATTAGGGTACGGGTTAGGGTAAGGGGTAGGGTTGGGGTTAGGTTTAGCTTTATGGCTAGGGTTAGTGTTAGCGAAATGTCAGGTTTAGGGTACAGGTGATGATTTAGAAAAGTGTTAGTGTTAGTGTATGTGCTAGGACACGTGTCAGTGTTAGTGTATGGCTTAGGATTAGCATAGTGTTTAGAGTAAGGTGTACGGTTGGGGATAGGTCTAGGTTTAGGGCTAGTGTTAGGGTTAGCGAACGGTAACGTTTAGGGTACATGTGAGGTTACAGAAAAGTGTTACGGTCAGGGTACGTTTTATTGCAGGGGTTAGTGTGGGTTTACAGGTTAGGATTAGGGTACTGGTTAGGGTAATTGGTAGGGTTGGCGTTATGGTTAGTGTTAGGGTTAGGTTTAAGTTTAGTGAATGGGCAAGGTTTAGGTTACAGTTGAGCGTACGGAAATGTTTTATTGTCAAAGTACGTGTGCGGTATTGGGTTAGTGTTAACGTACGGGTTAAGATTAGTGTACGTGTTAGGGTAAGGAGTAGTGTTGTAATTAGGTTTAGGTTTGGGACTAGGTTTATCGTTAACAAATGGTAAAGTTTAGGGTTAGTCTTAGTGTTAGGGTTCGTGTTAGAGGTAGGGTTACGGTAGGTGTTAGGGCACGAGTTAGTGTTAGTGTTTGGGTTATGATTAGGGTATGGGTTAGGGTAAGGTGTAGGTTTGGGGTTAGGTTTAGGTTTAGGTCTAGCGTTAAGGTAAGCAACTAGGTAATATTAGAGTACAGGTGAGCGTATGGAAACGAGTTAGGGTCAGGGTTCCTGTTAGGGCAAAAGTTAGTGTTAGTTTAAGGATTACGATTAGGGTACATGTTAGGTTTAGGTGTAGGGTTGGGGTTGGGTTTAGGGTTAGGTTTAGACCTAGGGTTAGGGTTAGCGAATGGTAAGGTTTAGGGTTCATGTGTGGGTATAGAAAAGTGTTAGGGTCAGGGTTAGTGTTAAGGCATGGATTAGTGTTAGTGTATGGGTTAGGATTAGGGTACGGGGTAGGCCAATGGGAAGGGTTGGCATTATGTGTAGTGTAAGGGTTAGGTTTAGGGTTAGCGAATGAGTAAGGTTTAGGTTACTGGTGAGTGTATGGAAATATTTTAGTGTGAAAGTAAGTGTGGGGGAATGGCTTAGTGTTAGTGTACGCATTAAGAATAGTGTACATGTTAGAGTAAGGTGTAGGGTTGTAGTTAGATTTAGCTTCAGGGCTAGCGTTAGGGTTAGTGAATGGTAATATTTAGCGTACAGGAGAGAGTAAGGTAGAGAGTTAGGAGTAGGGTACGTGTCAGGGCATGGATTAGTGTTTGTGTATGTGTTAGGATTAGGGTACGGGTTAGGGAAATGGGTAGGGTTGGTGTTATGGTTAGGGTTAGGGCTAGGGTTAGAGTTAGCGAACGGGTATGGTTTACGGTACACGGCAGGGTACGGAAACGTGTTAGTGTCAAAGTACATGTGAGGGCATGGTTTAATATTTTTTAAGGGTTAAGTTTAGTGTAGGGGTTAGGGTATGCTGTGGGGTTGGTGTTAGCGTTATGTTCAGGGCTAGGGTTAGTGTTAGCAAATGGTAAGATTTAGGGTACAGGAGAGGATTCGGAAAAGTGTTAGGGTCAGGGTACGTGTTAGGGCATGGGTTAGTGTTAGTGTATGGGTTGGGATTAGCATAGTGTTTAGCGTAAGGTGTACGGTTGGGGTTATGTCTAGGTTTAGGGCTAGGGTTAGGGTTAGCGAACGGTAAGATTTAGGGTACAGGAGAGGATACGTGAAAGTTTTAGGGTCAGTGTACATGTTAGGGCATGGGGTAGTGTTAGTGTCTGGGTTGGGATTAGGGTACGGGTTAGGGTAAGGGGTAGGGTTGGGATAAGGGTTAGCTTTATGGCTAGGGTTAGGGTTAGCGAAATGTCAGGTTTAGGGTACAGGTGATGATACAGAAAAGTGTTAGTGTTAGTGTATGTGCTAGGACACGTGTCAGTCTTCGTGTATGTCTTAGGATTAGCATACTGGTTAAGGTAAGGTGTACGGTTGGGGTTTGGTCTAGGATTAGGGCTAGGGTTAGGGTTAGCGAACGGTAAGGTTTAGGGTACATGTGAGGTTACGGAAAAGTGTTAGGGTCAGGGTCGTGTTAGGGCAGGGCTTAGTGTGGGTTTACAGGTTAGGATTAGGGTACGGGTTAGGGTAATTGGTAGGGTTGGCGTTATGTTTAGTGTTAGGGGTAGGTTTAAGTTTAGTGAACGGGTAAGGTTTAGGTTACAGCTGAGCGTACGGAAATGTTTTATTGTCAAAGTACGTGTGCGGTATTGGGTTAGTGTTACTGCACGGGTTAAGATTAGTGTACGTGTTAGGGTAAGGAGTAGGGTTGTAATTAGGTTTACGTTTGGGGCTAGGGTTATGGTTAACAAAATGTAAAGTTTAGTGATAGTGTTAGTGTAAGGGTTCGGGTTAGACGGAGGGTTAGGGTAGGTGTTAGGGCACGAGTTAGTGTTAGTGTTTGGGTTATGATTAGGGTATGGGTAAGGGTAAGGTGTAGGTTTGGGGTTAGGTTTAGGTTTAGGGCTAGTGTTAGGGTAAGCGAATAGGTAACATTAGAGTTCAGGTGAGCGTATGGAAACGAGTTAGGTCAGGGTTGGTTTTAGGGCACAGGTTAGTGTTAGTTTAAGGATTAGGATTAGGGTACATGTTAGGGTTAGGTGTAGGGTTGGGGTTGGGTTTAGGGTTAGGTTTAGACCTAGGGTTAGGGTTAGTGAATGATAAGTTTTAGGGTTTAGGTGTGGGTATGGAAAAGTGTTACGGTGAGGGTAAGTGTTAAGGCATGGATTAGTGTTAGTGTATGGGTTAGGATTAGGGTACGGGGTAGGCCAATGGGTAGGGTTGGCATTATGTGTAGTGTTAGGGTTAGGTTTAGGGTTAGCGAATGAGTAAGGTTTAGGTTACAGGTGAGAGTATGGAAATATTTTAGTGTCAAAGTAAGTGTGGGGGAATGGGTTAGTGTTAGTGTACGCATTAAGAATAGTGTACATGTTAGAGTAAGGTGTAGGGTTGTAGTTAGATTTAGCTTCAGGGCTAGGGTTAGGGTTAGCGAATAGTAACATTTAGCGTACAGGAGAGACTATGGTAGGGAGTTAGGAGTAGGGTACGTGTCAGGGCATGGATTAGTGTTTGTGTATGTGTTAGGATTAGGGTACGGGTTAGGGAAATGGGTAGGGTTGGTGTTATGGTTAGGGTTAGGACTAAGGTTAGAGTTAGCAAACAGGTATGGTTTACGGTACACAGCAGGGTACGAAAACGTGTTAGTGTCAAAGTACATGTGAGGGCATGGGTTAATTTTTTTTACGGGTTAAGTTTAGTGTAGGGGTTAGGGTATGCTGTAGGGTTGATATTAGCGTTATGTTCAGGGCTAGGGTTAGGGTTAGCGAACGGTAAGATTTAGGGTACAGGAGAGGATTCGGAAAAGTGTTAGGGTCAGGGTACGTGTTAGGGCATGGGTTAGTGTTAGTGTATGGGTTGGGATTAGCATAGTGTTTAGCGTAAGGTGTACGGTTGGGGTTAGGTCTAGGTTTAGGGCTAGGATTAGGGTTAGCGAACGGTAAGGTTTAGGGTACATATGAGGTTACGGAAAAGTGTTAGGGTCAGGGTACGTGTTAGGGCATGGGTTAGTGTTAGTGTGTGGGTTGGGATTAGGGTACGGGTTAGGGTAAGGGGTAGGGTTGGGGTTAGGTTTAGCTTTATGGCTAGGGTTAGTGTTAGCGAAATGTCAGGTTTAGGGTACAGGTGATGATTTAGAAAAGTGTTAGTGTTAGTGTATGTGCTAGGACACGTGTCAGTGTTAGTGTATGGCTTAGGATTAGCATAGTGTTTAGAGTAAGGTGTACGGTTGGGGATAGGTCTAGGTTTAGGGCTAGTGTTAGGGTTAGCGAACGGTAACGTTTAGGGTACATGTGAGGTTACAGAAAAGTGTTACGGTCAGGGTACGTTTTATTGCAGGGGTTAGTGTGGGTTTACAGGTTAGGATTAGGGTACTGGTTAGGGTAATTGGTAGGGTTGGCGTTATGGTTAGTGTTAGGGTTAGGTTTAAGTTTAGTGAATGGGCAAGGTTTAGGTTACAGTTGAGCGTACGGAAATGTTTTATTGTCAAAGTACGTGTGCGGTATTGGGTTAGTGTTAACGTACGGGTTAAGATTAGTGTACGTGTTAGGGTAAGGAGTAGTGTTGTAATTAGGTTTAGGTTTGGGACTAGGTTTATCGTTAACAAATGGTAAAGTTTAGGGTTAGTCTTAGTGTTAGGGTTCGTGTTAGAGGTAGGGTTACGGTAGGTGTTAGGGCACGAGTTAGTGTTAGTGTTTGGGTTATGATTAGGGTATGGGTTAGGGTAAGGTGTAGGTTTGGGGTTAGGTTTAGGTTTAGGTCTAGCGTTAAGGTAAGCAACTAGGTAATATTAGAGTACAGGTGAGCGTATGGAAACGAGTTAGGGTCAGGGTTCCTGTTAGGGCAAAAGTTAGTGTTAGTTTAAGGATTACGATTAGGGTACATGTTAGGTTTAGGTGTAGGGTTGGGGTTGGGTTTAGGGTTAGGTTTAGACCTAGGGTTAGGGTTAGCGAATGGTAAGGTTTAGGGTTCATGTGTGGGTATAGAAAAGTGTTAGGGTCAGGGTTAGTGTTAAGGCATGGATTAGTGTTAGTGTATGGGTTAGGATTAGGGTACGGGGTAGGCCAATGGGAAGGGTTGGCATTATGTGTAGTGTAAGGGTTAGGTTTAGGGTTAGCGAATGAGTAAGGTTTAGGTTACTGGTGAGTGTATGGAAATATTTTAGTGTGAAAGTAAGTGTGGGGGAATGGCTTAGTGTTAGTGTACGCATTAAGAATAGTGTACATGTTAGAGTAAGGTGTAGGGTTGTAGTTAGATTTAGCTTCAGGGCTAGCGTTAGGGTTAGTGAATGGTAATATTTAGCGTACAGGAGAGAGTAAGGTAGAGAGTTAGGAGTAGGGTACGTGTCAGGGCATGGATTAGTGTTTGTGTATGTGTTAGGATTAGGGTACGGGTTAGGGAAATGGGTAGGGTTGGTGTTATGGTTAGGGTTAGGGCTAGGGTTAGAGTTAGCGAACGGGTATGGTTTACGGTACACGGCAGGGTACGGAAACGTGTTAGTGTCAAAGTACATGTGAGGGCATGGTTTAATATTTTTTAAGGGTTAAGTTTAGTGTAGGGGTTAGGGTATGCTGTGGGGTTGGTGTTAGCGTTATGTTCAGGGCTAGGGTTAGTGTTAGCAAATGGTAAGATTTAGGGTACAGGAGAGGATTCGGAAAAGTGTTAGGGTCAGGGTACGTGTTAGGGCATGGGTTAGTGTTAGTGTATGGGTTGGGATTAGCATAGTGTTTAGCGTAAGGTGTACGGTTGGGGTTATGTCTAGGTTTAGGGCTAGGGTTAGGGTTAGCGAACGGTAAGATTTAGGGTACAGGAGAGGATACGTGAAAGTTTTAGGGTCAGTGTACATGTTAGGGCATGGGGTAGTGTTAGTGTCTGGGTTGGGATTAGGGTACGGGTTAGGGTAAGGGGTAGGGTTGGGATAAGGGTTAGCTTTATGGCTAGGGTTAGGGTTAGCGAAATGTCAGGTTTAGGGTACAGGTGATGATACAGAAAAGTGTTAGTGTTAGTGTATGTGCTAGGACACGTGTCAGTCTTCGTGTATGTCTTAGGATTAGCATACTGGTTAAGGTAAGGTGTACGGTTGGGGTTTGGTCTAGGATTAGGGCTAGGGTTAGGGTTAGCGAACGGTAAGGTTTAGGGTACATGTGAGGTTACGGAAAAGTGTTAGGGTCAGGGTCGTGTTAGGGCAGGGCTTAGTGTGGGTTTACAGGTTAGGATTAGGGTACGGGTTAGGGTAATTGGTAGGGTTGGCGTTATGTTTAGTGTTAGGGGTAGGTTTAAGTTTAGTGAACGGGTAAGGTTTAGGTTACAGCTGAGCGTACGGAAATGTTTTATTGTCAAAGTACGTGTGCGGTATTGGGTTAGTGTTACTGCACGGGTTAAGATTAGTGTACGTGTTAGGGTAAGGAGTAGGGTTGTAATTAGGTTTACGTTTGGGGCTAGGGTTATGGTTAACAAAATGTAAAGTTTAGTGATAGTGTTAGTGTAAGGGTTCGGGTTAGACGGAGGGTTAGGGTAGGTGTTAGGGCACGAGTTAGTGTTAGTGTTTGGGTTATGATTAGGGTATGGGTAAGGGTAAGGTGTAGGTTTGGGGTTAGGTTTAGGTTTAGGGCTAGTGTTAGGGTAAGCGAATAGGTAACATTAGAGTTCAGGTGAGCGTATGGAAACGAGTTAGGTCAGGGTTGGTTTTAGGGCACAGGTTAGTGTTAGTTTAAGGATTAGGATTAGGGTACATGTTAGGGTTAGGTGTAGGGTTGGGGTTGGGTTTAGGGTTAGGTTTAGACCTAGGGTTAGGGTTAGTGAATGATAAGTTTTAGGGTTTAGGTGTGGGTATGGAAAAGTGTTACGGTGAGGGTAAGTGTTAAGGCATGGATTAGTGTTAGTGTATGGGTTAGGATTAGGGTACGGGGTAGGCCAATGGGTAGGGTTGGCATTATGTGTAGTGTTAGGGTTAGGTTTAGGGTTAGCGAATGAGTAAGGTTTAGGTTACAGGTGAGAGTATGGAAATATTTTAGTGTCAAAGTAAGTGTGGGGGAATGGGTTAGTGTTAGTGTACGCATTAAGAATAGTGTACATGTTAGAGTAAGGTGTAGGGTTGTAGTTAGATTTAGCTTCAGGGCTAGGGTTAGGGTTAGCGAATAGTAACATTTAGCGTACAGGAGAGACTATGGTAGGGAGTTAGGAGTAGGGTACGTGTCAGGGCATGGATTAGTGTTTGTGTATGTGTTAGGATTAGGGTACGGGTTAGGGAAATGGGTAGGGTTGGTGTTATGGTTAGGGTTAGGACTAAGGTTAGAGTTAGCAAACAGGTATGGTTTACGGTACACAGCAGGGTACGAAAACGTGTTAGTGTCAAAGTACATGTGAGGGCATGGGTTAATTTTTTTTACGGGTTAAGTTTAGTGTAGGGGTTAGGGTATGCTGTAGGGTTGATATTAGCGTTATGTTCAGGGCTAGGGTTAGGGTTAGCGAACGGTAAGATTTAGGGTACAGGAGAGGATTCGGAAAAGTGTTAGGGTCAGGGTACGTGTTAGGGCATGGGTTAGTGTTAGTGTATGGGTTGGGATTAGCATAGTGTTTAGCGTAAGGTGTACGGTTGGGGTTAGGTCTAGGTTTAGGGCTAGGATTAGGGTTAGCGAACGGTAAGGTTTAGGGTACATATGAGGTTACGGAAAAGTGTTAGGGTCAGGGTACGTGTTAGGGCATGGGTTAGTGTTAGTGTGTGGGTTGGGATTAGGGTACGGGTTAGGGTAAGGGGTAGGGTTGGGGTTAGGTTTAGCTTTATGGCTAGGGTTAGTGTTAGCGAAATGTCAGGTTTAGGGTACAGGTGATGATTTAGAAAAGTGTTAGTGTTAGTGTATGTGCTAGGACACGTGTCAGTGTTAGTGTATGGCTTAGGATTAGCATAGTGTTTAGAGTAAGGTGTACGGTTGGGGATAGGTCTAGGTTTAGGGCTAGTGTTAGGGTTAGCGAACGGTAACGTTTAGGGTACATGTGAGGTTACAGAAAAGTGTTACGGTCAGGGTACGTTTTATTGCAGGGGTTAGTGTGGGTTTACAGGTTAGGATTAGGGTACTGGTTAGGGTAATTGGTAGGGTTGGCGTTATGGTTAGTGTTAGGGTTAGGTTTAAGTTTAGTGAATGGGCAAGGTTTAGGTTACAGTTGAGCGTACGGAAATGTTTTATTGTCAAAGTACGTGTGCGGTATTGGGTTAGTGTTAACGTACGGGTTAAGATTAGTGTACGTGTTAGGGTAAGGAGTAGTGTTGTAATTAGGTTTAGGTTTGGGACTAGGTTTATCGTTAACAAATGGTAAAGTTTAGGGTTAGTCTTAGTGTTAGGGTTCGTGTTAGAGGTAGGGTTACGGTAGGTGTTAGGGCACGAGTTAGTGTTAGTGTTTGGGTTATGATTAGGGTATGGGTTAGGGTAAGGTGTAGGTTTGGGGTTAGGTTTAGGTTTAGGTCTAGCGTTAAGGTAAGCAACTAGGTAATATTAGAGTACAGGTGAGCGTATGGAAACGAGTTAGGGTCAGGGTTCCTGTTAGGGCAAAAGTTAGTGTTAGTTTAAGGATTACGATTAGGGTACATGTTAGGTTTAGGTGTAGGGTTGGGGTTGGGTTTAGGGTTAGGTTTACACCTAGGGTTAGGGTTAGCGAATGGTAAGGTTTAGGGTTCATGTGTGGGTATAGAAAAGTGTTAGGGTCAGGGTTAGTGTTAAGGCATGGATTAGTGTTAGTGTATGGGTTAGGATTAGGGTACGGGGTAGGCCAATGGGAAGGGTTGGCATTATGTGTAGTGTAAGGGTTAGGTTTAGGGTTAGCGAATGAGTAAGGTTTAGGTTACTGGTGAGTGTATGGAAATATTTTAGTGTGAAAGTAAGTGTGGGGGAATGGCTTAGTGTTAGTGTACGCATTAAGAATAGTGTACATGTTAGAGTAAGGTGTAGGGTTGTAGTTAGATTTAGCTTCAGGGCTAGCGTTAGGGTTAGTGAATGGTAATATTTAGCGTACAGGAGAGAGTAAGGTAGAGAGTTAGGAGTAGGGTACGTGTCAGGGCATGGATTAGTGTTTGTGTATGTGTTAGGATTAGGGTACGGGTTAGGGAAATGGGTAGGGTTGGTGTTATGGTTAGGGTTAGGGCTAGGGTTAGAGTTAGCGAACGGGTATGGTTTACGGTACACGGCAGGGTACGGAAACGTGTTAGTGTCAAAGTACATGTGAGGGCATGGTTTAATATTTTTTAAGGGTTAAGTTTAGTGTAGGGGTTAGGGTATGCTGTGGGGTTGGTGTTAGCGTTATGTTCAGGGCTAGGGTTAGTGTTAGCAAATGGTAAGATTTAGGGTACAGGAGAGGATTCGGAAAAGTGTTAGGGTCAGGGTACGTGTTAGGGCATGGGTTAGTGTTAGTGTATGGGTTGGGATTAGCATAGTGTTTAGCGTAAGGTGTACGGTTGGGGTTATGTCTAGGTTTAGGGCTAGGGTTAGGGTTAGCGAACGGTAAGATTTAGGGTACAGGAGAGGATACGTGAAAGTTTTAGGGTCAGTGTACATGTTAGGGCATGGGGTAGTGTTAGTGTCTGGGTTGGGATTAGGGTACGGGTTAGGGTAAGGGGTAGGGTTGGGATAAGGGTTAGCTTTATGGCTAGGGTTAGGGTTAGCGAAATGTCAGGTTTAGGGTACAGGTGATGATACAGAAAAGTGTTAGTGTTAGTGTATGTGCTAGGACACGTGTCAGTCTTCGTGTATGTCTTAGGATTAGCATACTGGTTAAGGTAAGGTGTACGGTTGGGGTTTGGTCTAGGATTAGGGCTAGGGTTAGGGTTAGCGAACGGTAAGGTTTAGGGTACATGTGAGGTTACGGAAAAGTGTTAGGGTCAGGGTCGTGTTAGGGCAGGGCTTAGTGTGGGTTTACAGGTTAGGATTAGGGTACGGGTTAGGGTAATTGGTAGGGTTGGCGTTATGTTTAGTGTTAGGGGTAGGTTTAAGTTTAGTGAACGGGTAAGGTTTAGGTTACAGCTGAGCGTACGGAAATGTTTTATTGTCAAAGTACGTGTGCGGTATTGGGTTAGTGTTACTGCACGGGTTAAGATTAGTGTACGTGTTAGGGTAAGGAGTAGGGTTGTAATTAGGTTTACGTTTGGGGCTAGGGTTATGGTTAACAAAATGTAAAGTTTAGTGATAGTGTTAGTGTAAGGGTTCGGGTTAGACGGAGGGTTAGGGTAGGTGTTAGGGCACGAGTTAGTGTTAGTGTTTGGGTTATGATTAGGGTATGGGTAAGGGTAAGGTGTAGGTTTGGGGTTAGGTTTAGGTTTAGGGCTAGTGTTAGGGTAAGCGAATAGGTAACATTAGAGTTCAGGTGAGCGTATGGAAACGAGTTAGGTCAGGGTTGGTTTTAGGGCACAGGTTAGTGTTAGTTTAAGGATTAGGATTAGGGTACATGTTAGGGTTAGGTGTAGGGTTGGGGTTGGGTTTAGGGTTAGGTTTAGACCTAGGGTTAGGGTTAGTGAATGATAAGTTTTAGGGTTTAGGTGTGGGTATGGAAAAGTGTTACGGTGAGGGTAAGTGTTAAGGCATGGATTAGTGTTAGTGTATGGGTTAGGATTAGGGTACGGGGTAGGCCAATGGGTAGGGTTGGCATTATGTGTAGTGTTAGGGTTAGGTTTAGGGTTAGCGAATGAGTAAGGTTTAGGTTACAGGTGAGAGTATGGAAATATTTTAGTGTCAAAGTAAGTGTGGGGGAATGGGTTAGTGTTAGTGTACGCATTAAGAATAGTGTACATGTTAGAGTAAGGTGTAGGGTTGTAGTTAGATTTAGCTTCAGGGCTAGGGTTAGGGTTAGCGAATAGTAACATTTAGCGTACAGGAGAGACTATGGTAGGGAGTTAGGAGTAGGGTACGTGTCAGGGCATGGATTAGTGTTTGTGTATGTGTTAGGATTAGGGTACGGGTTAGGGAAATGGGTAGGGTTGGTGTTATGGTTAGGGTTAGGACTAAGGTTAGAGTTAGCAAACAGGTATGGTTTACGGTACACAGCAGGGTACGAAAACGTGTTAGTGTCAAAGTACATGTGAGGGCATGGGTAAATTTTTTTTACGGGTTAAGTTTAGTGTAGGGGTTAGGGTATGCTGTAGGGTTGATATTAGCGTTATGTTCAGGGCTAGGGTTAGGGTTAGCGAACGGTAAGATTTAGGGTACAGGAGAGGATTCGGAAAAGTGTTAGGGTCAGGGTACGTGTTAGGGCATGGGTTAGTGTTAGTGTATGGGTTGGGATTAGCATAGTGTTTAGCGTAAGGTGTACGGTTGGGGTTAGGTCTAGGTTTAGGGCTAGGATTAGGGTTAGCGAACGGTAAGGTTTAGGGTACATATGAGGTTACGGAAAAGTGTTAGGGTCAGGGTACGTGTTAGGGCATGGGTTAGTGTTAGTGTGTGGGTTGGGATTAGGGTACGGGTTAGGGTAAGGGGTAGGGTTGGGGTTAGGTTTAGCTTTATGGCTAGGGTTAGTGTTAGCGAAATGTCAGGTTTAGGGTACAGGTGATGATTTAGAAAAGTGTTAGTGTTAGTGTATGTGCTAGGACACGTGTCAGTGTTAGTGTATGGCTTAGGATTAGCATAGTGTTTAGAGTAAGGTGTACGGTTGGGGATAGGTCTAGGTTTAGGGCTAGGGTTAGGGTTAGCGAACGGTAACGTTTAGGGTACATGTGAGGTTACAGAAAAGTGTTACGGTCAGGGTACGTTTTATTGCAGGGGTTAGTGTGGGTTTACAGGTTAGGTTTAGGGTACTGGTTAGGGTAATTGGTAGGGTTGGCGTTATGGTTAGTGTTAGGGTTAGGTTTAAGTTTAGTGAATGGGCAAGGTTTAGGTTACAGTTGAGCGTACGGAAATGTTTTATTGTCAAAGTACGTGTGCGGTATTGGGTTAGTGTTAACGTACGGGTTAAGATTAGTGTACGTGTTAGGGTAAGGAGTAGTGTTGTAATTAGGTTTAGGTTTGGGACTAGGTTTATCGTTAACAAATGGTAAAGTTTAGGGTTAGTCTTAGTGTTAGGGTTCGTGTTAGAGGTAGGGTTAGGGTAGGTGTTAGGGCACGAGTTAGTGTTAGTGTTTGGGTTATGATTAGGGTATGGGTTAGGGTAAGGTGTAGGTTTGGGGTTAGGTTAAGTTTAGGTCTAGCGTTAAGGTAAGCAACTAGGTAATATTAGAGTACAGGTGAGCGTATGGAAACGAGTTAGGGTCAGGGTTCCTGTTAGGGCAAAAGTTAGTGTTAGTTTAAGGATTACGATTAGGGTACATGTTAGGTTTAGGTGTAGGGTTGGGGTTGGGTTTAGGGTTAGGTTTAGACCTAGGGTTAGGGTTAGCGAATGGTAAGGTTTAGGGTTCATGTGTGGGTATAGAAAAGTGTTAGGGTCAGGGTTAGTGTTAAGGCATGGATTAGTGTTAGTGTATGGGTTAGGATTAGGGTACGGGGTAGGCCAATGGGAAGGGTTGGCATTATGTGTAGTGTAAGGGTTAGGTTTAGGGTTAGCGAATGAGTAAGGTTTAGGTTACTGGTGAGTGTATGGAAATATTTTAGTGTGAAAGTAAGTGTGGGGGAATGGCTTAGTGTTAGTGTACGCATTAAGAATAGTGTACATGTTAGAGTAAGGTGTAGGGTTGTAGTTAGATTTAGCTTCAGGGCTAGCGTTAGGGTTAGTGAATGGTAATATTTAGCGTACAGGAGAGAGTAAGGTAGAGAGTTAGGAGTAGGGTACGTGTCAGGGCATGGATTAGTGTTTGTGTATGTGTTAGGATTAGGGTACGGGTTAGGGAAATGGGTAGGGTTGGTGTTATGGTTAGGGTTAGGGCTAGGGTTAGAGTTAGCGAACGGGTATGGTTTACGGTACACGGCAGGGTACGGAAACGTGTTACTGTCAAAGTACATGTGAGGGCATGGTTTAATTTTTTTGTAAGGGTTAAGTTTAGTGTAGGGGTTAGGGTATGCTGTAGGGTTGGTGTTAGCGTTATGTTCAGGGCTAGGGTTAGTGTTAGCAAATGGTAAGATTTAGGGTACAGGAGAGGATTCGGAAAAGTGTTAGGGTCAGGGTACGTGTTAGGGCATGGGTTAGTGTTAGTGTATGGGTTGGGATTAGCATAGTGTTTAGCGTAAGGTGTACGGTTGGGGTTATGTCTAGGTTTAGGGCTAGGGTTAGGGTTAGCGAACGGTAAGATTTAGGGTACAGGAGAGGATACGTGAAAGTTTTAGGGTCAGTGTACATGTTAGGGCATGGGGTAGTGTTAGTGTATGGGTTGGGATTAGGGTACGGGTTAGGGTAAGGGGTAGGGTTGGGATTAGGGTTAGCTTTATGGCTAGGGTTAGGGTTAGCGAAATGTCAGGTTTAGGGTACAGGTGATGATACAGAAAAGTGTTAGTGTTAGTGTATGTCCTAGGACACGTGTCAGTCTTCGTGTATGTCTTAGGATTAGCATACTGGTTAAGGTAAGGTGTACGGTTGGGGTTTGGTCTAGGATTAGGGCTAGGGTTAGGGTTAGCGAACGGTAAGGTTTAGGGTACATGTGAGGTTACGGAAAAGTGTTAGGGTCAGGGTCGTGTTAGGGCAGGGCTTAGTGTGGGTTTACAGGTTAGGATTAGGGTACGGGTTAGGGTTATTGGTAGGGTTGGCGTTATGTTTAGAGTTAGGGGTAGGTTTAAGTTTAGTGAACGGGTAAGGTTTAGGTTACAGCTGAGCGTACGGAAATGTTTTATTGTCAAAGTACGTGTGCGGTATTGGGTTAGTGTTACTGTACGGGTTAAGATTAGTGTACGTGTTAGGGTAAGGAGTAGGGTTGTAATTAGGTTTACGTTTGGGGCTAGGGTTATGGTTAACAAAATGTAAAGTTTAGTGATAATGTTAGTGTAAGGGTTCGGGTTAGACGGAGGGTTAGGGTAGGTGTTAGGGCACGAGTTAGTGTTAGTGTTTGGGTTATGATTAGGGTATGGGTAAGGGTAAGGTGTAGGTTTGGGGTTAGGTTTAGGTTTAGGGCTAGTGTTAGGGTAAGCGAATAGGTAACATTAGAGTTCAGGTGAGCGTATGGAAACGAGTTAGGTCAGGGTTGGTTTTAGGGCACAGGTTAGTGTTAGTTTAAGGATTAGGATTAGGGTACATGTTAGGGTTAGGTGTAGGGTTGGGGTTGGGTTTAGGGTTAGGTTTAGACCTAGGGTTAGGGTTAGTGAATGATAAGTTTTAGGGTTTAGGTGTGGGTATGGAAAAGTGTTACGGTGAGGGTAAGTGTTAAGGCATGGATTAGTGTTAGTGTATGGGTTAGGATTAGGGTACGGGGTAGGCCAATGGGTAGGGTTGGCATTATGTGTAGTGTTAGGGTTAGGTTTAGGGTTAGCGAATGAGTAAGGTTTAGGTTACAGGTGAGTGTATGGAAATATTTTAGTGTCAAAGTAAGTGTGGGGGAATGGGTTAGTGTTAGTGTACGCATTAAGAATAGTGTACATGTTAGAGTAAGGTGTAGAGTTGTAGTTAGATTTAGCTTCAGGGCTAGGGTTAGGGTTAGCGAATAGAAACATTTAGCGTACAGGAGAGAGTATGGTAGAGAGTTAGGAGTAGGGTACGTGTCAGGGCATGGATTAGTGTTTGTGTATGTGATAGGATTAGGGTACGGGTTAGGGAAAAGTGTAGGATTGGTGTTATGGTTAGGGTTAGGGCTAAGGTTAGAGTTAGCACACAGGTATGGTTTACGGTACACGGCAGGGTACGGAAACGTGTTAGTGTCAAAGTACATGTGAGGGCATGGGTTAATTTTTTTGTAAGGGTTAAGTTTAGTGTACGGGTTAGCGTATGCTGTAGGGTTGGTGTTAGGATTATGTTCAGGGCTAGGGTTAGGGTTAGCGAACGGTAAGATTTAGGGTACAGGAGAGGATTCGGAAAAGTGTTAGGGTCAGGTTACGTGTTAGGGCATGGGTTAGTGTTAGTGTATGGGTTGGGATTAGCCTAGTGTTTAGCGTAAGGTGTACGGTTGGGGTTAGGTCTAGGTTTAGGGCTAGGGTTAGGGTTAGCGAACGGTAAGGTTTAGTGTACATGTGAGGTTACGGAAAAGTGTTAGGGTCAGGGTACGTGTTAGGGCATGGTTTAGTGTTAGTGTATGGGTTGGGATTAGGGTACGGGTTAGGGTAAGGGGTAGGGTTGTGATTAGGTTTAGCTTTATGGCTAGGGTTAGGGTTAGCGAAATGTCAGGTTTAGGGTACAGGTGATGATTAAGAAAAGTGTTAGTGTTAGTGTATGTGCTAGGACACGTGTCATTGTTAGTGTATGTCTTAGGATTAGCATAGTGTTTAGCGTAAGGTGTACGGTTGGGTTAGGTCCAGGTTTAGGGCTAGGGTTAGGGTTAGCGAACGGTAAGGTTTAGGGTACATGTGAGGTTACGGAAAAGTGTTAGGGTCAGGGTACGTGTTAGGGCATGGGTTAGTGTGGGTTTACAGGTTAGGATTAGGGTACGGGTTAGGGTAATTTGTAGGGTTGGCGTTATGGTTAGTGTTAGGGGTAGGGTAAGGTTTAGTGAATGGGTAAGGTTTAGGTTAAAGCTGAGCGTGCGGAAATGTTTTCTTATCAGAGTACGTGTGTGGTATTGGGTTAGTGTTAGTGTACACGTTAAGATTAGGGTACGTGTTAGGGTAAGGAGTAGAGATGTAGTTAGTTTTAGGTTCGGTGTTAGGGTTATGGTTAACAAATGGTAAAGTTTCGGGTTAGTGTAAGTGTTAGGGTTAGGGTTAGGGGTAGGGTTAGGGTAGGTGTTAGGGCACGAGTTTTTGTAAGTGTATGGGTTATGATTAGGTTATGTGTTAGGGTAAGGTGTAGGCTTTGGGTTAGGTATAGGTTTAGGGCTAGTGTTAGGGTAAGCGAATAGGTAACATTAGAGTACAGGTGAGTGTAAGGAAACGAGTTAGGGTCAGGGTTCGTGTTCGGGCACAGGTTAGTGTTAGATTAAGGATTAGGATTAGGGTACATGTTAGGGTTAGGTGTAGGGTTGGGGTTGGGTTTATGGTTAGGTTTAGACCTATGGTTAGTGTTAGTGAATGATAAGGTTTAGGGTTTAGGTGTGGGTATGGAAAAGCGTTAGGGTCAGGGTAAGTGTTAACGCACGGATTAGTGTTAGTGTACGGGTTAGGATTAGGGTACGAGGTAGCCCAATGGGTAGGGTTGGCATTATGTGCAGTGTTATGGCTAGGTTTAGGATTAGCGAATGAATAAGGTTTAGGTTACAGGTGAGTGTACGGAAATGTTTTAGTGTCAAAGTAAGTGTGCGGGAATGGGTTAGTGTTAGTGTACGCATTAAGATTAGTTTCCATGTTAGGGTAAGGTGTAGGGTTGTAGTTAGATTTAGCTTTAAGGGTAGGGTTAGGGTTAGCGAAAGGTAAGATTTTGGGTACAGGAGAGAGTAGGATAAAGAGTTAGGGACCGGGTACGTGTCATGGCATGGATAGGTGTTTGTGTATGGGTAAGAATTAGGGTACGGGTTAGCGAAATGGGTAGGGTTGGTGTTATGGTTAGGGTTAGGGCTAGGGTTAGAGTTAGCCAACGGGTATGGTTTACGGTGCACGGCAGGGTATGGAAACGTGTTAGTGTCAAAGTACATGCGAGGGGATGGGTTAATTTTTTTGTACGGGTTAAGTTTAGTGTAGGGGTTATGGTATGCTGTAGGGTTGGTGTTAAAGCTATGTTCAGGGATAGGGTTAGGGTTAGCGAATGGTAAGATTTAGGGTACAGGAGAGGATACGGAAAAGGGTTAGGGTCAGGGTACATGTTAGGGCATGGGTTAGTGTTAGTGTATGGGTTGGGATTAGGGTACGGTTTAGGGTAAGGGGTAGGGTTGGGGTTAGGGTTAGCTTTATGGCTAGGGTTAGGGTTAGCGAAATGTCAGGTTTAGGGTACAGGTGATGATACAGAAAAGTGTTAGTGTTAGTGTATGTGCTAGGACACGTGTCAGTCTTCGTGTATGTCTTAGGATTAGCATACTGGTTAGGGTAAGGTGTACGGTTGGGGTTTGGTCTAGGTTTAGGGCTAGGGTTAGTGTTAGCGAACGGTAAGGTTTAGGGTACATGTGAGGTTACGGAAAAGTGTTAAGGTCAGGGTCGTGTTAGGGCAGGGCTTAGTGTGGGTTTACAGGTTAGGATTAGGGTACGGGTTAGGGTAATTGGTAAGGTTGGCGTTATGTTTAGTGTTAGGGGTAGGGTTAAGTTTAGTGAACGGGTTAGGTTTTGGTTACAGCTGAGCGTACGGAAATGTTTTATTGTCAAAGTAGGTGTGCGGTATTGGGTTAGTGTTACTGTACGGGTTAAGATTAGTGTACGTGTTAGGGTAAGGAGTAGGGTTGTAATTAGGTTTAGGTTTGGGGCTAGGGTTATGGTTAACAAAAGGTAAAGTTTAGTGATAGTGTTAGTGTTAGGGTTCGGGTTAGACGGAGGGTTAGGTTAGGTGTTAGGGCACGAGTTAGTGTTAGTGTTTGGGTTATGATTAGGGTATGGGTTAGGGTAAGGTGTAGGTTTGGGGTTAGGTTTAGGTTTAGGGCTAGTGTTAGGGTAAGCGAATAGGTAACATTAGAGTTCAGGTGAGCGTATGGAAACGAGTTAGGTCAGGGTTGGTTTTAGGGCACAAGTTAGTGTTAGTTTAAAGATTAGGATTAGGGTACATGTTAGGGTTAGGTGTAGGGTTGGGGTTGGGTTTAGGGTTAGGTTTAGACGTAGGGTTAGGGTTAGTGAATGATAAGTTTTAGGGTTTAGGTGTGAGTATGGAAAAGTGTTACGGTGAGGGTAAGTGTTAAGGCATGGATTAGTGTTAGTGTATGGGTTAGGATTAGGGTACGGGGTAGGCCAATGGGTAGGGTTGGCATTATGTGTAGTGTTAGGGTTAGGTTTAGGGTTAGCGAATGAGTAAGGTTTAGGTTACAGGTGAGTGTATGGAAATATTTTAGTGTCAAAGTAAGTGTGGGGGAATGGGTTAGTGTTAGTGTACGCATTAAGAATAGTGTACATGTTAGAGTAAGGTGTAGGGTTGTAGTTAGATTTAGCTTCAGGGCTAGGGTTAGGGATAGCGAATGGTAACATTTAGCGTACAGGAGAGAGTATGGTAGAGAGTTAGGAGTAGGGTACGTGTCAGGGCATGGATTAGTGTTTGTGTATGTGTTAGGATTAGGGTACGGGTTAGGGAAATGGGTAGGCTTGGTGTTATGTTTAGGGTTAGGGCTAAGGTTAGAGTTAGCAAACAGGTATGGTTTACGGTACACGGCAGGGTACGGAAACGTGTTAGTGTCAAAGTACATGTGAGGGCATGGGTTAATTTTTTTGTAAGGGTTAAGTTTAGTGTAGGGCTTAGGGTATGCTGTAGGATTGATATTAGCCTTATGTTCAGGGCTAGGGTGAGGGTTAGCGAACGGTAAGATTTAGGGTACAGGAGAGGATTCGGAAAAGTGTTAGGGTCAGGGTACGTGTTAGGGCATGTGTTAGTGTTAGTGTATGGGTTGGGATTAGCATAGTTTTTAGCGTAAGGTGTATGGTTGGGGTTAGGTCTAGGTATAGGGCTAGGGTTAGGGTTAGCGAACGGTAAGGTTTAGGGGACATGTGAGGTTACGGAAAAGTGTTAGGGTCAGGGTACGTGTTAGGGCATGGGTTAGTGTTAGTGTATGGGTTGGGATTAGGGTACGGGTTAGGGTAAGGGGTACAGTTGTGGTTAGGGTTAGCTTTATGGCTAGGGTTAGGGTTAGCGAAATGTCAGGTTTAGGGTACAGGTGATGATGAAGAAAAGTGTTAGTGTTAGTGTATGTGCTAGGACACGTGTCAGTGTTAGTGTATGGCTTAGGATTAGCATAGTGTTTCACGTAAGGTGTACGGTTGGGGTTAGGTCTAGGTTTAGGGCTAGGGTTAGGGTTAGCGAATGGTAAGGTTTAGGGTACATGTGAGGTTACGGAAAAGTGTTAGGGTCAGGGTACGTGTTAGGGCAGGGGTTAGTGTGGGTTTACAGGTTAGGATTAGGGTATGGGTTAGGGTAATTGGTAGGGTTGGCGTTATGGTTAGTGTTAGGGGTAGGGTAAGGTTTAGTGAATGGGTAAGGTTAAGGTTACAGCTGAGCGTGCGGAAATGTTTTATTGTCAGAGTACGTGTGTGGTATTGGGTTAGTGTTAGTGTACAGGTTAAGATTAGGGTACGTGTTAGGGTAAGGAGTAGAGATGTAGTTAGGTTTAGGTTCAGTGTTAGTGTTATGGTTAACAAATGGTAAAGTTTAGGGTTAGTGTAAGTGTTAGGGTTAAGGTTAGGGGTAGGGTTAGGGTAGGTGTTACGGCACGAGTTTTTGTTAGTGTATGGGTTATGATTAGGTTATATGTTAGGGTAAGGTGTTGGGTTGGGGTTAGGTTTAGGTTTAGGGCTATTGTTAGGGTAAGCGAATAGGTAATATTAGAGTATAGGTGAGCGTATGGAAACGAGTTAGTGTCAGGGTTCGTGTTAGGGCACAGGTTAGTGGTAGTTTAAGTATTAGGATAAGGGTACATGTTAGGGCTAGTTGTAGGTTTGTGGTTGGGTTTAGGGTTAGGTTTAGACCTAGGGTTAGGTGTAGTGAATGATAAGGTATAGGTTTTAGGTGTGGGTGTGGAAAAGCGTTAGGGTCAGGGAAAGTGTTAATGCACGGATTAGTGTTAGTGTACGGGTTAGGATTAGGGTACGAGGTAGCCCAATGGGTAGGGTTGGCATTATGTGCAGTGTTATGGCTAGGTTTAGGGTTAGCGAATGAATAAGGTTTAGGTTACAGGTGAGTGTACGGAAATGTTTTAGTGTCAAAGTAAGTGTGCGGGAATGGGTTAGTGTTAGTGTACGCATTAAGATTAGTTTACATGTTAGGGTAAGGTGTAGGGTTGTAGTTGGATTTAGCTTTAAGGGTAGGGTTAGGGTTAGCGAAATGTAAGATTTTGGGTACAGGAGAGAGTAGGGTAAAGAGTTAGGGACAGGGTACCTGTCATGGCATGGATTAGTGTTTGTGTATGGGAAAGGATTAGGGTACGGGTTAGGGAAATGGGTAGGGTTGGTGTTATGGTTAGGGTTAGGGCTAGGTTTAGAGTTAGCGAACGGGTATGGTTTACGGTACACGGCAGGGTACGGAAACGTATTAGTGTCAAAGTTCATGTGAGGGCATGTGTTAATTTTTTTGTACGGGTTAAGTTTAGTGTAGGGGTTATGGTATGCTGTAGGGATGGTGTTAGCGCTATGTTCAGGGATAGGGTTAGGGTTAGAGAATGGTAAGATTTAGGGTACAGGAGAGGATACGGAAAAGTGTTAGGGTCAGGGTACATGTTAGGGCATGCGTTAGTGTTAGTGTATGGGTTGGGATTAGGGTACGGGTTAGGGTAAGGTGTAGGGTTGGGGATAGGATTAGCTTTATGGCTAGGGTTAGGGTTAGCGAAATGTCAGGTTTAGGGTACAGGTGATGATACAGAAAAGTGTTAGTGTTAGTGTATGTGCTAGGACACGTGTCAGTCTTCGTGTATGTCTTAGGATTAGCATACTGGTTAGGGTAAGGTGTACGGTTGGGGTTTGGTCTACGTTTAGGGCTACGGTTAGGGTTAGCGAACGGTAATGTTTAGGGTACATGTGAGGTTACAGAAAAGTGTTAGGGTCAGTGTCGTGTTAGGGCAGGGCTTAGTGTGGGTTTACAGTTTAGGATTAGGGTACGGGTTAGGGTAATTGGTAGGGTTGGCGTTATGTTTAGTGTTAGGTTTAGGGTTAAGTTTCGTGAGCGGGTAAGGTTTTGGTTACAGCTGAGCGTACGGAAATGTTTTATTGTCAAAGTACGTGTGCGGTATTGGGTTAGTGTTACTGTACGGGTTAAGATTAGTGTACGTGTTAGGGTACGGGGTAGGGTTGTAATTAGGTTTAGGTTTGGGTCTAGCGTTATGGTTAACAAATTGTAAAGTTTAGGGTTAGTGTAAGTGTTAGGGTTAGGGTTAGGGGTAGGGTTAGGGTAGGTGTTACGGCACGAGTTTGTGTTAGTGTATGGGTTATGATTAGGTTATGTGTTAGGGTAAGGTGTAGGGTTGGGGTTAGGTTTAGGTTTAGGGCTATTGTTAGGGTAAGCGAATAGGTAACATTAGAGTATAGGTGAGCGTATGGAAACGAGTTAGTGTCAGGGTTCGTGTTAGGGCACAGGTTAGTGTTAGTTTAAGGATTAGGATTAGGGTACATGTTAGGGCTAGTTGTAGGCTTGTGGTTGGGTTTAGGGTTAGGTTTAGACCTAGGGTTAGGTTTAGTGAATGATAAGGTATAGGGTTTAGGTGTGGGTATGGAAAAGCGTTAGGGTCAGGGTAAGTGTTAACGCACGGATTAGTGTTAGTGTACGGGGTAGGATTAGGGTACGAGGTAGCCCAATGGGTAGGTTTGGCATTATGTGCAGTGTTATGGCTAGGTTTAGGGTTAGCGAATGAATAAGGTTTAGGTTACAGGTGAGTGTACGGAAATGTTTTAGTGTCAAAGTAAGTGTGCGGGAATGGGTTAGTGTTAGTGTACGCATTAAGATTAGTTTACATGTTAGGGTAAGGTGTAGGGTTGTAGTTAGATTTAGCTTTAAGGGTACGGTTAGGGTTAGCGAAAGGTAAGATTTTGGGTACAGGAGAGAGTAGGGTAAAGAGTTAGGGACAGGGTACGTGTCATGGCATGGATTAGTGTTTGTGTATGGGTAAGGATTAGGGTACGGGTTAGAGAAATGGGTAGGGTTGGTGTTATGGTTAGGGTTAGGGCTAGTGTTAGATTTAGCGAACAGGTATGGTTTACGGTACACGGCAGGGTACGGAAACGTATTAGTGTCAAAGTACATGTGAGGGCATGGGTTAATTTTTTTCTACGGTTTAAGTTTAGTGTAGGGGTTAGGGTATGCTGTAGGGTTGGTGTTAGCGCTATGTTCAGGGATAGGGTTACGGTTAGCGAATGGTAAGATTTAGGGTACAGGAGAGGATACGGAAAAGTGTTAGGGTCAGGGTACATGTTAGGGCATGCGTTAGTGTTAGTGTATGGGTTGGGATTAGGGTACGGGTTAGGGTAAGGTGTAGGGTTGGGGATAGGATTAGCTTTATGGCTAGGGTTAGGGTTAGCGAAATGTCAGGTTTAGGGTACAGGTGATGATACAGAAAAGTGTTAGTGTTAGTGTATGTGCTAGGACACGTGTCAGTCTTCGTGTATGTCTTAGGATTAGCATACTGGTTAGGGTAAGGTGTACGGTTGGGGTTTGGTCTACGTTTAGGGCTACGGTTAGGGTTAGCGAACGGTAATGTTTAGGGTACATGTGAGGTTACAGAAAAGTGTTAGGGTCAGTGTCGTGTTAGGGCAGGGCTTAGTGTGGGTTTACAGTTTAGGATTAGGGTACGGGTTAGGGTAATTGGTAGGGTTGGCGTTATGTTTAGTGTTAGGGTTAGGGTTAAGTTTCGTGAGCGGGTAAGGTTTTGGTTACAGCTGAGCGTACGGAAATGTTTTATTGTCAAAGTACGTGTGCGGTATTGGGTTAGTGTTACTGTACGGGTTAAGATTAGTGTACGTGTTAGGGTACGGGGTAGGGTTGTAATTAGGTTTAGGTTTGGGTCTAGCGTTATGGTTAACAAATTGTAAAGTTTAGGGTTAGTGTAAGTGTTAGGGTTAGGGTTAGGGGTAGGGTTAGGGTAGGTGTTACGGCACGAGTTTGTGTTAGTGTATGGGTTATGATTAGGTTATGTGTTAGGGTAAGGTGTAGGGTTGGGGTTAGGTTTAGGTTTAGGGCTATTGTTAGGGTAAGCGAATAGGTAACATTAGAGTATAGGTGAGCGTATGGAAACGAGTTAGTGTCAGGGTTCGTGTTAGGGCACAGGTTAGTGTTAGTTTAAGGATTAGGATTAGGGTACATGTTAGGGCTAGTTGTAGGCTTGTGGTTGGGTTTAGGGTTAGGTTTAGACCTAGGGTTAGGTTTAGTGAATGATAAGGTATAGGGTTTAGGTGTGGGTATGGAAAAGCGTTAGGGTCAGGGTAAGTGTTAACGCACGGATTAGTGTTAGTGTACGGGGTAGGATTAGGGTACGAGGTAGCCCAATGGGTAGGTTTGGCATTATGTGCAGTGTTATGGCTAGGTTTAGGGTTAGCGAATGAATAAGGTTTAGGTTACAGGTGAGTGTACGGAAATGTTTTAGTGTCAAAGTAAGTGTGCGGGAATGGGTTAGTGTTAGTGTACGCATTAAGATTAGTTTACATGTTAGGGTAAGGTGTAGGGTTGTAGTTAGATTTAGCTTTAAGGGTACGGTTAGAGTTAGCGAAAGGTAAGATTTTGGGTACAGGAGAGAGTAGGGTAAAGAGTTAGGGACAGGGTACGTGTCATGGCATGGATTAGTGTTTGTGTATGGGTAAGGATTAGGGTACGGGTTAGAGAAATGGGTAGGGTTGGTGTTATGGTTAGGGTTAGGGCTAGTGTTAGATTTAGCGAACGGGTATGGTTTACGGTACACGGCAGGGTACGGAAACGTATTAGTGTCAAAGTACATGTGAGGGCATGGGTTAATTTTTTTCTACGGGTTAAGTTTAGTGTAGGGGTTAGGGTATGCTGTAGGGTTGGTGTTAGCTCTATGTTCAGGGATAGGGTTACGGTTAGCGAATGGTAAGATTTAGGGTACAGGAGAGGATACGGAAAAGTGTTAGGGTCAGGGTACATGTTAGTGCCTGGGTTAGTGTTATTGTATGGGTTGGGATTAGGGTACGGGTTAGGGTAAGGTGTAGGGTTGGGGTTAGGGTTAACTTTATGGCTAGGGTTAGGGTTAGCGAAATGTCAGGTTTAGGGTACAGGTGATGATACAGAAAAGTGTTAGTGTTCGTGTATGTGCTAGGACACGTGTCAGTCTTCGTGTATGTTTTAGGATTAGCATACTGGTTAGGGTAAGGTGTACGGTTGGGGTTTGGTCTAGGTTTAGGGCTAGGGTTAGGGTTAGCGAACGGTAAGGTTTAGGGTACATGTGAGGTTACGGAAAAGTGTTAGGGTCAGGGTCGTTTTAGGGCACGGCTTAGTGTGGGTTTACAGGTTAGGATTAGGGTACGGGTTAGGGTAATTGGTAGGGTTGGCGTTATGTTTAGTGTTAGGGGTAGGGTTAAATTTAGTGAACGGGTAAGGTTTTGGTTACAGCTGAGCGTACGGAAATGTTTTATTGTCAAAGTACGTGTGCGGTATTGGGTTAGTGTTACTGTACGGGTTAAGATTAGTGTACGTGTTAGGGTAAGGAGTAGGGTTGTAATTAAGTTTAGGTTTGGGGCTAGGGTTATGGTTAACAAAAGGTAAAGTTTAGTGATAGTGTTAGTGTTAGGGTTCGGGTTAGTCGGAGGGTTAGGGTAGGTGTTAGGGCACGAGTTAGTGTTAGTGTTTGGGTTATGATTAGGGTATGGGTTAGGGTAAGGTGTAGGTTTGGGGTTAGGTTTAGGTTTAGGGCTAGTGTTAGGGTAAGCGAATAGGTAACATTAGAGTTCAGGTGAGCGTATGGAAATGAGTTAGGTCAGGGTTGGTTTTAGGGCACAAGTTAGTGTTAGTTTAAAGATTAGGATTAGAGTACATGTTAGGGTTAGGTGTAGGGTTGGGGTTGGGTTTAGGGTTAGGTTTAGACCTAGGGTTAGGGTTAGTGAATGATAAGTTTTAGGGTTTAGGTGTGGGTATGGAAAAGTGTTACAGTGAGGGTAAGTGTTAAGGCATGGATTAGTGTTACTCTATGGGTTAGGATTAGGGTACGAGGTAGGCCAATGTGTAGGGTTGGCATTATGTGTAGTGTTAGGGTTAGGTTTAGGGTTAGCGAATGAGTAAGGTTTAGGTTACAGGTGAGTGTATGGAAATATTTTAGTGTCAAAGTAAGTGTGGGGGAATGGGTTAGTGTTAGTGTACGCATTAAGAATAGTGTATATGTTAGAGTAAGGTGTAGGGTTGTAGTTAGATTTAGCTTCAGGGCTAGGGTTAGGGTTAGCGAATGGTAACATTTAGCGTACAGGAGAGAGTATGGTAGAGAGTTAGGAGTAGGGTACGTGTCAGGGCATGGATTAATGTTTGTGTATGTGTTAGGATTAGGGTACGGGTTAGGGAAATGGGTAGGGTTGGTGTTATGGTTAGGGTTAGGGCTAAGGTTAGGGTTAGCAAACAGGTATGGTTTACGGTACACGGCAGGGTACGGAAACGTGTTAGTGTCAAAGTACATGTGAGGGCATGGGTTAATTTTTTTGTAAGGGTTAAGTTTAGTGTAGGGCTTAGGGTATGCTGTAGGATTGATATTAGCGTTATGTTCAGGGCTAGGGTTAGGGTTAGCGAACGGTAAGATTTTGGGTACAGGAGAGGATTCGGAAAAGTGTTAGGGTCAGGGTACGTGTTAGGGCATGGGTTAGTGTTAGTGTATGGGTTGGGATTAGCATAGTGTTTAGCGTAAAGTGTACGGTTGGGGTTATGTCTATGTTTAGGGCTAGGGTTAGGGTTAGCGAACGGTAAGGTTTAGGGTATATGTGAGGTTACGGAAAAGTGTTAGGGTCAGGGTACGTGTTAGGGCATGGGTTAGTGTTAGTTTATGGGTTGGGATTAGGGTACGGGTTAGGGTAAGGGGTAGGGTTGTGGTTAGGTTTAGCTTTATGGCTAGGGTTAGGGTTAGCGAAATGTCAGGTTTAGGGTACAGGTGATGATGAAGAAAAGACTTAGTGTTAGTGTATATGCTAGGATACGTGTCAGTGTTGGTGTATGGCTTAGGATTAGCAAACTGTTTCGTGTAAGGTGTACGTTTGGGGTTAGGTCTAGGTTTAGGGCTAGGGTTAGGGTTAGCGAATGGTAAGGTTTAGGGTACATGTGAGGTTACGGAAAAGTGTTAGGGTCAGGGTACGTGTTAGGGCATGGGTTAGTGTTAGTTTATGGGTTGGGATTAGGGTACGGGTTATGGTAAGGGGTAGGGTTGTGGTTAGGTTTAGCTTTATGGCTAGGGTTAGGGTTAGCGAAATGTCAGGTTTAGGGTACAGGTGATGATGAAGAAAAGACTTAGTGTTAGTGTATATGATAGGATACGTGTCAGTGTTAGTGTATGGCTTAGGATTAGCATACTGTTTCGTGTAAGGTGTACGGTTGGGGTTAGGTCTAGGTTTAGGGCTAGGGTTAGGGTTAGCGAATGGTAAGGTTTAGGGTACATGTGAGGTTACGGAAAAGTGTTAGGGTCAGGGTACGTGTTAGGGCAGGGGTTAGTGTGGGTTTACAGGTTAGGATTAGGGTACGGGTTAGGGAAATTGGTAGGGTTGGCGTTATGGTTAGTGTTAGGGGGAGGGTAAGGTTTAGTGAATGGGTAAGGTTTAGGTTACAGCTGAGCGTGCGGAAATGTTTTATTGTCAGAGTACTTGTGTGGTATTGGGTTAGTGTTAGTGTACAGGTTAAGATTAGGGTACGTGTTAGGGTAAGGAGTAGAGATGTAGTTAGGTTTAGGTTCGGTGTTAGGGTTATGGTTAACAAATGGTAAAGTTTAGGATTAGTGTAAGTGTTAGGGTTAGGGTTAGGGGTAGGGTTAGGGTAGGTGTTACGGCACGAGTTTGTGTTAGTGTATGGGTTATGATTAGGTTATGTGTTAGGGTAAGGTGTACGGTTGGGGTTAGGTTTAGGTTTAGGGCTAGTGTTAGGGTAAGCGAATAGGTAACATTAGAGTACAGGTGAGCGTATGGAAACGAGTTAGGGTCAGGGTTCGTGCTAGGGCACAGGTTAGTGTTAGTTTAAGGATTAGGATTAGGGTACATGTTAGGGTTAGGTGTAGTGTTGGGGTTGGGTTTAGGTTTAGGTTTAGACCTAGGTTTAGGGTTAGTGAATGATAATGTATAAGGTTTAGGTGTGGGTATGGAAAAGCGTTAGGGTCATGGTAAGTGTTAACGCACGGATTAGTGTTCGTGTACGGGTTAGGATTAGGGTACGAGGTAGCCCAATGGGTAGGGTTGGCATTATGTGCAGTGTTATGGCTAGGTTTAGTGTTAGCGAATGAATAAGTTTTAGGTTACAGGTGAGTGTACGGGAAAGTTTTAGTGTCAAAGTAAGTGTGCGGGAATGGGTTAGTGTTAGTGTACGCATTAAGATTAGTTTACATGTTAGGGTAAGGTGTAGGGTTGTAGTTAGATTTAGCTTTAAGGGTAGGGTTAGGGTTAGCGAAAGGTAAGATTTTGGGTACAGGAGAGAGTAGGGTAAAGAGTTAGGGACAGGGTACGTGTCATGGCATGGATTAGTGTTTGTGTATGGGTAAGGATTAGGGTACGGGTTAGGGAAATGGGTAGGTTTGGTGTTATGGTTAGGGTTAGGGCTAGGGTTAGAGTTAGCGAACGGGTATGGTTTACGGTACATGGCAGGGTACGGAAACGTGTTAGTGTCAAAGTACATGTGAGGGCATGGGTTAATTTTTTTGTACGGGTTAAGTTTAGTGTAGGGTTTAGGGTATGCTGTAGGGTTGGTGTTAGCGTTATGTTCAGGTCTAGGGTTAGGGTTAGCGAACGGTAAGATTTAGGGTACAGGAGAGGATACGGAAAAGTGTTAGGGTCAGGGTACATGTTAGGGCATGGGTTAGTGTTAGTGTATGGGTTGGGATTAGGGTACGGGTTAGGGTAAGGTGTAGGGTTGGGGTTAGGGTTAGCTTTATGGCTAGGGTTAGGGTTAGCGAAATGTCAGGTTTAGGGTACAGGTGATGATACAGAAAAGTGTTAGTGTTAGTGTATGTGCTAGGACACCTGTCAGTCTTCGTGTATGTCTTAGGATTAGCATACTGGTTAGGGTAAGGTGTACGGTTGGGGTTTGGTCTAGGTTTAGGGCTAGGGTTAGTGTTAGCGAACGGTAAGGTTTAGGGTACATGTGAGGTTACAGAAAAGTGTTAGGGTCAGGGTGGTGTTATGGCAGGGCTTAGTGTGGGTTTACAGGTTAGGATTAGGGTACGGGGTAGGGTAATTGGTAGGGTTGGCGTTATGTTTAGTGTTAGGGGTAGGGTTAAGTTTAGTGAACGGGTAAGGTTTAGGTTACAGCTGAGCGTACGGAAATGTTTTATTGTCAAAGTACGTGTGCGGTATTGGGTTAGTGTTACTGTACGGGTTAAGATTAGTGTACGTGTTAGGGTAAGGAGTAGGGTTGTAATTAGGTTTAGGTTTGGGGCTAGGGTTATGGTTAACAAAAGGTAAAGTTTAGTGATAGTGTTAGTGTTAGGGTTCGGGTTAGACGGAGGGTTAGGGTAGGTGTTAGGGCGCGAGTTAGTGTTAGTGTTTGGGTTATGATTAGGGTATGGGTTAGGGTAAGGTGTAGGTTTGGGGTTAGGTTTAGGTTTAGGGCTAGTGTTAGGGTAAGCGAATAGGTAACATTAGAGTTCAGGTGAGCGTATGGAAACGAGTTAGGTCAGGGTTGGTTTTAGGGCACAGGTTAGTGTTAGTTTAAGGATTAGGATTAGGGTACATGTTAGGGTTAGGTGTAGGGTTGGGGTTGGGTTTAGGGTTAGGTTTAGACCTAGGGTTAGGGTTAGTGAATGATAAGTTTTAGGGTTTAGGTGTGGTTATGGAAAAGTGTTACGGTGAGGGTAAGTGTTAAGGCATGGATTAGTGTTAGTGTATGGGTGAGGATTAGGGTACGGGGTAGGCCAATGGGTAGGGTTGGCATTATGTGTAGTGTTAGGGTTAGGTTTAGGGTTAGCGAATGAGTAAGGTTTAGGTTACAGGTGAGTGTATGGAAATATTTTAGTGTCAAAGTAAGTGTGGGGGAATGGGTTAGTGTTAGTGTACGCATTAAAAATAGTGTACATGTTAGAGTAAGGTGTAGGGTTGTAGTTAGATTTAGCTTCAGGGCTAGTGTTAGGGTTAGCGAATAGTAACATTTAGCGTACAGGAGAGAGTATGGTAGAGAGTTAGGAGTAGGGTACGTGTCAGGGCATGGATTAGTGTTTGTGTATGTGTTAGGATTAGGGTACGGGTTAGGGAAAAGTGTAGGATTGGTGTTATGGTTAGGGTTAGGACTAAGGTTAGAGTTAGCACACAGGTATGGTTTACGGTACACGGCAGGGTACGGAAACGTGTTAGTGTCAAAGTACATGTGAGGGCATGGGTTAATTTTTTGTAAGGGTTAAGTTTAGTGTAGGGGTTAGGGTATGCTGTAGGGTTGGTGTTAGCGTTATGTTCAGGGCTAGGGTTAGGGTTAGCGAACGGTAAGATTTAGGGTACAGGAGAGGATTCGGAAAAGGGTTAGGGTCAGGGTACGTATTAGGGCATGGGTTAGTGTTAGTGTATGGGTTGGGATTAGGGTACGTGTTAGTGTAAGGGGTAGGGTTGTGGTTAGGGTTAGCTTTATGGCTAGGGTTAGGGTTAGCGAAATGTCAGGTTTAGGGTACAGGTGATGATTTAGAAAAGTGTTAGTGTTAGTGTATGTGCTAGGACACGTGTCAGTGTTAGTGTATGGCTTAGGATTAGCATAGTGTTTAGAGTAAGGTGTACGGTTGGGGTTAGGTCTAGGTTTAGGGCTAGGGTTAGGGTTAGCGAACGGTAACGTTTAGGGTACATGTGAGGTTACAGAAAAGTGTTATGGTCAGGGTACGTGTTAGGGCAGGGGTTAGTGTGGGTTTACCTGTTAGGATTAGGGTACTCGTTAGGGTAATTGGTAGGGTTGGCGTTATGGTTAGTGTTAGGGTTAGGTTTAAGTTTAGTGAATGGGCAAGGTTTAGGTTACAGTTGAGCGTACGGAAATGTTTTATTGTCAAAGTACGTGTGCGGTATTGGGTTAGTGTTAACGTACTTGTTAAGATTACTGTACGTGTTAGGGTAAGGAGTAGTGTTGTAATTAGGTTTAGGTTTGGGGCTAGGTTTATGGTTAACAAATGGTAAAGTTTAGGGTTAGTCTTAGTGTTAGGGTTCGTGTTAGAGGTAGGGTTAGGGTTGGTGTTAGGGCACGAGTTAGTGTTAGTGTTTGGGTTATGATTAGGGTATGGGTTAGGGTAAGGTGTAGGTTTGGGGTTAGGTTTAGGTTTAGGTCTAGCGTTAAGGTAAGCAACTAGGTAATATTAGAGTACAGGTGACCGTATGGAAACGAGTTAGGGTCAGGGTTCCTGTTAGGGCAAAAGTTAGTGTTAGTTTAAGGATTAGGATTAGGGTACATGTTAGGGTTAGGTGTAGGGTTGGGGTTGGGTTTAGGGTTAGGTTTAGACCTAGGGTTAGGTTTAGCGAATGGTAAGGTTTAGGGTTCATGTGTGGGTATAGAAAAGTGTTAGGGTCAGGGTTAGTGTTAAG
Source organism: Mesoplodon bidens (assembly GCF_964165515.1). Lineage (NCBI taxonomy): Eukaryota > Metazoa > Chordata > Mammalia > Artiodactyla > Ziphiidae > Mesoplodon > Mesoplodon bidens. The sequence goes on from NC_138181.1 coordinate 3,344,102, forward strand.
GCATGGATTAGTGTTAGTGTATGGGTTAGGATTAGGGTACGGGGTAGGCCAATGGGTAGGGTTGGCATTATGTGTTGTGTAAGGGTTAGGTTTAGGGTTAGCGAATGAGTAAGGTTTAGGTTACAGGTGAGTGTATGGAAATATTTTAGTGTGAAAGTAAGTGTGGGGGAATGGCTTAGTGAGAGTGTACGCATTGAGAATAGTGTACATGTTAGAGTAAGGTGTAGGGTTGTAGTTAGATTTAGCTTCAGGGCTAGGGCTAGGGTTAGTGAATGGTAATATTTAGCGTACAGGAGAGAGTATGGTAGAGAGTTAGGAGTAGGGTACGTGTCAGGGCATGGATTAGTGTTTGTGTATGTGTTAGGATTAGGGTACGGGTTAGGGAAATGGGTAGGGTTGGTGTTATGGTTAGGGTTAGGGCTAGGGTTAGAGTTAGCGAACGGGTATGGTTTACGGTACACGGCAGGGTACGGAAACGAGTTAGTGTTAAAGTACATGTGAGGGCATGGGTTAATTTTTTTGTAAGGGTTAAGTTTAGTGTAGGGGTTAGGGTATGCTGTAGGGTTGGTGTTAGCGTTATGTTCAGGGCTAGGGTTAGGGTTAGCAAATGGTATGATTTAGGGTACAGGAGAGGATTCGGAAAAGTGTTAGGGTCAGGGTACGTGTTAGGGCATGGGTTAGTGTTAGTGTATGGGTTGGGATTAGCATAGTGTTTAGCGTAAGGTGTACGGTTGGGGTTAAGTCTAGGTTTAGGGCTAGGGTTAGGGTTAGCGAACGGTAAGATTTAGGGTACAGGAGAGGATACGTGAAAGTGTTAGGGTCAGGGTACATGTTAGGGCATGGGTAGGTGTTAGTGTATTGTTTGGGATTAGGGTACGGGTTAGGGTAAGGGGTAGGGTTGGGATTAGGGTTAGTTTTATGGCTAGGGTTAGGGTTAACGAAATGTCAGGTTTAGGGTACACGTGATGATACAGAAAAGTGTTAGTGTTAGTGTATGTGCTAGGACACGTGTCAGTCTTCGTGTATGTCTTAGGATTAGCATACTGGTTAGGGTAAGGTGTACGGTTGGGGTTTGGTCTAGGTTTAGGGCTAGGGTTAGGGTTAGCGAACGGTAAGGTTTAGGGTACATGTGAGGTTACGGAAAAGTGTTAGGGTCAGGGTCGTGTTATGGCCGGGCTTAGTGTGGGTTTACAGGTTAGGATTAGGGTACGGGTTAGGGTAAGGAGTACTGTTGTAATTAGGTTTAGGTTTGGGGCTAGGTTTATGGTTAACAAATGGTAAAGTTTAGGGTTAGTCTTAGTGTTAGGGTTCGTGTTAGAGGTAGGGTTAGGGTAGGTGTTAGGGCACGAGTAAGTGTTAGTGTTTGGGTTATGATTAGGGTATGGGTTAGGGTAAGGTGTAGGTTTGGGGTTAGGTTTAGGTTTAGGTCTAGCGTTATGGTAAGCAACTAGGTAATATTAGAGTACAGGTGAGCGTATGGAAACGAGTTAGGGTCAGGGTTCCTGTTAGGGCAAAAGTTAGTGTTAGTTTAAGGATTAGGATTAGGGTACATGTTAGGGTTAGGTGTAGGGTTGGGGTTGGGTTTAGGGTTAGGTTTAGACCTGGGGTTAGGGTTAGCGAATGGTAAGGTTTAGTGTTCATGTGTGGGTATAGAAAAGTGTTAGGGTCAGGGTTAGTGTTAAGGCATGGATTTGTGTTAGTGTATGTGTTAGGATTAGGGTACGGGCTAGGCCAATGGGTAGGGTTGGCATTATGTGTTGTGTAAGGGTTAGGTTTAGGGTTAGCGAATGAGTAAGGTTTAGGTTACAGGTGAGTGTATGGAAATATTTTAGTGTGAAAGTAAGTGTGGGGGAATGGCTTAGTGTTAGTGTACGCATTAAGAATAGTGTACATGTTAGAGTAAGGTGTAGGGTTGTAGTTAGATTTAGCTTCAGGGCTAGGGTTAGGGTTAGTGAATGGTAATATTTAGCGTACAGGAGAGAGTATGGTAGAGAGTTAGGAGTAGGGTACGTGTCAGGGCATGGATTAATGTTTGTGTATGTGTTAGGATTAGGGTACGCGTTACGGTAATTGGTAGGGTTGGCGTTATGTTTAGTGTTAGGGGTAGGGTTAAGTTTAGTGAACGGGTAAGGTTTAGGTTACAGCTGAGCGTACGGAAAAGTTTTATTGTCAAAGTACGTGTGCGGTATTGGGTTAGTGTTACTGTACGGGTTAAGATTAGTGTACGTGTTAGGGTAAGGAGTAGGGTTGTAATTAGGTTTAGGTTTGGGGCTAGGGTTATGGTTAACAAAAGGTAAAGTTTAGTGATAGTGTTAGTGTTAGGGTTCGGGTTAGACGGAGGGTTAGGGTAGGTGTTAGGGCACGAGTTAGTGTTAATGTTTTGGTTATGATTAGGGTATGGGTTAGGGTAAGGTGTAGGTTTGGGGTTAGGTTTAGGTTTAGGGCTAGTGTTAGGGTAAGCGAATAGGTAACATTAGAGTTCAGGTGACCGTATGGAAACGAGTTAGGTCAGGGTTGGTTTTAGGGCACAGGTTAGTGTTAGTTTAAGGATTAGGATTAGGGTACATGTTAGGGTTAGGTGTAGGGTTGGGGTTGGGTTTAGGGTTAGGTTTAGACCTAGGGTTAGGGTTAGTGAATGATAAGTTTTAGGGTTTAGGTGTGGGTATGGAAAATTGTTACGGTGAGGGTAAGTGTTAAGGCATGGATTAGTGTTAGTGTATGGGTTAGGATTAGGGTACGGGGTAGGCCAATGGGTAGGGTTGGCATTATGTGTAGTGTTAGGGTTAGGTTTAGGGTTAGCGAATGAGTAAGGTTTAGGTTATAGGTGAGTGTATGGAAATATTTTAGTGTCAAAGTAAGTGTGGGGGAATGGGTTAGTGTTAGTGTACGCATTAAGAATAGTGTACATGTTAGAGTAAGGTGTAGGGTTGTAGTTAGATTTAGCTTCAGGGCTAGGGTTAGGGTTAGCGAACAGGAACATTTAGCGTACAGGAGAGAGTATGGTAGAGAGTTAGGAGTAGGGTACGTGTCAGGGCATGGATTAGTGTTTGTGTATGTGTTAAGATTAGGGTACGGGTTAGGGAAATGGGTAGGGTTGGAGTTATGGTTAGGGTTAGGGCTAGGGTTAGAGTTAGCGAACGGGTATGATTTACGGTACACGGCAGGGTACGGAAACGTGTTAGTGTCAAAGTACATGTGAGGGCATGGGTTAATTTTTTTGTAAGGGTTAAGTTTAGTGTAGGGGTTAGGATATGCTGTAGGGTTGGTGTTAGCGTTATGTTCAGGGCTAGGGTTAGGGTCAGCGAACGGTAAGATTTAGGGTACAGGAGACGATTCGGAAAAGTGTTAGGGTCAGGGTACGTGTTAGGGCATGGGTTAGTGTTAGTGTATGGGTTGGGATTAGGGTACGGGTTAGGGTAAGGGGTAGGGTTGTGGTTAGGGTTAGCTTTATGGCTAGGGTTAGGGTTAGCGAAATGTCAGGTTTAGGGTACAGGTGATGATTAAGAAAAGTGTTAGTGTTAGTGTATGTGCTAGGACACATGTCACTGTTAGTGTATGGCTTAGGATTAGCATAGTGTTTAGAGTAAGGTGTACGGTTGGGGTTAGGTCTAGGTTTAGGGCTAGGGTTAGGGTTAGCGAACGGTAACGTTTAGGGTACATGTGAGGTTACAGAAAAGTGTTAGGGTCAGGGTACGTGTTAGGGCAGGGGTTAGTGTGGGTTTACAGGTAAGGATTAGGGTACGGGTTAGGGTAATTAGTAGGGTTGGCCTTATGTTTAGTGTTAGGGGTAGGGTTAAGTTTAGTGAACGGGTAAAGTTTAGGGTACAGCTGAGCGTACGGAAATATTTTATTGTCAAAGTACGTGTGCGGTATTGGGTTAGTGTTACTGTACGGGTTAAGAATAGTGTACGTGTTAGGGTAAGGAGTAGGGCTGTAATTAGGTTTAGGTTTTGGGCTAAGGTTATGGTTAACAAAAGGTAAAGTTTAGTGATAGTGTTAGTGTTAGGGTTCGGGTTAGACGGAGGGTTAGGGTAGGTGTTAGGGCACGACTTAGTGTTAGTGTTTGGGTTATGATTAGTGTATGGGTTAGGGTAACGTGTAGGTTTGGGGTTAGGTTTAGGTTTAGGGCTAGTGTTAGGGTAAGCGAATAGGTAACATTAGAGTTCAGGTGAGCGTATGGAAACGAGTTATGTCAGGGTTGGTTTTAGGGCACAGGTTAGTGTTAGTTTAAGGATTAGGATTAGGGTACATGTTAGGGTTAGGTGTAGGGTTGGGGTTGGGTTTAGGGTTAGGGTTAGGTTTAGGGTTAGGGTTAGTGAATGATAAGTTTTAGGGTTTAGGTGTGGGTATGAAAAGTGTTACGGTGAGGGTAAGTGTTAAGGCATGGATTAGTGTTAGTGTATGGGTTAGGATAAGGGTACGGGGTAGGCCAATTGGTAAGGTTGGCATTATGTGTAGTGTTAGGGTTAGGTTTAGGGTTAGCGAATGAGTAAGGTTTAGGTTACAGTTGAGTGTATGGAAATATTTTAGTGTCAAAGTAAGTGTGGGGGAATGGGTTAGAGTTAGTGTACGCATTAAGAATAGTGTACATGTTAGAGTAAGGTGTAGGGTTGTAGTTAGATTTAGCTTCAGGGCTAGGGTTAGGGCTAGCGAATGGTAACATTTAGTGTACAGGAGAGAGTATGGTAGAGAGTGAGGAGTAGGGTACGTGTCAGGGCATGGATTAGTGTTTGTGTATGTGTTAGGATTAGGGTACGGGTTAGGGAAATGGGTAGGGTTGTTGTTATGGTTGGGGTTAGAGCTAAGGTTAGAGTTAGCAAACAGGTATGGTTTACGGTACACGGCAGGGTACGGAAACGTGTTAGTGTCAAAGTACATGTGAGGGCATGGGTTAATTTTTTTGTAAGGGTTAAGTTTAGTGTAGGGGTTAGGGTATGCTGTAGGGTTGGTGTTAGCGTTATGTTCAGGGCTAGGGTTAGGGTTAGCGAACGGTAAGATTTAGGGTACAGGAGAGGATTCGGAAAACTGTTAGGGTCAGTGTACGTGTTAGGGCATGGGTTAGTGTTAGTGTATGGGTTGGGATTAGCATAGTGTTTAGTGTAAGGTGTACGGTTGGGGTTAGGTCTAGGTTTAGGGCTAGGGTTAGGGTTACCGAATGGTAAGGTTTAGGGTACATGTGAGGTTACGGAAAAGTGTTAGGGTCAGGGCACGTGTTAGGGCATGGTTTAGTGTTAGTGTATGTGTTGGGATTAGGGTACGGGTTAGGGTAAGGTGTAGGGTTGTTGTTAGGTTTAGCTTTATGGCTAAGGTTAGGGTTATCGAAATGTCAGGTTTAGGGTACAGGTGATGATTAAGAAAAGTGTTAGTGTTAGTGTATGTGCTAGGACACGTGTCAGTGTTAGTGTATGGCTTAGTATTAGCATAGTGTTTAGCGTAAGGTGTACGGTTGGGGTTAGGTCTAGGTTTAGGGCTAGGGTTAGGGTTAGCGAACGGTAAGGTTTAGGGTACATGTGAGGTTACGGAAAAGTGTTAGGGTCAGGGTACGTGTTAGGGCAGGGGTTAGTGTGGGTTTACAGGTTAGGATTAGGGTACGGGTTAGGGTAATTGGTAGGGTTGGCGTTATGTTTGTGTTAGGGGTAGGGTAAGGTTTAGTGAATGGGTAAGGTTTAGGTTACAGCTGAGCGTGCGGAAATGCTTTATTGTCAGAGTACGTATGTGATATTGGGTTAGTGTTAGTGTACAGGTTAAGATTAGTGTACGTGTTAGGGTAAGGAGTAGAGATGTAGTTAGTTTTAGGTTCGGTGTTAGGGTTATGGTTAACAAATTGTAAAGATTAGGGTTAGTGTAAGAGTTAGGGATAGTGTTAGGGGTAGGGTTAGGGTAGGTGTTAGGGCACGAATTTGTGTTAGTGTATGGGTTATGATTAGGTTATGTGTTAGGGTAAGCTGTAGGGTTGGGGTTAGGTTTAAGTTTACGGCTAGTGTTAGGGTAAGCGAATAGGTAACATTAGAGTACAGGTGAGCGTATGGAATCGAGTTAGGTCAGGGTTGGTTTTAGGGCACAGGTTAGTGTTAGTTTAAGGATTAGGATTAGGGTACATGTTAGAGTTAGGTGTAGGGTTGGGGTTGGGTTTAGGGTTAGGTTTAGACGTAGGGTTAGGGTTAGTGAATGATAAGGTTTAGGGTTTAGGTGTAGGTATGGAAAAGCGTTAGGGTCAGGGTAAATGTTAACGCACGGATTAGTGTTAGTGTACAGGTTAGGTTTAGGGTACGAGGTAGCCCAATGAGTTCGGTTGGCATTATGTGCAGTGTTATGTCTAGATTTAGGGTTAGCGAATGAATAAGGTTTAGGTTACAGGTGAGTGTATGGAAATATTTTAGTGTCAATGTAAGTGTGTGGGAATGGGTTAGTGTTAGTGTACGCATTAAGATTAGTTTACATGTTAGGGTAAGGTGTAGGTTTGTAATTAGATTTAGCTTCTGGGGTAGGGTTAGGGTTAGTGAACGGTAATATGTAGCGTACAGGAGAGAGTATGGTAGAGAGTTAGGAGTAGGGTACGTGTCAGGGCATGGATTAGTGTTTGTGTATGGGTAAGGATTAGGGTACGGTTTAGGGAAATGGGTAGGGTTGGTGTTATGGTTAGGGTTAGGGCTAGGGTTAGAGTTAGCGAACGGGTATGGTTTACGGTTCGCGGCAGGGTACAGAAACGTGTTAGTGTCAAACTACATGTGAGGGCATGGGTTAATTTTTTTGTATGGGTTAAGTTTAGTGTAGGGGTTAGGGTATGCTGTAGGGTTGGTGTTAGCGTTATGTTCAGGGATAGGGTTAGGGTTAGCGAATGTTAAGATTTAGGGTACAGGAGAGGATACGGAAAAGTGTTAGGGTCAGGGTACATGTTAGGGCATGGGTTAGTGTTAGTGTATGGGTTGGGATTAGGGTACGGGTTAGGTTCAGGTGTAGGGTTGGGGTTAGGGTTAGCTTTAGGTCTAGGGTTAGGGTTAGCGAAATGTCAGGATTAGGGTACAGCTGATGATACAGAAAAGTGTTAGTGTTAGTGTATGTGCTAGGACACGTGTCAGTCTTCGTTTATGTCTTAGGATTAGCATACTGGATAGGGTAAGGTTTACGGTTGGGGTTTGGTCTAGGTTTAGGGCTAGGGTTAGGGTTAGCGAACGGTAAGTTTTAGGGTACATGTGAGGTTACGGAAAAGTGTTAGGGTCAGGGTCGTGTTAGGGCAGGGCTTAGTGTGGGTTTACAGGCTAGGATTAGGGTACGGGTTAGGGTAATTGGTAGGGTTGGCGTTATGTTTAGTGTTAGGGGTAGGGTTAAGTTTAGTGAACGGGTAAGGTTTTGGTTACAGCTGAGCGTACGGAAATGTTTTATTGTCAAAGTACGTGTGCGGTATTGGGTTAGTGTTACTGTACGGTTTAAGATTAATGTACGTGTTCGGGTAAGGAGTAGGGTTGTAATTAGGTTTAGGTTTGGGGCTAGGGTTATGGTTAACAAAAGGTAAAGTTTAGTGATAGTGTTAGTGTTAGGGTTCGGGTTAGACGGAGGGTTAGGGTAGGTGTTAGGGCACGAGTTAGTGTTAGTGTTTAGGTTATGATTAGGGTATGGGTTAGGGTAAGGTGTAGGTTTGGGGTTAGGTTTAGGTTTAGGGCTAGCGTTAGGGTAAGCGAATAGGTAACATTAGAGTTCAGGTGAGCGTATGGAAACGAGTTAGGTCAGGGTTGGTTTTAGGGCACAAGTTAGTGTTAGTTTAAGGATTAGGATTAGGGTACATGTTAGGGTTAGGTGTAAGGTTGGGGTCGGGTTTAGGGTTAGGTTTAGACCTAGGGTTAGGGTTAGTGAATGATAAGTTTTAGGGTTTAGGTGTGGGTATGGAAAAGTGTTACGGTGAGGGTAAGTGTTAAGGCATGGATTAGTGTTAGTGTATGGGTTAGGATTAGGGTACGGGGTAGGCCAATGGGTAGGGTTGGCATTATGTGTAGTGTTAGGGATAGGTTTAGGGTTAGCGAATGAGTAAGGTTTAGGTTACAGTTGAGTGTATGGAAATATTTTAGTGTCAAAGTAAGTGTGGGGGAATGGGTTAGTGTTAGTGTACGCATTAAGAATAGTGTACATGTTAGAGTAAGGTGTAGGGTTGTAGTTAGATTTAGCTTCAGGGCTAGGGTTAGGGTTAGCGAATGGTAACATTTAGTGTACAGGAGACAGTATGGTAGAGAGTTAGGAGTAGGGTACGTGTCAGGGCATGGATTAGTGTTTGTGTATGTGTTAGGATTAGGGTACGGGTTAGGGAAATGGGTAGGGTAGGTGTTATGGTTAGGGTTAGGGCTAAGGTTAGAGTTAGCAAACAGGTATGGTTTACGGTACATGGCAGGGTACGGAAACGTGTTAGTGTCAAAGTACATGTGAGGGCTAGGGATAATTTTTTTGTATGGGTTAAGTTTAGTGTAGGGGTTAGGGTTTGCTGTAGGGTTGATATTAGCGTTATGTTCAGGGCTAGGGTTAGGGTTAGCGAACGGTAAGATTTAGGGTACAGGAGAGGATTCGGAAAAGTGTTAGGGTCAGGGTACATGTTAGGGCATGGGTTAGTGTTAGTGTATGGGTTGGGATTAGCATAGTGTTTAGCGTAAGGTGTACGGTTGGGGTTAGGTCTAGGTTTAGGGCTAGGATTAGGGTTAGCGAACGGTAAGGTTTAGGGTACATATGAGGTTACGGAAAAGTGTTAGGGTCAGGGTACGTGTTAGAGCATGGGTTAGTGTTAGTGTGTGGGTTGGGATTAGGGTACGGTTAGGGTAAGGGGTAGGGTTGTGGTGAGGGTTAGCTTTATGGCTAGGGTTAGGGTTAGCGAAATGTCAGGTTTAGGGTACAGGTGATGATGAAGAAAAGTGTTAGTGTTAGTGTATGTGCTAGGACACGTGTCAGTGTTAGTGTATGGCTTAGGATTAGCCTAGTGTTTATCGTAAGGTGTATGGTTGGGGTTAGGTCTAGGTTTACGGCTAGGGTTAGGGTTAGCGAATGGTAAGGTTTAGGGTACATGTGAGGTTACGGAAAAGTGTTAGGGTCAGGGTACGTGTTAGGGCAGGGGTTAGTGTGGGTTTACAGGTTAGGATTAGGGTACGGGTTAGGGTAATTGGTACGGTTGGCGTTATGGTTAGTGTTAGGGGTAGGGTAAGGTTTAGTGAATGGGTAAGGTTTAGGTTACAGCTGAGCGTGCGGAAATGTTTTATTGTCAGAGGACGTGTGTGGTATTGGGTTAGTGTTAGTGTACGGGTTAAGATTAGGGTACGTGTTAGGGTAAGGAGTAGATATGTAGTTAGGTTCAGGTTCGGTGTTAGGGTTATGGTTAACAAATGGTAAAGTTTAGGGTTAGTGTAAATGTTAGGGTTAGGGTTAGGGGTAGGGTTAGGGTAGGTGTTACGGCACGAGTTTGTGTTAGTGTATGGGTTATGATTAGGTTATGCGTTAGGGTAAGGTGTAGGGTTGGGGTTAGGTTTAGGTTTAGGGCTAGTGTTAGGGTAAGCGAATAGGTAATATTAGAGTACAGGTGAGCGTATGGAAACGAGTTAGGGTCAGGGTTCGTGTTAGGGCACAGGTTAGTGTTAGTTTAAGGATTAGGATTAGGGTACATGTTAGGGCTAGGTGTAGGGTTGGGGTTGGGTTTAGGTTTAGGTTTAGACCTAGGGTTAGGGTTAGTGAATGATAAGGTATAGGGTTTAGGTTTTGGGTATGGAAAAGCGTTAGGGTCAGGGTAATTGTTAACGCACGGATTAGTGTTAGTGTACGGGTTAGGATTAGGGTACGAGGTAGACAAATGGGTAGGGTTCGGATTATGTGCAGTTTTATGGCTAGGTTTAGGGTTAGCGAATGAATAAAGTTTACGTTACAGGTGAGTGTACGGAAATGTTTTAGTGTCAAAGTAAGTGTGCGGGAATGGGTTAGTGTTAGTGTACGCATTAAGATTAGTTTACATGTTAGGGTAAGGTGTAGGGTTGTAGTTAGATTTAGCTTTAAGGGTAGGGTTACGGTTAGCGAAAGGTAAGATTTTGGGTACAGGAGAGAGTAGGGTAAAGAGTTAGGGACAGGGTAAGTGTCATGGCATGGATTAGTGTTTGTGTATGGGTAAGGATTAGGGTACGGGTTAGGGAAATGGGTAGGGTTGTTGTTATGGTTAGGGTTAGGGCTAGGGTTAGAGTTAGCGAACGGGTATGTTTTACGGTACACGGCAGGGTACGGAAACGTGTTAGTGTCAAACTACATGTGAGGGCATGGGTTAATTTTTTTGTACGGGTTAAGTTTAGTGTAGGGGTTAGGGTATGCTGTAGGGTTGGTGTTAGCGTTATGTTCAGGGATAGGGTTAGGGTTAACGAACGGTAAGATTTAGGGTACAGGAGAGGATACGGAAAAGTGTTAGGGTCAGGGTACATGTTAGGGCATGGGTTAGTGTTAGTGTATGGGTTGGGATTAGGGTACGGGTTAGCGTAAGGGGTAGGGTTGGGGTTAGGGTTAGCTTTATGGCTAGGTTTAGGGTTAGCGAAATGTCAGGTTTAGGGTACAGGTGATGATACAGAAAAGTGTTAGTGTTAGTGTATGTGCTAGGACACGTGTCAGTCTTCGTGTATGTCTTAGGATTAGCATAATGGTTAGGGTAAGGTGTACGGTTGGGGTTTGGTCTAGGTTTAGGGCTAGGGTTAGGGTTAGCGAACGGTAAGGTTTACGGTACATGTGAGGTTACGGAAAAGTGTGAGGGTCAGGGTCGTGTTATGGCAGGGCTTCGTGTGGGTTTACAGGTTAGGATTAGGGTACGGGGTAGGGTAATTGGTAGGGTTGGCGTTTTGTTTAGTGTTAGGGGTAGGGTTAAGTTTAGTGAACGGGTAAGGTTTAGGTTACAGCTGAGCGTACGGAAATGTTTTATTGTCAATGTACGTGTGCGGTATTGGGTTAGTGTTACTGTACGGGTTAAGATTAGTGTACGTGTTAGGGTAAGGAGTATGGTTGTAATTAGGTTTAGGTTTGGGGCTAGGGTTATGGTTAACAAAAGGTAAAGTTTAGTGATAGTGTTAGTGTTAGGGTTCGGGTTAGACGGAGGGTTAGGGTAGGTGTTAGGGCACGAGTTAGTGTTAGTGTTTGGGTTATGATTAGGGTATGGGTTAGGGTAAGGTGTAGGTTTGGGGTTAGGTTTAGGTTTAGGGCAAGTGTTAGGGTAAGCGAATAGGTAACATTAGAGTTCAGGTGAGCGTATGGAAACGAGTTAGGTCAGGGTTGGTTTTAGGGCACAGGTTAGTGTTAGTTTAAGGATTAGGATTAGGGTACATGTTAGGGTTAGGTGTAGGGTTGGGGTTGGGTTTAGGGTTAGGTTTAGACCTAGAGTTAGGGTTAGTGAATGATAAGTTTTAGGGTTTAGATGTGGGTATGGAAAAGTGATACGGTGAGGGTAAGTGTTAAGGCATGGATTAGTGTTAGTGTATGGGTAAGGATTAGGGTACGGGGTAGGCAAATGGGTAGGGTTGGCATTATGTGTAGTGTTAGGGTTAGGTTTAGGGTTAGCGAATGAGTAAGGTTTAGGTTACAGGTGAGTGTATGGAAATATTTTAGTGTCAAAGTAAGTGTGGGGGAATGGGTTAGTGTTAGTGTACGCATTAAGAATAGTGTACATGTTAGAGTAAGGTGTAGGGTTGTAGTTAGATTTAGCTTCAGGGCTAGGGTTAGGGTTAGCGAATGGTAACATTTAGCGTACAGGAGAGAGTATGGTAGAGAGGTAGGAGTAGGGTACGTGTCAGGGCATGGATTAGTGTTTGTGTATGTGTTAGGATTAGGGTACGGGTTAGGGAAAAGGGTAGGATTGGTGTTATGGTTAGGGTTAGGGCTAAGGTTAGTGTTAGCAAACAGGTATGGTTTACGGTACACGGCAGGGTACGGAAACGTGTTAGTGTCAAAGTACATGTGAGGGCATGGGTTAATTTTTTTGTAAGGGTTAAATTTAGTGTAGGGGTTAGGGTATGCTGTAGGGTTGTTGTTAGCGTTATGTTCAGGGCTAGGTTTAGGGTTAGCGAACGGTAAGATTTATGGTACAGGAGAGGATTCGGAAAAGTGTTAGGGTCAGGGTACGTGTTAGGGCATGGGTTAGTGTTAGTGTATGGGTTGGGATTAGGGTACGGGTTAGGGTAAGGGGTAGGGTTGGGGTTAGGGTTAGCTTTATGGCTAGGGTTAGGGTTAGCGAAATGTCAGGTTTACGGTACAGGTGATGATAGAGAAAAGTGTTAGTGTTAGTGTATGTGCTAGGACACGTGTCAGTCATCGTGTATGTCTTAGGATTAGCATACTGGTTAGGGTAAGGTGTACGGTTGGGGATTGGTCTAGGTTTAGGGCTAGGGTTAGGGTTAGCGAACGGTAAGGTTTAGGGAACATGTGAGGTTACGGAAAAGTGTTAGGGTCAGGGTCGTGTTAGGGCAGGGCTTAGTGTGGGTTTACAGGTTAGGATTAGGGTACGGGTTAGGGTAATTGGTAGGGTTGGCGTTATGTTTAGTGTTAGGGGTAGGGTTAAGTTTAGTGAACGGGTAAGGTTTAGGTTACAGCTGAGCGTACGGAAATATTTTATTGTCAATGTACGTGTGCGGTATTGGGTTAGTGTTACTGTACGGGTTAAGATTAGTGTACGTCTTAGGGTAAGGAGTAGGGTTGTAATTAGGTTTAGGTTTGGGGCTAAGGTTATGGTTAACAAAAGGTAAAGTTTAGTGATAGTGTTAGTGTTAGGGTTCGGGTTAGACGGAGGCTTAGGGTAGGTGTTAGGGCACGAGTTAGTGTAAGTGTTTGGGTTATGATTAAGGTATGGGTTAGGGTAAGGTGTAGGTTTGGGTTTAGGTTTAGGTTTAGGGCTAGTGTTAGGGTAAGCGAATAGGTAACATTAGAGTTCAGGTGAGCGTATGGAAACGAGTTAGGTCAGGGTTGGTTTTAGGGCACAGGTTAGTGTTAGTTTAAGGATTAGGATTAGGGTACATGTTAGGGTTAGGTGTAGGGTTGGGGTTGGGTTTAGGGTTAGGGTTAGGGTTCGGGTTAGGGTTAGTGAATGATAAGTTTTAGGGTTTAGGTGAGGGTATGGAAAAGTGTTACAGTGAGGGTAAGTGTTAAGGCATGGATTAGTGTTAGTGTATGGGTTAGGATAAGGGTACGGGGTAGGCCAATGGGTACGGTTGGCATTATGTGTAGTGTTAGGGTTAGGTTTAGGTTTAGCGAATGAGTAAGGTTTAGGTTATAGGTGAGTGTATGGAAATATTTTAGTGTCAAAGTAAGTGTGGGGGAATGGGTTAGTGTTAGTGTACGCATTAAGAATAGTGTACATGTTAGAGTAAGGTGTAGGGTTGTAGTTAGATTTAGCTTCAGGGCTAGGGTTAGGGCTAGCGAATGGTAACATTTAGCGTACAGGAGAGAGTATGGTAGAGAGTGAGGAGTAGGGTACGTGTCAGGGCATGGATTAGTGTTTGTGTATGTGTTAGGATTAGGGTACGGGTTAGGGAAATGGGTAGGGTTGGTGTTATGGTTAGGGTTAGGGCTAAGGTTAGAGTTAGCAAACAGGTATGGTTTACGGTACACGGCAGGGTACGGAAACGTGTTATTGTCAATGTACATGTGAGGGCATGGGTTAATTTTTTTGTAAGGGTTAAGTTTAGTGTAGGGGTTAGGGTATGCTGTAGGGTTGGTGTTAGCGTTATGTTCAGGGCTAGGGTTAGGGTTAGCGAACGGTAAGATTTAGGGTACAGGAGAGGATTCGGAAAAGTGTTAGGGTCAGGGTACGTGTTAGGGCATGGGTTAGTGTTATTGTATGGGTTGGGATTAGCATAGTGTTTAGCGTAAGGTGTACGGTTGGGGTTTGGTCTAGGTTTAGGGCTAGGGTTAGGGTTAGCGAATGGTAAGGTTTAGGGTACATGTGAGGTTACGGAAAAGTGTTAGGGTCAGGGCACGTGTTAGGGCATGGGTTAGTGTTAGTGTATGTGTTGGGATTAGTGTACGGGTTAGGGTAAGGGTTAGGGTTGTTGTTAGGTTTAGCTTTATGGCTAGGGTTAGGGATAGCGAAATGTCATGTTTAGGGTACAGGTGATGATTAAGAAAAGTGTTAGTGTTAGTGTATGTGCTAGGACACGTGTCAGTGTTAGTGTATGGCTTAGTATTAGCATAGTGTTTAGCGTAAGGTGTACGGTTGGGGTTAGGTCTAGGTTTAGGGCTAGGGTTAGGGTTAGCGAACGGTAAGGTTTAGGGTACATGTGAGGTTACGGAAAAGTGTTAGGGTCAGGGTACGTGTTAGGGCAGGGGTTAGTGTGGGTTTACAGGTTAGGATTAGGGTACGGGTTAGGGTAATTGGTAGGGTTGGCGTTATGTTTAGTGTTAGGGGTAGGGTAAGGTTTAGTGAATGGGTAAGGTTTAGGTTACAGCTGAGCGTGCGGAAATGTTTTATTGTCAGAGTACGTGTGTGGTATTTGCTTAGTGTTAGTGTACAGGTTAAGATTATGGTACGTGTTAGGGTAAGGAGTAGAGATGTAGTTATGTTTAGGTTCGGTGTTAGGGTTATGGTTAACAAATTTTAAAGTTTAGGGTTAGTGTAAGTGTTAGGGTTAGGGTTAGGGGTAGGGTTAGGGTAGGTGTTAGGGCACGAGTTTGTGTTAGTGTATGGGTTATGATTAGGATATGCGTTAGGGTAAGGTGTAGGGTTGGGGTTAGGTTTAGGTTTAGGGCTAGTGTTAGGGTAAGCGAATAGGTAACATTAGAGTACAGGTGAGCATATAGAAACGAGTTAGTGTCAGTGTTCGTGTTAGGGCACAGGTTAGTGTTAGTTTAAGGATTAGGATTAGGGTACATGTTAAGGTTAGGTGTATGGTTGGGGTTGGGTTTAGGGTTAGGTTTAGACCTAGGTTTAGGGTTAGTGAATGATAAGGTTTAGGGTTTAGGTGTGGGTATGGAAAAGCGTTAGGGTCAGGGTAAGTGTTAACGCACGGATTAGTGTTAGTGTACGGGTTAGGATTAGGGTACGAGGTAGCCCAATGGGTAGGGTTGGCATTATGTGCAGTGTTATGGCTAGGTTTAGGATTAGCGAATGAATAAGGTTTAGGTTACAGGTGAGTGTACGGAAATGTTTTAGTGTCAAAGTAAGTGTGCGGGAATGGGTTAGTGTTAGTGTACGCATTAAGATTAGTTTACATGTTAGGGTAAGGTGTAGGGATGTAGTTAGATTTAGCTTTAAGGGTAGGGTTCGGGTTAGCGAAAGGTGAGATTATGGGTACAGGAGAGAGTAGGGTAAAGAGTTAGGGACAGGGTACGTGTCATGGCATGGATTAGTGTTTGTGTATGGGTAAGGATTAAGGTACGGGTTAGGGAAATGGGTAGGGTTCGTGTTATGGTTAGGGTTAGGGCTAGGGTTAGAGTTAGCCAACGGGTATGGTTTACGGTACACGACAGGGTACGGAAATGTGTTAGTGTCAAAGTACATGTGAGGGCATGGGTTATTTTTCTTGTACGGGTTAAGTTTAGTGTAGTGGTTGGGGTATGCTGTAGGGTTGGTGTTAGCGTTATGTTCAGCGATAGGGTTAGGGTGAGCGAACGGTAAGATTTAGGGTACAGGAGAGGATAGGGAAAAGTGTTAGGGTCAGGGTACATGTTAGGGCATGGGTTAGTGTTAGTGTATGGGTTGGGATTAGGGTACGGGTTAGGGTAAGGGGTAGTGTTGGGGTTAGGGTTAGCTTTATGGCTAGGGTTAGGGTTAGCGAAATGTCAGGTTTCGGGTACAGGTGATGATACAGAAAAGTGTTAGTGTTAGTGTATATGCTAGGACACGTGTCAGTCTTCGTGTATGTCTTAGGATTAGCATACTGGTTAGGGTAAGGTGTACGGTTGGGGTTTGGTCTAGGTTTAGGGCTAGGGTTAGTGTTAGCGAATGGTAAGGTTTAGGGTACATGTGAGGTTACGGAAATGTGTTAGGATCAGGGTCGTGTTAGGGCAGGGCTTAGTGTGGGTTTACTGGTTAGCATTAGGGTACGGGTTAGGGTAATTGGTAGGGTTGGCGTTATGTTTAGTGTTAGGGGTAGGGTTAAGTTTAGTGAACGGGTAAGGTTTAGGTTACAGCTGAGCGTACGGAAATATTTTATTGTCAAAGTACGTGTGCGGTATTGGGTTAGTGTTACTGTACGGGTTAAGATTAGTGTACGTGTTAGGGTAAGGAGTAGGGTTGTAATTAGGTTTAGGTTTGGGGCTAGGGTTATGGTTAACAAAAGGTAAAGTTTAGTGATAGTGTTAGTGTTAGGGTTCGGGTTAGACGGAGGGTTAGGGTAGGTGTTAGGGCACGAGTTAGTGTTAGTGTTTGGGTTATGATTAGGGTATGGGTTAGGGTAAGGTGTAGGTTTGGGGTTAGGTTTAGGTTTAGGGCTAGTGTTAGGGTAAGCGAATAGGTAACATTAGAGTTCAGGTGAGCGTATGGAAACGAGTTAGGTCAGGGTTGGTTTTAGGGCACAGGTTAGTGTTAGTTTAAGGATTAGGATTAGGGTACATGTTAGGGTTAGGTGTAGGGTTGGGGTTGGGTTTAGGGTTAGGTTTAGACTTAGAGTTAGGGTTAGTGAATGATAAGTTTTAGGGTTTAGATGTGGGTATGGAAAAGTGATACGGTGAGGGTAAGTGTTAAGGCATGGATTAGTGTTAGTGTATGGGTAAGGATTAGGGTACGGGGTAGGCAAATGGGTAGGGTTGGCATTATGTGTAGTGTTAGGGTTAGGTTTAGGGTTAGCGAATGAGTAAGGTTTAGGTTACAGGTGAGTGTATGGAAATATTTTAGTGTCAAAGTAAGTGTGGGGCAATGGGTTAGTGTTAGTGTACGCATTAAGAATAGTGTACATGTTAGAGTAAGGTGTAGGGTTGCAGTTAGATTTAGCTTCAGGGCTAGGGTTAGGGTTAGCGAATGGTAATATTTAGCGTACAGGAGAGAGTATGGTAGAGAGGTAGGAGTAGGGTACGTGTCAGGGCATGGATTAGTGTTTGTGTATGTGTTAGGATTAGGGTACGGGTTAGGGAAAAGGGTAGGATTGGTGTTATGGTTAGGGTTAGGGCTAAGGTTAGTGTTAGCAAACAGGTATGGTTTACGGTACACGGCAGGGTACGGAAACGTGTTAGTGTCAAAGTACATGTGAGGGCATGGGTTAATTTTTTTGTAAGGGTTAAGTTTAGTGTAGGGGTTAGGGTATGCTGTAGGGTTGTTGTTAGCGTTATGTTCAGGGCTAGGTTTAGGGTTAGCGAACGGTAAGATTTAGGGTACAGGAGAGGATTCGGAAAAGTGTTAGGGTCAGGGTACGTGTTAGGGCATGGGTTAGTGTTAGTGTATGGGTTGGGGTTAGGGTACGGGTTAGGGTACGGGGTAGGGTTGTGGTTAGGGTTAGCTTTATGGCTAGGGTTAGGGTTAGCGAAATGTCAGGTTTAGGGTACAGGTGATGATTAAGAAAAGTGTTAGTGTTAGTGTATGTGCTAGGACACGTGTCAGTCTTCGTGTATGTCTTAGGATTAGCATACTGGTTAGGGTAAGGTGTACGGTTGGGGTTAGGTCTAGGTTTAGGGCTAGGGTTAGGGTTAGCGAACGGTAACGTTAAGGGTACATGTGAGGTTACAGAAAAGTTTTAGGGTCAGGGTACGTGTTAGGGCAGGGTTTAGTGTGGGTTTACAGGTTAGGATTAGTGTACGGGTTAGGGTAATTGGTAGGGTAGGCTTTATGGTTAGTGTTAGGGTTCGGGTTAAGTTTAGTGAATGGGCAAGGTTTAGGTTACAGCTGAGCGTATGGAAATCTTTTATTGTCAAAGTACGTGTGCGGTATTGGGTTAGTGTTAACGTACGGGTTAAGATTAGTGTACGTGTTAGGGTAAGGAGTAGTGTTGTAATTAGGTTTAGGTTTGGGGCCAGGTTTATGGTTAACAAATGGTAAAGTTTAGGGTTAGTCTTAGTTTTAGGGTTCGGGTTAGAGGTAGGGTTAGGGTAGGTGTTAGGGCACGAGTTAGTGTTAGTGTTTGGGTTATGATTAGGGTATGGGTTAGGGTAAGGTGTAGGTTTGGGGTTAGGTTTTGGTTTAGGTCTAGCGTTAAGGTAAGCAACTAGGTAACATTAGAGTACAGGTGAGCGTATGGAAACGAGTTAGGGTCAGGGTTCCTGTTAGGGCACAAGTTAGTGTTAGTTAAAGGATTAGGATTAGGGTACATGTTAGGGTTAGGTGTAGGGTTGGGGTAGGGTTTAGGGTTAGGTTTAGACCTAAGGTTAGGGTTAGGGAATGGTAAGGTTTAGGGTTCAGGTGTGGGTATAGAAAAGTGTTAGGGTCAGGGTTACTGTTAAGGCATGGATTAGTGTTAGTGTATGGGTTAGGATTAGGGTACAGGGTAGGCCAAAGGGTAGGGTTGGCATTATGTGTAGTGTAAGGGTTAGGTTTAGGGTTAGCGAATGAGTAAGGTTTAGGTTACAGGTGAGTGTATGGAAATATTTTAGTGTGAAAGTAAGTGTGGGTGAATGGGTTAGTGTTAGAGTACGCATTAAGAATAGTGTACATGTTAGAGTAAGGTGTATGGTTGTAGGTAGATTTAGCTTCAGGGCTAGGGTTAGGGTTAGTGAATGGTAATATTTAGCGTACAGGAGAGAGTATGGTAGAGAGTTAGGAGTAGGGTACGTGTCAGGGCATGGATTAGTGTTTGTGTATGTGTTAGGATTAGGGTACGGGTTAGGGAAATGGGTAGGGTTGGTGTTATGGTTAGGGTTAGGGCTAGGGTTAGAGTTAGCGAACGGGTATGGTTTACGGTACACGGCAGGGTACGGAAACGTGTTAGTGTCAAAGTACATGTGAGGGCATGGGTTAATTTTTTTTGTAAGGATTAAGTTTAATGTAGGGTTTAGGGTATGCTGTAGGGTTGGTGTTAGCGTTATTATCAGGGCTAGGGTTAGGGTTAGCGAACGGTAAGATTTAGGGTACAGGAGAGGATTCGGAAAAGTGTTAGGGTCAGGGTACGTGTTAGGGCATGGGTTAGTGTTAGTGTGTGGGTTGGGATTAGCATAGTGTTTAGCGTAAGGTGTACGGTTGGGGTTAGGTCTAGATTTAGGGCTAAGGTTAGGGTTAGAGAACGGTAAGGTTTAGGGTACATGTGAGGTAACGGAAAAGTGTTAGGGTCAGGGTACGTGTTACGGCATGGGTTAGTGTTAGTGTATGGGTTGGGATTGGGTACGGGTTAGGGTAAGGGGTAGGGTTGTGGTTAGGGTTAGCTTTATGGCTAGGGTTACCGTTAGCGAAATGTCAGGTTTAGGGTACAGGTGATGATTAAGAAAAGTGTTAGTGTTAGTGTATGTGCTAGGACACGTGTCAGTGTTAGTGTATGGCTTAGGATTAGCATAGTGTTTAGCGTAAGGTTTACGTTTGGGGTTAGGTCTAAGTTTAGGGCTAGGTTTAGGGTTAGCGAATGGTAAGGTTTAGGGTACATGTGAGGTTACGGAAAAGTGTTAGGGTCAGGGTACGTGTTAGGGCAGGGGTTAGTGTGTGTTTACTGGTTAGGATTAGGGTACTGGTTAGGGTAATTGGTAGGGTTGGCGTTATGTTTAGTGTTAGGGGTAGGGTAAGGTTTAGTGAATGGGTAAGGTTTAGGTTACAGCTGAGCGTGCGGAAATGTTTTTTTGTCAGAGTACGTGTGTGGTATTTGCTTAGTGTTAGTGTACAGGTTAAGATTATGGTACGTGTTAGGGTAAGGAGTAGAGATGTAGTTATGTTTAGGTTCGGTGTTAGGGTTATGGTTAACAAATTGTAAAGTTTAGGGTTAGTGTAAGTGTTAGGGTTAGGGTTAGGGGTAGGGTTAGGGTAGGTGTTAGGGCACGAGTTTGTGTTAGTGTATGGGTTATGATTAGGATATGCGTTAGGGTAAGGTGTAGGGTTGGGGTTAGGTTTA
Source organism: Mesoplodon bidens (assembly GCF_964165515.1). Lineage (NCBI taxonomy): Eukaryota > Metazoa > Chordata > Mammalia > Artiodactyla > Ziphiidae > Mesoplodon > Mesoplodon bidens. Next base: position 3,364,042 of record NC_138181.1, read on the forward strand.
GGTTTAGGGCTAGTGTTAGGGTAAGCGAATAGGTAACATTAGAGTAGAGGTGAGCATATAGAAACGAGTTAGTGTCAGTGTTCGTGTTAGGGCACAGGTTAGTGTTAGTTTAAGGATTAGGATTAGGGTACATGTTAAGGTTAGGTGTATGGTTGGGGTTGGGTTTAGGGTTAGGTTTAGACCTAGGGTTAGGGTTAGTGAATGATAAGGTTTAGGGTTTAGGTGTGGGTATGGAAAAGCGTTAGGGTCAGGGTAAGTGTTAACGCACGGATTAGTGTTAGTGTACGGGTTAGGATTAGGGTACGAGGTAGCCCAATGGGTAGGGTTGGCATTATGTGCAGTGTTATGGCTAGGTTTAGGATTAGCGAATGAATAAGGTTTAGGTTACAGGTGAGTGTACGGAAATGTTTTAGTGTCAAAGTAAGTGTGCGGGAATGGGTTAGTGTTAGTGTACGCATTAAGATTAGTTTACATGTTAGGGTAAGGTGTAGGGATGTAGTTAGATTTAGCTTTAAGGGTAGGGTTCGTGTTAGCGAAAGGTGAGATTATGGGTACAGGAGAGAGTAGGGTAAAGAGTTAGGGACAGGGTACGTGTCATGGCATGGATTAGTGTTTGTGTATGGGTAAGGATTAAGGTACGGGTTAGGGAAATGGGTAGGGTTCGTGTTATGGTTAGGGTTAGGGCTAGGGTTAGAGTTAGCCAACGGGTATGGTTTACGGTACACGACAGGGTACGGAAATGTGTTAGTGTCAAAGTACATGTGAAGGCATGGGTTATTTTTTTTGTACGGGTTAAGTTTTGTGTAGTGGTTAGGGTATGCTGTAGGGTTGGTGTTAGCGTTATGTTCAGCGATAGGTTTAGGGTGAGCGAAAGGTAAGATTTAGGGTACAGGAGAGGATAGGGAAAAGTGTTAGGGTCAGGGTACATGTTAGGGCATGGGTTAGTGTTAGTGTATGGGTTGGGATTAGGGTACGGGTTAGGGTAAGGGGTAGTGTTGCGGTTAGGGTTAGCTTTATGGCTAGGGTTAGGGTTAGCGAAATGTCAGGTTTCGGGTACAGGTGATGATACAGAAAAGTGTTAGTGTTAGTGTATATGCTAGGACACGTGTCAGTCTTCGTGTATGTCTTAGGATTAGCATACTGGTTAGGGTAAGGTGTACGGTTGGGGTTTGGTCTAGGTTTAGGGCTAGGGTTAGTGTTAGCGAATGGTAAGGTTTAGGGTACATGTGAGGTTACGGAAAAGTGTTAGGATCAGGGTCGTGTTAGGGCAGGGCTTAGTGTGGGTTTACTGGTTAGCATTAGGGTACGGGTTAGGGTAATTGGTAGGGTTGGCGTTATGTTTAGTGTTAGGGGTAGGGTTAAGTTTAGTGAACGGGTAAGGTTTAGGTTACAGCTGAGCGTACGGAAATATTTTATTGTCAAAGTACGTGTGCGGTATTGGGTTAGTGTTACTGTACGGGTTAAGATTAGTGTACGTGTTAGGGTAAGGAGTAGGGTTGTAATTAGGTTTAGGTTCGGGGCTAGGGTTATGGTTAACAAAATGTAAAGTTTAGTGATAATGTTAGTGTTAGGGTTCGGGTTAGACGGAGGGTTAGGGTAGGTGTTAGGGCACGAGTTAGTGTTAGTGTTTGGGTTATGATTAGGGTATGGGTTAGGGTAAGGTGTAGGTTTGGGGTTAGGTTTAGGTTTAGGGCTAGTGTTAGGGTAAGCGAATAGGTAACTTTAGAGTTCAGGTGAGCGTATGGAAACGAGTTAGGTCAGGGTTGGTTTTAGGGCACAGGTTAGTGTTAGTTTAAGGATTAGGATTAGGGTACATGTTAGGGTTAGGTGTAGGGTTGGGGTTGGGTTTAGGGTTAGGTTTAGACCTAGAGTTAGGGTTAGTGAATGATAAGTTTTAGGGTTTAGGTGTGGGTATGGAAAAGTGTTACGGTGAGGGTAAGTGTTAAGGCATGGATTAGTGTTAGTGTATGGGTTAGGATTAGGGTACGGGGTAGGCCAATGGGTAGGGTTGGCATTATGTGTAGTGTTAGGGTTAGGTTTAGGGTTAGCTAATGAGTAAGGTTTAGGTTACAGGTGAGTGTATGGAAATATTTTAGTGTCAAAGTAAGTGTGGGGGAATGGGTTAGTGTTAGTGTACGCATTAAGAATAGTGTACATGTTAGAGTAAGGTGTAGGGTTGTAGTTAGATTTAGCTTCAGGGCTAGGGTTAGGGTTAGCGAATGGTAACATTTAGCGTACAGGAGAGAGTATGGTAGAGAGTTAGGAGTAGTGTATGTGTCAGGGCATGGATTAGTGTTTGTGTATGTGTTAGGATTAGGGTACGGGTTAGGGAAATGGGTAGGGTTGGTGTTATGGTTAGGGTTAGGGCTAAGGTTAGAGTTAGCAAACAGGTATGGTTTACGGTACACGGCAGGGTACGGAAACGTGTTAGTGTCAAAGTACATGTGAGGGCATGGGTTAATTTTTTTGTAAGGGTTAAGTTTAGTGTAGGGGTTAGGGTATGCTGTAGGGTTGGTGTTAGCGTTATGTTCAGGGCTAGGGTTAGGGTTAGCGAACGGTAAGAATTATGGTACAGGAGAGGATTCGGAAAAGTGTTAGGTTCAGGGTACGTGTTAGGGCATGGGTTAGTTTTAGTGTATGGGTTGGGATTAGCATAGTGTTTAGCGTAAGGTGTACGGTTGGGGTTAGGTCTAGGTTTAGGGCTAGGGTTAGGGTTAGCGAACGGTAAGGTTTAGGGTACATGTGAGGTAACGGAAAAGTGTTAGGGCCAGGGTACGTGTTAGGGCATGGGTTAGTGTTAGTGTATGGTTTGGGATTAGGGTACGTGTTAGGGTAAGGGGTAGGGTTCTGGTTAAGGTTAGCTTTATGGCTAGGGTTAGGGTTAGCGAAATGTCAGGTTTAGGGTACAGGTGATGATTAAGAAAAGTGTTAGTGTTAGTGTATGTGCTAGGACACGTGTCAGTGATAGTGTATGGCTTAGGATTAGCATACTGTTTAGCGTAAGGTGTACGGTTGGGGCTAGGTCTAGGTTTAGGGCTAGGGTTAGGATTAGCGAACGGTAAGCTTTAGGATACATGTGAGTTTACGGAAAAGTGTTAGGGTCAGGGTACGTGTTAGGGCAGGGGTTAGTGTGGGTTTCAGGTTAGGATTAGGGTACGGGTTAGGGTAATTGGTAGGGTTGGCGTTATGGTTAGTGTTATGGGTAGGGTAAGGTTTAGTGAATGGGTAAGGTTTAGGTTACAGCTGAGCGTGCGGAAATGTTTTATTATCAGATTACGTGTGTGGTATTGGGTTAGTGTTAGTGTACAGGTTAAGATTAGGGTACGTGTTAGGGTAAGGAGTAGAGATGTAGTTAGGTTTAGGTTCAGTGTTAGGGTTATGTTTAACAAATGGTAAAATTTAGGGTTAGTGTAAGTGTTAGGGTTAGGGGTAGGGGTAGGGTTAGGGTAGGTGTTAGGGCACGAGTTTGTGTTAGTGTATGGGTTATGATTAGGTTATGTGTTAGGGTAAGGTGTAGGGTTGGGGTTAGGTTTAGGTTTACGGCTAGTGTTAGGGTAAGCGAGTAGGTAACATTAGAGTACAGGTGAGCGTATGGAAACGAGTTAGGGTCAGGGTTCGTGTTAGGGCACAGGTTAGAGTTAGTTTAAAGATTAGAATTAGGGTACATGTTAGTGTTAAGTGTAGGTTTGGGTTTGGGGTTAGGGTTAGGTTTAGACCTAGGGTTAGGGTTAGTGAATGGTAAGGTTTAGGGTTTAGGTGTGGGTATGGAAAAGCGTTAGGGTCAGGGTAAGTTTTAACGCACGGATTAGTGTTAGTGTACGGTTTAGGATTAGGGTACGAGGTAGCCCAATGGGTAGGGTTGGCATTATGTGCAGTGTTATGGCTAGGTTTAGGGTTAGCGAATGAATATGGTTTAGGTTACAGGTGAGTGTACGGAAATGTTTTAGTGTCAAAGTAAGTGTGCGGGAATGGGTTAGTGTTAGTGTACGCATTAAGATTAGTTTACATGTTAGAGTAAGGTGTAGGGTTGTAGTTAGATTTAGCTTTAAGGGTAGGGTTAGGGTTAGCGAAAGGTAAGATTTTGGGTACAGGAGAGAGTAGGGTAAAGAGTTAGGGACAGGGTAAGTGTCATGGCATGGATTAGTGTTTGTGTATGGGTAAGGATTAGGGTACGGGTTAGGGAAATGGGTAGGGTTGGTGTTATGGTTAGGTTTAGAGCTAGGGTTAGAGTTCGCGAACGGGTATGGTTTACGGTACACGGCTGGGTACGGAAACGTGTTAGTGTCAAAGTACATGTGAGGGCATGGGTTAATTTTTTTGTACGGGTTAAGTTTAATGTAGGGGTTAGGGTATGCTGTAGGGTTGGTGTTAGCGTTATGTTCAGGGCTAGGGTTAGGGTGAGCGAACGGTAAGATTTAGGGTACAGGAGAGGATACGGAAAAGTGTTAGGGTCAGGGTACATGTTAGGGCATGGGTTAGTGTTAGTGTATGGGTTGGGATTAGGGTACGGGTTAGGGTAAGGGGTAGGGTTGGGGTTAGGGTTAGCTTTATGGCTAGGGTTAGGGTTAGCGAAATGTCAGGTTTACGGTACAGGTGATGATAGAGAAAAGTGTTAGTGTTAGTGTATGTGCTAGGACACGTGTCAGTCATCGTGTATGTCTTAGGATTAGCATACTGGTTAGGGTAAGATGTACGGTTGGGGATTGGTCTAGGTTTAGGGCTAGGGTTAGGGTTAGCGAACGGTAAGGTTTAGGGAACATGTGAGGTTACGGAAAAGTGTTAGGGTCAGGGTCGTGTTAGGGCAGGGCTTAGTGTGGGTTTACAGGTTAGGATTAGGGTACGGGTTAGCGTAATTGGTAGGGTTGGCGTTATGTTTAGTGTTAGGGGTAGGGTTAAGTTTAGTGAACGGGTAAGGTTTAGGTTACAGCTGAGCGTACGGAAATATTTTATTGTCAAAGTACGTGTGCGGTATTGGGTTAGTGTTACTGTACGGGTTAAGATTAGTGTACGTCTTAGGGTAAGGAGTAGGGTTGTAATTAGGTTTAGGTTTGGGGCTAAGGTTATGGTTAACAAAAGGTAAAGTTTAGTGATAGTGTTAGTGTTAGGGTTCGGGTTAGACGGAGGGTTAGGGTAGGTGTTAGGGCACGAGTTAGTGTAAGTGTTTGGGTTATGATTAAGGTATGGGTTAGGGTAAGGTGTAGGTTTGGGTTTAGGTTTAGGTTTAGGGCTAGTGTTAGGGTAAGCGAATAGGTAACATTAGAGTTCAGGTGAGCGTATGGAAACGAGTTAGGTCAGGGTTGGTTTTAGGGCACAGGTTAGTGTTAGTTTAAGGATTAGGATTAGGGTACATGTTAGGGTTAGGTGTAGGGTTGGGGTTGGGTTTAGGGTTAGGGTTAGGGTTCGGGTTAGGGTTAGTGAATGATAAGTTTTAGGGTTTAGGTGAGGGTATGGAAAAGTGTTACAGTGAGGGTAAGTGTTAAGGCATGGATTAGTGTTAGTGTATGGGTTAGGATAAGGGTACGGGGTAGGCCAATGGGTACGGTTGGCATTATGTGTAGTGTTAGGGTTAGGTTTAGGGTTAGCGAATGAGTAAGGTTTAGGTTATAGGTGAGTGTATGGAAATATTTTAGTGTCAAAGTAAGTGTGGGGGAATGGGTTAGTGTTAGTGTACGCATTAAGAATAGTGTACATGTTAGAGTAAGGTGTAGGGTTGTAGTTAGATTTAGCTTCAGGGCTAGGGTTAGGGCTAGCGAATGGTAACATTTAGCGTACAGGAGAGAGTATGGTAGAGAGTGAGGAGTAGGATACGTGTCAGGGCATGGATTAGTGTTTGTGTATGTGTTAGGATTAGGGTACGGGTTAGGGAAATGGGTAGGGTTGGTGTTATGGTTAGGGTTAGGGCTAAGGTTAGAGTTAGCAAACAGGTATGGTTTACGGTACACGGCAGGGTACGGAAACGTGTTATTGTCAATGTACATGTGAGGGCATGGGATAATTTTTTTGTAAGGGTTAAGTTTAGTGTAGGGGTTAGGGTATGCTGTAGGGTTGGTGTTAGCGTTATGTTCAGGGCTAGGGTTAGGGTTAGCTAACGGTAAGATTTAGGGTACAGGAGAGTATTCGGAAAAGTGTTAGGGTCAGGGTACGTGTTAGGGCATGGGTTAGTGTTATTGTATGGGTTGGGATTAGCATAGTGTTTAGCGTAAGGTGTACGGTTGGGGTTAGGTCTAGGTTTAGGGCTAGGGTTAGGGTTAGCGAATGGTAAGGTTTAGGGTACATGTGAGGTTACGGAAAAGTGTTAGGGTCAGGGCACGTGTTAGGGCATGGGTTAGTGTTAGTGTATGTGTTGGGATTAGTGTACGGGTTAGGGTAAGGGTTAGGGTTGTTGTTAGGTTTAGCTTTATGGCTAGGGTTAGGGATAGCGAAATGTCATGTTTAGGGTACAGGTGATGATTAAGAAAAGTGTTAGTGTTAGTGTATGTGCTAGGACACGTGTCAGTGTTAGTGTATGGCTTAGTATTAGCATAGTGTTTAGCGTAAGGTGTACGGTTGGGGTTAGGTCTAGGTTTAGGGCTAGGGTTAGGGTTAGCGAACGGTAAGGTTTAGGGTACATGTGAGGTTACGGAAAAGTGTTAGGGTCAGGGTACGTGTTAGGGCAGGGGTTAGTGTGGGTTTACAGGTTAGGATTAGGGTACGGGTTAGGGTAATTGGTAGGGTTGGCGTTATGTTTAGTGTTAGGGGTAGGGTAAGGTTTAGTGAATGGGTAAGGTTTAGGTTACAGCTGAGCGTGCGGAAATGATTTATTGTCAGAGTACGTATGTGATATTGGGTTAGTTTTAGTGTACAGGTTAAGATTAGTGTACGTGTTAGGGTAAGGAGTAGAGATGTAGTTAGGTTTAGGTTCGGTGTTAGGGTTATGGTTAACAAATTGTAAAGTTTAGGGTTAGTGTAAGTGTTAGGGTTAGGGTTAGGGGTAGGGTTAGGGTAGGTGTTAGGTCACGAGTTAGTGTTAGTGTTTGGGTTATGATTAGGGTATGGGTTAGGGTAAGGTGTAGGTTTGGGGTTAGGTTTAGGTTTAGGGCTAGTGTTAGGGTAAGCGAATAGGTAACATTAGAGTTCAGGTGAGCGTATGGAAACGAGTTAGGTCAGGGTTGGTTTTAGGGCACAGGTTAGTGTTAGTTTAAGGATTAGGATTAGGGTACATGTTAGAGTTAGGTGTAGGGTTGGCTTTGGGTTTAGGGTTAGGTTTAGACCTAGGGTTAGGGTTAGTGAATGATAAGGTTTAGGGTTTAGGTGTGGGTATGGAAAAGCGTTAGGGTCAGGGTAAGTGTTAACGCACGGATTAGTGTTAGTGTACGGGTTAGGATTAGGGTACGAGGTAGCGCAATGGGAAGGGTTGGCATTATGTGCAGTGTTATGGCTAGGTTTAGGGTTAGCGAATGAATAAGGTTTATGTTACATGTGAGTGTACGGAAATGTTTTAGTGTCAAAGTAAGTGTGCGGGAATGGGTTAGTGTTAGTGTACGCATTAAGATTAGTTTACATGTTAGGGTAAGGTGTAGGGTTGTAGCTAGATTTAGCTTTAAGGGTAGGGTTACGGTTAGCGAAAGGTAAGATTTTGGGTACAGGAGAGAGTAGGGTAAAGAGTTAGGGACAGGGTAAGTGTCATGGCATGGATTAGTGTTTGTGTATGGGTAAGGATTAGGGTACGGGTTACGGAAATGGGTAGGGTTGGTGTTATGGTTAGGGTTAGAGCTAGGGTTAGAGTTCGCGAACGGGTATGGTTTACGGTACACGGCAGGGTACGGAAACGTGTTAGTGTCAAAGTACATGTGAGGGCATGGGTTAATTTTTTTGTACGGGTTAAGTATAGTGTAGGGGTTAGGGTATAATGTAGGGTTGGTGTTAGCGTTATGTTCAGGGCTAGGGTTAGGGTGAGGGAACGGTAAGATTTAGGGTACAGGAGAGGATACGGAAAAGTGTTAGGGTCAGGGTACATGTTAGGGCATGGGTTAGTGTTAGTGTATGGGTTGGGATTAGGGTACGGGTTAGGGTAAGGGGTAGGGTTGGGGTTAGGGGTAGCTTTATGGCTAGGGTTAGGGTTAGCGAAATGTCAGGTTTACGGTACAGGTGATGATAGAGAAAAGTGTTAGTGTTAATGTATGTGCTAGGACACGTGTCAGTCATCGTGTATGTCTTAGGATTAGCATACTGGTTAGGGTAAGGTGTACGGTTGGGGTTTGGTCTATGTTTAGGGCTAGGGTTAGGGTTAGCGAACGGTAAGGTTTAGGGTACATGTGAGGTTACGGAAAAGTGTTAGGGTCAGGGTCGTGTTAGGGCAGGGCTTAGTGTGGGTTTACAGGTTAGGATTAGGGTACGGGTTAGGGTAATTGGTAGGGTTGGCGTTATGTTTAGTGTTAGGGGTAGGGTTAAGTTTAGTGAACGGGTAAGGTTTAGGTTACAGCTGAGCGTACGGAAATATTTTATTGTCAAAGTACGTGTGCGGTATTGGGTTAGTGTTACTGTACGGGTTAAGATTAGTGTACGTCTTAGGGTAAGGAGTAGGGTTGTAATTAGGTTTAGGTTTGGGGCTAAGGTTATGGTTAACAAAAGGTAAAGTTTAGTGATAGTGTTAGTGTTAGGGTTCGGGTTAGACGGAGGGTTAGGGTAGGTGTTAGGGCACGAGTTAGTGTAAGTGTTTGGGTTATGATTAAGGTATGGGTTAGGGTAAGGTGTAGGTTTGGGTTTAGGTTTAGGTTTAGGGCTAGTGTTAGGGTAAGCGAATAGGTAACATTAGAGTTCAGGTGAGCGTATGGAAACGAGTTAGGTCAGGGTTGGTTTTAGGGCACAGGTTAGTGTTAGTTTAAGGATTAGGATTAGGGTACATGTTAGGGTTAGGTGTAGGGTTGGGGTTGGGTTTAGGGTTAGGGTTAGGGTTCGGGTTAGGGTTAGTGAATGATAAGTTTTAGGGTTTAGGTGTGGGTATGGAAAAGTGTTACAGTGAGGGTAAGTGTTAAGGCATGGATTAGTGTTAGTGTATGGGTTAGGATAAGGGTACGGGGTAGGCCAATGGGTACGGTTGGCATTATGTGTAGTGTTAGGGTTAGGTTTATGGTTAGCAAATGAGTAAGGTTTAGGTTACAGGTGAGTGTATGGAAATATTTTAGTGTCAAAGTAAGTGTGGGGGAATGGGTTAGTGTTAGTGTACGCATTAAGAATAGTGTACATGTTAGAGTAAGGTGTAGGGTTGTAGTTAGATTTAGCTTCAGGGCTAGGGTTAGGGCTAGCGAATGGTAACATTTAGCGTACAGGAGAGAGTATGGTAGAGAGTGAGGAGTAGGGTACGTGTCAGGGCATGGATTAGTGTTTGTGTATGTGTTAGGATTAGGGTACGGGTTAGGGAAATGGGTAGGGTTGGTGTTATGGTTAGGGTTAGGGCTAAGGTTAGAGTTAGCAAACAGGTATGGTTTACGGTACACGGCAGGGTACGGAAACGTGTTAGTGTCAATGTACATGTGAGGGCATGGGTTAATTTTTTTGTAAGGGTTAAGTTTAGTGTAGGGGTTAGGGTATGCTGTAGGGTTGGTGTTAGCGTTATGTTCAGGGCTACGGTTAGGGTTAGCGAACGGTAAGATTTAGGGTACAGGAGAGGATTCGGAAAAGTGTTAGGGTCAGGGTACGTGTTAGGGCATGGGTTAGTGTTATTGTATGGGTTGGGATTAGCATAGTGTTTAGCGTAAGGTGTACGGTTGGGGTTAGGTCTAGGTTTAGGGCTAGGGTTAGGGTTAGCGAACGGTAAGGTTTAGGGTACATGTGAGGTTACGGAAAAGTGTTAGGTTCAGGGTACGTGTTAGGGCAGGGGTTAGTGTGGGTGTACAGATTAGGAATAGGGTACGGGTTAGGGTAATTGGTAGGGTTGGCGTTATGGTTAGTGTTAGGGGTAGGGTTAAATTTAGTGAACGGGTAAGGTTTAGGTTACAGCTGAGCGTACGGAAATGTTTTATTGTCAAAGTACGTTTGCGGTTTTGGGTTAGTGTTAACGTACGGGTTAAGATTAGTGTACGTGTTAGGGTCAGGAGTAGGGTTGTAATTAGGTTTAGGTTTGGGGCTAGGCTTATGGTTAACAAATGGTAAAGTTTAGGGTTAGTCTTAGTGTTAGGGTTCGGGTTAGAGGTAGGGTTAGGGTATGTTTTAGGGCATGAGTTAGTGTTAGTGTTTGAGTTATGATTAGGTTATGTGTTAGGGTAAGGTGTAGGGTTGGGGTTAGTTTTAGGTTTAGGGCTAGTGTTAGTGTAAGCGAATAGGTAACATTAGAGTACAGGTGAGCGTATGGAAACGAGTTAGGGTCAGGGTTCGTGTTAGGGCACAGGTTAGTGTTAGTTTAAGGATTAGGATTAGGGTACATGTTAGGGTTAGGTGTAGGGTTGGGGTTGGGTTTAGGGTTAGGTTTAGACCTAGGGTTAGGGTTAGTGAATGATAAGGTTTAGGGTTTAGGTGTGGGTATGGAAAAGCGTTAGGGTCAGGGTAAGTGTTAACGCACGGATTAGTGTTAGTGTACGGGTTAGAATTATGGTACGAGGTAGCCCAATGGGTAGTGTAGGCATTATGTGCAGTGTTAGGGCTAGGTTTAGGGTTAGCGAATGAATAAGGTTTAGGTTACAGGTGAGTGTACGGAAACAATTTAGTGTCAAAGTAAGTGTGCGGGAACGGGTTAGTGTTAGTGTACGCATAAGATTAGTTTACATATTAGGGTAAGGTGTAGGGTTGTAGTTAGATTTAGCTTTAAGGGTAGGGTTAGGGTTAGCGAAAGATAAGATTTTGGGTACAGGAGAGAGTAGGGTAAAGAGTTAGGGACAGGGTACGTGTCATGGCATGGATTATTGTTTGTGTATGGGTAAGAATTAGGGTACGGGTTAGGGAAATGGGTAGGGTTGGTGTTATGGTTAGGGTTAGTGTTAGGGTTAGAGTTAGCGAACGGGTATGGTTTACGGTACATGGCAGGGTACGGAAACGTGTTAGTGTCAAAGTACATGTGAGGGCATGGGTTAATTTTTTTGTACGGGTTAAGTTTAGTGTAGGGGTTAGGGTATGCTGTAGGGTTGGTGTTAGCGTTGTGTTCAGGGATAGGGTTAGGGTTAGCGAACGGTAAGATTTAGGGTACAGGAGAGGATACGGAAAAGTGTTAGGGTCAGGGTACATGTTAGGGCATGGGTTAGTGTTAGTGCACGGGTTGGGATTAGGGTACGGTTTAGGGTAAGGGGTAGGGTTGGGGTTAGGTTTAGCTTTATGGCTAGGGTTAGGGTTAGCGAAATGTCAGGTTTAGGGTACAGGTGATGATACAGAAAAGTGTTAGTGTTAGTGTATGTGCTAGGACACGTGTCAGTCATCGTGTATGTCTTAGGATTAGCATACTGGTTCGGGTAAGGTGTACGGTTGGTGTTTGGTCTAGGTTTAGGGCTAGGGTTAGGGTTAGCGAACGGTAAGGTTTAGGGTACATGTGAGGTTACGGAAAAGTGTTAGGGTCAGGGTCGTGTTAGGGCAGGGGTTAGAGTGGGTTTACAGGTTAGGATTAGGGTAAGGGTTAGGGTAATTGGTAGGGTTGGCGTTATGTTTAGTGTTAGGGGTAGGGTTAAGTTTAGTGAACGGGTAAGGTTTAGGTTACAGCTGAGCGTACGGAAATGTTTTATTGTTAAAGTACGTGTGCGGTATTGGGTTAGTGTTACTGTACGGGTTAAGATTAGTGTACGTGTTAGGGTAAGGAGTAGGGTTGTAATTAGGTTTAGGTTTGTGGCTAGGGTTATGGTTAACAAAAGGTAAAGTTTAGTGATAGTGTTAGTGTTAGGGTTCGGGTTAGACGGAGGGTTAGGGTAGGTGTTAGGGCACGAGTTAGTGTTAGTGTTTGGGTTATGATTAGGGTATGGGTTAGGGTAAGGTGTAGGTTTGGGGTTAGGTTTAGGGTTAGGGCTAGTGTTAGGGTAAGCGAATAGGTAACATTAGAGTTCAGGTGAGCGTATGGAGACGAGATAGGTCAGGGTTGATTTTAGGGCACAGGTTAGTGTTAGTTTAAGGATTAGGATTAGGGTACATGTTAGGGTTAGGTGTTGGGTTGTGGGTGGGTTTAGGGTTACGTTTAGACCTAGGGTTATGGTTAGTGAATGGTAAGGTTTAGGGTTCATGTGTGGTTATAGAAAAGTGTTAGGGTCAGGGTTAGTGTTAAGGCACGGATTAGTGTTAGTGTACGGGTTAGGATTAGGGTACGGGTTAGGCTAATGGGTAGGGTTGGCGTTATGTTTAGTGTTAGGGCTAGGGTTAAGGTTAGCGAACCAGTAAGGTTTAGGGTACAGGTGTGGGTACGGAAAACTTTTAGGGTCATGGTATGTATTAGGACACCTCTTAGTGTTAGTGTACGTGTCAGGATTAGCATACACTTTAGGGTAACGTGTGGGGTTGGCGTTAGGGTTAGGTTTAGAGCTAGGGTTAGGGTTAGCGACCGGGTAAGGTTTAGGTTACAGGGGAGGGTTCGGAAATGTTTTAGGGTCAAAATAGATTTGCGGGAATGGGTTAGTGTTAGTGTACGGGTTAAGATTCGTGTACGTGTTAGGGTAAGGTGTAGGGTTGGAGTTAGATTTAGCTTTAGGGCTAGGGTTAGGGTTAGCGAACGGTAAGGTTTAGGGTACATGAGAGGTTACGGAAAAGTGTTGGGGTCAGCGTACGTGTTAGGGCAGGGTTTAGTGTGGGTTTACAAGTTAGGAGTAGGGTACGGGTTAGGGTAATTGGTAGGGTTGGCGTTATGGTTAGTGTTTTACGGTAGGGTTAAGTTTAGTGAACGGGTAAGGTTTAGGTTACAGCTGAGCGTACGGAAATGTTTTATTTTCAAAGTACGTGTGCTGTTTTGGGTTAGTGTTAACGTACGGGTTAAGATTAGTGTACGTGTTAGGGTAAGGAGTAGGGTTGTAATTAGGTTTACGTTTGGGGCTAGGTTTATGGTTAACAAATGGTAAAGCTTAGGGTTTGTCTTAGTGTTAGTGTTCGGGTTAGATGTAGGGTTAGGGTAGGTGTTAGGGCACGAGTTAGTCTTAGTGTTTCGGTTATGATTAGGGTATGGATTAGGGTAAGGTGTAGGTTTGGGGTTAGGTTTAGGTTTAGGTCTAGCGTTAGGGTAATCAAATAGGTAACATTAGAGTACAGGTGAGCGTATGGAAACGAGTTAGGGTCAGGGTTCCTGTTAGGGCACACGTTAGTGTTAGTTTAAGCATTAGGATTAGGGTACATGTTAGGGTTAGGTGTAGGTTTGGGGTTGGGTTTAGGGTTAGGTTTAGACCTAGGGTTAGGGTTAGTGAATGGTAAGGTTTAGGGTTCAGGTGTAGGTATAGAAAAGTGTTAGGGTCAGGGTTAGTGTTAAGGCACAGTTTAGTGTTAGTGTACGGGTTAGGATTAGGGTACGTGTTAGGCTAATGGGTATGGTTGGCGTTATGTTTAGTGTTAGGGCTATGTTTAAGGTTAGCGAACCAGTAAGGTTTAGGGTACAGGTGAGGGTACGGAAAACTTTTAGGGTCAGGGTATGTGTTAGGACACCTGTTAGTGTTAGTGTACGTGTCAGGATTAGCATACTGTTTAGGGTAAGGTGTGGGGTTGGGTTTAGGGTTAGGTTTGGGTCTAGGATTAGGGCTAGTGAACGGGTAAGTTTTAGGGTACATGTGAGGGTACGGAAAAGCGTTTGGGTCAGGTTATGAGTTAGGAAATGTATTTGTGTTAATGTATGGTTAGGATTAGTGTATGGGTTAGGGTAATGTTTAGGGTTGGCGTTAGGGTTAGGGGTAGGCTTAGCGAATGGTTAAGGCTTATGGTACATGTGAGTGTATGGAGACGTGTTAGTGTCAAAGTACGTGTGATGGCATGGGTTAGTGTTAGGCTAGGGGTTAAAAATAGGGTACGGGTTAGATTAAGGTGTAGTGTTGGTGTTAGGGTTAGGTTTAAGTCTACAGTTAGGGTTAGCTAACGATTAGGTTTAGCGTACAGGTGAGGGTATGGAAAAGTGTTAAGGTCAGGGTACGTTTCAGGGCTCTGGTTAGTGTTAGTGTACGGTTTAGGATTAGGGTATGGGTTAGGGTAAGATGTAGGATTGGCGTTAGGGTTAGGTTTAGAGCTAGGGTAAGGGTTAGCGACCGGGTAAGGTTTAGGTTACAGGGGAGGATTCGGAAATGATTTAGGGTCCAAATACATTTGCGGGAATGGGTTAGTGTTAGTGTACGGGTTAAGATTAGTGTACGTGTTAGGGTAAGGTGTAGGGTTGGAGTTAGATTTAGATTAAGGGCTAGGGTTAGGGTTATCGAAATGTAAGGTTTAGCGTACATGTGAGGGTACAGAAAAGTGTTACGGTCCGTGTACGTGTCAGGGCATCGATTAGTTTCAGGGTATGGGTTAGGATTACAGTACGGATTAGGGTAAGGTGTAGCATTGGGGTTAGGGTTAGGGTTAGGGTTAGCGAATACATAATATTTAGGGTACAGGTAAGCATACGAAACGAGTTAGGGTCAGGCTTGGTGTTAGGGCACAGGTTAGTGTTATTGTACGGAATAGGATTAGGGTACGGGTTAGGATTTTGTGTAGGGTTGTGGATAGTGTTAGGCTTAGACCTAGGGTTAGTGTGAGCGAACAGGTAAGGTTTACGGTACACAGGAGGGTACGGAAACGTGTTAGTGTCAAAGTACATGTGAGAGCATTGCTTAATTTTGGTGTAGGTGTTAAGATTTGTGTATGGGTTAGGGTAGGCTGAAAGGTTGTTGTTAGCCTTATGTTTAGGGAAAGGGCTAGGTTTAGCGAACGGTAAGATTTAGGGTACTGGAGAGGATACAGAAAAGTGTTAGTGTCAGGGTATGTGTGAGGGCACGGGTTAGTGTTAGCGTACGGGTAAGGAATAGGGTACGGGTTAGGGAAATGGGTAGGGTTGGTGTTATCGTTAGGGTTAGGGCCAGGGTTAGAGTTAGCGAACGGGTAAGGTTTACGGTACACGGGAGGGTACGGAAACGTGTTAGTGTCAAAGTACATGTGAGGGCATTGGTTAGATTTTTTGTACGGGTTAAGTTTAGTGTACGGGTTTGGGTATGTGTAGGGTTGGTGTTAGCGTTATGTTCAGGGATAGGGTTAGTGTTAGCGAACGGTACGATTTACGGTACAGTAGAGGATACGGAAAAGTGTTAGGGTCAGGGTACGTGTTAGGACATGGTTAGTTTTAGTGTATGGGTTGAGATTAGGGTACGGGTTAGGGTAAGGGGTAGCGTTGGGGTTAGGGTTAGGGCTAGGTCTAGGGCTAGGTTTAGGGTTAGCGAATGGGTAAAGTTAAAGGTACATGTGAGGGTACGGAAAAGTGTTAGGGTCAGGGTACGTGTCAGGGCATGGCTTAGTAGTTGTATACTGGTTGCGATTAGGATACGTTTTGGGTAAGGTTTAGGGTTTGGGTTACGGTTAGCTTTATAACTAGGGTTAGGGTTAACGAAATGCCAGGTTTAGGGTACAGGTGATGGTACAGAAAAGTGTTAGGGTTAGTGTACGTCTTAGGAAACGTGTCAGTGTTAGTGAATGGTTTAGGATTAGCATACTAGTTAGGGTAAGGTGTACGGTTGGGGTTTGTTCTAGGTTTAGGGCTGGGTTTAGGGTTAGCGAACGGTAAGGTTTAGGGTACATGTGAGGTTACGGAAAAGTGTTAGGGTCAGGGTACGTGTTAGGGCAGGGGTTAGTGTGGGTTTACAGGTTAGGATTAGGATACGGTTTAGGGTAATTGGTAGGGTTGGCGTTATGGTTATTGTTAGGGGTAGGGTAAGGTTTAGTGAACGGGTAAGGTTTAGGTTACAGCTGAGCTTACGGAAATGTTTTATTGTCAGAGTACGTGTGTGGTATTGGATTAGTGTTAGTGTACAGATTAAGATTAGGGTACGTGTTAGGGTAAGGAGTAGAGATGTAGTTAGGTTTAGGTTCGGTGTTAGGGTTATGGTTAACAAATGGTTAAGTTTAGGGTTAGTGTTAGTGTTAGGGTTAGGGTTAGGGTAGGTGTTAGGGCACGAGTTTGTGTTAGTGTATGGGTTATGATTAGGTTATGCGTTAGGGTAAGGTGTAGGGCTGGGGTTAGGTTTAGGTTTAGGGCTAGCGTTAGGGTAAGCAAATAGGTAACATTAGAGTACAGGTGAGCGTATGGAAACGAGTTAGGGTCAGGGTTCCTGTTAGGGCACAAGTTAGTGTTAGTTTAAGGATTTGGATTAGGGTACATGTTAGGGTTAGGTGTAGGGTTGGGGTTGGTTTTAGGGTTAGGTTTAGACATAGGGTTAGGGTTAGTGAATGGTAAGGTTTAGGGTTCAGGTGTTGGTATAGAAAAGTGTTAGGGTCAGGGTTAGTGTTAAGGCACGGATTAGTGTTAGTATACGGTTTAGGATTAGGGTACGGGTTAGGCTAATGTGTAGGGTTGGCATTATGTTTAGTGTTAGGGCTAGGGTTAAGGTTATCGAACCAGTAAAGTTTAGGGTACATGTGTGGGTACGGAAAACTTTTAGGGTCAGGGTATGTGGTAGGACACCTGTTAGTGTTAGTGTACGTGTCAGGATTAGCATACAGTTTAGGGTAATGTGTGGGGTTGGGCTTAGGGTTAGGTTTGGGGCTAGGCGTAGGGTTAGTGAACAGGTAAGTTTTAGGGTACATGTGAGTGTACGGAAAAGCGTTTGTGTCAGGATATGAGTTAGGAAATGTGTTAGTGTTAATGTATGGTTAGGATTAGGGTATGGCTTAAGGTAATGGTTAGGGTTGGCGTTAGGGTTAGGGGTAGGATTAGCGAATGGTTAAGGCTTATGGTCCATGTGAGTTTATGGAGACGTGTTAGTGTCAAAGTACGTGTAATGGCATGGGTTAGTGTTAGGCTAGGGGTTAAAATTATGGTACGGGTTAGAATAACGTGTAGGGATGGTGTTAGGGTTAGGTTTAAGTCTACAGTTAGGGTTAGCTAACGATTAGGTTTAGTGTACAGGTGAGGGTATGGAGAAGTGTTAGGGTCAGGGTACGTTTCAGGGCTCTGGTTAGTGTTAGTGTACGGTTTAGGATAAGGGTATGGGTTAGTGTAAGATGTAGGGTTGGCGTTAGGGTTAGGTTTACAGCTAGGGTTAGGGTTAGCGACCGGGTAAGGTTTAGGTTACAGTGGAGGGTTCGGAAATGTTTTAGGGTCAAAGTACATTTGCGGGAATGGGTTAGTGTTAGTGTACGGGTTAAGATTAGTGTACGTGTTAGGGTAAGGTGTAGGGTTGGAGTTAGATTTAGCTTTAGGGCTAGGGTTAGGGTTAGCGAAATGTAAGGTTTAGGGTACATGTGAGGGTACAGAAAAGTGTTACGGTCCGTGTACGTGTCAGGGCACAGATTAGTTTTAGGGTATGGGTTAGCATTACAATACGGATTAGGGTAAGGTGTAGCATTGGGGTTAGGGTTAGGGTTAGGGTTAGCGAATAGGTAATATTTAGGGTACAGGTAAGCATAAGGAAACGAGTTAGGGTCAAGCTTGGTGTTAGGGCACAGGTTAGTGTTATTGTACGGAATAGGATTAGGGTACGGGTTAGGATTTTGTGTAGGGTTGTGGATAGTGTTAGGCTTAGACCTAGGGTTAGTGTGAGCGAACAGCTAAGGTTTACGGTACACAGGAGGGTACGGAAACGTGTTAGTGTCAAAGTACATGTGAGAGCATTGCTTAATTTTGGTGTAGGTGTTAAGATTTGTGTATGGGTTAGGGTACGCTGAAAGGTTGTTGTTAGCGTTATGTTTAGGGAAAGGGCTAGGTTTAGTGAACGGTAAGATTTAGGGTACTGGAGAGGATACAGAAAAGTGTTAGTGTCAGGGTATGTGTGAGGGCACGGGTTAGTGTTAGCGTACGGGTAAGGAATAGGGTACGGGTTAGGGAAATGGGTAGGGTTGGTGTTATCGTTAGGGTTAGGGCCAGGGTTAGAGTTAGCGAACGGGTAAGGTTTACGGTACACGGGAGGGTACGGAAACGTGTTAGTGTCAAAGTACATGTGAGGGCATTGGTTAGATTTTTTGTACGGGTTAAGTTTAGTGTACGGGTTTGGGTATGTGTAGGGTTGGTGTTAGCGTTATGTTCAGGGATAGGGTTAGTGTTAGCGAATGGTACGATTTACGGTACAGTAGAGGATACGGAAAAGTGTTAGGGTCAGGGTACGTGTTAGGACACGGTTAGTTTTAGTGTATGGGTTGAGATTAGGGTACGGGTTAGGGTAAGGGGTAGCGTTGGGGTTAGGGTTAGGGCTAGGGCTAGGGCTAGGTTTAGGGTTAGCGAATGGGTAAAGTTAAAGGTACATGTGAGGGTACGGAAAAGTGTTAGGGTCAGGGTACGTGTCAGGGCATGGCTTAGTAGTTGTATACTGGTTGCGATTAGGATACGTTTTGGGTAAGGTTTAGGGTTTGGGTTACGGTTAGCTTTATAACTAGGGTTAGGGTTAACGAAATGCCAGGTTTAGGGTACAGGTGATGGTACAGAAAAGTGTTAGGGTTAGTGTACGTCTTAGGACACGTGTCAGTGTTAGTGAATGGCTTAGGATTAGCATACTAGTTAGGGTAAGGTGTACGGTTGGGGTTTGGTCTAGGTTTAGGGCTGGGTTTAGGGTTAGCGAACGGTAAGGTTTAGGGTACATGTGAGGTTACGGAAAAGTGTTAGGGTCAGGGTACGTGTTAGGGCAGGGGTTAGTGTGGGTTTACAGGTTAGGATTAGGATACGGTTTAGGGTAATTGGTAGGGTTGGCGTTATGGTTATTGTTAGGGGTAGGGTAAGGTTTAGTGAACGGGTAAGGTTTAGGTTACAGCTGAGCTTACGGAAATGTTTTATTGTCAGAGTACGTGTGTGGTATTGGATTAGTGTTAGTGTACAGATTAAGATTAGGGTACGTGTTAGGGTAAGGAGTAGAGATGTAGTTAGGTTTAGGTTCGGTGTTAGGGTTATGGTTAACAAATGGTTAAGTTTAGGGTTAGTGTTAGTGTTAGGGTTAGGGTTAGGGTAGGTGTTAGGGCACGAGTTTGTGTTAGTGTATGGGTTATGATTAGGTTATGCGTTAGGGTAAGGTGTAGGGCTGGGGTTAGGTTTAGGTTTAGGGCTAGCGTTAGGGTAAGCAAATAGGTAACATTAGAGTACAGGTGAGCGTATGGAAACGAGTTAGGGTCAGGGTTCCTGTTAGGGCACAAGTTAGTGTTAGTTTAAGGATTTGGATTAGGGTACATGTTAGGGTTAGGTGTAGGGTTGGGGTTGGTTTTAGGGTTAGGTTTAGACATAGGGTTAGGGTTAGTGAATGGTAAGGTTTAGGGTTCAGGTGTTGGTATAGAAAAGTGTTAGGGTCAGGGTTAGTGTTAAGGCACGGATTAGTGTTAGTATACGGGTTAGGATTAGGGTACGGGTTAGGCTAATGTGTAGGGTTGGCATTATGTTTAGTGTTAGGGCTAGGGTTAAGGTTATCGAACCAGTAAGGTTTAGGGTACATGTGTGGGTACGGAAAACTTTTAGGGTCAGGGTATGTGGTAGGACACCTGTTAGTGTTAGTGTACGTGTCAGGATTAGCATACAGTTTAGGGTAAGGTGTGGGGTTGGGCTTAGGGTTAGGTTTGGGGCTAGGCGTAGGGTTAGTGAACAGGTAAGTTTTAGGGTACATGTGAGTGTACGGAAAAGCGTTTGTGTCAGGATATGAGTTAGGAAATGTGTTAGTGTTAATGTATGGTTAGGATTAGGGTATGGCTTAAGGTAATGGTTAGGGTTGGCGTTAGGGTTAGGGGTAGGATTAGCGAATGGTTAAGGCTTATGGTCCATGTGAGTTTATGGAGACGTGTTAGTGTCAAAGTACGTGTAATGGCATGGGTTAGTGTTAGGCTAGGGGTTAAAATTATGGTACGGGTTAGAATAACGTGTAGGGATGGTGTTAGGGTTAGGTTTAAGTCTACAGTTAGGGTTAGCTAACGATTAGGTTTAGTGTACAGGTGAGGGTATGGAGAAGTGTTAGGGTCAGGGTACGTTTCAGGGCTCTGGTTAGTGTTAGTGTACGGTTTAGGATAAGGGTATGGGTTAGTGTAAGATGTAGGGTTGGCGTTAGGGTTAGGTTTACAGCTAGGGTTAGGGTTAGCGACCGGGTAAGGTTTAGGTTACAGTGGAGGGTTCGGAAATGTTTTAGGGTCAAAGTACATTTGCGGGAATGGGTTAGTGTTAGTGTACGGGTTAAGATTAGTGTACGTGTTAGGGTAAGGTGTAGGGTTGGAGTTAGATTTAGCTTTAGGGCTAGGGTTAGGGTTAGCGAAATGTAAGGTTTAGGGTACATGTGAGGGTACAGAAAAGTGTTACGGTCCGTGTACGTGTCAGGGCACAGATTAGTTTTAGGGTATGGGTTAGCATCACAATACGGATTAGGGTAAGGTGTAGCATTGGGGTTAGGGTTAGGGTTAGGGTTAGCGAATAGGTAATATTTAGGGTACAGGTAAGCATAAGGAAACGAGTTAGGGTCAAGCTTGGTGTTAGGGCACAGGTTAGTGTTATTGTACGGAATAGGATTAGGGTACGGGTTAGGATTTTGTGTAGGGTTGTGGATAGTGTTAGGCTTAGACCTAGGGTTAGTGTGAGCGAACAGCTAAGGTTTACGGTACACAGGAGGGTACGGAAACGTGTTAGTGTCAAAGTACATGTGAGAGCATTGCTTAATTTTGGTGTAGGTGTTAAGATTTGTGTATGGGTTAGGGTACGCTGAAAGGTTGTTGTTAGCGTTATGTTTAGGGAAAGGGCTAGGTTTAGCGAACGGTAAGATTTAGGGTACTGGAGAGGATACAGAAAAGTGTTAGTGTCAGGGTATGTGTGAGGGCACGGGTTAGTGTTAGCGTACGGGTAAGGAATAGGGTACGGGTTAGGGAAATGGGTAGGGTTGGTGTTATCGTTAGGGTTAGGGCCAGGGTTAGAGTTAGCGAACGGGTAAGGTTTACGGTACACGGGAGGGTACGGAAACGTGTTAGTGTCAAAGTACATGTGAGGGCATTGGTTAGATTTTTTGTACGGGTTAAGTTTAGTGTACGGGTTTGGGTATGTGTAGGGTTGGTGTTAGCGTTATGTTCAGGGATAGGGTTAGTGTTAGCGAACGGTACGATTTACGGTACAGTAGAGGATACGGAAAAGTGTTAGGGTCAGGGTACGTGTTAGGACATGGTTAGTTTTAGTGTATGGGTTGAGATTAGGGTACGGGTTAGGGTAAGGGGTAGCGTTGGGGTTAGGGTTAGGGCTAGGGCTAGGGCTAGGTTTAGGGTTAGCGAATGGGTACAGTTAAAGGTACATATGAGGGTACGGAAAAGTGTTAGGGTCAGGGTACGTGTCAGGGCATGGCTTAGTAGTTGTATACTGGTTGCGATTAGGATACGTTTTGGGTAAGGTTTAGGGTTTGGGTTACGGTTAGCTTTATAACTAGGGTTAGGGTTAACGAAATGCCAGGTTTAGGGTACAGGTGATGGTACAGAAAAGTGTTAGGGTTAGTGTACGTCTTAGGACACGTGTCAGTGTTAGTGAATGGCTTAGGATTAGCATACTAGTTAGGGTAAGGTGTACGGTTGGGGTTTGGTCTAGGTTTAGGGCTGGGTTTAGGGTTAGCGAACGGTAAGGTTTAGGGTACATGTGAGGTTACGGAAAAGTGTTAGGGTCAGGGTACGTGTTAGGGCAGGGGTTAGTGTGGGTTTACAGGTTAGGATTAGGATACGGTTTAGGGTAATTGGTAGGGTTGGCGTTATGGTTATTGTTAGGGGTAGGGTAAGGTTTAGTGAACGGGTAAGGTTTAGGTTACAGCTGAGCTTACGGAAATGTTTTATTGTCAGAGTACGTGTGTGGTATTGGATTAGTGTTAGTGTACAGATTAAGATTAGGGTACGTGTTAGGGTAAGGAGTAGAGATGTAGTTAGGTTTAGGTTCGGTGTTAGGGTTATGGTTAACAAATGGTTAAGTTTAGGGTTAGTGTTAGTGTTAGGGTTAGGGTTAGGGTAGGTGTTAGGGCACGAGTTTGTGTTAGTGTATGGGTTATGATTAGGTTATGCGTTAGGGTAAGGTGTAGGGCTGGGGTTAGGTTTAGGTTTAGGGCTAGCGTTAGGGTAAGCAAATAGGTAACATTAGAGTACAGGTGAGCGTATGGAAACGAGTTAGGGTCAGGGTTCCTGTTAGGGCACAAGTTAGTGTTAGTTTAAGGATTTGGATTAGGGTACATGTTAGGGTTAGGTGTAGGGTTGGGGTTGGTTTTAGGGTTAGGTTTAGACATAGGGTTAGGGTTAGTGAATGGTAAGGTTTAGGGTTCAGGTGTTGGTATAGAAAAGTGTTAGGGTCAGGGTTAGTGTTAAGGCACGGATTAGTGTTAGTATACGGGTTAGGATTAGGGTACGGGTTAGGCTAATGTGTAGGGTTGGCATTATGTTTAGTGTTAGGGCTAGGGTTAAGGTTATCGAACCAGTAAGGTTTAGGGTACATGTGTGGGTACGGAAAACTTTTAGGGTCAGGGTATGTGGTAGGACACCTGTTAGTGTTAGTGTACGTGTCAGGATTAGCATACAGTTTAGGGTAAGGTGTGGGGTTGGGCTTAGGGTTAGGTTTGGGGCTAGGCGTAGGGTTAGTGAACAGGTAAGTTTTAGGGTACATGTGAGTGTACGGAAAAGCGTTTGTGTCAGGATATGAGTTAGGAAATGTGTTAGTGTTAATGTATGGTTAGGATTAGGGTATGGCTTAAGGTAATGGTTAGGGTTGGCGTTAGGGTTAGGGGTAGGATTAGCGAATGGTTAAGGCTTATGGTCCATGTGAGTTTATGGAGACGTGTTAGTGTCAAAGTACGTGTAATGGCATGGGTTAGTGTTAGGCTAGGGGATAAAATTATGGTACGGGTTAGAATAACGTGTAGGGATGGTGTTAGGGTTAGGTTTAAGTCTACAGTTAGGGTTAGCTAACGATTAGGTTTAGTGTACAGGTGAGGGTATGGAGAAGTGTTAGGGTCAGGGTACGTTTCAGGGCTCTGGTTAGTGTTAGTGTACGGTTTAGGATAAGGGTATGGGTTAGTGTAAGATGTAGGGTTGGCGTTAGGGTTAGGTTTACAGCTAGGGTTAGGGTTAGCGACCGGGTAAGGTTTAGGTTACAGTGGAGGGTTCGGAAAAGTTTTAGGGTCAAAATACATTTGCGGGAATGGGTTAGTGTTAGTGTACGGGTTAAGATTAGTGTACGTGTTAGGGTAAGGTGTAGGGTTGGAGTTAGATTTAGCTTTAGGGCTAGGGTTAGGGTTAGCGAAATGTAAGGTTTAGGGTACATGTGAGGGTACAGAAAAGTGTTACGGTCCGTGTACGTGTCAGGGCACAGATTAGTTTTAGGGTATGGGTTAGCATTACAATACGGATTAGGGTAAGGTGTAGCATTGGGGTTAGGGTTAGGGTTAGGGTTAGCGAATAGGTAATATTTAGGGTACAGGTAAGCATAAGGAAACGAGTTAGGGTCAAGCTTGGTGTTAGGGCACAGGTTAGTGTTATTGTACGGAATAGGATTAGGGTACGGGTTAGGATTTTGTGTAGGGTTGTGGATAGTGTTAGGCTTAGACCTAGGGTTAGTGTGAGCGAACAGCTAAGGTTTACGGTACACAGGAGGGTACGGAAACGTGTTAGTGTCAAAGTACATGTGAGAGCATTGCTTAATTTTGGTGTAGGTGTTAAGATTTGTGTATGGGTTAGGGTAGGCTGTTAGGTTGTTGTTAGCGTTATGTTTAGGGAAAGGGCTAGGTTTAGCGAACGGTAAGATTTAGGGTACTGGAGAGGATCCGGAAAAGTGTTAGTGTCAGGGTATGTGTGAGGGCACGGGTTAGTGTTAGCGTACGTGTAAGGAATAGGGTACGGGCTAGGGAAATGGGTAGGGTTGTTGTTATGGTTAGGGTTAGGGCCAGGGTTAGACTTAGCGAACGGGTAAGGTTTACAGTACACGGGAGGGTACGGAAACGTGTTAGTGTCAAAGTACATGTGAGGGCATTGGTTAGATTTTTTGTACGGGTTAAGTTTAGTGTACGGGTTAGGGTATGTGTAGGGTTGGTGTTAGCGTTATGTTCAGGGCTAGGGTTAGGGTTAGTGAACGGTACGATTAAGGGTACAGTAGAGGATACGGAAAAGTGTTAGGGTCAGGGTACGTGTTAGGACATGGGTTAGTGTTAGTGTATGGGTTGGGATTAGGGTACGGGTTTGGGTAAGGGGTAGGGTTGCGGTTAGGGTTAGGGCTAGGGCTAGGGCTAGGGTTCGGGTTAGTGAATGGGTAAAGTTAAGGGTACAGGTGAGGGTACTGAAAAGTGTTAGGGTCAGGGTACGTGTCAGGGCATGGCATAGTAGTAGTATACTGGTTAGGATTAGGATACGGTTTGGGTAAGGTTTAGGGTTTGGGTTAGGGTTAGCTTTATAACTAGGGTTAGGGTTAACGAAATGCCAGGTTTAGGGTACAGGTGATGGTACAGAAAAGTGTTAGGGTTAGTGTACGTCTTAGGACACGTGTCAGTGTTAGTGTATGGCTTAGGATTAGCATACTAGTTAGGGTAAGGTGTACGGTTGGGGTTTGGTCTAGGTTTAGGGCTAGGCTTAGGGTTAGCGAACGGTAAGGTTTAGGGTACATGTGAGGTTACGGAAAAGTGTTAGGGTCAGGGTACGTGTTAGGGCAGGGGTTAGTGTGCATTTACAGGTTAGGATTAGGTTACGGGTTAGGGTAATTGGTAGGGTTGGCGTTATGGTTAGTGTTAGGTTTAGTGTTAAGTTTAGTGAATGGGCAAGTTTTAGGTTACAGCTGAGCATACGGAAATGTTTTATTGTCAAAGTACGTGTGCGGTATTGGGTTAGTGTTAACGTACGGGTTAAGATTAGTGTACGTGTTAGGGTAAGGAGTAGTGCTGTAATTAGGTTTAGGTTTGTGGCTAGGTTTATGGTTAACAAATGGTAAAGTTTAGGGTTAGTCTTAGTGTTAGGGTTCGGGTTAGAGGTAGGGTTAGGGTAGGTGTTAGGGCACGAGTTAGTGTTAGTGTTTGGGTTATGATTAGGGTATGGGTAAGGGTAAGGTGTAGGTTTGGGGTTAGGTTTAGGTTTAGGTCTAGCGTTAAGGTAAGCAACTAGGTAACATTAGAGTACAGGTGAGCGTATGGAAACGAGTTAGGGTCAGGGTTCCTGTTAGGGCCCAAGTTAGTGTTAGTTTAAGGATTAGGATTAGGGTATATGTTAGGGTTAGGTGTAGGGTTGGGGTTGGGTTTAGGGTTAGGTTTAGACCTAGGGTTAGGGTTAGTGAATGGTTAGGTTTAGGGTTCAGGTGTGGGTATAGAAAAGTGTTAGGATCAGAGTTAGTGTTAAGGCATGGATTAGTGTTAGTGTATGGGTTAGTATTTGGATACGGGGTACCCCAATGTGTAGGGTTGGCATTATGTGTAGTGTTATGGTTAGGTTTAGGGTTAGTGAATGAGTAAGGTTAAGGTTACAGGTGAGTGTATGGAAATATTTTAGTGTCAATGTAAGTGTGGGGGAATGGGTTTTTGTTAGTGTACGCATTAAGAATAGTGTACATGTTAGAGTAAGGTGTAGGGTTGTAGTTAGATTTAGCTTCAAGGCTAGGGTTAGGGTTAGTGAACGGTAATATTTAGCGTACAGGAGAGAGTATGGTAGAGAGTTAGGAGTAGGGTACGTGTCAGGGCATTGGTTAGTGTTAGTGTACGGTTTAGGATTAGGGTAAGGGTTAGGGTAAGATGTAGGGTTGGCGTTAGGGTTAGGTTTACAGCTAGGGTTAGTGTTAGCGACCGGGTAAGGTTTAGGTTACAGGGGAGGGTTCGGAAATGTTTTAGGGTCAAAATACTTTTGCGGGAATGGGTTAGTGTTAGTGTACGGGTTAAGATTAGTGTACGTGTTAGGGTAAGGTGTAGGGTTGGAGTTAGATTTAGCTTTAGGGCTAGGGTTAGGGTTAGCGAAATGTAAGGTTTAGGGTTCATGTGAGGGTACAGAAAAGTGTTACGGTCCGTGTACGTGTCAGGGCACAGATTAGATTTAGGGTATGGGTTAGCATTACAGTACGGATTAGGTTAAGGTGTAGCATTGGGGTTAGGGTTAGGGTTAGGGTTAGCGAATAGGTAATATTTAGGGTACAGGTAAGCATAAGGAAACGAGTTAGGGTCAAGCTTGGTGTTAGGGCACAGGTTAGTGTTATTGTACGGAATAGGATTAGGGTACGGGTTAGGATTTTGTGTAGGGTTGTGGATAGTGTTAGGCTTAGACCTAGGGTTAGTGTGAGCGAACAGGTAAGGTTTACGGTACACAGGAGGGTACGGAAACGTGTTAGTGTCAAAGTACATGTGAGAGCATTGCTTAATTTTGGTGTAGGTGTTAAGATTTGTGTATGGGTTAGGGTAGGCTGTAAGGTTGTTGTTAGCGTTATGTTTAGGGAAAGGGCTAGGTTTAGCGAACGGTAAGATTTAGGGTACTGGAGAGGATCCGGAAAAGTGTTAGTGTCAGGGTATGTGTGAGGGCACGGGTTAGTGTTAGCGTACGTGTAAGGAATAGGGTACGGGCTAGGGAAATGGGTAGGGTTGGTGTTATGGTAAGGGTTAGGGCCAGGGTTAGACTTAGCGAACGGGTAAGGTTTACAGTACACGGGAGGGTACGGAAACGTGTTAGTGTCAAAGTACATGTGAGGGCATTGGTTAGATTTTATGTACGGGTTAAGTTTAGTGTACGGGTTAGGGTATGTGTAGGGTTGGTGTTAGCGTATGTTCAGGGCTAAGGTTAGGGTTAGTGAACAGTACGATTAAGGGTACAGTAGAGGATACGGAAAAGTGTTAGGGTCAGGGTACGTGTTAGGACATGGGTTAGTGTTAGTGTATGGGTTGGGATTAGGGTACGGGTTTGGGTAAGGGGTAGGGTTGGGGTTAGGGTTAGGGCTAGGGCTAGGGCTAGGGTTAGGGTTAGCGAATGGGTAAAGTTAAGGGTACAGGTGAGGGTACGGAAAAGTGTTAGGGTCAGGGTACGTGTCAGGGCATGGCTTAGTAGTAGTATACTGGTTAGGATTAGGATACGGTTTGGGTAAGGTTTAGGGTTTGGGTTAGGGTAAGCTTTATAACTAGGGTTAGGGTTAACGAAATGCCAGGTTTAGGGTACAGGTGATGGTACAGAAAAGTGTTAGGGTTAGTGTACGTCTTAGGACACGTGTCAGTGTTAGTGTATGGCTTAGGATTAGCATACTAGTTAGGGTAAGGTGTACGGTTGGGGTTTGGTCTAGGTTTAGGGCTAGGCTTAGGGTTAGCGAACGGTAAGGTTTAGGGTACATGTGAGGTTACGGAAAAGTGTTAGGGTCAGGGTACGTGTTAGGGCAGGGTTTAGTGTGGGTTTACAGGTTAGGATTAGGGTACGGTTTAGGGTAATTGGTAGGTTTGGCGCTATGGTTATTGTTAGGTGTAGGGTAAGGTTTAGTGAATGGGTAAGGTTTAGGTTACAGCTGAGCGTACGGAAATATTTTATTGTCAGAGTACGTGTGTGGTATTGGGTTAGTGTTAGTGTACGGGTTAAGATTAGGGTACGTGTTATTGTAAGGAGTAGAGATGTAGTTAGGTTTAGGTTCGGTGTTAGGGTTATGATTAACAAATGGTAAAGTTTAGGGTTAGTGTTAGTGTTAGGGTTAGGTGTAGGGGTAGCTTTAGGGTAGGTGTTAGGGCACGAGTTTGTGTTAGTGTATGGGTTATGATTAGGTTATGCGTTACGGTAAGGTGTAGGGTTGGGGTTACGTTTAGGTTTAGGGCTAGTGTTAGGGTAAGCGAATAGGTAACATTAGAGTACAGGTGAGCGTATGGAAACGAGTTAGGGTCAGGGATCGTGTTAGGTCACAGGTTAGTGTCAGTTTAAGGATTAGGATTAGGGTACATGTTAGGGTTAGGTGTAGGGTTGGAGTTGGGTTTAGGGTTAGGTTTAGACCTAGGGTTAGGGTTAGTGAATGATAAGATTTAGGGTTTAGGTGTGGGTATGGAAAAGCGTTAGGGTCAGGGTAAGTGTTAACGCACGGAATAGTGTTAGTGTACGGGTTAGGATTACGGTACGAGGTAGCACAATGAGTAGGGTTGGCATTATGTGCAGTGTTATGGCTAGGTTTAGGGTTAGCTAATGAATAAGGTTTAGGTTACAGGTGAGTGTACGGAAATGTTTTAGTGTCAAAGTAAGTGTGCGGGAATGTGTTAGTGTTAGTGTACGCATTAAGATTAGTTTACATGTTAGGGTAAGGTGTAGGGTTGTAGTTAGATTTAGCTTTAAGGGTAGGGTTAGGGTTAGTGAACGGTAAGATTTTGGGTACAGGAGAGAGTAGGGTAAAGAGTTAGGGACAGGGTACGTGTCATGGCATGGATTAGTGTTTGTGTATGGGTAAGGATTAGCGTACGGGTAGGGAAATGTGTAGGGTTGCTGTTATGGTTAGGGATAGGGCTAGGGTTAGAGTTAGCGAACGTGTATGGTTTACGGTACACGGCAGGGTACGCAAACGTGTTAGTGTCAAAGTACATGTGCGGGCCTGGGTTAATTTTTTTGTACGGGTTAAGTTTATTGTAGGGGTTAGGGTATGCTGTAGGGTTGGTGTTAGCGTCATGTTCAGGGCTAGGGTTAGGGTTAGCGAACGGTAAGATTTAGGGTACAGGAGAGGATACGGAAAAGTGTTAGGGTCAGGGTACATGTTAGGGCATGGGTTAGTTTTAGTGTATGGGTTGGGATTAGGGTTCGGGTTAGGGTAAGGGGTAGGGATGGGGTTAGGTTCAGCTTTATGGCTAGGGTTAGGGTTAGCGAAATGTCAGGTTTAGGGTACAGGTGATGATACAGAAAAGTGTTAGTGTTAGTGTATGTGCTAGGACACGTGTCAGTCTTTGTGTATGTCTTAGTATTAGCATACTGGTTAGGTTAAGGTGTACGGTTGGGTTTAGGTCTAGGTTTAGGGCTAGGGTTAGGGTTAGCGAACGGTAAAGTTTAGGGTACATGTGAGGTTACGGAAAAGTGTTAGTGTCATGGTACGTGTTAGGGCAGGGGTTAGTGTGGGTTTACAGGTTAGGATTAGGGTACGGGTTAGGGTAATTGGTAGGGTTGGCCTTATGGTTAGTGTTAGGGTTAGGGTTAAGTTTAGTGAACGGCAAGGTTTAGGTTACAGCTGAGCATACGGAAATGTTTTATTGTCAAAGTACGTGTGCGTTATTGGGTTAGTGTTAACGTACGGGTTAAGATTAGTGTACGTGTTAGGGTGAAGAGTAGTGTTGTAATTAGGTTTAGGTTTGGGGCTAGGTTTATGGTTAACAAATGGTAAAGTTTAGGGTTAGTCTTAGTGTTAGGGTTCGGGTTAGAGGTAGGGTTAGTGTAGGTGTTAGGGCACGAGTTAGTGTTAGTTTTTCGGTTATGATTAGAGTATGGGTTAGGGTAAGGTGTAGGTTTGGGGTTAGGTTTAGGTTTAGGTCTAGCGTTAGGGTAAGCAAATAGGTAACATTAGAATACAGGTGAGCGTATGGAAACGAGTTAGTGTCAGGGTTCCTGTTAGGGCACAAGTTAGTGTTAGTATAAGGATTAGGATTAGGGTACATGTTAGGGTTAGGTGTAGGGTAGGGGTTGGGTTTAGGGTTAGGTTTAGACCTAGGGTTAGGGTTAGTGAATGGTAAGGTTTAGGGTTCAGGTCTGTGTATAGAAAAGTTTTAGGGTCAGGGTTAGTGTTAAGGCACGTATTAGTGTTAGTGTACGGGTTAGGATTAGGTTACGGGTTAGGCTAATGTGTAGGTTTTGGCCTTATGTTTAGTGTTAGGGCTAGGGTTAAGGTTAGCGAACCAGTAAGGTTTAGGGTACAGGTGTGGGTACGGAAAATTTTAGGGTTAGGGTATGTGTTAGGACACCTGTTAGTGTTAGTGTACGTGTCAGGATTAGCATACAGTTTAGGGTAAGGTGTGGGGTTGTGGTTAGGTTTAGGTTTGGGGCTAGGCTTAGTGCTAGTGAACGGGTAAGTTTTAGGGTACATGTGAGTGTACAGAAAAGCGTTTGGATCAGGTTATGAGTTAGGAAATGTTTTAGTGTTAATTTATGTTTAGGATTAGGTTATGGGTTAGGGTAATGGTTAGGGTTGGCGTTAGGTTTAGGAGTAGGCTTAGCGAATGGTTAAGGCTTATGGTACATGTGAGTGTATGGATACGTGTTAGTGTCAAAGTACGTGTGATGCATGGGTTAGTGTTAGGCTAGGGGTTAAAATAGGGTACGGGTTAGAATAAGGTGTAGGGTAGGTGTTACGTTTAGGTTTAAGTCTACAGTTAGGGTTAGCTAACGATTAGGTTTAGCGTACAGGTGAGGGTATGGAAAAGTGTTATGGTCAGTGTACGTTTCAGGGCTCTGGTTAGTGTTAGTGTACGGTTTAGGATTAGGGTATGGGTTAGGGAAAGATGTAGGGTTGGCGTTAGGGTTAGTTTACAGCTAGGGTTAGGGTTAGCGAACGGTAAGGTTTAGGGTACATGTGAGTTTAGGGAAAAGTGTAAGGGTCAGGGTACGTGTTAGGGCAGGGGTTAGTGTGGGTTTACAGGTTAGGATTAGGGTACGGTTTAGGGTAATTGGTAGGGTTGGCGTTATGCTTACTGTTAGGGGTAGGGTAAGGTTTAGTGAATGGGTAAGGTTTAGGTTACAGCTGAGCGTGCGGAAATGATTTATTGTCAGAGTACGTGTGTGGTATTGGGTTAGTGTTAGTGTACAGGTTAATATTAGGGTACGTGTTAGGGTAAGAAGTAGAGATGTAGTTAGGTTTAGGTTCGGTGTTACGGTTATGGTTAACAAATGGTAAAGTTTAGGGTTAGTGTAAGTGTTAGGGTTAGGGTTAGGGGTAGGGTTAGGGTAGGTGTTAGGGCACGAGTTTGTGTTAGTGTATGGGTTATGATTAGGTTATGTGTTAGGGTAAGGTGTAGGGTTGGGGTTAGGTTTAGGTTTATGGCTAGTGTTAGGGTAAGCGAATAGATAACATTAGAGTACAGGTGAGAGTATGGAAACGAGTTAGGGTCAGGGTTCGTGTTAGGGCACAGGTTAGTGTTAGTTTAAGGATTAGGATTAGGGTACATGTTAGGGTTAAGTGTAGGGTTGGGTTTGGGTTTAGGGTTAGGTTTAGACCTAGGGTTAGGTTTAGTGAATGATAAGTATTAGGGTTTAGGTGTGTGTATGGAAAAGCGTTAGGGTCAGGGTAAGTGTTAACGCACGGATTAGTGTTAGTGTACGAGTTAGGATTAGGGTACGAGGTAGCCCAATGGGGAGGGTTGGCATTATGTGCAGTGTTATGGCTAGGTTTAGGGTTAGCGAATGAATAAGGTTTAGGTTACAGGTGAGTGTACGGAAATGTTTTAGTGTCAAAGTAAGTGTGCGGGAATGGGTTAGTGTTAGTGTACGCATTAAGATTAGTTTACATGTTAGGGTAAGGTGTAGGGTTGTAGTTAGATTTAGCTTTAAGGGTAGGGTTAGGGTTAGCGAAAGGTAAGATTTTGGGTACAGGGGAGAGTAGGGTAAAGAGTTAGGGACAGGGTAAGTGTCATGGCATGGATTAGTGTTTGTGTATGGGTAAGGATTAGGGTACGGGTTAGGGAAATGGGTAGGGTTGGTGTTATGGTTAGGGTTAGAGCTTGGGTTAGAGTTCGCGAACGGGTATGGTTTACGGTACACGGCAGGGTACGGAAACGTGTTAGTGTCAAAGTACATGTGAGGGCATGGGTTAATTTTTTTGTACGGGTTAAGTATAGTGTAGGGATTAGGGTATACTGTAGGGTTGGTGTTAGCGTTATGTTCAGGGCTAGGGTTAGGGTGAGCGAACGGTAAGATTTAGGGTACAGGAGAGGATTCGGAAAAGTGTTAGGGTCAGGGTACGTGTTAGGGCATGGGTTAGTGTTAGTGTATGGGTTGGGATTAGGGTACTGGTTAGGGTAAGGGGTAGGGTTGGGGTTAGGGTTAGCTTTATGGCTAGGGTTAGGGTTAGCGAAATGTCAGGTTTACGGTACAGGTGATGATAGAGAAAAGTGTTAGTGTTAGTGTATGTGCTAGGACACCTGTCAGTCATCGTGTATGTCTTAGGATTAGCATACTGGTTAGGGTAAGGTGTACGGTTGGGGTTTGGTCTAGGTTTAGGGCTAGGGTTAGGGTTAGCGAACGGTAAGGTTTAGGGTACATGTGAGGTTACGGAAAAGTGTTAGGGTCAGGGTCGTGTTAGGGCAGGGCTTAGTGTGGGTTTACAGGTTAGGATTAGGGTACGGGTTAGGGTAATTGGTAGGGTTGGCGTTATGTTTAGTGTTAGGGGTAGGGTTAAGTTTAGTGAACGGGTAAGGTTTAGGTTACAGGTGAGTGTATGGAAATATTTTAGTGTCAAAGTAAGTGTGGGGGAATGGGTTAGTGTTAGTGTACGCTTTAAGAATAGTGTACATGTTAGAGTAAGGTGTAGGGTTGTAGATAGATTTAGCTTCAGGGCTAGTGTTAGGGCTAGCGAATGGTAACATTTAGCGTACAGGAGAGAGTATGGTAGAGAGTGAGGAGTAGGGTACGTGTCAGGGCATGGATTAGTGTTTGTGTATGTGTTAGGATTAGGGTACGGGTTAGGGAAATGGGTAGGGTTGGTGTTATGGTTAGGGTTAGGGCTAAGGTTAGAGTGAGCAAACAGGTATGGTTTACGGTACACGGCAGGGTACGGAAACGTGTTAGTGTCAAAGTACATGTGAGGGCATGGGTTAATTTTTTTGTAAGGGTTAAGTTTAGTGTAGGGGTTAGGGTATGCTGTAGGGTTGGTGTTAGCGTTATGTTCAGGGCTAGGGTTAGGGTGAGCGAACGGTAAGATTTAGGGTACAGGAGAGGATACGGAAAAGTGTTAGGGTCAGGGTACATGTTTGGGCATGGGTTAGTGTTAGTGTATGGGTTGGGATTAGGGTACGGGTTAGGGTAAGGGGTAGGGTTGGGGTTAGGGTTAGCTTTATGGCTAGGGTTAGGGTTAGCGAAATGTCAGGTTTACGGTACAGGTGATGATAGAGAAAAGTGTTAGTGTTAGTGTATGTGCTAGGACACGTGTCAGTCATCGTGTATGTCTTAGGATTAGCATACTGGTTAGGGTAAGGTGTACGGTTGGGGTTTGGTCTAGGTTTAAGGCTAGGGTTAGGGTTAGCGAACGGTAAGGTTTAGGGTACATGTGAGGTTACGGAAAAGTGTTAGGGTCAGGGTTGTGTTAGGGCAGGGCTTAGTGTGGGTTTACAGGTTAGGATTAGGGTACGGGTTAGGGTAATTGGTATGGTTGGCGTTATGTTTAGTGTTAGGGGTAGGGTTAAGTTTAGTGAACGGGTAAGGTTTAGGTTACAGCTGAGCGTACGGAAATATTTTATTGTCAAAGTACGTGTGCGGTATTGGGTTAGTGTTACTGTACGGGTTAAGTTTAGTGTACGTGTCAGGGTAAGGAGTAGGGTTGTAATTAGGTTTAGGTTTGGGGCTAAGGTTATGGTTAACAAAAGGTAAAGTTTAGTGAGAGTGTTAGTGTTAGGGTTCGGGTTAGACGGAGGGTTAGGGTAGGTGTTAGGGCACGAGTTAGTGTAAGTGTTTGGGTTATGATTAGGGTATGGGTTAGGGTAAGGTGTAGGTTTGGGGTTAGGTTTAGGTTTAGGGCTAGTGTTGGGGTAAGCGAATAGGTAACATTAGAGTTCATGTGAGCGTATGGAAACGAGTTAGGTCAGGGTTGGTTTTAGGGCACAGGTTATTGTTAGTTTAAGGATTAGGATTAGGGTACATGTTAGGGTTAGGTGTAGGGTTGGGATTTGGTTTAGGGTTAGGGTTAGGGTTCGGGTTAGGGTTAGTGAATGATAAGTTTTAGGGTTTAGGTGTGGGTATGGAAAAGTGTTACGGTGAGGGTAAGTGTTAAGGCATGGATTAGTGTTAGTGTATGGGTTAGGATTAGAGTACGGGGTAGGCCAATTGGTAGGGTTGGCATTATGTGTAGTGTTACGGTTAGGTTTAGGGTTAGCGAATGAGTAAGGTTTAGGTTACAGGTGAGTGTATGGAAATATTTTAGTGTCAAAGTAAGTGTGGGGGAATGGGTTAGTGTTAGTGTACGCATTAAGAATAGTGTACATGTTAGAGTAAGGTGTAGGGTTGTAGTTAGATATAGCTTCAGGGCTAGTGTTAGGGCTAGCGAATGGTAACATTTAGCGTACAGGAGAGAGTATGGTAGAGAGTGAGGAGCAGGGTACGTGTCAGGGCATGGATTAGTGTTTGTGTATGTGTTAGGATTAGGGTACGTGTTAGGGAAATGGGTAGGGTTGGTGTTATGGTTAGGGTTAGCGCTAAGGTTAGAGTTAGCAAACAGGTATGGTTTACGGTACACGGCAGGGTACGGAAACGTGTTAGTGTCAAAGTACATGTGAGGGCATGGGTTAATTTTTTTGTAAGGGTTAAGTTTAGTGTAGGGGTTAGGGTATGCTGTAGGGTTGGTGTTAGCGTTATGTGCAGGGCTAGGGTTACGGTTAGCGAACGGTAAGATTTAGGGTACAGGAGAGGATTCGGAAAAGTGTTAGGGTCAGGGTACGTGTTAGGGCTTGGGTTAGTGTTAGTGTATGGGTAGGGAGTAGCATAGTGTTTAGCGTAAGGTGTACGGTTGGGGTTAGGTCTAGGTTTAGGGCTAGGGTTAGGGTTAGCGAACGGTAAGGTTTAGGGTACATGTGAGGTTACGGAAAAGTGTTAGGGTCAGGGCACGTGTTAGGGCATGGGTTAGTGTTAGTGTATGTGTTGGGATTAGGGTATGGGTTATGGTAAGGGGTAGGGTTGTTGTTAGGTTTAGATTTATGGCTAGGGTTAGGGTTAGCGAAATGTGAGGTTTAGGGTACAGGTGATGATTAAGAAAAGTGTTAGTGTTAGTGTATGTGCTAGGACACGTGTCAGTGTTAGTGTATGGCTTAGGATTAGCATAGTGTTTAGCGTAAGGTGTACGGTTGGGGTTAGGTCTAGGTTTAGGGCTAGGGTTAGGGTTAGCGAACGGTAAGGTTTAGGGTACATGTGAGGTTACGGAAAAGTGTTAGGGTCAGGGTACGTGTTAGGGCATGGGTTAGTGTTAGTGTATGGGTTGGGATTAGCATAGTGTTTAGCGTAAGGTGTACGGTTGGGGTTAGGTCTAGGTTTAGGGCTAGGGTTAGGGTTAGCGAACGGTAAGGTTTAGGGTACATGTGAGGTTACGGAAAAGTGTTAGGGTCAGGGTACGTGTTAAGGCAGGGGTTTTGTGGGTTTACAGGTTAGGATTAGGGTACGGGTTAGGGTAATTGGTAGGGTTGGCGTTATGTTTAGTGTTAGGGGTAGGGTAAGGTTTAGTGAATGGGTAAGGTTTAGGTTACAGCTGAGCGTGCGGAAATGCTTTATTGTCAGAGTACGTATGTGATATTGGGTTAGTGTTAGTGTACAGGTTAAGATTAGTGTACGTGTTAGGGTAAGGAGTAGAGATGTAGTTAGGTTTAGGTTCGGTGTTAGGGTTATGGTTAACAAATTGTAAAGTTTAGGGTTAGTGTAAGTGTTAGGGTTAGGGTTAGGGGTAGGGTTAGGGTAGGTGTTAGGGCACGAGTTAGTGTTAGTGTTTGGGTTATGATTAGGGTATGGGTTAGGGTAAGGTGTAGGTTTGGGGTTAGGTTTAGGTTTAGGGCTAGTGTTAGTGTAAGCGAATAGGTAACATTAGAGTTCAGGTGACCGTATGGAAACGAGTTAGGTCAGGGTTGGTTTTAGGGCACAGGTTAGTGTTAGTTTAA
Organism: Mesoplodon bidens; assembly: GCF_964165515.1. Classification (NCBI taxonomy): domain Eukaryota; kingdom Metazoa; phylum Chordata; class Mammalia; order Artiodactyla; family Ziphiidae; genus Mesoplodon; species Mesoplodon bidens. The sequence continues at coordinate 3,399,846 of NC_138181.1, forward strand.
GGATTAGGATTAGGGTACATGTTAGAGTTAGGTGTAGGGTTGGGGTTGGGTTTAGGGTTAGGTTTAGACGTAGGGTTAGGGTTAGTGAATGATAAGGTTTAGGGTTTAGGTGTGGGTATGGAAAAGCGTTAGGGTCAGGGTAAGTGTTAACGCACGGATTAGTGTTAGTGTACGGGTTAGGTTTAGGGTACGAGGTAGCCCAATGAGTACGGTTGGCATTATGTGCAGTGTTATGGCTAGATTTAGGGTTAGCGAATGAATAAGGTTTAGGTTACAGGTGAGTGTACGGAAATGTTTTAGTGTCAAAGTAAGTGTGTGGGAATGGGTTAGTGTTAGTGTACGCATTAAGATTAGTTTACATGTTAGGGTATGGTGTAGGTTTGTAGTTAGATTTAGCTTTAAGGGTAGGGTTAGGGTGAGCGAAAGGTAAAATTTTGGGTACAGGAGAGAGAAGGGTAAAGAGTTAGGGACAGGGTACGTGTCATGGCATGGAATAGTGTTTGTGTATGGGTAAGGATTAGGGTACGGGTTAGGGAAATCGGTAGGGTTGGTGTTATGGTTAGGGTTAGGGCTAGGGTTAGAGTTAGCGAACGGGTATGGTTTACGGTACATGGCAGGGTACGGAAACGTATTAGTGTCAAAGTACATGTGAGGGCATTGTTTAATATTTTTGTACGGGTTAAGTTTAGTGTAGGAGTTAGGGTATGCTGTAGGTTTGGTGTTAGCGTTATGTTCAGGGCTAGGGTAAGGGTTAGCGAACGGTAACGTTTAGGGTACATGTGAGGTTACAGAAAAGTGTTAGGGTCAGGGTACGTGTTAGGGCAGGGGTTAGTGTGGGTTTACAGGTTAGGATTAGGGTACGCGTTAGGGTAATTGGTAGGGTTGGCGTTATGATTAGTGTTAGGTTTCGGGTTATGTTTAGTGAATGGGCAAGGTTTAGGTTACAGCTGAGAGTACGGAAAAGTTTTATTGTCAAAGTACGTGTGCGGTATTGGGTTAGTGTTACTGTACGGGTTAAGATTAGTGTACGTGTTAGGGTAAGGAGTAGGGTTGTAATTAGGTTTAAGTTTGGGGCTAGGGTTATGGTTAACAAAAGGTAAAGTTTAGTGATAGTGTTAGTGTTAGGGTTCGGGTTAGACGGAGGGTTAGGGTAGGTGTTAGGGCACGAGTTAGTGTTAGTGTTTGGGTTATGATTAGGGTATGGGTTAGGGTAAGGTGTAGGTTTGGGCTTAGGATTAGGTTTAGGTCTAGCGTTAAGGTAAGCAACTAGGTAACTTTAGAGTACAGGTGAGCGTATGGAAACGAGTTAAGGTCAGGGTTCCTTTTAGGGCACAAGTTAGTGTTAGTTTAAGGATTAGGATTAGGGTACATTTTAGGGTTAGGTGTAGGGTTGCCGTTGGGTTTAGGGTTAGGTTTAGACCTAGGGTTAGGGTTAGTGAATGGTAAAGTTTAGGGTTCAGGTGTGGATATAGAAAAGTGTTAGGGTCAGGGTTAGTGTTAAGGCACGGATTAGTGTTAGTGTATGTGTTAGGATTAGGGTACCGTGTAGGCCAATGTGTAGGGTTGGCATTATGTGTAGTGTAAGGGTTAGGTTTAGGGTTAGCGAATGAATAAGGTTTAGCTTACAGGTGAGTGTACGGAAATGTTTTAGTGTCAAAGTAAGTGTGCGGGAATGGGTTAGTGTTAGTGTACGCATTAAGATTAGTTTACATGTTAGGGTATGGTGTAGGGTTGTAGTTAGATTTAGCTTTAAGGGTAGGGTTAGGGTTAGCGAAAGGTAAGATTTTGGGTACAGGAGAGAGTAGGGTAAAGAGTTAGGGACAGGGTAAGTGTCATGGCATGGATTAGTGTTTGTGTATGGGTAAGGATTAGGGTACGGGTTAGCGAAATGGGTAGGGTTGGTGTTATGGTTAGGGTTAGAGCTAGGGTTAGAGTTCACGAACGGGTATGGTTTACGGTACACGGCAGGGTACGGAAACGTGTTAGTGTCAAAGTACATGTGAGGGCATGGGTTAATTTTTTTGTACGGGTTAAGTATAGTGTAGGGGTTAGGGTATGCTGTAGGGTTGGTGTTAGCGTTATGTTCAGGGCTATGGTTAGGGTGAGCGAACGGTAAGATTTAGGGTACAGGAGAGGATACGGAAAAGTGTTAGGGTCAGGGTACATGTTAGGGCATGGGTTAGTGTTAGTGTATGGGTTGGGATTAGGGTACTGGTTAGGGTTAGGGGTAGGGTTGGGGTTAGGGTTAGCTTTATGGCTAGGGTTAGGGTTAGCGAAATGTCAGGTTTACGGTACAGGTGATGATAGAGAAAAGTGTTAGTGTTAGTGTATGTGCTAGGACACGTGTCAGTCATCGTGTATGTCTTAGGATTAGCATACTGGTTAGGGGAAGGTGTACGGTTGGGGATTGGTCTAGGTTTAGGGCTAGGGTTAGGGTTAGCGAACGGTAAGGTTTAGGGTACATGTGAGGTTACGGAGAAGTGTTAGGGTCAGGGTCGTGTTAGGGCAGGGCTTAGTGTGGGTTTACAGGTTAGGATTAGGGTACGAGTTAGGGTAATTGGTAGGGTTGGCGTTATGTTTAGTGTTAGGGGTAGGGTTAAGTTTAGTTAACGGGTAAGGTTTAGGTTACAGCTGAGCGTACGGAAATATTTTATTGTCAAAGTACGTGTGCGGTATTGGGTTAGTGTTACTGTACGGGTTAAGATTAGTGTACGTGTTAGGGTAAGGAGTAGGGTTGTAATTAGGTTTAGGTTTGGGGCTAAGGTTATGGTTAACAAAAGGTAAAGTTTAGTGATAGTGTTAGTGTTAGGGTTCGGGTTAGATGGAGGGTTAGGGTAGGTGTTAGGGCACGAGTTAGTGTAAGTGTTTGGGTTATGATTAGGGTATGGGTTAGGGTAAGGTGTAGGTTTGGGGTTAGGTTTAGGTTTAGGGCTAGTGTTAGGGTAAGCGAATAGGTAACATTAGAGTTCAGGTGAGCGTATGGAAACGAGTTAGGTCAGGGTTGGTTTTAGGGCACAGGTTATTGTTAGTTTAAGGATTAGGATTAGGGTACATGTTAGGGTTAGGTGTAGGGTTGGGGTTGGGTTTAGGGTTAGGGTTAGGGTTCGGGTTAGGGTTAGTGAATGATAAGTTTTAGGGTTTAGGTGTGGGTATGGAAAAGTGTTACGGTGAGGGTAAGTGTTAAGGCATGGATTAGTGTTAGTGTATGGGTTAGGATAAGGGTACGGGGTAGGCCAATGGGTAGGGTTGGCATTATGTGTAGTGTTAGGGTTAGGTTTAGGGTTAGCGAATGAGTAAGGTTTAGGTTACAGGTGAGTGTATGGAAATATTTTAGTGTCAAAGTAAGTGTGGGGGAATGGGTTAGTGTTAGTGTATGCATTAAGAATAGTGTACATGTTAGAGTAAGGTGTAGGGTTGTAGTTAGATTTAGCTTCAGGGCTAGGGTTAGGGCTAGCGAATGGTAACATTTAGCGTACAGGAGAGAGTATGGTAGAGAGTGAGGAGTAGGGTACGTGTCAGGGCATGGATTAGTGTTTGTGTATGTGTTAGGATTAGGGTACGGGTTAGGGAAATGGGTAGGGTTGGTGTTATGGTTAGGGTTAGGGCTAAGGTTAGAGTTAGCAAACAGGTATGGTTTACGGTACACGGCAGGGTACGGAAACGTGTTATTGTCAATGTACATGTGAGGGCATGGGTTAATTTTTTTGTAAGGGTTAAGTTTAGTGTAGGGGTTAGGGTATGCTGTAGGGTTGGTGTTAGCGTTATGTTCAGGGCTAGGGTTAGGGGTAGCGAACGGTAAGATTTAGGGTACAGGAGAGGATTCGGAAAAGTGTTAGGGTCAGGGTACGTGTTAGGGCATGGGTTAGTGTTATTGTATGGGTTGGGATTAGCATAGTGTTTAGCGTAAGGTGTACGGTTGGGGTTAGGTCTAGGTTTAGGGCTAGGGTTAGGGTTAGCGAATGGTAAGGTTTAGGGTACATGTGAGGTTACGGAAAAGTGTTAGGGTCAGGGCACGTGTTAGGGCATGGGTTAGTGTTAGTGTATGTGTTGGGATTAGTGTACGGGTTAGGGTAAGGGTTAGGGTTGTTGTTAGGTTTAGCTTTATGGCTAGGGTTAGGGATAGCGAAATGTCATGTTTAGGGTACAGGTGATGATTAAGAAAAGTGTTAGTGTTAGTGTATGTGCTAGGACACGTGTCAGTGTTAGTGTATGGCTTAGTATTAGCATAGTGTTTAGCGTAAGGTGTACGGTTGGGGTTAGGTCTAGGTTTAGGGCTAGGGTTAGGGTTAGCGAACGGTAAGGTTTAGGGTACATGTGAGGTTACGGAAAAGTGTTAGGGTCAGGGTACGTGTTAGGGCAGGGGTTAGTGTGGGTTTACAGGTTAGGATTAGGGTACGGGTTAGGGTAATTGGTAGGGTTGGCGTTATGTTTAGTGTTAGGGGTAGGGTAAGGTTTAGTGAATGGGTAAGGTTTAGGTTACAGCTGAGCGTGCGGAAATGATTTATTGTCAGAGTACGTATGTGATATTGGGTTAGTTTTAGTGTACAGGTTAAGATTAGTGTACGTGTTAGGGTAAGGAGTAGAGATGTAGTTAGGTTTAGGTTCGGTGTTAGGGTTATGGTTAACAAATTGTAAAGTTTAGGGTTAGTGTAAGTGTTAGGGTTAGGGTTAGGGGTAGGGTTAGGGTAGGTGTTAGGGCACGAGTTAGTGTTAGTGTTTGGGTTATGATTAGGGTATGGGTTAGGGTAAGGTGTAGGTTTGGGGTTAGGTTTAGGTTTAGGGCTAGTGTTAGGGTAAGCGAATAGGTAACATTAGAGTTCAGGTGAGCGTATGGAAACGAGTTAGGTCAGGGTTGGTTTTAGGGCACAGGTTAGTGTTAGTTTAAGGATTAGGATTAGGGTACATGTTAGACTTAGGTGTAGGGTTGGCTTTGGGTTTAGGGTTAGGTTTAGACCTAGGGTTAGGGTTAGTGAATGATAAGGTTTAGGCTTTAGGTGTGGGTATGGAAAAGCGTTAGGGTCAGGGTAAGTGTTAACGCACGGATTAGTGTTAGTGTACGGGTTAGGATTAGGGTACGAGGTAGCCCAATGGGTAGGGTTGGCATTATGTGCAGTGTTATGGCTAGGTTTAGGGTTAGCGAATGAATAAGGTTTAGGTTACATGTGAGTGTACGGAAATGTTTTAGTGTCAAAGTAAGTGTGCGGGAATGGGTTAGTGTTAGTGTACGCATTAAGATTAGTTTACATGTTAGGGTAAGGTGTAGGGTTGTAGCTAGATTTAGCTTTAAGGGTAGGGTTACGGTTAGCGAAAGGTAAGATTTTGGGTACAGGAGAGAGTAGGGTAAAGAGTTAGGGACAGGGTAAGTGTCATGGCATGGATTAGTGTTTGTGTATGGGTAAGGATTAGGGTACGGGTTAGGGAAATGGGTAGGGTTGGTGTTATGGTTAGGGTTAGAGCTAGGGTTAGAGTTCGCGAACGGGTATGGTTTACGGTACACGGCAGGGTACGGAAACGTGTTAGTGTCAAAGTACATGTGAGGGCATGGGTTAATTTTTTTGTACGGGTTAAGTATAGTGTAGGGGTTAGGGTATAATGTAGGGTTGGTGTTAGCGTTATGTTCAGGGCTAGGGTTAGGGTGAGGGAACGGTAAGATTTAGGGTACAGGAGAGGATACGGAAAAGTGTTAGGGTCAGGGTACATGTTAGGGCATGGGTTAGTGTTAGTGTATGGGTTGGGATTAGGGTACGGGTTAGGGTAAGGGGTAGGGTTGGGGTTAGGGTTAGCTTTATGGCTAGGGTTAGGGTTAGCGAAATGTCAGGTTTACGGTACAGGTGATGATAGAGAAAAGTGTTAGTGTTAATGTATGTGCTAGGACACGTGTCAGTCATCGTGTATGTCTTAGGATTAGCATACTGGTTAGGGTAAGGTGTACGGTTGGGGTTTGGTCTATGTTTAGGGCTAGGGTTAGGGTTAGCGAACGGTAAGGTTTAGGGTACATGTGAGGTTACGGAAAAGTGTTAGGGTCAGGGTCGTGTTAGGGCAGGGCTTAGTGTGGGTTTACAGGTTAGGATTAGGGTACGGGTTAGGGTAATTGGTAGGGTTGGCGTTATGTTTAGTGTTAGGGGTAGGGTTAAGTTTAGTGAACGGGTAAGGTTTAGGTTACAGCTCAGCGTACGGAAATATTTTATTGTCAAAGTACGTGTGCGGTATTGGGTTAGTGTTACTGTACGGGTTAAGATTAGTGTACGTCTTAGGGTAAGGAGTAGGGTTGTAATTAGGTTTAGGTTTGGGGCTAAGGTTATGGTTAACAAAAGGTAAAGTTTAGTGCTAGTGTTAGTGTTAGGGTTCGGGTTAGACGGAGGGTTAGGGTAGGTGTTAGGGCACGAGTTAGTGTAAGTGTTTGGGTTATGATTAAGGTATGGGTTAGGGTAAGGTGTAGGTTTGGGTTTAGGTTTAGGTTTAGGGCTAGTGTTAGGGTAAGCGAATAGGTAACATTAGAGTTCAGGTGAGCGTATGGAAACGAGTTAGGTCAGGGTTGGTTTTAGGGCACAAGTTAGTGTTAGTTTAAGGATTAGGATTAGGGTACATGTTAGGGTTAGGTGTATGGTTGGGGTTGGGTTTAGGGTTAGGGTTAGGGTTCGGGTTAGGGTTAGTGAATGATAAGATTTAGGGTTTAGGTGTGGGTATGGAAAAGTGTTACAGTGAGGGTAAGTGTTAAGGCATGGATTAGTGTTAGTGTATGGGTTAGGATAAGGGTACGGGGTAGGCCAATGGGTACGGTTGGCATTATGTGTAGTGTTAGGGTTAGGTTTATGGTTAGCAAATGAGTAAGGTTTAGGTTACAGGTGAGTGTATGGAAATATTTTAGTGTCAAAGTAAGTGTGGGGGAATGGGTTAGTGTTAGTGTACGCATTAAGAATAGTGTACATGTTAGAGTAAGGTGTAGGGTTGTAGTTAGATTTAGCTTCAGGGCTAGGGTTAGGGCTAGCGAATGGTAACATTTAGCGTACAGGAGAGAGTATGGTAGAGAGTGAGGAGTAGGGTACGTGTCAGGGCATGGATTAGTGTTTGTGTATGTGTTAGGATTAGGGTACGGGTTAGGGAAATGGGTAGGGTTGGTGTTATGGTTAGGGTTAGGGCTAAGGTTAGAGTTAGCAAACAGGTATGGTTTACGGTACACGGCAGGGTACGGAAACGTGTTAGTGTCAATGTACATGTGAGGGCATGGGTTAATTTTTTTGTAAGGGTTAAGTTTAGTGTAGGGGTTAGGGTATGCTGTAGGGTTGGTGTTAGCGTTATGTTCAGGGCTACGGTTAGGGTTAGCGAACGGTAAGATTTAGGGTACAGGAGAGGATTCGGAAAAGTGTTAGGGTCAGGGTACGTGTTAGGGCATGGGTTAGTGTTATTGTATGGGTTGGGATTAGCATAGTGTTTAGCGTAAGGTGTACGGTTGGGGTTAGGTCTAGGTTTAGGGCTAGGGTTAGGGTTAGCGAACGGTAAGGTTTAGGGTACATGTGAGGTTACGGAAAAGTGTTAGGTTCAGGGTACGTGTTAGGGCACGGGTTAGTGTGGGTGTACAGGTTAGGAATAGGGTACGGGTTAGGGTAATTGGTAGGGTTGCCGTTATGGTTAGTGTTAGGGGTAGGGTTAAATTTAGTGAACGGGTAAGGTTTAGGTTACAGCTGAGCGTACAGAAATGTTTTATTGTCAAAGTACGTTTGCGGTTTTGGGTTAGTGTTAACGTACGGGTTAAGGTTAGTGTACGTGTTAGGGTCAGGAGTAGGGTTGTAATTAGGTTTAGGTTTGGGGCTAGGCTTATGGTTAACAAATGGTAAAGTTTAGGGTTAGTCTTAGTGTTAGGGTTCGGGTTAGAGGTAGGGTTAGGGTATGTTTTAGGGCATGAGTTAGTGTTAGTGTTTGAGTTATGATTAGGTTATGTGTTAGGGTAAGGTGTAGGGTTGGGGTTAGGTTTAGGTTTAGGGCTAGTGTTAGTGTAAGCGAATAGGTAACATTAGAGTACAGGTAAGCGTATGGAAACGAGTTAGGGTCAGGGTTCGTGTTAGGGCACAGGTTAGTGTTAGTTTAAGGATTAGGATTAGGGTACATGTTAGGGTTAGGTGTAGGGTTGGGGTTGGGTTTAGGGTTAGGTTTAGACCTAGGGTTAGGGTTAGTGAATGATAAGGTTTAGGGTTTAGGTGTGGGTATGGAAAAGCGTTAGGGTCAGGGTAAGTGTTAACGCACGGATTAGTGTTAGTGTACGGGTTAGAATTATGGTACGAGGTAGCCCAATGGGTAGTGTAGGCATTATGTGCAGTGTTAGGGCTAGGTTTAGGGTTAGCGAATGAATAAGGTTTAGGTTACAGGTGAGTGTACGGAAACAATTTAGTGTCAAAGTAAGTGTGCGGGAACGGGTTAGTGTTAGTGTACGCATAAGATTAGTTTACATATTAGGGTAAGGTGTAGGGTTGTAGTTAGATTTAGCTTTAAGGGTAGGGTTAGGGTTAGCGAAAGGTAAGATTTTGGGTACAGGAGAGAGTAGGGTAAAGAGTTAGGGACAGGGTACGTGTCATGGCATGGATTATTGTTTGTGTATGGGTAAGAATTAGGGTACGGGTTAGGGAAATGGGTAGGGTTGGTGTTATGGTTAGGGTTAGTGTTAGGGTTAGAGTTAGCGAACGGGTATGGTTTACGGTACATGGCAGGGTACGGAAACGTGTTAGTGTCAAACTACATGTGAGGGCATGGGTTAATTTTTTTGTACGGGTTAAGTTTAGTGTAGGGGTTAGGGTATGCTGTAGGGTTGGTGTTAGCGTTGTGTTCAGGGATAGGGTTAGGGTTAGCGAACGGTAAGATTTAGGGTACAGGAGAGGATACGGAAAAGTGTTAGGGTCAGGGTACATGTTAGGGCATGGGTTAGTGTTAGTGTACGGGTTGGGATTAGGGTACGGTTTAGGGTAAGGGGTAGGGTTGGGGTTAGGTTTAGCTTTATGGCTAGGGTTAGGGTTAGCGAAATGTCAGGTTTAGGGTACAGGTGATGATACAGAAAAGTGTTAGTGTTAGTGTATGTGCTAGGACACGTGTCAGTCATCGTGTATGTCTTAGGATTAGCATACTGGTTCGGGTAAGGTGTACGGTTGGTGTTTGGTCTAGGTTTAGGGCTAGGGTTAGGGTTAGCGAACGGTAAGGTTTAGGGTACATGTGAGGTTACGGAAAAGTGTTAGGGTCAGGGTCGTGTTAGGGCAGGGGTTAGTGTGGGTTTACAGGTTAGGATTAGGGTAAGGGTTAGGGTAATTGGTAGGGTTGGCGTTATGTTTAGTGTTAGGGGTAGGGTTAAGTTTAGTGAACGGGTAAGGTTTAGGTTACAGCTGAGCGTACGGAAATGTTTTATTGTTAAAGTACGTGTGCGGTATTGGGTTAGTGTTACTGTACGGGTTAAGATTAGTGTACGTGTTAGGGTAAGGAGTAGGGTTGTAATTAGGTTTAGGTTTGTGGCTAGGGTTATGGTTAACAAAAGGTAAAGTTTAGTGATAGTGTTAGTGTTAGGGTTCGGGTTAGACGGAGGGTTAGGGTAGGTGTTAGGGCACGAGTTAGTGTTAGTGTTTGGGTTATGATTAGGGTATGGGTTAGGGTAAGGTGTAGGTTTGGGGTTAGGTTTAGGGTTAGGGCTAGTGTTAGGGTAAGCGAATAGGTAACATTAGAGTTCAGGTGAGCGTATGGAGACGAGATAGGTCAGGGTTGTTTTTAGGGCACAGGTTAGTGTTAGTTTAAGGATTAGGATTAGGGTACATGTTAGGGTTAGGTGTTGGGTTGGGGGTGGGTTTAGGGTTACGTTTAGACCTAGGGTTATGGTTAGTGAATGGTAAGGTTTAGGGTTCATGTGTGGTTATAGAAAAGTGTTAGGGTCAGGGTTAGTGTTAAGGCACGGATTAGTGTTAGTGTACGGGTTAGGATTAGGGTACGGGTTAGGCTAATGGGTAGGGTTGGCGTTATGTTTAGTGTTAGGGCTAGGGTTAAGGTTAGCGAACCAGTAAGGTTTAGGGTACAGGTGTGGGTACGGAAAACTTTTAGGGTCAGGGTATGTATTAGGACACCTCTTAGTGTTAGTGTACATGTCAGGATTAGCATACACTTTAGGGTAACGTGTGGGGTTGGCGTTAGGGTTAGGTTTAGAGCTAGGGTTAGGGTTAGCGACCGGGTAAGGTTTAGGTTACAGGGGAGGGTTCGGAAATGTTTTAGGGTCAAAATAGATTTGCGGGAATGGGTTAGTGTTAGTGTACGGGTTAAGATTCGTGTACGTGTTAGGGTAAGGTGTAGGGTTGGAGTTAGATTTAGCTTTAGGGCTAGGGTTAGGGTTAGCGAACGGTAAGGTTTAGGGTACATGAGAGGTTACGGAAAAGTGTTGGGGTCAGCGTACGTGTTAGGGCAGGGTTTAGTGTGGGTTTACAAGTTAGGAGTAGGGTACGGGTTAGGGTAATTGGTAGGGTTGGCGTTATGGTTAGTGTTTTACGGTAGGGTTAAGTTTAGTGAACGGGTAAGGTTTAGGTTACAGCTGAGCGTACGGAAATGTTTTATTTTCAAAGTACGTGTGCTGTTTTGGGTTAGTGTTAACGTACGGGTTAAGATTAGTGTACGTGTTAGGGTAAGGAGTAGGGTTGTAATTAGGTTTACGTTTGGGGCTAGGTTTATGGTTAACAAATGGTAAAGCTTAGGGTTTGTCTTAGTGTTAGTGTTCGGGTTAGATGTAGGGTTAGGGTAGGTGTTAGGGCACGAGTTAGTCTTAGTGTTTCGGTTATGATTAGGGTATGGATTAGGGTAAGGTGTAGGTTTGGGGTTAGGTTTAGGTTTAGGTCTAGCGTTAGGGTAATCAAATAGGTAACATTAGAGTACAGGTGAGCTTATGGAAACGAGTTAGGGTCAGGGTTCCTGTTAGGGCACACGTTAGTGTTAGTTTAAGGATTAGGATTAGGGTACATGTTAGGGTTAGGTGTAGGTTTGGGGTTGGGTTTAGGGTTAGGTTTAGACCTAGGGTTAGGGTTAGTGAATGGTAAGGTTTAGGGTTCAGGTGTAGGTATAGAAAAGTGTTAGGGTCAGGGTTAGTGTTAAGGCACAGTTTAGTGTTAGTGTACGGGTTAGGATTAGGGTACGTGTTAGGCTAATGGGTATGGTTGGCGTTATGTTTAGTGTTAGGGCTATGTTTAAGGTTAGCGAACCAGTAAGGTTTAGGGTACAGGTGAGGGTACGGAAAACTTTTAGGGTCAGGGTATGTGTTAGGACACCTGTTAGTGTTAGTGTACGTGTCAGGATTAGCATACTGTTTAGGGTAAGGTGTGGGGTTGGGTTTAGGGTTAGGTTTGGGTCTAGGATTAGGGCTAGTGAACGGGTAAGTTTTAGGGTACATGTGAGGGTACGGAAAAGCGTTTGGGTCAGGTTATGAGTTAGGAAATGTATTTGTGTTAATGTATGGTTAGGATTAGTGTATGGGTTAGGGTAATGTTTAGGGTTGGCGTTAGGGTTAGGGGTAGGCTTAGCGAATGGTTAAGGCTTATGGTACATGTGAGTGTATGGAGACGTGTTAGTGTCAAAGTACGTGTGATGGCATGGGTTAGTGTTAGGCTAGGGGTTAAAAATAGGGTACGGGTTAGATTAAGGTGTAGTGTTGGTGTTAGGGTTAGGTTTAAGTCTACAGTTAGGGTTAGCTAACGATTAGGTTTAGCGTACAGGTGAGGGTATGGAAAAGTGTTAAGGTCAGGGTACGTTTCAGGGCTCTGGTTAGTGTTAGTGTACGGTTTAGGATTAGGGTATGGGTTAGGGTAAGATGTAGGATTGGCGTTAGGGTTAGGTTTAGAGCTAGGGTAAGGGTTAGCGACCGGGTAAGGTTTAGGTTACAGGGGAGGATTCGGAAATGATTTAGGGTCCAAATACATTTGCGGGAATGGGTTAGTGTTAGTGTACGGGTTAAGATTAGTGTACGTGTTAGGGTAAGGTGTAGGGTTGGAGTTAGATTTAGATTAAGGGCTAGGGTTAGGGTTATCGAAATGTAAGGTTTAGCGTACATGTGAGGGTACAGAAAAGTGTTACGGTCCGTGTACGTGTCAGGGCATCGATTAGTTTCAGGGTATGGGTTAGGATTACAGTACGGATTAGGGTAAGGTGTAGCATTGGGGTTAGGGTTAGGGTTAGGGTTAGCGAATACATAATATTTAGGGTACAGGTAAGCATACGAAACGAGTTAGGGTCAGGCTTGGTGTTAGGGCACAGGTTAGTGTTATTGTACGGAATAGGATTAGGGTACGGGTTAGGATTTTGTGTAGGGTTGTGGATAGTGTTAGGCTTAGACCTAGGGTTAGTGTGAGCGAACAGGTAAGGTTTACGGTACACAGGAGGGTACGGAAACGTGTTAGTGTCAAAGTACATGTGAGAGCATTGCTTAATTTTGGTGTAGGTGTTAAGATTTGTGTATGGGTTAGGGTAGGCTGAAAGGTTGTTGTTAGCCTTATGTTTAGGGAAAGGGCTAGGTTTAGCGAACGGTAAGATTTAGGGTACTGGAGAGGATACAGAAAAGTGTTAGTGTCAGGGTATGTGTGAGGGCACGGGTTAGTGTTAGCGTACGGGTAAGGAATAGGGTACGGGTTAGGGAAATGGGTAGGGTTGGTGTTATCGTTAGGGTTAGGGCCAGGGTTAGAGTTAGCGAACGGGTAAGGTTTACGGTACACGGGAGGGTACGGAAACGTGTTAGTGTCAAAGTACATGTGAGGGCATTGGTTAGATTTTTTGTACGGGTTAAGTTTAGTGTACGGGTTTGGGTATGTGTAGGGTTGGTGTTAGCGTTATGTTCAGGGATAGGGTTAGTGTTAGCGAACGGTACGATTTACGGTACAGTAGAGGATACGGAAAAGTGTTAGGGTCAGGGTACGTGTTAGGACATGGTTAGTTTTAGTGTATGGGTTGAGATTAGGGTACGGGTTAGGGTAAGGGGTAGCGTTGGGGTTAGGGTTAGGGCTAGGTCTAGGGCTAGGTTTAGGGTTAGCGAATGGGTAAAGTTAAAGGTACATGTGAGGGTACGGAAAAGTGTTAGGGTCAGGGTACGTGTCAGGGCATGGCTTAGTAGTTGCATACTGGTTGCGATTAGGATACGTTTTGGGTAAGGTTTAGGGTTTGGGTTACGGTTAGCTTTATAACTAGGGTTAGGGTTAACGAAATGCCAGGTTTAGGGTACAGGTGATGGTACAGAAAAGTGTTAGGGTTAGTGTACGTCTTAGGACACGTGTCAGTGTTAGTGAATGGCTTAGGATTAGCATACTAGTTAGGGTAAGGTGTACGGTTGGGGTTTGGTCTAGGTTTAGGGCTGGGTTTAGGGTTAGCGAACGGTAAGGTTTAGGGTACATGTGAGGTTACGGAAAAGTGTTAGGGTCAGGGTACGTGTTAGGGCAGGGGTTAGTGTGGGTTTACAGGTTAGGATTAGGATACGGTTTAGGGTAATTGGTAGGGTTGGCGTTATGGTTATTGTTAGGGGTAGGGTAAGGTTTAGTGAACGGGTAAGGTTTAGGTTACAGCTGAGCTTACGGAAATGTTTTATTGTCAGAGTACGTGTGTGGTATTGGATTAGTGTTAGTGTACAGATTAAGATTAGGGTACGTGTTAGGGTAAGGAGTAGAGATGTAGTTAGGTTTAGGTTCGGTGTTAGGGTTATGGTTAACAAATGGTTAAGTTTAGGGTTAGTGTTAGTGTTAGGGTTAGGGTTAGGGTAGGTGTTAGGGCACGAGTTTGTGTTAGTGTATGGGTTATGATTAGGTTATGCGTTAGGGTAAGGTGTAGGGCTGGGGTTAAGTTTAGGTTTAGGGCTAGCGTTAGGGTAAGCAAATAGGTAACATTAGAGTACAGGTGAGCGTATGGAAACGAGTTAGGGTCAGGGTTCCTGTTAGGGCACAAGTTAGTGTTAGTTTAAGGATTTGGATTAGGGTACATGTTAGGGTTAGGTGTAGGGTTGGGGTTGGTTTTAGGGTTAGGTTTAGACATAGGGTTAGGGTTAGTGAATGGTAAGGTTTAGGGTTCAGGTGTTGGTATAGAAAAGTGTTAGGGTCAGGGTTAGTGTTAAGGCACGGATTAGTGTTAGTATACGGGTTAGGATTAGGGTACGGGTTAGGCTAATGTGTAGGGTTGGCATTATGTTTAGTGTTAGGGCTAGGGTTAAGGTTATCGAACCAGTAAAGTTTAGGGTACATGTGTGGGTACAGAAAACTTTTAGGGTCAGGGTATGTGGTAGGACACCTGTTAGTGTTAGTGTACGTGTCAGGATTAGCATACAGTTTAGGGTAATGTGTGGGGTTGGGCTTAGGGTTAGGTTTGGGGCTAGGCGTAGGGTTAGTGAACAGGTAAGTTTTAGGGTACATGTGAGTGTACGGAAAAGCGTTTGTGTCAGGATATGAGTTAGGAAATGTGTTAGTGTTAATGTATGGTTAGGATTAGGGTATGGCTTAAGGTAATGGTTAGGGTTGGCGTTAGGGTTAGGGGTAGGATTAGCGAATGGTTAAGGCTTATGGTCCATGTGAGTTTATGGAGACGTGTTAGTGTCAAAGTACGTGTAATGGCATGGGTTAGTGTTAGGCTAGGGGTTAAAATTATGGTACGGGTTAGAATAACGTGTAGGGATGGTGTTAGGGTTAGGTTTAAGTCTACAGTTAGGGTTAGCTAACGATTAGGTTTAGTGTACAGGTGAGGGTATGGAGAAGTGTTAGGGTCAGGGTACGTTTCAGGGCTCTGGTTAGTGTTAGTGTACGGTTTAGGATAAGGGTATGGGTTAGTGTAAGATGTAGGGTTGGCGTTAGGGTTAGGTTTACAGCTAGGGTTAGGGTTAGCGACCGGGTAAGGTTTAGGTTACAGTGGAGTGTTCGGAAATGTTTTAGGGTCAAAGTACATTTGCGGGAATGGGTTAGTGTTAGTGTACGGGTTAAGATTAGTGTACGTGTTAGGGTAAGGTGTAGGGTTGGAGTTAGATTTAGCTTTAGGGCTAGGGTTAGGGTTAGCGAAATGTAAGGTTTAGGGTACATGTGAGGGTACAGAAAAGTGTTACGGTCCGTGTACGTGTCAGGGCACAGATTAGTTTTAGGGTATGGGTTAGCATTACAATACGGATTAGGGTAAGGTGTAGCATTGGGGTTAGGGTTAGGGTTAGGGTTAGCGAATAGGTAATATTTAGGGTACAGGTAAGCATAAGGAAACGAGTTAGGGTCAAGCTTGGTGTTAGGGCACAGGTTAGTGTTATTGTACGGAATAGGATTAGGGTACGGGTTAGGATTTTGTGTAGGGTTGTGGATAGTGTTAGGCTTAGACCTAGGGTTAGTGTGAGCGAACAGCTAAGGTTTACGGTACACAGGAGGGTACGGAAACGTGTTAGTGTCAAAGTACATGTGAGAGCATTGCTTAATTTTGGTGTAGGTGTTAAGATTTGTGTATGGGTTAGGGTACGCTGAAAGGTTGTTGTTAGCGTTATGTTTAGGGAAAGGGCTAGGTTTAGCGAACGGTAAGATTTAGGGTACTGGAGAGGATACAGAAAAGTGTTAGTGTCAGGGTATGTGTGAGGGCACGGGTTAGTGTTAGCGTACGGGTAAGGAATAGGGTACGGGTTAGGGAAATGGGTAGGGTTGGTGTTATCGTTAGGGTTAGGGCCAGGGTTAGAGTTAGCGAACGGGTAAGGTTTACGGTACACGGGAGGGTACGGAAACGTGTTAGTGTCAAAGTACATGTGAGGGCATTGGTTAGATTTTTTGTACGGGTTAAGTTTAGTGTACGGGTTTGGGTATGTGTAGGGTTGGTGTTAGCGTTATGTTCAGGGATAGGGTTAGTGTTAGCGAACGGTACGATTTACGGTACAGTAGAGGATACGGAAAAGTGTTAGGGTCAGGGTACGTGTTAGGACATGGTTAGTTTTAGTGTATGGGTTGAGATTAGGGTACGGGTTAGGGTAAGGGGTAGCGTTGGGGTTAGGGTTAGGGCTAGGGCTAGGGCTAGGTTTAGGGTTAGCGAATGGGTAAAGTTAAAGGTACATGTGAGGGTACGGAAAAGTGTTAGGGTCAGGGTACGTGTCAGGGCATGGCTTAGTAGTTGTATACTGGTTGCGATTAGGATACGTTTTGGGTAAGGTTTAGGGTTTGGGTTACGGTTAGCTTTATAACTAGGGTTAGGGTTAACGAAATGCCAGGTTTAGGGTACAGGTGATGGTACAGAAAAGTGTTAGGGTTAGTGTACGTCTTAGGACACGTGTCAGTGTTAGTGAATGGCTTAGGATTAGCATACTAGTTAGGGTAAGGTGTACGGTTGGGGTTTGGTCTAGGTTTAGGGCTGGGTTTAGGGTTAGCGAACGGTAAGGTTTAGGGTACATGTGAGGTTACGGAAAAGTGTTAGGGTCAGGGTACGTGTTAGGGCAGGGGTTAGTGTGGGTTTACAGGTTAGGATTAGGATACGGTTTAGGGTAATTGGTAGGGTTGGCGTTATGGTTATTGTTAGGGGTAGGGTAAGGTTTAGTGAACGGGTAAGGTTTAGGTTACAGCTGAGCTTACGGAAATGTTTTATTGTCAGAGTACGTGTGTGGTATTGGATTAGTGTTAGTGTACAGATTAAGATTAGGGTACGTGTTAGGGTAAGGAGTAGAGATGTAGTTAGGTTTAGGTTCGGTGTTAGGGTTATGGTTAACAAATGGTTAAGTTTAGGGTTAGTGTTAGTGTTAGGGTTAGGGTTAGGGTAGGTGTTAGGGCACGAGTTTGTGTTAGTGTATGGGTTATGATTAGGTTATGCGTTAGGGTAAGGTGTAGGGCTGGGGTTAGGTTTAGGTTTAGGGCTAGCGTTAGGGTAAGCAAATAGGTAACATTAGAGTACAGGTGAGCGTATGGAAACGAGTTAGGGTCAGGGTTCCTGTTAGGGCACAAGTTAGTGTTAGTTTAAGGATTTGGATTAGGGTACATGTTAGGGTTAGGTGTAGGGTTGGGGTTGGTTTTAGGGTTAGGTTTAGACATAGGGTTAGGGTTAGTGAATGGTAAGGTTTAGGGTTCAGGTGTTGGTATAGAAAAGTGTTAGGGTCAGGGTTAGTGTTAAGGCACGGATTAGTGTTAGTATACGGGTTAGGATTAGGGTACGGGTTAGGCTAATGTGTAGGGTTGGCATTATGTTTAGTGTTAGGGCTAGGGTTAAGGTTATCGAACCAGTAAGGTTTAGGGTACATGTGTGGGTACGGAAAACTTTTAGGGTCAGGGTATGTGGTAGGACACCTGTTAGTGTTAGTGTACGTGTCAGGATTAGCATACAGTTTAGGGTAAGGTGTGGGGTTGGGCTTAGGGTTAGGTTTGGGGCTAGGCGTAGGGTTAGTGAACAGGTAAGTTTTAGGGTACATGTGAGTGTACGGAAAAGCGTTTGTGTCAGGATATGAGTTAGGAAATGTGTTAGTGTTAATGTATGGTTAGGATTAGGGTATGGCTTAAGGTAATGGTTAGGGTTGGCGTTAGGGTTAGGGGTAGGATTAGCGAATGGTTAAGGCTTATGGTCCATGTGAGTTTATGGAGACGTGTTAGTGTCAAAGTACGTGTAATGGCATGGGTTAGTGTTAGGCTAGGGGTTAAAATTATGGTACGGGTTAGAATAACGTGTAGGGATGGTGTTAGGGTTAGGTTTAAGTCTACAGTTAGGGTTAGCTAACGATTAGGTTTAGTGTACAGGTGAGGGTATGGAGAAGTGTTAGGGTCAGGGTACGTTTCAGGGCTCTGGTTAGTGTTAGTGTACGGTTTAGGATAAGGGTATGGGTTAGTGTAAGATGTAGGGTTGGCGTTAGGGTTAGGTTTACAGCTAGGGTTAGGGTTAGCGACCGGGTAAGGTTTAGGTTACAGTGGAGGGTTCGGAAATGTTTTAGGGTCAAAATACATTTGCGGGAATGGGTTAGTGTTAGTGTACGGGTTAAGATTAGTGTACGTGTTAGGGTAAGGTGTAGGGTTGGAGTTAGATTTAGCTTTAGGGCTAGGGTTAGGGTTAGCGAAATGTAAGGTTTAGGGTACATGTGAGGGTACAGAAAAGTGTTACGGTCCGTGTACGTGTCAGGGCACAGATTAGTTTTAGGGTATGGGTTAGCATTACAATACGGATTAGGGTAAGGTGTAGCATTGGGGTTAGGGTTAGGGTTAGGGTTAGCGAATAGGTAATATTTAGGGTACAGGTAAGCATAAGGAAACGAGTTAGGGTCAAGCTTGGTGTTAGGGCACAGGTTAGTGTTATTGTACGGAATAGGATTAGGGTACGGGTTAGGATTTTGTGTAGGGTTGTGGATAGTGTTAGGCTTAGACCTAGGGTTAGTGTGAGCGAACAGCTAAGGTTTACGGTACACAGGAGGGTACGGAAACGTGTTAGTGTCAAAGTACATGTGAGAGCATTGCTTAATTTTGGTGTAGGTGTTAAGATTTGTGTATGGGTTAGGGTAGGCTGAAAGGTTGTTGTTAGCGTTATGTTTAGGGAAAGGGCTAGGTTTAGCGAACGGTAAGATTTAGGGTACTGGAGAGGATCCGGAAAAGTGTTAGTGTCAGGGTATGTGTGAGGGCACGGGTTAGTGTTAGCGTACGTGTAAGGAATAGGGTACGGGCTAGGGAAATGGGTAGGGTTGTTGTTATGGTTAGGGTTAGGGCCAGGGTTAGACTTAGCGAACGGGTAAGGTTTACAGTACACGGGAGGGTACGGAAACGTGTTAGGGTCAAAGTACATGTGAGGGCATTGGTTAGATTTTTTGTACGGGTTAAGTTTAGTGTACGGGTTAAGGTATGTGTAGGGTTGGTGTTAGCGTTATGTTCAGGGCTAGGGTTAGGGTTAGTGAACGGTACGATTAAGGGTACAGTAGAGGATACGGAAAAGTGTTAGGGTCAGGGTACGTGTTAGGACATGGGTTAGTGTTAGTGTATGGGTTGGGATTAGGGTACGGGTTTGGGTAAGGGGTAGGGTTGCGGTTAGGGTTAGGGCTAGGGCTAGGGCTAGGGTTCGGGTTAGTGAATGGGTAAAGTTAAGGGTACAGGTGAGGGTACTGAAAAGTGTTAGGGTCAGGGTACGTGTCAGGGCATGGCATAGTAGTAGTATACTGGTTAGGATTAGGATACGGTTTGGGTAAGGTTTAGGGTTTGGGTTAGGGTTAGCTTTATAACTAGGGTTAGGGTTAACGAAATGCCAGGTTTAGGGTACAGGTGATGGTACAGAAAAGTGTTAGGGTTAGTGTACGTCTTAGGACACGTGTCAGTGTTAGTGTATGGCTTAGGATTAGCATACTAGTTAGGGTAAGGTGTACGGTTGGGGTTTGGTCTAGGTTTAGGGCTAGGCTTAGGGTTAGCGAACGGTAAGGTTTAGGGTACATGTGAGGTTACGGAAAAGTGTTAGGGTCAGGGTACGTGTTAGGGCAGGGGTTAGTGTGCATTTACAGGTTAGGATTAGGTTACGGGTTAGGGTAATTGGTAGGGTTGGCGTTATGGTTAGTGTTAGGTTTAGTGTTAAGTTTAGTGAATGGGCAAGTTTTAGGTTACAGCTGAGCATACGGAAATGTTTTATTGTCAAAGTACGTGTGCGGTATTGGGTTAGTGTTAACGTACGGGTTAAGATTAGTGTACGTGTTAGGGTAAGGAGTAGTGCTGTAATTAGGTTTAGGTTTGTGGCTAGGTTTATGGTTAACAAATGGTAAAGTTTAGGGTTAGTCTTAGTGTTAGGGTTCGGGTTAGAGGTAGGGTTAGGGTAGGTGTTAGGGCACGAGTTAGTGTTAGTGTTTGGGTTATGATTAGGGTATGGGTAAGGGTAAGGTGTAGGTTTGGGGTTAGGTTTAGGTTTAGGTCTAGCGTTAAGGTAAGCAACTAGGTAACATTAGAGTACAGGTGAGCGTATGGAAACGAGTTAGGGTCAGGGTTCCTGTTAGGGCACAAGTTAGTGTTAGTTAAAGATTAGGATTAGGGTATATGTTAGGGTTAGGTGTAGGGTTGGGGTTGGGTTTAGGGTTAGGTTTAGACCTAGGGTTAGGGTTAGTGAATGGTTAGGTTTAGTGTTCAGGTGTGGGTATAGAAAAGTGTTAGGATCAGAGTTAGTGTTAAGGCATGGATTAGTGTTAGTGTATGGGTTAGTATTTGGATACGGGGTACCCCAATGTGTAGGGTTGGCATTATGTGTAGTGTTATGGTTAGGTTTAGGGTTAGTGAATGAGTAAGGTTAAGGTTACAGGTGAGTGTATGGAAATATTTTAGTGTCAATGTAAGTGTGGGGGAATGGGTTTTTGTTAGTGTACGCATTAAGAATAGTGTACATGTTAGAGTAAGGTGTAGGGTTGTAGTTAGATTTAGCTTCAAGGCTAGGGTTAGGGTTAGTGAACGGTAATATTTAGCGTACAGGAGAGAGTATGGTAGAGAGTTAGGAGTAGGGTACGTGTCAGGGCATTGGTTAGTGTTAGTGTACGGTTTAGGATTAGGGTAAGGGTTAGGGTAAGATGTAGGGTTGGCGTTAGGGTTAGGTTTACAGCTAGGGTTAGGGTTAGCGACCGGGTAAGGTTTAGGTTACAGGGGAGGGTTCGGAAATGTTTTAGGGTCAAAATACTTTTGCGGGAATGGGTTAGTGTTAGTGTACGGGTTAAGATTAGTGTACGTGTTAGGGTAAGGTGTAGGGTTGGAGTTAGATTTAGCTTTAGGGCTAGGGTTAGGGTTAGCGAAATGTAAGGTTTAGGGTTCATGTGAGGGTACAGAAAAGTGTTACGGTCCGTGTACGTGTCAGGGCACAGATTAGTTTTAGGGTATGGGTTAGCATTACAGTACGGATTAGGTTAAGGTGTAGCATTGGGGTTAGGGTTAGGGTTAGGGTTAGCGAATAGGTAATATTTAGGGTACAGGTAAGCATAAGGAAACGAGTTAGGGTCAAGCTTGGTGTTAGGGCACAGGTTAGTGTTATTGTACGGAATAGGATTAGGGTACGGGTTAGGATTTTGTGTAGGGTTGTGGATAGTGTTAGGCTTAGACCTAGGGTTAGTGTGAGCGAACAGGTAAGGTTTACGGTACACAGGAGGGTACGGAAACGTGTTAGTGTCAAAGTACATGTGAGAGCATTGCTTAATTTTGGTGTAGGTGTTAAGATTTGTGTATGGGTTAGGGTAGGCTGTAAGGTTGTTGTTAGCGTTATGTTTAGGGAAAGGGCTAGGTTTAGCGAACGGTAAGATTTAGGGTACTGGAGAGGATCCGGAAAAGTGTTAGTGTCAGGGTATGTGTGAGGGCACGGGTTAGTGTTAGCGTACGTGTAAGGAATAGGGTACGGGCTAGGGAAATGGGTAGGGTTGGTGTTATGGTAAGGGTTAGGGCCAGGGTTAGACTTAGCGAACGGGTAAGGTTTACAGTACACGGGAGGGTACGGAAACGTGTTAGTGTCAAAGTACATGTGAGGGCATTGGTTAGATTTTATGTACGGGTTAAGTTTAGTGTACGGGTTAGGGTATGTGTAGGGTTGGTGTTAGCGTATGTTCAGGGCTAGGGTTAGGGTTAGTGAACAGTACGATTAAGGGTACAGTAGAGGATACGGAAAAGTGTTAGGGTCAGGGTACGTGTTAGGACATGGGTTAGTGTTAGTGTATGGGTTGGGATTAGGGTACGGGTTTGGGTAAGGGGTAGGGTTGGGGTTAGGGTTAGGGCTAGGGCTAGGGCTAGGGTTAGGGTTAGCGAATGGGTAAAGTTAAGGGTACAGGTGAGGGTACGGAAAAGTGTTAGGGTCAGGGTACGTGTCAGGGCATGGCTTAGTAGTAGTATACTGGTTAGGATTAGGATACGGTTTGGGTAAGGTTTAGGGTTTGGGTTAGGGTAAGCTTTATAACTAGGGTTAGGGTTAACGAAATGCCAGGTTTAGGGTACAGGTGATGGTACAGAAAAGTGTTAGGGTTAGTGTACGTCTTAGGACACGTGTCAGTGTTAGTGTATGGCTTAGGATTAGCATACTAGTTAGGGTAAGGTGTACGGTTGGGGTTTGGTCTAGGTTTAGGGCTAGGCTTAGGGTTAGCGAACGGTAAGGTTTAGGGTACATGTGAGGTTACGGAAAAGTGTTAGGGTCAGGGTACGTGTTAGGGCAGGGTTTAGTGTGGGTTTACAGGTTAGGATTAGGGTACGGTTTAGGGTAATTGGTAGGTTTGGCGCTATGGTTATTGTTAGGTGTAGGGTAAGGTTTAGTGAATGGGTAAGGTTTAGGTTACAGCTGAGCGTACGGAAATATTTTATTGTCAGAGTACGTGTGTGGTATTGGGTTAGTGTTAGTGTACGGGTTAAGATTAGGGTACGTGTTATTGTAAGGAGTAGAGATGTAGTTAGGTTTAGGTTCGGTGTTAGGGTTATGATTAACAAATGGTAAAGTTTAGGGTTAGTGTTAGTGTTAGGGTTAGGTGTAGGGGTAGCTTTAGGGTAGGTGTTAGGGCACGAGTTTGTGTTAGTGTATGGGTTATGATTAGGTTATGCGTTACGGTAAGGTGTAGGGTTGGGGTTACGTTTAGGTTTAGGGCTAGTGTTAGGGTAAGCGAATAGGTAACATTAGAGTACAGGTGAGCGTATGGAAACGAGTTAGGGTCAGGGATCGTGTTAGGTCACAGGTTAGTGTCAGTTTAAGGATTAGGATTAGGGTACATGTTAGGGTTAGGTGTAGGGTTGGAGTTGGGTTTAGGGTTAGGTTTAGACCTAGGGTTAGGGTTAGTGAATGATAAGGTTTAGGGTTTAGGTGTGGGTATGGAAAAGCGTTAGGGTCAGGGTAAGTGTTAACGCACGGAATAGTGTTAGTGTACGGGTTAGGATTACGGTACGAGGTAGCACAATGAGTAGGGTTGGCATTATGTGCAGTGTTATGGCTAGGTTTAGGGTTAGCTAATGAATAAGGTTTAGGTTACAGGTGAGTGTACGGAAATGTTTTAGTGTCAAAGTAAGTGTGCGGGAATGTGTTAGTGTTAGTGTACGCATTAAGATTAGTTTACATGTTAGGGTAAGGTGTAGGGTTGTAGTTAGATTTAGCTTTAAGGGTAGGGTTAGGGTTAGTGAACGGTAAGATTTTGGGTACAGGAGAGAGTAGGGTAAAGAGTTAGGGACAGGGTACGTGTCATGGCATGGATTAGTGTTTGTGTATGGGTAAGGATTAGCGTACGGGTAGGGAAATGTGTAGGGTTGCTGTTATGGTTAGGGATAGGGCTAGGGTTAGAGTTAGCGAACGTGTATGGTTTACGGTACACGGCAGGGTACGCAAACGTGTTAGTGTCAAAGTACATGTGCGGGCCTGGGTTAATTTTTTTGTACGGGTTAAGTTTATTGTAGGGGTTAGGGTATGCTGTAGGGTTGGTGTTAGCGTCATGTTCCGGGCTAGGGTTAGGGTTAGCGAACGGTAAGATTTAGGGTACAGGAGAGGATACGGAAAAGTGTTAGGGTCAGGGTACATGTTAGGGCATGGGTTAGTTTTAGTGTATGGGTTGGGATTAGGGTTCGGGTTAGGGTAAGGGGTAGGGATGGGGTTAGGTTCAGCTTTATGGCTAGGGTTAGGGTTAGCGAAATGTCAGGTTTAGGGTACAGGTGATGATACAGAAAAGTGTTAGTGTTAGTGTATGTGCTAGGACACGTGTCAGTCTTTGTGTATGTCTTAGTATTAGCATACTGGTTAGGTTAAGGTGTACGGTTGGGTTTAGGTCTAGGTTTAGGGCTAGGGTTAGGGTTAGCGAACGGTAAAGTTTAGGGTACATGTGAGGTTACGGAAAAGTGTTAGTGTCATGGTACGTGTTAGGGCAGGGGTTAGTGTGGGTTTACAGGTTAGGATTAGGGTACGGGTTAGGGTAATTGGTAGGGTTGGCCTTATGGTTAGTGTTAGGGTTAGGGTTAAGTTTAGTGAACGGCAAGGTTTAGGTTACAGCTGAGCATACGGAAATGTTTTATTGTCAAAGTACGTGTGCGTTATTGGGTTAGTGTTAACGTACGGGTTAAGATTAGTGTACGTGTTAGGGTGAAGAGTAGTGTTGTAATTAGGTTTAGGTTTGGGGCTAGGTTTATGGTTAACAAATGGTAAAGTTTAGGGTTAGTCTTAGTGTTAGGGTTCGGGTTAGAGGTAGGGTTAGTGTAGGTGTTAGGGCACGAGTTAGTGTTAGTTTTTCGGTTATGATTAGAGTATGGGTTAGGGTAAGGTGTAGGTTTGGGGTTAGGTTTAGGTTTAGGTCTAGCGTTAGGGTAAGCAAATAGGTAACATTAGAATACAGGTGAGCGTATGGAAACGAGTTAGTGTCAGGGTTCCTGTTAGGGCACAAGTTAGTGTTAGTATAAGGATTAGGATTAGGGTACATGTTAGGGTTAGGTGTAGGGTAGGGGTTGGGTTTAGGGTTAGGTTTAGACCTAGGGTTAGGGTTAGTGAATGGTAAGGTTTAGGGTTCAGGTCTGTGTATAGAAAAGTTTTAGGGTCAGGGTTAGTGTTAAGGCACGTATTAGTGTTAGTGTACGGGTTAGGATTAGGTTACGGGTTAGGCTAATGTGTAGGTTTTGGCCTTATGTTTAGTGTTAGGGCTAGGGTTAAGGTTAGCGAACCAGTAAGGTTTAGGGTACAGGTGTGGGTACGGAAAATTTTAGGGTTAGGGTATGTGTTAGGACACCTGTTAGTGTTAGTGTACGTGTCAGGATTAGCATACAGTTTAGGGTAAGGTGTGGGGTTGTGGTTAGGTTTAGGTTTGGGGCTAGGCTTAGTGCTAGTGAACGGGTAAGTTTTAGGGTACATGTGAGTGTACAGAAAAGCGTTTGGATCAGGTTATGAGTTAGGAAATGTTTTAGTGTTAATTTATGTTTAGGATTAGGTTATGGGTTAGGGTAATGGTTAGGGTTGGCGTTAGGTTTAGGAGTAGGCTTAGCGAATGGTTAAGGCTTATGGTACATGTGAGTGTATGGATACGTGTTAGTGTCAAAGTACGTGTGATGCATGGGTTAGTGTTAGGCTAGGGGTTAAAATAGGGTACGGGTTAGAATAAGGTGTAGGGTAGGTGTTACGTTTAGGTTTAAGTCTACAGTTAGGGTTAGCTAACGATTAGGTTTAGCGTACAGGTGAGGGTATGGAAAAGTGTTATGGTCAGTGTACGTTTCAGGGCTCTGGTTAGTGTTAGTGTACGGTTTAGGATTAGGGTATGGGTTAGGGAAAGATGTAGGGTTGGCGTTAGGGTTAGTTTACAGCTAGGGTTAGGGTTAGCGAACGGTAAGGTTTAGGGTACATGTGAGTTTAGGGAAAAGTGTAAGGGTCAGGGTACGTGTTAGGGCAGGGGTTAGTGTGGGTTTACAGGTTAGGATTAGGGTACGGTTTAGGGTAATTGGTAGGGTTGGCGTTATGCTTACTGTTAGGGGTAGGGTAAGGTTTAGTGAATGGGTAAGGTTTAGGTTACAGCTGAGCGTGCGGAAATGATTTATTGTCAGAGTACGTGTGTGGTATTGGGTTAGTGTTAGTGTACAGGTTAATATTAGGGTACGTGTTAGGGTAAGAAGTAGAGATGTAGTTAGGTTTAGGTTCGGTGTTACGGTTATGGTTAACAAATGGTAAAGTTTAGGGTTAGTGTAAGTGTTAGGGTTAGGGTTAGGGGTAGGGTTAGGGTAGGTGTTAGGGCACGAGTTTGTGTTAGTGTATGGGTTATGATTAGGTTATGTGTTAGGGTAAGGTGTAGGGTTGGGGTTAGGTTTAGGTTTATGGCTAGTGTTAGGGTAAGCGAATAGATAACATTAGAGTACAGGTGAGAGTATGGAAACGAGTTAGGGTCAGGGTTCGTGTTAGGGCACAGGTTAGTGTTAGTTTAAGGATTAGGATTAGGGTACATGTTAGGGTTAAGTGTAGGGTTGGGTTTGGGTTTAGGGTTAGGTTTAGACCTAGGGTTAGGTTTAGTGAATGATAAGTATTAGGGTTTAGGTGTGGGTATGGAAAAGCGTTAGGGTCAGGGTAAGTGTTAACGCACGGATTAGTGTTAGTGTACGGGTTAGGATTAGGGTACGAGGTAGCCCAATGGGGAGGGTTGGCATTATGTGCAGTGTTATGGCTAGGTTTAGGGTTAGCGAATGAATAAGGTTTAGGTTACAGGTGAGTGTACGGAAATGTTTTAGTGTCAAAGTAAGTGTGCGGGAATGGGTTAGTGTTAGTGTACGCATTAAGATTAGTTTACATGTTAGGGTAAGGTGTAGGGTTGTAGTTAGATTTAGCTTTAAGGGTAGGGTTAGGGTTAGCGAAAGGTAAGATTTTGGGTACAGGGGAGAGTAGGGTAAAGAGTTAGGGACAGGGTAAGTGTCATGGCATGGATTAGTGTTTGTGTATGGGTAAGGATTAGGGTACGGGTTAGGGAAATGGGTAGGGTTGGTGTTATGGTTAGGGTTAGAGCTAGGGTTAGAGTTCGCGAACGGGTATGGTTTACGGTACACGGCAGGGTACGGAAACGTGTTAGTGTCAAAGTACATGTGAGGGCATGGGTTAATTTTTTTGTACGGGTTAAGTATAGTGTAGGGATTAGGGTATACTCTAGGGTTGGTGTTAGCGTTATGTTCAGGGCTAGGGTTAGGGTGAGCGAACGGTAAGATTTAGGGTACAGGAGAGGATTCGGAAAAGTGTTAGGGTCAGGGTACGTGTTAGGGCATGGGTTAGTGTTAGTGTATGGGTTGGGATTAGGGTACTGGTTAGGGTAAGGGGTAGGGTTGGGGTTAGGGTTAGCTTTATGGCTAGGGTTAGGGTTAGCGAAATGTCACGTTTACGGTACAGGTGATGATAGAGAAAAGTGTTAGTGTTAGTGTATGTGCTAGGACACGTGTCAGTCTTTGTGTATGTCTTAGTATTAGCATACTGGTTAGGTTAAGGTGTACGGTTGGGTTTAGGTCTAGGTTTAGGGCTAGGGTTAGGGTTAGCGAACGGTAAAGTTTAGGGTACATGTGAGGTTACGGAAAAGTGTTAGTGTCATGGTACGTGTTAGGGCAGGGGTTAGTGTGGGTTTACAGGTTAGGATTAGGGTACGGGTTAGGGTAATTGGTAGGGTTGGCCTTATGGTTAGTGTTAGGGTTAGGGTTAAGTTTAGTGAACGGCAAGGTTTAGGTTACAGCTGAGCATACGGAAATGTTTTATTGTCAAAGTACGTGTGCGTTATTGGGTTAGTGTTAACGTACGGGTTAAGATTAGTGTACGTGTTAGGGTGAAGAGTAGTGTTGTAATTAGGTTTAGGTTTGGGGCTAGGTTTATGGTTAACAAATGGTAAAGTTTAGGGTTAGTCTTAGTGTTAGGGTTCGGGTTAGAGGTAGGGTTAGTGTAGGTGTTAGGGCACGAGTTAGTGTTAGTTTTTCGGTTATGATTAGAGTATGGGTTAGGGTAAGGTGTAGGTTTGGGGTTAGGTTTAGGTTTAGGTCTAGCGTTAGGGTAAGCAAATAGGTAACATTAGAATACAGGTGAGCGTATGGAAACGAGTTAGTGTCAGGGTTCCTGTTAGGGCACAAGTTAGTGTTAGTATAAGGATTAGGATTAGGGTACATGTTAGGGTTAGGTGTAGGGTAGGGGTTGGGTTTAGGGTTAGGTTTAGACCTAGGGTTAGGGTTAGTGAATGGTAAGGTTTAGGGTTCAGGTCTGTGTATAGAAAAGTTTTAGGGTCAGGGTTAGTGTTAAGGCACGTATTAGTGTTAGTGTACGGGTTAGGATTAGGTTACGGGTTAGGCTAATGTGTAGGTTTTGGCCTTATGTTTAGTGTTAGGGCTAGGGTTAAGGTTAGCGAACCAGTAAGGTTTAGGATACAGGTGTGGGTACGGAAAATTTTAGGGTTAGGGTATGTGTTAGGACACCTGTTAGTGTTAGTGTACGTGTCAGGATTAGCATACAGTTTAGGGTAAGGTGTGGGGTTGTGGTTAGGTTTAGCTTTGGGGCTAGGCTTAGTGCTAGTGAACGGGTAAGTTTTAGGGTACATGTGAGTGTACAGAAAAGCGTTTGGATCAGGTTATGAGTTAGGAAATGTTTTAGTGTTAATTTATGTTTAGGATTAGGTTATGGGTTAGGGTAATGGTTAGGGTTGGCGTTAGGTTTAGGAGTAGGCTTAGCGAATGGTTAAGGCTTATGGTACATGTGAGTGTATGGATACGTGTTAGTGTCAAAGTACGTGTGATGCATGGGTTAGTGTTAGGCTAGGGGTTAAAATAGGGTACGGGTTAGAATAAGGTGTAGGGTAGGTGTTACGTTTAGGTTTAAGTCTACAGTTAGGGTTAGCTAACGATTAGGTTTAGCGTACAGGTGAGGGTATGGAAAAGTGTTATGGTCAGTGTACGTTTCAGGGCTCTGGTTAGTGTTAGTGTACGGTTTAGGATTAGGGTATGGGTTAGGGAAAGATGTAGGGTTGGCGTTAGGGTTAGTTTACAGCTAGGGTTAGGGTTAGCGAACGGTAAGGTTTAGGGTACATGTGAGTTTAGGGAAAAGTGTAAGGGTCAGGGTACGTGTTAGGGCAGGGGTTAGTGTGGGTTTACAGGTTAGGATTAGGGTACGGTTTAGGGTAATTGGTAGGGTTGGCGTTATGCTTACTGTTAGGGGTAGGGTAAGGTTTAGTGAATGGGTAAGGTTTAGGTTACAGCTGAGCGTGCGGAAATGATTTATTGTCAGAGTACGTGTGTGGTATTGGGTTAGTGTTAGTGTACAGGTTAATATTAGGGTACGTGTTAGGGTAAGAAGTAGAGATGTAGTTAGGTTTAGGTTCGGTGTTACGGTTATGGTTAACAAATGGTAAAGTTTAGGGTTAGTGTAAGTGTTAGGGTTAGGGTTAGGGGTAGGGTTAGGGTAGGTGTTAGGGCACGAGTTTGTGTTAGTGTATGGGTTATGATTAGGTTATGTGTTAGGGTAAGGTGTAGGGTTGGGGTTAGGTTTAGGTTTATGGCTAGTGTTAGGGTAAGCGAATAGATAACATTAGAGTACAGGTGAGAGTATGGAAACGAGTTAGGGTCAGGGTTCGTGTTAGGGCACAGGTTAGTGTTAGTTTAAGGATTAGGATTAGGGTACATGTTAGGGTTAAGTGTAGGGTTGGGTTTGGGTTTAGGGTTAGGTTTAGACCTAGGGTTAGGTTTAGTGAATGATAAGTATTAGGGTTTAGGTGTGGGTATGGAAAAGCGTTAGGGTCAGGGTAAGTGTTAACGCACGGATTAGTGTTAGTGTACGGGTTAGGATTAGGGTACGAGGTAGCCCAATGGGGAGGGTTGGCATTATGTGCAGTGTTATGGCTAGGTTTAGGGTTAGCGAATGAATAAGGTTTAGGTTACAGGTGAGTGTACGGAAATGTTTTAGTGTCAAAGTAAGTGTGCGGGAATGGGTTAGTGTTAGTGTACGCATTAAGATTAGTTTACATGTTAGGGTAAGGTGTAGGGTTGTAGTTAGATTTAGCTTTAAGGGTAGGGTTAGGGTTAGCGAAAGGTAAGATTTTGGGTACAGGGGAGAGTAGGGTAAAGAGTTAGGGACAGGGTAAGTGTCATGGCATGGATTAGTGTTTGTGTATGGGTAAGGATTAGGGTACGGGTTAGGGAAATGGGTAGGGTTGGTGTTATGGTTAGGGTTAGAGCTAGGGTTAGAGTTCGCGAACGGGTATGGTTTACGGTACACGGCAGGGTACGGAAACGTGTTAGTGTCAAAGTACATGTGAGGGCATGGGTTAATTTTTTTGTACGGGTTAAGTATAGTGTAGGGATTAGGGTATACTGTAGGGTTGGTGTTAGCGTTATGTTCAGGGCTAGGGTTAGGGTGAGCGAACGGTAAGATTTAGGGTACAGGAGAGGATTCGGAAAAGTGTTAGGGTCAGGGTACGTGTTAGGGCATGGGTTAGTGTTAGTGTATGGGTTGGGATTAGGGTACTGGTTAGGGTAAGGGGTAGGGTTGGGGTTAGGGTTAGCTTTATGGCTAGGGTTAGGGTTAGCGAAATGTCACGTTTACGGTACAGGTGATGATAGAGAAAAGTGTTAGTGTTAGTGTATGTGCTAGGACACGTGTCAGTCTTTGTGTATGTCTTAGTATTAGCATACTGGTTAGGTTAAGGTGTACGGTTGGGTTTAGGTCTAGGTTTAGGGCTAGGGTTAGGGTTAGCGAACGGTAAAGTTTAGGGTACATGTGAGGTTACGGAAAAGTGTTAGTGTCATGGTACGTGTTAGGGCAGGGGTTAGTGTGGGTTTACAGGTTAGGATTAGGGTACGGGTTAGGGTAATTGGTAGGGTTGGCCTTATGGTTAGTGTTAGGGTTAGGGTTAAGTTTAGTGAACGGCAAGGTTTAGGTTACAGCTGAGCATACGGAAATGTTTTATTGTCAAAGTACGTGTGCGTTATTGGGTTAGTGTTAACGTACGGGTTAAGATTAGTGTACGTGTTAGGGTGAAGAGTAGTGTTGTAATTAGGTTTAGGTTTGGGGCTAGGTTTATGGTTAACAAATGGTAAAGTTTAGGGTTAGTCTTAGTGTTAGGGTTCGGGTTAGAGGTAGGGTTAGTGTAGGTGTTAGGGCACGAGTTAGTGTTAGTTTTTCGGTTATGATTAGAGTATGGGTTAGGGTAAGGTGTAGGTTTGGGGTTAGGTTTAGGTTTAGGTCTAGCGTTAGGGTAAGCAAATAGGTAACATTAGAATACAGGTGAGCGTATGGAAACGAGTTAGTGTCAGGGTTCCTGTTAGGGCACAAGTTAGTGTTAGTATAAGGATTAGGATTAGGGTACATGTTAGGGTTAGGTGTAGGGTAGGGGTTGGGTTTAGGGTTAGGTTTAGACCTAGGGTTAGGGTTAGTGAATGGTAAGGTTTAGGGTTCAGGTCTGTGTATAGAAAAGTTTTAGGGTCAGGGTTAGTGTTAAGGCACGTATTAGTGTTAGTGTACGGGTTAGGATTAGGTTACGGGTTAGGCTAATGTGTAGGTTTTGGCCTTATGTTTAGTGTTAGGGCTAGGGTTAAGGTTAGCGAACCAGTAAGGTTTAGGATACAGGTGTGGGTACGGAAAATTTTAGGGTTAGGGTATGTGTTAGGACACCTGTTAGTGTTAGTGTACGTGTCAGGATTAGCATACAGTTTAGGGTAAGGTGTGGGGTTGTGGTTAGGTTTAGCTTTGGGGCTAGGCTTAGTGCTAGTGAACGGGTAAGTTTTAGGGTACATGTGAGTGTACAGAAAAGCGTTTGGATCAGGTTATGAGTTAGGAAATGTTTTAGTGTTAATTTATGTTTAGGATTAGGTTATGGGTTAGGGTAATGGTTAGGGTTGGCGTTAGGTTTAGGAGTAGGCTTAGCGAATGGTTAAGGCTTATGGTACATGTGAGTGTATGGATACGTGTTAGTGTCAAAGTACGTGTGATGCATGGGTTAGTGTTAGGCTAGGGGTTAAAATAGGGTACGGGTTAGAATAAGGTGTAGGGTAGGTGTTACGTTTAGGTTTAAGTCTACAGTTAGGGTTAGCTAACGATTAGGTTTAGCGTACAGGTGAGGGTATGGAAAAGTGTTATGGTCAGTGTACGTTTCAGGGCTCTGGTTAGTGTTAGTGTACGGTTTAGGATTAGGGTATGGGTTAGGGAAAGATGTAGGGTTGGCGTTAGGGTTAGTTTACAGCTAGGGTTAGGGTTAGCGAACGGTAAGGTTTAGGGTACATGTGAGTTTAGGGAAAAGTGTAAGGGTCAGGGTACGTGTTAGGGCAGGGGTTAGTGTGGGTTTACAGGTTAGGATTAGGGTACGGTTTAGGGTAATTGGTAGGGTTGGCGTTATGCTTACTGTTAGGGGTAGGGTAAGGTTTAGTGAATGGGTAAGGTTTAGGTTACAGCTGAGCGTGCGGAAATGATTTATTGTCAGAGTACGTGTGTGGTATTGGGTTAGTGTTAGTGTACAGGTTAATATTAGGGTACGTGTTAGGGTAAGAAGTAGAGATGTAGTTAGGTTTAGGTTCGGTGTTACGGTTATGGTTAACAAATGGTAAAGTTTAGGGTTAGTGTAAGTGTTAGGGTTAGGGTTAGGGGTAGGGTTAGGGTAGGTGTTAGGGCACGAGTTTGTGTTAGTGTATGGGTTATGATTAGGTTATGTGTTAGGGTAAGGTGTAGGGTTGGGGTTAGGTTTAGGTTTATGGCTAGTGTTAGGGTAAGCGAATAGATAACATTAGAGTACAGGTGAGAGTATGGAAACGAGTTAGGGTCAGGGTTCGTGTTAGGGCACAGGTTAGTGTTAGTTTAAGGATTAGGATTAGGGTACATGTTAGGGTTAAGTGTAGGGTTGGGTTTGGGTTTAGGGTTAGGTTTAGACCTAGGGTTAGGTTTAGTGAATGATAAGTATTAGGGTTTAGGTGTGGGTATGGAAAAGCGTTAGGGTCAGGGTAAGTGTTAACGCACGGATTAGTGTTAGTGTACGGGTTAGGATTAGGGTACGAGGTAGCCCAATGGGGAGGGTTGGCATTATGTGCAGTGTTATGGCTAGGTTTAGGGTTAGCGAATGAATAAGGTTTAGGTTACAGGTGAGTGTACGGAAATGTTTTAGTGTCAAAGTAAGTGTGCGGGAATGGGTTAGTGTTAGTGTACGCATTAAGATTAGTTTACATGTTAGGGTAAGGTGTAGGGTTGTAGTTAGATTTAGCTTTAAGGGTAGGGTTAGGGTTAGCGAAAGGTAAGATTTTGGGTACAGGGGAGAGTAGGGTAAAGAGTTAGGGACAGGGTAAGTGTCATGGCATGGATTAGTGTTTGTGTATGGGTAAGGATTAGGGTACGGGTTAGGGAAATGGGTAGGGTTGGTGTTATGGTTAGGGTTAGAGCTAGGGTTAGAGTTCGCGAACGGGTATGGTTTACGGTACACGGCAGGGTACGGAAACGTGTTAGTGTCAAAGTACATGTGAGGGCATGGGTTAAATTTTTTGTACGGGTTAAGTATAGTGTAGGGATTAGGGTATACTGTAGGGTTGGTGTTAGCGTTATGTTCAGGGCTAGGGTTAGGGTGAGCGAACGGTAAGATTTAGGGTACAGGAGAGGATTCGGAAAAGTGTTAGGGTCAGGGTACGTGTTAGGGCATGGGTTAGTGTTAGTGTATGGGTTGGGATTAGGGTACTGGTTAGGGTAAGGGGTAGGGTTGGGGTTAGGGTTAGCTTTATGGCTAGGGTTAGGGTTAGCGAAATGTCACGTTTACGGTACAGGTGATGATAGAGAAAAGTGTTAGTGTTAGTGTATGTGCTAGGACACCTGTCAGTCATCGTGTATGTCTTAGGATTAGCATACTGGTTAGGGTAAGGTGTACGGTTGGGGTTTGGTCTAGGTTTAGGGCTAGGGTTAGGGTTAGCGAACGGTAAGGTTTAGGGTACATGTGAGGTTACGGAAAAGTGTTAGGGTCAGGGTCGTGTTAGGGCAGGGCTTAGTGTGGGTTTACAGGTTAGGATTAGGGTACGGGTTAGGGTAATTGGTAGGGTTGGCGTTATGTTTAGTGTTAGGGGTAGGGTTAAGTTTAGTGAACGGGTAAGGTTTAGGTTACAGGTGAGTGTATGGAAATATTTTAGTGTCAAAGTAAGTGTGGGGGAATGGGTTAGTGTTAGTGTACGCTTTAAGAATAGTGTACATGTTAGAGTAAGGTGTAGGGTTGTAGATAGATTTAGCTTCAGGGCTAGGGTTAGGGCTAGCGAATGGTAATATTTAGCGTACAGGAGAGAGTATGGTAGAGAGTGAGGAGTAGGGTACGTGTCAGGGCATGGATTAGTGTTTGTGTATGTGTTAGGATTAGGGTACGGGTTAGGGAAATGGGTAGGGTTGGTGTTATGGTTAGGGTTAGGGCTAAGGTTAGAGTGAGCAAACAGGTATGGTTTACGGTACACGGCAGGGTACGGAAACGTGTTAGTGTCAAAGTACATGTGAGGGCATGGGTTAATTTTTTTGTAAGGGTTAAGTTTAGTGTAGGGGTTAGGGTATGCTGTAGGGTTGGTGTTAGCGTTATGTTCAGGGCTAGGGTTAGGGTGAGCGAACGGTAAGATTTAGGGTACAGGAGAGGATACGGAAAAGTGTTAGGGTCAGGGTACATGTTTGGGCATGGGTTAGTGTTAGTGTATGGGTTGGGATTAGGGTACGGGTTAGGGTAAGGGGTAGGGTTGGGGTTAGGGTTAGCTTTATGGCTAGGGTTAGGGTTAGCGAAATGTCAGGTTTACGGTACAGGTGATGATAGAGAAAAGTGTTAGTGTTAGTGTATGTGCTAGGACACGTGTCAGTCATCGTGTATGTCTTAGGATTAGCATACTGGTTAGGGTAAGGTGTACGGTTGGGGTTTGGTCTAGGTTTAAGGCTAGGGTTAGGGTTAGCGAACGGTAAGGTTTAGGGTACATGTGAGGTTACGGAAAAGTGTTAGGGTCAGGGTTGTGTTAGGGCAGGGCTTAGTGTGGGTTTACAGGTTAGGATTATGGTACGGGTTAGGGTAATTGGTATGGTTGGCGTTATGTTTAGTGTTAGGGGTAGGGTTAAGTTTAGTGAACGGGTAAGGTTTAGGTTACAGCTGAGCGTACGGAAATATTTTATTGTCAAAGTACGTGTGCGGTATTGGGTTAGTGTTATTGTACGGGTTAAGTTTAGTGTACGTGTTAGGGTAAGGAGTAGGGTTGTAATTAGGTTTAGGTTTGGGGCTAAGGTTATGGTTAACAAAAGGTAAAGTTTAGTGATACTGTTAGTGTTAGGGTTCGGGTTAGACGGAGGGTTAGGGTAGGTGTTAGGGCACGAGTTAGTGTAAGTGTTTGGGTTATGATTAGGGTATGGGTTAGGGTAAGGTGTAGGTTTGGGGTTAGGTTTAGGTTTAGGGCTAGTGTTGGGGTAAGCGAATAGGTAACATTAGAGTTCAGGTGAGCGTATGGAAACGAGTTAGGTCAGGGTTGGTTTTAGGGCACAGGTTATTGTTAGTTTAAGGATTAGGATTAGGGTACATGTTAGGGTTAGGTGTAGGGTTGGGATTTGGTTTAGGGTTAGGGTTAGGGTTCGGGTTAGGGTTAGTGAATGATAAGTTTTAGGGTTTAGGTGTGGGTATGGAAAAGTGTTACGGTGAGGGTAAGTGTTAAGGCATGGATTAGTGTTAGTGTATGGGTTAGGATTAGAGTACGGGGTAGGCCAATTGGTAGGGTTGGCATTATGTGTAGTGTTAGGGTTAGGTTTAGGGTTAGCGAATGAGTAAGGTTTAGGTTACAGGTGAGTGTATGGAAATATTTTAGTGTCAAAGTAAGTGTGGGGGAATGGGTTAGTGTTAGTGTACGCATTAAGAATAGTGTACATGTTAGAGTAAGGTGTAGGGTTGTAGTTAGATTTAGCTTCAGGGCTAGTGTTAGGGCTAGCGAATGGTAACATTTAGCGTACAGGAGAGAGTATGGTAGAGAGTGAGGAGTAGGGTATGTGTCAGGGCATGGATTAGTGTTTGTGTATGTGTTAGGATTAGGGTACGTGTTAGGGAAATGGGTAGGGTTGGTGTTATGGTTAGGGTTAGGGCTAAGGTTAGAGTTAGCAAACAGGTATGGTTTACGGTACACGGCAGGGTACGGAAACGTGTTAGTGTCAAAGTACATGTGAGGGCATGGGTTAATTTTTTTGTAAGGGTTAAGTTTAGTGTAGGGGTTAGGGTATGCTGTAGGGTTGGTGTTAGCGTTATGTGCAGGGTTAGGGTTACGGTTAGCGAACGGTAAGATTTAGGGTACAGGAGAGGATTCGGAAAAGTGTTAGGGTCAGGGTACGTGTTAGGGCTTGGGTTAGTGTTAGTGTATGGGTTGGGAGTAGCATAGTGTTTAGCGTAAGGTGTACGGTTGGGGTTAGGTCTAGGTTTAGGGCTAGGGTTAGGGTTAGCGAACGGTAAGGTTTAGGGTACATGTGAGGTTACGGAAAAGTGTTAGGGTCAGGGCACGTGTTAGGGCATGGGTTAGTGTTAGTGTATGTGTTGGGATTAGGGTATGGGTTATGGTAAGGGGTAGGGTTGTTGTTAGGTTTAGATTTATGGCTAGGGTTAGGGTTAGCGAAATGTGAGGTTTAGGGTACAGGTGATGATTAAGAATAGTGTTAGTGTTAGTGTATGTGCTAGGACACGTGTCAGTGTTAGTGTATGGCTTAGGATTAGCATAGTGTTTAGCGTAAGGTGTACGGTTGGGGTTAGGTCTAGGTTTAGGGCTAGGGTTAGGGTTAGCGAACGGTAAGGTTTAGGGTACATGTGAGGTTACGGAAAAGTGTTAGGGTCAGGGTACGTGTTAGGGCATGGGTTAGTGTTAGTGTATGGGTTGGGATTAGCATAGTGTTTAGCGTAAGGTGTACGGTTGGGGTTAGGTCTAGGTTTAGGGCTAGGGTTAGGGTTAGCGAACGGTAAGGTTTAGGGTACATGTGAGGTTACGGAAAAGTGTTAGGGTCAGGGTACGTGTTAAGGCAGGGGTTTTGTGGGTTTACAGGTTAGGATTAGGGTACGGGTTAGGGTAATTGGTAGGGTTGGCGTTATGTTTAGTGTTAGGGGTAGGGTAAGGTTTAGTGAATGGGTAAGGTTTAGATTACAGCTGAGCGTGCGGAAATGCTTTATTGTCAGAGTACGTATGTGATATTGGGTTAGTGTTAGTGTACAGGTTAAGATTAGTGTACGTGTTAGGGTAAGGAGTAGAGATGTAGTTAGGTTTAGGTTCGGTGTTATGGTTATGGTTAACAAATTGTAAAGTTTAGAGTTAGTGTAAGTGTTAGGGTTAGGGTTAGGGGTAGGGTTAGGGTAGGTGTTAGGGCACGAGTTAGTGTTAGTGTTTGGGTTATGATTAGGGTATGGGTTAGGGTAAGGTGTAGGTTTGGGGTTAGGTTTAGGTTTAGGGCTAGTGTTAGTGTAAGCGAATAGGTAACATTAGAGTTCAGGTGACCGTATGGAAACGAGTTAGGTCAGGGTTGGTTTTAGGGCACAGGTTAGTGTTAGTTTAAGGATTAGGATTAGGGTACATGTTAGAGTTAGGTGTAGGGTTGGGGTTGGGTTTAGGGTTAGGTTTAGACGTAGGGTTAGGGTTAGTGAATGATAAGGTTTAGGGTTTAGGTGTGGGTATGGAAAAGCGTTAGGGTCAGGGTAAGTGTTAACGCACGGATTAGTGTTAGTGTACGGGTTAGGTTTAGGGTACGAGGTAGCCCAATGAGTACGGTTGGCATTATGTGCAGTGTTATGGCTAGATTTAGGGTTAGCGAATGAATAAGGTTTAGGTTACAGGTGAGTGTACGGAAATGTTTTAGTGTCAAAGTAAGTGTGTGGGAATGGGTTAGTGTTAGTGTACGCATTAAGATTAGTTTACATGTTAGGGTATGGTGTAGGTTTGTAGTTAGATTTAGCTTTAAGGGTAGGGTTAGGGTGAGCGAAAGGTAAAATTTTGGGTACAGGAGAGAGAAGGGTAAAGAGTTAGGGACAGGGTACGTGTCATGGCATGGAATAGTGTTTGTGTATGGGTAAGGATTAGGGTACGGGTTAGGGAAATCGGTAGGGTTGGTGTTATGGTTAGGGTTAGGGCTAGGGTTAGAGTTAGCGAACGGGTATGGTTTACGGTACATGGCAGGGTACGGAAACGTATTAGTGTCAAAGTACATGTGAGGGCATTGGTTAATATTTTTGTACGGGTTAAGTTTAGTGTAGGAGTTAGGGTATGCTGTAGGTTTGGTGTTAGCGTTATGTTCAGGGCTAGGGTAAGGGTTAGCGAACGGTAACGTTTAGGGTACATGTGAGGTTACAGAAAAGTGTTAGGGTCAGGGTACGTGTTAGGGCAGGGGTTAGTGTGGGTTTACAGGTTAGGATTAGGGTACGCGTTAGGGTAATTGGTAGGGTTGGCGTTATGATTAGTGTTAGGTTTCGGGTTATGTTTAGTGAATGGGCAAGGTTTAGGTTACAGCTGAGAGTACGGAAAAGTTTTATTGTCAAAGTACGTGTGCGGTATTGGGTTAGTGTTACTGTACGGGTTAAGATTAGTGTACGTGTTAGGGTAAGGAGTAGGGTTGTAATTAGGTTTAAGTTTGGGGCTAGGGTTATGGTTAACAAAAGGTAAAGTTTAGTGATAGTGTTAGTGTTAGGGTTCGGGTTAGACGGAGGGTTAGGGTAGGTGTTAGGGCACGAGTTAGTGTTAGTGTTTGGGTTATGATTAGGGTATGGGTTAGGGTAAGGTGTAGGTTTGGGCTTAGGATTAGGTTTAGGTCTAGCGTTAAGGTAAGCAACTAGGTAACTTTAGAGTACAGGTGAGCGTATGGAAACGAGTTAAGGTCAGGGTTCCTTTTAGGGCACAAGTTAGTGTTAGTTTAAGGATTAGGATTAGGGTACATTTTAGGGTTAGGTGTAGGGTTGCCGTTGGGTTTAGGGTTAGGTTTAGACCTAGGGTTAGGGTTAGTGAATTGTAAAGTTTAGGGTTCAGGTGTGGATATAGAAAAGTGTTAGGGTCAGTGTTAGTGTTAAGGCACGGATTAGTGTTAGTGTATGTGTTAGGATTAGGGTACCGTGTAGGCCAATGTGTAGGGTTGGCATTATGTGTAGTGTAAGGGTTAGGTTTAGGGTTAGCGAATGAATAAGGTTTAGCTTACAGGTGAGTGTACGGAAATGTTTTAGTGTCAAAGTAAGTGTGCGGGAATGGGTTAGTGTTAGTGTACGCATTAAGATTAGTTTACATGTTAGGGTATGGTGTAGGGTTGTAGTTAGATTTAGCTTTAAGGGTAGGGTTAGGGTTAGCGAAAGGTAAGATTTTGGGTACAGGAGAGAGTAGGGTAAAGAGTTAGGGACAGGGTAAGTGTCATGGCATGGATTAGTGTTTGTGTATGGGTAAGGATTAGGGTACGGGTTAGCGAAATGGGTAGGGTTGGTGTTATGGTTAGGGTTAGAGCTAGGGTTAGAGTTCACGAACGGGTATGGTTTACGGTACACGGCAGGGTACGGAAACGTGTTAGTGTCAAAGTACATGTGAGGGCATGGGTTAATTTTTTTGTACGGGTTAAGTATAGTGTAGGGGTTAGGGTATGCTGTAGGGTTGGTGTTAGCGTTATGTTCAGGGCTAGGGTTAGGGTGAGCGAACGGTAAGATTTAGGGTACAGGAGAGGATACGGAAAAGTGTTAGGGTCAGGGTACATGTTAGGGCATGGGTTAGTGTTAGTGTATGGGTTGGGATTAGGGTACTGGTTAGGGTTAGGTGTAGGGTTGGGGTTAGGGTTAGCTTTATGGCTAGGGTTAGGGTTAGCGAAATGTCAGGTTTACGGTACAGGTGATGATAGAGAAAAGTGTTAGTGTTAGTGTATGTGCTAGGACACGTGTCAGTCATCGTGTATGTCTTAGGATTAGCATACTGGTTAGGGTAAGGTGTACGGTTGGGGATTGGTCTAGGTTTAGGGCTAGGGTTAGGGTTAGCGAACGGTAAGGTTTAGGGTACATGTGAGGTTACGGAGAAGTGTTAGGGTCAGGGTCGTGTTAGGGCAGGGCTTAGTGTGGGTTTACAGGTTAGGATTAGGGTACGGGTTAGGGTAATTGGTAGGGTTGGCGTTATGTTTAGTGTTAGGGGTAGGGTTAAGTTTAGTTAACGGGTAAGGTTTAGGTTACAGCTGAGCGTACGGAAATATTTTATTGTCAAAGTACGTGTGCGGTATTGGGTTAGTGTTACTGTACGGGTTAAGATTAGTGTACGTGTTAGGGAAAGGAGTAGGGTTGTAATTAGGTTTAGGTTTGGGGCTAAGGTTATGGTTAACAAAAGGTAAAGTTTAGTGATAGTGTTAGTGTTAGGGTTCGGGTTAGACGGAGGGTTAGGGTAGGTGTTAGGGCACGAGTTAGTGTAAGTGTTTGGGTTATGATTAGGGTATGGGTTAGGGTAAGGTGTAGGTTTGGGGTTAGGTTTAGGTTTAGGGCTAGTGTTAGGGTAAGCGAATAGGTAACATTAGAGTTCAGGTGAGCGTATGGAAACGAGTTAGGTCAGGGTTGGTTTTAGGGCACAGGTTATTGTTAGTTTAAGGATTAGGATTAGGGTACATGTTAGGGTTAGGTGTAGGGTTGGGGTTGGGTTTAGGGTTAGGGTTAGGGTTCGGGTTAGGGTTAGTGAATGATAAGTTTTAGGGTTTAGGTGTGGGTATGGAAAAGTGTTACGGTGAGGGTAAGTGTTAAGGCATGGATTAGTGTTAGTGTATGGGTTAGGATAAGGGTACGGGGTAGGCCAATGGGTAGGGTTGGCATTATGTGTAGTGTTAGGGTTAGGTTTAGGGTTAGCGAATGAGTAAGATTTAGGTTACAGGTGAGTGTATGGAAATATTTTAGTGTCAAAGTAAGTGTGGGGGAATGGGTTAGTGTTAGTGTATGCATTAAGAATAGTGTACATGTTAGAGTAAGGTGTAGGGTTGTAGTTAGATTTAGCTTCAGGGCTAGGGTTAGGGCTAGCGAATGGTAACATTTAGCGTACAGGAGAGAGTATGGTAGAGAGTGAGGAGTAGGGTACGTGTCAGGGCATGGATTAGTGTTTGTGTATGTGTTAGGATTAGGGTACGTGTTAGGGAAATGGGTAGGGTTGGTGTTATGGTTAGGGTTAGGGCTAAGGTTAGAGTTAGCGAACAGGTATGGTTTACGGTACACGGCAGGGTACGGAAACGTGTTAGTGTCAAAGTACATGTGAGGGCATGGGTTAATTTTTTTGTAAGGGTTAAGTTTAGTGTAGGGGTTAGGGTATGCTGTAGGGTTGGTGTTAGCGTTATGTTCAGGGCTAGGGTTAGGGTTAGCGAACGGTAAGATTTAGGGTACAGGAGAGGATTCGGAAAAGTGTTAGGGTCAGGGTACGTGTTAGGGCATGGGTTAGTGTTAGTGTATGGGTTGGGATTAGCATAGTGTTTAGCGTAAGGTGTATGGTTGGGGTTAGGTCTAGGTTTAGGGCTACGGTTAGGGTTAGCGAATGGTAAGGTTTAGGGTACATGTGAGGTTACGGAAAAGTGTTAGGGTCAGGGCACGTGTTGGGGCATGGGTTAGTGTTAGTGTATGTGTTGGGATTAGGGTACGGGTTAGGGTAAGGGGTAGGGTTGTTGTTAGGTTTAGCTTTATGGCTAGGGTTAGGGTTAGCGAAATGTCATGTTTAGGGTACAGGTGATGATTAAGAAAAGTGTTAGTGTTAGTGTATGTGCTAGGACACGTGTCAGTGTTAGTGTATGGCTTAGGATTAGCACAGTGTTTAGCGTAAGGTGTACGGTTGGGGTTAGGTGTAGGTTTAGGGCTAGGGTTAGGGTTAGCGAACGGTAAGGTTTAGGGTACATGTGAGGTTACGGAAAAGTGTTAGGGTCAGGGTCGTGTTAGGGCAGGGCTTAGTGTGGGTTTACAGGTTAGGATTAGGGTACGGGTTAGGGTAATTGGTAGGGTTGGCGTTATGTTTAGTGTTAGGGGTAGGGTAAGGTTTAGTGAATGGGTAAGGTTTAGGTTACAGCTGAGCGTGCGGAAATGCTTTATTGTCAGAGTACGTATGTGATATTGGGTTAGTGTTAGTGTACAGGTTAAGATTAGTGTACGTGTTAGGGTAAGGAGTAGAGATGTAGTTAGGTTTAGGTTCGGTGTTAGGGTTATGGTTAACAAATTGTAAAGTTTAGGGTTAGTGTAAGTGTTAGGGTTAGGGTTAGGGGTAGGGTTAGGGTAGGTGTTAGGGCACGAGTTAGTGTTAGTGTTTGGGTTATGATTAGGGTATGGGTTAGGGTAAGGTGTAGGTTTGGGGTTAGGTTTAGGTTTAGGGCTAGTGTTAGGGTAAGCGAATAGGTAACATTAGAATTCAGGTGACCGTATGGAAACGAGTTAGGTCAGGGTTGGTTTTAGGGCACAGGTTAGTGTTAGCTTAAGGATTAGGATTAGGGTACATGTTAGAGTTAAGTGTAGGGTTGGCTTTTGGTTTAGGGTTAGGTTTAGACCTAGGGTTAGGGTTAGTGAATGATAAGGTTTAGGGTTTAGGTGTGGGTATGGAAAAGCGTTAGTGTCAGGGTAAGTGTTAACGCACGGATTAGTGTTAGTGTACGGGTTAGGATTAGGGTACGAGGTAGCCCAATGTGTATGGTTGGCATTATGTGCAGTGTTATGGCTAGGTTTAGGGTTAGCGAATGAATAAGGTTTAGGTTACAGGTGAATGTACGGAAATGTTTTAGTGTCAAAGTAAGTGTGCGGGAATGGGTTAGTGTTAGTGTACGCATTAAGATTAGTTTACATGTTAGGGTAAGGTGTAGGGTTGTAGTTAGATTTAGCTTTAAGGGTAGGGTTAGGGTTTGCGAAAGGTAAGATTTTGGGTACAGGAGAGAGTAGGGTAAAGAGTTAGGGACAGGGTAAGTGTCATGGCATGGATTAGTGTTTGTGTATGGGTAAGGATTAGGGTACGGGTTAGGGAAATGGGTAGGGTTGGTGTTATGGTTAGGGTTAGAGCTAGGGTTACAGTTCGCGAACGGATATGGTTTACGGTACACGGCAGGGTACGGAAACGTGTTACTGTCAAAGTACATGTGAGGGCATGGGTTAATTTTTTTGTACGGGTTAAGTATAGTGTAGGGATTAGGGTATACTGTAGGGTTGGTGTTAGCGTTATGTTCAGGGCTAGGTTTAGGGTTAGCGAACGGTAAGATTTAGGGTACAGGAGAGGATACGGAAAAGTGTTAGGGTCAGGGTACATGTTAGGGCATGGGTTAGTGTTAGTGTATGGGTTGGGATTAGGGTACGGGTTAGGGTAAGGGGTAGGGTTGGGGTTAGGGTTAGCTTTATGGCTAGGGTTAGGATTAGCGAAATGTCAGGTTTACGGTACAGGTGATGATAGAGAAAAGTGTTAGTGTTAGTGTATGTGCTAGGACACGTGTCAGTCATCGTGTATGTCTTAGGAATATCATACTGGTTAGGGTAAGGTGTACGGTTGGGGTTTGGTCTAGGTTTAGGGCTAGGGTTAGGGTTAGCGAACGGTAAGGTTTAGGGTACATGTGAGGTTACGGAAAAGTGTTAGGGTCAGGGTCGTGTTAGGGCACGGCTTAGTGTGGGTTTACAGGTTAGGATTAGGGTACGGGTTAGGGTAATTGGTAGGGTTGGCGTTATGTTTAGTGTTAGGGGTAGGGTTAAGTTTAGTGAACGGGTAAGGTTTAGGTTACAGCTGAGCGTACGGAAATATTTTATTGTCAAAGTACGTGTGCGGTATTGGGTTAGTGTTACTGTACGGGTTAAGATTAGTGTACGTCATAGGGTAAGGAGTAGGGTTGTAATTAGGTTTAGGTTTGGGGCTAGGTTTATGGTTAACAAAAGGTAAAGTTTAGTGATAGTGTTAGTGTTAGGGTTCGGGTTAGAAGGAGGGTTAGGGTAGGTGTTAGGGCACGAGTTAGTGTAAGTGTTTGGGTTATGATTAGGGTATGGGTTAGGGTAAGGTGTAGGTTTGGGGTTAGGTTTAGGTTTAGGGCTAGTGTTATGGTAAGCGAATAGGTAACATTAGAGTTCAGGTGAGCGTATGGAAACGAGTTAGGTCAGGGTTGGTTTTAGGGCACAGGTTATTGTTAGTTTAAGGATTAGGATTAGGGTACATGTTAGGGTTAGGTGTAGGGTTGGGGTTTGGTTTAGGGTTAGGGTTAGGGTTAGGGTTAGGGTTAGTGAATGATAAGTTTTAGGGTTTAGGTGTGGGTATGGAAAAGTGTTACGGTGAGGGTAAGTGTTAAGGCATGGATTAGTGTTAGTGTATGGGATAGGATTAGGGTACGGGGTAGGCCAATTGGTTGGGTTGGCATTATGTGTAGTGTTAGTGTTAGGTTTAGGGTTAGCGAATGAGTAAGGTTTAGGTTACAGGTGAGTGTATGGAAATATTTTAGTGTCAAAGTAAGTTTGGGGGAATGGGTTAGTGTTAGTGTACGCATTAAGAATAGTGTACATGTTAGAGTAAGGTGTAGGGTTGTAGTTAGATTTAGCTTCAGGGCTAGGGTTAGGGCTAGGGAATGGTAACATTTACCGTACAGGAGAGAGTATTGTAGAGAGTGAGGAGTAGGGTACGTGTCAGGGCATGGATTAGTGTTTGTGTATGTGTTAGGATTAGGGTACGGGTTAGGGAAATGGGTAGGGTTGGTGTTATGGTTAGGGTTAGGGCTAAGGTTAGAGTTAGCAAACAGGTATGGTTTACGGTACACGGCAGGGTACGGAAACGTGTTAGTGTCAAAGTACATGTGAGGGCATGGGTTAATTTTTTTGTAAGGGTTAAGTTTAGTGTAGGGGTTAGGGTATGCTGTAGGGTTGGTGTTAGCGTTATGTTCAGGGCTAGGGTTAGGGTTAGCGAACGGTAAGATTTAGGGTACAGGAGAGGATTCGGAAAAGTGTTAGGGTCAGGGTACGTGTTAGGGCATGGGTTAGTGTTAGTGTATGGGTTGGGATTAACATAGTGTTTAGCGTAAGGTGTACGGTTGGGGTTAGGTCTAGGTTTAGGGCTAGGGTTAGGGTTAGCGAACGGTAAGGTTTAGGGTACATGTGAGGTTACGGAAAAGTGTTAGGGTCAGGGCACGTGTTAGGGCATGGGTTATTGTTAGTGTATGTGTTGGGATTAGGGTACGGGTTAGGGTAAGGGGTAGGGTTGTTGTTAGGTTTAGCTTTATGGCTAGGGTTAGGGTTAGCGAAATGTGAGGTTTAGGGTACAGTTGATGATTAAGAAAAGTGTTAGTGTTAGTGTATGTGCTAGGCCACGTGTCAGTGTTAGTGTATGGCTTAGGATTAGCATAGTGTTTAGCGTAAGGTGTACGGTTGGGGTTAGGTCTAGGTTTAGGGCTAGGGTTAGGGTTAGCGAACGGTAAGGTTTAGGGTACATGTGAGGTTACGGAAAAGTGTTAGGGTCAGGTTACGTGTTAGGGCAGGGGTTTTGTGGGTTTACAGGTTAGGATTAGGGTAC
This sequence comes from Mesoplodon bidens, assembly GCF_964165515.1. Classification (NCBI taxonomy): domain Eukaryota; kingdom Metazoa; phylum Chordata; class Mammalia; order Artiodactyla; family Ziphiidae; genus Mesoplodon; species Mesoplodon bidens. The sequence continues at coordinate 3,444,662 of NC_138181.1, forward strand.
GGGTTAGGGTAATTTGTAGGGTTGGCGTTATGTTTAGTGTTAGGGCTAGGGTTAAGGTAAGCGAACCAGTAAGGTTTAGGGTACAGGTGTGGGTACGGAAAACTTTTAGGGTCAGGGTATGTATTAGGACACCTCTTAGTGTTAGTGTACGTGTCAGGATTAGCATACAGTTTAGGGTAACGTGTGGGGTTGGCGTTAGGGTTAGGTTTAGAGCTAGGGTTAGGGTTAGCGACCGGGTAAGGTTTAGGTTACAGGGGAGGGTTCGGAAATGATTTAGGGTCAAAATACATTTGCGGGAATGGGTTAGTGTTAGTGTACGGGTTAAGATTAGTGTACGTGTTAGGGTAAGGTGTAGGGTTGGAGTTAGATTTAGCTTTAGGGCTAGGGTTAGGGTTAGCGAAATGTAAGGTTTAGGGTACATGTGAGGGTACAAAAAAGTGTTACAGTCTGTATACATGTAAGGGCACGGATTAGTTTTAGGGTATGGGTTAGGATTACAGTACTGATTAGGGTAAGGTCTAGCATTGGGGTTAGGATTAGGGTTAGGGTTAGCGAATAGGTAATATTTAGGGTATAGGTAAGCATACGGAAACGAGTTAGGGTCAAGCTTTGTGTTAGGGCACAGGTTAGTGTTATTGTATGTAATAGGATTAGGGTACGGGTTAGGATTTTGTGTAGGGTTGTGGATAGTGTTAGGCTTAGACCTAGGGTTAGTGTGAGCGAACAGGTAAGGTTTACGGTACACAGAAGTGTACGGAAACGTGTTAGTGTCAAAGTACATGTGAGAGCATTGCTTAATTTTGGTGTAGGTGTTAAGATTTGTGTATGGGTTAGGGTAGGCTGTAAGGTTGTTGTTAGCGTTATGTTTAGGGAAAGGTCTAGGTTTAGCGAACGGTAAGATTTAGGGTACTGGAGAGGATACGGAACAGTGTTAGGGTCAGGGTATGTGTGAGGGCATGGGTTAGTGTTAGCGTACGGGTGAGGAATAGGGTACGGGTTAGGGAAATGGGTAGGGTTGGTGTTATGTTGAGGGTTAGGGCCAGGGTTAGAGTTAGCGAACGGGTACGGTTTACGGTACACGGGAGGGTACGGAAACGTGTTAGTGTCAAAGTACATGTGAGGGCATTGGTTAGATTTTTTGTACGGGTTAAGTTTAGTGTACGGGTTAGGGTATGTTTAGGGTTGGTGTTAGCGTTATGTTCAGGGCTAGGGTTAGGGTTAGCGAACGGTATGTTATAGGGTGCAGTAGAGGATACGGAAAAGTGTTAGGGTCAGGGTACGTGTTAGGACATGGGTTAGTGTTAGTGTATGGGTTGGGATTAGGGTACGGGTTAGGGTAAGGTATAGGGTTGGGGTTAGGGTTAGGGCTAGGGCTAGGGCTAGGGTTAGGGTTAGCGAATGGGTAAAGTTAAGGGTACAGGTGAGGGTACGGAAAAGTGTTAGGGTCAGGGTACGTGTCAGGGCATGTCTTAGTAGTAGTATAGTGGTTAGGATTAGGATACGGTTTGGGTAAGGTTTAGGGTTTGGTTTAGGGTTAGCTTTATAACTAGGGTTAGGGTTAGCGAAATGCCAGGTTTAGGGTACAGGTGATGGTACAGAAAAGTGTTAGGGTTAGTGTACGTCTTAGGACACGTGTCAGTGTTAGTGTATGGCTTAGGATTAGCATACTACTTAGGGTAAGGTGTACGGTTGGTGTTTGGTCTAGGTTTAGGGCTAGGGTTAGGGTTAGCGAACGGTAAGGTTTAGGGTACATGTGAGGTTACGGAAAAGTGTTAGGGTCAGGGTACGTGTTAGGGCAGGGTTTAGTGTGGGTTTATAGGATTGGATTAGGGTACGGTTTAGGGTAATTGGTAGGGTTAGCGCTTTGGTTAGTGTTAGGGGTCGGGTAAGGTTTAGTGAATGGGTAAGGTTTAGGTTACAGCTGAGCATACGGAAATGTTTTATTGTCAAAGTACGTGTGCGGTATTGGGTTAGTGTTAACGTACGGGTTAAGATTAGTGTACGTGTTAGGGTAAGGAGTAGTGTTGTAATTAGGTTTAGGTTTGTGGCTAGGTTTATGGTTAACAAACGGTAAAGTTTAGAGTTAGTCTTAGAGTTAGGGTTCGGGTTAGAGGTAGGGTTAGGGTAGGTGTTAGGGCACGAGTTAGTGTTAGTGTTTGGGTTATGATTAGGGTATGGGTAAGTGTAAGGTGTAGGTTTGGGGTTAGGTTTAGGTTTAGGTCTAGCGTTAAGGTAAGCAACTAGGTAACATTAGAGTACAGGTGAGCGTATGGAAACGAGTTAGGGTCAGGGTTCCTGTTTGGGCACAAGTTAGAGTTAGCTTAAGGATTAGGATTAGGGTATATGTTAGGGTTAGGTGTAGGGTTGGGGTTGGGTTTAGGGTTAGGTTTAGACCTAGGGATAGGCTTAGTGAATGGTTAGGTTTAGGGTTCAGGTGTGGGTATACAAAAGTGTTAGGATCAGGGTTAGTGTTAAGGCATGGATTAGTGTTAGTGTATGGGTTAGTATTTGGGTACGGGGTACCCCAATGGGTAGGGTTGGCATTATGTGTAGTGTTAGGGTTAGGTTTAGGGTTAGTGAATGAGTAAGGTTTAGGTTAAAGGTGAGTGTATGGAAATATTTTAGTGTCAAAGTAAGTGTGGGGGAATGAGTTTTTGTTAGTGTACGCATTAAGAATAGGGTACATGTTAGAGTAAGGTGTAGGGTTGTAGTTAGATTTAGCTTCAGGGCTAGGGTTAGGGTTAGTGAACGGTAATATTTAGCGTACAGGAGAGAGTATGGTAGAGAGTTAGGAGTAGGGTACGTGTCAGGCCATTGGTTAGTGTTAGTGTACGGTTTAGGATTAGGGTATGGGTTAGGGTAAGATGTAGGGTTGCCGTTAGGGTTAGGTTTACAGCTAGGGTTAGGGTTAGCGACCGGGTAAGGTTTAGGTTACAGGGGAGGGTTCGGAAATGTTTTAGGGTCAAAATACATTTGCGGGAATGGGTTAGTGTTAGTGTACGGGTTAAGATTAGTGTACGTGTTAGGGTAAGGTGTAGGGTTGGAGTTAGATTTAGCTTTAGGGCTAGGGTTAGGGTTAGCGAAATGTAAGGTTTAGGGTTCATGTGAGGGTACAGAAAAGTGTTACGGTCCGTGTACGTGTCAGGGCACAGATTCGTTTTAGTGTATGGGTTAGCATTACAATACGGATTAGGGTAAGGTGTAGCATTGGGGTTAGAGTTAGGGTTAGGGTTAGCGAATAGGTAATATTTAGGGTACAGGTAAGCATAAGGAAACGAGTTAGGGTCAAGCTTGGTGTTAGGGCACAGGTTAGTGTTATTGTACGGAATAGGATTAGGGTACGGGTTAGGATTTTGTGTAGGGTTGTGGATAGTGTTAGGCTTAGACCTAGGGTTAGTGTGAGCGAACAGGTAAGGTTTACGGTACACAGGAGGGTACGGAAACGTGTTAGTGTCAAAGTACATGTGAGAGCATTGCTTAATTTTGGTGTAGGTGTTAAGATTTGTGTATGGGTTAGGGTAGGCTGTAAGGTTGTTGTTAGCGTTATGTTTAGGAAAGGGCTAGGTTTAGCGAACGGTAAGATTTAGGGTACTGGAGAGGATCCGGAAAAGTGTTAGTGTCAGGGTATGTGTGAGGGCACGGGTTAGTGTTAGCGTACGTGTAAGGAATAGGGTACGGGCTAGGGAAATGGGTAGGGTTGGTGTTATGGTAAGGGTTAGGGCCAGGGTTAGACTTAGCGAACGGGTAAGGTTTACAGTACACGGGAGGGTACGGAAACGTGTTAGTGTCAAAGTACATGTGAGGGCATTGGTTAGATTTTTTGTACGGGTTAAGTTTAGTGTACGGGTTAGGGTATGTGTAGGGTTGGTGTTAGCGTTATGTTCAGGGCTAGGGTTAGGGTTAGTGAACGGTACGATTAAGGGTACAGTAGAGGATACGGAAAAGTGTTAGGGTCAGGGTACGTGTTAGGACATGGGTTAGTGTTAGTGTATGGGTTGGGATTAGGGTACGGGTTTGGGTAAGGGGTAGGGTTGGGGTTAGGGTTAGGGCTAGGGCTAGGGCTAGGGTTAGGGTTAGCGAATGGGTAAAGTTAAGGGTACAGGTGAGGGTACGGAAAAGTTTTAGGGTCAGGGTACGTGTCAGGGCATGGCTTAGTAGTAGTATACTGGTTAGGATTAGGATACGGTTTATGGTAAGGTTTAGGGTTTGGGTAAGGGTTAGCTTTATAACTAGGGTTAGGGGTAACGAAATGCCAGGTTTAGGGTACAGGTGATGGTACAGAAAAGTGTTAGGGTTAGTGTACGTCTTAGGACACGTGTCAGTGTTAGTGTATGGCTTAGGATTAGCATACTAGTTAGGATAAGGTGTACGGTTGGGGTTTGGTCTAGGTTTAGGGCTAGGGTTAGGGTTAGCGAACGGTAAGGTTTAGGGTACATGTGAGGTTACGGAAAAGTGTTAGGGTCAGGGTACGTGTTAGGGCAGGGTTTAGTGTGGGTTTACAGGTTAGGATTAGGGTACGGTTTAGGGTAATTGGTAGGGTTGGCGTTATGGTTAGTGTTAGGGGTAGGGTAAAGTTTAGTGAATGGGTAAGGTTTAGGTTACAGCTGAGCGTGCGGAAATGTTTTATTGTCAGAGTACGTGTGTGGTATTGTGTTAGTGTTAGTGTACGGGTTAAGATAAGGGTACGTGTTAGGGTAAGGAGTAGAGATGTAGTTATGTTTAGGGTCGGTGTTAGGGTTATGGTTAACAAATGGTAAAGTGTAGGGTTAGTGTAAGTGTTAGGGTTAGGGGTAGGGGTAGGGTTAGGGTAGGTGTTAGGGCACGAGTTTGTGTTAGTGTATGGGTTATGATTAGGTTATGCGTTAGGGTAAGGTGTAGGGTTGGGGTTAGGTTTAGGTTTAGGGCTAGTGTTAGGGTAAGCGAAGAGGTAACATTAGAGTACAGGTGAGCGTATGGAAACGAGTTAGGGTCAGGGTTCGTGTTAGGGCACAGGTTAGTGTTAGTTTAAGGATTAGTATTAGGGTACATGTTAGGGTTAGGTGTAGGGTTGGGGTTGCGTTTAGGGTTAGGTTTAGACCTAGGGTTAGGGTTAGTGAATGATAAGGTTTAGGGTTTAGGTGTGGGTATGGAAAAGCGTTAGGTTCAGGGTAAGTGTTAACGCACGGATTAGTGTTAGTGTACGGGTTAGGATTAGGGTACGAGGTAGCCCAATGGGTAGGGTTGGCATTATGTGCAGTGTTATGGCTAGGTTTAGGGTTAGCGAATGAATAAGGTTCAGGTTACAGGTGAGTGTACGGAAATGTTTTAGTGTCAAAGTAAGTGTGCGGGAATGGGTTAGTGTTAGTGTACGCATTAAGATTAGTTTACATGTTAGGGTAAGGTGTAGGGTTGTAGTTAGATTTAGCTTTAAGGGTAGGGTTAGGGTTGGAAAAGGTAAGATTTTGGGTACAGGAGAGAGTAGGGTAAAGAGTTAGGGTCAGGGTACGTGTCATGGCATGTATTAGAGTTTGTGTATGGGTAAGGATTAGGGTACGGGTTAGGGAAAAGGGTAGGGTTGGTGTTATGGTTAGGGTTAGGGCTAGGGTTAGAGTTAGCGAACGGGTATGGTTTACGGTACACGGCAGGGTACGGAAACGTGTTAGTGTCAAAGTACATGTGAGGGCATGGGTTAATTTTTTTGTAAGGTTTAAGTTTAGTGTAGGGGTTAGGGTATGCTGTAGGGTTGGTGTTAGCGTTATGTTCAGGGCTAGGGTTAGGGTTAGCGAACTGTAAGATTTAGGGTACAGGAGAGGATTCGGAAAAGTGTTAGGGTCAGGGTACGTGTTAGGGCATGGGTTAGTGTTAGTGTATGGGTTGGGATTAGGGTACGGGTTAGGGTAAGGGGTAGGGTTGTGTTTAGGGTTAGCTTTATGGCTAGGGTTAGGGTTAGCGAAATGTCAGGTTTAGGGTACAGGTGATGTTTAAGAAAAGTGTTAGAGTATGTGCTAGGACACGTGTCAGTGTTAGTGTATGGCTTAGGATTAACATAGTGTTTAGCGTAAGGTGTACGGTTGGGGTTAGGTCTAGGTTTAGGGCTAGGGTTAGGGTTAGCGAACGGTAAGGTTTAGGGTACATGTGAGGTTACGGAAAAGTGTTAGGGTCAGGGTACGTGTTAGGGCAGGGGTTAGTGTGGGTTTACAGGTTAGGATTAGGGTACGGGTTAGGGTAATTGGTTGGGTTGGCGTTATGGTTAGTGTTAGGGGTAGGGTTAAGTTTAGTGAATGGGTAAGGTTTAGGTTACAGCTGAGCGTACGGAAATGTTTTATTGTCAAAGTACGTGTGCGGTATTGGTTTAGTGTTAACGTACGGGTTAAGATTAGTGTACGTGTTAGGGTAAGGAGTAGTGTTGTAATTAGGTTTAGGTTTGGGGCTAGGTTTATGGTTAACAAATGGTAAAGTTTAGGGTTAGTCTTAGTGTTAGGGTTCGGGTTAGAGGTAGGGTTAGGGTAGGTGTTAGGGCACGAGTTAGTGTTACTGTTTGGGTTATGATTAGGGCATGGGTTAGGGTAAGGTGTAGGTTTGGGGTTAGGTTTAGTTTTATGTCTAGCGTTAGGGTAAGCAAATAGGTAACATTAGAGTACAGGTGAGCTTATGGAAACGAGTTAGGGTCAGGGTTCCTGTTAGGGCACAAGTTAGTGTTAGTTTAAGGATTTTGATTAGGGTACATGTTAGGGTTAGGTGTAGGGTTGGGGTTGGGTTTAGGGTTAGGTTCAGACCTAGGGTTAGGGTTAGTGAATGGTAAGGTTTAGGGTTCAGGTGTGGGTATAGAAAAGTGTTAGGGTCAGGGTTAGTGTTAAGGCACGGATTAGTGTTAGTGTACGGGTTAGGATTAGGGTACGGGTTAGGCTAATGGGTAGGGTTGGCGTTATGTTTAGTGTTAGGGCTAGGGTTAAGGTTAGCGAACCAGTCAGGTTTAGGGTACAGGTGAGGGTACGGAAAACTTTAAGGGTCAGGGTATGTGTTAGGACACCTGTTAGTGTTAGTGTACATGTCAGGATTAGCATACAGTTTAGGGTAAGGTGTGGTGTTGGGGTTAGGGTTAGGTTTGGGGCTAGGCTTAGGGCTAGTGAACGGGTAAGTTTTAGGGTACATGTGAGGGTACGGAAAATCCTTTGGGTCAAGTTATGAGTTAGGAAATGTGTTAGTGTTACTGTATTGTTAGGATTAGGGTATGGGTTAGGGTAATGGTTAGGGTTGGCGTTAGGGTTAGGTGTAGGCTTAGTGAATGGTTAAGGCTTATGGTCCATGTGAGTTTATGGAGACGTGTTAGTGTCAAAGTACATGTGATGGCATGGGTTAGTGTAAGGCTAGGGGTTAAAAATAGGGTACGGGTTAGAATAAGGTGTAGGGTTGGTGTTAGGGTTAGGTTTAAGTCTACAGTTAGGGTTAGCTAACGATTAGGTTTAGCGTACAGGTGAGGGTATGGAAAAGTGTTAGGGTCAGGGTACGTTTCAGGGCTCTGGTTAGCGTTAGTGTACGGTTTAGTATTAGGGTATGGGTTAGGGTAAGATGTAGGGTTGGCGTTAGGGTTAGGTTTACAGCTAGGGTTAGGGTTAGCGACCGGGTAAGGTTTAGGTTACAGGGGAGGGTTCGGAAATGTTTTAGGGTCAAAATACATTTGCGGGAATGAGTTAGTGTTAGTGTACGGGTTAAGATTAGTGTACGTGTTAGGGTAAGGTGTAGGGTTGGAGTTAGATTGAGCTTTAGGGCTAAAGTTAGGGTTAGCGAAATGTAACGTTTAGGGTACATGGGAGGGTACAGAAAAGTGTTACGGTCCGTGTACGTGTCAGGGCACGGATTAGTTTTAGGGTATGGGTTAGGATTACAGTACGGATTAGGGTAAGGTGTAGCATTGGGGTTAGGGTTAGGGTTAGGGTTAGCGAATAGGTAATATTTAGGGTACAGGTAAACATACGGAAACGAGTTAGGGTCAAGCTTGGTGTTAGGGCAAAGGTTAGTGTTATTGTATGGAATAGGATTAGGGTACGGGTTAGGATTTTGTGTAGGGTTGTGGATGGTGTTAGGCTTAGACCTAGGGTTAGTGTGAGCGAACAGGTAAGGTTTACGGTACACAGGAGGGTACGGAAACGTGTTAGTGTCAAAGTACATGTGAGAGCATTGCTTAATTTTGGTGTAGGTGTTAAGATTTGTGTATGGGTTAGGGTAGGGTGTAAGGTTGTTGTTAGCGTTATGTTTAGGGAAAGGGCTAGGTTTAGCGAATGGTAAGATTTAGGGTACTGGAGAGGATACGGAAAAGTGTTAGGGTCAGGGTATGTGTGAGGGCACGGGTTAGTGTTAGCGTACGGGTAAGGGATAGGGTACGGGTTAGGGAAATGGGTAGGGTTGTTGTTATGGTTTGGGTTAGGGCCAGAGTTAGAGTTAGCGAACGGGTAACGTTTACGGTACACGGGAGGGTATGGAAACGTGTTAGTGTCAAAGTACATGTGAGGGCCTTGGTTACATTTTTTGTACGGGTTAAGTTTAGTGTACGGGTTAGGGTATGTGTAGGGTTGGTGTTAGCGTTATGTTCAGGGCTAGGGTTTGGGTTAGCGAACGGTATGATTTAGGGTACAGTAGAGGATACGGAAAAGTGTTAGGGTCAGGGTACGTGTTAGGACAAGGGTTAGTGTTAGTGTATGGGTTGGGATTAGGGTACGGGTTAGGGTAAGGGTCAGGGTTGCGTTTAGGGTTAGGGCTAGGGCTAGGGCTAGGTTTAGGGTTAGCGAATGGGTAAAGTTAAGGGAAAAGGTGAGGGTACGGAAAAGTGTTAGGGTTAGTGTACGTCTTAGGACACATGTCAGTGTTAGTGTATGGCTTAGGATTAGCATACTAGTTAGGATAAGGTGTACGGTTGGGGTTTGGTCTAGGTTTAGGGCTAGGGTTAGGGTTAGCGAACGGTAAGGTTTAGGATACATGTGAGGTTACGGAAAAGTGTTAGGGTCAGGGTACGTGTTAGGGCAGGGGTTAGTGTGGGTTTACAGGTTAGGATTAGGGTACGGTTTAGGGTAATTGGTAGGGTTGGCGTTATGGTTAGTGTTAGGGGTAGGGTAAAGTTTAGTGAATGGGTAAGGTTTAGGTTACAGCTGAGCGTGCGGAAATATTTTATTGTCAGAGTACGTGTGTGGTATTGTGTTAGTGTTGGTGTACGGGTTAAGATAAGCGTACGTGGTAGGGTAAGGAGTAGAGATGTAGTTAGGTTTAGGTTTGGTGTTAGGGTTATGGTTAACAAATGGTAAAGTTTAGGGTTAGTGTAAGTGTTAGGGTTAGGTTTAGGGGTAAGGTTAGGGTAGGTGTTAGGGCACGAGTTTGTGTTAGTGTATGGGTTATGATTAGGTTATGCGTTAGGGTAAGGTGTAGGGTTGGGGTTAGGTTTAGGTTTAGGGCTAGTGTTAGGGTAAGCGAATAGGTAACATTAGAGTACAGGTGAGCGTATGGAAACGTGTTAGGGTCAGGGTTCGTGTTAGGGCACAGGTTAGTGTTAGTTTAAGGATTAGTATTAGGGTACATGTTAGGGTTAGGTGTAGGTTTGGGGTTGCGTTTAGGGTTAGGTTTAGACCTAGGGTTAGGGTTAGTGAATGATAAGGTTTAGGGTTTAGGTGTGGGTATGGAAAAGCGTTAGGGTCAGGGTAAGTGTTAACGCACGGATTAGTGTTAGTGTACGGGTTAGGATTAGGGTACGAGGTAGCCCAATGGGTAGGGTTGGCATTATGTGCAGTGTTATGGCTAGGTTTAGGGTTAGCGAATGAATAAGGTTTAGGTTACAGGTGAGTGTACGGACATGTTTTAGTGTCAAAGTAAGTGTGCGGGAATGGGTTAGTGTTAGTGTACGCATTAAGATTAGTTTACATGTTAGGGTAAGGTGTAGGGTTGTAGTTAGATTTAGCTTTAAGGGTAGGGTTAGGGCTGGGAATGGTAAGATTTTGGGTACAGGAGAGAGTAGGGTAAAGAGTTAGGGTCAGGGTACGTGTCATGGCATGGATTAGTGTTTGTGTATGGGTAAGGATTAGGGTACGGGTTAGGGAAAAGGGTAGGGTTGGTGTTATGGTTAGGGTTAGGGCTAGGGTTAGAGTTAGGGAACGGGTATGGTTTACGGTGCACGGCAGGGTATGGAAACGTGTTAGTGTCAAAGTACATGTGAGGGCATGGGTTAATTTTTTTGTAAGGGTTAAGTTTAGTGTAGGGGTTAGGGTATGCTGTAGGGTTGGTGTTAACGTTATGTTCAGGGCTAGGGTTAGTGTTAGCGAACTGTAAGATTTAGGGTACAGGAGAGGATTCGGAAAAGTGTTAGCGTCAGGGTACGTGCTAGTGCATGGGTTAGTGTTAGTGTATGGGTTGGGATTAGGGTACGGGTTAGGGTAAGGGGTAGGGTTGTGGTTAGGTTTAGCTTTATGGCTAGGGTTAGGGTTAGCGAAATGTCAGGTTTAGGGTACAGTTGATGTTTAAGAAAAGTGTTAGTGTATGTGCTAGGACACGTGTCAGTGTTAGTGTATGGCTTAGGATTAACATAGTGTTTAGCGTAAGGTGTACGTTTGGGTTTAGGTCTAGGTTTAGGGCTAGGGTTAGGGTTAGCGAACGGTAAGGTTTAGGGTACATGTGAGGTTACGGAAAAGTGTTAGGGTCAGGGTACGTGTTAGGGCAGGGGTTAGTGTGGGTTTACAGGTTAGGATTAGGGTACGGGTTAGGGTAATTGGTTGGGTTGGCGTTATGGTTAGTGTTAGGGGTAGAGTTAAGTTTAGTGAATGGGTAAGGTTTAGGTTACAGCTGAGCGTACGGAAATGTATTATTGTCAAAGTACGTGTGCGGTATTGGGTTAGTGTTAACGTACGGGTTACGATTAGTGTACGTGTTAGGGTAAGGAGTAGTGTTGTAATTAGGTTTAGGTTTGGGGCTAGGTTTATGGTTAACAAATGGTAAAGTTTAAGGTTAGTCTTAGTGTTAGGGTTCGGGTTAGAGGTAGGGTTAGGGTAGGTGTTAGGGCATGAGTTAGTGTTACTGTTTGGGTTATGATTAGGGCATGGGTTAGGGTAAGGTGTAGGTTTGGGGTTAGGTTTAGTTTTATGTCTAGCGTTAGGGTAAGCAAATAGGTAACATTAGAGTACAGGTGAGCTTATGGAAACGAGTTAGGGTCAGGGTTCCTGTTAGGGCACACGTTAGTGTTAGTTTAAGGATTAGGATTAGGGTACATGTTAGGGTTAGGTGTAGGGTTGGGGTTGGGTTTAGGGTTAGGTTTAGACCTAGGGTTAGGGTTAGTGAATGGTAAGGTTTAGGGTTCAGGTGTGGGTATAGAAAAGTGTTAGGGTCAGGGTTAGTGTTAAGGCACGGATTAGTGTTAGTGTACGGGTTAGGATTAGGGTACGGGTTAGGCTAATGGGTAGGGTTGGCGTTATGTTTAGTGTTAGGGCTAGGGTTAAGGTTAGCGAACCAGTCAGGTTTAGGGTACAGGTGAGGGTACGGAAAACTTTTAGGGTCAGGGTATGTGTTAGGACACCTGTTAGTGTTAGTGTACATGTCAGGATTAGCATACAGTTTAGGGTAAGGTGTGGGGTTGTGGTTAGGGTTAGGTTTGGGGCTAGGCTTAGGGCTAGTGAACGGGTAAGTTTTAGGGTACATGTGAGGGTATGGAAAATCGTTTGGGTCAGGTTATGAGTTAGGAAATGTGTTAGTGTTAATGTATGGTAAGGATTAGGGTATGGGTTAGGGTAATGGTTAGGGTTGGCGTTAGGGTTAGGTGTAGGCTTAGCGAATGGTTAAGGCTTATGGTCCATGTGAGTTTATGGAGACGTGTTAGTGTCAAAGTACGTGTGATGGCATGGGTTAGTGTTAGGCTAGGGGTTAAAAATAGGGTACGGGTTAGAATAAGGTGTAGGGTTGGTGTTAGGGTTAGGTTTAAGTCTAGAGTTAGGGTTAGCTAACGATTAGGTTTAGCGTACAGGTGAGGGTATGGAAAAGTGTTAGGGTCAGGGTACGTTTAAGGGCTCTGGTTAGTGTTAGTGTACGGTTTAGGATTAGGGTATGGGTTAGGGTAAGATGTAGGTTTGGCGTTAGGGTTAGGTTTACAGCTAGGGTTAGGGTTAGCGACCGGGTAAGGTTTAGGTTACAGGGGAGGGTTCGGAAATGTTTTAGGGTCAAAATACATTTGCGGGAATGGGTTAGTGTTACTGTACGGGTTAAGATTAGTGTACGTGTTAGGGTAATGTGTAGGGATGGAGTTAGATTTAGCTTTAGGGCTAAAGTTAGGGTTAGCGAAATGTAAGGTTTAGGGTACATGGGAGGGTACAGAAAAGTGTTACGGTCCGTGTACGTGTCAGGGCACGGATTAGTTTTAGGGTATGGGTTAGGATTACAGTACGGATTAGGGTAAGGTGTAGCATTGGGGTTAGGGTTAGGGTTAGGGTTAGCGAATAGGTAATATTTAGGGTACAGGTAAACATACGGAAACGAGTTAGGGTCAAGCTTGGTGTTAGGGCAAAGGTTAGTGTTATTGTACGGAATAGGATTAGGGTACGGGTTAGGATTTTGTGTTGGGTTGTGGATGGTGTTAGGCTTAGACCTAGGGTTAGTGTGAGCGAACAGGTAAGGTTTACGGTACACAGGAGGGTACGGAAACGTGTTAGTGTCAAAGTACATGTGAGAGCATTGCTTAATTTTGGTGTAGGAGTTAAGATTTGTGTATGGGTTAGTGTAGGCTGTAAGGTTGTTGTTAGAGTTATGTTTAGGGAAAGGGCTAGGTTTAGCGAACGGTAAGATTTAGGGTACTGGAGAGGATGCGGAAAAGTGTTAGGGTCAGGGTTCGTGTTAGGGCACAGGTTAGTGTTAGTTTAAGGATTAGTACTAGGGTACATGTTAGGGTTAGGTGTAGGGTTGAGGTTGCGTTTAGGGTTAGGTTTAGACCTAGGGTTAGGGTTAGTGAATGATAAGGTTTAGGGTTTAGGTGTGGGTATGGAAAAGCGTTAGGGTCAGGGTAAGTGTTAACGCACGGATTAGTGTTAGTGTACGGGTTAGGATTAGGTTACGAGGTAGCCCAATGGGTAGGGTTGCCATTATGTGCAGTGTTATGGCTAGGTTTAGGGTTAGCGAATGAATAAGGTTTAGGTTACAGGTGAGTGTACGGAAATGTTTTAGTGTCAAAGTAAGTGTGCGGGAATGGGTTAGTGTTAGTGTACGCATTAAGATTAGTTTACATGTTAGGGTAAGGTGTAGGGTTGTAGTTAGATTTAGCTTTAAGGGTAGGGTTAGGGTTGGGAAAGTTAAGATTTTGGGTACAGGAGAGAGTAGGGTAAAGAGTTAGGGTCAGGGTACGTGTCATGGCATGTATTAGAGTTTGTGTATGGGTAAGGATTAGGGTACGGGTTAGGGAAATGGGTAGGGTTGGTGTTATGGTTAGGGTTAGGGCTAGGGTTAGAGTTAGCGAACGGGTATGGTTTACGGTACACGGCAGGGTACGGAAACGTGTTAGTGTCAAAGTACATGTGAGGGCATGGGTTAATTTTTTTGTAAGGGTTAAGTTTAGTGTAGGGGTAATGGTATGCTGTAGGGTTGGTGTTAGCGTTATGTTCAGGGCTAGGGTTAGGGTTAGCGAAATGTAAGATTTAGGGTACAGGAGAGGATTCGGAAAAGTGTTAGGGTCAGGGTACGTGTTAGGGCATGGGTTAGTGTTAGTGTATGGGTTGGGATTAGGGTACGGGTTAGGGTAAGGGGTAGGGTTGTGTTTAGGGTTAGCTTTATGGCTAGGGTTAGGGTTAGCGAAATGTCAGGTTTAGGGTACAGGTGATGTTTAAGAAAAGTGTTAGAGTATGTGCTAGGACACGTGTCAGTGTTAGTGTATGGCTTAGGATTAACATAGTGTTTAGCGTAAGGTGTACGGTTGGGGTTAGGTCTAGGTTTAGGGCTAGGGTTAGGGTTAGCGAACGGTAAGGTTTAGGGTACATGTGAGGTTACGGAAAAGTGTTAGGGTCAGGGTACGTGTTAGGGCAGGGGTTAGTGTGGGTTTACAGGTTAGGATTAGGGTACGGGTTAGGGTAATTGGTTGGGTTGGCGTTATGGTTAGTGTTAGGGGTAGGGTTAAGTTTAGTGAATGGGTAAGGTTTAGGTTACAGCTGAGCGTACGGAAATGTTTTATTGTCAAAGTACGTGTGCGGTATTGGGTTAGTGTTAACGTACGGGTTAAGATTAGTGTACGTGTTAGGGTAAGGAGTAGTGTTGTAATTAGGTTTAGGTTTGGGGCTAGGTTTATGGTTAACAAATGGTAAAGTTTAGGGTTAGTCTTAGTGTTAGGGTTCGGGTTAGAGGTAGGGTTAGTGTAGGTGTTAGGGCACGAGTTAGTGTTAGTGTTTGGGTTATGATTAGGGCATGGGTTAGGGTAAGGTGTAGGTTTGGGGTTAGGTTTAGTTTTAGGTCTAGCGTTAGGGTAAGCAAATACGTAACATTAGAGTACAGGTGAGCGTATGGAAACGAGTTAGGGTCAGGGTTCCTGTTAGGGCACAAGTTAGTGTTAGTTTAAGGATTAGGATTAGGGTACATGTTAGGGTTAGGTGTAGGGTTGGGGTTGGGTTTAGGGTTAGGTTTAGATCTAGGGTTAGGGTTAGTGAATGGTAAGGTTTAGGGTTCAGGTGTGGGTATAGAAAAGTGTTAGGGTCAGGGTTAGTGTTAAGGCACGGATTAGTGTTAGTGTACGGGTTAGGATTAGGGTACGGGTTAGGCTAATGGGTAGGGTTGGCGTTATGTTTAGTGTTAGGGCTAGGGTTAAGGTTAGCGAACCAGTAAGGTTTAGGGTACAGGTGAGGGTACGGAAAACTTTTAGGGTCAGGGTATGTGTTAGGACACCTGTTAGTGTTAGTGTACATGTCAGGATTAGCATACAGTTTAGGGTAAGGTGTGGGGTTGGGATTAGGGTTAGGTTTGGGGCTAGGCTTAGGGCTAGTGAACGGGTAAGTTTTAGGGTACATGTGAGGGTACGGAAAATCCTTTGGGTCAAGTTATGAGTTAGGAAATGTGTTAGTGTTACTGTATGGTTAGGATTAGGGTATGGGTTAGGGTAATGGTTAGGGTTGGCGTTAGGGTTAGGTGTAGGCTTAGTGAATGCTTAAGGCTTATGGTCCATGTGAGTTTATGGAGACGTGTTAGTGTCAAAGTACATGTGATGGCATGGGTTAGTGTAAGGCTAGGGGTTAAAAATAGGGTACGGTTTAGTATAAGGTGTAGGGTTGGTGTTAGGGTTAGGTTTAAGTCTACAGTTAGGGTTAGCTAACGATTAGGTTTAGCGTACAGGTGAGGGTATGGAAAAGTGTTAGGGTCAGGGTACGTTTCAGGGCTCTGGTTAGCGTTAGTGTACTGTTTAGTATTAGGGTATGGGTTAGGGTAAGATGTAGGGTTGGCGTTAGGGTTAGGTTTACAGCTAGGGTTAGGGTTAGCGACCGGGTAAGGTTTAGGTTACAGGGGAGGGTTCGGAAATGTTTTAGGGTCAAAATACATTTGCGGGAATGGGTTAGTGTTAGTGTACGGGTTAAGATTAGTGTACGTGTTAGGGTAAGGTGTAGGGTTGGAGTTAGATTTAGCTTTAGGGCTAAAGTTAGGGTTAGCGAAATGTAAGGTTTAGGGTACATGGGAGGGTACAGAAAAGTGTTACGGTCCGTGTACGTGTCAGGGCACGGATTAGTTTTAGGGTATGGGTTAGGATTACAGTACGGATTAGGGTAAGGTGTAGCATTGGGGTTAGGGTTAGGGTTAGGGTTAGCGAATAGGTAATATTTAGGGTACAGGTAAACATACGGAAACGAGTTAGGGTCAAGCTTGGTGTTAGGGCAAAGGTTAGTGTTATTGTACGAATAGGATTAGGGTACGGGTTAGGATTTTGTGTAGGGTTGTGGATGGTGTTAGGCTTAGACCTAGGGTTAGTGTGAGCGAACAGGTAAGGTTTACGGTACACAGGAGGGTACGGAAACGTGTTAGTGTCAAAGTACATGTGAGAGCATTGCTTAATTTTGGTGTAGGTGTTAAGATTTGTGTATGGGTTAGGGTAGGGTGTAAGGTTGTTGTTAGCGTTATGTTTAGGGAAAGGGCTAGGTTTAGCGAATGGTAAGATTTAGGGTACTGGAGAGGATACGGAAAAGTGTTAGGGTCAGGGTATGTGTGAGGGCACGGGTTAGTGTTAGCGTACGGGTAAGGGATAGGGTACGGGTTAGGGAAATGGGTAGGGTTGTTGTTATGGTTAGGGTTAGGGCCAGAGTTAGAGTTAGCGAACGGGTAACGTTTACGGTACACGGGAGGGTACGGAAACGTGTTAGTGTCAAAGTACATGTGAGGGCCTTGGTTACATTTTTTGCACGGGTTAAGTTTAGTGTACGGGTTAGGGTATGTGTCGGGTTGGTGTTAGCGTTATGTTCAGGGCTAGGGTTAGGGTTAGCGAACGGTATGATTTAGGGTACAGTAGAGGATACGGAAAAGTGTTAGGGTCAGGGTACGTGTTAGGACAAGGGTTAGTGTTAGTGTATGGGTTGGGATTAGGGTACGGGTTAGGGTAAGGGTCAGGGTTGGGGTTAGGGTTAGGGCTAGGGCTAGGGCTAGGTTTAGGGTTAGCGAATGGGTAAAGTTAAGGGTACAGGTGAGGGTACGGAAAAGTGTTAGGGTCAGGGTACGTGTCAGGGCATGGCTTAGTAGTAGTATACTGGTTAGGATTAGGATACGGTTTGGGTAAGGTTTAGGGTTTGGGTTAGGGTTAGCTTTATAACTAGGGTTAGGGTTAACGAAATGCCAGATTTAGGGTACAGGTGATGGTACAGAAAAGTGTTAGGGTTAGTGTACGTCTTAGGACACATGTCAGTGTTAGTGTATGGCTTAGGATTAGCATACTAGTTAGGATAAGGTGTACGGTTGGGGTTTGGTCTAGGTTTAGGGCTAGGGTTAGGGTTAGCGAACGGTAAGGTTTAGGGTACATGTGAGGTTACGGAAAAGTGTTAGGGTCAGGGTACGTGTTAGGGCAGGGGTTAGTGTGGGTTTACAGGTTAGGATTAGGGTACGGTTTAGGGTAATTGGTAGGGTTGGCGATATGGTTAGTGTTAGGGGTAGGGTAAAGTTTAGTGAATGGGTAAGGTTTAGGTTACAGCTGAGCGTGCGGAAATATTTTATTGTCAGAGTACGTGTGTGGTATAGTGTTAGTGTTGGTGTACGAGTTAAGATAAGCGTACGTGGTAGGGTAAGGAGTAGAGATGTAGTTAGGTTTAGGTTCGGTGTTAGGGTTATGGTTAACAAATGGTAAAGTTTAGGGTTAGTGTAAGTGTTAGGGTTAGGGGTAGGGGTAGGGTTAGGGTAGGTGTTAGGGCACGAGTTTGTGTTAGTGTATGGGTTATGATTAGGTTATGCGTTAGGGTAAGGTGTAGGGTTGGGGTTAGGTTTAGGTTTAGGGCTAGTGTTAGGGTAAGCGAATAGGTAACATTAGAGTACAGGTGAGCGTATGGAAACGAGTTAGGTTCAGGGTTCGTGTTAGGGCACAGGTTAGTGTTAGTTTAAGGATTAGTATTAGGGTACATGTTAGGGTTAGGTGTAGGTTTGGGGTTGCGTTTAGGTTTAGGTTTAGACCTAGGGTTAGGGTTAGTGAATGATAAGGTTTAGGGTTTAGGTGTGGGTATGGAAAAGCGTTAGGGTCAGGGTAAGTGTTAACGCACGGATTAGTGTTAGTGTACGGGTTAGGACTAGGGTACGAGTTAGCCCAATGGGTAGGGTTGGCATTATGTGCAGTGTTATGGCTAGGTTTAGGGTTAGCGAATGAATAAGGTTTAGGTTACAGGTGAGTGTACGGAAATGTTTTAGTGTCAAAGTAAGTGTGCGGGAATGGGTTAGTGTTAGTGTACGCATTAAGATTAGTTTACATGTTAGGGTAAGGTGTAGGGTTGTAGTTAGATTTAGCTTTAAGGGTAGGGTTAGGGCTGGGAAAGGTAAGATTTTGGGTACAGGAGAGAGTAGGGTAAAGAGTTAGGGTCAGGGTACGTGTCATGGCATGGATTAGTGTTTGTGTATGGGTAAGGATTAGGGTACGGGTTAGGGAAAAGGGTAGGGTTGGTGTTTTGGTTAGGGTTAGGGCTAGGGTTAGAGTTAGCGAACGGGTATGGTTTACGGTGCACGGCAGTGTATGGAAACGTGTTAGTGTCAAAGTACATGTGAGGGCATGGGTTAATTTTTTTGTAAGGGTTAAGTTTATTGTAGGGGTTAGGGTATGCTGTAGGGTTGGTGTTAACGTTATGTTCAGGGCTAGGGTTAGGGTTAGCGAACTGTAAGATTTAGGGTACAGGAGAGGATTCGGAAAAGTGTTAGGGTCAGGGTACGTGCTAGGGCATGGGTTAGTGTTAGTGTATGGGTTGGGATTAGGGTACGGGTTAGGGTAAGGGGTAGGGTTGTGGTTAGGGTTAGCTTTATGGCTAGGGTTAGGGTTAGCGAAATGTCAGGTTTAGGGTACAGTTGATGTTTAAGAAAAGTGTTAGTGTATGTGCTAGGACACGTGTCAGTGTTAGTGTATTGCTTAGGATTAACATAGTGTTTAGCGTAAGGTGTACGGTTGGGGTTAGGTCTAGGATTAGGGCTAGGGTTAGGGTTAGCGAACGGTAAGGTTTAGGGTACATGTGAGGTTACGGAAAAGTGTTAGGGTCAGGGTACGTGTTAGGGCAGGGATTAGTGTGGTTTTACAGGTTAGGATTAGGGTACGGGTTAGGGTAATTGGTTGGGTTGGCGTTATGGTTAGTGTAAGGGGTAGAGTTAAGTTTAGTGAATGGGTAAGGTTTAGGTTACAGCTGAGCGTACGGAAATGTTTTATTGTCAAAGTACGTGTGCGGTATTGGGTTAGTGTTAACGTACGGGTTAAGATTAGTGTACGTGTTAGGGTAAGGAGTAGTGTTGTAATTAGGTTTAGGTTTGGGGCTAGGTTTATGGTTAACAAATGGTAAAGTTTAAGGTTAGTCTTAGTGTTAGGGTTCGGGTTAGAGGTAGGGTTAGGGTAGGTGTTAGGGCACGAGTTAGTGTTACTGTTTGGGTTATGATTAGGGCATGGGTTAGGGTAAGGTGTAGGTTTGGGGTTAGGTTTAGTTTTATGTCTAGCGTTAGGGTAAGCAAATAGGTAACATTAGAGTACAGGTGAGCATATGGAAACGAGTTAGGGTCAGGGTTCCTGTTAGGGCACAAGTTAGTGTTAGTTTAAGGATTAGGATTAGGGTACATGTTAGGGTTAGGTGTAGGGTTGGGGTTGGGTTTAGGGTTAGGTTTAGACCTAGGGTTAGGGTTAGTGAATGGTAAGGTTTAGGGTTCAGGTGTGGGTATAGAAAAGTGTTAGGGTCAGGGTTAGTGTTAAGGCACGGATTAGTGTTAGTGTACGGGTTAGGATTAGGGTACGGGTTAGGCTAATGGGTAGGGTTGGCGTTATGTTTAGTGTTAGGGCTAGGGTTAAGGTTAGCGAACCAGTCAGGTTTAGGGTACAGGTGAGGGTACGGAAAACTTTTAGGGTCAGGGTATGTGTTAGGACACCTGTTAGTGTTAGTGTACATGTCAGGATTAGCATACAGTTTAGGGTAAGGTGTGGGGTTGTGGTTAGGGTTAGGTTTGGATCTAGGCTTAGGGCTACTGAACGGGTAAGTTTTAGGGTACATGTGAGGGTACGGAAAATCGTTTGGGTCAGGTTATGAGTTAGGAAATGTGTTAGTGTTATTGTATGGTAAGGATTAGGGTATGGGTTAGGGTAATGGTTAGGGTTGGCGTTAGGGTTAGGTGTAGGCTTAGCGAATGGTTAAGGCTTATGGTCCATGTGAGTTTATGGAGACGTGTTAGTGTCAAAGTACGTGTGATGGCATGGGTTAGTGTTAGGCTAGGGGTTAAAAATAGGGTACGGGTTAGAATAAGGTGTAGGGTTGGTGTTAGGGTTAGGTTTAAGTCTAGAGTTAGGGTTAGCTAACGATTATGTTTAGCGTACAGGTGAGGGTATGGAAAAGTGTTAGGGTCAGGGTACGTTTAAGTGCTCTGGTTAGTGTTAGTGTACGGTTTAGGATTAGGGTATGGGTTAGGGTAAGATGTAGGGTTGGCGTTAGGGTTAGGTTTACAGCTAGGGTTAGGGTTAGCGACCGGGTAAGGTTTAGGTTACAGGGGAGGGTTCGGAAAAGTTTTAGGGTCAAAATACATTTGCGGGAATGGGTTAGTGTTACTGTACGGGTTAAGATTAGTGTACGTGTTAGGGTAATGTGTAGGGATGGAGATAGATTTAGCTTTAGGGCTAAATTTAGGGTTAGCGAAATGTAAGGTTTAGGGTACATGGGAGGGTACAGAAAAGTGTTACGGTCCGTGTACGTGTCAGGGCACGGATTAGTTTTAGGGTATGGGTTAGGATTACAGTACGGATTAGGGTAAGGTGTAGCATTGGGGTTAGGGTTAGGGTTAGGGTTAGCGAATAGGTAATATTTAGGGTACAGGTAAACATACGGAAACGAGTTAGGGTCAAGCTTGTTGTTAGGGCAAAGGTTAGTGTTATTGTACGGAATAGGATTAGGGTACGGGTTAGGATTTTGTGTAGGGTTGTGGATGGTGTTAGGCTTAGACCTAGGGTTAGTGTGAGCGAACAGGTAAGGTTTACGGTACACAGGAGGGTACGGAAACGTGTTAGTGTCAAAGTACATGTGAGAGCATTGCTTAATTTTGGTGTAGGAGTTAAGATTTGTGTATGGGTTAGGGTAGGCTGTAAGGTTGTTGTTAGCGTTATGTTTAGGGAAAGGGCTAGGTTTAGCGAACGGTAAGATTTAGGGTACTGGAGAGGATACGGAAAAGTGTTAGGGTCAGGGTATGTGTGAGGGCATGGGTTAGTGTTAGCGTACGGGTAAGGAATAGGGTACGGGTTAGGGAAATGGGTAGGGTTGGTGTTATGGTTAGGGTTAGGGCCAGGGTTAGAGTTAGCGAACGGGTAAGGTTTACGGTACACGGGAGGGTACGGAAACGTGTTAGTGTCAAAGTACATGTGAGGGCCTTGGTTACATTTTTTGTACGGGTTAAGTTTAGTGTACGGGTTAGGGTATGTGTAGGGTTGGTGTTAGCGTTATGTTCAGGGCTAGGGTTAGGGTTAGCGAACGGTACGATTTAGGGTACAGTAGAGGATACGGAAAAGTGTTAGGGTCAGGGTACGTGTTAGGACAAGGGTTAGTGTTAGTGTATGGGTTGGGATTAGGGTACGGGTTAGGGTAAGGGGCAGGGTTGGGGTTAGGGTTAGGGCTAGGGCTAGGGCTAGGTTTAGGGTTAGCGAATGGTTAAAGTTAAGGGTACAGGTGAGGGTACGGAAAAGGGTTAGGGTCAGGGTACGTGTCAGGGCATGGCTTAGTAGTAGTATACTGGTTAGGATTAGGATACGGTTTGGGTAAGGTTTAGGGTTTGGGTTAGGGTTAGCTTTATAACTAGGGTTAGGGTTAACGAAATGCCAGGTTTAGGGTACAGGTGATGGTACAGAAAAGTGTTAGGGTTAGTGTACGTCTTAGGACACATGTCAGTGTTAGTGTATGGCTTAGGATTAGCATACTAGTTAGGATAAGGTGTACGGTTGGGGTTTGGTCTAGGTTTAGGGCTAGGGTTAGGGTTAGCGAACGGTAAGGTTTAGGGTACATGTGAGGTTACGGAAAAGTGTTAGGGTCAGGGTACGTGTTAGGGCAGGGTTTAGTGTGGGTTTACAGGTTAGGATTAGGGTACGGTTTAGGGTAATTGGTAGGGTTGGCGTTATGGTTAGTGTTAGGGGTAGGGTAAAGTTTAGTGAATGGGTAAGGTTTAGGTTACAGCTGAGCGTGCGGAAATGTTTTATTGTCAGAGTACGTGTGTGGTATTGTGTTAGTGTTAGTGTACGGGTTAAGATAAGGGTACGTGTTAGGGTAAGGAGTAGAGATGTAGTTAGGTTTAGGGTCAGTGTTAGGGTTATGGTTAACAAATGGTAAAGTGTAGGGTTAGTGTAAGTGTTAGGGTTAGGGGTAGGGGTAGGTTTAGGGTAGGTGTTAGGGCACGAGTTTGTGTTAGTGTATGGGTTATGATTAGGTTATGCGTTAGGGTAAGGTGTAGGGTTGGGGTTAGGTTTAGGTTTAGGGCTAGTGTTAGGGTAAGCGAAGAGGTAACATTAGAGTACAGGTGAGCGTATGGAAACGAGGTAGGGTCAGGGTTCGTGTTAGGGCACAGGTTAGTGTTAGTTTAAGGATTAGTATTAGGGTACATGTTAGGGTTAGGTGTAGGTTTGGGGTTGCGTTTAGGGTTAGGTTTAGACCTAGGGTTAGGGTTAGTGAATGATAAGGTTTAGGGTTTAGGTGTGGGTATGGAAAAGCGTTAGGGTCAGGGTAAGTGTTAACGCACGGATTTGTGTTAGTTTACGGGTTAGGATTAGGGTACGAGGTAGCCCAATGGGTAGGGTTGGCATTATGTGCAGTGTTATGGCTAGGTTTAGGGTTAGCGAATGAATAAGGTTTAGGTTACAGGTGAGTGTACGGAAATGTTTTAGTGTCAAAGTAAGTGTGCGGGAATGGGTTAGTGTTAGTGTACGCATTAAGATTAGTTTACATGTTAGGGTAAGGTGTAGGGTTGTAGTTAGATTTAGCTTTAAGGGTAGGGTTAGGGTTAGCGAAAGGTAAGATTTTGGGTACAGGGGAGAGTAGGGTAAAGAGTTAGGGTCAGGGTACGAGTCATGGCATGGATTAGTGTTTGTGTATGGGTAAGGATTAGGGTACGGTTTAGGGAAATGGGTAGGGTTGTTGTTATGGTTAGGGTTATGGCTAGGGTTAGAGTTAGCGAACGGGTATGGTTTACGGTACACGGCAGGGTACGGAATCGTGTTAGTGTCAAAGTACATGTGAGGGCATGGGTTAATTTTTTTGTACGGGTTTAGTGTAGGTGTTAGGGTATGCTGCAGGGTTGGTGTTAGCGTTATGTTCAGGGCTAGGGTTAGGGTTAGCGAACGGTAAGATTTAGGGTACAGGAGAGGATTCGAAAAAGTGTTAGGGTCAGGGTACATGTTAGGGCATGGGTTAGTGTTAGTGTATTGGTTGGGATTAGGGTACGGGTTAGGGTAAGGGGTAGGGTTGGGGTTAGGTTTAGCTTTATGGCTAGGGTTAGGGTTAGCGAAATGTCAGGTTTAGGGTACAGGTGATGATACAGAAAAGTGTTAGTGTTAGTGTATGTGCTAGGACAATTGCCAGTCTTCGTGCATGTCTTAGGATTAGCATACTGGTTAGGGTAAGGTGTACAGTTGGGGTTTGGTCCGAGTTTAGGGCTAGGGTTAGGGTTAGCGAACTATAAGGTTTAGGGTACATGTGAGGTTATTGAAAAGTGTTAGGGTCAGGGTCGTGTTAGGGCAGGGCTTAATGTTGGTTTACAGGTTAGGATTAGGGTACGGGTTAGGGTAATTGGTAGGGTTGGCGTTATGTTTAGTGTTAGGGGTAGGGTTAAGTTTAGTGAACGGGTAAGGTTTAGGTTACAGCTGAGCGTACGGAAATGTTTTATTGTCAAAGTACGTGTGCGGTATTGGGTTAGTGTTAACGTACGGGTTAAGATTTGTGTACGTGTTAGGGTAAGGAGTAGTGTTGTAATTAGGTTTAGGTTTGGGGCTAGGTTTATGGTTAACAAATGGTAAAGTTTAAGGTTAGTCTTAGTGTTAGGGTTCGGGTTAGAGGTAGGGTTAGGGTAGGTGTTAGGGCACGAGTTAGTGTTACTGTTTGGGTTATGATTAGGGCATGGGTTAGGGTAAGGTGTAGGTTTGGGGTTAGGTTTAGTTTTATGTCTAGCGTTAGGGTAAGCAAATAGGTAACATTAGAGTACAGGTGAGCATATGGAAACGAGTTAGGGTCAGGGTTCCTGTTAGGGCACAAGTTAGTGTTAGTTTAAGGATTAGGATTAGGGTACATGTTAGGGTTAGGTGTAGGGTTGGGGTTGGGTTTAGGGTTAGATTTAGACCTAGGGTTAGGGTTAGTGAATGGTAAGGTTTAGGGTTCAGGTGTGGGTATAGAAAAGTGTTAGGGTCAGGGTTAGTGTTAAGGCACGGATTAGTGTTAGTGTACGGGTTAGGATTAGGGTACGGGTTAGGCTAATGGGTAGGGTTGGCGTTATGTTTAGTGTTAGGGCTAGGGTTAAGGTTAGCGAACCAGTCAGGTTTAGGGTACAGGTGAGGGTACGGAAAACTTTTAGGGTCAGGGTATGTGTTAGGACACCTGTTAGTGTTAGTGTACATGTCAGGATTAGCATACAGTTTAGGGTAAGGTGTGGGGTTGTGGTTAGGGTTAGGTTTGGGGCTAGGCTTAGGGCTAGTGAACGGGTAAGTTTTATGGTACATGTGAGGGTACGGAAAATCGTTTGGGTCAGGTTATGAGTTAGGAAATGTGTTAGTGTTATTGTATGGTAAGGATTAGGGTATGGGTTAGGGTAATGGTTAGGGTTGGCGTTAGGGTTAGGTGTAGGCTTAGCGAATGGTTAAGGCTTATGGTCCATGTGAGTTTATGGAGACGTGTTAGTGTCAAAGTACGTGTGATGGCATGGGTTAGTGTTAGGCTAGGGGTTAAAAATAGGGTACGGGTTAGAATAAGGTGTAGGGTTGGTGTTAGGGTTAGGTTTAAGTCTAGAGTTAGGGTTAGCTAACGATTAGGTTTAGCGTACAGGTGAGGGTATGGAAAAGTGTTAGGGTCAGGGTACGTTTAAGTGCTCTGGTTAGTGTTAGTGTACGGTTTAGGATTAGGGTATGGGTTAGGGTAAGATGTAGGGTTGGCGTTAGGGTTAGGTTTACAGCTAGGGTTAGGGTTAGCGACCGGGTAAGGTTTAGGTTACAGGGGAGGGTTCGGAAATGTTTTAGGGTCAAAATACATTTGCGGGAATGGGTTAGTGTTACTGTACGGGTTAAGATTAGTGTACGTGTTAGGGTAATGTGTAGGGATGGAGATAGATTTAGCTTTAGGGCTAAATTTAGGGTTAGCGAAATGTAAGGTTTAGGGTACATGGGAGGGTACAGAAAAGTGTTACGGTCCGTGTACGTGTCAGGGCACGGATTAGTTTTAGGGTATGGGTTAGGATTACAGTACGGATTAGGGTAAGGTGTAGCATTGGGGTTAGGGTTAGGGTTAGGGTTAGCGAATAGGTAATATTTAGGGTACAGGTAAACATACGGAAACGAGTTAGGGTCAAGCTTGTTGTTAGGGCAAAGGTTAGTGTTATTGTACGGAATAGGATTAGGGTACGGGTTAGGATTTTGTGTAGGGTTGTGGATGGTGTTAGGCTTAGACCTAGGGTTAGTGTGAGCGAACAGGTAAGGTTTACGGTACACAGGAGGGTACGGAAACGTGTTAGTGTCAAAGTACATGTGAGAGCATTGCTTAATTTTGGTGTAGGAGTTAAGATTTGTGTATGGGTTAGGGTAGGCTGTAAGGTTGTTGTTAGCGTTATGTTTAGGGAAAGGGCTAGGTTTAGCGAACGGTAAGATTTAGGGTACTGGAGAGGATACGGAAAAGTGTTAGGGTCAGGGTATGTGTGAGGGCATGGGTTAGTGTTAGCGTACGGGTAAGGAATAGGGTACGGGTTAGGGAAATGGGTAGGGTTGGTGTTATGGTTAGGGTTAGGGCCAGGGTTAGAGTTAGCGAACGGGTAAGGTTTACGGTACACGGGAGGGTACGGAAACGTGTTAGTGTCAAAGTACATGTGAGGGCCTTGGTTACATTTTTTGTACGGGTTAAGTTTAGTGTACGGGTTAGGGTATGTGTAGGGTTGGTGTTAGCGTTATGTTCAGGGCTAGGGTTAGGGTTAGCGAACGGTACGATTTAGGGTACAGTAGAGGATACGGAAAAGTGTTAGGGTCAGGGTACGTGTTAGGACAAGGGTTAGTGTTAGTGTATGGGTTGGGATTAGGGTACGGGTTAGGGTAAGGGGCAGGGTTGGGGTTAGGGTTAGGGCTAGGGCTAGGGCTAGGTTTAGGGTTAGCGAATGGTTAAAGTTAAGGGTACAGGTGAGGGTACGGAAAAGGGTTAGGGTCAGGGTACGTGTCAGGGCATGGCTTAGTAGTAGTATACTGGTTAGGATTAGGATACGGTTTGGGTAAGGTTTAGGGTTTGGGTTAGGGTTAGCTTTATAACTAGGGTTAGGGTTAACGAAATGCCAGGTTTAGGGTACAGGTGATGGTACAGAAAAGTGTTAGGGTTAGTGTACGTCTTAGGACACATGTCAGTGTTAGTGTATGGCTTAGGATTAGCATACTAGTTAGGATAAGGTGTACGGTTGGGGTTTGGTCTAGGTTTAGGGCTAGGGTTAGGGTTAGCGAACGGTAAGGTTTAGGGTACATGTGAGGTTACGGAAAAGTGTTAGGGTCAGGGTACGTGTTAGGGCAGGGTTTAGTGTGGGTTTACAGGTTAGGATTAGGGTACGGTTTAGGGTAATTGGTAGGGTTGGCGTTATGGTTAGTGTTAGGGGTAGGGTAAAGTTTAGTGAATGGGTAAGGTTTAGGTTACAGCTGAGCGTGCGGAAATGTTTTATTGTCAGAGTACGTGTGTGGTATTGTGTTAGTGTTAGTGTACGGGTTAAGATCAGGGTACGTGTTAGGGTAAGGAGTAGAGATGTAGTTAGGTTTAGGGTCAGTGTTAGGGTTATGGTTAACAAATGGTAAAGTGTAGGGTTAGTGTAAGTGTTAGGGTTAGGGGTAGGGGTAGGTTTAGGGTAGGTGTTAGGGCACGAGTTTGTGTTAGTGTATGGGTTATGATTAGGTTATGCGTTAGGGTAAGGTGTAGGGTTGGGGTTAGGTTTAGGTTTAGGGCTAGTGTTAGGGTAAGCGAAGAGGTAACATTAGAGTACAGGTGAGCGTATGGAAACGAGGTAGGGTCAGGGTTCGTGTTAGGGCACAGGTTAGTGTTAGTTTAAGGATTAGTATTAGGGTACATGTTAGGGTTAGGTGTAGGTTTGGGGTTGCGTTTAGGGTTAGGTTTAGACCTAGCGTTAGGGTTAGTGAATGATAAGGTTTAGGGTTTAGGTGTGGGTATGGAAAAGCGTTAGGGTCAGGGTAAGTGTTAACGCACGGATTTGTGTTAGTTTACGGGTTAGGATTAGGGTACGAGGTAGCCCAATGGGTAGGGTTGGCATTATGTGCAGTGTTATGGCTAGGTTTAGGGTTAGCGAATGAATAAGGTTTAGGTTACAGGTGAGTGTACGGAAATGTTTTAGTGTCAAAGTAAGTGTGCGGGAATGGGTTAGTGTTAGTGTACGCATTAAGATTAGTTTACATGTTAGGGTAAGGGGTAGGGTTGTAGTTAGATTTAGCTTTAAGGGTAGGGTTAGGGTTAGCGAAAGGTAAGATTTTGGGTACAGGAGAGAGTAGGGTAAAGAGTTAGGGTCAGGGTACGTGTCATGGCATGGATTAGTGTTTGTGTATGGGTAAGGATTAGGGTACGGTTTAGGGAAATGGGTAGGGTTGTTGTTATGGTTAGGGTTTTGGCTAGGGTTAGAGTTAGCGAACGGGTATGGTTTACGGTACACGGCAGGGTACGGAATCGTGTTAGTGTCAAAGTACATGTGAGGGCATGGGTTAATTTTTTTGTACGGGTTTAGTGTAGGTGTTAGGGTATGCTGCAGGGTTGGTGTTAGCGTTATGTTCAGGGCTAGGGTTAGGGTTAGCGAACGGTAAGATTTAGGGTACAGGAGAGGATTCGAAAAAGTGTTAGGGTCAGGGTACATGTTAGGGCATGGGTTAGTGTTAGTGTATTGGTTGGGATTAGTGTACGGGTTAGGGTAAGGGGTAGGGTTGGGGTTAGGTTTAGCTTTATGGCTAGGGTTAGGGTTAGCGAAATGTCAGGTTTAGGGTACAGGTGATGATACAGAAAAGTGTTAGTGTTAGTGTATGTGCTAGGACAATTGCCAGTCTTCGTGCATGTCTTAGGATTAGCATACTGGTTAGGGTAAGGTGTACAGTTGGGGTTTGGTCCGAGTTTAGGGCTAGGGTTAGGGTTAGCGAACGGTAAGGTTTAGGGTACATGTGAGGTTATGGAAAAGTGTTAGGGTCAGGGTCGTGTTAGGGCAGGGCTTAGTGTTGGTTTACAGGTTAGGATTAGGGTACGGGTTAGGGTAATTGGTAGGGTTGGCGTTATGTTTAGTGTTAGGGGTAGGGTTAAGTTTAGTGAACGGGTAAGGTTTAGGTTACAGCTGAGCGTACGGAAATGTTTTATTGTCAAAGTACGTGTGCGGTATTGGGTTAGTGTTACTGTACGGGTTAAGAATAGTGTACGTGTTACGGTAAGGTGTAGGGTTGTAATTAGGTTTAGGTTTGGGGCTAGTGTTATGGTTAACAAAAGGTAAAGTTTAGTGATAATTTTAGTGTTAGGGTTCGGGTTAGACGGAGGGTTAGGTTAGGTGTTAGGGCACGAGTTAGTGTTAGTGTTTGGGTTATGATTAGGGTATGGGTTAGGGTAAGGTGTAGGTTTGGGGTTAGGTTTAGGTTTAGGGCTAGTGTAAGGGTAAGCGAATAGGTAACATTAGAGTTCAGGTGAGCGTATGGATACGAGTTAGGGCAGGGTGGGTTTTAGGGCACAGGTTAGTGTTAGTTTAAGGATTAGGATTAGGGTACATGTTAGGGTTAGGTGTAAGTTTGGGGTTGGCTTATGGTTAGGTTTAGACCTAGGGTTAGGGTTAGTGAATGATAAATTTTAGGGTTTAGGTGTGGGTATGGAAAAGTGTTACGGTGAGGGTAAGTGTTAAGGCATGGATTAGTGTTAGTGTATGGGTTAGGATTAGGGTACGGGGTAGGCCAATTGGTAGGGTTGGCATTATGTGTAGTGTTAGGGTTAGGTTTAGGGTTAGCGAATGAGTAAGGTTTAGGTTACAGGTGAGTGTATGGAAATATTTTAGTGTCAAAGTAAGTGTGGGGGAATGTGTTAGTGTTAGTGTACGCATTAAGAATAGTGTACATGTTAGTGTAAGGTGTAGGGATGTAGTTAGATTTAGTTTCAGGGCTAGGGTTAGGGTTAGAGTATGGTAACATTTAGCGTACAGGAGAGAGTATGGTAGAGAGTTAGGAGTAGGGTACGTGTCAGGGCATGGAGTAGTGTTTGTATATGTGTTAGGATTAGGGTACGGGTTAGGGAAATGGGTAGGGTTGGTGTTATGGTTAGGGTTAGGGCTAGGGTTAGAGTTAGCGAACAGGTATGGTTTAAGGTACACGGCAGGGTACGGAAACGTGTTAGTGTCAAAGTACATGTGAGGGCATGGGTTAATTTTTTTGTAAGGGTTAAGTTTAGTGTAGGGGTTAGGGTATGCTGTAGGGTTGGTGTTAGCGTTATGTTCAGGGCTTGGGTTAGGGTTAGCGAACGGTAAGATTTAGGGTACAGGAGAGGATTCGGAAAAGTGTTAGGGTCAGGGTACGTGTTAGGGCATGGGTTAGTGTTAGTGTATGGGTTGGGATTAGGGTACGGGTTAGGGTAAGGGGTAGGGTTGTGGTTAGGGTTAGCTTTATGGCTAGGGTTAGTGTTAGCGAAATGTCAGGTTTAGGGTACAGGTGATGATTAAGAAAAGTGATAGTGTTAGTGTATGTGCTAGCACACGTGTCAGTGTTAGTGTATGGCTTAGGATTAGCATAGTGTTTAGAGTAAGGTGTACGGTTGGGGTTAGGTCTAGGTTTAGGGCTAGGGTTAGGGTTAGCGAACGGTAAGGTTTAGGGTACATGTGAGGTTACAGAAAAGTGTTAGGGTCAGGGTACGTGTTAGGGCAGGGGTTAGTGTGGGTTTACAGGTTAGGATTAGGGTAAGGGTTAGGGTAATTGGAAGGGTTGGCGTTATGTTTAGTGTTAGGGGTAGGGTTAAGTTTAGTGAATGGGTAAGGATTAGGTTACAGCTGAGCGTACGGAAATGTTTAATTGTCAAAGTTCGTGTGCGGTATTGGGTTAGTGTTACTGTACGGGTTAAGATTAGTGTACGTGTTAGGGTAAGGAGTAGGGTTGTAATTAGGTTTTGGTTTGGGGCTAGGGTTATGGTTAACAAAAGGTAAAGTTTAGTGATAGTGTTAGTGTTAGGGTTCGGGTTAGACGGAGGGTTAGGGTAGGTGTTACGGCACGAGTTAGTGTTAGTGTTTGGGTTATGATTAGGGTATGGGTTAGGGTAAGGTGTAGGTTTGGGGTTAGGTTTATGTTTAGGGCTAGTGTTAGCTTAAGGGAATAGGTAACATTAGAGCTCAGGTGAGCGTATGGAGACGAGTTAGGTCAGGGTTGGTTTTAGGGCACAGTTTAGTGTTAGTTTAAGGATTAGGATAAGGGTACATGTTAGAGTTAGGTGTACGATTGGGGTTGGGTTTCCGGTTAGGTTTAGACCTAGGGTTAGGTTTAGTGAATGAAAAGTTTTAGGGTTTAGGTATGGGTATGGAAAAGTGTTACGGTGAGGGTAAGTGTTAATGCATGGATTAGTGTTAGTGTATGGGTTAGGATTAGGTACGGGGTAGGCCAATGTGTAGGATTGGCATTATTTGTAGTGTTAGGGTTAGGTTTAGGGTTAGCGAATGAGTAAGGTTTAGGTTACAGGTGAGTGTATGGAAATATTTTAGTGTCAAAGTAAGTGTGGGGGAAGTGGTTAGTGTTAGTGTATGCATTAAGAATAGTGTACATGTTAGAGTAAGGTGTAGGGTTGTAGTTAGATTTAGCTTCACGGCTAGGGTTAGGGTTAGCGAATGGTAACATTTAGCGTACAGGAGAGAGTATGGTAGAGAGTTAGGTGTAGGGTACGTGTCAGGGCATGGATTAGTGTTTGTGTATGTGTTAGGATTAGGGTACGGGTTAGGGAAAAGTGTAGGGTTGGTGTTATGGTAAGGGATAGGGCTAGGTTTAGAGTTAGCGAACAGGTATGGATTACGGTACACGGCAGGTACGGAAACGTGTTAGTGTCAAAGTACATGTGAGGGCATGGTTTAATTTTTTTGTATGGGTTAAGTTTAGTGTAGGGTTAGGGTATGCTGTAGGGTTGGTGTTAGCGTTATGTTCAGGGCTAGGGTTAATGTTAGCGAACGGTAAGATTTATGGTACAGGAGAGGATTCGGAAAAGTGTTACGGTCAGGGTACGTGTTAGGGCATGGGTTAGTGTTAGTGTAAGGTTTGGGATTAGGGTACGGGTTAGGGTAAGGTGTAGGGTTGTGGTTAGGGTTAGCATTATGGCTAGGGTTAGGGTTAGCGAAATGTCAGGTTTAGGGTACAGGTGATGATTAAGAAAAGTGTTAGTGTTTGTGTATGTGCTAGGACACGTGTCAATGTTAGTGTATGGCTTAGGATTAGCATAGTGTTTAGAGTAAGGTGTACGTTTGGGGTTAGGTTAGGTTTAGGTCTAGGGTTAGGGTTAGCGAACGGTAAGGTTTAGGGTACATGTGAGGTTACGGAAAAGTGTTAGGGTCACGGTACGTGTTAGGGTAGGGGTTAGTGTGGGTTTACAGGTTAGGATTAGGGTACGGGTTAGGGTAATTGGTAGGGTTGGCGTTATGGTTAGTGTTAGGGTTAGGGTTAAGTTTAGTGAATGGGGAAGGTTTAGGTTACAGCTGAGCGTACGGAAATGTTTTACTGTCAAAGTACGTGTGCGGTATTGGGTTACTGTTAACGAACGTGTTAAGATTAGTGTACGTGTTAGGGTAAGGAGTAGTGTTGTAATTAGGTTTAGGTTTGGGTCTAGGTTTATGGTTAACAAATGGTAAAGTTTAGTGTTAGTCTTAGTGTTAGGGTTCGGGTTAGAGGTAGGGTTACGGTTGGTGTTATGGCACGAGTTAGTGTTAGTGTTTGGGTTATGATTAGGGTATGGGTTAGGGTAAGTTGTAGGTATGGGGTTAGGTTTAGGTTTAGGTCTAGCGTTAGGATAAGCAAATAGGTAACATTAGAGTACAGGTGAGCGTATGGAAACGAGTTAGGGTCAGGGTTCCTGTTAGGGCACAAGTTAGTGTTAGTTTAAGGATTAGGATTAGGGTACATGTTAGGGTTATGTGTAGGGTTGGGGTTGGGTTTAGGGTTAGGTTTAGACCTAGGGTTACTGTTAGTGAATGGTAAGCTTTAGGGTTTAGGTGTGGGTATAGAAATGTGTTAGGGTCAGGGTTAGTGTTAAGGCACGGATTAGTGTTAGTGTACGGGTTAGGATTAGGGTACGGGTTAGGCTAATGGGAAGGGTTGGCGTTATGTTTAGTGTTACGGCTAGGGTTAAGGTTAGCGAAGCAGTAAGGTGTGGGTACGGAAAACTTTTAGGGTCAGGGTATGTGTTAGGACACCTGTTAGTGTTAGTGTACGTGTCAGGATTAGCATACAGTTTAGGGTAAGGTGTGGGGTTGGGTTTACGGTTAGGTTTGGGGCTAGGCTCAGGGCTAGTGAACGGGTAAGTTTTAGGGTACATGTGAGGGTACGGAAAATCGTTTGGGTCAGGTTATGAGTTAGGAAATGTGTTAGTGTTAATGTAGGGTTAGGATTAGTGTATGGGTTAGGGTAATGGTTAGGGTTGGCGTTAGGGTTAGGGGTCGGCTTAGCGAATGGTAAAGGCTTATGGTACATGTGAGTGTATGGAGACGTGTTAGTGTCAAAGTACGTGTGATGGCATGTGTTAGTGTTAGGCTAGGGGTTAAAAATAGGGTACGGGTTAGAATAAGGTGTAGGGTTGGTGCTAGGGTTAGGTTTAAGTCTACAGTTAGGGTTAGCTAACGATTAGGTTTAGCGTACAGGTGAGGGTATGGAAAAGTGTTAGGGTCAGGGTACGTTTCAGGGCTCTGGTTAGTGTTAGTGTACGGTTTAGGATTAGGGTATGGGTTAGGGTAAGATGTACGGTTGGCGTTAGTGTTAGGTTTGCAGCTAGGGTTAGGGTTAGCGACCGGGTAAGGTTTAGGTTACAGGGGAGGGTTCGGAAATGTTTTAGGGTCAAAATACATTTGCGGGAATGGGTTAGAGTTAGTGTACGGGTTAAGATTAGTGTACGTGTTAGGGTAAGGTGTAGGGTTGGAGTTAGATTTAGCTTTAGGGCTAGGGTTAGGGTTAGCGAAATGTCAGGTTTAGGGTACAGGTGATGATTAAGAAAAGTGTTAGTGTTAGTGTATGTGCTAGGACACGTGTCAGTGTTAGTGTATGGCTTAGGATTAGCATAGTGTTTAGAGTAAGGTGTACGGTTGGGGTTAGGTCTAGGTATAGGGCTAGGGTTAGGGTTAGCGAACGGTAAGGTTTAGGGTACATGTGAGGTTACGGAAAAGTGTTAGGGTCAGGGTAGTGTTAGGGCAGGGGTTAGTGTGGGTTTACAGGTTAGGATTAGGGTACGGGTTAGGGTAATTGGAAGGGTTGGCGTTATGTTTAGTGTTAGGGGTAGGGTTAAGTTTAGTGAATGGGTAAGGATTAGGTTACAGCTGAGCGTACGGAAATGTTTTATTGTCAAAGTACGTGTGCGGTATTGGGTTAGTGTTACTGTACGGGTTAAGATTAGTGTACGTGTTAGGGTAAGGAGTAGGGTTGTAATTAGGTTTAGGTTTGGGGCTAGGGTTATGGTTAACAAAAGGTAAAGTTTAGTGATAGTGTTAGTGTTAGGGTTCGGGTTAGACGGAGGGTTAGGGTAAGTGTTAGGGCACGAGTTAGTGTTAGTGTTTGGGTTATGATTAGGGTATGGGTTAAGGTAAGGTGTAGGTTTGGGTTTAGGTTTAGGATTAGGGATAGTGTTAGCTTAAGGGAATAGGTAACATTAGAGCTCAGGTGAGCGTATGGAAACGAGTTAGGTCAGGGTTGGTTTTAGGGCACAGGTTAGTGTTAGTTTAAGGATTAGGATAAGGGTACATGTTAGAGTTAGGTGTACGATTGGGGTTGGGTTTACGGTTAGGTTTAGACCTAGGGTTAGGATGAGTGAATGAAAACTTTTAGGGTTTAGGTATGGGTATGGAAAAGTGTTACAGTGAGGGTAAGTGTTAATGCATGGATTAGTGTTAGTGTATGGGTTAGGATTAGGGTACGGGGTAGGCCAATGTGTAGGATTGGCATTATTTGTAGTGATAGGGTTAGGTTTAGGGTTAGCGAATGAGTAAGGTTTAGGTTACAGGTGAGTGTATGGAAATATTTTAGTGTCAAAGTAAGTGTGGGGGAATGGGTTAGTGTTAGTGTATGCATTAAGAATAGTTTACATGTTAGAGTAAGGTGTAGGGTTGTAGTTAGATTTAGCTTCAGGGCTAGGGTTAGTGTCAGCGAATGGTAACATTTAGCGTACAGGAGAGAGTATGGTAGAGAGTTAGGTGTAGGTAACGTGTCAGGGCATGGATTAGTGTTTGTGTATGTGTTAGGATTAGGGTACGGGTTAGGGAAAAGTGTAGGGTTGGTGTTATGGTAAGGGTTAGGGCTAGGTTTAGAGTTAGCGAACAGATATGGTTTACGGTACACGGCAGGGTACGGAAACGTGTTAGTGTCAAAGTACATGTGAGGGCATGGGTTAATTTTTTTGTAAGGGTTAATTTTAGTGTAGGGTTAGGGTATGCTGTAGGGTTGGTTTTAGCTTTATGTTCAGGCCTGGGTTAATGTTAGCGAACGGTAAGATTTATGGTACAGGAGAGGATTCGGAAATGTGTTAGGGTCAGGGTACGTGTTAGGGCATGGGTTAGTGTTAGTGTAAGGGTTAGGATTAGGGTACGGGTTAGGGTAAGGGGTAGGGTTGTGGTTAGGGTTAGCATTATGGCTAGGGTTAGGGTTAGCGAAATGTCAGGTTTAGGGTACAGGTGATGATTAAGAAAAGTGTTAGTGTTTGTGTATGTGCTAGGACACGTGTCAGTGTTAGTGTATGGCTTAGAATTAGCATAGTGTTTAGAGTAAGGTGTACGGTTGGGGTTAGGTTAGGTTTAGGTCTAGGGTTAGGGTTAGCGAACGGTAAGGTTTAGGGTACATGTGAGGTTACGGAAAAGTGTTAGGGTCACGGTACGTGTTAGGGCAGGGGTTAGTGTGGGTTTACAGGTTAGGATTAGGGTACGGGTTAGGGTAATTGGTAGGGTTGGCGTTATGGTTAGTGTTAGGGTTAGGGTTAAGTTTAGTGAATGGGGAAGGTTTAGGTTACAGCTGAGCGTACGGAAATGTTTTACTGTCAAAGTACGTGTGCGGTATTGGGTTACTGTTAACGTACGTGTTAAGATTAGTGTACGTGTTAGGGTAAGGAGTAGTGTTGTAATTAGGTTTAGGTTTGGGTCTAGGTTTATGGTTAACAAATGGTAAAGTTTAGTGATAGTCTTAGTGTTAGGGTTCGGGTTAGAGGTAGGGTTACGGTAGGTGTTAGGGCACGAGTTAGTGTTAGTGTTTGGGTTATGATTAGGGTATGGGTTAGGGTAAGGTGTAGGTATGGGGTTAGGTTTAGGTTTAGGTCTAGCGTTAGGATAAGCAAATAGGTAACATTAGAGTACAGGTGAGCGTATGGAAACGAGTTAGGGTCAGGGTTCCTGTTAGGGCACAAGTTAGTGTTAGTTTAAGGATTAGGATTAGGGTACATGTTAGGGTTATGTGTAGGGTTGGGGTTGGGTTTAGGGTTAGGTTTAGACCTAGGGTTATGGTTAGTGAATGGTAAGGGTTAGGGTTCAGGTGTGGGTATAGAAAAGTGTTAGGGTCAGGGTTAGTGTTAAGGCACGGATTAGTTTTAGTGTACGGGTTAGGATTAGGGTACGGGTCAGGCTAATGGGAAGGGTTGGCGTTATGTTTAGTGTTACGGCTAGGGTTAAGGTTAGCGAAGCAGTAAGGTGTGGGTACGGAAAACTTTTAGGGTCAGGGTATGTGTTAGGACACCTGTTAGTGTTAGTGTACGTGTCAGGATTAGCATACAGTTTAGGGTAAGGTGTGGGGTTGGGGTTACGGTTAGGTTTGGGGCTAGGCTTAGGGCTAGTGAACGGGTAAGTTTTCGGATACATGTGAGGGTACGGAAAATCGTTTGGGTCAGGTTATGAGGTAGGAAATGTGTTAGTGTTAATGTATGGTTAGGATTAGTGTATGGGTTAGGGTAATGGTTAGGGTTGGCGTTAGGTTTAGGGGTCGGCTTAGAGAATGGTAAAGGCTTATGGTACATGTGAGTGTATGGAGACGTGTTAGTGTCAAAGTACGTGTGATGGCATGTGTTAGTGTTAGGCTAGGGGTTAAAAATAGGGTACGGGTTAGAATAAGGTGTAGGGTTGGTGCTAGGGTTAGGTTTAAGTCTACAGTTAGGGTTAGCTAACGATTAGGTTTAGCGTACAGGTGAGGGTATGGAAAAGTGTTAGGGTCAGGGTACGTTTCAGGGCTCTGGTTAGTGTTAGTGTACGGTTTAGGATTAGGGTATGGGTTAGGGTAAGATGTACGGTTGGCATTAGGGTTAGGTTTGCAGCTAGGGTTAGGGTTAGCGACAGGGTAAGGTTTAGGTTACAGGGGAGGGTTCGGAAATGTTTTAGGGTCAAAATACATTTGTGGGAATGGGTTAGAGTTAGTGTACGGGTTAAGATTAGTGTACGTGTTAGGGTAAGGTGTAGGGTTGGAGTTAGGTTTAGCTTTAGGGCTAGGGTTAGGGTTAGCGAAATGTAAGGTTTAGGGTACATGTGAGGGTACAGAAAAGTGTTACGGTCCGTATACATGTAAGGGCACGGATTAGTTTTAGGGTATGGGTTATGATTACAGTACGGATTAGGGTAAGGTGTAGCAATGGGTTTAGGATTAGGGTTAGGGTTAGCAAATAGGTAATATTTAGGGTATAGGAAAGCATACGGAAACGAGTTAGGGTTTAGCTTGGTGTTAGGGCACAGGTTAGTGTTATTGTACGGAATAGGATTAGGGTACGGGTTAGGATTTTGTGTAGGGATGTGGATAGTGTTAGGCTTAGACCTAGGGTTAGTGTGAGCGAACAGGTAAGATTTACGGTACACAGGAGGGTACGGAAACGTGTTAGTGTCAAAGTACATGTGAGAGCATTGCTTAATTTTGGTGTAGGTGTTAAGATTTGTGTATGGGTTAGGGTAGGCTGTAAGGTTGTTGTTAGCGTTATGTTTAGGGAAAGAGCTAGGTTTAGCGAACGGTACGATTTAGGGTACGGGAGAGGATACGGAAAAGTGTTAGGGTCAGGGTATGTGTGAGGGCACGGGTTAGTGTTAGCGTACGGGTAAGGAATAGAGTACGGGTTAGGGAAATGGGTAGGGTTGGTGTTATGGTTAGGGTTAGGGCCAGGGTTAGAGTTAGCGAACGGGTAAGGTTTACGGTACACGGGAGGGTACGGAAACGTGTTAGTGTCAAAGTACATGTGAGGGCATTGGTTAGATTTTTTGTACGGGTTAAGTTTAGTGTACGGGTTAGGGTATGTGTAGGGTTGGTGTTAGCGTTATGCTCAGGGCTAGGGTTAGGGTTAGCGAACGGTACGATTTAGTGTACAGGAGAGGATACGGAAAAGTGTTAGGGTCAGGGTACGTGTTAGGGCAGGGGTTAGTGTGGGTTTACAGGTTAGGATTAGGGTACGGTTTAGGGTAACTGGTAGGGTTAGCGCTATGGTTAGTGTTAGGGGTAGGGTAAGGTTTAGTGAATGGGTAAGGTTTAGGTTACAGCTGAGCGTGCGGAAATGTTTTATTGTCAGAGTACGTGTGTGGTATTGGGTTAGTGTTAGTGTACGGGTTAAGATTAGGGTACGTGTTAAGGTAAGGAGGAGAGATGTAGTTAGGTTTAGGTTCGGTGTTAGGGTTATGGTTAACAAATGGTAAAGTTTAGCGTTAGTGTTAGTGTTAGGGTAAGGGTTAGGGGTAGGGTTAGGGTAGGTGTTAGGGCACGAGTTTGTGTTAGTGTTTGGGTTATGATTAGGTTATGGGTTAGGGTAAGGTGTAGGTTTGGGTTTAGGTTTAGGTTTAGGCCTAGTGTTAGCATAAGGGAATAGGTAACATTCGAGTTCAGGTGAGAGTATGGAAAGGAGTTAGGTCAGGGTTGGTTTTAGGGCACAGGTTAGTGTTAGTTTAAGGATTAGGATTAGGGTACATGTTAGGGTTAGGTGTAGGATTGGGGTTGGGTTTAGGGTTAGGTTTAGACCTAGGGTTAGGGTTAGTGAATGAAAAGTTTTAGGGTTTAGGTGTGGGTATGGAAAAGTGTTACGGTAAAGGTAAGTGTTAAGGCATGGATTAGTGTTAGTGTATGGGTTAGGATTAGGGTACGGGGTAGGCCAATGGGTAGGGTTGGCATTATGTGTAGTGTTAGGGTTAGGTTTAGGGTTAGCGAATGAGTAAGGTTTAGGTTACAGGTGAGTGTATGGAAATATTTTAGTGTCATAGTAAGTGTGGGGTTATGGGATAGTGTTAGTGTACGCATTAAGAATAGTGTACATGTTAGAGTAAGGTGTAGGGTTGTAGTTAGATTTAGCTGCAGGGCTAGGGTTACGGTTAGCGAATGGTAACATTTAGCGTACAGGAGAGAGTATGGTAGAGACTTAGGAGTAGGGTACGTGTCAGGGAATGGATTAGTGTTTGTGTATGTGTTAGGATTAGGGTACGGGTTAGGGAAATGGGTAGGGTTGGTGTTAGGGTTAGGGTTAGGCCTAGGGTTAGAGTTAGCGAACAGGTATGGTTTACGGTACACGGCAGTGTACAGAAACGTGTGAGTGTGAAAGTACATGTGAGGGCATGGGTTAATTTTTTTGTAAGGGTTAAGTTTAGTGTAGGGGTTAGGGTATGCTGTAGGGTTGGTGTTAGCGTTATGTTCAGGGCTAGGGTTAGTGTTAGCGAATGGTAAGATTTAGGGTACAGGAGAGGATACGGAAAAGTGTTAGGGTCAGGGTACATGTTAGGGCATGGGTTAGTGTTAGTGTATGGGTTGGGATTAGCATAGTGTTTAGCGTAAGGTGTACGGTTGGGGTTAGGTCTAGGTTTAGGACTAGGGTTAGGGTTAGCGAACGGTAAGGTTTAGGGTACATGTGTGATTACGGAAAAGTGTTAGGGTCAGGGTACGTGTTAGGGCATGGGTTAGTGTTAGTGTATGGGTTGGGGTTAGGGTACGGGTTAGGGTAAGGTGTAGGGTTGTGGTTAGGGTTAGCTTTATGGCTAGGGTTAGGGTTAGCGAAATGTCAGATTTAGGGTACAGGTGATGATTAAGAAAAGTGTTAGTGTTAGTGTATGTGCTAGGACACGTGGCAGTGTTAGTGTATGGCTTTGGATTAGCATAGTGTTTAGCGTAAGGTGTACGGTTGGGGTTAGGTCTAGGTTTAGGGCTAGGGTTAGGGTTAGCGAACGGTAAGGTTTAGGGTACATGTGAGGTTACGGAAAAGTGTTAGGGTCGGGGTACGTGTTAGGGCTGGGGTTAGTGTGTGTTTACAGTTTAGGATTAGGGTACGGGTTATGGTAATTTGTAGGGTTGGCATTATGGTTAGTGTTAGTGGTAGGGTTAAGTTTAGTGAACGGGTAATGTTTAGGATACAGCTGAGTGTACGGAAATGTTTTATTGTCAAAGTACGTGTGTGGTTTTGGGTTAGTGTTAACGTACGGGTTAAGAATAGTGTACGTGTTAGGCTAAGGAGTAGGGTTGTAATTAGGTTTAGGTTTGGGGCTAGTTTTATGGTTAACAAATGGTAAAGTTTAGGGTTAGTCTTAGTGTTAGGGTTCGGGTTAGAGGTAGGGTTAGGGTAGGTGTTAGGGCACGAGTTAGTGATAGTGTTTGGGTTATGATTAGGGTATGGGTTGGGGTAAGGTGTAGGTTTGCGGTTAGGTTTAGATTTAGGGCTAGTGTTAGGGTAAGCGAATAGGTAACATTAGAGTTCAGGTGAGGGTATGGAAACGAGTTAGGTCAGGGTTGGTTTTAGGGCACAGGTTAGTGTTAGTTTAAGGATTAGGATTAGGGTACATGTTAGGGTTAGGTGTTGGGTTGGGGTTGGGTTTAGGGTTAGGTTTAGACGTAGGGTTAGGGTTAGTGAATGATAAGTTTTAGGGTTTAGGTGTGGGTATGGAAAAGTGTTACGGTGAGGATAAGTGTTAAGGCACGGATTAGTGTTAGTGTATGTGTTAGGATTAGGGTACGGGGTAGGCCAATGGGTAGGGTTGGCATTATGTGTAGTGTTAGGGTTAGGTTTAGGGTTAGCGAATGAGTAAGGTTTAGGTTACAGGTGAGTGTATGGAAATATTTTAGTGTCAAAGTAAGTGTGGGGGAATGGGTTAGTGTTAGTGTACGCATTAAGAATAGTGTACATGTTAGAGTAAGGTGTAGGGTTGTAGTTAGAATTAGCTTCAGGGCTAGGGTTAGGGTTAGCGAATGGTAACATTTAGCGTACAGGAGAGAGTATGGTAGAGAGTTAGGAGTAGGGTACGTGTCAGGGCATGGATTAGTGTTTGTGTATGTGTTGCGATTAGGGTACGGGTTATGGAAATGGGTAGGGTTGGTGTTATGGTTAGGGTTAGGACTAAGGTTAGATTTAGCAAACAGGTATGGTTTACGGTACACGGCAGGGTACGGAAACGTGTTAGTGTCAAAGTACATGTGAGGGCATGGGTTAATTTTTTTGTACGGGTTAAGTTTATTATAGGGTTTAGGGTATGCTGTAGGGTTGGTGTTAGCGTTATGTTCAGGGCTAGGGTTAGGGTTAGCGAACGGTAAGACTTAGGGTACAGGAGAGGATTCGGAAAAGTGTTAGGGTCAGGGAACGTGTTAGGGCATGGGTTAGTGTTAGTGTATGGGTTGGGATTAGGGTACGAGTTAGGGTAAGGGGTAGGGTTGTGGTTAGGGTTAGCTTTACTGCTAGGGTTAGGGTTAGCAAAATGTCAGGTTTAGGGTACAGGTGATGATTTAGAAAAGTGTTAGTGTTAGTGTATGTGCTAGGACACGTGTCAGTGTTAGTGTATGGCTTAGGAGTAGCATAGTGTTTAGAGTAAGGTGTACGGTTGGGGTTAGGTCTAGGTTTAGGGCTAGGGTTAGGGTTAGCGAACGGTAACGTTTAGGGTACATGTGAGGTTACAGAAAAGTGTTAGGGTCAGGGTACGTGTTGGGGCAGGGGTTAGTGTGGGTTTACAGGTTAGGATTAGGGTACGGGTTAGGGTAATTGGTAGGGTTGGCATTATGTTTAGTGTTAGGGGTAGGGTTAAGTTTAGTGAACGGGCAAGGTTTAGGTTACAGTTGAGCTTACGGAAATGTTTTATTGTCAAAGTACGTGTGCGGTATTGGGTTAGTGTTAACGTACGGGTTAAGATTAGTGTACGTGTTAGGGTAAGGAGTAGTGTTGTAATTAGGTTTAGGTTTGGGGCTAGGGTTATGGTTAACAAAAGGTAATGTTTAGTGATAGTGTTAGTGTTAGGGATCGGGTTAGACGGAGGGTTAGGGTAGGTGTTAGGGCACGAGTTAGTGTTAGTGTTTGGGTTATGATTAGGGTATGGGTTAGGGTAAGGTGTAGGTTTGGGGTTAGGTTTAGGTTTAGGGCTAGTGTTAGGGTAAGCGAATAGGTAACATTAGAGTTCAGGTGAGCGTATGGAAACGAGTTAGGTCAGGGTTGGTTTTAGGGCACAAGTTAGTGTTAGTTTAAGGATTAGGATTAGGGTACATGTTAGGGTTAGGTGTAGGGTTGGGGTTGGGTTTAGGGTTAGGTTTAGACCTAGGGTTAGGGTTAGTGAATGATAAGTTTTAGGGTTTAGGTGTGTGTATGGAAAAGTATTACGGTGAGGGTAAGTGTTAAGGCATGGATTAGTGTTAGTGTATGGGTTAGGATTAGGGTACAGGGTAGGCCAATGGGTAGGTTTGGCATTATGTGTAGTGTTAGGGTTAGGTTTAGGGTTAGCGAATGAGTAAGGTTTAGTTTACAGGTGAGTGTATGTTAATATTTTAATGTCAAAGTAAGTGTGGGGGAATGGGTTAGTGTTAGTGTACGCATTAAGAATAGTGTACATGTTAGAGTAAGGTGTAGGGTTGTAGTTAGATTTAGCTTCAGGGCTAGGGTTAGGGTTAGCGAATGGTAACATTTAGCGTACAGGAGAGAGTATGGTAGAGAGTTAGGAGTAGGGTACGTGTCAGGGCATGGATTAGTGTTTGTGTATGTGTTAGGATTAGGGTACGGGTTAGGGAAATGGGTAGGGTTGGTGTTATGGTTAGGGTTAGGGCTAAGGTTAGAGTTAGCAAACAGGTATGGTTTACGGTACACGGCAGGGTACGGAAACGTGTTAGTGTCAAAGTACATGTGAGGGCATGGGTTAATTTTTTTGTAGGGTTTAAGTTTAGTGTAGGGGTTAGGGTATGCTGTAGGGTTGATATTAGCGTTATGTTCAGGGCTAGGGTTAGGGTTAGCGAACGGTAAGATTTAGGGTACAGGAGAGGATTCGGAAAAGTGTTAGGGTCAGGGTACGTGTTAGGGCATGGGTTAGTGTTAGTGTATGGGTTGGGATTAGCATAGTGTTTAGCGTAAGGTGTACGGTGGGGTTAGGTCTAGGTTTAGGGCTAGGGTTAGGGTTAGCGAACGGTAAGGTTTAGCGTACATGTGAGGTTACGGAAAAGTGTTAGGGTCAGGGTACGTGTTAGGGCATGGGTTAGTGTTAGTGTATGGGTTGGGATTAGGGTACGGGTTAGGGTAAGGGGTAGGGTTGTGGTTAGGGTTAGCTTTATGGCTAGGGTTAGGGTTAGCGAAATGTCAGGTTTAGGGTACAGGTGATGATGAAGAAAAGTGTTAAAGTTAGTGTATGTGCTAGGACACGTGTCAGTGTTAGTGTATGGCTTTGGATAAGCATAGTGTTTAGCATAAGGTGTACGGTTGGGGTTAGGTCTAGGTTTAGGGCTAGGGTTAGGGTTAGCGAACGGTAAGGTTTAGGGTACATGTGAGGTTACGGAAAAGTGTTAGGGTCGGGGTACGTGTTAGGGCAGGGGTTAGTGTGGGTTTACAGTTTAGGATTAGGGTACGGGTTATGGTAATTTGTAGGGTTGGCATTATGGTTAGTGTTAGTGGTAGGGTTAAGTTTAGTGAACGGGTAATGTTTAGGATACAGCTGAGTGTACGGAAATGTTTTATTGTCAAAGTACGTGTGTGGTTTTGGGTTAGTGTTAACGTACGAGTTAAGAATAGTGTACGTGTTAGGCTAAGGTGTAGGGTTGTAATTAGGTTTAGGTTTGGGGCTAGTTTTATGGTTAACACATGGTAAAGTTTAGGGTTAGTCTTAGTGTTAGGGTTCGGGTTAGAGGTAGGGTTAGGTTAGGTGTTAGGGCACGAGTTAGTGTTAGTGTTTGGGTTATGATTAGGGTATGGTTTGGGGTAAGGTGTAGGTTTGCGGTTAGGTTTAGGTTTAGGGCTAGTGTTAGGGTAAGCGAATAGGTAACATTAGAGTTCAGGTGAGGGTATGGAAACGAGTTAGGTCAGGGTTGGTTTTAGGGCACAGGTTAGTGTTAGTTTAAGGATTAGGATTAGGGTACATGTTAGGGTTAGGTGTAGGGTTGGGGTTGGGTTTAGGGTTAGGTTTAGACGTAGGGTTAGGGTTAGTGAATGATAAGTTTTAGTGTTTAGGTGTGGGTATGGAAAAGTGTTACGGTGAGGGTAAGTGTTAAGGCACGGATTAGTGTTAGTGTATGTGTTAGGATTAGGGTACGGGGTAGGCCAATGGGTAGGGTTGGAATTATGTGTAGTGTTAGGGTTAGGTTTAGGGTTAGCGAATGAGTAAGGTTTAGGTTACAGGTGAGTGTATGGAAATATTTTAGTGTCAAAGTAAGTGTGGGGGAATG
Source organism: Mesoplodon bidens (assembly GCF_964165515.1). Classification (NCBI taxonomy): domain Eukaryota; kingdom Metazoa; phylum Chordata; class Mammalia; order Artiodactyla; family Ziphiidae; genus Mesoplodon; species Mesoplodon bidens. The sequence continues at coordinate 3,488,319 of NC_138181.1, forward strand.
GGTTAGTGTTAGTGTACGCATTAAGAATAGTGTACATGTTAGAGTAAGGTGTAGGGTTGTAGTTAGAATTAGCTTCAGGGCTAGGGTTAGGGTTAGCGAATGGTAACATTTAGCGTACAGGAGAGAGTATGGTAGAGAGTTAGGAGTAGGGTACGTGTCAGGGCATGGATTAGTGTTTGTGTATGTGTTACGATTAGGGTACGGGTTACGGAAATGTGTAGGGTTGGTGTTATGGTTAGGGTTAGGACTAAGGTTAGATTTAGCAAACAGGTATGGTTTACGGTACACGGCAGGGTACGGAAACGTGTTAGTGTCAAAGTACATGTGAGGGCATGGGTTAATTTTTTTGTACGGGTTAAGTTTATTGTAGGGTTTAGGGTATGCTGTAGGGTTGGTGTTAGCGTTATGTTCAGGGCTAGGGTTAGGATTAGCGAACGGTAAGATTTTGGGTACAGGAGAGAGTAGGGTAAAGAGTTAGGGACAGGGTACGTGTCATGGCATGGATTAGTGTTTGTGTATGGGTAAGGATAAGGGTACGGGTTAGGGAAATGGGTAGGGTTGGTGTTATGGTTAGGGTTAGGGCTAGGGTTAGAGTTAGCCAACGGGTATGGTTTACGGTACACGGCAGGGTACGGAAACGTGTTAGTGTCAAAGTACATGTGAGGGCATGGGTTAATTTTTTTGTACGGGTTAAGTTTAGTGTAGGGGTTAGGGTATGCTGTAGTGTTGGTGTTAGCGTTATGTTCAGGGATAGGGTTAGGGTTAGCGAATGGTAAGATTTATGGTACAGGAGAGTATACGGAAAAGTGTTAGGTTCAGGGTACATGTTAGGGCATTGGTTAGTGTTAGTGTATGGGTTGGGATTAGGGTACGGGTTAGGGTAAGGGGTAGGGTTGGGGTTAGGGTTAGCTTTATGGCTAGGGTTAGGGTTAGCGAAATGTCAGGTTTAGGGTACAGGTGATGATACAGAAAAGTGTTAGTGTTAGTGTATGTGCTAGGACACGTGTCAGTCTTCGTGTATGTCTTAGGATTAGCATACTGGTTAGGGTAAGGTGTACGTTGGGGTTTGGTCTAGGTTTAGGGCTAGGGTTAGTGTTAGCGAACGGTAAGGTTTAGGGTACATGTGAGGTTACGGAAAAGTGTTAGGGTCAGGGTCGTGTTAGGGCAGGGCTTAGTGTGGGTTTACAGGTTAGGATTAGGGTACGGGTTAGGGTAATTGGTAGGGTTGGCGTTATGTTTAGTGTTAGGGGTAGGCTTAAGTTTAGTGAACGGGTAAGGTTTTGATTACAGCTGAGCGTACGGAAATGTTTTATTGTCAAAGTACGTGTGCGGTATTCGGTTAGTGTTACTGTACGGGTTAAGATTAGTGTACGTGTTAGGGTAAGGAGTAGGGTTGTAATTAGGTTTAGGTTTGGGGCTAGGGTTATGGTTAACAAAAGGTAAAGTTTAGTGATAGTGTTAGTGTAAGGGTTCGGGTTAGACGGAGGGTTAGGGTAGGTGTTAGGGCATGAGTTTGTGTTAGTGTATGGGTTATGTTTAGGGTATGGGTTAGGGTAAGGTGTAGGTTTGGGGTTAGGTTTAGGTTTAGGGCTAGTGTTAGGGTAAGCAAATAGGTAACATTAGAGTTCAGGTGAGCGTATGGAAACGAGTTAGGTCAGGGTTGGTTTTAGGGCACAAGTTAGTGTTAGTTTAAGGATTAGGATTAGGGTACATGTTAGGGTTAGGTGTAGGGTTGGGGTTGGGTTTAGGGTTAGGTTTAGACCTAGGGTTATGTTTAGTGAATGATACGTTTTAGGGTTTAGGTGTGGGTATGGAAAAGTGTTATGGTGAGGGTAAGTGTTAAGGCATGGATTAGTGTTAGTGTATGGGTTAGGATTAGGGTACGGGGTAGGCCAATGGGTAGGGTTGGCATTATGTGTAGTGTTAGGGTTAGGTTTAGGGTTAGCGAATGAGTAAGGTTTAGGTTACAGGTGAGTGTACGGATATGTTTTAGTGTCAAAGTAAGTGTGCGGGAATGGGTTAGTGTTAGTGTACGCATTAAGATTAGTTTACATGTTAGGGTAAGGTGTAGGGTTGTAGTTAGATTTAGCTTTAAGGGTAGGGTTAGGGTTAGCGAAAGGTAAGATTTTGGGTACAGGAGAGAGTAGGGTAATGAATTAGGGACAGGGTAAGTGTCATGGCATGGATTAGTGTTTGTGGATGTGTTAGGATTAGGGTACGGGTTAGGGAAATGGGTAGGGTTGGTGTTATGATTAGGGTTAGGGCTAAGGTTAGAGTTAGCAAACAGGTATGGTTTACGGTACACGGCAGGGTACGGAAACGTGTTAGCGTCAAAGTACATGTGAGTGCATGGGTTAATTTTTTTGTAAGGGTTAAGTTTAGTGTAGGTGTTAGGGTATGCTGTAGGGTTGATATTAGCGTTATTTTCAGGGCTAGGGTTAGGGTTAGCGAATGGTAAGATTTAGGGTACAGGAGAGGATTCGGAAAGGTGTTAGGGTCAGGGTACGTGTTAGGGCATGGGTTAGTGTTAGTGTATGGGTTGGGATTAGGGTACGGGTTAGGGTAAGGGGTAGGGTTGTGGTTAGGGTTAGCTTTATGGCTAGGGTTAGGGTTAGCGAAATGTCAGGTTTAGGGTACCGGTGATGATACAGAAAAGTGTTAGTGTTAGTGTATGTGCTAGGACACGTGTCAGTGTTAGTGTATGGCTTAGGATTAGCATACTAGTTAGGATAAGGTGTACGGTTGGGGTTTGGTCTAGGTTTAGGGCTAGGGTTAGGGTTAGCGAATGGTAAGGTTTAGGGTACATGTGAGGTTACGGAAAAGTGTTAGGGTCAGGGTACGTGTTAGGGCTGGGGTTAGTGTGGGTTTACAGGTTAGGATTAGGGTACGGGTTAGGGTAATTGGTAGGGTTGGCGTTATGGTTAGTGTTAGGGGTAGGGTAAGGTTTAGTGAATGGGTAAGGTTTAGGTTACAGCTGAGCGTGCGGAAATGTTTTATTGTCAGAGTACGTGTGTGGTATTGGGTTAGTGTTAGTGTACAGGTTAAGATTAGGGTACGTGTTAGGGTAAGGAGTAGAGATGTAGTTAGGTTTAGGTTCGGTGTTAGGGTTATGGTTAACAAATGGTAAAGTTTAGGGTTAGTGTAAGTGTTAGGGTTAGGTTTAGGGGTAGGGTTAGGGTAGGTGTTACGGCACGAGTTTGTGTTAGTGTATGGGTTATGATTAGGTTATGTGTTAGGGTAAGGTGTAGGGTTGGGGTTAGGTTTAGGTTTAGGGCTAGTGTTAGGGTAAGCGAATAGGTAACATTAGAGTACAGGTGAGCGTATGGAAGCGAGTTAGGGTCAGGGTTCGTGTTAGGGCACAGGTTAGTGTTAGTTTAAGGATTAGGATTAGGGTACATGTTAGGGCTAGGTGTAGGGTTGGGGTTGGGTTTAGGGTTAGGTTTAGACCTAGGGTTAGGGTTAGTGAATGATAAGGTATAGGGTTTAGGTGTGGGTATGGAAAAGCGTTAGGGTCAGGGTAAGTGTTAACGCACGGATTAGTGTTAGTGAACGGGTTAGGATTAGGGTACGAGGTAGCCCAATGGGTAGGGTTGGCATTATGTGCAGTGTTATGGCTAGGTTTATGGTTAGCGAATGAATAATGTAGGTTACAGGTGAGTGTACGGAAGTGTTTTAGTGTCAAAGTAAGTGTGCGGGAATGGGTTAGTGTTCGTGTACGCATTAAGATTAGTTTACATGTTAGGGTAAGGTGTAGGTTTGTAGTTAGGTTTAGCTTTAAGGGTAGGGTTAGGGTTAGTGAAAGGTAAGATTTTGGGTACAGGAGAGAGTAGGGTAAAGAGTTAGGGACAGGGTACGTGTCATGGCATGGATTAGTGTTTGTGTATGGGTAAGGATTAGGGTACGGGTTAGGGAAATGGGTAGGGTTGATATTATGGTTAGGGTTAGGGCTAGGGTTAGAGTTAGCGAACGGGTATGGTTTACGGTACACGGCAGGGTACGGAAACGTGTTAGTGTCAAAGTACATGTGAGGGCATGGGTTAATTTTTTTGTACGGGTTAAGTTTAATGTAGGGGTTAGGGTATGCTGTAGGGTTGGTGTTAGCGTTATGTTCAGGGCTAGGGTTAGGCTTAGCGAACGGTAAGATTTAGGGTACAGGAGATTATACGGAAAAGTGTTAAGGTCAGGGTACATGTTAGGGCATGGGGTATTGTTAGTGTATGGGTTGGGACTAGGGTACGGGTTAGGGTAAGGGGTAGGGTTGGGGTTAGGGTTAGCTTTATGGCTAGGGTTAGTGTTAGCGAAATGTCAGGTTTAGGGTACAGGTGATGATACAGAAAAGTGTTAGTGTTAGTGTATGTGCTAGGACACGTGTCAGTCTTCGTGTATGTCTTAGGATTAGCATACTGCTTAGGGTAAGGTGTACGGTTGGGGTTTGGTCTAGGTTTAGGGCTAGGGTTAGGGTTAGCGAATGGTAAGGTTTAGGGTACATGTGAGGTTACGGAAAAGTGTTAGGGTCAGGGTCGTGTTAGGGCAGGGCTTAGTGTGGGTTTACAGGTTAGGATTAGGGTACGGGTTAGGGTAATTGGTAGGGTTGGCGTTATGTTTAGTGTTAGGGGTAGGGTTAAGTTTAGTGAACGGGTAAGGTTTTGGTTACAGCTGAGCGTACAGAAATGTTTTATTGTCAAAGTACGTGTGCGGTATTGGGTTAGTGTTACTGTACGGGTTAAGATTAGTGTACGTGTTAGGGTAAGGAGTAGGGTTGTAATTAGGTTTAGGTTTGGGGCTAGGGTTATGGTTAACAAAAGGTAAAGTTTAGTGATAGTGTTAGTGTTAGGGTTCGGGTTAGACGGAGGGTTAGGGTAGGTGTTAGGGCACGAGTTAGTGTTAGTGTTTGGGTTATGATTAGGGTATGGGTTAGGGTAAGGTGTAGGTTTGGGGTTAGGTTTAGGTTTAGGGCTAGTGTTAGTGTAAGCGAATAGGTAACATTAGAGTTCAGGTGAGCGTATGGAAACGAGTTAGGTCAGGGTTGGTTTTAGGGCACAAGTTAGTGTTAGTTTAAAGATTAGGATTAGGGTACATGTTAGGGTTAGGTGTAGGGTTGGGGTTGGGTTTAGGGTTAGGTTTAGACCTAGGGTTAGGGTTAGTGAATGATAAGTTTTAGGGTTTAGGTGTGGGTATGGAAAAGTGTTACGGTGAGGGTAAGTGTTAAGGCATGGATTAGTGTTAGTGTATGGGTTAGGATTAGGGTACGGGGTAGGCCAATGAATAGGGTTTGCATTATGTGCAGTGTTAGGGTTAGGTTTAGGGTTAGCGAATGAGTAAGGTTTAGGTTACAGGTGAGTGTATGGAAATATTTTAGTGTCAAAGTAAGTGTGGGGGAATGGGTTAGTGTTAGTGTACGCATTAAGAATAGTGTACATGTTAGAGTAAGGTGTAGGGTTGTAGTTAGATTTAGCTTCAGGGCTAGGGTTAAGGTTAGCGAATGGTAACATTTAGCGTACAGGAGAGAGTATGGTAGAGAGTTAGGAGTAGGGTACGTGTCAGGGCATGGATTAGTGTTTGTGTATGTGTTAGGATTAGGGTACGGGTTAGGGAAATGGGTAGGGTTGGTGTTATGGTTAGGGTTAGGGCTAAGGTTAGAGTTAGCAAACAGGTATGGTTTACGGTACACGGCAGGGTACGGAAACGTGTTAGTGTCAAAGTACATGTGAGGGCATGGGTTAATTTTTTGGTAAGGGTTAAGTTTAGTGTAGGGGTTAGGGTATGCTGTAGGGTTGATATTAGCGTTATGTTCAGGGCTAGGGTTAGGGTTAGCGAACGGTAAGATTTAGGGTACAGGAGAGGATTCGGAAAAGTGTTAGGGTCAGGGTACGTGTTAGGGCATGGGTTAGTGTTAGTGTATGGGTTGGGATTAGCATAGTGTTTAGCGTAAGGTGTACAGTTGGGGTTAGGTCTAGGTTTAGGGCTAGGGTTAGGGTTAGCGAACGGTAAGGTTTAGGGTACATGTGGGGTTACGGAAAAGTGTTAGGGTCAGGGTAAGTTTTAACGCACAGATTAGTGTTAGTGTACGGGTTAGGATTAGGGTACGAGGTAGCCCAATGGGTAGGGTTGGCATTATGTGCAGTGTTATGGCTAGGTTTAGGGTTAGCGAATGAATAAGGTTTAGGTTACAGGTGAGTGTACGGAAATGTTTTAGTGTCAAAGTAAGTGTGCGGGAATGGGTTAGTGTTAGTGTACGCATTAAGAATAGTGTACATGTTAGAGTAAGGTGTAGGGTTGTAGTTAGATTTAGCTTCAGGACTAGGGTTAGGGTTAGCGAATGGTAACATTTAGCGTACAGGAGAGAGTATGGTAGAGAGTTAGGTGTAGGGTACGTGTCAGGGCATGGATTAGTGTTTGTGTATGGGTAAGGATTAGGGTACGGGTTAGGGAAATGGGTAGGGTTGGTGTTATGGTTAGGGTTAGGGCTAGGGTTAGAGTTAGCGAACGGGTATGGTTTATGGTACACGGCAGGTTACGGAAACGTGTTAGTGTCAAAGTACATGTGAGGGCATGGGTTAATTTTTTTGTACGGGTTAAGTTTAGTGTAGGGGTTAGGGTATGCTGTAGGGTTGGCGTTAGCGTTATGTTCAGGGATAGGGTTAGGGTTAGCGAATGGTAAGATTTAGGGTACAGGAGAGGATACGGAACAGTGTTAGGGTCAGGGTACATGTTAGGGCATGGGTTAGTGTTAGTGTATGGGTTGGGATTAGGGTACGGGTTAGGTTAAGGGGTAGGGTTGGGGTTAGGGTTAGCTTTATGGCTAGGGTTAGGGTTAGCGAATTGTCAGGTTTAGGGTACAGGTGATGATACAGAAAAGTGTTAGTGTTAGTGTATGTGCTAGGACACGTGTCAGTCTTCGTGTATGTCTTAGGATTAGCATAGTGTTTAGCGTAAGGTGTACGGTTGGGGTTAGGTCTAGGTTTAGGGCTAGGGTTAGGGTTAGCGAATGGTAAGGTTTAGGGTACATGTGAGGTTACGGAAAAGTGTTAGGGTCAGGGTACGTGTTAGGGCAGGGTTTAGTGTGGGTTTACAGGTTAGGATTAGGGTACGGGTTAGGGTAATTGGTAGGGTTGGCGTTATGATTAGTGTTAGGGGTAGGTTAAAGTTTAGTGAATGGGTAAGGTTTAGGTTACAGCTGAGCGTGCGGAAATGTTTTATTGTCAGAGTATGTGTGTGGTATTGGGTTAGTGTTAGTGTACAGGTTAAGATTAGGGTACGTGTTAGGGTAAGGAGTAGAGATGTAGTTAGGTTTAGGTTCGGTGTTAGGGTTATGGTTAACAAATTGTAAAGTTTAGGGTTAGTGTAAGTGTTAGGGTTAGGGTTAGGGGTAGGGTTAGGATAGGTGTTACGGCACGAGATTGTGTTAGTGTATGGGTTATGATTAGGTTATGTGTTAGGGTAAGGTGTAGGGTTGGGGTTAGGTTTAGGTTTAGGGCTATTGTTAGGGTAAGCGAATAGGTAACATTAGAGTACAGGTGAGCGTATGGAAACGAGTTAGGGTCAGGGTTCGTGTTAGGGCACAGGTTAGTGTTAGTTTAAGGATTAGGATTAAGGTACATTTTAGGGCTAGGTGTAGGGTTGGGGTTGTGTTTAGGGTTAGGTTTAGACCTAGGGTTAGGGTTAGTGAATGATAAGGTATAGGGTTTAGGTGTGGGTATGGAAAAGCGTTAGGGTCAGGGTAAGTGTTAACGCACGGATTAGTGTTAGTGTACGGGTTAGGATTAGGGTACGAGGTAGCCCAATGGGTAGGGTTGGCATTATGTGCAGTGTTATGGCTAGGTTTAGGGTTAGCGAATGAATAAGGTTTAGGTTACAGGTGAGTGTACGGAAATGTTTTAGTGTCAAAGTAAGTGTGCGGGAATGGGTTAGTGTTAGTGTACGCATTAAGATTAGTTTACATGTTAGGGTAAGGTGTAGGTTTGTAGTTAGGTTTAGCTTTAAGGGTAGGGTTAGGGTTAGCGAAAGGTAAGATTTTGGGTACAGGAGAGAGTAGGGTAAAGAGTTAGGGACAGGGTACGTGTCATGGCATGGATTAGTGTTTGTGTATGGGTAAGGATTAGGGTACGGGTTAGGGAAATAGATAGGGTTGGTGTTATGGTTAGGATTAGGGCTAGGGTTAGAGTTAGCGAACGGGTATGGTTTACGGTACACGGCAGGGTACGGAAACGTGTTAGTGTCAAAGTACATGTGAGGGCATGGGTTAATTTTTTTGTACGGGTTAAGTTTAATGTAGGGGTTAGGGTATGCTGTAGGGTTGGTGTTAGCGTTATGTTCAGGGCTAGGGTTAGGGTTAGCGAACGGTAAGATTTAGGGTACAGGAGAGGATACGGAAAAGTGTTAGGGTCAGGGTACATGTTAGGGCATGGGTTATTGTTAGTGTATGGGTTGGGATTAGGGTACGGGTTAGGGTAAGGGGTAGGGTTGGGGTTAGTGTTAGCTTTATGGCTAGGGTTAGGGTTAGCGAAATGTCAGGTTTAGGGTACAGGTGATGATACAGAAAAGTGTTAGTGTTAGTGTATGTGCTAGGACACGTGTCAGTCTTCGTGTATGTCTTAGGATTAGCATACTGGTTAGGGTAAGGTGTACGGTTGGGGTTTGGTCTAGGTTTAGGGCTAGGGTTAGGGTTAGCGAACGGTAAGGTTTAGGGTACATGTGAGGTTACGGAAAAGTGTTAGGGTCAGGGTCGTGTTAGGGCAGGGCTTAGTGTGGGTTTACAGGTTAGGATTACGGTACGGGTTAGGGTAATTGGTAGGGTTGGCGTTATGTTTAGTGTTAGGGGTAGGGTTAAGTTTAGTGAACGGGTAAGGTTTTGGTTACAGCTGAGCGTACGGAAATGTTTTATTGTCAAAGTACGTGTGCGGTATTGGGTTAGTGTTACTGTACGGGTTAAGATTAGTGTACGTGTTAGGGTAAGGAGTAGGGTTGTAATTAGGTTTAGGTTTGGGGCTAGGGTTATGGTTAACCAAAAGTAAAGTTCAGTGATAGTGTTAGTGTTAGGGTTCGTGTTAGACGGAGGGTTAGGGTAGGTGTTAGGGCACGAGTTAGTGTTAGTGTTTGGTTTATGATTAGGGTATGGGTTAGGGTAAGGTGTAGGTTGGGGGTTAGGTTTAGGTTTAGGGCTAGTGTTAGTGTAAGCGAATAGGTAACATTAGAGTTCAGGTGAGCGTATGGAAACGAGTTAGGTCAGGGTTGGTTTTAGGGCACAAGTTAGTGTTAGTTTAAAGATTAGGATTAGGGTACATGTTAGGGTTAGGTGTAGGGTTGGGGTTGGGTTTAGGGTTAGGTTTATACCTAGGGTTAGAGTTAGTGAATGATAAGTTTTAGGGTTTAGGTGTGGGTATGGAAAAGTGTTACGGTGAGGGTAAGTGTTAAGGCATGGATTAGTGTTAGTGTATGGGTTAGGATTAGGGTACGGGGTAGGCCAATGAGTAGGGTTTGCATTATGTGCAGTGTTAGGGTTAGGTTTAGGGTTAGCGAATGAGTAAGGTTTAGGTTACAGGTGAGTGTATGGAAATATTTTAGTGTCAAAGTAAGTGTGGGGGAATGGGTTAGTGTTAGTGTACGCATTAAGAATAGTGTACATGTTAGAGTAAGGTGTAGGGTTGTAGTTAGATTTAGCTTCAGGGCTAGGGTTAGGGTTAGCGAATGGTAACATTTAGCGTACAGGAGAGAGTATGGTAGAGAGTTAGGAGTAGGGTACGTGTCAGGGCATGGATTAGTGTTTGTGTATGTGTTAGGATTAGGGTACGGGTTAGGGAAATGGGTAGGGTTGGTGTTATGGTTAGGGTTAGGGCTAAGGTTAGAGTTAGCAAACAGGTATGGTTTACGGTACACGGCAGGGTACGGAAACGTGTTAGTGTCAAAGTACATGTGAGGGCATGGGTTAATTTTTTTGTAAGGGTTAAGTTTAATGTAGGGGTTAGGGTATGCTGTAGGGTTGATATTAGCGTTATGTTCAGGGCTAGGGTTAGGGTTAGCGAACGGTAAGATTTAGGGTACAGGAGAGGATTCGGAAAAGTGTTAGGGTCAGGGTACGTGTTAGGGCATGGGTTAGTGTTAGTGTATGGGTTGGGATTAACATAGTGTTTAGCGTAAGGTGTACAGTTGGGGTTAGGTCTAGGTTTAGGGCTAGGGTTAGGGTTAGCGAACGGTAAGGTTTAGGGTACATGTGGGGTTACGGAAAAGTGTTAGGGTCAGGGTAAGTTTTAACGCACGGATTAGTGTTAGTGTACGGGTTAGGATTAGGGTACGAGGTAGCCCAATGGGTAGGGTTGGCATTATGTGCAGTGTTATGGCTAGGTTTAGGGTTAGCGAATGAATAAGGTTTAGGTTACAGGTGAGTGTACGGAAATGTTTTAGTGTCAAAGTAAGTGTGCGGGAATGGGTTAGTGTTAGTGTACGCATTAAGAATAGTGTACATGTTAGAGTAAGGTGTAGGGTTGTAGTTAGATTTAGCTTCAGGGCTAGGGTTAGGGTTAGCGAATGGTAACATTTAGCGTACAGGAGAGAGTATGGTAGAGAGTTAGGAGTAGGGTACGTGTCAGGGCATGGATTAGTGTTTGTGTATGGGTAAGGATTATGGTACGGGTTAGGGAAATGGGTAGGGTTGGTGTTATGGTTAGGGTTAGGGCTAGGGTTAGAGTTAGCGAACGGGTATGGTTTATGGTACACGGCAGGTTACGGAAACGTGTTAGTGTCAAAGTACATGTGAGGGCATGGGTTAATTTTTTTGTACGGGTTAAGTTTAGTGTAGGGGTTAGGGTATGCTGTAGGGTTGGTGTTAGCGTTATGTTCAGGGATAGGGTTAGGGTTACCGAATCGTAAGATTTAGGGTACAGGATAGGATACGGAACAGTGTTAGGGTCAGGGTACATGTTAGGGCATGGGTTAGTGTTAGTGTATGGGTTGGGATTAGGGTACGGGTTAGGTTAAGGGGTAGGGTTGGGGTTAGGGTTAGCTTTATGGCTTGGGTTAGGGTTAGCGAAATGTCAGGTTTAGGGTACAGGTGATGATACAGAAAAGTGTTAGTGTTAGTGTATGTGCTAGGACACGTGTCAGTCTTCGTGTATGTCTTAGGATTAGCATAGTGTTTAGCGTAAGGTGTACGGTTGGGGTTAGGTCTATGTTTAGGGCTAGGGTTAGGGTTAGCGAATGGTAAGGTTTAGGGTACATGTGAGGTTACGGAAAAGTGTTAGGGTCAGGGTACGTGTTAGGGCAGGGTTTAGTGTGGGTTTACAGGTTAGGATTAGGGTACGGGTTAGGGTAATTGGTAGGGTTGGCGTTATGATTAGTGTTAGCGGTAGGTTAAAGTTTAGTGAATGGGTAAGGTTTAGGTTACAGCTGAGCGTGCGGAAATGTTTTATTGTCAGAGTATGTGTGTGGTATTGGGTTAGTGTTAGTGTACAGGTTAAGATTAGGGTACGTGTTAGGGTAAGGAGTAGAGATGTAGTTAGGTTTAGGTTCGGTGTTAGGGTTATGGTTAACAAATTGTAAAGTTTAGGGTTAGTGTAAGTGTTAGGGTTAGGGTTAGGGGTAGGGTTAGGATAGGTGTTACGGCACGAGATTGTGTTAGTGTATGGGTTATGATTAGGTTATGTGTTAGGGTAAGGTGTAGGGTTGGGGTTAGGTTTAGGTTTAGGGCTATTGTTAGGGTAAGCGAATAGGTAACATTAGAGTACAGGTGAGCGTATGGAAACGAGTTAGGGTCAGGGTTCGTGTTAGGGCACAGGTTAGTGTTAGTTTAAGGATTAGGATTAAGGTACATTTTAGGGCTAGGTGTAGGGTTGGGGTTGGGTTTAGGGTTAGGTTTAGACCTAGGGTTAGGGTTAGTGAATGATAAGGTATAGGGTTTAGGTGTGGGTATGGAAAAGCGTTAGGGTCAGGGTAAGTGTTAACGCACGGATTAGTGTTAGTGTACGGGTTAGGATTAGGGTACGAGGTAGCCCAATGGGTAGGGTTGGCATTATGTGCAGTGTTATGGCTAGGTTTAGGGTTAGCGAATGAATAAAGTTTAGGTTACAGGTGAGTGTACGGAAATGTTTTAGTGTCAAAGTAAGTGTGCGGGAATGGGTTAGTGTTAGTGTACGCATTAAGATTAGTTTACATGTTAGGGTAAGGTGTAGGTTTGTAGTCAGCTTTAGCTTTAAGGGTAGGGTTAGGGTTAGCGAAAGGTAAGATTTTGGGTACAGGAGAGAGTAGGGTAAAGAGTTAGGGTCAGGGTACGTGTCATGGCATGGATTAGTGTTTGTGTATGGGTAAGGATTAGGGTACGGGTTAGGGAAATAGTTAGGGTTGGAGTTATGGTTAGGATTAGGGCTAGGGTTAGAGTTAGCGAACGGGTATGGTTTACGGTACACGGCAGGGTACGGAAACGTGTTAGTGTCAAAGTACATGTGAGGGCATGGGTTAATTTTTTTGTACGGGTTAAGTTTAATGTAGGGGTTAGGGTATGCTGTAGGGTTGGTGTTAGAGTTATGTTCAGGGCTAGGGTTAGGGTTAGCGAACGGTAAGATTTAGGGTACAGGAGAGGATACGGAAAAGTGTTAGGGTCAGGGTACATGTTAGGGCATGGGTTATTGTTAGTGTATGGGTTGGGATTAGGGTACGGGTTAGGGTAAGTTGTAGGGTTGGGGTTAGTGTTAGCTTTATGGCTAGGGTTAGGGTTAGCGAAATGTCAGGTTTAGGGTACAGGTGATGATACAGAAAAGTGTTAGTGTTAGTGTATGTGCTAGGACACGTGTCAGTCTTCGTGTATGTCTTAGGATTAGCATACTGGTTAGGGTAAGGTGTACGGTTGGGGTTTGGTCTAGGTTTAGGGCTAGGGTTAGGGTTAGCGAACGGTAAGGTTTAGGGTACATGTGAGGTTACGGAAAAGTGTTAGGGTCAGTGTCGTGTTAGGGCAGGGCTTAGTGTGGGTTTACAGGTTAGGATTAGGGTACGGGTTAGGGTAATTGGTAGGGTTGGCGTTATGTTTAGTGTTTGGGGTAGGGTTAAGTTTAGTGAACGGGTAAGGTTTAGGTTACAGCTGAGCGTACGAAAATGTTTTATTGTCAAAGTACGTGTGCGGTATTCGGTTAGTGTTACTGTACGGGTTAAGATTAGTGTACGTGTTAGGGTAAGGAGTAGGGTTGTAATTAGGTTTAGGTTTGGGGCTAGGGTTATGGTTAACAAAAGGTAAAGTTTAGTGATAGTGTTAGTGTTAGGGTTCGGGTTAGACGGAGGGTTAGGGTAGGTGTTAGGGCACGAGTTAGTGTTAGTGTTTGGGTTATGATTAGGGTATGGGTTAGGGTAAGGTGTAGGTTTGGGGTTAGGTTTAGGTTTAGGGCTAGTGTTAGTGTAAGCGAATAGGTAACATTAGAGTTCAGGTGAGCGTATGGAAACGAGTTAGGTCAGGGTTGGTTTTAGGGCACAAGTTAGTGTTAGTTTAAGGATTAGGATTAGGGTACATGTTAGGGTTAGGTGTAGGGTTGCGGTTGGGTTTAGGGTTAGGTTTAGACCTAGGGTTAGGGTTAGTGAATGATAAGTTTTAGGGTTTAGGTGTGGGTATGGAAAAGTGTTACGGTGAGGGTAAGTGTTAAGGCATGGATTAGTGTTAGTGTATGGGTTAGGATTAGGGTACGGGGTAGGCCAATGGGTAGGGTTGGCATTATGTGTAGTGTTAGGGTTAGGTTTAGGGTTAGCGAATGAGTAAGGTTTAGGTTACAGGTGAGTGTATGGAAATATTTTAGTGTCAAAGTAAGTGTGGGGGAATGGGTTAGTGTTAGTGTACGCATTAAGAATAGTGTACATGTTAGAGTAAGGTGTAGGGTTGTAGTTAGATTTAGCTTCAGGGCTAAGGTTAGGGTTAGCGAATGGTAACATTTAGCGTACAGGAGAGAGTATGGTAGAGAGTTAGGAGTAGGGTACGTGTGAGGGCATGGATTAGTGTTTGTGTATGTGTTAGGATTAGGGTACGGATTAGGGAAATGGGTAGGGTTGGTGTTATGCTTAGGGTTAGGGCTAAGGTTAGAGTTAGCAAAGAGGTATGGTTTATGGTACACGGCAGGGTACGGAAACGTGTTAGTGTCAAAGTACATGTGAGGGCATGGGTTAATTTTTTTGTAAGGGTTAAGTTTAGTGTAGGGGTTAGGGTATGCTGTAGGGTTGATATTAGCGTTATGTTCAGGGCTAGGGTTAGGGTTAGCGAATGGTAAGATTTAGGGTACAGGAGAGGATTCGGAAAGGTGTTAGGGTCAGGGTACGTGTTAGGGCATGGGTTAGTGTTAGTGTATGGGTTGGGATTAGGGTACGGGTTAGGGTAAGGGGTAGGGTTGTGGTTAGGGTTAGCTTTATGGCTAGGGTTAGGGTTAGCGAAATGTCAGGTTTAGGGTACAGGTGATGATGAAGAAAAGTGTTAGTGTTAGTGTATGTGCTAGGACACGTGTCAGTGTTAGTGTACGGCAAAGGATTAGCATACTAGTTAGGATAAGGTGTACGGTTGGGGTTTGGTCAAGATTTAGGGCTAGGGTTAGGGTTAGCGAATGGTAAGGTTTAGGGTACATGTGAGGTTACGGAAAAGTGTTAGGGTCAGGGTACGTGTTAGGGCAGGGGTTAGTGTGGGTTTACAGGTTAGGATTAGGGTACGGGTTAGGGTAATTGGTAGGGTTGGCGTTATGGTTAGTGTTAGGGGTAGGGTAAGGTTTAGTGAATGGGTAAGGTTTAGGTTACAGCTGAGCGTGCGGAAATATTTTATTGTCAGAGTACGTGTGTGGTATTGGGTTAGTGTTAGTGTACAGGTTAAGATTAGGGTACGTGTTAGGGTAAGGAGTAGAGATGTAGTTAGGTTTAGGTTCGGTGTTAGGGTTATGGTTAACAAATGGTAAAGTTTAGGGTTAGTGTAAGTGTTAGGGTTAGGGTTAGGGGTAGGGTTAGGGTAGGTGTTACGGCACGAGTTTGTGTTAGTGTATGGGTTATGATTAGGTTATGTGTTAGGGTAAGGTGTAGGGTTGGGGTTAGGTTTAGGTTTAGGGCTAGTGTTAGGGTAAGTGAATAGGTAACATTAGAGTACAGGTGAGCGTATGGAAGCAAGTTAGGGTCAGGGTTCGTGTTAGGGCACAGGTTAGTGTTAGTTTAAGGATTAGGATTAGGGTACATGTTAGGGCTAGGTGTAGGGTTGGGGTTGGGTTTAGGGTTAGGTTTAGACCTAGGGTTAGGGTTAGTGAATGATAAGGTATAGGGTTTAGGTGTGGGTATGGAAAAGCGTTAGGGTCAGGGTAAGTGTTAACGCACGGATTAGTGTTAGTGTACGGGTTAGGATTAGGGTACGAGGTAGCCCAATGGGTAGGGTTGGCATTATGTGCAGTGTTATGGCTAGGTTTAGGTTTAGCGAATGAATAAGGTTTAGGTTACAGGTGAGTGTACGGAAATGTTTTAGTGTCAAAGTAAGTGTGCGGGAATGGGTTAGTGTTAGTGTTCGCATTAAGAATAGTGTACATGTTAGAGTAAGGTGTAGGGTTGTAGTTAGCTTTAGCTTCAGGGCTAGGGTTAGGGTTAGCGAATGGTAACATTTAGCGTACAGGAGAGAGTATGGTAGAGAGTTAGGAGTAGGGTACGTGTCAGGGCATGGATTAGTGTTTGTGTATGGGTAAGGATTAGGGTACGGGTTAGGGAAATGGGTAGGGTTGGTGTTATGGTTAGGGTTAGGGCTAGGGTTAGAGTTAGCGAACGGGTATGGTTTATGGTACACGGCAGGTTACGGAAACGTGTTAATGTCAAAGTACATGTGAGGGCATGGGTTAATTTTTTTGTACGGGTTAAGTTTAGTGTAGGGGTTAGGGTATGCTGTAGGGTTGGTGTTAGCGTTATGTTCAGGGATAGGGTTAGGGTTAGCGAATGGTAAGATTTAGGGTACAGGAGAGGATACGGAACAGTGTTAGGGTCAGGGTACATGTTAGGGCATGGGTTAGTGTTAGTGTATGGGTTGGGATTAGGGTACGGGTTAGGGTAAGGGGTAGGGTTGGGGTTAGGGTTAGCTTTATGGCTAGGGTTAGGGTTAGCGAAATGTCAGGTTTAGGGTACAGGTGATGATACAGAAAAGTGTTAGTGTTAGTGTATGTGCTAGGACACGTGTCAGTCTTCGTGTATGTCTTAGGATTAGCATAGTGTTTAGCGTAAGGTGTACGGTTGGGGTTAGGTCTAGGTTTAGGGCTAGGGTTAGGGTTAGCGAATGGTAAGGTTTAGGGTACATGTGAGGTTACGGAAAAGTGTTAGGGTCATGGTACGTGTTAGGGCAGGGTTTAGTGTGGGTTTACAGGTTAGGATTAGGGTACGGGTTAGGGTAATTGGTAGGGTTGGCGTTATGATTAGTGTTAGGGGTAGGTTAAAGTTTAGTGAATGGGTAAGGTTTAGGTTACAGCTGAGCGTGCGGAAATGTTTTATTGTCAGAGTATGTGTGTGGTATTGGGTTAGTGTTAGTGTACAGGTTAAGATTAGGGTACGTGTTAGGGTAAGGAGTAGAGATGTAGTTAGGTTTAGGTTCGGTGTTAGGGTTATGGTTAACAAATTGTAAATTTTAGGGTTAGTGTAAGTGTTAGGGTTAGGGTTAGGGGTAGGGTTAGGATAGGTGTTACGGCACGAGTTTGTGTTAGTGTATGGGTTATGATTAGGTTATGTCTTAGGGTAAGGTGTAGGGTTGGGGTTAGGTTTAGGTTTAGGGCTAGTGTTAGGGTAAGCGAATAGGTAACATTAGAGTACAGGTGAGCGTATGGAAACGAGTTAGGTCAGGGTTGGTTTTAGGGCACAAGTTAGTGTTAGTTTAAGGATTAGGATTAGGGTACATGTTAGGGTTAGGTGTAGGGTTCGGGTTGGGTTTAGGGTTAGGTTTAGACCTAGGGTTAGGGTTAGTGAATGATAAGTTTTAGTGTTTAGGTGTGGGTATGGAAAAGTGTTACGGTGAGGGTAAGTGTTAAGGCATGGATTAGTGTTAGTGTATGGGTTAGGATTAGGGTACGGGGTAGGCCAATGAGTAGGGTTTGCATTATGTGCAGTGTTAGGGTTAGGTTTAGGGTTAGCGAATGAGTAAGGTTTAGGTTACAGGTGAGTGTATGGAAATATTTTAGTGTCAAAGTAAGTGTGGGGGAATGGGTTAGTGTTAGTGTACGCATTAAGAATAGTGTACATGTTAGAGTAAGGTGTAGGGTTGTACTTAGATTTAGCTTCAGGGCTAGGGTTAAGGTTAGCGAATGGTAACATTTAGCGTACAGGAGAGAGTATGGTAGAGAGTTAGGAGTAGGGTACGTGTCAGGGCATGGATTAGTGTTTGTGTATGTGTTAGGATTAGGGTACGGGTTAGGGAAATGGGTAGGGTTGGTGTTATGGTTAGGGTTAGGGCTAAGGTTAGAGTTAGCAAACAGGTATGGTTTACGGTACACGGCAGGGTACGGAAACGTGTTAGTGTCAAAGTACATGTGAGGGCATGGGTTAATTTTTTTGTAAGGGTTAAGTTTAGTGTAGGGGTTAGGGTATGCTGTAGGGTTGATATTAGCGTTATGTTCAGGGCTAGGGTTAGGGTTAGCGAACGGTAAGATTTAGGGTACAGGAGAGGATTCGGAAAAGTGTTAGGGTCAGGGTACGTGTTAGGGCATGGGTTAGTGTTAGTGTATGGGTTGGGATTAGCATAGTGTTTAGCGTAAGGTGTACAGTTTGGGTTAGGTCTAGGTTTAGGGCTAGGGTTAGGGATAGTGAACGGTAAGGTTTAGGGTACATGTGAGTTTACGGAAAAGTGTTAGGGTCAGGGTAAGTTTTAACGCACGGATTAGTGTTAGTGTACGGGTTAGGATTAGGGTACGAGGTAGCCCAATGGGTAGGGTTGGCATTATGTGCAGTGTTATGGCTAGGTTTAGGGTTAGCGAATAAATAAGGTTTAGGTTACAGGTGAGTGTACGGAAATGTTTTAGTGTCAAAGTAAGTGTGCGGGAATGGGTTAGTGTTAGTGTACGCATTAAGAATAGTGTACATGCTAGAGTAAGGTGTAGGGTTGTAGTTAGATTTAGCTTCAGGACTAGGGTTAGGGTTAGCGAATGGTAACATTTAGCGTACAGGAGAGAGTATGGTAGAGAGTTAGGTGTAGGGTACGTGTCAGGGCATGGATTAGTGTTTGTGTATGGGTAAGGATTAGGGTACGGGTTAGGGAAATGGGTAGGGTTGGTGTTATGGTTAGGGTTAGGGCTAGGGTTAGAGTTAGCGAACGGGTATGGTTTATGGTACACGGCAGGTTACGGAAACGTGTTAGTGTCAAAGTACATGTGAGGGCATGGGTAAATTTTTTTGTACGGGTTAAGTTTAGTGTAGGGGTTAGGGTATGCTGTAGGGTTGGTGTTAGCGTTATGTTCAGGGATAGGGTTAGGGTTAGCGAATGGTAAGATTTAGGGTACAGGAGAGGATACGGAACAGTGTTAGGGTCAGGGTACATGTTAGGGCATGGGTTAGTGTTAGTGTATGGGTTGGGATTAGTGTACGGGTTAGGGTAAGGGGTCGGGTTGGGGTTAGGGTTAGCTTTATGGCTAGGGTTAGGGTTAGCGAAATGTCAGGTTTAGGGTACAGGTGATGATACAGAAAAGTGTTAGTGTTAGTGTATGTCCTAGGACACGTGTCAGTTTCGTGTATGTCTTAGGATTAGCATAGTGTTTAGCGTAAGGTGTACGGTTGGGGTTAGGTCTAGGTCTAGGGCTAGGGTTAGGGTTAGCGAATGGTAAGGTTTAGGGTACATGTGAGGTTACGGAAAAGTGTTAGGGTCAGGGTACGTGTTAGGGCAGGGTTTAGTGTGGGTTTACAGGTTAGGATTAGGGTACGGGTTAGGGTAATTGGTAGGGTTGGCGTTATGATTAGTGTTAGGGGTAGGTTAAAGTTTAGTGAATGGGTAAGGTTTAGGTTACAGCTGAGCGTGCGGAAATATTTTATTGTCAGAGTATGTGTGTGGTATTTGGTTAGTGTTAGTGTACAGGTTAAGATTAGGGTACGTGTTAGGGTAAGGAGTAGAGATGTAGTTAGGTTTAGGTTCGGTGTTAGGGTTATGGTTAACAAATTGTAAATTTTAGGGTTAGTGTAAGTGTTAGGGTTAGGGTTAGGGGTAGGGTTAGGATACGTGTTACGGCACGAGTTTGTGTTAGTGTATGGGTTATGATTAGGTTATGTGTTAGGGTAAGGTGTAGGGTTGGGGTTAGGTTTAGGTTTAGGGCTATTGTTAGGGTAAGCGAATAGGTAACATTAGAGTACAGGTGAGCGTATGGAAACGAGTTAGGGTCAGGGTTCGTGATAGGGCACAGGTTAGTGTTAGTTTAAGGATTAGGATTAAGGTACATTTTAGGGCTAGGTGTAGGGTTGGGGTTGGGTTTAGGGTTAGGTTTAGACCTAGGGTTAGGGTTAGTGAATGATAAGGTATAGGGTTTAGGTGTGGGTATGGAAAAGCGTTAGGGTTAGGGTAAGTGTTAACGCACGGATTAGTGTTAGTGTACGGGTTAGGATTAGGGTACGAGGTAGCCCAATGGGTAGGGTTGGCATTATGTGCAGTGTTATGGCTAGGTTTAGGGTTTGCGAATGAATAAGGTTTAGGTTACAGGTGAGTGTACGGAAATGTTTTAGTGTCAAAGTAAGTGTGCGGGAATGGGTTAGTGTTAGTGTACGCATTAAGATTAGTTTACATGTTAGTGTAAGGTGTAGGTTTGTAGTTAGGTTTAGTTTTAAGGGTAGGGTTAGGGTTAGCGAAAGGTAAGATTTTGGGTACAGGAGAGAGTAGGGTAAAGATTTAGGGACAGGGTACGTGTCATGGCATGGATTAGTGTTTGTGTATGGGTAAGGATTAGGGTACGGGTTAGGGAAATAGGTAGGGTTGGTGTTATGGTTAGGGTTAGGGCTAGGGTTAGAGTTAGCCAACGGGTATGGTTTACGGTACACGGCAGGGTACGGAAACGTGTTAGTGTCAAAGTACATGTGAGGGCATGGGTTAATTTTTTTGTACGGGTTAAGTTTAATGTAGGGGTTAGGGTATGCTGTAGGGTTGGTGTTAGCGTTATGTTCAGGGCTAGGGTTAGGGTTAGCGAACGGTAAGATTTAGGGTACAGGAGAGGATACGGAAAAGTGTTAGGGTCAGGGTACATGTTAGGGCATGGGTTACTGTTAGTGTATGGGTTGGGATTAGGGTACGGGTTAGGGTAAGGGGTAGGGTTGGGGTTAGGGTTAGCTTTATGGCTAGGGTTAGGGTTAGCGAAATGTCAGGTTTAGGGTACAGGTGATGATACAGAAATGTGTTAGTGTTAGTGTATGTGCTAGGACACGTGTCAGTCTTCGTGTATGTCTTAGGATTAGCATACTGGTTAGGGTAAGGTGTACGGTTGGGGTTTGGTCTAGGTTTAGGGCTAGGGTCAGTGTTAGCGAACGGTAAGGTTTAGGGTACATGTGAGGTTACGGAAAAGTGTTAGGGTCAGGGTCGTGTTAGGGCAGGGCTTAGTGTGGGTTTACAGGTTAGGATTAGGGTACGGGTTAGGGTAATTGGTAGGGTTGGCGTTATGTTTAGTGTTAGGGGTAGGGTTAAGTTTAGTGAACGGGTAAGGTTTAGGTTACAGCTGAGCGTACGAAAATATTTTATTGTCAAAGTACGTGTGCGGTATTCGGTTAGTGTTACTGTACGGGTTAAGATTAGTGTACGTGTTAGGGTAAGGAGTAGGGTTGTAATTAGGTTTAGGTTTGGGGCTAGGGTTATGGTTAACAAAAGGTAAAGTTTAGTGATAGTGTTAGTGTTAGGGTTCGGGTTAGACGGAGGGTTAGGGTAGGTGTTAGGGCACGAGTTAGTGTTAGTGTTTGGGTTATGATTAGGGTATGGGTTAGGGTAAGGTGTATGTTTGGGGTTATGTTTAGGTTTCGGCCTAGTGTTAGGGTAAGCGAATAGGTAACATTAGAGTTCAGGTGAGCGTATGGAAACGAGTTAGGTCAGGGTTGGTTTTAGGGCACAAGTTAGTGTTAGTTTAAGGATTAGGATTAGGGTACATGTTAGGGTTAGGTGTAGGGTTGCGGTTGGGTTTAGGGTTAGGTTTAGACCTAGGGTTAGGGTTAGTGAATGATAAGTTTTAGGGTTTAGGTGTGGGTATGGAAAAGTGTTACGGTGAGGGTAAGTGTTAAGGCATGGATTAGTGTTAGTGTATGGGTTAGGATTAGGGTACGGGGTAGGCCAATGGGTAGGGTTGGCATTATGTGTAGTGTTAGGGTTAGGTTTAGGGTTAGCGAATGAGTAAGGTTTAGGTTACAGGTGAGTGTATGGAAATATTTTAGTGTCAAAGTAAGTGTGGGGGAATGGGTTAGTGTTAGTGTACGCATTAAGAATAGTGTACATGTTAGAGTAAGGTGTAGGGTTGTAGTTAGATTTAGCTTCAGGGCTAGGGTTAGGGTTAGCGAATGGTAACATTTAGCGTACAGGAGAGAGTATGGTAGAGAGTTAGGAGTAGGGTACGTGTCAGGGCATGGATTAGTGTTTGTGTATGTGTTAGGATTAGGGTACGGGTTAGGGAAATGGGTAGGGTTGGTGTTATGGTTAGGGTTAGGGCTAAGGTTAGAGTTAGCAAACAGGTATGGTTTATGGTACACGGCAGTGTACGGAAACGTGTTAGTGTCAAAGTACATGTGAGGGCATGGGTTAATTTTTGTGTAAGGGTTAAGTTTAGTGTAGGGGTTAGAGTATGCTGTAGGGTTGATATTAGCGTTATGTTCAGGGCTAGGGTTAGGGTTAGCGAACGGTAAGATTTAGGGTACAGGAGAGGATTCGGAAAGGTGTTAGGGTCAGGTTACGTGTTAGGGCATGGGTTAGTGTTAGTGTATGGGTTGGGATTAGGGTACGGGTTAGGGTAAGGGGTAGGGTTGGGGTTAGGGTTAGCTTTATGGCTAGGGTTAGGGTTAGCGAAATGTCAGGTTTAGGGTACAGGTGATGATACAGAAAAGTGTTAGTGTTAGTGTATGTGCTAGGACACGTGTCAGTCTTCGTGTATGTGTTAGGATTAGCATAGTGTTTAGCGTACGGTGTACGGTTGGGGTTAGGTCTAGGTTTAGGGCTAGGGTTAGGGTTAGCGAATCGTAAAGTTTAGGGTACATGTGAGGTTACGGAAAAGTGTTAGGGTCAGGGTACGTGTTAGGGCAGGGGTTAGTGTGGGTTTACAGGTTAGGATTAGGGTACGGGTTAGGGTAATTGGTAGGGTTGGCGTTATGATTAGTGTTAGGGGTAGGGTAAGGTTTAGTGAATGGGTAAGGTTTAGGTTACAGCTGAGCGTGCGGAAATGTTTTATTGTCAGAGTATGTGTGTGGTATTGGGTTAGTGTTAGTGTACAGGTTAAGATTAGGGTACGTGTTAGGGTAAGGAGTAGAGATGTAGTTAGGTTTAGGTTCGGTGTTAGGGTTATGGTTAACAAATTGTAAAGTTTAGGGTTAGTGTAAGTGTTAGGGTTAGGGTTAGGGGTAGGGTTAGGATAGGTGTTACGGCACGAGATTGTGTTAGTGTATGGGTTATGATTAGGTTATGTGTTAGGGTAAGGTGTAGGGTTGGGGTTAGGTTTAGGTTTAGGGCTATTGTTAGGGTAAGCGAATAGGTAACATTAGAGTACAGGTGAGCGTATGGAAACGAGTTAGGGTCAGGGTTCGTGTTAGGGCACAGGTTAGTGTTAGTTTAAGGATTAGGATTAAGGTACATTTTAGGGCTAGGTGTAGGGTTGGGGTTGGGTTTAGGGTTAGGTTTAGAGCTAGGGTTAGGGTTAGTGAATGATAAGGTATAGGGTTTAGGTGTGGGTATGGAAAAGCGTTAGGGTCAGGGTAAGTGTTAACGCACGGATTAGTGTTAGTGTACGGGTTAGGAGTAGGGTACGAGGTAGCCCAATGGGAAGGGTTGGCATTATGTGCAGTGTTATGGCTAGGTTTAGGGTTAGCGAATGAATAAGGTTTAGGTTACAGGTGAGTGTACGGAAATGTTTTAGTGTCAAAGTAAGTGTGCGGGAATGGGTTAGTGTTAGTGTACGCATTAAGATTAGTTTACATGTTAGGGTAAGGTGTAGGTTTGTAGTTAGGTTAAGCTTTCAGGATAGGGTTAGTGTTAGCGAAAGGTAAGATTTTGGGTACAGGAGAGAGTAGGGTAAAGAGTTAGGGACAGGGTACGTGTCATGGCATGGATTAGTGTTTGTGTATGGGTAAGGATTAGGGTACGGGTTAGGGAAATAGGTAGGGTTGGTGTTATGGTTAGGGTTAGGGCTAGGGTTAGAGTTAGCGAACGGGTATGGTTTACGGTACACGGCAGGGTACGGAAACGTGTTAGTGTCAAAGTACATGTGAGGGCATGGGTTAAATTTTTGTACGGTTTAAGTTTAATGTAGGGGTTAGGGTATGCTGTAGGGTTGGTGTTAGCGTTATGTTCAGGGCTAGGGTTAGGGTTAGCGAACGCTAAGATTTAGGGTACAGGAGAGGATACGGAAAAGTGTTAGGGTCAGGGTACATGTTAGGGCATGGGTTATTGTTAGTGTATAGGTTGGGATTAGGGTACGGGTTAGGGTAAGGGGTAGGGTTGGGGTTAGGGTTAGCTTTATGGCTAGGGTTAGGGTTAGCGAAATGTCAGGTTTAGGGTACAGGTGATGATACAGAAAAGTGTTAGTGTTAGTGTATGTGCTAGGACACGTGTCAGTCTTCGTGTATGTCTTAGGATTAGCATACTGCTTAGGGTAAGGTGTACGGTTGGGGTTTGGTCTAGGTTTAGGGCTAGGGTTAGGGTTAGCGAACGGTAAGGTTTAGGGTACATGTGAGGTTACGGAAAAGTTTTAGGGTCAGGGTCGTGTTAGGGCAGGGCTTAGTGTGGGTTTACAGGTTAGGATTAGGGTACGGGTTAGGGTAATTGGTAGGGTTGGCGTTATGTTTAGTGTTAGGGGTAGGGTTAAGTTTAGTGAACGGGTAAGGTTTAGGTTACAGCTGAGAGTACGAAAATGGTTTATTGTCAAAGTACGTGTGCGGTATTCGGTTAGTGTTACTGTACGGGTTAAGATTAGTGTACGTGTTAGGGTAAGGAGTAGGGTTGTAATTAGGTTTAGGTTTGGGGCAAGGGTTATGGTTAACAAAAGGTAAAGTTTAGTGATAGTGTTAGTGTTAGGGTTCGGGTTAGACGGAGGGTTAGGGTAGGTGTTAGGGCACGAGTTAGTGTTAGTGTTTGGGTTATGATTAGGGTATGGGTTAGGGTAAGGTGTAGGTTTGGGGTTAGGTTTAGGTTTAGGGCTAGTGTTAGGGTAAGCGAATAGGTAACATTAGAGTTCAGGTGAGCGTATGGAAACGAGTTAGGTCAGGGTTGGTTTTAGGGCACAAGTTAGTGTTAGTTTAAGGATTAGGATTAGGGTACATGTTAGGGTTACGTGTAGGGTTGGGGTTGGGTTTAGGGTTAGGTTTAGACCTAGGGTTAGGGTTAGTGAATGATAAGATTTAGGGTTTAGGTGTGGGTATGGAAAAGTGTTACGGTGAGGGTAAGTGTTAAGGCATGGATTAGTGTTAGTGTATGGGTTAGGATTAGGGTACGGGGTAGGCCAATGGGTAGGGTTGGCATTATGTGTAGTGTTAGGGTTAGGTTTAGGGTTAGCGAATGAGTAAGGTTTAGGTTACAGGTGAGTGTATGGAAATATTTTAGTGTCAAAGTAAGTGTGGGGGAATGGGTTAGTGTTAGTGTACGCATTAAGAATAGTGTACATGTTAGAGTAATGTGTAGGGTTGAAGTAAGATTTAGCTTCAGGGCTAGGGTTAGGGTTAGCGAATGGTAACATTTAGCGTACAGGAGAGAGTATGGTAGAGAGTTAGGAGTAGGGTACGTGTCAGGGCATGGATTAGTGTTTGTGTATGTGTTAGGATTAGGGTACGGGTTCGGGAAATGGGTAGGGATGGTGTTATGGTTAGTGTTAGGGCTAAGGTTAGAGTTAGCAAACAGGTATGGTTTATGGTACACGGCAGGGTACGGAAACGTGTTAGTGTCAAAGTACATGTGAGGGCATGGGTTAATTTTTTTGTAAGGGTTAAGTTTAGTGTAGGGGTTAGGGTATGCTGTAGGGTTGATATTAGCGTTATGTTCAGGGCTAGGGTTAGGGTTAGCGAACGGTAAGATTTAGGTTACAGGAGAGGATTCGGAAAGGTGTTAGGGTCAGGGTACGGGTTAGGGGATGGGTTAGTGTTAGTGTATGGGTTGGGATTAGCATAGTGTTTAGCGTAAGGTGTACGGTTGGGGTTAGGTCTAGGTTTAGGGCTAGGGTTAGGGTTAGCGAACGGTAAGATTTAGGGTACAGGAGAGGATACGGAACAGTGTTAGGGTCAGGGTACATGTTAGGGCATGGGTTAGTGTTAGTGTATGGGTTGGGATTAGGGTACGGGTTAGGGTAAGGGGTAGGGTGGGGGTTAGGGTTAGCTTTATGGCTAGGGTTAGGGTTAGCGAAATGTCAGGTTTAGGGTACAGGTGATGATACAGAAAAGTGTTAGTATTAGTGTATGTGCTAGGACACGTGTCAGTCTTCGTGTATGTCTTAGGATTAGCATAGTGTTTAGCGTAAGGTGTGCGGTTGGGGTTAGGTCTAGGTTTAGGGCTAGGGTTAGGGTTAGCGAATGGTAAGGTTTAGGGTACATGTGAGGTTACGGAAAAGTGTTAGGGTCAGGGTCGTGTTAGGGCAGGGGTTAGTTTGGTTTTACAGGTTAGGATTAGGGTACGGGTTAGGGTAATTGGTAGGGTTGGCGTTATGATTAGTGTTAGGGGTAGGGTAAGGTTTAGTGAATGGGTAAGGTTTAGGTTACAGCTGAGCGTGCAGAAATGTTTTATTGTCAGAGTATGTGTGTGGTATTGGGTTAGTGTTAGTGTACAGGTTAAGATTCGGGTACGTGTTAGGATAAGGAGTAGAGATGTAGTTAGGTTTAGGTTCGGTGTTAGGGTTATGGTTAACAAATTGTAAAGTTTAGGGTTAGTGTAAGTGTTAGGGTTAGGGTTAGGGGTAGGGTTAGGATAGGTGTTACGGCACGAGTTTGTGTTAGTGTATGGGTTATGATTAGGTTATGTGTTAGGGTAAGGTGTAGGGTTGGGGTTAGGTTTAGGTTTAGGTCTATTGTTAGGGTAAGCGAATAGGTAACATTAGAGTACAGGTGAGCGTATGGAAACGAGTTAGGGTCAGGGTTCGTGTTAGGGCACAGGTTAGTGTTAGTTTAAGGATTAGGATTAAGGTACATTTTAGGGCTAGGTGTAGGGTTGGCGTTGGGTTTAGGGTTAGGTTTAGACCTAGGGTTAGGGTTAGTGAATGATAAGGTATAGGGTTTAGGTGTGGGTATGGAAAAGCGTTAGGGTCAGGGTAAGTGTTAACGCACGGATTAGTGTTAGTGTACGGGTTAGGATTAGGGTACGAGGTAGCCCAATGGGTAGGGTTGGCATTATGTGCAGTGTTATGGCTAGGTTTAGGGTTAGCAAATGAATAAGGTTTAGGTTACAGGTGAGTGTACGGAAATGTTTTAGTGTCAAAGTAAGTGTGCGGGAATGGGTTAGTGTTAGTGTACGCGTTAAGATTAGTTTACATGTTAGGGTAAGGTGTACGTTTGTAGTTAGGTTTAGCTTTAAGGGTAGGGTTAGGGTTAGCGAAAGGTAAGATTTTGGGTACAGGAGAGAGTAGGGTAAAGAGTTAGGGACAGGGTACGTGTCATGGCATGGATTAGTGTTTGTGTATGGGTAAGGATTAGGGTACGGGTTAGGGAAATAGGTAGGGTTGGTGTTATGGTTAGGGTTAGGGCTAGGGTTAGAGTTAGCCAACGGGTATGGTTTACGGTACACGGCAGGGTACGGAAACGTGTTAGTGTCAAAGTACATGTGAGGGCTTGGGTTAATTTTTTTGTACGGGTTAAGTTTAGTGTAGTGGTTAGGGTATGCTGTAGGGTTGATATTAGCGTTATGTTCAGGGCTAGGGTTAGGGTTAGCGAACGGTAAGATTTAGGGTACAGGAGAGGATTCGGAAAGGTGTTAGGGTCAGGGTACGTGTTAGGGCATGGGTTAGTGTTAGTGTATGGGTTGGGATTAGCATAGTGTTTAGCGTAAGGTTTACGGTTGGGGTTAGGTCTAGGTTTAGGGCTAGGGTTAGGGTTAGCGAATGGTAAGGTTTAGGGTACATGTGATGTTACGGAAAAGTGTTAGGGTCAGGGTACGTGTTAGGGCAGGGGTTAGTGTGGGTTTACAGGTTAGGATTAGGGTACGGGTTAGGGTAATTGGTAGGGTTGGCGTTATGATTAGTGTTAGGGGTAGGGTAAGGTTTAGTGAATGGGTAAGGTTTAGGTTACAGCTGAGCGTGCGGAAATGTTTTATTGTCAGAGTACATGTGTGGTATTGGGTTAGTGTTAGTGTACAGGTTAAGATTAGGGTACGTGTTAGGGTAAGGAGTAGAGATGTAGTTAGGTTTAGGTTCGGTGTTAGGGTTATGGTTAACCAATGGTAAAGTTTAGGGTTAGTGTAAGTGTTAGGGTTATGGTTAGGCGTAGGGTTAAGGTAGGTGTTACGGCACGAGTTTGTGTTAGTGTATGGGTTATGATTAGGTTATGTGTTAGGGTAAGGTGTAGGGTTGGGGTTAGGTTTAGGTTTAGGTCTATTGTTAGGGTAAGCGAATAGGTAACATTAGAGTACAGGTGAGCGTATGGAAACGAGATAGGGTCAGGGTTCGTGTTAGGGCACAGGTTAGTGTTAGTTTAAGGATTAGGATTAGGGTACATGTTAGGGCTAGGTGTAGGGTTGGGTTTGGGTTTAGGGTTAGGTTTAGACCTAGGGTTAGGGTTAGTGAATGATAAGGTATAGGGTTTAGGTGTGGGTATGGAAAAGCGTTAGGGTCAGGGTAAGTGTTAACGCACGGATTAGTGTTAGTGTACGGGTTAGGATTAGGGTACGAGGTAGCCCAATGGGTAGGGTTGGCATTATGTGCAGTGTTATGGCTAGGTTTAGGGTTAGCGAATGAATAAGGTTTAGGTTACAGGTGAGTGTACGGAAATGTTTTAGTGTCAAAGTAAGTGTGCGGGAATGGGTTAGTGTTAGTGTACGCATTAAGATTAGTTTACATGTTAGGGTAAGGTGTAGGTTTGTAGTTAGGTTTAGCTTTAAGGGTACGGTTAGGGTTAGCGAAAGGTAAGATTTTCGGTACAGGAGAGAGTAGGGTAAAGAGTTAGGGACAGGGTACGTGTCATGGCATGGATTAGTGTTTGTGTATGGGTAAGGATTAGGGTACGGGTTAGGGAAATGGATAGGGTTGGTGTTATGGTTAGGGTTAGGGCTAGGGTTAGAGTTAGCGAACGGGTATGGTTTACGGTACACGGCAGGGTACGGAAACGTGTTACTGTCAAAGTACATGTGAGGGCATGGGTTAATTTTTTTGTACGGGTTAAGTTTAGTGTAGGGGTTAGGGTATGTTGTAGGGTTGGTGTTAGCGTTATGTTCAGGGCTAGGGTTAGGGTTAGCGAACGGTAAGATTTAGGGTACAGGAGAGGATACGGAAAAGTGTTAGGGTCAGGGTACATGTTAGGGCATGGGTTATTGTTAGTGTATGGGTTGGGATTAGGGTACGGGTTAGGGTAAGGGGTATTGTTGGGGTTAGGGTTAGCTTTATGGCTAGGGTTAGGGTTAGCGAAATGTCAGGTTTAGGGTACAGGTGATGATACAGAAAAGTGTTAGTGTTAGTGTATGTGCTAGGACACGTGTCAGTCTTCGTGTATGTCTTAGGATTAGCATACTGGTTAGGGTAAGGTGTACGGTTGGGGTTTGGTCTAGGTTTAGGGCTAGGGTTAGGGTTAGCGAACGGTAAGGTTTAGGGTACATGTGAGGTTACGGAAAAGTGTTAGGGTCAGGGTCGTGTTAGGGCAGGGCTTAGTGTGGGTTTACAGGTTAGGATTAGGGTACGGGTTAGGGAAATTGGTAGGGTTGGCGTTATGTTTAGTGTTAGGGGTAGGGTTAAGTTTAGTGAACGGGTAAGGTTTTGGTTACAGCTGAGCGTACGGAAATGTTTTATTGTCAAAGTACGTGTGCGGTTTTGGGTTAGTGTTACTGTACGGGTTAAGATTAGTGTACGTGTTAGGGTAAGGAGTAGGGTTGTAATTAGGTTTAGGTTTGGGGCTAGGGTTATGGTTAACAAAATGTAAAGTTTAGTGATAGTGTTAGTGTTAGGGTTCTGGTTAGATGGAGGGTTAGGGTAGGTGTTAGGGCACGAGTTAGTGTTAGTGTTTGGGTTATGATTAGGGTATGGGTTAGGGTAAGGTGTAGGTTTGGGGTTAGGTTTAGGTTTAGGGCTAGTGTTAGGGTAAGCGAATAGGTAACATTAGAGTTCAGGTGAGCGTATGGAAACGAGTTAGGTCAGGGTTGGTTTTAGGGCACAAGTTAGTGTTAGTTTAAGGATTAGGATTAGGGTATATGTTAGGGTTAGGTGTAGGGTTGGGTTTGGGTTTAGGGTTAGGTTTAGACCTAGGGTTAGGGTTAGTGAATGATAAGTTTTAGGGTTTAGGTGTGGGTATGGAAAAGTGTTACGGTGAGGGTAAGTGTTAAGGCATGGATTAGTGTTAGTGTATGGGTTAGGATTAGGGTACGGGGTAGGCCAATGGGTAGGGTTGGCATTATGTGTAGTGTTAGGGTTAGGTTTAGGGTTAGCGAATGAGTAAGGTTTAGGTTACAGGTGAGTGTATGGAAATATTTTAGTGTCAAAATAAGTGTGGGGGAATGGGTTAGTGTTAGTTTACGCATTAAGAATAGTGTACATGTTAGAGTAAGGTGTAGGGTTGTAGTTAGATTTAGCTTCAGGGCTAGGGTTAGGGTTAGCGAATGGTAACATTTAGCGTACAGGAGAGAGTATGGTAGAGAGTTAGGAGTAGGGTACGTGTCAGCGCATGGATTAGTGTTTGTGTATGTGTTAGGATTAGAGTACGGGTTAGGGAAATGGGTAGGGTTGGTGTTATGGTTAGGGTTAGGGCTAAGGTTACAGTTAGCAAACAGGTATGGTTTACGGTACACGGCAGTGTACGGAAACGTGTTAGTGTCAAAGTACATGTGAGGGCATGGGTTAATTTTTTTGTAAGGGTTAAGTTTAGTGTAGGGTTTAGGGTATGCTGTAGGGTTGATATTAGCGTTATGTTCAGGGCTAGGGTTAGGGTTAGCGAACGGTACGATTTAGGGTACAGGAGAGTATTCGGAAAAGTGTTAGGGTCAGGGTACGTGTTAGGGCATGGCTTAGTGTAAGTGTATGGGTTGGGATTAGCATAGTGTTTAGCGTAAGGTGTACAGTTGGGGTTAGGTCTAGGTTTAGGCCTAGGGTTAGGGATAGCGAACGGTAAGGTTTAGGGTATATGTGAGTTTACGGAAAAGTGTTAGGGTCAGGGTACGTGTTAGGGCATGGGTTAGTGTTAGTGTATGGGTTGGGATTAGGGTACGGGTTAGGGTAAGGTGTAGGGTTGTGGTTAGGGTTAGCTTTATGGCTAGGGTTAGGGTTAGCGAAATGTCAGGTTTAGGGTACAGGTGATGATGAAGAAAAGTGTTAGTGTTAGTGTATGTGCTAGGACACGTGTCAGTGTTAGTGTATGGCTTAGGATTTGCATACTAGTTAGGATAAGGTGTACGGTTGGGGTTTGGTCTAGGTTTAGGGCTAGGGTTAGGGTTAGCGAATGGTAAGGTTTAGGGTACATGTGAGGTTACGGAAAAGTGTTAGGGTCAGGGTACGTGTTAGGGCAGGGGTTAGTGTGGGATTACAGGTTAGGATTAGGGTACGGGTTAGGGTAATTGGTAGGGTTGGCGTTATGGTTAGTGTTAGGGGTAGGGTTAGGTTTAGTGAATGGGTAAGGTTTAGGTTACAGCTGAGCGTGCGGAAATGTTTTATTGTCAGAGTACGTGTGTGGTATTGGGTTAGTGTTAGTGTACAGTTTAAGATTAGGGTACATGTTAGGGTAAGGAGTAGAGATGTAGTTAGGTTTAGGTTCGGTGTTAGGGTTATGGTTAACAAATGGTAAAGTTTAGGGTTAGTGTAAGTGTTAGGGTTAGGGTTAGGGGTAGGGTTAGGGTAGGTGTTACGGCACGAGTTTGTGTTAGTGTATGGGTTATGATTAGGTTATGTGTTAGGGTAAGGTGTAGGGTTGGGGTTAGGTTTAGGTTTAGGGCTATTGTTAGGGTAAGCGAATAGGTAACATTAGAGTACAGGTGAGCGTATGGAATCGAGTTAGGGTCAGGGTTCGTGTTAGGGCACAGGTTAGTGTTAGTTTAAGGATTAGGATTAGGGTACATGTTAGGGCTAGGTGTAGGGTTGGGGTTGGGTTTAGGGTTAGGTTTAGACCTAGGGTTAGGGTTAGTGAATGATAAGGTATAGGGTTTAGGTGTGGGTATGGAAAAGCGTTAGGGTCAGGGTAAGTGTTAACGCACGGATTAGTGTTAGTGTACGGGTTAGGATTAGGGTACGAGGTAGCCCAAAGGGTAGGGTTGGCATTATGTGCAGTGTTATGGCTAGGTTTAGGGTTAGCGAATGAATAAGGTTTAGGTTACAGGTGAGTGTACGGAAATGTTTTAGTGTCAAAGTAAGTGTGCGGGAATGGGTTAGTGTTAGTGTACGCATTAAGAATAGTGTACATGTTAGAGTCAGGTGTAGGGTTGTAGTTAGATTTAGCTTCAGGGCTAGGGTTAGGGTTAGCGAATGGTAACATTTAGCGTACAGGAGAGAGTATGGTAGAGAGTTAGGTGTAGGGTACGTGTCAGGGCATGGATTAGTGTTTGTGTATGGGTAAGGATTAGGGTACGGGTTAGGGAAATGGGTAGGGTTGGTGTTATGGTTAGGGTTAGGGCTAGGGTTAGAGTTAGCGAACGGGTATGGTTTATGGTACACGGCAGGGTACGGAAACGTGTTAGTGTCAAAGTACATGTGAGGGCATGGGTTAATTTTTTTGTACGGGTTAAGTTTTGTGTAGGGGTTAGGGTATGCTGTAGGGTTGGTGTTAGCGTTATGTTCAGGGATAGGGTTAGAGTTAGCGAATGGTAAGATTTAGGGTACAGGAGAGGATACGGAACAGTGTTAGGGTCAGGGTACATGTTAGGGCACGGGTTAGTGTTAGTGTATGGGTTGGGATTAGGGTACGGGTTAGGGTAAGGCGTAGGGTTGGGGTTAGGGTTAGCTTTATGGCTAGGGTTAGGGTTAGCGAAACGTCAGGTTTAGGGTACAGGTGATGATACAGAAAAGTGTTAGTTTTAGTGTATGTTCTAGGACACGTGTCAGTCTTCGTGTATGTCTTAGGATTAGCATAGTGTTTAGCGTAAGGTGTACAGTTGGGGTTAGGGCTAGGTTTAGGGCTAGGGTTAGGGTTAGCGAATGGTAAGGTTTAGGGTACATGTGAGGTTACGGAAAAGTGTTAGTGTCAGGGTACGTGTTAGGGCAGGGGTTAGTGTGGGTTTACAGGTTAGGATTAGGGTACGGGTTAGGGTAATTGGTAGGGTTGGCGTAATGATTAGTGTTAGGGGTAGGGTAAGGTTTAGTGAATGGGTAAGGTTTAGGTTACAGCTGAGCGTGCGGAAATGTTTTATTGTCAGAGTATGTGTGTGGTATTGGGTTAGTGTTAGTGTACAGGTTAAGATTAGGGTACGTGTTAGGGTAAGGAGTAGAGATGTAGTTAGGTTTAGGTTCGGTGTTAGGTTTATGGTTAACAAATTGTAAAGTTTAGGGTTAGTGTAAGTGTTAGGGTTAGGGTTAGGGGTAGGGTTAGGATAGGTGTTACGGCACGAGTTTGTGTTAGTGTATGGGTTATGATTAGGTTATGTGTTAGGGTAAGGTGTAGGGTTGGGGTTAGTTTTAGGTTTAGGGCTATTGTTAGGGTAAGCGAATAGGTAACATTAGAGTACAGGTGAGCGTATGGAAACGAGTTAGGGTCAGGGTTCGTGTTAGGGCACAGGTTAGTGTTAGTTTAAGGATTAGGATTAGGGTACATGTTAGGGCTAGGTGTAGGGTTGGGGTTGGGTTTAGGGTTAGGTTTAGACCTAGGGTTAGGGTTAGTGAATGATAAGGTATAGGGTTTAGGTGTGGGTATGGAAAAGCGTTAGGGTCAGGGTAAGTGTTAACGCACGGATTAGTGTTAGTGTACGGGTTAGGATTAGGGTACGAGGTAGCCCAAAGGGTAGGGTTGGCATTATGTGCAGTGTTATGGCTAGGTTTAGGGTTAGCGAATGAATAAGGTTTAGGTTACAGGTGAGTGTACGGAAATGTTTTAGTGTCAAAGTAAGTGTGCGGGAATGGGTTAGTGTTAGTGTACGCATTAAGAATAGTGTACATGTTAGAGTCAGGTGTAGGGTTGTAGTTAGATTTAGCTTCAGGGCTAGGGTTAGGGTTAGCGAATGGTAACATTTAGCGTACAGGAGAGAGTATGGTAGAGAGTTAGGTGTAGGGTACGTGTCAGGGCATGGATTAGTGTTTGTGTATGGGTAAGGATTAGGGTACGGGTTAGGGAAATGGGTAGGGTTGGTGTTATGGTTAGGGTTAGGGCTAGGGTTAGAGTTAGCGAACGGGTATGGTTTATGGTACACGGCAGGGTACGGAAACGTGTTAGTGTCAAAGTACATGTGAGGGCATGGGTTAATTTTTTTGTACGGGTTAAGTTTTGTGTAGGGGTTAGGGTATGCTGTAGGGTTGGTGTTAGCGTTATGTTCAGGGATAGGGTTAGAGTTAGCGAATGGTAAGATTTAGGGTACAGGAGAGGATACGGAACAGTGTTAGGGTCAGGGTACATGTTAGGGCACGGGTTAGTGTTAGTGTATGGGTTGGGATTAGGGTACGGGTTAGGGTAAGGCGTAGGGTTGGGGTTAGGGTTAGCTTTATGGCTAGGGTTAGGGTTAGCGAAACGTCAGGTTTAGGGTACAGGTGATGATACAGAAAAGTGTTAGTTTTAGTGTATGTTCTAGGACACGTGTCAGTCTTCGTGTATGTCTTAGGATTAGCATAGTGTTTAGCGTAAGGTGTACAGTTGGGGTTAGGGCTAGGTTTAGGGCTAGGGTTAGGGTTAGCGAATGGTAAGGTTTAGGGTACATGTGAGGTTACGGAAAAGTGTTAGTGTCAGGGTACGTGTTAGGGCAGGGGTTAGTGTGGGTTTACAGGTTAGGATTAGGGTACGGGTTAGGGTAATTGGTAGGGTTGGCGTAATGATTAGTGTTAGGGGTAGGGTAAGGTTTAGTGAATGGGTAAGGTTTAGGTTACAGCTGAGCGTGCGGAAATGTTTTATTGTCAGAGTATGTGTGTGGTATTGGGTTAGTGTTAGTGTACAGGTTAAGATTAGGGTACGTGTTAGGGTAAGGAGTAGAGATGTAGTTAGGTTTAGGTTCGGTGTTAGGTTTATGGTTAACAAATTGTAAAGTTTAGGGTTAGTGTAAGTGTTAGGGTTAGGGTTAGGGGTAGGGTTAGGATAGGTGTTACGGCACGAGTTTGTGTTAGTGTATGGGTTATGATTAGGTTATGTGTTAGGGTAAGGTGTAGGGTTGGGGTTAGTTTTAGGTTTAGGGCTATTGTTAGGGTAAGCGAATAGGTAACATTAGAGTACAGGTGAGCGTATGGAAACGAGTTAGGGTCAGGGTTCGTGTTAGGGCACAGGTTAGTGTTAGTTTAAGGATTAGGATTAGGGTACATGTTAGGGCTAGGTGTAGGGTTGGGGTTGGGTTTAGGGTTAGGTTTAGACCTAGGGTTAGGGTTAGTGAATGATAAGGTATAGGGTTTAGGTGTGGGTATGGAAAAGCGTTAGGGTCAGGGTAAGTGTTAACGCACGGATTAGTGTTAGTGTAGGGGTTAGGATTAGGGTACGAGGTAGCCCAATCGGTAGGGTTGGCATTATGTGCAGTGTTATGGCTAGGTTTAGGGTTAGCGAATGAATAAGGTTTAGGTGACAGGTGAGTGTACGGAAATGTTTTAGTGTCAAAGTAAGTGTGCGGGAATGGGTTAGTGTTAGTGTACGCATTAAGATTAGTTTACATGTTAGGGTAAGGTGTAGGTTTGTAGTTAGGTTTAGCTTTAAGGGTAGGGTTAGGGTTAGCGAAAGGTAAGATTTTGGGTACAGGAGAGAGTAGGGTAAAGAGTTAGGGACAGGGTACGTGTCATGGCATGGATTAGTGTTTGTGTATGGGTAAGGATTAGGGTACGGGTTAGGGAAATAGGTAGGGTTGGTGTTATGGTTAGGGTTAGGGCTAGGGTTAGAGTTAGCGAACGGGTATGGTTTACGGTACACGGCAGGGTACGGAAACGTGTTAGTGTCAAAGTACATGTGAGGGCATGGGTTAATTTTTTTGTACGGGTTAAGTTTAATGTAGGGGTTAGGGTATGCTGTAGGGTTGGTGTTAGCGTTATGTTCAGGGCTAGGGTTAGGGTTAGCGAACGGTAAGATTTAGGGTACAGGAGAGGATACGGAAAAGTGTTAGGGTCAGGGTACATGTTAGGGCATGGGTTATTGTTAGTGTATGGGTTGGGATTAGGGTACGGGTTAGGGTAAGGGGTAGGGTTGGGGTTAGGGTTAGCTTTATGGCTAGGGTTAGGGTTAGCAAAATGTCAGGTTTAGGGTACAGGTGATGATACAGAAAAGTGTTAGTGTTAGTGTATGTGCTAGGACACGTGTCAGTCTTCGTGTATGTCTTAGGATTAGCATACTGGTTAGGGTAAGGTGTACGGTTGGGGTTTGGTCTAGGTTTAGGGCTAGGGTTAGGGTTAGCGAACGGTAAGGTTTAGGGTACATGTGAGGTTACGGAAAAGTGTTAGGGTCAGGGTCGTGTTAGGGCAGGGCTTAGTGTGGGTTTACAGGTTAGGATTAGGGTACGGGTTAGGGTAATTGGTAGGGTTGGCGTTATGTTTAGTGTTAGGGGTAGGG
Organism: Mesoplodon bidens; assembly: GCF_964165515.1. Classification (NCBI taxonomy): domain Eukaryota; kingdom Metazoa; phylum Chordata; class Mammalia; order Artiodactyla; family Ziphiidae; genus Mesoplodon; species Mesoplodon bidens. Next base: position 3,524,247 of record NC_138181.1, read on the forward strand.
TTAAGTTTAGTGAACGGGTAAGGTTTTGGTTACAGCTGAGCATACGGAAATGTTTTATTGTCAAAGTACGTGTGCGGTATTGGGTTAGTGTTACTGTACGGGTTAAGATTAGTGTACGTGTTAGGGTAAGGAGTAGGGTTGTAATTAGGTTTAGGTTTGGGGCTAGGGTTATGGTTAACAAAAGGTAAAGTTTAGTGATAGTGTTAGTGTTAGGGTTCGGGTTAGACGGAGGGTTAGGGTAGGTGTTAGGGCACGAGTTAGTGTTAGTGTTTGGGTTATGATTAGGGTATGGGTTAGGGTAAGGTGTAGGTTTGGGGTTAGGTTTAGGTTTAGGGCTAGTGTTAGGGTAAGCGAATAGGTAACATTAGAGTTCAGGTGAGCGTATGGAAACGAGTTAGGTCAGGGTTGGTTTTAGGGCACAAGTTAGTGTTAGTTTAAGGATTACGATTAGGGTACATGTTAGGGTTAGGTGTAGGGTTGGGGTTGGGTTTAGGGTTAGGTTTAGACCTAGGGTTAGGGTTAGTGAATGATAAGTTTTAGGGTTTAGGTGTGGGTATGGAAAAGTGTTACGGTGAGGGTAAGTGTTAAGGCATGGATTAGTGTTAGTGTATGGGTTAGGATTAGGGTACGGGGTAGGCCAATGGGTAGGGTTGGCATTATGTGTAGTGTTAGGGTTAGGTTTAGGGTTAGCGAATGAGTAAGGTTTAGGTTACAGGTGAGTGTATGGAAATATTTTAGTGTCAAAGTAAGTGTGGGGGAATGGGTTAGTGTTAGTGTACGCATTAAGAATAGTGTACATGTTAGAGTAAGGTGTAGGGTTGTAGTTAGATTTAGCTTCAGGGCTAGGGTTAGGGTTAGCGAATGGTAACATTTAGCGTACAGGAGAGAGTATGGTAGAGAATTAGGAGTAGGGTACGTGTCAGGGCATGGATTAGTGTTTGTGTATGTGTTAGGATTAGGGTACGGGTTAGGGAAATGGGTAGGGTTGGTGTTATGGTTAGGGTTAGGGCTAAGGTTAGAGTTAGCAAACAGGTATGGTTTACGGTACACGGCAGGGTACGGAAACGTGTTAGTGTCAAAGTACATGTGAGGGCATGGGTTAATTTTTTTGTAAGGGTTAAGTTTAGTGTAGGGGTTAGGGTATGCTGTAGGGTTGATATTAGCGTTATGTTCAGGGCTAGGGTTAGGGTTAGCGAACGGTAAGATTTAGGGTACAGGAGAGGATTCGGAAATGTGTTAGGGTCAGGGTACGTGTTAGGGCATGGGTTAGTGTTAGTGTATGGGTTGGGATTAGCATAGCGTTTAGCGTAAGGTGTACGGTTGGGGTTAGGTCTAGGTTTAGGGCTAGGGTTAGGGTTAGCGAATGGTAAGGTTTAGGGTACATGTGAGGTTACGGAAAAGTGTTAGGGTCAGGGTACGTGTTAGGGCAGGGGTTAGTGTGGGTTTACAGGTTAGGATTAGGGTACGGGTTAGGGTAATTGGTAGGGTTGGCATTATGATTAGTGTTAAGGGTAGGGTAAGGTTTAGTGAATGGGTAAGGTTTAGGTTACAGCTGAGCTTGCGGAAATGTTTTATTGTCAGAGTACGTGTGTGGTATTGGGTTAGTGTTAGTGTACAGGTTAAGATTAGGGTACGTGTTAGGGTAAGGAGTAGAGATGTAGTTAGGTTTAGGTTCGGTGTTAGGGTTATGGTTAACAAATGGTAAAGTTTAGGGTTAGTGTAAGTGTTAGGGTTAGGGTTAGGGGTAGGGTTAAGGTAGGTGTTACGGCACGAGTTTGTGTTAGTGTATGGGTTATGATTAGGTTATGTGTTAGGGTAAGGTGTAGGGTAGGGGTTAGGTTTAGGTTTAGGTCTATTGTTAGGGTAAGCGAATAGGTAACATTAGAGTACAGGTGAGCGTATGGAAACGAGATAGGGTCAGGGTTCGTGTTAGGGCACAGGTTAGTGTTAGTTTAAGGATTAGGATTAGGGTACATGTTAGGGCTAGGTGTAGGGTTGGGGTTGGGTTTAGGGTTAGGTTTAGACCTAGGGTTAGGGTTAGTGAATGATAAGGTATAGGGTTTATGTGTGGGTATGGAAAAGCGTTAGGGTCAGGGTAAGTGTTAACGCACGGATTAGTGTTAGTGTACGGGTTAGGATTAGGGTACGAGGTAGCCCAATGGGTAGGGTTGGCATTATGTGCAGTGTTATGGCTAGGTTTAGGGTTAGCGAATGAATAAGGTTTAGGTTACAGGTGAGTGTACGGAAATGTTTTAGTGTCAAAGTAAGTGTGCGGGAATGGGTTAGTGTTAGTGTACGCATTAAGATTAGTTTACATGTTAGGGTAAGGTGTAGGTTTGTAGTTATGTTTAGCTTTAAGGGTAGGGTTAGGGTTAGCGAAAGGTAAGATTTTCGGTACAGGAGAGAGTAGGGTAAAGAGTTAGGGACAGGGTACGTGTCATGGCATGGATTAGTGTTTGTGTATGGGTAAGGATTAGGGTACGGGTTAGGGAAATGGATAGGGTTGGTGTTATGGTTAGGGTTAGGGCTAGGGTTAGAGTTAGCGAACGGGTATGGTTTACGGTACACGACAGGGTACGGAAACGTGTTACTGTCAAAGTACATGTGAGGGCATGTGTTAATTTTTTTGTACGGGTTAAGTTTAGTGTAGGGGTTAGGGTATGCTGTAGGGTTGGTGTTAGCGTTATGTTCAGGGCTAGGGTTAGGGTTAGCGAACAGTAAGATTTAGGGTACAGGAGAGGATACGGAAAAGTGTTAGGGTCAGGGTACATGTTAGGGCATGGGTTATTGTTAGTGTATGGGTTGGGATTAGGGTACGGGTTAGGGTAAGGGGAATTGGGGTTAGGGTTAGCTTTATGGCTAGGGTTAGGGTTAGCGAAATGTCAGGTTTAGGGTACAGGTGATGATACAGAAAAGTGTTAGTGTTAGTGTATGTGCTAGGACACGTGTCAGTCTTCGTGTATGTCTTAGGATTAGCATACTGGTTAGGGTAAGGTGTACGGTTGGGGTTTTGTCTAGGTTTAGGGCTAGGGTTAGGGTTAGCGAACGGTAAGGTTTAGGGTACATGTGAGGTTACGGAAAAGTGTTAGGGTCAGGGTCGTGTTAGGGCAGGGCTTAGTGTGGGTTTACAGGTTAGGATTAGGGTACGGGTTAGGGAAATTGGTAGGGTTGGCGTTATGTTTAGTGTTAGGGGTAGGGTTAAGTTTAGTGAACGGGTAAGGTTTTGGTTACAGCTGAGCGTACGGAAATGTTTTATTGTCAAAGTACGTGTGCGGTATTGGGTTAGTGTTACTGTACTGGTTAAGATTAGTGTACGTGTTAGGGTATGGAGTAGGGTTGTAATTAGGTTTAGGTTTGGGGCTAGGGTTATGGTTAACAAAAGGTAAAGTTTAGTGATACTGTTAGCGTTAGGGTTCTGGTTAGATGGAGGGTTAGGGTAGGTGTTAGGGCACGAGTTAGTGTTAGTGTTTGGGTTATGATTAGGGTATGGGTTAGGGTAAGGTGTAGGTTTGGGGTTAGGTTTAGGTTTAGGGCTAGTGTTAGGGTAAGCGAATAGGTAAAATTAGAGTTCAGGTGAGCGTATGGAAACGAGTTAGGTCAGGGTTGGTTTTAGGGCACAAGTTAGTGTTAGTTTAAGGATTAGGATTAGGGTACATGTTAGGGTTAGGTGTAGGGTTGGGGTTGGGTTTAGGGTTAGGTTTAGACCTAGGGTTAGGGTTAGTGAATGATAAGTTTTAGGGTTTAGGTGTGGTTATGGAAAAGTGTTACGGTGAGGGTAAGTGTTAAGTCATGGATTAGTGTTAGTGTATGGGTTAGGATTAGAGTACGGGTTAGGGAAATGGGTAGGGTTGGTGTTATGGTTAGGGTTAGGGCTAAGGTTAGAGTTAGCAAACAGGTATGGTTTACGGTACACGGCAGGGTATGGAAACGTGTTAGTGTCAAAGTACATGTGAGGGCATGGGTTAATTTTTTTGTAAGGGTTAAGTTTAGTGTAGGGTTTAGGGTATGCTGTAGGGTTGATATTAGCGTTATGTTCAGGTCTAGGGTTAGGGTTAGCGAACGGTAAGATTTAGGGTACAGGAGAGGATTCGGAAAAGTGTTAGGGTCAGGGTACGTGTTAGGGCATGGCTTAGTGTAAGTGTATGGGTTGGGATTAGCATAGTGTTTAGCGTAAGGTGTACAGTTGGGGTTAGGTCTAGGTTTAGGCCTAGGGTTAGGGATAGCGAACGGTAAGGTTTAGGGTACATGTGAGTTTTAGGAAAAGTGTTAGGGTCAGGGTACGTGTTAGGGCATGGGTTAGTGTTAGTGTATGGGTTGGGATTAGGGTACGGGTTAGGGTAAGGTGTAGGGTTGTGGTTAGGGTTAGCTTTATGGCTAGGGTTAGGGTTAGCGAAATGTGAGGTTTAGGGTACAGGTGATGATGAAGAAAAGTGTTAGTGTTAGTGTATGTGCTAGGACACGTGTCAGTGTTAGTGTATGGCTTAGGATTAGCACACTAGTTAGGATAAGGTGTACGGTTGGGGTTTGGTCTTGGTTTAGGGCTAGGGTTAGGGTTAGCGAATGGTAAGGTTTAGGGTACATGTGAGGTTACGGAAAAGTGTTAGGGTCAGGGTACGTGTTAGGGCAGGGGTTAGTGTGGGTTTACAGGTTAGGATTAGGGTACGGGTTAGGGTAATTGGTAGGGTTGGCGTTATGGTTAGTGTTAGGGGTAGGGTAAGGTTTAGTGAATGGGTAAGGTTTAGGTTACAGCTGAGCGTGCGGAAATGTTTTATTGTCAGAGTACGTGTGTGGTATTGGGTTAGTGTTAGTGTACAGGTTAAGATTAGGGTACGTGTTAGGGTAAGGAGTAGAGATGTAGTTAGGTTTAGGTTCGGTGTTAGGGTTATGGTTAACAAATGGTAAAGTTTAGGGTTAGTGTAAGTGTTAGGGTTAGGGTTAGGGGTAGGGTTAGGGTAGGTGTTACGGCACGAGTTTGTGTTAGTGTATGGGTTATGATTAGGTTATGTGTTAGGGTAAGGTGTAGGGTTGGGGTTAGGTTTAGGTTTAGCGCTATTGTTAGGGTAAGCGTATAGGTAACATTAGAGTACAGGTGAGCGTATGGAAACGAGTTAGGGTCAGGGTTCGTGTTAGGGCACAGGTTAGTGTTAGTTTAAGGATTAGGATTAGGGTACATGTTAGGGCTAGGTGTAGGGTTGGGGTTGGGTTTAGGGTTAGGTTTAGACCTAGGGTTAGGGTTAGTGAATGATAAGGTATAGGGTATAGGTGTGGGTATGGAAAAGCGTTAGGGTCAGGGTAAGTGTTAACGCACGGATTAGTGTTAGTGTACGGGTTAGGATTAGGGTACGAGGTAGCCCAATGGGTAGGGTTGGCATTATGTGCAGTGTTATGGCTAGGTTTAGGGTTAGCGAATGAATAAGGTTTAGGTTACAGGTGAGTGTACGGAAATGTTTTAGTGTCAAAGTAAGTGTGCGGGAATGGGTTAGTGTTAGTGTACGCATTAAGAATAGTGTACATGTTAGAGTCAGGTGTAGGGTTGTAGTTAGATTTAGCTTCAGGGCTAGGGTTAGGGTTAGCGAATGGTAACATTTAGCGTACAGGAGAGAGTATGGTAGAGAGTTAGGTGTAGGGTACGTGTCAGGGCATGGATTAGTGTTTGTGTATGGGTAAGGATTAGGGTACGGGTTAGGGAAATGGGTAGGGTTGGTGTTATGGTTAGGGTTAGGGCTAGGGTTAGAGTTAGCGAACGGGTATGGTTTATGGTACACGGCAGGGTACGGAAACGTGTTAGTGTCAAAGTACATGTGAGGGCATGGGTTAATTTTTTTGTACGGGTTAAGTTTTGTGTAGGGGTTAGGGTATGCTGTAGGGTTGGTGTTAGCGTTATGTTCAGGGATAGGGTTAGGGTTAGCGAACGGTATGATTTAGGGTAGAGGAGAGGATACGGAACAGTGTTAGGGTCAGGGTACATGTTAGGGCATGGGTTAGTGTTAGTGTATGGGTTGGGATTAGGGTACGGGTTAGGGTAAGGCGTAGGGTTGGGGTTAGGGTTAGCTTTATGGCTAGGGTTAGGGTTAGCGAAATGTCAGGTTTAGGGTACAGGTGATGATACAGATAAGTGTTAGTGTTAGTGTATGTGCTAGGACACGTGTCAGTCTTCGTGTATGTCTTAACATTAGCATAGTGTTTAGCGTAAGGTGTACGGTTGGGGTTAGGTCTAGGTTTAGGGCTAGGGTTAGGGTTAGCGAATGGTAAGGTTTAGGGTACATGTGAGGTTACGGAAAAGTGTTAGGGTCAGGGTACGTGTTAGGGCAGGGGTTAGTGTGGGTTTACAGGTTAGGATTAGGGTACGGGTTAGGGTAATTGGTAGGGTTGGCGTAATGATTAGTTTTAGGGGTAGGGTAAGGTTTAGTGAATGGGTAAGGTTTAGGTTACAGCTGAGCGTGCGGAAATGTTTTATTGTCAGAGTATGTGTGTGGTATTGGGTTAGTGTTAGTGTACAGGTTAAGATTAGGGTACGTGTTAGGGTAAGGAGTAGAGATGTAGTTAGGTTTAGGTTCGGTGTTAGGGTTATGGTTAACAAATTGTAAAGTTTAGGGTTAGTCTAAGTGTTAGGGTTAGGGTTAGGGGTAGGGTTAGGATAGGTGTTACGGCACGAGTTTGTGTTAGTGTATGGGTTATGATTAGGTTATGTGTTAGGGTAAGGTGTAGGGTTGGGGTTAGGTTTAGGTTTAGGGCTATTGTTAGGGTAAGCGAATAGGTAACATTAGAGTACAGGTGAGCGTATGGAAACGAGTTAGGGTCAGGGTTCGTGTTAGGGCACAGGTTAGTGTTAGTTTAAGGATTAGGATTAGGGTACATGTTAGGGCTAGGTGTAGGGTTGGGGTTGGGTTTAGGGTTAGGTTTAGACCTAGGGTTAGGGTTAGTGAATGATAAGGTATAGGGTTTAGGTGTGGGTATGGAAAAGCGTTAGAGTCAGGGTAAGTGTTAACGCACGGATTAGTGTTAGTGTACGGGTTAGGATTTGGGTACGAAGTAGCCCAATGGGTAGGGTTGGCATTATGTGCAGTGTTATGGCTAGGTTTAGGGTTAGCGAATGAATAAGGTTTAGGTGACAGGTGAGTGTACGGAAATGTTTTAGTGTCAAAGTAAGTGTGCGGGAATGGTTTAGTGTTAGTGTACGCATTAAGATTAGTTTACATGTTAGGGTAAGGTGTAGGTTTGTAGTTAGGTTTAGCTTTAAGGGTAGGGTTAGGGTTAGCGAAAGGTAAGATTTTGGGTACAGGAGAGAGTAGGGTAAAGAGTTAGGGACAGGGTACGTGTCATGGCATGGATTAGTGTTTGTGTATGGGTAAGGATTAGGGTACGGGTTAGGGAAATAGGTAGGGTTGGTGTTATGGTTAGGGTTAGGGCTAGGTTTAGAGTTAGCGATCGGGTATGGTTTACGGTACATGGCAGGGTACGGAAACGTGTTAGTGTCAAAGTACATGTGAGGGCATGGGTTAATTTTTTTGTACGGGTTAAGTTTAATGTAGGGGTTAGGGTATGCTGTAGGGTTGGTGTTAGCGTTATGTTCAGGGCTAGGGTTAGGGTTAGCGAACGGTAAGATTTAGGGTACAGGAGAGGATACGGAAAAGTGTTAGGGTCAGGGTACATGTTAGGGCATGGGTTATTGTTAGTGTATGGGTTGGGATTAGGGTACGGGTTAGGGTAAGGGGTAGGGTTGGGGTTAGGGTTAGCTTTATGGCTAGGGTTAGGGTTAGCGAAATGTCAGGTTTAGGGTACAGGTGATGATACAGAAAAGTGTTAGTGTTAGTGTATGTGCTAGGACACGTGTCAGTCTTCGTGTATGTCTTAGGATTAGCATACTGGTTAGGGTAAGGTGTACGGTTGGGGTTTGGTCTAGGTTTAGGGCTAGGGTTAGGGTTAGCGAACGGTAAGGTTTAGGGTACATGTGAGGTTACGGAAAAGTGTTAGGGTCAGGGTCGTGTTAGGGCAGGGCTTAGTGTGGGTTTACAGGTTAGGATTAGGGTACGGGTTAGGGTAATTGGTAGGGTTGGCGTTATGTTTAGTGTTAGGGGTAGGGTTAAGTTTAGTGAACGGGTAAGGTTTTGGTTATAGCTGAGCGTACGGAAATGTTTTATTGTCAAAGTACGTGTGCGGTATTGGGTTAGTGTTACTGTACGGGTTAAGATTAGTGTACGTGTTAGGGTAAGGAGTAGGGTTGTAATTAGGTTTAGGTTTGGGGCTAGGGTTATGGTTAACAAAAGGTAAAGTTTAGTGATAGTGTTAGTGTTAGGGTTCGGGTTAGACGGAGGGTTAGGGTAGGTGTTAGGGCACGAGTTAGTGTTAGTGTTTGGGTTATGATTAGGGTATGGGTTAGGGTAAGGTGTAGGTTTGGGGTTAGGTTTAGGTTTAGGGCTAGTGTTAGGGTAAGCGAATAGGTAACATTAGAGTTCAGGTGAGCGTATGGAAACGAGTTAGGTCAGGGTTGGTTTTAGGGCACAAGTTAGTGTTAGTTTAAGGATTAGGATTAGGGTACATGTTAGGGTTAGGTGTAGGGTTGGGGTTGGGTTTAGGGTTAGGTTTAGACCTAGGGTTAGGGTAAGTGAATGATAAGTTTTAGGGTTTAGGTGTGGGTATGGAAAAGTGTTACGGTGAGGGTAAGTGTTAAGGCATGGATTAGTGTTAGTGTATGGGTTAGGATTAGGGTACGGGGTAGGCCAATGGGTAGGGTTGGCATTATGTGTAGTGTTAGGGTTAGGTTTAGGGTTAGCGAATGAGTAAGGTTTAGGATACAGGTGAGTGTATGGAAATATTTTAGTGTCAAAGTAAGTGTGGGGGAATGGGTTAGGGTTAGTGTACGCATTAAGAATAGTGTACATGTTAGAGTAAGGTGTAGGGTTGTAGTTAGATTTAGCTTCAGGGCTAGGGTTAGGGTTAGCGAATGGTAACATTTAGCGTACAGGAGAGAGTATGGTAGAGAATTAGGAGTAGGGTACGTGTCAGGGCATGGATTAGTGTTTGTGTATGTGTTAGGATTAGGGTACGGGTTAGGGAAATGGGTAGGGTTGGTGTTATGGTTAGGGTTAGGGCTAAGGTTAGAGTTAGCCAACAGGTATGGTTTACGGTACACGGCAGGGTACGGAAACGTGTTAGTGTCAAAGTACATGTGAGGGCATGGGTTAATTTTTTTGTAAGGGTTAAGTTTAGTGTAGGGGTTAGGGTATGCTGTAGGGTTGATATTAGCGTTATGTTCAGGGCTAGGGTTAGGGTTGCGAACGGTAAGATTTAGGGTACAGGAGAGGATTCGGAAATGTGTTAGGGTCAGGGTACGTGTTAGGGCATGGGTTAGTGTTAGTGTATGGGTTGGGATTAGCATAGTGTTTAGCGTAAGGTGTACGGTTGGGGTTAGGTCTAGGTTTAGGGCTAGGGTTAGGGTTAGCGAACGGTAAGGTTTAGGGTACATGTGAGTTTACAGAAAAGTGTTTGGGTCAGGTTACGTGTTAGGGCATGGGTTAGTGTTAGTGTATGGGTTGTGATTAGGGTACGGGTTAGGGTAAGGTGTAGGGTTGTGGTTAGGGTTAGCTTTATGGCTAGGGTTAGGGTTAGCGAAATGTCAGGTTTAGGGTACAGGTGATGATGAAGAAAAGTTTTAGTGTTAGTGTATGTGCTAGGACACGTGTCAGTGTTAGTGTATGGCTTAGGATTAGCATAGTGTTTAGCGTAAGGTGTACGGTTGAGGTTAGGTCTAGGTTTAGGGCTAGGGTTATGGTTAGCGAATGGTAAGGTTTAGGGTACATGTGAGGTTACGGAAAAGTGTTAGGGTCAGGGTACGTGTTAGGGCAGGCTTTAGTGTGGGTTTACAGGTTAGGATTAGGTTACGGGTTAGGGTAATTGGTAGGGTTGGCGTTATGGTTAGTGTTAGGGGTAGGGTAAGGTTTAGTGAATGGGTAAGGTTTAGGTTACAGCTGAGCGTGCGGAAATGTTTTATTGTCAGAGTACGTGTGTGGTATTGGGTTAGTGTTAGTGTACAGGTTAAGATTAGGGTACGTGTTAGGGTAAGGAGTAGAGATGTAGTTAGGTTTAGGTTCGGTGTTAGGGTTATGGTTAACAAATGGTAAAGTTTAGGGTTAGTGTAAGTGTTAGGGTTAGGGTTAGGGGTAGGGTTAGGGTAGGTGTTACGGCACGAGTTTGTGTTAGTGTATGGGTTATGATTACGTTATGTGTTAGGGTAAGGTGTAGGTTGGGGGTTAGGTTTAGGTTTAGGGCTAGTGTTAGGTTAAGCGAATAGGTAACATTAGAGTTCAGGTGAGCGTATGGAAACGAGTTAAGTCAGGGTTGGTTTTAGGGCACAAGTTAGTGTTAGTTTAAGGATTAGGATTAGGGTACATGTTAGGGTTATGTGTAGGGCTGGGGTTGGGTTTAGGGTTAGGTTTATACCTAGGGTTAGGGTTAGTGAATGATAAGTTTTAGGGTTTAGGTGTGGGTATGGAAAAGTGTTACGGTGAGGGTAAGTGTTAAGGCATGGATTAGTGTTAGTGTATGGGTTAGGATTAGGGTACGGGGTAGGCCAATGGGTAGGGTTGGCATTATGTGTAGTGTTAGGGTTAGGTTTAGGGTTAGCGAATGAGTAAGGTTTAGGATACAGGTGAGTGTATAGAAATATTTTAGTGTCAAAGTAAGTGTGGGGGAATGGGTTAGTGTTAGTGTACGCATTAAGAATAGTGTACATGTTAGAGTAAGGTGTAGGGTTGTAGTTAGATTTAGCTTCAGGGCTAGGGTTAGGGTTAGCGAATGGTAACATTTAGCGTACAGGAGAGAGTATGGTAGAGAATTAGGAGTAGGGTACGTGTCAGGGCATGGATTAGTGTTTGTGTATGTGTTAGGATTAGGGTACGGGTTAGGGAAATGGGTAGGGTTGGTGTTATGGTTAGGGTTAGGGCTAAGGTTAGAGTTAGCAAACAGGTATGGTTTACGGTACACGGCAGGGTACGGAAACGTGTTAGTGTCAAAGTACATGTGAGGGCATGGGTTAATTTTTTTGTAAGGGTTAAGTTTAGTGTAGGGGTTAGGGTATGCTGTAGGGTTGATATTAGCGTTATGTTCAGGGCTAGGGTTAGGGTTAGCGAACGGTAAGATTTAGGGTACAGGAGAGGATTCGGAAATGTGTTAGGGTCAGGGTACGTGTTAGGGCATGGGTTAGTGTTAGTGTATGGGTTGGGATTAGCATAGTGTTTAGCGTAAGGTGTACGGTTGGGGTTAGGTCTAGGTTTAGGGCTAGGGTTAGGGTTAGCGAACGGTAAGGTTTAGGGTACATGTGAGTTTACAGAAAAGTGTTTGGGTCAGGTTACGTGTTAGGGCATGGGTTAGTGTTAGTGTATGGGTTGTGATTAGGGTACGGGTTAGGGTAAGGTGTAGGGTTGTGGTTAGGGTTAGCTTTATGGCTAGGGTTAGGGTTAGCGAAATGTCAGGTTTAGGGTACAGCTGATGATGAAGAAAAGTGTTAGTGTTAGTGTATGTGCTAGGACACGTGTCAGTGTTAGTGTATGGCTTAGGATTAGCATAGTGTTTAGCGTAAGGTGTACGGTTGAGGTTAGGTCTAGGTTTAGGGCTAGGGTTATGGTTAGCGAATGGTAAGGTTTAGGGTACATGTGAGGTTACGGAAAAGTGTTAGGGTCAGGGTACGTGTTAGGGCAGGCTTTAGTGTGGGTTTACAGGTTAGGATTAGGGTACGGGTTAGGGTAATTGGTAGGGTTGGCGTTAGGGTTAGTGTTAGGGGTAGGGTAAGGTTTAGTGAATGGGTAAGGTTTAGGTTACAGCTGAGCATGCGGAAATGTTTTATTGTCAGAGTACGTGTGTGGTATTGGGTTAGTGTTAGTGTACAGGTTAAGATTAGGGTACGTGTTAGGGTAAGGAGTAGAGATGTAGTTAGGTTTAGGTTCGGTGTTAGGGTTATGGTTAACAAATGATAAAGTTTAGGGTTAGTGTAAGTGTTAGGGTTAGGGTTAGGGGTAGGGTTAGGGTAGGTGTTACGGCACGAGTTTGTGTTAGTGTATCGGTTATGATTACGTTATGTGTTAGGGTAAGGTGTAGGGTTGGGGTTACGTTTAGGTGTAGGGCTATTGTTAGGGTAAGCGAATAGGTAACATTAGAGTACAGGTGAGCGTATGGAAACGAGTTAGGGTCAGGGTTCGTGTTAGGGCACAGGTTAGTGCTAGTTTAAGGATTAGGATTAGGGTACATGTTAGGGCTAGGTGTAGGGTTGGGGTTGGGTTTAGGTTTAGGTTTAGACCTAGGGTTAGGGTTAGTGAATGATAAGGTATAGGGTTTAGGTGTGGGTATGGAAAAGCGTTAGGGTCAGGGTAAGTGTTAACGCACGGATAAGTGTTAGTGTACGGGTTAGGATTAGGGTACGAGGTAGCCCAATGGGTAGGGTTGGCATTATGTGCAGTGTTATGGCTAGGTTTAGGGTTAGGGAATGAATAAGGTTTAGGTGACAGGTGAGTGTACGGAAATGTTTTAGTGTCAAAGTAAGTGTGCGGGAATGGGTTAGTGTTAGTGTATGCATTAAGATTAGTTTACATGTTAGGGTAAGGTGTAGGTTTGTAGTTAGGTTTAGCTTTAAGGGTAGGGTTAGGGTTAGCGAAAGGTAAGATTTTGGGTACAGGAGAGAGTAGGGTAAAGAGTTAGGGACAGGGTACGTGTCATGGCATGGATTAGTGTTTGTGTATGGGTAAGGATTAGGGTACGGGTTAGGGAAATAGGTAGGGTTGGTGTTATGGTTAGGGTTAGGGCTAGGGTTAGAGTTAGCGAACGGGTATGGTTTACGGTACACGGCAGGGTACGGAAACGTGTTACTGTCAAAGTACATGTGAGGGCATGGGTTAATTTTTTTGTACGGGTTAAGTTTAGTGTAGGCGTTAGGGTATGCTGTAGGGTTGGTGTTAGCGTTATGTTCAGGGCTAGGGTTAGGGTTAGCGAACGGTAAGATTTAGGGTACAGGAGAGGATTCGGAAAGGTGTTAGGGTCAGGGTACGTGTTAGGACATGGGTTAGTGTTAGTGTATGGGTTGGAATTAGCATAGTGTTTAGCGTAAGGTGTACGTTTGGGGTTAGGTCTAGGTTTAGGGCTAGGGTTAGGGTTAGCGAACAGTGAGGTTTAGGGTACATGTGAGTTTACGGAAAAGTGTTAGGGTCAGGGTACGTGTTAGGGCATGGGTTAGTGTTAGTGTATGGGTTGGGATTAGGGTACGGGTTAGGGTAAGTTGTAGGGTAGTGGTTAGGGTTAGCTTTATGGCTAGGGTTAGGGTTAGCGAAATGTCAGGTTTAGGGTACAGGTGATGATGAAGAAAAGTGTTAGTGTTAGTGTATGTGCTAGGACACGTGTCAGTGTTAGTGTATGGCTTAGGATTAGCATAGTGTTTAGCGTAAGGTGTACGGTTTGGGTTAGGTCTAGGTTTAGGGCTAGGGTTAGGGTTAGCGAATGGTAAGGTTTAGGGTACATGTGAGGTTACGGAAAAGTGTTAGGGTCAGGGTACGTTTTAGGGCAGGGTTTAGTGTGGGTTTACACGTTAGGATTAGGGTACGGGTTAGGGTAATTGGTAGGGTTGGCGTTATGATTAGTGTTAGGGGTAGGGTAAGGTTTAGTGAATGGGTAAGGTTTAGGTTACAGCTGAACGTGCGGAAATGTTTTATTGTCAGAGTACGTGTGTGGTATTGGGTTAGTGTTAGTGTACAGGTTAAGATTAGGGTACGTGTTAGGGTAAGGAGTAGAGATGTAGTTAGGTTTAGGTTCGGTGTTAGGGTTATGGTTAACAAATTGTAAAGTTTAGGTTTAGTGTAAGTGTTAGGGTTTGGGGTAGGGGTAGGGTTAGGATAGGTGTTACGGCACGAGTTTGTGTTAGTGTATGGGTTATGATTAGGTTATATGTTAGGGTAAGGTGTAGGGTTGGGGTTAGGTTTAGGTTTAGGGCTATTGTTAGGGTAAGCGAATAGGTAACATTAGAGTACAGCTGAGCGTATGGAAACGAGTTAGGGTCAGGGTTCGTGTTAGGGCACAGGTTAGTGTTAGTTTAAGGATTAGGATTAGGGTACATGTTAGGGCTAGGTGTAGGGTTGGGGTTGGGTTTAGGTTTAGGTTTAGACCTAGGGTTAGGGTTAGTGAATGATAAGGTATAGGGTTTAGGTGTGGGTATGGAAAAGCGTTAGGGTCAGGGTAAGTGTTAACACACGGATTAGTGTTAGTGTACGGGTTAGGATTTGGGTACGATGCAGCCCAATGGGTAGGGTTGGCATTATGTGCAGTGTTATGGCTAGGTTTAGGGTTAGCGAATGAATAAGGTTTAGGTTACAGGTGAGTGTACGGAAATGTTTTAGTGTCAAAGTAAGTGTGCGGGAATGGGTTAGTGTTAGAGTACGCATTAAGATTAGTTTACATGTTAGGGTAAGGTGTAGGTTTGTAGTTAGGTTTAGCTTTAAGGGTAGGGTTAGGGTAAGCGAAAGGTAAGATTTTGGGTACAGGAGAGAGTAGGGTAAAGAGTTAGGGACAGGGTACGTGTCATGGCATGGATTAGTGTTTGTGTATGGGTAAGGATTAGGGTACGGGTTAGGGAAATGGGTAGGGTTGGTGTTATGGTTAGGGTTAGGGCTAGGGTTAGAGTTAGCGAACGGGTATGGTTTACGGTACACGGCAGGGTACGGAAACGTGTTACTGTCAAAGTACATGTGAGGGCATGGGTTAATTTTTTTGTACGGGTTAAGTTTATTGTAGGGGTTAGGGTATGCTGTAGGGTTGGTGTTAGCGTTATGTTCAGGGATAGGGTTAGGGTTAGCGAATGGTAAGATTTAGGGTACAGGAGAGGATACGGAAAAGTGTTAGGGTCAGGGTACATGTTAGGGCATGGGTCAGTGTTAGTGTATGGGTTGGGATTAGGGTACGGGTTAGGGTAAGGGGTAGGGTTGGGGTTAGGGTTAGCTTGATGGCTAGGGTTAGGGTTAGCGAAATGTCAGGTTTAGGGTACAGGTGATGATACAGAAAAGTGTTAGTGTTAGTGTATGTGCTAGGACACGTGTCAACTTCGTGTATGTCTTATGATTAGCATAGTGTTTAGCGTAAGGTGTACGGTTGGGGTTAGGTCTAGGTTTAGGGCTAGGGTTAGGGTTAGCGAATGGTAAGGTTTAGGGTACATGTGAGGTTACGGAAAAGTGTTAGGGTCAGGGTACGTGTTAGGGCAGGGGTTAGTGTGGGTTTACAGGTTAGGATTAGGGTACGGGTTAGGGTAATTGGTAGGGTTGGCGTAATGATTAGTGTTAGGGGTAGGGTAAGGTTTAGTGAATGGGTAAGGTTTAGGTTACAGCTGAGCGTGCGGAAATGTTTTATTGTCAGAGTATGTGTGTGGTATTGGGTTAGTGTTAGTGTACAGGTTAAGATTAGGGTACGTGTTAGGGTAAGGAGTAGAGATGTAGTTAGGTTTAGGTTCGGTGTTAGGGTTATGGTTAACAAATTGTAAAGTTTAGGGTTAGTGTAAGTGTTAGGGTTAGGGTTAGGGGTAGGGTTAGGATAGGTGTTACGGCACGAGTTTGTGTTAGTGTATGGGTTATGATTAGGTTATGTGTTAGGGTAAGGTGTAGGGTTGGGGTTAGGTTTAGGTTTAGGGCTAGTGTTAGGGTAAGCGAATAGGTAACATTAGAGTTCAGGTGAGCGTATGGAAACGAGTTAGGTCAGGGTTGGTTTTAGGGCACAAGTTAGTGTTAGTTTAAGGATTAGGATTAGGGTACATGTTAGGGTTAGGTGTAGGGTTGGGGTTGGGTTTAGGGTTAGGTTTAGACCTAGGGTTAGGGTTAGTGAATTATAAGTTTTAGGGTTTAGGAGTGGGTATGGAAAAGTGTTACGGTGAGGGTAAGTGTTAAGGCATGGATTAGTGTTAGTGTACGGGTTAGGATTAGGGTACGAGGTAGCCCAATGGGTAGGGTTGGCATTATGTGCAGTGTTATGGCTAGGTTTAGGGTTAGCGAATGAATAAGGTTTAGGTGACAGGTGAGTGTACGGAAATGTTTTAGTGTCAAAGTAAGTGTGCGGGAATGGGTTAGTGTTAGTGTACGCATTAAGATTAGTTTACATGTTAGGGTAAGGTGTAGGTTTGTAGTTAGGTTTAGCTTTAAGGGTAGGGTTAGGGTTAGCGAAAGGTAAGATTTTGGGTACAGGAGAGAGTAGGGTAAAGAGTTAGGGACAGGGTACGTGTCATGGCATGGATTAGTGTTTGTGTATGGGTAAGGATTAGGGTACGGGTTAGGGAAATAGGTAGGGTTGGTGTTATGGTTAGGGTTAGGGCTAGGGTTAGAGTTAGCGAACGGGTATGGTTTACGGTACACGGCAGGGTACGGAAACGTGTTAGTGTCAAAGTACATGTGAGGGCATGGGTTAATTTTTTTGTACGGGTTAAGTTTAATGTAGGGGTTAGGGTATGCTGTAGGGTTGGTGTTAGCGTTATGTTCAGGGCTAGGGTTAGGGTTAGCGAACGGTAAGATTTAGGGTACAGGAGAGGATACGGAAAAGTGTTACGGTCAGGGTACATGTTAGGGCATGGGTTATTGTTAGTGTATGGGTTGGTATTAGGGTACGGGTTAGGGTAAGGTGTAGGGTTGGGGTTAGGGTTAGCTTTATGGCTAGGGTTAGGGTTAGCGAAATGTCAGGTTTAGGGTACCGGTGATGATACAGAAAAGTGTTAGTGTTAGTGTATGTGCTAGGACACGTGTCAGTCTTCGTGTATGTCTTAGGATTAGCATACTGGTTAGGGTAAGGTGTACGGTTGGGGTTTGGTCTAGGTTTAGGGCTAGGGTTAGGGTTAGCGAACGGTAAGGTTTAGGGTACATGTGAGATTACGGAAAAGTGTTAGGGTCAGGGTCGTGTTAGGGCAGGGCTTAGTGTGGGTTTACAGGTTAGGATTAGGGTACGGGTAAGGGTAATTGGTAGGGTTGGCGTTATGTTTAGTGTTAGGGGTAGGGTTAAGTTTAGTGAACGGGTAAGGTTTTGGTTATAGCTGAGCCTACGGAAATGTTTTATTGTCAAAGTACGTGTGCGGTATTGGGTTAGTGTTACTGTACGGGTTAAGATTAGTGTACGTGTTAGGGTAAGGAGTAGGGTTGTAATTAGGTTTAGGTTTGGGGCTAGGGTTATGGATAACAAAAGGTACAGTTTAGTGATAGTGTTAGTGTTAGGGTTCGGGTTAGAAGGAGGGTTAGGGTAGGTGTTAGGGCACGAGTTAGTGTTAGTGTTTGGGTTATGATTAGGGTATGGGTTAGGGTAAGGTGTAGGTTTGGGGTTAGGTTTAGGTTTAGGGCTAGTGTTAGGGTAAGCGAATAGGTAACATTAGAGTTCAGGTGAGCGTATGGAAACGAGTTAGGTCAGGGTTGGTTTTAGGGCACAAGTTAGTGTTAGTTTAAGGATTAGGATTAGGGTACATGTTAGGGCTAGGTGTAGGGTTGGGGTTGGGTTTAGGGTTAGGTTTAGACCTAGGGTTAGGGTTAGTGAATGATAAGGTATAGGGTTTAGGTGTGGGTATGGAAAAGCGTTAGGGTCAGGGTAAGTGTTAATACACGGATTAGTGTTAGTGTACGGGTTAGGATTAGGGTACGATGCAGCCCAATGGGTAGGGTTGGCATTATGTGCAGTGTTATGGCTAGGTTTAGGGTTAGCGAATGAATAAGGTTTAGGTTACAGGTGAGTGTACGGAAATGTTTTAGTGTCAAAGTAAGTGTGCGGGACTGGGTTAGTGTTAGAGTACGCATTAAGATTAGTTTACATGTTAGGGTAAGGTGTAGGTTTGTAGTTAGGTTTAGCTTTAAGGGTAGGGTTAGGGTAAGCGAAAGGTAAGATTTTGGGTACAGGAGAGAGTAGGGTAAAGAGTTAGGGACAGGGTACGTGTCATGGCATGGATTAGTGTTTGTGTATGGGTAAGGATTAGGGTACGGGTTAGGGAAATCGGTAGGGTTGGTGTTATGGTTAGGGTTAGGGCTAGGGTTAGAGTTAGCGAACGGGTATGGTTTACGGTACACGGCAGGGTACGGAAACGTGTTACTGTCAAAGTACATGTGAGGGCATGGGTTAATTTTTTTGTACGGGTTAAGTTTATTGTAGGGGTTAGGGTATGCTGTAGGGTTGGTGTTAGCGTTATGTTCAGGGATAGGGTTAGGGTTAGCGAATGGTAAGATTTAGGGTACAGGAGAGGATACGGAAAAGTGTTAGGGTCAGGGTACATGTTAGGGCATGGGTCAGTGTTAGTGTATGGGTTGGGATTAGGGTACGGGTTAGGGTAAGGGGTAGGGTTGGGGTTACGGTTAGCTTGATGGCTAGGGTTAGGGTTAGCGAAATGTCAGGTTTAGGGTACAGGTGATGATACAGAAAAGTGTTAGTGTTAGTGTATGTGCTAGGACACGTGTCAGTCTTCGTGTATGTCTTATGATTAGCATAGTGTTTAGCGTAAGGTGTACGGTTGGGGTTAGGTCTAGGTTTAGGGCTAGGGTTAGGGTTAGCGAATGGTAAGGTTTAGGGTACATGTGAGGTTACGGAAAAGTGTTAGGGTCAGGGTACGTGTTAGGGCAGGGGTTAGTGTGGGTTTACAGGTTAGGATTAGGGTACGGGTTAGGGTAATTGGTAGGGTTGGCGTAATGATTAGTGTTAGGGGTAGGGTAAGGTTTAGTGAATGGGTAAGGTTTAGGTTATAGCTGAGCGTGCGGAAATGTTTTATTGTCAGAGTATGTGTGTGGTATTGGGTTAGTGTTAGTGTACAGGTTAAGATTAGGGTACGTGTTAGGGTAAGGAGTAGAGATGTAGTTAGGTTTAGGTTCGGTGTTAGGGTTATGGTTAACAAATTGTAAAGTTTAGGGTTAGTGTAAGTGTTAGGGTTAGGGGTAGGGGTAGGGTTAGGATAGGTGTTACGGCACGAGTTTGTGTTAGTGTATGGGTTATGATTAGGTTATGTGTTAGGGTAAGGTGTAGGGTTGGGGTTAGGTTTAGGTTTAGGGCTAGGGTTAGGGTAAGCGAATAGGTAACATTAGAGTTCAGGTGAGCGTATGGAAACGAGTTAGGTCAGGGTTGGTTTTAGGGCACAAGTTAGTGTTAGTTTAAGGATTAGGATTAGGGTACATGTTAGGGTTAGGTGTAGGGTTGGGGTTGGGTTTAGGGTTAGGTTTAGACCTAGGGTTAGGGTTAGTGAATGATAAGTTTTAGGGTTTAGGAGTGGGTATGGAAAAGTGTTACGGTGAGGGTAAGTGTTAAGGCATGGATTAGTGTTAGTGTACGGGTTAGGATTAGGGTACGAGGTAGCCCAATGGGTAGGGTTGGCATTATGTGCAGTGTTATGGCTAGGTTTAGGGTTAGCGAATGAATAAGGTTTAGGTGACAGGTGAGTGTACGGAAATGTTTTAGTGTCAAAGTAAGTGTGCGGGAATGGGTTAGTGTTAGTGTACGCATTAAGATTAGTTTACATGTTAGGGTAAGGTGTAGGTTTGTAGTTAGGTTTAGCTTTAAGGGTAGGGTTAGGGTTAGCGAAAGGTAAGATTTTGGGTACAGGAGAGAGTAGGGTAAAGAGTTAGGGACAGGGTACGTGTCATGGCATGGATTAGTGTTTGTGTATGGGTAAGGATTAGGGTACGGGTTAGGGAAATAGGTAGGGTTGGTGTTATGGTTAGGGTTAGGGCTAAGGTTAGAGTTAGCAAACAGGTATGGTTTACGGTACACGGCAGGGTACGGAAACGTGTTAGTGTCAAAGTACATGTGAGGGCATGGGTTAATTTTTTTGTACGGGTTAAGTTTAATGTAGGGGTTAGGGTATGCTGTAGGGTTGGTGTTAGCGTTATGTTCAGGGCTAGGGTTAGGGTTAGCGAACGGTAAGATTTAGGGTACAGGAGAGGATACGGAAAAGTGTTAGGGTCAGGGTACATGTTAGGGCATGGGTTATTGTTAGTGTATGGGTTGGGATTAGGGTACGGGTTAGGGTAAGGTGTAGGGTTGGGGTTAGGGTTAGCTTTATGGCTAGGGTTAGGGTTAGCGAAATGTCAGGTTTAGGGTACCGGTGATGATACAGAAAAGTGTTAGTGTTAGTGTATGTGCTAGGACACGTGTCAGTCTTCGTGTATGTCTTAAGATTAGCATACTGGTTAGGGTAAGGTGTACGGTTGGGGTTTGGTCTAGGTTTAGGGCTAGGGTTAGGGTTAGCGAACGGTAAGGTTTAGGGTACATGTGAGATTACGGAAAAGTGTTAGGGTCAGGGTCGTGTTAGGGCAGGGCTTAGTGTTGGTTTACAGGTTAGGATTAGGGTACGGGTTAGGGTAATTGGTAGGGTTGGCGTTATGTTTAGTGTTAGGGGTAGGGTTAAGTTTAGTGAACGGGTAAGGTTTTGGTTATAGCTGAGCGTACGGAAATGTTTTATTGTCAAAGTACGTGTGCGGTATTGGGTTAGTGTTACTGTACGGGTTAAGATTAGTGTACGTGTTAGGGTAAGGAGTAGGGTTGTAATTAGGTTTAGGTTTGGGGCTAGGGTTATGGATAACAAAAGGTACAGTTTAGTGATAGTGTTAGTGTTAGGGTTCGGGTTAGACGGAGGGTTAGGGTAGGTGTTAGGGCACGAGTTAGTGTTAGTGTTTGGGTTATGATTAGGGTATGGGTTAGGGTAAGGTGTAGGTTTGGGGTTAGGTTTAGGTTTAGGGCTAGTGTTAGGGTAAGCGAATAGGTAACATTAGAGTTCAGGTGAGCGTATGGAAACGAGTTAGGTCAGGGTTGGTTTTAGGGCACAAGTTAGTGTTACTTTAAGGATTAGGATTAGGGTACATGTTAGGGTTATGTGTAGGGTTGGGGTTGGGTTTAGGGTTAGGTTTATACCTAGGGTTAGGGTTAGTGAATGATAAGTTTTAGGGTTTAGGTGTGGGTATGGAAAAGTGTTACGGTGAGGGTAAGTGTTAAGGCATGGATTAGTGTTAGTGTATGGGTTAGGATTAGGGTACGGGGTAGGCCAATGGGTAGGGTTGGCATTATGTGTAGTGTTAGGGTTAGGTTTAGGGTTAGCGAATGAGTAAGGTTTAGGATACAGGTGAGTGTATGGAAATATTTTAGTGTCAAAGTAAGTGTGGGGGAATGGGTTAGTGTTAGTGTACGCATTAAGAATAGTGTACATGTTAGAGTAAGGTGTAGGGTTGTAGTTAGATTTAGCTTCAGGGCTAGGGTTAGGGTTAGCGAATGGTAACATTTAGCGTACAGGAGAGAGTATGGTAGAGAATTAGGAGTAGGGTACGTGTCAGGGCATGGATTAGTGTTTGTGTATGTGTTAGGATTAGGGTACGGGTTAGGGAAATGGGTAGGGTTGGTGTTATGGTTAGGGTTAGGGCTAAGGTTAGAGTTAGCAAACAGGTATGGTTTACGGTACACGGCAGGGTACGGAAACGTGTTAGTGTCAAAGTACATGTGAGGGCATGGGTTAATTTTTTTGTAAGGGTTAAGTTTAGTGTAGGGGTAAGGGTATGCTGTAGGGTTGATATTAGCGTTATGTTCAGGGCTAGGGTTAGGGTTAGCGAACGGTAAGATTTAGGGTACTGGAGAGGATTCGGAAATGTGTTAGGGTCAGGGTACGTGTTAGGGCATGGGTTAGTGTTAGTGTATGGGTTGGGATTAGCATAGTGTTTAGCGTAAGGTGTACGATTGGGGTTAGGTCTAGGTTTAGGGCTAGGGTTAGGGTTAGCGAACGGTAAGGTTTAGGGTACATGTGAGTTTACAGAAAAGTGTTTGGGTCAGGTTACGTGTTAGGGCATGGGTTAGTGTTAGTGTATGGGTTGTGATTAGGGTACGGGTTAGGGTAAGGTTTAGGGTTGTGGTTAGGGTTAGCTTTATGGCTAGGGTTAGGGTTAGCGAAATGTCAGGTTTAGGGTACAGGTGATGATGAAGAAAAGTGTTAGTGTTAGTGTATGTGCTAGGACACGTGTCAGTGTTAGTGTATGGCTTAGGATTAGCATAGTGTTTAGCCTAAGGTGTACGGTTGAGGTTAGGTCTAGGTTTAGGGCTAGGGTTATGGTTAGCGAATGGTAAGGTTTAGGGTACATGTGAGGTTACGGAAAAGTGTTAGGGTCAGGGTACGTGTTAGGGCAGGCTTTAGTGTGGGTTTACAGGTTAGGATTAGGGTACAGGTTAGGGTAATTGGTAGGGATGGCGTTAGGGTTAGTGTTAGGGGTAGGGTAAGGTTTAGTGAATGGGTAAGGTTTAGGTTACAGCTGAGCATGCGGAAATGTTTTATTGTCAGAGTACGTGTGTGGTATTGGGTTAGTGTTAGTGTACAGGTTAAGATTAGGGTACGTGTTAGGGTAAGGAGTAGAGATGTAGTTAGGTTTAGGTTCGGTGTTAGGGTTATGGTTAACAAATGGTAAAGTTTAGGGTTAGTGTAAGTGTTAGGGTTAGGGTTAGGGGTAGGGTTAGGGTAGGTGTTACGGCACGAGTTTGTGTTAGTGTATGGGTTATGATTACGTTATGTGTTAGGGTAAGGTGTAGGGTTGGGGTTAGGTTTAGGTTTAGGGCTATTGTTAGGGTAAGCGAATAGGTAACATTAGAGTACAGGTGAGCGTATGGAAACGAGTTAGGGTCAGGGTTCGTGTTAGGGCACAGGTTAGTGCTAGTTTAAGGATTAGGATTAGGGTACATGTTAGGGCTAGGTGTAGGGTTGGGGTTGGGTTTAGGGTTAGGTTTAGACCTAGGGTTAGGGTTAGTGAATGATAAGGTATAGGGTTTAGGTGTGGGTATGGAAAAGCGTTAGGGTCAGGGTAAGTGTTAACACACGGATTAGTGTTAGTGTACGGGTAAGGATTAGGGTACGAGGTCGCCCAATGGGTAGGGTTGGCATTATGTGCAGTGTTATGGCTAGGTTTAGGGTTAGCGAATGAATAAGGTTTAGGTTACAGGTGAGTGTACGGAAATGTTTTAGTGTCAAAGTAAGTGTACGGGAATGGGTTAGTGTTAGTGTATGCATTAAGATTAGTTTACATGTTAGGGTAAGGTGTAGGGTTGTAGTTAGATTTAGCTTTAAGGGTAGGGTTAGGGTTAGCGAAAGGTAAGATTTTGGGTACAGGAGAGAGTAGGGTAAAGAGTTAGGGACAGGGTACGTGTCATGGCATGGATTAGTGTTTGTGTATGGGTAAGGATTAGGGTACGGGTTAGGTAAATGGGTAGGGTTGGTGTTATGGTTAGGGTTATGGCTAGGGTTAGAGTTAGCGAACGGGTATGGTTTACGGTACACGGCAGGGTACGGAAACGTGTTACTGTCAAAGTACATGTGAGGGCATGGGTTAATTTTTTTGTACGGGTTAAGTTTATTGTAGAGGTTAGGGTATGCTGTAGGGTTGGTGTTAGCGTTATGTTCAGGGATAGGGTTAGGGTTAGCGAATGGTAAGATTTAGGGTACAGGAGAGGATACGGAAAAGTGTAAGGGTCAGGGTACATGTTAGGGCATGGGTTAGTGTTAGTGTATGGGTTGGGATTAGGGTACGGGTTAGGGTAAGGGGTAGGGTTGGGGTTAGGGTTAGCTTTATGGCTAGGGTTAGGGTTAGCGAAATGTCAGGTTTAGGGTACAGGTGATGATACAGAAAAGTGTTAGTGTTAGTGTATGTGCTAGGACACGTGTCAGTCTTCGTGTATGTCTTAGGATTAGCATACTGGTTAGGGTAAGGTGTACGGTTGGGGTTTGGTCTAGGTTTAGGGCTAGGGTTAGTGTTAGCGAATGGTAAAGTTTAGGGTACATGTGAGGTTACGGAAAAGTGTTAGGGTCAGGGTCGTGTTAGGGCAGGGCTTAGTGTGGGTTTACAGGTTAGGATTAGGGTACGGGTTAGGGTAATTGGTAGGGTTGGCGTTATGTTTAGTGTTAGGGGTAGGGTTAAGTTTAGTGAACGGGTAAGGTTTTGGTTACAGCTGAGCGTACGGAAATGTTTTATTGTCAAAGTACGTGTGCGGTATTGGGTTAGTGTTACTGTACGGGTTAAGATTAGTGTACGTGTTAGGGAAAGGAGTAGGGTTGTAATTAGGTTTAGGTTTGGGGCTAAGTTTATGGTTAACAAAAGGTAAAGTTTAGTGATAGTGTTAGTCTTAGGGTTCGGGTTAGACGGAGGGTTTGGGTAGGTGTTAGGGCACGAGTTAGTGTTAGTGTTTGGGTTATGATTAGGGTATGGGTTAGTGTAAGGTGTAGGTTTGGGGTTAGGTTTAGGTTTAGGGCTAGTGTTAGGGTAAGCGAATAGGTAACATTAGAGTTCAGGTGAGCGTATGGAAACGAGTTAGGTCAGGGTTGGTTTTAGGGCACAAGTTAGTGTTAGTTTAAGGATTAGGATTAGGGTACATGTTAGGGTTAGGTGTAGGGTTGGGGTTGGGTTTAGGGTTAGGTTTAGACCTAGGGTTAGGGTTAGTGAATGATAAGTTTTAGGGTTTAGGTGTGGGTATGGAAAAGTGTTACGGTGAGGGTAAGTGTTAAGGCATGGATTAGTGTTAGTGTATGGGTTAGGATTAGGGTACGGGGTAGGCCAATGGGTAGGGTTGGCATTATGTGTAGTGTTAGGGTTAGGTTTAGGGTTAGCGAATGAGTAAGGTTTAGGTTACAGGTGAGTGTATGGAAATATTTTAGTGTGAAAGTAAGTGTGGGGGAATGGGTTAGTGTTAGTGTACGCATTAAGAATAGTGTACATGTTAGAGTAAGGTGTAGGGTTGTAGTTAGATTTAGCTTCAGGGCTAGGGTTAGGGTTAGCGAATGGTAACATTTAGCGTACAGGAGAGAGTATGGTAGAGAGTTAGGAGTAGGGTACGTGTCAGGGCATGGATTAGTGTTTGTGTATGTGTTAGGATTAGGGTACGGGTTAGGGAAATGGGTAGGGTTGGTGTTATGGTTAGGGTTAGGGCTAAGGTTAGAGTTAGCAAACAGGTATGGTTTACGGTACACGGCAGGGTACGGAAACGTGTTAGTGTCAAAGTACATGTGAGGGCATGGGTTAATTTTTTTGTAAAGGTTAAGTTTAGTGTAGGGGTTAGGGTATGCTGTAGGGTTGATATTAGCGTTATGTTCAGGGCTAGGGTTAGGGTTAGCGAACGGTAAGATTTAGGGTACAGGAGAGGATTCGGAAATGTGTTAGGGTCAGGGTACGTGTTAGGGCATGGGTTAGTGTTAGTGTATGGGTTGGGATTAGCATAGTGTTTAGCGTAAGGTGTACGGTTGGGGTAAGGTCTAGGTTTAGGGCTAGGGTAAGGGTTAGCGAACGGTAAGGTTTAGGGTACATGTGAGTTTACGGAAAAGTGTTTTGGTCAGGGTACGTGTTAGGGCATGGGTTAGTGTTAGTGTATGGGTTGGGATTAGTGTACGGGTTAGGGTAAGGGGTAGGGTTTTGGTTAGGGTTAGCTTTATGGCTAGGGTTAGTGTTAGCGAAATGTCAGGTTTAGGGTACAGGTGATGATGAAGAAAAGTGTTAGTGTTAGTGTATGTGCTAGGACACGTGTCAGTGTTAGTGTATGGCTTAGGATTAGCATAGTGTTTAGCGTAAGGTGTACGGTTGGGGTTACGTCTAGGTTTAGGGCTAGGGTTAGGGTTTGCGAATGGTAAGGTTTAGGGTACATGTGAGGTTACGGAACAGTGTTAGGGTCAGGGTACGTGTTATGGCAGGGGTTAGTGTGGGTTTACAGGTTAGGATTAGGGTACGGGTTAGGGTAATTGGTAGGGTTGGCATTATGATTAGTGTTAGGGGTAGGGTAAGGTTTAGTGAATGGGTAAGGTTTAGGTTACAGCTGAGCATGCGGAAATGTTTTATTGTCAGAGTACGTGTGTGGTATTGGGTTAGTGTTAGTGTACAGGTTAAGATTAGGGTACGTGTTAGGGTAAGGAGTAGAGATGTAGTTAGGTTTAGGTCCGGTGTTAGGGTTATGGTTAACAAATGGTAAAGTTTAGGGTTAGTGTAAGTGTTAGGGTTAGGGTTAGGGGTAGGGTTAAGGTAGGTGTTACGGCACGAGTTTGTGTTAGTGTATGGGTTATGATTAGGTTATATGTTAGGGTAAGGTGTAGGGTTGGGGTTAGGTTTAGGTTTAGGTCTATTGTTAGGGTAAGCGA
This sequence comes from Mesoplodon bidens, assembly GCF_964165515.1. Lineage (NCBI taxonomy): Eukaryota > Metazoa > Chordata > Mammalia > Artiodactyla > Ziphiidae > Mesoplodon > Mesoplodon bidens. The sequence goes on from NC_138181.1 coordinate 3,550,357, forward strand.
ATAGGTAACATTAGAGTACAGGTGAGCATATGGAAACGAGATAGGGTCAGGGTTCGTGTTAGGGCACAGGTTAGTGTTAGTTTAAGGATTAGGATTAGGGTACATGTTAGGGCTAGGTGTAGGGTTGGGGTTGGGTTTAGGGTTAGGTTTAGACCTAGGGTTAGGGTTAGTGAATGATAAGGTATAGGGTTTATGTGTGGGTAAGGAAAAGCGTTAGGGTTAGGGTAAGTGTTAACGCACGGATTAGTGTTAGTGTACGGGTTAGGATTAGGGTACGAGGTAGCCCAATGGGTAGGGTTGGCATTATGTGCAGTGTTATGGCTAGGTTTAGGATTAGCGAATGAATAAGGTTTAGGTTACAGGTGAGTGTACGGAAATGTTTTAGTGTCAAAGTAAGTGTGCGGGAATGGGTTAGTGTTAGTGTACGCATTAAGATTAGTTTACATGTTAGGGTAAGGTGTAGGTTTGTAGTTAGGTTTAGCTTTAAGGGTAGGGTTAGGGATAGCGAAAGGTAAGATTTTGGGTACAGGAGAGAGTAGGGTAAAGAGTTAGGGACAGGGTACGTGTCATGGCATGGATTAGTGTTTGTGTATGGGTAAGGATTAGGGTACGGGTTAGGGAAATGGATAGGGTTGGTGTTATGGTTAGGGTTAGGGCTAGGGTTAGAGTTAGCGAACGGGTATGGTTTACGGTACACGACAGGGTACGGAAACGTGTTACTGTCAAAGTACATGTGAGGGCATGGGTTAATTTTTTTGTACGGGTTAAGTTTATTGTAGGGGTTAGGGTATGCTGTAGGGTTGGTGTTAGCGTTATGTTCAGGGCTAGGGTTAGGGTTAGCGAACGGTAAGATTTAGGGTACAGGAGAGGATACGGAAAAGTGTTAGGGTCAGGGTACATGTTAGGGCAAGGGTTATTGTTAGTGTATGGGTTGGGATTAGGGTACGGGTTAGGGTAAGGGGTATTGTTGGGGTTAGTGTTAGCTTTATGGCTAGGGTTAGGGTTAGCGAAATGTCAGGTTTAGGGTACAGGTGATGATACAGAAAAGTGTTAGTGTTAGTGTATGTGCTAGGACACGTGTCAGTCTTCGTGTATGTCTTAGGATTAGCATACTGGTTAGGATAAGGTGTACGGTTGGGGTTTGGTCTAGGTTTAGGGCTAGGGTTAGGGTTAGCGAACGGTAAGGTTTAGGGTACATGTGAGGTTACGGAAAAGTGTTAGGGTCAGGGTCGTGTTAGGGCAGGGCTTAGTGTGGGTTTACAGGTTAGGATTAGGGTACGGGTTAGGGTAATTGGTAGGGTTGGCGTTATGTTTAGTGTTAGGGGTAGGGTTAAGTTTAGTGAACGGGTAAGGTTTTGGTTACAGCTGAGCGTACGGAAATGTTTTATTGTCAAAGTACGTGTGCGGTATTGGGTTAGTGTTACTGTACGGGTTAAGATTAGTGTACGTGTTAGGGAAAGGAGTAGGGTTGTAATTAGGTTTAGGTTTGGGGCTAAGTTTATGGTTAACAAAAGGTAAAGTTTAGTGATAGTGTTAGTCTTAGGGTTCGGGTTAGACGGAGGGTTAGGGTAGGTGTTAGGGCACGAGTTAGTGTTAGTGTTTGGGTTATGATTAGGGTATGGGTTAGTGTAAGGTGTAGGTTTGGGGTTAGGTTTAGGTTTAGGGCTAGTGTTAGGGTAAGCGAATAGGTAACATTAGAGTTCAGGTGAGCGTATGGAAACGAGTTAGGTCAGGGTTGGTTTTAGGGCACAAGTTAGTGTTAGTTTAAGGATTAGGATTAGGGTACATGTTAGGGTTAGGTGTAGGGTTGGGGTTGGGTTTAGGGTTAGGTTTAGACCTAGGGTTAGGGTTAGTGAATGATAAGTTTTAGGGTTTAGGTGTGGGTATGGAAAAGTGTTACGGTGAGGGTAAGTGTTAAGGCATGGATTAGTGTTAGTGTATGGGTTAGGATTAGGGTACGGGGTAGGCCAATGGGTAGGGTTGGCATTATGTGTAGTGTTAGGGTTAGGTTTAGGGTTAGCGAATGAGTAAGGTTTAGGTTACAGGTGAGTGTATGGAAATATTTTAGTGTGAAAGTAAGTGTGGGGGAATGGGTTAGTGTTAGTGTACGCATTAAGAATAGTGTACATGTTAGAGTAAGGTGTAGGGTTGTAGTTAGATTTAGCTTCAGGGCTAGGGTTAGGGTTAGCGAATGGTAACATTTAGCGTACAGGAGAGAGTATGGTAGAGAGTTAGGAGTAGGGTACGTGTCAGGGCATGGATTAGTGTTTGTGTATGTGTTAGGATTAGGGTACGGGTTAGGGAAATGGGTAGGGTTGGTGTTATGGTTAGGGTTAGGGCTAAGGTTAGAGTTAGCAAACAGGTATGGTTTACGGTACACGGCAGGGTACGGAAACGTGTTAGTGTCAAAGTACATGTGAGGGCATGGGTTAATTTTTTTGTAAAGGTTAAGTTTAGTGTAGGGGTTAGGGTATGCTGTAGGGTTGATATTAGCGTTATGTTCAGGGCTAGGGTTAGGGTTAGCGAACGGTAAGATTTAGGGTACAGGAGAGGATTCGGAAATGTGTTAGGGTCAGGGTACGTGTTAGGGCATGGGTTAGTGTTAGTGTATGGGTTGGGATTAGCATAGTGTTTAGCGTAAGGTGTACGGTTGGGGTAAGGTCTAGGTTTAGGGCTAGGGTAAGGGTTAGCGAACGGTAAGGTTTAGGGTACATGTGAGTTTACGGAAAAGTGTTTTGGTCAGGGTACGTGTTAGGGCATGGGTTAGTGTTAGTGTATGGGTTGGGATTAGTGTACGGGTTAGGGTAAGGGGTAGGGTTTTGGTTAGGGTTAGCTTTATGGCTAGGGTTAGGGTTAGCGAAATGTCAGGTTTAGGGTACAGGTGATGATGAAGAAAAGTGTTAGTGTTAGTGTATGTGCTAGGACACGTGTCAGTGTTAGTGTATGGCTTAGGATTAGCATAGTGTTTAGCGTAAGGTGTACGGTTGGGGTTACGTCTAGGTTTAGGGCTAGGGTTAGGGTTTGCGAATGGTAAGGTTTAGGGTACATGTGAGGTTACGGAACAGTGTTAGGGTCAGGGTACGTGTTATGGCAGGGGTTAGTGTGGGTTTACAGGTTAGGATTAGGGTACGGGTTAGGGTAATTGGTAGGGTTGGCATTATGATTAGTGTTAGGGGTAGGGTAAGGTTTAGTGAATGGGTAAGGTTTAGGTTACAGCTGAGCATGCGGAAATGTTTTATTGTCAGAGTACGTGTGTGGTATTGGGTTAGTGTTAGTGTACAGGTTAAGATTAGGGTACGTGTTAGGGTAAGGAGTAGAGATGTAGTTAGGTTTAGGTCCGGTGTTAGGGTTATGGTTAACAAATGGTAAAGTTTAGGGTTAGTGTAAGTGTTAGGGTTAGGGTTAGGGGTAGGGTTAAGGTAGGTGTTACGGCACGAGTTTGTGTTAGTGTATGGGTTATGATTAGGTTATATGTTAGGGTAAGGTGTAGGGTTGGGGTTAGGTTTAGGTTTAGGTCTATTGTTAGGGTAAGCGAATAGGTAACATTAGAGTACAGGTGAGCATATGGAAACGAGATAGGGTCAGGGTTCGTGTTAGGGCACAGGTTAGTGTTAGTTTAAGGATTAGGATTAGGGTACATGTTAGGGCTAGGTGTAGGGTTGGGGTTGGGTTTAGGGTTAGGTTTAGACCTAGGGTTAGGGTTAGTGAATGATAAGGTATAGGGTTTATGTGTGGGTAAGGAAAAGCGTTAGGGTTAGGGTAAGTGTTAACGCACGGATTAGTGTTAGTGTACGGGTTAGGATTAGGGTACGAGGTAGCCCAATGGGTAGGGTTGGCATTATGTGCAGTGTTATGGCTAGGTTTAGGATTAGCGAATGAATAAGGTTTAGGTTACAGGTGAGTGTACGGAAATGTTTTAGTGTCAAAGTAAGTGTGCGGGAATGGGTTAGTGTTAGTGTACGCATTAAGATTAGTTTACATGTTAGGGTAAGGTGTAGGTTTGTAGTTAGGTTTAGCTTTAAGGGTAGGGTTAGGGATAGCGAAAGGTAAGATTTTGGGTACAGGAGAGAGTAGGGTAAAGAGTTAGGGACAGGGTACGTGTCATGGCATGGATTAGTGTTTGTGTATGGGTAAGGATTAGGGTACGGGTTAGGGAAATGGATAGGGTTGGTGTTATGGTTAGGGTTAGGGCTAGGGTTAGAGTTAGCGAACGGGTATGGTTTACGGTACACGACAGGGTACGGAAACGTGTTACTGTCAAAGTACATGTGAGGGCATGGGTTAATTTTTTTGTACGGGTTAAGTTTATTGTAGGGGTTAGGGTATGCTGTAGGGTTGGTGTTAGCGTTATGTTCAGGGCTAGGGTTAGGGTTAGCGAACGGTAAGATTTAGGGTACAGGAGAGGATACGGAAAAGTGTTAGGGTCAGGGTACATGTTAGGGCAAGGGTTATTGTTAGTGTATGGGTTGGGATTAGGGTACGGGTTAGGGTAAGGGGTATTGTTGGGGTTAGTGTTAGCTTTATGGCTAGGGTTAGGGTTAGCGAAATGTCAGGTTTAGGGTACAGGTGATGTTACAGAAAAGTGTTAGTGTTAGTGTATGTGCTAGGACACGTGTCAGTCTTCGTGTATGTCTTAGGATTAGCATACTGGTTAGGGTAAGGTGTACGGTTGGGGTTTGGTCTAGGTTTAGGGCTAGGGTTAGTGTTAGCGAACGGTAAGGTTTAGGGTACATGTGACGTTACGGAAAAGTGTTAGGGTCAGGGTCGTTTTAGGGCAGTGCTTAGTGTGGGTTTACAGGTTAGGATTAGGGTACGGGTTAGGGTAATTGGTAGGGTTGGCGTTATGTTTAGTGTTAGGGGTAGGGTTAAGTTTAGTGAACGGGTAAGGTTTTGGTTACAGCTGAGCGTACGGAAATGTTTTATTGTCAAAGTACGTGTGCGGTATTGGGTTAGTGTTACTGTACGGGTTATGATTAGTGTACGTGTTAGGGTATGGAGTAGGGTTGTAATTAGGTTTAGGTTTGGGGCTAGGGTTATGGTTAACAAAAGATAAAGTTTAGTGATAGTGTTAGTGTTAGGGTTCTGGTTAGATGGAGGGTTAGGGTAGGTGTTAGGACACGAGTTAGTGTTAGTGTTTGGGTTATGATTAGGGTATGGGTTAGGGTAAGGTGTAGGTTTGGGGTTAGGTTTAGGTTTAGGGCTAGTGTTAGGGTAAGCGAATAGGTAACATTAGAGTTCAGGTGAGCGTATGGAAACGAGTTAGGTCAGGGTTGGTTTTAGGGCACAAGTTAGTGTTAGTTTAAGGATTAGGATTAGGGTACATGTTAGGGTTAGGTGTAGGGTTGGGGTTGGGTTTAGGGTTAGGTTTAGACCTAGGGTTAGGGTTAGTGAATGATAAGTTTTAGAGTTTAGGTGTGGGTATGGATAAGTGTTACGGTGAGGGTAAGTGTTAAGGCATGGATTAGTGTTAGTGTATGGGTTAGGATTAGGGTACGGGTTAGGGAAATGTGTAGGGTTGGTGTTATGGTTAGGGATAGGGCTAAGGTTAGACTTAGCAAACAGGTATGGTTTACGGTTCACGGCAGGGTATGGAAACGTGTTAGTGTCAAAGTACATGTGAGGGCATGGGTTAATTTTTTTGTAAGGGTTAAGTTTAGTGTTGGGGTTAGGGTATGCTGTAGGGTTGATATTAGCGTTATGTTCAGGGCTAGGGTTAGGGTTAGCGAACGGTAAGATTTAGGGTACAGGAGAGGATTCGGAAAGGTGTTACGGTCAGGGTACGTGTTAGGGCATGGGTTAGTGTTAGTGTATGGGTTGGGATTAGCATAGTGTTTAGCGTAAGGTGTACGGTTGGGGTTAGGTCTAGGTTTAGGGCTAGGGTTAGGGTTAGCGAACGGTGAGGTTTAGGGTACATGTGAGTTTACGGAAAAGTGTTTGGGTCAGGGTACGTGTTAGGGCATGGGATAGTGTTAGTGTATGGGTTGGGATTAGGGTACGGGTTAGGGTAAGGTGTAGGGTTGTGGTTAGGGTTAGCTTTATGGCTAGGGTTAGGGTTAGCGAAATGTCAGGTTTAGGGTACAGGTGATGATGAAGAAAAGTGTTAGTGTTAGTGTATGGGCTAGGACACGTGTCAGTGTTAGTGTATGGCTTAGGATTAGCATAGTGTTTAGCGTAAGGTGTACGGTAGGGGTTAGGTCTAGGTTTAGGGCTAGGGATAGGGTTAGCGAATGGTAAGGTTTAGGGTACATGTGAGGTTACGGAAAAGTGTTAGGGTCAGGGTACGTGTTAGGGCAGGGGTTAGTGTGGGTTTACAGGTTAGGATTAGGGTACGGGTTAGGGTAATTGGTAGGGTTGGCGTTATGATTAGTGTTAGGGGTAGGGTAAGGTTTAGTGAATGGGTAAGGTTTAGGTTACAGCTGAACGTGCGGAAATGTTTTATTGTCAGAGTACGTGTGTGGTATTGGGTTAGTGTTAGTGTACAGGCTAAGATTAGGGTACGTGTTAGGGTAAGGAGTAGAGATGTAGTTAGGTTTAGGTTCGGTGTTAGGGTTATGGTTAACAAATTGTAAAGTTTAGGTTTAGTGTAAGTGTTAGGGTTAGGGTTAAGGGTAGAGTTAGGATAGGTGTTACGGCACGAGTTTGTGTTAGTGTATGGCTTATGATTAGGTTATATGTTAGGGTAAGGTGTAGGGTTGGGGTTAGGTTTAGGTTTAGGGCTATTGTTAGGGTAAGCGAATAGGTAACATTAGAGTACAGGTGAGCGTATGGAAACGAGTTAGGGTCAGGGTTCGTGTTAGGGCACAGGTTAGTGTTAGTTTAAGGATTAGGATTAGGGTACATGTTAGGGCTAGGTGTAGGGTTGGGGTTGGGTTTAGGGTTAGGTTTAGACCTAGGTTTAGGGTTAGTGAATGATAAGGTATAGGGTTTAGGTGTGGGTATGGAAAAGCGTTAGGGTCAGGGTAAGTGTTAACACACGGATTAGTGTTAGTGTACAGGTTAGGATTAGGGTACGATGCAGCCCAATGGGTAGGGTTGGCATTATGTGCAGTGTTATGGCTAGGTTTAGGGTTAGCGAATGAATAAGGTTTAGGTTACAGGTGAGTGTACGGAAATGTTTTAGTGTCAAAGTAAGTGTGCGGGAATGGGTTAGTGTTAGTGTACGCATTAAGATTAGTTTACATGTTAGGGTAAGGTGTAGGTTTGTAGTTAGGTTTAGCTTTAAGGGTAGGGTTAGGGTTAGCGAAAGGTAAGATTTTGGGTACAGGAGAGAGTAGGGTAAAGAGTTAGGGACAGGGTACGTGTCATGGCATGGATTAGTGTTTGTGTATGGGTAAGGATTAGGGTACGGGTTAGGGAAATGGGTAGGGTTGGTGTTATGGTTAGGGTTAGGGCTAGGGTTAGAGTTAGCGAACGGGTATGGTTTACGGTACATGGCAGGGTACGGAAACGTGTTAGTGTCAAAGTACATGTGAGGGCATGGGTTAATTTTTTTGTACGGGTTAAGTTTAATGTAGGGGTTAGGGTATGCTGTAGGGTTGGTGTTAGCGTTATGTTCAGGGCTAGGGTTGGGTTTAGCGAACGGTAAGATTTAGGGTACAGGAGATTATACGGAAAAGTGTTAGGGTCAGGGTACATGTTAGGGCATGGTGTATTGTTAGTGTATGGGTTGGGATTAGGGTACGGGTTAGGGTAAGGGGTAGGGTTGGGGTTAGGGTTAGCTTTATGGCTAGGGTTAGGGTTAGCGAAATGTCAGGTTTAGGGTACCGGTGATGATACAGAAAAGTGTTAGTGTTAGTGTATGTGCTAGGACACGTGTCAGTCTTCGTGTATGTCTTAGGATTAGCATACTGGTTAGGATAAGGTGTACGGTTGGGGTTTGGTCTAGGTTTAGGGCTAGGGTTAGGGTTAGCGAACGGTAAGGTTTAGGGTACATGTGAGGTTACGGAAAAGTGTTAGGGTCAGGGTCGTGTTAGGGCAGGGCTTAGTGTGGGTTTACAGGTTAGGATTAGGGTACGGGTTAGGGTAATTGGTAGGGTTGGCGTTATGTTTAGTGTTAGGGGTAGGGTTAAGTTTAGTGAACGGGTAAGGTTTTGGTTACAGCTGAGCGTACGGAAATGTTTTATTGTCAAAGTACGTGTGTGGTATTGGGTTAGTGTTACTGTACGGGTTAAGATTAGTGTACGTGTTAGGGTAAGGAGTAGGGTTGTAATTAGGTTTAGGTTTGGGGCTAGGGTTATGGTTAACAAAAGGTAAAGTTTAGTGATAGTGTTAGTGTTAGGGTTCGGGTTAGACGGAGGGTTAGGGTAGGTGTTAGGGCACGAGTTAGTGTTAGTGTTTGGGTTATGATTAGGGTATGGGTTAGGGTAAGGTGTAGGTTTGGGGTTAGGTTTAGGTTTAGGGCTAGTGTTAGGGTAAGCGAATAGGTAACATTAGAGTTCAGGTGAGCGTATGGAAACGAGTTAGGTCAGGGTTGGTTTTAGGGCACAAGTTAGTGTTAGTTTAAGGATTAGGATTAGGGTACATGTTAGGGTTAGGTGTAGGGTTGGGGTTGGGTTTAGGGTTAGGTTTAGACCTAGGGTTAGGGTTAGTGAATGATAAGTTTTAGGGTTTAGGTGTGGGTATGGAAAAGTGTTACGGTGAGGGTAAGTGTTAAGGCATGGATTAGTGTTAGTGTATGGGTTAGGATTAGGGTATGGGGTAGGCCAATGGGTAGGGTTGGCATTATGTGTAGTGTTAGGGTTAGGTTTAGGGTTAGCGAATGAGTAAGGTTTAGGTTACAGGTGAGTGTATGGAAATATTTTAGTGTCAAAGAAGGGTGGGGGAATGGTTTAGTGTAAGTGTACGCATTAAGAATTGTGTACTTGTTAGAGTAAGGTGTAGGGTTGTAGTTAGATTTAGCTTCAGGGCTAGGGTTAGGGTTAGCGAATGGTAACATTTAGCGTACAGGAGAGAGTATGGTAGAGAGTTAGGAGTAGGGTACGTGTCAGGGCATGGATTAGTGTTTGTGTATGTGTTAGGATTAGAGTACGGGTTAGGGAAATGGGTAGCGTTGGTGTTATGGTTAGGGTTAGGGCTAAGGTTAGAGTTAGCAAACAGGTATGGTTTACGGTACACGGCAGGGTACGGAAACGTGTTAGTGTCAAAGTACATGTGAGGGCATGGGTTAATTTTTTTGTAAGGGTTAAGTTTAGTGTAGGGTTTAGGGTATGCTGTAGGGTTGATATTAGCGTTATGTTCAGGGCTAGGGTTAGGGTTAGCGAACGGTAAGATTTAGGGTACAGGAGAGGATTCGGAAAAGTGTTAGGGTCAGGGTACGTGTTAGGGCATGGCTTAGTGTAAGTGTAAGGGTTGGGATTAGCATAGTGTTTAGCGTAAGGTGTACAGTTGGGGTTAGGTCTAGGTTTAGGCCTAGGGTTAGGGATAGCGAATGGTAAGGTTTAGGGTACATGTGAGTTTACGGAAAAGTGTTAGGGTCAGGGTACGTGTTAGGGCATGGGTTAGTGTTAGTGTATGGGTTGGGATTAGGGTACGGGTTAGGGTAAGGTGTAGGGTTGTGGTTAGGGTTAGCTTTACGGCTAGGGTTAGGGTTAGCGAAATGTCAGGTTTAGGGTACAGGTGATGATGAAGAAAAGTGTTAGTGTTAGTGTATGTGCTAGGACACGTGTCAGTGTTAGTGTATGGCTTAGGATTAGCATACTAGTTAGGATAAGGTGTACGGTTGGGGTTTGGTCTAGGTTTAGGGCTAGGGTTAGGGTTAGCGAATGGTAAGGTTTAGGGTACATGTGAGGTTACGGAAAAGTGTTAGGGTCAGGGTACGTGTTAGGGCAGGGGTTAGTGTGGGTTTACAGGTTAGGATTAGGGTACGGGTTAGGGTAATTGGTAGGGTTGGCGTTATGGTTAGTGTTAGGGGTAGGGTAAGGTATAGTGAATGGGTAAGGTTTAGGTTACAGCTGAGCGTGCGGAAATGTTTTATTGTCAGAGTACGTGTGTGGTATTGGGTTAGTGTTAGTGTACAGGTTAAGATTAGGGTACGTGTTAGTGTAAGGAGTAGAGATGTAGTTAGGTTTAGGTTCGGTGTTAGGGTTATGGTTAACAAGTGGTAAAGTTTAGGGTTAGTGTAAGGGTTAGGGTTAGGGTTAGGGGTAGGGTTAGGGTAGGTGTTACGGCACGAGTTTGTGTTAGTGTATGGGTTATGATTAGGATATGCGTTAGGGTAAGGTGTAGGGTTGGGGTTAGGTTTAGGTTTAGGGCTATTGTTAGGGTAAGCGAATAGGTAACATTAGAGTACAGGTGAGCGTATGGAAACGAGTTAGGGTCAGGGTTCGTGTTAGGGCACAGGTTAGTGTTAGTTTAAGGATTAGGATTAGGGTACATGTTAGGGCTAGGTGTAGGGTTGTGGTTGGGTTTAGGGTTAGGTTTAGACCTAGGGTTAGGGTTAGTGAATGATAAGGTATAGGGTTTAGGTGTGGGTATGGAAAAGCGTTAGAGTCAGGGTAAGTGTTAACGCACGGATTAGTGTTAGTGTACGGGTTAGGATTAGGGTACGAGGTAGCCCAATGGGTAGGGTTGGCATTATGTGCAGTGTTATGGCTAGGTTTAGGGTTAGCGAATGAATAAGGTTTAGGTGACAGGTGAGTGTACGGAAATGTTTTAGTGTCAAAGTAAGTGTGCGGGAATGGGTTAGTGTTAGTGTACGCATTAAGATTAGTTTACATGTTAGGGTAAGGTGTAGGTTTGTAGTTAGGTTTAGCTTTAAGGGTAGGGTTAGGGTTAGCGAAAGGTAAGATTTTGGGTACAGGAGAGAGTAGGGTAAAGAGTTAGGGACAGGGTACGTGTCATGGCATGGATTAGTGTTTGTGTATGGGTAAGGATTAGGGTACGGGTTAGGGAAATAGGTAGGGTTGGTGTTATGGTTAGGGTTAGGGCTAGGGTTAGAGTTAGCGAACGGGTATGGTTTACGGTACACGGCAGGGTACGGAAACGTGTTAGTGTCAAAGTACATGTGAGGGCATGGGTTAATTTTTTTGTACGGGTTAAGTTTAATGTAGGGGTTAGGGTATGCTGTAGGGTTGGTGTTAGCGTTATGTTCAGGGCTAGGGTTAGGGTTAGCGAACGGTAAGATTTAGGGTACAGGAGAGGATACGGAAAAGTGTTAGGGTCAGGGTACATGTTAGGGCATGGGTTATTGTTAGTATATGGGTTGGGATTAGGGTACGGGTTAGGGTAAGGGGTAGGGTTGGTGTTAGGGTTAGCTTTATGGCTAGGGTTAGGGTTAGCGAAATGTCAGGTTTAGGGTACTGGTGATGATACAGAAAAGTGTTAGTGTTAGTGTATGTGCTAGGACACGTGTCAGTCTTCGTGTATGTCTTAGGATTAGCATACTGGTTAGGGTAAGGTGTACGGTTGGGGTTTGGTCTAGGTTTAGGGCTAGGGTTAGGGTTAGCGAACGGTAAGGTTTAGGGTACATGTGAGGTTACGGAAAAGTGTTAGGGTCAGGGTCGTGTTAGGGCTGGGCTTAGTGTGGGTTTACAGGTTAGGATTAGGGTACGGGTTAGGGTAATTGGTAGGGTTGGCGTTATGTTTAGTGTTAGGGGTAGGGTTAAGTTTAGTGAACGGGTAAGGTTTTGGTTACAGCTGAGCGTACGGAAATGTTTTATTGTCAAAGTACGTGTGCGGTATTGGGTTAGTGTTACTGTACGGGTTAAGATTAGTGTACGTGTTAGGGTAAGGAGTAGGGTTGTAATTAGGTTTAGGTTTGGGGCTAGGGTTATGGTTAACAAAAGGTAAAGTTTAGTGATAGTGTTAGTGTTAGGGTTCGGGTTAGACGGAGGGTTAGGGTAGGTGTTAGGGCACGAGTTAGTGTTAGTGTTTGGGTTATGATTAGGGTATGGGTTAGGGTAAGGTGTAGGTTTGGGTTTAGGTTTAGGTTTAGGGCTAGTGTTAGGGTAAGCGAATAGGTAACATTAGAGTTCAGGTGAGCGTATGGAAACGAGTTAGGTCAGGGTTGGGTTTAGGGCACAAGTTAGTGTTAGTTTAAGGATTAGGATTAGGGTACATGTTAGGGTTAGGTGTAGGGTTGGGGTTGGGTTTAGGGTTAGGTTTAGACCTAGGGTTAGGGTTAGTGAATGATAAGTTTTAGGGTTTAGGTGTGGGTATGGAAAAGTGTTACGGTGAGGGTAAGTGTTAAGGCATGGATTAGTGTTAGTGTATGGGTTAGGATTAGGGTACGGGGTAGGCCAATGGGTAGGGTTGGCATTATGTGTAGTGTTAGGGTTAGGTTTAGGGTTAGCGAATGAGTAAGGTTTAGGTTACAGGTGAGTGTATGGAAATATTTTAGTGTCAAAGTAAGTGTGGGGGAATGGTTTAGTGTAAGTGTACGCATTAAGAATAGTGTACATGTTAGAGTAAGGTGTAGGGTTGTAGTTAGATTTAGCTTCAGGGCTAGGGTTAGGGTTAGCGAATGGTAACATTTAGCGTACAGGAGAGAGTATGGTAGAGAGTTAGGAGTAGGGTACGTGTCAGGGCATGGATTAGTGTTTGTGTATGTGTTAGGATTAGAGTACGGGTTAGGGAAATGTGTAGGGTTGGTGTTATGGTTAGGGTTAGGGCTAAGGTTAGAGTTAGCAAACAGGTATGGTTTACGGTACACGGCAGGGTACGGAAACGTGTTAGTGTCAAAGTACATGTGAGGGCATGGGTTAATTTTTTTGTAAGGGTTAAGTTTAGTGTAGGGTTTAGGGTATGCTGTAGGGTTGATATTAGCGTTATGTTCAGGGCTAGGGTTAGGGTTAGCGAACGGTAAGATTTAGGGTACAGGAGAGGATTCGGAAAAGTGTTAGGGTCAGGGTACGTGTTAGGGCATGGCTTAGTGTAAGTGTATGGGTTGGGATTAGCATAGTGTTTAGCGTAAGGTGTACAGTTGGGGTTAGGTCTAGGTTTAGGCCTAGGGTTAGGGATAGCGAATGGTAAGGTTTAGGGTACATGTGAGTTTACGGAAAAGTGTTAGGGTCAGGGTACGTGTTAGGGCATGGGTTAGTGTTAGTGTATGGGTTGGGATTAGGGTACGGGTTAGGGTAAGGTGTAGGGTTGTGGTTAGGGTTAGCTTTATGGCTAGGGTTAGGGTTAGCGAAATGTCAGGTTTAGGGTACAGGTGATGATGAAGAAAAGTGTTAGTGTTAGTGTATGTGCTAGGACACGTGTCAGTGTTAGTGTATGGCTTAGGATTAGCATACTAGTTAGGATAAGGTGTACGGTTGGGGTTTGGTCTAGGTTTAGGGCTAGGGTTAGGGTTAGCGAATGGTAAGGTTTAGGGTACATGTGAGGTTACCGAAAAGTGTTAGGGTCAGGGTACGTGTTAGGGCAGGGGTTAGTGTGGGTTTACAGGTTAGGATTAGGTTACGGGTTAGGGTAATTGGTAGGGTTGGCGTTATGGTTAGTGTTAGGGGTAGGGTAAGGTTTAGTGAATGGGTAAGGTTTAGGTTACAGCTGAGCGTGCGGAAATGTTTTATTGTCAGAGTACGTGTGTGGTATTGGGTTAGTGTTAGTGTACAGGTTAAGATTAGGGTACGTGTTAGGGTAAGGAGTAGAGATGTAGTTAGGTTTAGGTTCGGTGTTAGGGTTATGGTTAACAAATGGTAAAGTTTAGGGTTAGTGTAAGTGTTAGGGTTAGGGTTAGGGGTAGGGTTAGGGTAGGTGTTAGGTCACGAGTTTGTGTTAGTGTATGGGTTATGATTAGGTTATGTGTTAGGGTAAGGTGTAGGGTTGGGGTTAGGTTTAGGTTTAGGGCTATTGTTAGGGTAAGCGAATAGGTAACATTAGAGTACAGGTGAGCGTATGGAAACGAGTTAGGGTCAGGGTCCGTGTTAGGGCACAGGTTAGTGTTAGTTTAAGGATTAGGATTAGGGTACATGTTAGGGCTAGGTGTAGGGTTGGGGTTGGGTTTAGGGTTAGGTTTAGACCTAGGGTTAGGGTTAGTGAATGATAAGGTATAGGGTTTAGGTGTGGGTATGGAAAAGCGTTAGGGTCAGGGTAAGTGTTAACGCACGGATTAATGTTAGTGTACGGGTTAGGATTAGGGTACGAGGTAGCCCAATGGGTAGGGTTGGCATTATGTGCAGTGTTATGGCTAGGTTTAGGGTTAGCGAATGAATAAGGTTTAGGTTACAGGTGAGTGTACGGAAATGTTTTAGTGTCAAAGTAAGTGTGCGGGAATGGGTTAGTGTTAGTGTACGCATTAAGAATAGTGTACATGTTAGAGTCAGGTGTAGGGTTGTAGTTAGATTTAGCTTCAGGGATAGGGTTAGGGTTAGCGAATGGTAACATTTAGCGTACAGGAGAGAGTATGGTAGAGAGTTAGGTGTAGGGTACGTGTCAGGGCATGGATTAGTGTTTGTGTATGGGTAAGGATTAGGGTACGGGTTAGGGAAATGGGTAGGGTTGGTGTTATGGTTAGGGTTAGGGCTAGGGTTAGAGTTAGCGAACGGGTATGGTTTATGGTACACGGCAGGGTACGGAAACGTGTTAGTGTCAAAGTACATGTGAGGGCATGGGTTAATTTTTTTGTACGGGTTAAGTTTTGTGTAGGGGTTAGGGTATGCTGTAGGGTTGGTGTTAGCGTTATGTTCAGGGACAGGGTTAGGGTTAGTGAATGGTAAGATTTAGGGTACAGGAGAGGATACGGAACAGTGTTAGGGTCAGGGTACATGTTAGGGCATGGGTTAGTGTTAGTGTATGGGTTGGGATTAGGGTACGGGTTAGGGTAAGGCGTAGGGTTGGGGTTAGGGTTAGCTTTATGGCTAGGGTTAGGGTTAGCGAAATGTCAGGTTTAGGGTACAGGTGATGATACAGAAAAGTGTTAGTGTTAGTGTATGTGCTAGGACACGTGTCAGTCTTCGTGTATGTCTTAGGATTAGCATAGTGTTTAGCGTAAGGTGTACGGTTGTGGTTAGGTCTAGGTTTAGGGCTAGGGTTAGGGTTAGCGAATGGTAAGGTTTAGGGTACATGTGAGGTTACGGAAAAGTGTTAGGGTCAGGGTACGTGTTAGGGCAGGGGTTAGTGTGGGTTTACAGGTTAGGATTAGGGTACGGGTTAGGGTAATTGGTAGGGTTGGCGTAATGATTAGTGATAGGGGTAGGGTAAGGTTTAGTGAATGGGTAAGGTTTAGGTTACAGCTGAGCGTGCGGAAATGTTTTATTGTCAGAGTATGTGTGTGGTATTGGGTTAGTGTTAGTGTACAGGTTAAGATTAGGGTACGTGTTAGGGTAAGGAGTAGAGATGTAGTTAGGTTTAGGTTCGGTGTTAGGGTTATGGTTAACAAATGGTAAAGTTTAGGGTTAGTGTAAGTGTTAGGGTTAGGGTTAGGGGTAGGGTTAGGATAGGTGTTACGGCACGAGTTTGTGTTAGTGTATGGGTTATGATTAGGTTATGTGTTAGGGTAAGGTGTAGGGTTGGGGTTAGGTTTAGGTTTAGGGCTATTGTTAGGGTAAGCGAATAGGTAACATTAGAGTACAGGTGAGCGTATGGAAACGAGTTAGGGTCAGGGTTCGTGTTAGGGCACAGGTTAGTGTTAGTTTAAGGATTAGGATTAGGGTACATGTTAGGGCTAGGTGTAGGGTTGGGGTTGGGTTTAGGGTTAGGTTTAGACCTAGGGTTAGGGTTAGTGAATGATAAGGTATAGGGTTTAGGTGTGGGTATGGAAAAGCGTTAGGGTCAGGGTAAGTGTTAACGCACGGATTAGTGTTAGTGTACGGGTTAGGATTAGGGTACGAGGTAGCCCAATGTGTAGGGTTGGCATTATGTGCAGTGTTATGGCTAGGTTTAGGGTTAGCGAATGAATAAGGTTTAGGTGACAGGTGAGTGTACGGAAATGTTTTAGTGTCAAAGTAAGTGTGCGGGAATGGGTTAGTGTTAGTGTATGCATTAAGATTAGTTTACATGTTAGGGTAAGGTGTAGGTTTGTAGTTAGGTTTAGCTTTAAGGGTAGGGTTAGGGTTAGCGAAAGGTAAGATTTTGGGTACAGGAGAGAGTAGGGTAAAGAGTTAGGGACAGGGTACGTGTCATGGCATGGATTAGTGTTTGTGTATGGGTAAGGATTAGGGTACGGGTTAGGGAAATAGGTAGGGTTGGTGTTATGGTTAGGGTTAGGGCTAGGGTTAGAGTTAGCGAACGGGTATGGTTTACGGTACATGGCAGGGTACGGAAACGTGTTAGTGTCAAAGTACATGTGAGGGCATGGGTTAATTTTTTTGTACGGGTTAAGTTTAATGTAGGGGTTAGGGTATGCTGTAGGGTTGGTGTTAGCGTTATGTTCAGGGCTAGGGTTAGGGTTAGCGAACGGTAAGATTTAGGGTACAGGAGAGGATACGGAAAAGTGTTAGGGTCAGGGTACATGTTAGGGCATGGGTTATTGTTAGTGTATGGGTTGGGATTAGGGTACGGGTTAGGGTAAGGGGTAGGGTTGGGGTTAGGGTTAGCTTTATGGCTAGGGTTAGGGTTAGCGAAATGTCAGGTTTAGGGTACAGGTGATGATGAAGAAAAGTGTTAGTGTTAGTGTATGTGCTAGGACACGTGTCAGTGTTAGTGTATGGCTTAGGATTAGCATAGTGTTTAGCGTAAGGTGTACGGTAGGGGTTAGGTCTAGGTTTAGGGCTAGGGTTAGGGTTAGCGAATGGTAAGGTTTAGGGTACATGTGAGGTTACGGAAAAGTGTTAGGGTCAGGGTACGTGTTAGGGCAGGGGTTAGTGTGGGTTTACAGGTTAGGATTAGGGTACGGGTTAGGGTAATTGGTAGGGTTGGCGTTATGATTAGTGTTAGGGGTAGGGTAAGGTTTAGTGAATGGGTAAGGTTTAGGTTACAGCTGAACGTGCGGAAATGTTTTATTGTCAGAGTACGTGTGTGGTATTGGGTTAGTGTTAGTGTACAGGCTAAGATTAGGGTACGTGTTAGGGTAAGGAGTAGAGATGTAGTTAGGTTTAGGTTCGGTGTTAGGGTTATGGTTAACAAATTGTAAAGTTTAGGTTTAGTGTAAGTGTTAGGGTTAGGGTTAAGGGTAGAGTTAGGATAGGTGTTACGGCACGAGTTTGTGTTAGTGTATGGCTTATGATTAGGTTATATGTTAGGGTAAGGTGTAGGGTTGGGGTTAGGTTTAGGTTTAGGGCTATTGTTAGGGTAAGCGAATAGGTAACATTAGAGTACAGGTGAGCGTATGGAAACGAGTTAGGGTCAGGGTTCGTGTTAGGGCACAGGTTAGTGTTAGTTTAAGGATTAGGATTAGGGTACATGTTAGGGCTAGGTGTAGGGTTGGGGTTGGGTTTGGGTTAGGTTTAGACCTAGGGTTAGGGTTAGTGAATGATAAGGTATAGGGTTTAGGTGTGGGTATGGAAAAGCGTTAGGGTCAGGGTAAGTGTTAACACACGGATTAGTGTTAGTGTACGGGTTAGGATTAGGGTACGATGCAGCCCAATGGGTAGGGTTGGCATTATGTGCAGTGTTATGGCTAGGTTTAGGGTTAGCGAATGAATAAGGTTTAGGTTACAGGTGAGTGTACGGAAATGTTTTAGTGTCAAAGTAAGTGTGCGGGAATGGGTTAGTGTTAGTGTACGCATTAAGATTAGTTTACATGTTAGGGTAAGGTGTAGGTTTGTAGTTAGGTTTAGCTTTAAGGGTAGGGTTAGGGTTAGCGAAAGGTAAGATTTTGGGTACAGGAGAGAGTAGGGTAAAGAGTTAGGGACAGGGTACGTGTCATGGCATGGATTAGTGTTTGTGTATGGGTAAGGATTAGGGTACGGATTAGGGAAATGGGTAGGGTTGGTGTTATGGTTAGGGTTAGGGCTAGGGTTAGAGTTAGCGAACGGGTATGGTTTACGGTACATGGCAGGGTACGGAAACGTGTTAGTGTCAAAGTACATGTGAGGGCATGGGTTAATTTTTTTGTACGGGTTAAGTTTAATGTAGGGGTTAGGGTATGCTGTAGGGTTGGTGTTAGCGTTATGTTCAGGGCTAGGGTTGGGTTTAGCGAACGGTAAGATTTAGGGTACAGGAGATTATACGGAAAAGTGTTAGGGTCAGGGTACATGTTAGGGCATGGGTTAGTGTTAGTGTATGGGTTGGGATTAGGGTACGGGTTAGGGTAAGGGGTAGGGTTGGGGTTAGGGTTAGCTTTATGGCTAGGGTTAGGGTTAGCGAAATGTCAGGTTTAGGGTACCGGTGATGATACAGAAAAGTGTTAGTGTTAGTGTATGTGCTAGGACACGTGTCAGTCTTCGTGTATGTCTTAGGATTAGCATACTGGTTAGGATAAGGTGTACGGTTGGGGTTTGGTCTAGGTTTAGGGCTAGGGTTAGGGTTAGCGAACGGTAAGGTTTAGGGTACATGTGAGGTTACGGAAAAGTGTTAGGGTCAGGGTCGTGTTAGGGCAGGGCTTAGTGTGGGTTTACAGGTTAGGATTAGGGTACGGGTTAGGGTAATTGGTAGGGTTGGCGTTATGTTTAGTGTTAGGGGTAGGGTTAAGTTTAGTGAACGGGTAAGGTTTTGGTTACAGCTGAGCGTACGGAAATGTTTTATTGTCAAAGTACGTGTGCGGTATTGGGTTAGTGTTACTGTACGGGTTAAGATTAGTGTACGTGTTAGGGTAAGGAGTAGGGTTGTAATTAGGTTTAGGTTTGGGGCTAGGGTTATGGTTAACAAAAGGTAAAGTTTAGTGATAGTGTTAGTGTTAGGGTTCGGGTTAGACGGAGGGTTAGGGTAGGTGTTAGGGCACGAGTTAGTGTTAGTGTTTGGGTTATGATTAGGGTATGGGTTAGGGTAAGGTGTAGGTTTGGGTTTAGGTTTAGGTTTAGGGCTAGTGTTAGGGTAAGCGAATAGGTAACATTAGAGTTCAGGTGAGCGTATGGAAACGAGTTAGGTCAGGGTTGGGTTTAGGGCACAAGTTAGTGTTAGTTTAAGGATTAGGATTAGGGTACATGTTAGGGTTAGGTGTAGGGTTGGGGTTGGGTTTAGGGTTAGGTTTAGACCTAGGGTTAGGGTTAGTGAATGATAAGTTTTAGGGTTTAGGTGTGGGTATGGAAAAGTGTTACGGTGAGGGTAAGTGTTAAGGCATGGATTAGTGTTAGTGTATGGGTTAGGATTAGGGTACGGGGTAGGCCAATGGGTAGGGTTGGCATTATGTGTAGTGTTAGGGTTAGGTTTAGGGTTAGCGAATGAGTAAGGTTTAGGTTACAGGTGAGTGTATGGAAATATTTTAGTGTCAAAGTAAGTGTGGGGGAATGGTTTAGTGTAAGTGTACGCATTAAGAATAGTGTACATGTTAGAGTAAGGTGTAGGGTTGTAGTTAGATTTAGCTTCAGGGCTAGGGTTAGGGTTAGCGAATGGTAACATTTAGCGTACAGGAGAGAGTATGGTAGAGAGTTAGGAGTAGGGTACGTGTCAGGGCATGGATTAGTGTTTGTGTATGTGTTAGGATTAGAGTACGGGTTAGGGAAATGTGTAGGGTTGGTGTTATGGTTAGGGTTAGGGCTAAGGTTAGAGTTAGCAAACAGGTATGGTTTACGGTACACGGCAGGGTACGGAAACGTGTTAGTGTCAAAGTACATGTGAGGGCATGGGTTAATTTTTTTGTAAGGGTTAAGTTTAGTGTAGGGTTTAGGGTATGCTGTAGGGTTGATATTAGCGTTATGTTCAGGGCTAGGGTTAGGGTTAGCGAACGGTAAGATTTAGGGTACAGGAGAGGATTCGGAAAAGTGTTAGGGTCAGGGTACGTGTTAGGGCATGGCTTAGTGTAAGTGTATGGGTTGGGATTAGCATAGTGTTTACCGTAAGGTGTACAGTTGGGGTTAGGTCTAGGTTTAGGCCTAGGGTTAGGGATAGCGAATGGTAAGGTTTAGGGTACATGTGAGTTTACGGAAAAGTGTTAGGGTCAGGGTACGTGTTAGGGCATGGGTTAGTGTTAGTGTATGGGTTGGGATTAGGGTACGGGTTAGGGTAAGGTGTAGTGTTGTGGTTAGGGTTAGCTTTATGGCTAGGGTTAGGGTTAGCGAAATGTCAGGTTTAGGGTACAGGTGATGATGAAGAAAAGTGTTAGTGTTAGTGTATGTGCTAGGACACGTGTCAGTGTTAGTGTATGGCTTAGGATTAGCATACTAGTTAGGATAAGGTGTACGGTTGGGGTTTGGTCTAGGTTTAGGGCTAGGGTTAGGGTTAGCGAATGGTAAGGTTTAGGGTACATGTGAGGTTACCGAAAAGTGTTAGGGTCAGGGTACGTGTTAGGGCAGGGGTTAGTGTGGGTTTACAGGTTAGGATTAGGGTACGGGTTAGGGTAATTGGTAGGGTTGGCGTTATGGTTAGTGTTAGGGGTAGGGTAAGGTTTAGTGAATGGGTAAGGTTTAGGTTACAGCTGAGCGTGCGGAAATGTTTTATTGTCAGAGTACGTGTGTGGTATTGGGTTAGTGTTAGTGTACAGGTTAAGATTAGGGTACGTGTTAGGGTAAGGAGTAGAGATGTAGTTAGGTTTAGGTTCGGTGTTAGGGTTATGGTTAACAAATGGTAAAGTTTAGGGTTAGTGTAAGTGTTAGGGTTAGGGTTAGGGGTAGGGTTAGGGTAGGTGTTACGGCACGAGTTTGTGTTAGTGTATGGGTTATGATTAGGTTATGTGTTAGGGTAAGGTGTAGGGTTGGGGTTAGGTTTAGGTTTAGGGCTATTGTTAGGGTAAGCGAATAGGTAACATTAGAGTACAGGTGAGCGTATGGAAACGAGTTAGGGTCAGGGTTCGTGTTAGGGCACAGGTTAGTGTTAGTTTAAGGATTAGGATTAGGGTACATGTTAGGGCTAGGTGTAGGGTTGGGGTTGGGTTTAGGGTTAGGTTTAGACCTAGGGTTAGGTTTAGTGAATGATAAGGTATAGGGTTTAGGTGTGGGTATGGAAAAGCGTTAGGGTCAGGGTAAGTGTTAACGCACGGATTAGTGTTAGTGTACGGGTTAGGATTAGGGTACGAGGTAGCCCAATGGGTAGGGTTGGCATTATGTGCAGTGTTATGGCTAGGTTTAGGGTTAGCGAATGAATAAGGTTTAGGTGACAGGTGAGTGTACGGAAATGTTTTAGTGTCAAAGTAAGTGTGCGGGAATGGGTTAGTGTTAGTGTACGCATTAAGAATAGTGTACATGTTAGAGTCAGGTGTAGGGTTGTAGTTAGATTTAGCTTCAGGGATAGGGTTAGGGTTAGCGAATGGTAACATTTAGCGTACAGGAGAGAGTATGGTAGAGAGTTAGGTGTAGGGTACGTGTCAGGGCATGGATTAGTGTTTGTGTATGGGTAAGGATTAGGGTACGGGTTAGGGAAATGGGTAGGGTTGGTGTTATGGTTAGGGTTAGGGCTAGGGTTAGAGTTAGCGAACGGGTATGGTTTATGGTACACGGCAGGGTACGGAAACGTGTTAGTGTCAAAGTACATGTGAGGGCATGGGTTAATTTTTTTGTACGGGTTAAGTTTTGTGTAGGGGTTAGGGTATGCTGTAGGGTTGGTGTTAGCGTTATGTTCAGGGATAGGGTTAGGGTTAGCGAATGGTAAGATTTAGGGTACAGGAGAGGATACGGAACAGTGTTAGGGTCAGGGTACATGTTAGGGCATGGGTTAGTGTTAGTGTATGGGTTGGGATTAGGGTACGGGTTAGGGTAAGGCGTAGGGTTGGGGTTAGGGTTAGCTTTATGGCTAGGGTTAGGGTTAGCGAAATGTCAGGTTTAGGGTACAGGTGATGATACAGAAAAGTGTTAGTGTTAGTGTATGTGCTAGGACACGTGTCAGTCTTCGTGTATGTCTTAGGATTAGCATAGTGTTTAGCGTAAGGTGTACGGTTGTGGTTAGGTCTAGGTTTAGGGCTAGGGTTAGGGTTAGCGAATGGTAAGGTTTAGGGTACATGTGAGGTTACGGAAAAGTGTTAGGGTCAGGGTACGTGTTAGGGCAGGGGTTAGTGTGGGTTTACAGGTTAGGATTAGGGTACGGGTTAGGGTAATTGGTAGGGTTGGCGTAATGATTAGTGATAGGGGTAGGGTAAGGTTTAGTGAATGGGTAAGGTTTAGGTTACAGCTGAGCGTGCGGAAATGTTTTATTGTCAGAGTATGTGTGTGGTATTGGGTTAGTGTTAGTGTACAGGTTAAGATTAGGGTACGTGTTAGGGTAAGGAGTAGAGATGTAGTTAGGTTTAGGTTCGGTGTTAGGGTTATGGTTAACAAATGGTAAAGTTTAGGGTTAGTGTAAGTGTTAGGGTTAGGGTTAGGGGTAGGGTTAGGATAGGTGTTACGGCACGAGTTTGTGTTAGTGTATGGGTTATGATTAGGTTATGTGTTAGGGTAAGGTGTAGGGTTGGGGTTAGGTTTAGGTTTAGGGCTATTGTTAGGGTAAGCGAATAGGTAACATTAGAGTACAGGTGAGCGTATGGAAACGAGTTAGGGTCAGGGTTCGTGTTAGGGCACAGGTTAGTGTTAGTTTAAGGATTAGGATTAGGGTACATGTTAGGGCTAGGTGTAGGGTTGGGGTTGGGTTTAGGGTTAGGTTTAGACCTAGGGTTAGGGTTAGTGAATGATAAGGTATAGGGATTAGGTGTGGGTATGGAAAAGCGTTAGGGTCAGGGTAAGTGTTAACGCACGGATTAGTGTTAGTGTACGGGTTAGGATTAGGGTACGAGGTAGCCCAATGTGTAGGGTTGGCATTATGTGCAGTGTTATGGCTAGGTTTAGGGTTAGCGAATGAATAAGGTTTAGGTGACAGGTGAGTGTACGGAAATGTTTTAGTGTCAAAGTAAGTGTGCGGGAATGGGTTAGTGTTAGTGTATGCATTAAGATTAGTTTACATGTTAGGGTAAGGTGTAGGTTTGTAGTTAGGTTTAGCTTTAAGGGTAGGGTTAGGGTTAGCGAAAGGTAAGATTTTGGGTACAGGAGAGAGTAGGGTAAAGAGTTAGGGACAGGGTACGTGTCATGGCATGGATTAGTGTTTGTGTATGGGTAAGGATTAGGGTACGGGTTAGGGAAATAGGTAGGGTTGGTGTTATGGTTAGGGTTAGGGCTAGGGTTAGAGTTAGCGAACGGGTATGGTTTACGGTACATGGCAGGGTACGGAAACGTGTTAGTGTCAAAGTACATGTGAGGGCATGGGTTAATTTTTTTGTACGGGTTAAGTTTAATGTAGGGGTTAGGGTATGCTGTAGGGTTGGTGTTAGCGTTATGTTCAGGGCTAGGGTTAGGGTTAGCGAACGGTAAGATTTAGGGTACAGGAGAGGATACGGAAAAGTGTTAGGGTCAGGGTACATGTTAGGGCATGGGTTATTGTTAGTGTATGGGTTGGGATTAGGGTACGGGTTAGGGTAAGGGGTAGGGTTGGGGTTAGGGTTAGCTTTATGGCTAGGGTTAGGGTTAGCGAAATGTCAGGTTTAGGGTACAGGTGATGATGAAGAAAAGTGTTAGTGTTAGTGTATGTGCTAGGACACGTGTCAGTGTTAGTGTATGGCTTAGGATTAGCATAGTGTTTAGCGTAAGGTGTACGGTAGGGGTTAGGTCTAGGTTTAGGGCTAGGGTTAGGGTTAGCGAATGGTAAGGTTTAGGGTACATGTGAGGTTACGGAAAAGTGTTAGGGTCAGGGTACGTGTTAGGGCAGGGGTTAGTGTGGGTTTACAGGTTAGGATTAGGGTACGGGTTAGGGTAATTGGTAGGGTTGGCGTTATGATTAGTGTTAGGGGTAGGGTAAGGTTTAGTGAATGGGTAAGGTTTAGGTTACAGCTGAACGTGCGGAAATGTTTTATTGTCAGAGTACGTGTGTGGTATTGGGTTAGTGTTAGTGTACAGGCTAAGATTAGGGTACGTGTTAGGGTAAGGAGTAGAGATGTAGTTAGGTTTAGGTTCGGTGTTAGGGTTATGGTTAACAAATTGTAAAGTTTAGGTTTAGTGTAAGTGTTAGGGTTAGGGTTAAGGGTAGAGTTAGGATAGGTGTTACGGCACGAGTTTGTGTTAGTGTATGGCTTATGATTAGGTTATATGTTAGGGTAAGGTGTAGGGTTGGGGTTAGGTTTAGGTTTAGGGCTATTGTTAGGGTAAGCGAATAGGTAACATTAGAGTACAGGTGAGCGTATGGAAACGAGTTAGGGTCAGGGTTCGTGTTAGGGCACAGGTTAGTGTTAGTTTAAGGATTAGGATTAGGGTACATGTTAGGGCTAGGTGTAGGGTTGGGGTTGGGTTTGGGTTAGGTTTAGACCTAGGGTTAGGGTTAGTGAATGATAAGGTATAGGGTTTAGGTGTGGGTATGGAAAAGCGTTAGGGTCAGGGTAAGTGTTAACACACGGATTAGTGTTAGTGTACGGGTTAGGATTAGGGTACGATGCAGCCCAATGGGTAGGGTTGGCATTATGTGCAGTGTTATGGCTAGGTTTAGGGTTAGCGAATGAATAAGGTTTAGGTTACAGGTGAGTGTACGGAAATGTTTTAGTGTCAAAGTAAGTGTGCGGGAATGGGTTAGTGTTAGTGTACGCATTAAGATTAGTTTACATGTTAGGGTAAGGTGTAGGTTTGTAGTTAGGTTTAGCTTTAAGGGTAGGGTTAGGGTTAGCGAAAGGTAAGATTTTGGGTACAGGAGAGAGTAGGGTAAAGAGTTAGGGACAGGGTACGTGTCATGGCATGGATTAGTGTTTGTGTATGGGTAAGGATTAGGGTACGGATTAGGGAAATGGGTAGGGTTGGTGTTATGGTTAGGGTTAGGGCTAGGGTTAGAGTTAGCGAACGGGTATGGTTTACGGTACATGGCAGG
Source organism: Mesoplodon bidens (assembly GCF_964165515.1). NCBI lineage: Eukaryota > Metazoa > Chordata > Mammalia > Artiodactyla > Ziphiidae > Mesoplodon > Mesoplodon bidens. The sequence continues at coordinate 3,575,137 of NC_138181.1, forward strand.
GTACGGAAACGTGTTAGTGTCAAAGTACATGTGAGGGCATGGGTTAATTTTTTTGTACGGGTTAAGTTTAATGTAGGGGTTAGGGTATGCTGTAGGGTTGGTGTTAGCGTTATGTTCAGGGCTAGGGTTGGGTTTAGCGAACGGTAAGATTTAGGGTACAGGAGATTATACGGAAAAGTGTTAGGGTCAGGGTACATGTTAGGGCATGGGTTAGTGTTAGTGTATGGGTTGGGATTAGGGTACGGGTTAGGGTAAGGGGTAGGGTTGGGGTTAGTGTTAGCTTTATGGCTAGGGTTAGGGTTAGCGAAATGTCAGGTTTAGGGTACCGGTGATGATACAGAAAAGTGTTAGTGTTAGTGTATGTGCTAGGACACGTGTCAGTCTTCGTGTATGTCTTAGGATTAGCATACTGGTTAGGATAAGGTGTACGGTTGGGGTTTGGTCTAGGTTTAGGGCTAGGGTTAGGGTTAGCGAACGGTAAGGTTTAGGGTACATGTGAGGTTACGGAAAAGTGTTAGGGTCAGGGTCGTGTTAGGGCAGGGCTTAGTGTGGGTTTACAGGTTAGGATTAGGGTACGGGTTAGGGTAATTGGTAGGGTTGGCGTTATGTTTAGTGTTAGGGGTAGGGTTAAGTTTAGTGAACGGGTAAGGTTTTGGTTACAGCTGAGCGTACGGAAATGTTTTATTGTCAAAGTACGTGTGCGGTATTGGGTTAGTGTTACTGTACGGGTTAAGATTAGTGTACGTGTTAGGGTAAGGAGTAGGGTTGTAATTAGGTTTAGGTTTGGGGCTAGGGTTATGGTTAACAAAAGGTAAAGTTTAGTGATAGTGTTAGTGTTAGGGTTCGGGTTAGACGGAGGGTTAGGGTAGGTGTTAGGGCACGAGTTAGTGTTAGTGTTTGGGTTATGATTAGGGTATGGGTTAGGGTAAGGTGTAGGTTTGGGTTTAGGTTTAGGTTTAGGGCTAGTGTTAGGGTAAGCGAATAGGTAACATTAGAGTTCAGGTGAGCGTATGGAAACGAGTTAGGTCAGGGTTGGGTTTAGGGCACAAGTTAGTGTTAGTTTAAGGATTAGGATTAGGGTACATGTTAGGGTTAGGTGTAGGGTTGGGGTTGGGTTTAGGGTTAGGTTTAGACCTAGGGTTAGGGTTAGTGAATGATAAGTTTTAGGGTTTAGGTGTGGGTATGGAAAAGTGTTACGGTGAGGGTAAGTGTTAAGGCATGGATTAGTGTTAGTGTATGGGTTAGGATTAGGGTACGGGGTAGGCCAATGGGTAGGGTTGGCATTATGTGTAGTGTTAGGGTTAGGTTTAGGGTTAGCGAATGAGTAAGGTTTAGGTTACAGGTGAGTGTATGGAAATATTTTAGTGTCAAAGTAAGTGTGGGGGAATGGTTTAGTGTAAGTGTACGCATTAAGAATAGTGTACATGTTAGAGTAAGGTGTAGGGTTGTAGTTAGATTTAGCTTCAGGGCTAGGGTTAGGGTTAGCGAATGGTAACATTTAGCGTACAGGAGAGAGTATGGTAGAGAGTTAGGAGTAGGGTACGTGTCAGGGCATGGATTAGTGTTTGTGTATGTGTTAGGATTAGAGTACGGGTTAGGGAAATGTGTAGGGTTGGTGTTATGGTTAGGGTTAGGGCTAAGGTTAGAGTTAGCAAACAGGTATGGTTTACGGTACACGGCAGGGTACGGAAACGTGTTAGTGTCAAAGTACATGTGAGGGCATGGGTTAATTTTTTTGTAAGGGTTAAGTTTAGTGTAGGGTTTAGGGTATGCTGTAGGGTTGATATTAGCGTTATGTTCAGGGCTAGGGTTAGGGTTAGCGAACGGTAAGATTTAGGGTACAGGAGAGGATTCGGAAAAGTGTTAGGGTCAGGGTACGTGTTAGGGCATGGCTTAGTGTAAGTGTATGGGTTGGGATTAGCATAGTGTTTACCGTAAGGTGTACAGTTGGGGTTAGGTCTAGGTTTAGGCCTAGGGTTAGGGATAGCGAATGGTAAGGTTTAGGGTACATGTGAGTTTACGGAAAAGTGTTAGGGTCAGGGTACGTGTTAGGGCATGGGTTAGTGTTAGTGTATGGGTTGGGATTAGGGTACGGGTTAGGGTAAGGTGTAGTGTTGTGGTTAGGGTTAGCTTTATGGCTAGGGTTAGGGTTAGCGAAATGTCAGGTTTAGGGTACAGGTGATGATGAAGAAAAGTGTTAGTGTTAGTGTATGTGCTAGGACATGTGTCAGTGTTAGTGTATGGCTTAGGATTAGCATACTAGTTAGGATAAGGTGTACGGTTGGGGTTTGGTCTAGGTTTAGGGCTAGGGTTAGGGTTAGCGAATGGTAAGGTTTAGGGTACATGTGAGGTTACCGAAAAGTGTTAGGGTCAGGGTACGTGTTAGGGCAGGGGTTAGTGTGGGTTTACAGGTTAGGATTAGGGTACGGGTTAGGGTAATTGGTAGGGTTGGCGTTATGGTTAGTGTTAGGGGTAGGGTAAGGTTTAGTGAATGGGTGAGGTTTAGGTTACAGCTGAGCGTGCGGAAATGTTTTATTGTCAGAGTACGTGTGTGGTATTGGGTTAGTGTTAGTGTACAGGTTAAGATTAGGGTACGTGTTAGGGTAAGGAGTAGAGATGTAGTTAGGTTTAGGTTCGGTGTTAGGGTTATGGTTAACAAATGGTAAAGTTTAGGGTTAGTGTAAGTGTTAGGGTTAGGGTTAGGGGTAGGGTTAGGGTAGGTGTTACGGCACGAGTTTGTGTTAGTGTATGGGTTATGATTAGGTTATGTGTTAGGGTAAGGTGTAGGGTTGGGGTTAGGTTTAGGTTTAGGGCTATTGTTAGGGTAAGCGAATAGGTAACATTAGAGTACAGGTGAGCGTATGGAAACGAGTTAGGGTCAGGGTTCGTGTTAGGGCACAGGTTAGTGTTAGTTTAAGGATTAGGATTAGGGTACATGTTAGGGCTAGGTGTAGGGTTGGGGTTGGGTTTAGGGTTAGGTTTAGACCTAGGGTTAGGTTTAGTGAATGATAAGGTATAGGGTTTAGGTGTGGGTATGGAAAAGCTTTAGGGTCAGGGTAAGTGTTAACGCACGGATTAGTGTTAGTGTACGGGTTAGGATTAGGGTACGAGGTAGCCCAATGGGTAGGGTTGGCATTATGTGCAGTGTTATGGCTAGGTTTAGGGTTAGCGAATGAATAAGGTTTAGGTGACAGGTGAGTGTACGGAAATGTTTTAGTGTCAAAGTAAGTGTGCGGGAATGGGTTAGTGTTAGTGTACGCATTAAGAATAGTGTACATGTTAGAGTCAGGTGTAGGGTTGTAGTTAGATTTACTTCAGGGATAGGGTTAGGGTTAGCGAATGGTAACATTTAGCGTACAGGAGAGAGTATGGTAGAGAGTTAGGTGTAGGGTACGTGTCAGGGCATGGATTAGTGTTTGTGTATGGGTAAGGATTAGGGTACGGGTTAGGGAAATGGGTAGGGTTGGTGTTATGGTTAGGGTTAGGGCTAGGGTTAGAGTTAGCGAACGGGTATGGTTTATGGTACACGGCAGGGTACGGAAACGTGTTAGTGTCAAAGTACATGTGAGGGCATGGGTTAATTTTTTTGTACGGGTTAAGTTTTGTGTAGGGGTTAGGGTATGCTGTAGGGTTGGTGTTAGCGTTATGTTCAGGGATAGGGTTAGGGTTAGCGAATGGTAAGATTTAGGGTACAGGAGAGGATACGGAACAGTGTTAGGGTCAGGGTACATGTTAGGGCATGGGTTAGTGTTAGTGTATGGGTTGGGATTAGGGTACGGGTTAGGGTAAGGCGTAGGGTTGGGGTTAGGGTTAGCTTTATGGCTAGGGTTAGGGTTAGCGAAATGTCAGGTTTAGGGTACAGGTGATGATACAGAAAAGTGTTAGTGTTAGTGTATGTGCTAGGACACGTGTCAGTCTTCGTGTATGTCTTAGGATTAGCATAGTGTTTAGCGTAAGGTGTACGGTTGTGGTTAGGTCTAGGTTTAGGGCTAGGGTTAGGGTTAGCGAATGGTAAGGTTTAGGGTACATGTGAGGTTACGGAAAAGTGTTAGGGTCAGGGTACGTGTTAGGGCAGGGGTTAGTGTGGGTTTACAGGTTAGGATTAGGGTACGGGTTAGGGTAATTGGTAGGGTTGGCGTAATGATTAGTGATAGGGGTAGGGTAAGGTTTAGTGAATGGGTAAGGTTTAGGTTACAGCTGAGCGTGCGGAAATGTTTTATTGTCAGAGTATGTGTGTGGTATTGGGTTAGTGTTAGTGTACAGGTTAAGATTAGGGTACGTGTTAGGGTAACGAGTAGAGATGTAGTTAGGTTTAGGTTCGGTGTTAGGGTTATGGTTAACAAATGGTAAAGTTTAGGGTTAGTGTAAGTGTTAGGGTTAGGGTTAGGGGTAGGGTTAGGATAGGTGTTACGGCACGAGTTTGTGTTAGTGTATGGGTTATGATTACGTTATGTGTTAGGGTAAGGTGTAGGGTTGGGGTTAGGTTTAGGTTTAGGGCTATTGTTAGGGTAAGCGAATAGGTAACATTAGAGTACAGGTGAGCGTATGGAAACGAGTTAGGGTCAGGGTTCGTGTTAGGGCACAGGTTAGTGTTAGTTTAAGGATTAGGATTAGGGTACATGTTAGGGCTAGGTGTAGGGTTGGGGTTGGGTTTAGGGTTAGGTTTAGACCTAGGGTTAGGGTTAGTGAATGATAAGGTATAGGGTTTAGGTGTGGGTATGGAAAAGCGTTAGGGTCAGGGTAAGTGTTAACGCACGGATTAGTGTTAGTGTACGGGTTAGGATTAGGGTACGAGGTAGCCCAATGGGTAGGGTTGGCATTATGTGCAGTGTTATGGCTAGGTTTAGGGTTAGCGAATGAATAAGGTTTAGGTGACAGGTGAGTGTACGGAAATGTTTTAGTGTCAAAGTAAGTGTGCGGGAATGGGTTAGTGTTAGTGTATGCATTAAGATTAGTTTACATGTTAGGGTAAGGTGTAGGTTTGTAGTTAGGTTTAGCTTTAAGGGTAGGGTTAGGGTTAGCGAAAGGTAAGATTTTGGGTACAGGAGAGAGTAGGGTAAAGAGTTAGGGACAGGGTACGTGTCATGGCATGGATTAGTGTTTGTGTATGGGTAAGGATTAGGGTACGGGTTAGGGAAATAGGTAGGGTTGGTGTTATGGTTAGGGTTAGGGCTAGGGTTAGAGTTAGCGAACGGGTATGGTTTACGGTACATGGCAGGGTACGGAAACGTGTTAGTGTCAAAGTACATGTGAGGGCATGGGTTAATTTTTTTGTACGGGTTAAGTTTAATGTAGGAGTTAGGGTATGCTGTAGGGTTGGTGTTAGCGTTATGTTCAGGGCTAGGGTTAGGGTTAGCGAACGGTAAGATTTAGGGTACAGGAGAGGATACGGAAAAGTGTTAGGGTCAGGGTACATGTTAGGGCATGGGTTATTGTTAGTGTATGGGTTGGGATTAGGGTACGGGTTAGGGTAAGGGGTAGGGTTGGGGTTAGGGTTAGCTTTATGGCTAGGGTTAGGTTTAGCGAAATGTCAGGTTTAGGGTACAGGTGATGATGAAGAAAAGTGTTAGTGTTAGTGTATGTGCTAGGACACGTGTCAGTGTTAGTGTATGGCTTAGGATTAGCATAGTGTTTAGCGTAAGGTGTACGGTAGAGGTTAGGTCTAGGTTTAGGGCTAGGGTTATGGTTAGCGAATGGTAAGGTTTAGGGTACATGTGAGGTTACGGAAAAGTGTTAGGGTCAGGGTACGTGTTAGGGCAGGCTTTAGTGTGGGTTTACAGGTTAGGATTAGGGTACGGGTTAGGGTAATTGGTAGGGTTGGCGTTATGGTTAGTGTTAGGGGTAGGGTAAGGTTTAGTGAATGGGTAAGGTTTAGGTTACAGCTGAGCGTGCGGAAATGTTTTATTGTCAGAGTACGTGTGTGGTATTGGGTTAGTGTTAGTGTACAGGTTAAGATTAGGGTACGTGTTAGGGTAAGGAGTAGAGATGTAGTTAGGTTTAGGTTCGGTGTTAGGGTTATGGTTAACAAATGGTAAAGTTTAGGGTTAGTGTAAGTGTTAGGGTTAGGGTTAGGGGTAGGGTTAGGGTAGGTGTTACGGCACGAGTTTGTGTTAGTGTATGGGTTATGATTACGTTATGTGTTAGGGTAAGGTGTAGGGTTGGGGTTAGGTTTAGGTGTAGGGCTATTGTTAGGGTAAGCGAATAGGTAACATTAGAGTACAGGTGAGCGTATGGAAACGAGTTAGGGTCAGGGTTCGTGTTAGGGCACAGGTTAGTGCTAGTTTAAGGATTAGGATTACGGTACATGTTAGGGCTAGGTGTAGGGTTGGGGTTGGGTTTAGGGTTAGGTTTAGACCTAGGGTTAGGGTTAGTGAATGATAAGGTATAGGGTTTAGGTGTGGGTATGGAAAAGCCTTAGGGTCAGGGTAAGTGTTAACACACGGATTAGTGTTAGTGTACGGGTTAGGATTAGGGTACGAGGTAGCCCAATGGGTAGGGTTGGCATTATGTGCAGTGTTATGGCTAGGTTTAGGGTTAGCGAATGAATAAGGTTTAGGTTACAGGTGAGTGTACGGAAATGTTTTAGTGTCAAAGTAAGTGTGCGGGCATGGGTTAGTGTTAGTGTATGCATTAAGATTAGTTTACATGTTAGGGTAAGGTGTAGGTTTGTAGTTAGATTTAGCTTTAAGGGTAGGGTTAGGGTTAGCGAAAGGTAAGATTTTGGGTACAGGAGAGAGTAGGGTAAAGAGTTAGGGACAGGGTACGTGTCATGGCATGGATTAGTGTTTGTGTATGGGTAAGGATTAGGGTACGGGTTAGGGAAATGTGTAGGGTTGGTGTTATGGTTAGGGTTAGGGCTAGGGTTAGAGTTAGCGAACGGGTATGGTTTACGGTACACGGCAGGGTACGGAAACGTGTTACTGTCAAAGTACATGTGAGGGCATGGGTTAATTTTTTTGTACGGGTTAAGTTTATTGTAGGGGTTAGGGTATGCTGTAGGGTTGGTGTTAGCGTTATGTTCAGGGATAGGGTTAGGGTTAGCGAATGGTAAGATTTAGGGTACAGGAGAGGATACGGAAAAGTGTTAGGGTCAGGGTACATGTTAGGGCATGGGTTAGTGTTAGTGTATGGGTTGGGATTAGGGTACGGGTTAGGGTAAGGGGTAGGGTTGGGGTTAGGGTTAGCTTTATGGCTAGGGTTAGGGTTAGCGAAATGTCAGGTTTAGGGTACAGGTGATGATACAGAAAAGTGTTAGTGTTAGTGTATGTGCTAGGACACGTGTCAGTCTTCGTGTATGTCTTAGGATTAGCATACTGGTTAGGGTAAGGAGTACGGTTGGGGTTTGGTCTAGATTTAGGGCTAGGGTTAGTGTTAGCGAACGGTAAAGTTTAGGGTACATGTGAGGTTACGGAAAAGTGTTAGGGTCAGGGTCGTGTTAGGGCAGGGCTTAGTGTGGGTTTACAGGTTAGGATTAGGGTACGGGTTAGGGTAATTGGTAGGGTTGGCGTTATGTTTAGTGTTAGGGGTAGGGTTAAGTTTAGTGAACGGGTAAGGTTTGGTTACAGCTGAGCGTACGGAAATGTTTTATTGTCAAAGTACGTGTGCGGTATTGGGTTAGTGTTACTGTACGGGTTAAGATTAGTGTACGTGTTAGGGAAAGGAGTAGGGTTGTAATTAGGTTTAGGTTTGGGGCTAAGGTTATGGTTAACAAAAGGTAAAGTTTAGTGATAGTGTTAGTCTTAGGGTTCGGGTTAGACGGAGGGTTAGGGTAGGTGTTAGGGCACGAGTTAGTGTTAGTGTTTGGGTTATGATTAGGGTATGGGTTAGGGTAAGGTGTAGGTTTGGGGTTAGGTTTAGGTTTAGGGCTAGTGTTAGGGTAAGCGAATAGGTAACAGTAGAGTTCAGGTGAGCGTATGGAAACGAGTTAGGTCAGGGTTGGTTTTAGGGCACAAGTTAGTGTTAGTTTAAGGATTAGGATTAGGGTACATGTTAGGGTTAGGTGTAGGGTTGGGGTTGGGTTTAGGGTTAGGTTTAGACCTAGGGTTAGGGTTAGTGAATGATAAGTTTTAGGGTTTAGGTGTGGGTATGGAAAAGTGTTACGGTGAGGGTAAGTGTTAAGGCATGGATTAGTGTTAGTGTATGGGTTAGGATTAGGGTACGGGGTAGGCCAATGGGTAGGGTTGGCATTATGTGTAGTGTTAGGGTTAGGTTTAGGGTTAGCGAATGAGTAAGGTTTAGGTTACAGGTGTGTGTATGGAAATATTTTAGTGTCAAAGTAAGTGTGGGGGAATGGTTTAGTGTAAGTGTACGCATTAAGAATAGTGTACATGTTAGAGTAAGGTGTAGGGTTGTAGTTAGATTTAGCTTCAGGGCTAGGGTTAGGGTTAGCGAATGGTAACATTTAGCGTACAGGAGAGAGTATGGTAGAGAGTTAGGAGTAGGGTACGTGTCAGGGCATGGATTAGTGTTTGTGTATGTGTTAGGATTAGAGTACGGATTAGGGAAATGGGTAGGGTTGGTGTTATGGTTAGGGTTAGGGCTAAGGTTAGAGTTAGCAAACAGGTATGGTTTACGGTACACGGCAGTGTACGGAAACGTGTTAGTGTCAAAGTACATGTGAGGGCATGGGTTAATTTTTTTGTAAGGGTTAAGTTTAGTGTAGGGTTTAGGGTATGCTGTAGGGTTGATATTAGCGTTATGTTCAGGGCTAGGGTTAGGGTTAGCGAACGGTAAGATTTAGGGTACAGGAGAGGATTCGGAAAAGTGTTAGGGTCAGGGTACGTGTTAGGGCATGGCTTAGTGTAAGTGTATGGGTTGGGATTAGCATAGTGTTTAGCGTAAGGTGTACAGTTGGGGTTAGGTCTAGGTTTAGGCCTAGGGTTAGGGATAGCGAATGGTAAGGTTTAGGGTACATGTGAGTTTACGGAAAAGTGTTAGGGTCAGGGTACGTGTTAGGGCATGGGTTAGTGTTAGTGTATGGGTTGGGATTAGGGTACGGGTTAGGGTAAGGTGTAGGGTTGTGGTTAGGGTTAGCTTTATGGCTAGGGTTAGGGTTAGCGAAATGTCAGGTTTAGGGTACAGGTGATGATGAAGAAAAGTGTTAGTGTTAGTGTATGTGCTAGGACACGTGTCAGTGTTAGTGTATGGCTTAGGATTAGCATACTAGTTAGGATAAGGTGTACGGTTGGGGTTTGGTCTAGGTTTAGGGCTAGGGTTAGGGTTAGCGAATGGTAAGGTTTAGGGTACATGTGAGGTTACGGAAAAGTGTTAGGGTCAGGGTACGTGTTAGGGCAGGGGTTAGTGTGGGTTTACAGGTTAGGATTAGGGTACGGGTTAGGGTAACTGGTAGGGTTGGCGTTATGGTTAGTGTTAGGGGTAGGGTAAGGTTTAGTGAATGGGTAAGGTTTAGGTTACAGCTGAGCGTGCGGAAATGTTTTATTGTCAGAGTACGTGTGTGGTATTGGGTTAGTGTTAGTGTACAGGTTAAGATTAGGGTACGTGTTAGGGTAAGGAGTAGAGATGTAGTTAGGTTTAGGTTCGGTGTTAGGGTTATGGTTAACAAATGGTAAAGTTTAGGGTTAGTGTAAGTGTTAGGGTTAGGGTTAGGGGTAGGGTTAGGGTAGGTGTTACGGCACGAGTTTGTGTTAGTGTATGGGTTATGATTAGGTTATGTGTTAGGGTAAGGTGTAGGGTTGGGGTTAGGTTTAGGTTTAGGGCTATTGTTAGGGTAAGCGAATAGGTAACATTAGAGTACAGGTGAGCGTATGGAAACGAGTTAGTGTCAGGGTTCGTGTTAGGGCACAGGTTAGTGTTAGTTTAAGGATTAGGATTAGGGTACATGTTAGGGCTAGGTGTAGGGTTGGGGTTGGGTTTAGGGTTAGGTTTAGACCTAGGGTTAGGGTTAGTGAATGATAAGGTATAGGGTTTAGGTGTGGGTATGGAAAAGCGTTAGAGTCAGGGTAAGTGTTAACGCACGGATTAGTGTTAGTGTACGGGTTAGGATTAGGGTACGAGGTAGCCCAATGGGTAGGGTTGGCATTATGTGCAGTGTTATGGCTAGGTTTAGGGTTAGCGAATGAATAAGGTTTAGGTGACAGGTGAGTGTACGGAAATGTTTTAGTGTCAAAGTAAGTGTGCGGGAATGGGTTAGTGTTAGTGTACGCATTAAGATTAGTTTACATGTTAGGGTAAGGTGTAGGTTTGTAGTTAGGTTTAGCTTTAAGGGTAGGGTTAGGGTTAGCGAAAGGTAAGATTTTGGGTACAGGAGAGAGTAGGGTAAAGAGTTAGGGACAGGGTACGTGTCATGGCATGGATTAGTGTTTGTGTATGGGTAAGGATTAGGGTACGGGTTAGGGAAATAGGTAGGGTTGGTGTTATGGTTAGGGTTAGGGCTAGGGTTAGAGTTAGCGAACGGGTATGGTTTACGGTACACGGCAGGGTACGGAAACGTGTTAGTGTCAAAGTACATGTGAGGGCATGGGTTAATTTTTTTGTACGGGTTAAGTTTAATGTAGGGGTTAGGGTATGCTGTAGGGTTGGTGTTAGCGTTATGTTCAGGGCTAGGGTTAGGGTTAGCGAACGGTAAGATTTAGGGTACAGGAGAGGATACGGAAAAGTGTTAGGGTCAGGGTACATGTTAGGGCATGGGTTATTGTTAGTGTATGGGTTGGGACTAGGGTACGGGTTAGGGTAAGGGGTAGGGTTGGGGTTAGGGTTAGCTTTATGGCTAGGGTTAGGGTTAGCGAAATGTCAGGTTTAGGGTACAGGTGATGATGAAGAAAAGTGTTAGTGTTAGTGTATGTGCTAGGACACGTGTCAGTGTTAGTGTATGGCTTAGGATTAGCATAGTGTTTAGCGTAAGGTGTACGGTAGAGTTTAGGTCTAGGTTTAGGGCTAGGGTTATGGTTAGCGAATGGTAAGGTTTAGGGTACATGTGAGGTTACGGAAAAGTGTTAGGGTCAGGGTACGTGTTAGGTCAGGCTTTAGTGTGGGTTTACAGGTTAGGATTAGGGTACGGGTTAGGGTAATTGGTAGGGTTGGCGTTATGGTTAGTGTTAGGGGTAGGGTAAGGTTTAGTGAATGGGTAAGGTTTAGGTTATAGCTGAGCGTGCGGAAATGTTTTATTGTCAGAGTACGTGTGTGGTATTGGGTTAGTGTTAGTGTACAGGTTAAGATTAGGGTACGTGTTAGGGTAAGGAGTAGAGATGTAGTTAGGTTTAGGTTCGGTGTTAGGGTTATGGTTAACAAATGGTAAAGTTTAGGGTTAGTGTAAGTGTTAGGGTTAGGGTTAGGGGTAGGGTTAGGGTAGGTGTTACGGCACGAGTTTGTGTTAGTGTATGGGTTATGATTAGGTTATGTGTTAGGGTAAGGTGTAGGGTTGGGGTTAGGTTTAGGTGTAGGGCTATTGTTAGGGTAAGCGAATAGGTAACATTAGAGTACAGGTGAGCGTATGGAAACGAGTTAGGGTCAGGGTTCGTGTTAGGGCACAGGTTAGTGCTAGTTTAAGGATTAGGATTACGGTACATGTTAGGGCTAGGTGTAGGGTTGGGGTTGGGTTTAGGGTTAGGTTTAGACCTAGGGTTAGGGTTAGTGAATGATAAGGTATAGGGTTTAGGTGTGGGTATGGAAAAGCCTTAGGGTCAGGGTAAGTGTTAACACACGGATTATTGTTAGTGTACGGGTTAGGATTAGGGTACGAGGTAGCCCAATGGGTAGGGTTGGCATTATGTGCAGTGTTATGGCTAGGTTTAGGGTTAGCGAATGAATAAGGTTTAGGTTACAGGTGAGTGTACGGAAATGTTTTAGTGTCAAAGTAAGTGTGCGGGCATGGGTTAGTGTTAGTGTATGCATTAAGATTAGTTTACATGTTAGGGTAAGGTGTAGGGTTGTAGTTAGATTTAGCTTTAAGGGTAGGGTTAGGGTTAGCGAAAGGTAAGATTTTGGGTACAGGAGAGAGTAGGGTAAAGAGTTAGGGACAGGGTACGTGTCATGGCATGGATTAGTGTTTGTGTATGGGTAAGGATTAGGGTACGGGTTAGGGAAATGGGTAGGGTTGGTGTTATGGTTAGGGTTAGGGCTAGGGTTAGAGTTAGCGAACGGGTATGGTTTACGGTACACGGCAGGGTACGGAAACGTGTTACTGTCAAAGTACATGTGAGGGCATGGGTTAATTTTTTCTACGTGTTAAGTTTATTGTAGGGGTTAGGGTATGCTGTAGGGTTGGTGTTAGCGTTATGTTCAGGGATAGGGTTAGGGTTAGCGAATGGTAAGATTTAGGGTACAGGAGAGGATACGGAAAAGTGTTGGGGTCAGGGTACATGTTAGGGCATGGGTTAGTGTTAGTGTATGGGTTGGGATTAGGTTACGGGTTAGGGTAAGGGGTAGGGTTGGGGTTAGGGTTAGCTTTATGGCTAGGGTTAGGGTTAGCGAAATGTCAGGTTTAGGGTACAGGTGATGATACAGAAAAGTGTTAGTGTTAGTGTATGTGCTAGGACACGTGTCAGTCTTCGTGTATGTCTTAGGATTAGCATACTGGTTAGGGTAAGGAGTACGGTTGGGGTTTGGTCTAGGTTTAGGGCTAGGGTTAGTGTTAGCGAACGGTAAAGTTTAGGGTACATGTGAGGTTACGGAAAAGTGTTAGGGTCAGGGTCGTGTTAGGGCAGGGCTTCGTGTGGGTTTACAGGTTAGGATTAGGGTACGGGTTAGGGTAATTGGTAGGGTTGGCGTTATGTTTAGTGTTAGGGGTAGGGTTAAGTTTAGTGAACGGGTAAGGTTTTGGTTACAGCTGAGCGTACGGAAATGTTTTATTGTCAAAGTACGTGTGCGGTATTGGGTTAGTGTTACTGTACGGGTTAAGATTAGTGTACGTGTTAGGGAAAGGAGTAGGGTTGTAATTAGGTTTAGGTTTGGGGCTAAGGTTATGGTTAACAAAAGGTAAAGTTTAGTGATAGTGTTAGTCTTAGGGTTCGGGTTAGACGGAGGGTTAGGGTAGGTGTTAGGGCACGAGTTAGTGTTAGTGTTTGGGTTATGATTAGGGTATGGGTTAGGGTAAGGTGTAGGTTTGGGGTTAGGTTTAGGTTTAGGGCTAGTGTTAGGGTAAGCGAATAGGTAACATTAGAGTTCAGGTGAGCGTATGGAAACGAGTTAGGTCAGGGTTGGTTTTAGGGCACAAGTTAGTGTTAGTTTAAGGATTAGGATTAGGGTACATGTTAGGGTTAGGTGTAGGGTTGGGGTTGGGTTTAGGGTTAGGTTTAGACCTAGGGTTAGGGTTAGTGAATGATAAGTTTTAGGGTTTAGGTGTGGGTATGGAAAAGTGTTACGGTGAGGGTAAGTGTTAAGGCATGGATTAGTGTTAGTGTATGGGTTAGGATTAGGGTACGGGGTAGGCCAATGGGTAGGGTTGGCATTATGTGTAGTGTTAGGGTTAGGTTTAGGGTTAGCGAATGAGTAAGGTTTAGGTTACAGGTGAGTGTATGGAAATATTTTAGTGTCAAAGTAAGTGTGGGGGAATGGTTTAGTGTAAGTGTACGCATTAAGAATAGTGTACATGTTAGAGTAAGGTGTAGGGTTGTAGTTAGATTTAGCTTCAGGGCTAGGGTTAGGGTTAGCGAATGGTAACATTTAGCGTACAGGAGAGAGTATGGTAGAGAGTTAGGAGTAGGGTACGTGTCAGGGCATGGATTAGTGTTTGTGTATGTGTTAGGATTAGAGTACGGGTTAGGGAAATGGGTAGGGTTGGTGTTATGGTTAGGGTTAGGGCTAAGGTTAGAGTTGGCAAACAGGTATGGTTTACGGTACACGGCAGGGTACGGAAACGTGTTAGTGTCAAAGTACATGTGAGGGCATGGGTTAATTTTTTTGTAAGGGTTAAGTTTAGTGTAGGGTTTAGGGTATGCTGTAGGGTTGATATTAGCGTTATGTTCAGGGCTAGGGTTAGGGTTAGCGAACGGTAAGATTTAGGGTACAGGAGAGGATTCGGAAAAGTGTTAGGGTCAGGGTACGTGTTAGGGCATGGCTTAGTGTAAGTGTATGGGTTGGGATTAGCATAGTGTTTAGCGTAAGGTGTACAGTTGGGGTTAGGTCAAGGTTTAGGCCTATGGTTAGGGATAGCGAATGGTAAGGTTTAGGGTACATGTGAGTTTACGGAAAAGTGTTAGGGTCAGGGTACGTGTTAGGGCATGGGTTAGTGTTAGTGTATGGGTTGGGATTAGGGTACGGGTTAGGGTAAGGTGTAGGGTTGTGGTTAGGGTTAGGGTTAGGGTTAGGGTTAGGGTTAGCGAATGGTAAGGTTTAGGGTACATGTGAGGTTACGGAAAAGTGTTAGGGTCAGGGTACGTGTTAGGGCAGGGGTTAGTGTGGGTTTACAGGTTAGGATTAGGGTACGGGTTAGGGTAATTGGTAGGGTTGGCGTTATGATTAGTGTTAGGGGTAGGGTAAGGTTTAGTGAATGGGTAAGGTTTAGGTTACAGCTGAACGTGCGGAAATGTTTTATTGTCAGAGTACGTGTGTGGTATTGGGTTAGTGTTAGTGTACAGGCTAAGATTAGGGTACGTGTTAGGGTAAGGAGTAGAGATGTAGTTAGGTTTAGGTTCGGTGTTAGGGTTATGGTTAACAAATTGTAAAGTTTAGGTTTAGTGTAAGTGTTAGGGTTAGGGTTAAGGGTAGAGTTAGGATAGGTGTTACGGCACGAGTTTGTGTTAGTGTATGGCTTATGATTAGGTTATATGTTAGGGTAAGGTGTAGGGTTGGGGTTAGGTTTAGGTTTAGGGCTATTGTTAGGGTAAGCGAATAGGTAACATTAGAGTACAGGTGAGCGTATGGAAACGAGTTAGGGTCAGGGTTCGTGTTAGGGCACAGGTTAGTGTTAGTTTAAGGATTAGGATTAGGGTACATGTTAGGGCTAGGTGTAGGGTTGGGGTTGGGTTTGGGTTAGGTTTAGACCTAGGGTTAGGGTTAGTGAATGATAAGGTATAGGGTTTAGGTGTGGGTATGGAAAAGCGTTAGGGTCAGGGTAAGTGTTAACACACGGATTAGTGTTAGTGTACGGGTTAGGATTAGGGTACGATGCAGCCCAATGGGTAGGGTTGGCATTATGTGCAGTGTTATGGCTAGGTTTAGGGTTAGCGAATGAATAAGGTTTAGGTTACAGGTGAGTGTACGGAAATGTTTTAGTGTCAAAGTAAGTGTGCGGGAATGGGTTAGTGTTAGTGTACGCATTAAGATTAGTTTACATGTTAGGGTAAGGTGTAGGTTTGTAGTTAGGTTTAGCTTTAAGGGTAGGGTTAGGGTTAGCGAAAGGTAAGATTTTGGGTACAGGAGAGAGTAGGGTAAAGAGTTAGGGACAGGGTACGTGTCATGGCATGGATTAGTGTTTGTGTATGGGTAAGGATTAGGGTACGGATTAGGGAAATGGGTAGGGTTGGTGTTATGGTTAGGGTTAGGGCTAGGGTTAGAGTTAGCGAACGGGTATGGTTTACGGTACATGGCAGGGTACGGAAACGTGTTAGTGTCAAAGTACATGTGAGGGCATGGGTTAATTTTTTTGTACGGGTTAAGTTTAATGTAGGGGTTAGGGTATGCTGTAGGGTTGGTGTTAGCGTTATGTTCAGGGCTAGGGTTGGGTTTAGCGAACGGTAAGATTTAGGGTACAGGAGATTATACGGAAAAGTGTTAGGGTCAGGGTACATGTTAGGGCATGGGTTAGTGTTAGTGTATGGGTTGGGATTAGGGTACGGGTTAGGGTAAGGGGTAGGGTTGGGGTTAGTGTTAGCTTTATGGCTAGGGTTAGGGTTAGCGAAATGTCAGGTTTAGGGTACCGGTGATGATACAGAAAAGTGTTAGTGTTAGTGTATGTGCTAGGACACGTGTCAGTCTTCGTGTATGTCTTAGGATTAGCATACTGGTTAGGATAAGGTGTACGGTTGGGGTTTGGTCTAGGTTTAGGGCTAGGGTTAGGGTTAGCGAACGGTAAGGTTTAGGGTACATGTGAGGTTACGGAAAAGTGTTAGGGTCAGGGTCGTGTTAGGGCAGGGCTTAGTGTGGGTTTACAGGTTAGGATTAGGGTACGGGTTAGGGTAATTGGTAGGGTTGGCGTTATGTTTAGTGTTAGGGGTAGGGTTAAGTTTAGTGAACGGGTAAGGTTTTGGTTACAGCTGAGCGTACGGAAATGTTTTATTGTCAAAGTACGTGTGCGGTATTGGGTTAGTGTTACTGTACGGGTTAAGATTAGTGTACGTGTTAGGGTAAGGAGTAGGGTTGTAATTAGGTTTAGGTTTGGGGCTAGGGTTATGGTTAACAAAAGGTAAAGTTTAGTGATAGTGTTAGTGTTAGGGTTCGGGTTAGACGGAGGGTTAGGGTAGGTGTTAGGGCACGAGTTAGTGTTAGTGTTTGGGTTATGATTAGGGTATGGGTTAGGGTAAGGTGTAGGTTTGGGTTTAGGTTTAGGTTTAGGGCTAGTGTTAGGGTAAGCGAATAGGTAACATTAGAGTTCAGGTGAGCGTATGGAAACGAGTTAGGTCAGGGTTGGGTTTAGGGCACAAGTTAGTGTTAGTTTAAGGATTAGGATTAGGGTACATGTTAGGGTTAGGTGTAGGGTTGGGGTTGGGTTTAGGGTTAGGTTTAGACCTAGGGTTAGGGTTAGTGAATGATAAGTTTTAGGGTTTAGGTGTGGGTATGGAAAAGTGTTACGGTGAGGGTAAGTGTTAAGGCATGGATTAGTGTTAGTGTATGGGTTAGGATTAGGGTACGGGGTAGGCCAATGGGTAGGGTTGGCATTATGTGTAGTGTTAGGGTTAGGTTTAGGGTTAGCGAATGAGTAAGGTTTAGGTTACAGGTGAGTGTATGGAAATATTTTAGTGTCAAAGTAAGTGTGGGGGAATGGTTTAGTGTAAGTGTACGCATTAAGAATAGTGTACATGTTAGAGTAAGGTGTAGGGTTGTAGTTAGATTTAGCTTCAGGGCTAGGGTTAGGGTTAGCGAATGGTAACATTTAGCGTACAGGAGAGAGTATGGTAGAGAGTTAGGAGTAGGGTACGTGTCAGGGCATGGATTAGTGTTTGTGTATGTGTTAGGATTAGAGTACGGGTTAGGGAAATGTGTAGGGTTGGTGTTATGGTTAGGGTTAGGGCTAAGGTTAGAGTTAGCAAACAGGTATGGTTTACGGTACACGGCAGGGTACGGAAACGTGTTAGTGTCAAAGTACATGTGAGGGCATGGGTTAATTTTTTTGTAAGGGTTAAGTTTAGTGTAGGGTTTAGGGTATGCTGTAGGGTTGATATTAGCGTTATGTTCAGGGCTAGGGTTAGGGTTAGCGAACGGTAAGATTTAGGGTACAGGAGAGGATTCGGAAAAGTGTTAGGGTCAGGGTACGTGTTAGGGCATGGCTTAGTGTAAGTGTATGGGTTGGGATTAGCATAGTGTTTACCGTAAGGTGTACAGTTGGGGTTAGGTCTAGGTTTAGGCCTAGGGTTAGGGATAGCGAATGGTAAGGTTTAGGGTACATGTGAGTTTACGGAAAAGTGTTAGGGTCAGGGTACGTGTTAGGGCATGGGTTAGTGTTAGTGTATGGGTTGGGATTAGGGTACGGGTTAGGGTAAGGTGTAGTGTTGTGGTTAGGGTTAGCTTTATGGCTAGGGTTAGGGTTAGCGAAATGTCAGGTTTAGGGTACAGGTGATGATGAAGAAAAGTGTTAGTGTTAGTGTATGTGCTAGGACACGTGTCAGTGTTAGTGTATGGCTTAGGATTAGCATACTAGTTAGGATAAGGTGTACGGTTGGGGTTTGGTCTAGGTTTAGGGCTAGGGTTAGGGTTAGCGAATGGTAAGGTTTAGGGTACATGTGAGGTTACCGAAAAGTGTTAGGGTCAGGGTACGTGTTAGGGCAGGGGTTAGTGTGGGTTTACAGGTTAGGATTAGGGTACGGGTTAGGGTAATTGGTAGGGTTGGCGTTATGGTTAGTGTTAGGGGTAGGGTAAGGTTTAGTGAATGGGTGAGGTTTAGGTTACAGCTGAGCGTGCGGAAATGTTTTATTGTCAGAGTACGTGTGTGGTATTGGGTTAGTGTTAGTGTACAGGTTAAGATTAGGGTACGTGTTAGGGTAAGGAGTAGAGATGTAGTTAGGTTTAGGTTCGGTGTTAGGGTTATGGTTAACAAATGGTAAAGTTTAGGGTTAGTGTAAGTGTTAGGGTTAGGGTTAGGGGTAGGGTTAGGGTAGGTGTTACGGCACGAGTTTGTGTTAGTGTATGGGTTATGATTAGGTTATGTGTTAGGGTAAGGTGTAGGGTTGGGGTTAGGTTTAGGTTTAGGGCTATTGTTAGGGTAAGCGAATAGGTAACATTAGAGTACAGGTGAGCGTATGGAAACGAGTTAGGGTCAGGGTTCGTGTTAGGGCACAGGTTAGTGTTAGTTTAAGGATTAGGATTAGGGTACATGTTAGGGCTAGGTGTAGGGTTGGGGTTGGGTTTAGGGTTAGGTTTAGACCTAGGGTTAGGTTTAGTGAATGATAAGGTATAGGGTTTAGGTGTGGGTATGGAAAAGCTTTAGGGTCAGGGTAAGTGTTAACGCACGGATTAGTGTTAGTGTACGGGTTAGGATTAGGGTACGAGGTAGCCCAATGGGTAGGGTTGGCATTATGTGCAGTGTTATGGCTAGGTTTAGGGTTAGCGAATGAATAAGGTTTAGGTGACAGGTGAGTGTACGGAAATGTTTTAGTGTCAAAGTAAGTGTGCGGGAATGGGTTAGTGTTAGTGTACGCATTAAGAATAGTGTACATGTTAGAGTCAGGTGTAGGGTTGTAGTTAGATTTACTTCAGGGATAGGGTTAGGGTTAGCGAATGGTAACATTTAGCGTACAGGAGAGAGTATGGTAGAGAGTTAGGTGTAGGGTACGTGTCAGGGCATGGATTAGTGTTTGTGTATGGGTAAGGATTAGGGTACGGGTTAGGGAAATGGGTAGGGTTGGTGTTATGGTTAGGGTTAGGGCTAGGGTTAGAGTTAGCGAACGGGTATGGTTTATGGTACACGGCAGGGTACGGAAACGTGTTAGTGTCAAAGTACATGTGAGGGCATGGGTTAATTTTTTTGTACGGGTTAAGTTTTGTGTAGGGGTTAGGGTATGCTGTAGGGTTGGTGTTAGCGTTATGTTCAGGGATAGGGTTAGGGTTAGCGAATGGTAAGATTTAGGGTACAGGAGAGGATACGGAACAGTGTTAGGGTCAGGGTACATGTTAGGGCATGGGTTAGTGTTAGTGTATGGGTTGGGATTAGGGTACGGGTTAGGGTAAGGCGTAGGGTTGGGGTTAGGGTTAGCTTTATGGCTAGGGTTAGGGTTAGCGAAATGTCAGGTTTAGGGTACAGGTGATGATACAGAAAAGTGTTAGTGTTAGTGTATGTGCTAGGACACGTGTCAGTCTTCGTGTATGTCTTAGGATTAGCATAGTGTTTAGCGTAAGGTGTACGGTTGTGGTTAGGTCTAGGTTTAGGGCTAGGGTTAGGGTTAGCGAATGGTAAGGTTTAGGGTACATGTGAGGTTACGGAAAAGTGTTAGGGTCAGGGTACGTGTTAGGGCAGGGGTTAGTGTGGGTTTACAGGTTAGGATTAGGGTACGGGTTAGGGTAACTGGTAGGGTTGGCGTTATGGTTAGTGTTAGGGGTAGGGTAAGGTTTAGTGAATGGGTAAGGTTTAGGTTACAGCTGAGCGTGCGGAAATGTTTTATTGTCAGAGTACGTGTGTGGTATTGGGTTAGTGTTAGTGTACAGGTTAAGATTAGGGTACGTGTTAGGGTAAGGAGTAGAGATGTAGTTAGGTTTAGGTTCGGTGTTAGGGTTATGGTTAACAAATGGTAAAGTTTAGGGTTAGTGTAAGTGTTAGGGTTAGGGTTAGGGGTAGGGTTAGGGTAGGTGTTACGGCACGAGTTTGTGTTAGTGTATGGGTTATGATTAGGTTATGTGTTAGGGTAAGGTGTAGGGTTGGGGTTAGGTTTAGGTTTAGGGCTATTGTTAGGGTAAGCGAATAGGTAACATTAGAGTACAGGTGAGCGTATGGAAACGAGTTAGTGTCAGGGTTCGTGTTAGGGCACAGGTTAGTGTTAGTTTAAGGATTAGGATTAGGGTACATGTTAGGGCTAGGTGTAGGGTTGGGGTTGGGTTTAGGGTTAGGTTTAGACCTAGGGTTAGGGTTAGTGAATGATAAGGTATAGGGTTTAGGTGTGGGTATGGAAAAGCGTTAGAGTCAGGGTAAGTGTTAACGCACGGATTAGTGTTAGTGTACGGGTTAGGATTAGGGTACGAGGTAGCCCAATGGGTAGGGTTGGCATTATGTGCAGTGTTATGGCTAGGTTTAGGGTTAGCGAATGAATAAGGTTTAGGTGACAGGTGAGTGTACGGAAATGTTTTAGTGTCAAAGTAAGTGTGCGGGAATGGGTTAGTGTTAGTGTACGCATTAAGATTAGTTTACATGTTAGGGTAAGGTGTAGGTTTGTAGTTAGGTTTAGCTTTAAGGGTAGGGTTAGGGTTAGCGAAAGGTAAGATTTTGGGTACAGGAGAGAGTAGGGTAAAGAGTTAGGGACAGGGTACGTGTCATGGCATGGATTAGTGTTTGTGTATGGGTAAGGATTAGGGTACGGGTTAGGGAAATAGGTAGGGTTGGTGTTATGGTTAGGGTTAGGGCTAGGGTTAGAGTTAGCGAACGGGTATGGTTTACGGTACACGGCAGGGTACGGAAACGTGTTAGTGTCAAAGTACATGTGAGGGCATGGGTTAATTTTTTTGTACGGGTTAAGTTTAATGTAGGGGTTAGGGTATGCTGTAGGGTTGGTGTTAGCGTTATGTTCAGGGCTAGGGTTAGGGTTAGCGAACGGTAAGATTTAGGGTACAGGAGAGGATACGGAAAAGTGTTAGGGTCAGGGTACATGTTAGGGCATGGGTTATTGTTAGTGTATGGGTTGGGACTAGGGTACGGGTTAGGGTAAGGGGTAGGGTTGGGGTTAGGGTTAGCTTTATGGCTAGGGTTAGCGTTAGCGAAATGTCAGGTTTAGGGTACAGGTGATGATGAAGAAAAGTGTTAGTGTTAGTGTATGTGCTAGGACACGTGTCAGTGTTAGTGTATGGCTTAGGATTAGCATAGTGTTTAGCGTAAGGTGTACGGTAGAGTTTAGGTCTAGGTTTAGGGCTAGGGTTATGGTTAGCGAATGGTAAGGTTTAGGGTACATGTGAGGTTACGGAAAAGTGTTAGGGTCAGGGTACGTGTTAGGTCAGGCTTTAGTGTGGGTTTACAGGTTAGGATTAGGGTACGGGTTAGGGTAATTGGTAGGGTTGGCGTTATGGTTAGTGTTAGGGGTAGGGTAAGGTTTAGTGAATGGGTAAGGTTTAGGTTATAGCTGAGCGTGCGGAAATGTTTTATTGTCAGAGTACGTGTGTGGTATTGGGTTAGTGTTAGTGTACAGGTTAAGATTAGGGTACGTGTTAGGGTAAGGAGTAGAGATGTAGTTAGGTTTAGGTTCGGTGTTAGGGTTATGGTTAACAAATGGTAAAGTTTAGGGTTAGTGTAAGTGTTAGGGTTAGGGTTAGGGGTAGGGTTAGGGTAGGTGTTACGGCACGAGTTTGTGTTAGTGTATGGGTTATGATTAGGTTATGTGTTAGGGTAAGGTGTAGGGTTGGGGTTAGGTTTAGGTGTAGGGCTATTGTTAGGGTAAGCGAATAGGTAACATTAGAGTACAGGTGAGCGTATGGAAACGAGTTAGGGTCAGGGTTCGTGTTAGGGCACAGGTTAGTGCTAGTTTAAGGATTAGGATTACGGTACATGTTAGGGCTAGGTGTAGGGTTGGGGTTGGGTTTAGGGTTAGGTTTAGACCTAGGGTTAGGGTTAGTGAATGATAAGGTATAGGGTTTAGGTGTGGGTATGGAAAAGCCTTAGGGTCAGGGTAAGTGTTAACACACGGATTAGTGTTAGTGTACGGGTTAGGATTAGGGTACGAGGTAGCCCAATGGGTAGGGTTGGCATTATGTGCAGTGTTATGGCTAGGTTTAGGGTTAGCGAATGAATAAGGTTTAGGTTACAGGTGAGTGTACGGAAATGTTTTAGTGTCAAAGTAAGTGTGCGGGCATGGGTTAGTGTTAGTGTATGCATTAAGATTAGTTTACATGTTAGGGTAAGGTGTAGGGTTGTAGTTAGATTTAGCTTTAAGGGTAGGGTTAGGGTTAGCGAAAGGTAAGATTTTGGGTACAGGAGAGAGTAGGGTAAAGAGTTAGGGACAGGGTACGTGTCATGGCATGGATTAGTGTTTGTGTATGGGTAAGGATTAGGGTACGGGTTAGGGAAATGGGTAGGGTTGGTGTTATGGTTAGGGTTAGGGCTAGGGTTAGAGTTAGCGAACGGGTATGGTTTACGGTACACGGCAGGGTACGGAAACGTGTTACTGTCAAAGTACATGTGAGGGCATGGGTTAATTTTTTCTACGTGTTAAGTTTATTGTAGGGGTTAGGGTATGCTGTAGGGTTGGTGTTAGCGTTATGTTCAGGGATAGGGTTAGGGTTAGCGAATGGTAAGATTTAGGGTACAGGAGAGGATACGGAAAAGTGTTGGGGTCAGGGTACATGTTAGGGCATGGGTTAGTGTTAGTGTATGGGTTGGGATTAGGTTACGGGTTAGGGTAAGGGGTAGGGTTGGGGTTAGGGTTAGCTTTATGGCTAGGGTTAGGGTTAGCGAAATGTCAGGTTTAGGGTACAGGTGATGATACAGAAAAGTGTTAGTGTTAGTGTATGTGCTAGGACACGTGTCAGTCTTCGTGTATGTCTTAGGATTAGCATACTGGTTAGGGTAAGGAGTACGGTTGGGGTTTGGTCTAGGTTTAGGGCTAGGGTTAGTGTTAGCGAACGGTAAAGTTTAGGGTACATGTGAGGTTACGGAAAAGTGTTAGGGTCAGGGTCGTGTTAGGGCAGGGCTTCGTGTGGGTTTACAGGTTAGGATTAGGGTACGGGTTAGGGTAATTGGTAGGGTTGGCGTTATGTTTAGTGTTAGGGGTAGGGTTAAGTTTAGTGAACGGGTAAGGTTTTGGTTACAGCTGAGCGTACGGAAATGTTTTATTGTCAAAGTACGTGTGCGGTATTGGGTTAGTGTTACTGTACGGGTTAAGATTAGTGTACGTGTTAGGGAAAGGAGTAGGGTTGTAATTAGGTTTAGGTTTGGGGCTAAGGTTATGGTTAACAAAAGGTAAAGTTTAGTGATAGTGTTAGTCTTAGGGTTCGGGTTAGACGGAGGGTTAGGGTAGGTGTTAGGGCACGAGTTAGTGTTAGTGTTTGGGTTATGATTAGGGTATGGGTTAGGGTAAGGTGTAGGTTTGGGGTTAGGTTTAGGTTTAGGGCTAGTGTTAGGGTAAGCGAATAGGTAACATTAGAGTTCAGGTGAGCGTATGGAAACGAGTTAGGTCAGGGTTGGTTTTAGGGCACAAGTTAGTGTTAGTTTAAGGATTAGGATTAGGGTACATGTTAGGGTTAGGTGTAGGGTTGGGGTTGGGTTTAGGGTTAGGTTTAGACCTAGGGTTAGGGTTAGTGAATGATAAGTTTTAGGGTTTAGGTGTGGGTATGGAAAAGTGTTACGGTGAGGGTAAGTGTTAAGGCATGGATTAGTGTTAGTGTATGGGTTAGGATTAGGGTACGGGGTAGGCCAATGGGTAGGGTTGGCATTATGTGTAGTGTTAGGGTTAGGTTTAGGGTTAGCGAATGAGTAAGGTTTAGGTTACAGGTGAGTGTATGGAAATATTTTAGTGTCAAAGTAAGTGTGGGGGAATGGTTTAGTGTAAGTGTACGCATTAAGAATAGTGTACATGTTAGAGTAAGGTGTAGGGTTGTAGTTAGATTTAGCTTCAGGGCTAGGGTTAGGGTTAGCGAATGGTAACATTTAGCGTACAGGAGAGAGTATGGTAGAGAGTTAGGAGTAGGGTACGTGTCAGGGCATGGATTAGTGTTTGTGTATGTGTTAGGATTAGAGTACGGGTTAGGGAAATGGGTAGGGTTGGTGTTATGGTTAGGGTTAGGGCTAAGGTTAGAGTTAGCAAACAGGTATGGTTTACGGTACACGGCAGGGTACGGAAACGTGTTAGTGTCAAAGTACATGTGAGGGCATGGGTTAATTTTTTTGTAAGGGTTAAGTTTAGTGTAGGGTTTAGGGTATGCTGTAGGGTTGATATTAGCGTTATGTTCAGGGCTAGGGTTAGGGTTAGCGAACGGTAAGATTTAGGGTACAGGAGAGGATTCGGAAAAGTGTTAGGGTCAGGGTACGTGTTAGGGCATGGCTTAGTGTAAGTGTATGGGTTGGGATTAGCATAGTGTTTAGCGTAAGGTGTACAGTTGGGGTTAGGTCAAGGTTTAGGCCTATGGTTAGGGATAGCGAATGGTAAGGTTTAGGGTACATGTGAGTTTACGGAAAAGTGTTAGGGTCAGGGTACGTGTTAGGGCATGGGTTAGTGTTAGTGTATGGGTTGGGATTAGGGTACGGGTTAGGGTAAGGTGTAGGGTTGTGGTTAGGGTTAGCTTTATGGCTAGGGTTAGGGTTAGCGAAATGTCAGGTTTAGGGTACAGGTGATGATGAAGAAAAGTGTTAGTGTTAGTGTATGTGCTAGGACACGTGTCAGTGTTAGTGTATGGCTTAGGATTAGCATACTAGTTAGGATAAGGTGTACGGTTGGGGTTTGGTCTAGGTTTAGGGCTAGGGTTAGGGTTAGCGAATGGTAAGGTTTAGGGTACATGTGAGGTTACGGAAAAGTGTTAGGGTCAGGGTACGTGTTAGGGCAGGGGTTAGTGTGGGTTTACAGGTTAGGATTAGGGTACGGGTTAGGGTAACTGGTAGGGTTGGCGTTATGGTTAGTGTTAGGGGTAGGGTAAGGTTTAGTGAATGGGTAAGGTTTAGGTTACAGCTGAGCGTGCGGAAATGTTTTATTGTCAGAGTACGTGTGTGGTATTGGGTTAGTGTTAGTGTACAGGTTAAGATTAGGGTACGTGTTAGGGTAAGGAGTAGAGATGTAGTTAGGTTTAGGTTCGGTGTTAGGGTTATGGTTAACAAATGGTAAAGTTTAGGGTTAGTGTAAGTGTTAGGGTTAGGGTTAGGGGTAGGGTTAGGGTAGGTGTTACGGCACGAGTTTGTGTTAGTGTATGGGTTATGATTAGGTTATGTGTTAGGGTAAGGTGTAGGGTTGGGGTTAGGTTTAGGTTTAGGGCTATTGTTAGGGTAAGCGAATAGGTAACATTAGAGTACAGGTGAGCGTATGGAAACGAGTTAGGGTCAGAGTTCGTGTTAGGGCACAGGTTAGTGTTAGTTTAAGGATTAGGATTAGGGTACATATTAGGGCTAGGTGTAGGGTTGGGGTTGGTTTAGGGTTAGGTTTAGACCTAGGGTTAGGGTTAGTGAATGATAAGGTATAGGGTTTAGGTGTGGGTATGGAAAAGCGTTAGAGTCAGGGTAAGTGTTAACGCACGGATTAGTGTTAGTGTACGGGTTAGGATTAGGGTACGAGGTAGCCCAATGGGTAGGGTTGGCATTATGTGCAGTGTTATGGCTAGGTTTAGGGTTAGCGAATGAATAAGGTTTAGGTGACAGGTGAGTGTACGGAAATGTTTTAGTGTCAAAGTAAGTGTGCGGGAATGGGTTAGTGTTAGTGTACGCATTAAGATTAGTTTACATGTTAGGGTAAGGTGTAGGTTTGTAGTTAGGTTTAGCTTTAAGGGTAGGGTTAGGGTTAGCGAAAGGTAAGATTTTGGGTACAGGAGAGAGTAGGGTAAAGAGTTAGGGACAGGGTACGTGTCATGGCATGGATTAGTGTTTGTGTATGGGTAAGGATTAGGGTACGGGTTAGGGAAATAGGTAGGGTTGGTGTTATGGTTAGGGTTAGGGCTAGGGTTAGAGTTAGCGAACGGGTATGGTTTACGGTACACGGCAGGGTACGGAAACGTGTTAGTGTCAAAGTACATGTGAGGGCATGGGTTAATTTTTTTGTACGGGTTAAGTTTAATGTAGGGGTTAGGGTATGCTGTAGGGTTGGTGTTAGCGTTATGTTCAGGGCTAGGGTTAGGGTTAGCGAACGGTAAGATTTAGGGTACAGGAGAGGATACGGAAAAGTGTTACGGTCAGGGTACATGTTAGGGCATGGGTTATTGTTAGTGTATGGGTTGGGATTAGGGTACGGGTTAGGGTAAGGGGTAGGGTTGGGGTTAGGGTTAGCTTTATGGCTAGGGTTAGGGTTAGCGAAATGTCAGGTTTAGGGTACCGGTGATGATACAGAAAAGTGTTAGTGTTAGTGTATGTGCTAGGACACGTGTCAGTCTTCGTGTATGTCTTAGGATTAGCATACAGGTTAGGGTAAGTTGTACGGTTGGGGTTTGGTCTAGGTTTAGGGCTAGGGTTAGGGTTAGCGAACGGTAAGGTTTAGGGTACATGTGAGGTTACGGAAAAGTGTTAGGGTCAGGGTACGTGTTAGGGCAGGGCTTAGTGTGGGTTTACAGGTTAGGATTAGGGTACGGGTTAGGGTAATTGGTAGGGTTGGCGTTATGGTTAGTGTTAGGGGTAGGGTAAGGTTTAGTGAATGGGTAAGGTTTAGGTTACAGCTGAGCATGCGGAAATGTTTTATTGTCAGAGTACGTGTGTGGTATTGGGTTAGTGTTAGTGTACAGGTTAAGATTAGGGTACGTGTTAGGGTAAGGAGTAGAGATGTAGTTAGGTTTAGGTTCGGTGTTAGGGTTATGGTTAACAAATGGTAAAGTTTAGGGTTAGTGTAAGTGTTAGGGTTAGGGTTAGGGGTAGGGTTAGGGTAGGTGTTACGGCACGAGTTTGTGTTAGTGTATGGGTTATGATTAGGTTATGTGTTAGGGTAAGGTGTAGGGTTGGGGTTAGGTTTAGGTTTAGGGCTATTGTTAGGGTAAGCGAATAGGTAACATTAGAGTACAGGTGAGCGTATGGAAACGAGTTAGGGTCAGGGTTCGTGTTAGGGCACAGGTTAGTGTTAGTTTAAGGATTAGGATTAGGGTACATGTTAGGGCTAGGTGTAGGGTTGGGGTTGGGTTTAGGGTTAGGTTTAGACCTAGGGTTAGGGTTAGTGAATGATAAGGTATAGGGTTTAGGTGTGGGTATGGAAAAGCGTTAGGGTCAGTGTAAGTGTTAACGCACGGATTAGTGTTAGTGTACGGGTTAGGATTAGGGTACGAGGTAGCCCAATGGGTAGGGTTGGCATTATGTGCAGTGTTATGGCTAGGTTTAGGGTTAGCGAATGAATAAGGTTTAGGTTACAGGTGAGTGTACGGAAAAGTTTTAGTGTCAAAGTAAGTGTGCGGGAATGGGTTAGTGTTAGTGTACGCATTAAGAATAGTGTACATGTTAGAGTCAGGTGTAGGGTTGTAGTTAGATTTAGCTTCAGGGCTAGGGTTAGGGTTAGCGAATGGTAACATTTAGCGTACAGGAGAGAGTATGGTAGAGAGTTAGGTGTAGGGTACGTGTCAGGGCATGGATTAGTGTTTGTGTATGGGTAAGGATTAGGGTACGGGTTAGGGAAATGGGTAGGGTTGGTGTTATGGTTAGGGTTAGGGCTAGGGTTAGAGTTAGCGAACGGGTATGGTTTATGGTACACGGCAGGGTACGGAAACGTGTTAGTGTCAAAGTACATGTGAGGGCATGGGTTAATTTTTTTGTACGGGTTAAGTTTTGTGTAGGGGTTAAGGTATGCTGTAGGGTTGGTGTTAGCGTTATGTTCAGGGATAGGGTTAGGGTTAGCGAATGGTAAGATTTAGGGTACAGGAGAGGATACGGAACAGTGTTAGGGTCAGGGTACATGTTAGGGCATGGGTTAGTGTTAGTGTATGGGTTGGGATTAGGTTACGGGTTAGGGTAAGGCGTAGGGTTGGGGTTAGGGTTAGCTTTATGGCTAGGGTTAGGGTTAGCGAAATGTCAGGTTTAGGGTACAGGTGATGATACAGAAAAGTGTTAGTGTTAGTGTATGTGCTAGGACACGTGTCAGTCTTCGTGTATGTCTTAGGATTAGCATAGTGTTTAGCGTAAGGTGTACGGTTGGGGTTAGGTCTAGGTTTAGGGCTAGGGTTAGGGTTAGCGAATGGTAAGGTTTAGGGTACATGTGAGGTTACGTAAAAGTGTTAGGGTCAGGGTACGTGTTAGGGCAGGGCTTAGTGTGGGTTTACAGGTTAGGATTAGGGTACGGGTTAGGGTAATTGGTAGGGTTGGCGTAATGATTAGTATTAGGGGTAGGGTAAGGTTTAGTGAATGGGTAAGGTTTAGGTTACAGCTGAGCGTGCAGAAATGTTTTATTGTCAGAGTATGTGTGTGGTATTGGGTTAGTGTTAGTGTACAGGTTAAGATTAGGGTACGTGTTAGGGTAAGGAGTAGAGATGTAGTTAGGATTAGGTTCGTGTTAGGGTTATGTTTAACAAATGGTAAATTTTAGGGTTAGTGTAAGTGTTAGGGTTAGGGTTAGGGGTAGGGTTAGGATAGGTGTTACGGCACGAGTTTGTGTTAGTGTATGGGTTATGATTAGGTTATGTGTTAGGGTAAGGTGTAGGGTTGGGGTTAGGTTTAGGTTTAGGGCTATTGTTAGGGTAAGCGAATAGGTAACATTAGAGTACAGGTGAGCGTATGGAAACGAGTTAGGGTCAGGGTTCGTGTTAGGGCACAGGTTAGTGTTAGTTTAAGGATTAGGATTAGGGTACATGTTAGGGCTAGGTGTAGGGATGGGGTTGGGTTTAGGGTTAGGTTTAGACCTAGGGTTAGGGTTAGTGAATGATAAGGTATAGGGTTTAGGTGTGGGTATGGAAAAGCGTTAGAGTCAGGGTAAGTGTTAACGCACGGATTAGTGTTAGTGTACGGGTTAGGATTAGGGTACGAGGTAGCCCAATGGGTAGGGTTGGCATTATGTGCAGTGTTATGGCTAGGTTTAGGGTTAGCGAATGAATAAGGTTTAGGTGACAGGTGAGTGTACGGAAATGTTTTAGTGTCAAAGTAAGTGTGCGGGAATGGGTTAGTGTTAGTGTACGCATTAAGATTAGTTTACATGTTAGGGTAAGGTGTAGGTTTGTAGTTAGGTTTAGCTTTAAGGGTAGGGTTAGGGTTAGCGAAAGGTAAGATTTTGGGTACAGGAGAGAGTAGGGTAAAGAGTTAGGGACAGGGTACGTGTCATGGCATGGATTAGTGTTTGTGTATGGGTAAGGATTAGGGTACTGGTTAGGGAAATAGGTAGGGTTGGTGTTATGGTTAGGGTTAGGGCTAGGGTTAGAGTTAGCGAACGGGTATGGTTTACGGTACACGGCAGGGTACGGAAACGTGTTAGTGTCAAAGTACATGTGAGGGCATGGGTTAATTTTTTTGTACGGGTTAAGTTTAATGTAGGGGTTAGGGTATGCTGTAGGGTTGGTGTTAGCGTTATGTTCAGGGCTAGGGTTAGGGTTAGCGAACGGTAAGATTTAGGGTACAGGAGAGGATACGGAAAAGTGTTAGGGTCAGGGTACATGTTAGGGCATGGGTTATTGTTAGTGTATGGGTTGGGATTAGGGTACGGGTTAGGGTAAGGCGTAGGGTTGGGGTTAGGGTTAGCTTTATGGCTAGGGTTAGGGTTAGCGAAATGTCAGGTTTAGGGTACCGGTGATGATACAGAAAAGTGTTAGTGTTAGTGTATGTGCTAGGACACGTGTCAGTCTTCGTGTATGTCTTAGGATTAGCATACTGGTTAGGGTAAGGTGTACGGTTGGGGTTTGTTCTAGGTTTAGGGCTAGGGTTAGGGTTAGCGAACGGTAAGGTTTAGGGTACATGTGAGGTTACGGAAAAGTGTTAGGGTCAGGGTCGTGTTAGGGCAGGGCTTAGTGTGGGTTTACAGGTTAGGATTAGGGTACGGGTTAGGGTAATTGGTAGGGTTGGCGTTATGTTTAGTGTTAGGGGTAGGGTTAAGTTTAGTGAACGGGTAAGGTTTTGGTTACAGCTGAGCGTACGGAAATGTTTTATTGTCAAAGTACGTGTGCGGTATTGGGTTAGTGTTACTGTACGGGTTAAGATTAGTGTACGTGTTAGGGTAAGGAGTAGGGTTGTAATTAGGTTTAGGTTTGGGGCTAGGGTTATGGTTAACAAAAGGTAAAGTTTAGTGATAGTGTTAGTGTTAGGGTTCGGGTTAGACGGAGGGTTAGGGTAGGTGTTAGGGCACGAGTTAGTGTTAGTGTTTGGGTTATGATTAGGGTATGGGTTAGGGTAAGGTGTAGGTTTGGGGTTAGGTTTAGGTTTAGGGCTAGTGTTAGGGTAAGCGAATAGGTAACATTAGAGTTCAGGTGAGCGTATGGAAACGAGTTAGGTCAGGGTTGGTTTTAGGGCACAAGTTAGTGTTAGTTTAAGGATTAGGATTAGGGTACATGTTAGGGTTAGGTGTAGGGTTGGGGTTGGGTTTAGGGTTAGGTTTAGACCTAGGGTTAGGGTTAGTGAATGATAAGTTTTAGGGTTTAGGTGTGGGTATGGAAAAGTGTTACGGTGAGGGTAAGTGTTAAGGCATGGATTAGTGTTAGTGTATGGGTTAGGATTAGGGTACGGGGTAGGCCAATGGGTAGGGTTGGCATTATGTGTAGTGTTAGGGTTAGGTTTAGGGTTAGCGAATGAGTAAGGTTTAGGTTACAGGTGAGTGTATGGAAATATTTTAGTGTCAAAGTAAGTGTGGGGGAATGGGTTAGTGTTAGTGTACGCATTAAGAATAGTGTACATGTTAGAGTAAGGTGTAGGGTTGTAGTTAGATTTAGCTTCAGGGCTAGGGTTAGGGATAGCGAATGGTAACATTTAGCGTACAGGAGAGAGTATGGTAGAGAGTTAGGAGTAGGGTACGTGTCAGGGCATGGATTAGTGTTTGTGTATGTGTTAGGATTAGAGTACGGGTTAGGGAAATGGGTAGGGTTGGTGTTATGGTTAGGGTTAGGGCTAAGGTTAGAGTTAGCAAACAGGTATGGTTTACGGTACACGGCAGGGTACGGAAACGTGTTAGTGTCAAAGTACATGTGAGGGCATGGGTTAATTTTTTTGTAAGGGTTAAGTTTAGTGTAGGGGTTAGGGTATGCTGTAGGGTTGATATTAGCGTTATGTTCAGGGCTAGGGTTAGGGTTAGCGAACGGTAAGATTTAGGGTACAGGAGAGGATTCGGAAAAGTGTTAGGGTCAGGGTACGTGTTAGGGCATGGCTTAGTGTAAGTGTATGGGTTGGGATTAGCATAGTGTTTAGCGTAAGGTGTATAGTTGGGGTTAGGTCTAGGTTTAGGCCTAGGGTTAGGGATAGCGAATGGTAAGGTTTAGGGTACATGTGAGTTTACGGAAAAGTGTTAGGGTCAGGGTACGTGTTAGGGCATGGGTTAGTGTTAGTGTATGGGTTGGGATTAGGGTACGGGTTAGGGTAAGGTGTAGGGTTGTGGTTAGGGTTAGCTTTATGGCTAGGGTTAGGGTTAGCGAAATGTCAGGTTTAGGGTACAGGTGATGATGAAGAAAAGTGTTAGTGTTAGTGTATGTGCTAGGACACGTGTCAGTGTTAGTGTATGGCTTAGGATTAGCATACTAGTTAGGATAAGGTGTACGGTTGGGGTTTGGTCTAGGTTTAGGGCTAGGGTTAGGGTTAGCGAATGGTAAGGTTTAGGGTACATGTGCGGTTACCGAAAAGTGTTAGGGTCAGGGTACGTGTTAGGGCAGGGGTTAGTGTGGGTTTACAGGTTAGGATTAGGGTACGGGTTAGGGTAATTGGTAGGGTTGGCGTTATGGTTAGTGTTAGGGGTAGGGTAAGGTTTAGTGAATGGGTAAGGTTTAGGTTACAGCTGAGCGTGCGGAAATGTTTTATTGTCAGAGTACGTGTGTGGTATTGGGTTAGTGTTAGTGTACAGGTTAAGATTACGGTACGTGTTAGGGTAAGGAGTAGAGATGTAGTTAGGTTTAGGTTCGGTGTTAGGGTTATGGTTAACAAATGGTAAAGTTTAGGGTTAGTGTAAGTGTTAGGGTTAGGGTTAGGGGTAGGTTAGGGTAGGTGTTACGGCACGAGTTTGTGTTAGTGTATGGGTTATGATTAGGTTATGTGTTAGGGTAAGGTGTAGGGTTGGGGTTAGGTTTAGGTTTAGGGCTATTGTTAGGGTAAGCGAATAGGTAACATTAGATTACAGGTGAGCGTATGGAAACGAGTTAGGGTCAGGGTTCGTGTTAGGGCACAGGTTAGTGTTAGTTTAAGGATTAGGATTAGGGTACATGTTAGGGCTAGGTGTAGGGTTGGGGTTCGGTTTAGGGTTAGGTTTAAACCTAGGGTTAGGGTTAGTGAATGATAAGGTATAGGGTTTAGGTGTGGGTATGGAAAAGCGTTAGGGTCAGGGTAAGTGTTAACGCACGGATTAGTGTTAGTGTACGGGTTAGGATTAGGGTACGAGGTAGCCCAATGGGTAGGGTTGGCATTATGTGCAGTGTTATGGCTAGGTTTAGGGTTAGCGAATGAATAAGGTTTAGGTTACAGGTGAGTGTACGGAAATGTTTTAGTGTCAAAGTAAGTGTGCGGGAATGGGTTAGTGTTAGTGTACGCATTAAGAATAGTGTACATGTTAGAGTCAGGTGTAGGGTTGTAGTTAGATTTAGCTTCAGGGCTAGGGTTAGGGTTAGCGAATGGTAACATTTAGCGTACAGGAGAGAGTATGGTAGAGAGTTAGGTGTAGGGTACGTGTCAGGGCATGGATTAGTGTTTGTGTATGGGTAAGGATTAGGGTACGGTTTAGGGAAATGGGTAGGGTTGGTGTTATGGTTAGGGTTAGGGCTAGGGTTAGAGTTAGCGAACGGGTATGGTTTATGGTACACGGCAGGGTACGGAAACGTGTTAGTGTCAAAGTACATGTGAGGGCATTGGTTAATTTTTTTGTACGGGTTAAGTTTTGTGTAGGGGTTAGGGTATGCTGTAGGGTTGGTGTTAGCGTTATGTTCAGGGCTAGGGTTAGGGTTAGCGAACGGTAAGATTTAGGGTACAGGAGAGGATTCGGAAAAGTGTTAGGGTCAGGGTACGTGTTAGGGCATGGCTTAGTGTAAGTGTATGGGTTGGGATTAGCATAGTGTTTAGCGTAAGGTGTACAGTTGGGGTTAGGTCTAGGTTTAGGCCTAGGGTTAGGGATAGCGAATGGTAAGGTTTAGGGTACATGTGAGTTTACGGAAAAGTGTTAGGGTCAGGGTACGTGTTAGGGCATGGGTTAGTGTTAGTGTATGGGTTGGGATTAGGGTACGGGTTAGGGTAAGGTGTAGGGTTGTGGTTAGGGTTAGCTTTATGGCTAGGGTTAGGGTTAGCGAAATGTCAGGTTTAGGGTACAGGTGATGATGAAGAAAAGTGTTAGTGTTAGTGTATGTGCTAGGACACG
Organism: Mesoplodon bidens; assembly: GCF_964165515.1. NCBI lineage: Eukaryota > Metazoa > Chordata > Mammalia > Artiodactyla > Ziphiidae > Mesoplodon > Mesoplodon bidens. The sequence goes on from NC_138181.1 coordinate 3,608,508, forward strand.
TGTCAGTGTTAGTGTATGGCTTAGGATTAGCATACTAGTTAGGATAAGGTGTACGGTTGGGGTTTGGTCTAGGTTTAGGGCTAGGGTTAGGGTTAGCGAATGGTAAGGTTTAGGGTACATGTGACGTTACGGAAAAGTGTTAGGGTCAGGGTACGTGTTAGGGCAGGGGTTAGTGTGGGTTTACAGGTTAGGATTAGGGTACGGGTTAGGGTAACTGGTAGGGTTGGCGTTATGGTTAGTGTTAGGGGTAGGGTAAGGTTTAGTGAATGGGTAAGGTTTAGGTTACAGCTGAGCGTGCGGAAATGTTTTATTGTCAGAGTACGTGTGTGGTATTGGGTTAGTGTTAGTGTACAGGTTAAGATTAGGGTACGTGTTAGGGTAAGGAGTAGAGATGTAGTTAGGTTTAGGTTCGGTGTTAGGGTTATGGTTAACAAATGGTAAAGTTTAGGGTTAGTGTAAGTGTTAGGGTTAGGGTTAGGGGTAGGGTTAGGGTAGGTGTTACGGCACGAGTTTGTGTTAGTGTATGGGTTATGATTAGGTTATGTGTTAGGGTAAGGTGTAGGGTTGGGGTTAGGTTTAGGTTTAGGGCTATTGTTAGGGTAAGCGAATAGGTAACATTAGAGTACAGGTGAGCGTATGGAAACGAGTTAGTGTCAGGGTTCGTGTTAGGGCACAGGTTAGTGTTAGTTTAAGGATTAGGATTAGGGTACATGTTAGGGCTAGGTGTAGGGTTGGGGTTGGGTTTAGGGTTAGGTTTAGACCTAGGGTTAGGGTTAGTGAATGATAAGGTATAGGGTTTAGGTGTGGGTATGGAAAAGCGTTAGAGTCAGGGTAAGTGTTAACGCACGGATTAGTGTTAGTGTACGGGTTAGGATTAGGGTACGAGGTAGCCCAATGGGTAGGGTTGGCATTATGTGCAGTGTTATGGCTAGGTTTAGGGTTAGCGAATGAATAAGGTTTAGGTGACAGGTGAGTGTACGGAAATGTTTTAGTGTCAAAGTAAGTGTGCGGGAATGGGTTAGTGTTAGTGTACGCATTAAGATTAGTTTACATGTTAGGGTAAGGTGTAGGTTTGTAGTTAGGTTTAGCTTTAAGGGTAGGGTTAGGGTTAGCGAAAGGTAAGATTTTGGGTACAGGAGAGAGTAGGGTAAAGAGTTAGGGACAGGGTACGTGTCATGGCATGGATTAGTGTTTGTGTATGGGTAAGGATTAGGGTACGGGTTAGGGAAATAGGTAGGGTTGGTGTTATGGTTAGGGTTAGGGCTAGGGTTAGAGTTAGCGAACGGGTATGGTTTACGGTACACGGCAGGGTACGGAAACGTGTTAGTGTCAAAGTACATGTGAGGGCATGGGTTAATTTTTTTGTACGGGTTAAGTTTAATGTAGGGGTTAGGGTATGCTGTAGGGTTGGTGTTAGCGTTGTGTTCAGGGCTAGGGTTAGGGTTAGCGAACGGTAAGATTTAGGGTACAGGAGAGGATACGGAAAAGTGTTAGGGTCAGGGTACATGTTAGGGCATGGGTTATTGTTAGTGTATGGTTTGGGACTAGGGTACGGGTTAGGGTAAGGGGTAGGGTTGGGGTTAGGGTTAGCTTTAGGGCTAGGGTTAGGGTTAGCGAAATGTCAGGTTTAGGGTACAGGTGATGATGAAGAAAAGTGTTAGTGTTAGTGTATGTGCTAGGACACGTGTCACTGTTAGTGTATGGCTTAGGATTAGCATAGTGTTTAGCGTAAGGTGTACGGTAGAGTTTAGGTCTAGGTTTAGGGCTAGGGTTATGGTTAGCGAATGGTAAGGTTTAGGGTACATGTGAGGTTACGGAAAAGTGTTAGGGTCAGGGTACGTGTTAGGTCAGGCTTTAGTGTGGGTTTACAGGTTAGGATTAGGGTACGGGTTAGGGTAATTGGTAGGGTTGGCGTTATGGTTAGTGTTAGGGGTAGGGTAAGGTTTAGTGAATGGGTAAGGTTTAGGTTATAGCTGAGCGTGCGGAAATGTTTTATTGTCAGAGTACGTGTGTGGTATTGGGTTAGTGTTAGTGTACAGGTTAAGATTAGGGTACGTGTTAGGGTAAGGAGTAGAGATGTAGTTAGGTTTAGGTTCGGTGTTAGGGTTATGGTTAACAAATGGTAAAGTTTAGGGTTAGTGTAAGTGTTAGGGTTAGGGTTAGGGGTAGGGTTAGGGTAGGTGTTACGGCACGAGTTTGTGTTAGTGTATGGGTTATGATTAGGTTATGTGTTAGGGTAAGGTGTAGGGTTGGGGTTAGGTTTAGGTGTAGGGCTATTGTTAGGGTAAGCGAATAGGTAACATTAGAGTACAGGTGAGCGTATGGAAACGAGTTAGGGACAGGGTTCGTGTTAGGGCACAGGTTAGTGCTAGTTTAAGGATTAGGATTAGGGTACATGTTAGGGCTAGGTGTAGGGTTGGGGTTGGGTTTAGGGTTAGGTTTAGACCTAGGGTTAGGGTTAGTGAATGATAAGGTATAGGGTTTAGGTGTGGGTATGGAAAAGCGTTAGGGTCAGGGTAAGTGTTAACACACGGATTAGTGTTAGTGTACGGGTTAGGATTAGGGTACGAGGTAGCCCAATGGGTAGGGTTGGCATTATGTGCAGTGTTATGGCTAGGTTTAGGGTTAGCGAATGAATAAGGTTTAGGTTACAGGTGAGTGTACGGAAATGTTTTAGTGTCAAAGTAAGTGTGCGGGCATGGGTTAATGTTAGTGTATGCATTAAGATTAGTTTACATGTTAGGGTAAGGTGTAGGGTTGTAGTTAGATTTAGCTTTAAAGGTAGGGTTAGGGTTAGCGAAAGGTAAGATTTTGGGTACAGGAGAGAGTAGGGTAAAGAGTTAGGGACAGGGTACGTGTCATGGCATGGATTAGTGTTTGTGTATGGGTAAGGATTAGGGTACGGGTTAGGGAAATGGGTAGGGTTGGTGTTATGGTTAGGGTTAGGGCTAGGGTTAGAGTTAGCGAACGGGTATGGTTTACGGTACACGGCAGGGTACGGAAACGTGTTACTGTCAAAGTACATGTGAGGGCATGGGTTAATTTTTTTGTACGTGTTAAGTTTATTGTAGGGGTTAGGGTATGCTGTAGGGTTGGTGTTAGCGTTATGTTCAGGGATAGGGTTAGGGTTAGCGAATGGTAAGATTTAGGGTACAGGAGAGGATACGGAAAAGTGTTGGGGTCAGGGTACATGTTAGGGCATGGGTTAGTGTTAGTGTATGGGTTGGGATTAGGTTACGGGTTAGGGTAAGGGGTAGGGTTGGGGTTAGGGTTAGCTTTATGGCTAGGGTTAGGGTTAGCGAAATGTCAGGTTTAGGGTACAGGTGATGATACAGAAAAGTGTTAGTGTTAGTGTATGTGCTAGGACACGTGTCAGTCTTCGTGTATGTCTTAGGATTAGCATACTGGTTAGGGTAAGGAGTACGGTTGGGGTTTGGTCTAGGTTTAGGGCTAGGGTTAGTGTTAGCGAACGGTAAAGTTTAGGGTACATGTGAGGTTACGGAAAAGTGTTAGGGTCAGGGTCGTGTTAGGGCAGGGCTTCGTGTGGGTTTACAGGTTAGGATTAGGGTACGGGTTAGGGTAATTGGTAGGGTTGGCGTTATGTTTAGTGTTAGGGGTAGGGTTAAGTTTAGTGAACGGGTAAGGTTTTGGTTACAGCTGAGCATACGGAAATGTTTTATTGTCAAAGTACGTGTGCGGTATTGGGTTAGTGTTACTGTACGGGTTAAGATTAGTGTACGTGTTAGGGAAAGGAGTAGGGTTGTAATTAGGTTTAGGTTTGGGGCTAAGGTTATGGTTAACAAAAGGTAAAGTTTAGTGATAGTGTTAGTCTTAGGGTTCGGGTTAGACGGAGGGTTAGGGTAGGTGTTAGGGCACGAGTTAGTGTTAGTGTTTGGGTTATGATTAGGGTATGGGTTAGGGTAAGGTGTAGGTTTGGGGTTAGGTTTAGGTTTAGGGCTAGTGTTAGGGTAAGCGAATAGGTAACATTAGAGTTCAGGTGAGCGTATGGAAACGAGTTAGGTCAGGGTTGGTTTTAGGGCACAAGTTAGTGTTAGTTTAAGGATTAGGATTAGGGTACATGTTAGGGTTAGGTGTAGGGTTGGGGTTGGGTTTAGGGTTAGGTTTAGACCTAGGGTTAGGGTTAGTGAATGATAAGTTTTAGGGTTTAGGTGTGGGTATGGAAAAGTGTTACGGTGAGGGTAAGTGTTAAGGCATGGATTAGTGTTAGTGTATGGGTTAGGATTAGGGTACGGGGTAGGCCAATGGGTAGGGTTGGCATTATGTGTAGTGTTAGGGTTAGGTTTAGGGTTAGCGAATGAGTAAGGTTTAGGTTACAGGTGAGTGTATGGAAATATTTTAGTGTCAAAGTAAGTGTGGGGGAATGGTTTAGTGTAAGTGTACGCATTAAGAATAGTGTACATGTTGGAGTAAGGTGTAGGGTTGTAGTTAGATTTAGCTTCAGGGCTAGGGTTAGGGTTAGCGAATGGTAACATTTAGCGTACAGGAGAGAGTATGGTAGAGAGTTAGGAGTAGGGTACGTGTCAGGGCATGGATTAGTGTTTGTGTATGTGTTAGGATTAGAGTACGGGTTAGGGAAATGGGTAGGGTTGGTGTTATGGTTAGGGTTAGGGCTAAGGTTAGAGTTAGCAAACAGGTATGGTTTACGGTACACGGCAGGGTACGGAAACGTGTTAGTGTCAAAGTACATGTGAGGGCATGGGTTAATTTTTTTGTAAGGGTTAAGTTTAGTGTAGGGTTTAGGGTATGCTGTAGGGTTGATATTAGCGTTATGTTCAGGGCTAGGGTTAGGGTTAGCGAACGGTAAGATTTAGGGTACAGGAGAGGATTCGGAAAAGTGTTAGGGTCAGGGTACGTGTTAGGGCATGGCTTAGTGTAAGTGTATGGGTTGGGATTAGCATAGTGTTTAGCGTAAGGTGTACAGTTGGGGTTAGGTCTAGGTTTAGGCCTATGGTTAGGGATAGCGAATGGTAAGGTTTAGGGTACATGTGAGTTTACGGAAAAGTGTTAGGGTCAGGGTACGTGTTAGGGCATGGGTTAGTGTTAGTGTATGGGTTGGGATTAGGGTACGGGTTAGGGTAAGGTGTAGGGTTGTGGTTAGGGTTAGCTTTATGGCTAGGGTTAGGGTTAGCGAAATGTGAGGTTTAGGGTACAGGTGATGATGAAGAAAAGTGTTAGTGTTAGTGTATGTGCTAGGACACGTGTCAGTGTTAGTGTATGGCTTAGGATTAGCATACTAGTTAGGATAAGGTGTACGGTTGGGGTTTGGTCTAGGTTTAGGGCTAGGGTTAGGGTTAGCGAATGGTAAGGTTTAGGGTACATGTGAGGTTACGGAAAAGTGTTAGGGTCAGGGTACGTGTTAGGGCAGGGGTTAGTGTGGGTTTACAGGTTAGGATTAGGGTACGGCTTAGGGTAACTGGTAGGGTTGGCGTTATGGTTAGTGTTAGGGGTAGGGTAAGGTTTAGTGAATGGGTAAGGTTTAGGTTACAGCTGAGCGTGCGGAAATGTTTTATTGTCAGAGTACTTGTGTGGTATTGGGTTAGTGTTAGTGTACAGGTTAAGATTAGGGTACGTGTTAGGGTAAGGAGTAGAGATGTAGTTAGGTTTAGGTTCGGTGTTAGGGTTATGGTTAACAAAAGGTAAAGTTTAGGGTTAGTGTAAGTGTTAGGGTTAGGGTTAGGGGTAGGGTTAGGGTAGGTGTTACGGCACGAGTTTGTGTTAGTGTATGGGTTATGATTAGGTTATGTGTTAGGGTAAGGTGTAGGGTTGGGGTTAGGTTTAGGTTTAGGGCTATTGTTAGGGTAAGCGAATAGGTAACATTAGAGTACAGGTGAGCGTATGGAAACGAGTTAGGGTCAGGGTTCGTGTTAGGGCACAGGTTAGTGTTAGTTTAAGGATTAGGATTAGGGTACATGTTAGGGCTAGGTGTAGGGTTGGGGTTGGGTTTAGGGTTAGGTTTAGACCTAGGGTTAGGGTTAGTGAATGATAAGGTATAGGGTTTAAGTGTGGGTATGGAAAAGCGTTAGAGTCAGGGTAAGTGTTAACGCACGGATTAGTGTTAGTGTACGGGTTAGGATTAGGGTACGAGGTAGCCCAATGGGTAGGGTTGGCATTATGTGCAGTGTTATGGCTAGGTTTAGGGTTAGCGAATGAATAAGGTTTAGGTGACAGGTGAGTGTACGGAAATGTTTTAGTGTCAAAGTAAGTGTGCGGGAATGGGTTAGTGTTAGTGTACGCATTAAGATTAGTTTACATGTTAGGGTAAGGTGTAGGTTTGTAGTTAGGTTTAGCTTTAAGGGTAGGGTTAGGGTTAGCGAAAGGTAAGATTTTGGGTACAGGAGAGAGTAGGGTAAAGAGTTAGGGACAGGGTACGTGTCATGGCATGGATTAGTGTTTGTGTATGGGTAAGGATTAGGGTACGGGTTAGGGAAATAGGTAGGGTTGGTGTTATGGTTAGGGTTAGGGCTAGGGTTAGAGTTAGCGAACGGGTATGGTTTACGGTACACGACAGGGTACGGAAACGTGTTAGTGTCAAAGTACATGTGAGGGCATGGGTTAATTTTTTTGTACGGGTTAAGTTTAATGTAGGGGTTAGGGTATGCTGTAGGGTTGGTGTTAGCGTTATGTTCAGGGCTAGGGTTAGGGTTAGCGAACGGTAAGATTTAGGGTACAGGAGAGGATACGGAAAAGTGTTACGGTCAGGGTACATGTTAGGGCATGGGTTATTGTTAGTGTATGGGTTGGGATTAGGGTACGGGTTAGGGTAAGGGGTAGGGTTGGGGTTAGGGTTAGCTTTATGGCTAGGGTTAGGGTTAGCGAAATGTCAGGTTTAGGGTACCGGTGATGATACAGAAAAGTGTTAGTGTTAGTGTATGTGCTAGGACACGTGTCAGTCTTCGTGTATGTCTTAGGATTAGCATACAGGTTAGGGTAAGTTGTACGGTTGGGGTTTGGTCTAGGTTTAGGGCTAGGGTTAGGGTTAGCGAACGGTAAGGTTTAGGGTACATGTGAGGTTACGGAAAAGTGTTAGGGTCAGGGTACGTGTTAGGGCAAGGCTTAGTGTGGGTTTACAGGTTAGGATTAGGGTACGGGTTAGGGTAATTGGTAGGGTTGGCGTTATGGTTAGTGTTAGGGGTAGGGTAAGGTTTAGTGAATGGGTAAGGTTTAGGTTACAGCTGAGCATGCGGAAATGTTTTATTGTCAGAGTACGTGTGTGGTATTGGGTTAGTGTTAGTGTACAGGTTAAGATTAGGGTACGTGTTAGGGTAAGGAGTAGAGATGTAGTTAGGTTTAGGTTCGGTGTTTGGGTTATGGTTAACAAATGGTAAAGTTTAGGGTTAGTGTAAGTGTTAGGGTTAGGGTTAGGGGTAGGGTTAGGGTAGGTGTTACGGCACGAGTTTGTGTTAGTGTATGGGTTATGATTAGGTTATGTGTTAGGGTAAGGTGTAGGGTTGGGGTTAGGTTTAGGTTTAGGGCTATTGTTAGGGTAAGCGAATAGGTAACATTAGAGTACAGGTGAGCGTATGGAAACGAGTTAGGGTCAGGGTTCGTGTTAGGGCACAGGTTAGTGTTAGTTTAAGGATTAGGATTAGGGTACATGTTAGGGCTAGGTGTAGGGTTGGGGTTGGGTTTAGGGTTAGGTTTAGACCTAGGGTTAGGGTTAGTGAATGATAAGGTATAGGGTTTAGGTGTGGGTATGGAAAAGCGTTAGGGTCAGGGTAAGTGTTAACGCACGGATTAGTGTTAGTGTACGGGTTAGGATTAGGGTACGAGGTAGCCCAATGGGTAGGGTTGGCATTATGTGCAGTGTTTTGGCTAGGTTTAGGGTTAGCGAATGAATAAGGTTTAGGTTACAGGTGAGTGTACGGAAAAGTTTTAGTGTCAAAGTAAGTGTGCGGGAATGGGTTAGTGTTAGTGTACGCATTAAGAATAGTGTACATGTTAGAGTCAGGTGTAGGGTTGTAGTTAGATTTAGCTTCAGGGCTAGGGTTAGGGTTAGCGAATGGTAACATTTTGCGTACAGGAGAGAGTATGGTAGAGAGTTAGGTGTAGGGTACGTGTCAGGGCATGGATTAGTGTTTGTGTATGGGTAAGGATTAGGGTACGGGTTAGGGAAATGGGTAGGGTTGGTGTTATGGTTAGGGTTAGGGCTAGGGTTAGAGTTAGCGAACGGGTATGGTTTATGGTACACGGCAGGGTACGGAAACGTGTTAGTGTCAAAGTACATGTGAGGGCATGGGTTAATTTTTTTGTACGGGTTAAGTTTTGTGTAGGGGTTAGGGTATGCTGTAGGGTTGGTGTTAGCGTTATGTTCAGGGATAGGGTTAGGGTTAGCGAATGGTAAGATTTAGGGTACAGGAGAGGATACGGAACAGTGTTAGGGTCAGGGTACATGTTAGGGCATGGGTTAGTGTTAGTGTATGGGTTGGGATTAGGGTACGGGTTAGGGTAAGGCGTAGGGTTGGGGTTAGGGTTAGCTTTATGGCTAGGGTTAGGGTTAGCGAAATGTCAGGTTTAGGGTATAGGTGATGATACAGAAAAGTGTTAGTGTTAGTGTATGTGCTAGGACACGTGTCAGTCTTCGTGTATGTCTTAGGATTAGCATAGTGTTTAGCGTAAGGTGTACGGTTGGGGTTAGGTCTAGGTTTAGGGCTAGGGTTAGGGTTAGTGAATGGTAAGGTTTAGGGTACATGTGAGGTTACGGAAAAGTGTTAGGGTCAGGGTACGTGTTAGGGCAGGGGTTAGTGTGGGTTTACAGGTTAGGATTAGGGTACGGGTTAGGGTAATTGGTAGGGTTGGCGTAATGATTAGTGTTAGGGGTAGGGTAAGGTTTAGTGAATGGGTAAGGTTTAGGTTACAGCTGAGCGTGCAGAAATGTTTTATTGTCAGAGTATGTGTGTGGTATTGGGTTAGTGTTAGTGTACAGGTTAAGATTAGGGTACGTGTTAGGGTAAGGAGTAGAGATGTAGTTAGGTTTAGGTTCGGTGTTAGGGTTATGTTTAACAAATGGTAAAGTTTAGGGTTAGTGTAAGTGTTAGGGTTAGGGTTAGGGGTAGGGTTAGGATAGGTGTTACGGCACGAGTTTGTGTTAGTGTATGGGTTATGATTAGGTTATGTGTTAGGGTAAGTTGTAGGGTTGGGGTTAGGTTTAGGTTTAGGGCTATTGTTAGGGTAAGCGAATAGGTAACATTAGAGTACAGGTGAGCGTATGGAAACGAGTTAGGGTCAGGGTTCGTGTTAGGGCACAGGTTAGTGTTAGTTTAAGGATTAGGATTAGGGTACATGTTAGGGCTAGGTGTAGGGATGGGGTTGGGTTTAGGGTTAGGTTTAGACCTAGGGTTAGGGTTAGTGAATGATAAGGTATAGGGTTTAGGTGTGGGTATGGAAAAGCGTTAGAGTCAGGGTAAGTGTTAACGCACGGATTAGTGTTAGTGTACGGGTTAGGATTAGGGTACGAGGTAGCCCAATGGGTAGGGTTGGCATTATGTGCAGTGTTATGGCTAGGTTTAGGGTTAGCGAATGAATAAGGTTTAGGTGACAGGTGAGTGTACGGAAATGTTTTAGTGTCAAAGTAAGTGTGCGGGAATGGGTTAGTGTTAGTGTACGCATTAAGATTAGTTTACATGTTAGGGTAAGGTGTAGGTTTGTAGTTAGGTTTAGCTTTAAGGGTAGGGTTAGGGTTAGCGAAAGGTAAGATTTTGGGTACAGGAGAGAGTAGGGTAAAGAGTTAGGGACAGGGTACGTGTCATGGCATGGATTAGTGTTTGTGTATGGGTAAGGATTAGGGTACTGGTTAGGGAAATAGGTAGGGTTGGTGTTATGGTTAGGGTTAGGGCTAGGGTTAGAGTTAGCGAACGGGTATGGTTTACGGTACACGGCAGGGTACGGAAACGTGTTAGTGTCAAAGTACATGTGAGGGCATGGGTTAATTTTTTTGTACGGGTTAAGTTTAATGTAGGGGTTAGGGTATGCTGTAGGGTTGGTGTTAGCGTTATGTTCAGGGCTAGGGTTAGGGTTAGCGAACGGTAAGATTTAGGGTACAGGAGAGGATACGGAAAAGTGTTACGGTCAGGGTACATGTTAGGGCATGGGTTATTGTTAGTGTATGGGTTGGGATTAGGGTACGGGTTAGGGTAAGGCGTAGGGTTGGGGTTAGGGTTAGCTTTATGGCTAGGGTTAGGGTTAGCGAAATGTCAGGTTTAGGGTACCGGTGATGATACAGAAAAGTGTTAGTGTTAGTGTATGTGCTAGGACACGTGTCAGTCTTCGTGTATGTCTTAGGATTAGCATACTGGTTAGGGTAAGGTGTACGGTTGGGGTTTGTTCTAGGTTTAGGGCTAGGGTTAGGGTTAGCGAACGGTAAGGTTTAGGGTACATGTGAGGTTACGGAAAAGTGTTAGGGTCAGGGTCGTGTTAGGGCAGGGCTTAGTGTGGGTTTACAGGTTAGGATTAGGGTACGGGTTAGGGTAATTGGTAGGGTTGGCGTTATGTTTAGTGTTAGGGGTAGGGTTAAGTTTAGTGAACGGGTAAGGTTTTGGTTACAGCTGAGCGTACGGAAATGTTTTATTGTCAAAGTACGTGTGCGGTATTGGGTTACTGTTACTGTACGGGTTAAGATTAGTGTACGTGTTAGGGTAAGGAGTAGGGTTGTAATTAGGTTTAGGTTTGGGGCTAGGGTTATGGTTAACAAAAGGTAAAGTTTAGTGATAGTGTTAGTGTTAGGGTTCGGGTTAGACGGAGGGTTAGGGTAGGTGTTAGGGCACGAGTTAGTGTTAGTGTTTGGGTTATGATTAGGGTATGGGTTAGGGTAAGGTGTAGGTTTGGGGTTAGGTTTAGGTTTAGGGCTAGTGTTAGGGTAAGCGAATAGGTAACATTAGAGTTCAGGTGAGCGTATGGAAACGAGTTAGGTCAGGGTTGGTTTTAGGGCACAAGTTAGTGTTAGTTTAAGGATTAGGATTAGGGTACATGTTAGGGTTAGGTGTAGGGTTGGGGTTGGGTTTAGGGTTAGGTTTAGACCTAGGGTTAGGGTTAGTGAATGATAAGTTTTAGGGTTTAGGTGTGGGTATGGAAAAGTGTTACGGTGAGGGTAAGTGTTAAGGCATGGATTAGTGTTAGTGTATGGGTTAGGATTAGGGTACGGGGTAGGCCAATGGGTAGGGTTGGCATTATGTGTAGTGTTAGGGTTAGGTTTAGGGTTAGCGAATGAGTAAGGTTTAGGTTACAGGTGAGTGTATGGAAATATTTTAGTGTCAAAGTAAGTGTGGGGGAATGGTTTAGTGTAAGTGTACGCATTAAGAATAGTGTACATGTTAGAGTAAGGTGTAGGGTTGTAGTTAGATTTAGCTTCAGGGCTAGGGTTAGGGTTAGCGAATGGTAACATTTAGCGTACAGGAGAGAGTATGGTAGATAGTTAGGAGTAGGGTACGTGTCAGGGCATGGATTAGTGTTTGTGTATGTGTTAGGATTAGAGTACGGGTTAGGGAAATGGGTAGGGTTGGTGTTATGGTTAGGGTTAGGGCTAAGGTTAGAGTTAGCAAACAGGTATGGTTTACGGTACACGGCAGGGTACGGAAACGTGTTAGTGTCAAAGTACATGTGAGGGCATGGGTTAATTGTTTTGTAAGGGTTAAGTTTAGTGTAGGGTTTAGGGTATGCTGTAGGGTTGATATTAGCGTTATGTTCAGGGCTAGGGTTAGGGTTAGCGAACGGTAAGATTTAGGGTACAGGAGAGGATTCGGAAAAGTGTTAGGGTCAGGGTACGTGTTAGGGCATGGCTTAGTGTAAGTGTATGGGTTGGGATTAGCATAGTGTTTAGCGTAAGGTGTACAGTTGGGGTTAGGTCTAGGTTTAGGCCTAGGGTTAGGGATAGCGAATGGTAAGGTTTAGGGTACATGTGAGTTTACGGAAAAGTGTTAGGGTCAGGGTACGTGTTAGGGCATGGGTTAGTGTTAGTGTATGGGTTGGGATTAGGGTACGGGTTAGGGTAAGGTGTAGGGTTGTGGTTAGGGTTAGCTTTATGGCTAGGGTTAGGGTTAGCGAAATGTCAGGTTTAGGGTACAGGTGATGATGAAGAAAAGTGTTAGTGTTAGTGTATGTGCTAGGACACGTGTCAGTGTTAGTGTATGGCTTAGGATTAGCATACTAGTTAGGATAAGGTGTACGGTTGGGGTTTGGTCTAGGTTTAGGGCTAGGGTTAGGGTTAGCGAATGGTAAGGTTTAGGGTACATGTGCGGTTACCGAAAAGTGTTAGGGTTAGGGTACGTGTTAGGGCAGGGGTTAGTGTGGGTTTACAGGTTAGGATTAGGGTACGGGTTAGGGTAATTGGTAGGGTTGGCGTTATGGTTAGTGTTAGGGGTAGGGTAAGGTTTAGTGAATGGGTAAGGTTTAGGTTACAGCTGAGCGTGCGGAAATGTTTTATTGTCAGAGTACGTGTGTGGTATTGGGTTAGTGTTAGTGTACAGGTTAAGATTAGGGTACGTGTTAGGGTAAGGAGTAGAGATGTAGTTAGGTTTAGGTTCGGTGTTAGGGTTATGGTTAACAAATGGTAAAGTTTAGGGTTAGTGTAAGTGTTAGGGTTAGGGTTAGGGGTAGGGTTAGGGTAGGTGTTACGGCACGAGTTTGTGTTAGTGTATGGGTTATGATTAGGTTATGTGTTAGGGTAAGGTGTAGGGTTGGGGTTAGGTTTAGGTTTAGGGCTATTGTTAGGGTAAGCGAATAGGTAACATTAGAGTACAGGTGAGCGTATGGAAACGAGTTAGGGTCAGGGTTCGTGTTAGGGCACAGGTTAGTGTTAGTTTAAGGATTAGGATTAGGGTACATGTTAGGGCTAGGTGTAGGGTTGGGGTTGGGTTTAGGGTTAGGTTTAGACCTAGGGTTAGGGTTAGTGAATGATAAGGTATAGGGTTTAGGTGTGGGTATGGAAAAGCGTTAGGGTCAGGGTAAGAGTTAACGCACGGATTAGTGTTAGTGTACGGGTTAGGATTAGGGTACGAGGTAGCCCAATGGGTAGGGTTGGCATTATGTGCAGTGTTATGGCTAGGTTTAGGGTTAGCGAATGAATAAGGTTTAGGTTACAGGTGAGTGTACGGAAATGTTTTAGTGTCAAAGTAAGTGTGCGGGAATGGGTTAGTGTTAGTGTACGCATTAAGAATAGTGTACATGTTAGAGTCAGGTGTAGGGTTGTAGTTAGATTTAGCTTCAGGGCTAGGGTTAGGGTTAGCGAATGGTAACATTTAGCGTACAGGAGAGAGTATGGTAGAGAGTTAGGTGTAGGGTACGTGTCAGGGCATGGATTAGTGTTTGTGTATGTGTTAGGATTAGAGTACGGGTTAGGGAAATGGGTAGGGTTGGTGTTATGGTTAGGGTTAGGGCTAAGGTTAGAGTTAGCAAACAGGTATGGTTTACGGTACACGGCAGGGTATGGAAACGTGTTAGTGTCAAAGTACATGTGAGGGCATGGGTTAATTTTTTTGTAAGGGTTAAGTTTAGTGTAGGGTTTAGGGTATGCTGTAGGGTTGATATTAGCGTTATGTTCAGGGCTAGGGTTAGGGTTAGCGAACGGTAAGATTTAGGGTACAGGAGAGGATTCGGAAAAGTGTTAGGGTCAGGGTACGTGTTAGGGCATGGCTTAGTGTAAGTGTATGGGTTGGGATTAGCATAGTGTTTAGCGTAAGGTGTACAGTTGGGGTTAGGTCTAGGTTTAGGCCTAGGGTTAGGGATATCGAACGGTAAGGTTTAGGATACATGTGAGTTTACGGAAAAGTGTTAGGGTCAGGGTACGTGTTAGGGCATGGGTTAGTGTTAGTGTATGGGTTGGGATTAGGGTACGGGTTAGGGTAAGGTGTAGGGTTGTGGTTAGGGTTAGCTTTATGGCTAGGGTTAGGGTTAGCGAAATGTCAGGTTTAGGGTACAGGTGATGATGAAGAAAAGTGTTAGTGTTAGTGTATGTGCTAGGACACGTGTCAGTGTTAGTGTATGGCTTAGGATTAGCATACTAGTTAGGTTAAGGTGTACGGTTGGGGTTTGGTCTAGGTTTAGGGCTAGGGTTAGGGTTAGCGAATGGTAAGGTTTAGGGTACATGTGACGTTACGGAAAAGTGTTAGGGTCAGGGTACGTGTTAGGGCAGGGGTTAGTGTGGGTTTACAGGTTAGGATTAGGGTACGGGTTAGGGTAACTGGTAGGGTTGGCGTTATGGTTAGTGTTAGGGGTAGGGTAAGGTTTAGTGAATGGGTAAGGTTTAGGTTACAGCTGAGCGTGCGGAAATGTTTTATTGTCAGAGTACGTGTGTGGTATTGGGTTAGTGTTAGTGTACAGGTTAAGATTAGGGTACGTGTTAGGGTAAGGAGTAGAGATGTAGTTAGGTTTAGGTTCGGTGTTAGGGTTATGGATAACAAATGGTAAAGTTTAGGGTTAGTGTAAGTGTTAGGGTTAGGGTTAGGGGTAGGGTTAGGGTAGCTGTTACGGCACTAGTTTGTGTTAGTGTATGGGTTATGATTAGGTTATGTGTTAGGGTAAGGTGTACGGTTGGGGTTAGGTTTAGGTTTAGGGCTATTGTTAGGGTAAGCGAATAGGTAATATTAGAGTACAGGTGAGCGTATGGAAACGAGTTAGGGTCAGGGTTCGTGTTAGGGCACAGGTTAGTGTTAGTTTAAGGATTAGGATTAGGGTACATGTTAGGGCTAGGTGTAGGGTTGGGGTTGGGTTTAGGGTTAGGTTTAGACCTAGGGTTAGGGTTAGTGAATGATAAGGTATAGGGTTTAGGTGTGGGTATGGAAAAGCGTTAGGGTCAGGGTAAGTGTTAACGCACGGATTAGTGTTAGTGTACGGGTTAGGATTAGGGTACGAGGTAGCCCAATGGGTAGGGTTGGCATTATGTGCAGTGTTATGGCTAGGTTTAGGGTTAGCGAATGAATAAGGTTTAGGTTACAGGTGAGTGTACGGAAATGTTTTAGTGTCAAAGTAAATGTGCGGGCATGGGTTAGTGTTAGTGTATGCATTAAGATTAGTTTACATGTTAGGGTAAGGTGTAGGGTTGTAGTTAGATTTAGCTTTAAGGGTAGGGTTAGGGTTAGCGAAAGGTAAGATTTTGGGTACAGGAGAGAGTAGGGTAAAGAGTTAGGGACAGGGTACGTGTCATGGCATGGATTAGTGTTTGTGTATGGGTAAGGATTAGGGTACGGGTTAGGGAAATGGGTAGGGTTGGTGTTATGGTTAGGGTTAGGGCTAGGGTTAGAGTTAGCGAACGGGTGTGGTTTACGGTACACGGCAGGGTACGGAAACGTGTTACTGTCAAAGTACATGTGAGGGCATGGGTTAATTTTTTTGTACGGGTTAAGTTTATTGTAGGGGTTAGGGTATGCTGTAGGGTTGGTGTTAGCGTTATGTTCAGGGATAGGGTTAGGGTTAGCGAATGGTAAGATTTAGGGTACAGGAGAGGATACGGAAATGTGTTAGGGTCAGGGTACATGTTAGGGCATGGGTTAGTGTTAGTGTATGGGTTGGGATTAGGGTACGGGTTAGGGTAAGGGGTAGGGTTGGGGTTAGGGTTAGCTTTATGGCTAGGGTTAGGGTTAGTGAAATGTCAGGTTTAGGGTACAGGTGATGATACAGAAAAGTGTTAGTGTTAGTGTATGTGCTAGGACACGTGTCAGTCTTCGTGTATGTCTTAGGATTAGCATACTGGTTAGGGTAAGGAGTACAGTTGGGGTTTGGTCTAGGTTTAGGGCTAGGGTTAGTGTTAGCGAACGGTAAAGTTTAGGGTACATGTGAGGTTACGGAAAAGTGTTAGGGTCAGGGTCGTGTTAGGGCAGGGCTTAGTGTGGGTTTACAGGTTAGGATTAGGGTACGGGTTAGGGTAATTGGTAGGGTTGGCGTTATGTTTAGTGTTAGGGGTAGGGTTAAGTTTAGTGAACGGGTAAGGTTTTGGTTACAGCTGAGCGTACGGAAATGTTTTATTGTCAAAGTACGTGTGCGGTATTGGGTTAGTGTTACTGTACGGGTTAAGATTAGTGTACGTGTTAGGGAAAGGAGTAGGGTTGTAATTAGGTTTAGGTTTGGGGCTAAGGTTATGGTTAACAAAAGGTAAAGTTTAGTGATAGTGTTAGTCTTAGGGTTCGGGTTAGACGGAGGGTTAGGGTAGGTGTTAGGGCACGAGTTAGTGTTAGTGTTTGGGTTATGATTAGGGTATGGGTTAGGGTAAGGTGTAGGTTTGGGGTTAGGTTTAGGTTTAGGGCTAGTGTTAGGGTAAGCGAATAGGTAACATTAGAGTTCAGGTGAGCGTATGGAAACGAGTTAGTTCAGGGTTGGTTTTAGGGCACAAGTTAGTGTTAGTTTAAGGATTAGGATTAGGGTACATGTTAGGGTTAGGTGTAGGGTTAGGGTTGGGTTTAGGGTTAGGTTTAGACCTAGGGTTAGGGTTAGTGAATGATAAGTTTTAGGGTTTAGGTGTGGGTATGGAAAAGTGTTACGGTGAGGGTAAGTGTTAAGGCATGGATTAGTGTTAGTGTATGGGTTAGGATTAGGGTACGGGGTAGGCCAATGGGTTGGGTTGGCATTATGTGTAGTGTTAGGGTTAGGTTTAGGGTTAGCGAATGAGTAAGGTTTAGGTTACAGGTGAGTGTATGGAAATATTTTAGTGTGAAAGTAAGTGTGGGGGAATGGGTTAGTGTTAGTGTACGCATTAAGAATAGTGTACATGTTAGAGTAAGGTGTAGGGTTGTAGTTAGATTTAGCTTCAGGGCTAGGGTTAGGGTTAGCGAATGGTAACATTTAGCGTACAGGAGAGAGTATGGTAGAGAGTTAGGAGTAGGGTACGTGTCAGGGCATGGATTAGTGTTTGTGTATGTGTTAGGATTAGGGTACGGGTTAGGGAAATGGGTAGGGTTGGTGTTATGGTTAGGGTTAGGGCTAAGGTTAGAGTTAGCAAACAGGTATGGTTTACGGTACACGGCAGGGTACGGAAACGTGTTAGTGTCAAAGTACATGTGAGGGCATGGGTTAATTTTTTTGTAAAGGTTAAGTTTAGTGTAGGGGTTAGGGTATGCTGTAGGGTTGATATTAGCGTTATGTTCAGGGCTAGGGTTAGGGTTAGCGACCGGTAAGATTTAGGGTACAGGAGAGGATTCGGAAAGGTGTTAGGGTCAGGGTACGTGTTAGGGCATGGGATAGTGTTAGTTTATGGGTTGGGATTAGCATAGTGTTTAGCATAAGGTGTACGGTTGGGGTTAGGTCTAGGTTTAGGGCTAGGGTTAGGGTTAGCGAACGGTAAGGTTTAGGGTACATGTGAGTTTACGGAAAAGTGTTTGGGTCAGGGTACGTGTTAGGGCATGGGTTAGTGTTAGTGTATGGGTTGGGATTAGGGTACGGGTTAGGGTAAGGGGAGGGTTGTGGTTAGGGTTAGCTTTATGGCTAGGGTTAGGGTTAGCGAAATGTCAGGTTTAGGGTACAGGTGATGATGAAGAAAAGTGTTAGTGTTAGTGTATGTGGTAGGACACGTGTCAGTGTTAGTGTATGGCTTAGGATTAGCATAGTGTTTAGCGTAAGGTGTACGGTTGGGGTTAGGTCTAGGTTTAGGGCTAGGGTTAGGGTTAGCGAATGGTAAGGTTTAGGGTACATGTGAGGTTACGGAAAAGTGTTAGGGTCATGGTACGTGTTAGGGCAGGGGTTAGTGTGGGTTTACAGGTTAGGATTAGGGTACGGGTTAGGGTAATTGGTAGGGTTGGCGTTATGATTAGTGTTAGGGGTAGGGTAAGGTTTAGTGAATGGGTAAGGTTTAGGTTATAGCTGAGCGTGCGGGAATGTTTTATTGTCAGAGTACGTGTGTGGTATTGGGTTAGTGTTAGTGTACAGGTTAAGATTAGGGTACGTGTTAGGGTAAGGAATAGAGATGTAGTTAGGTTTAGGTTCGGTGTTAGGGTTATGGTTAACAAATGGTAAAGTTTAGGGTTAGTGTAAGTGTTAGGGTTAGGGTTAGGGGTAGGGTTAGGGTAGGTGTTACGGCACGAGTTTGTGTTAGTGTATGGGTTATGATTAGGTTATGTGTTAGGGTAAGGTGTAGGGTTGGGGTTAGGTTTAGGTTTAGGTCTATTGTTAGGGTAAGCGAATAGGTAACATTAGAGTACAGGTGAGCGTATGGAAACGAGTTAGGGTCAGGGTTCGTGTTAGGGCACAGGTTAGTGTTAGTTTAAGGATTAGGATTAGGGTACATGTTAGGGCTAGGTGTATGGTTGGGGTTGGGTTTAGGGTTAGGTTTAGACCTAGGGTTAGGGTTAGTGAATGATAAGGTATAGGGTTTAGGTGTGGGTATGGAAAAGCGTTAGGGTCAGGGTAAGTGTGAACGCACGGATTAGTGTTAGTGTACGGGTTAGTATTAGGGTACGAGGTAGCCCAATGTGTAGGGTTGGCATTATGTGCAGTGTTATGGCTAGGTTTAGGGTTAGCGAATGAATAAGGTTTAGGTTACAGGTGAGTGTACGGAAATGTTTTAGTGTCAAAGTAAGTGTGCGGGAATGGGTTAGTGTTAGTGTACGCATTAAGATTAGTTTACATGTTAGGGTAAGGTGTAGGTTTGTAGTTAGGTTTAGCTTTAAGGGTAGGTTTAGGGTTAGCGAAAGGTAAGATTTTGGGTACAGGAGAGAGTAGGGTAAAGAGTTAGGGACAGGGTACGTGTCATGGCATGGATTAGTGTTTGTGTATGGGTAAGGATTAGGGTACGGGTTAGGGAAATGGATAGGGTTGGTGTTATGGTTAGGGTTAGGGCTAGGGTTAGAGTTAGCGAACGGGTATGGTTTACGGTACACGGCAGGGTACGGAAACGTGTTACTGTCAAAGTACATGTGAGGGCATGGGTTAATTTTTTTGTACGGGTTAAGTTTAGTGTAGGCGTTAGGGTATGCTGTAGGGTTGGTGTTAGCGTTATGTTCAGGGCTAGGGTTAGGGTTAGCGAACGGTCAGATTTAGGGTACAGGAGAGGATACGGAAAAGTGTTAGGGTCAGGGTACATGTTAGGGCATGGGTTAGTGTTAGTGTATGGGTTGGGATTAGGGTACGGGTTAGGGTAAGTGGTAGGGTTGGGGTTAGGGTTAGCTTTATGGCTAGGGTTAGGGTTAGCGAAATGTCAGGTTTAGGGTAGAGGTGATGATACAGAAAAGTGTTAGTGTTAGTGTATGTGCTAGGACACGTGTCAGTCTTCGTGTATGTCTTAGGATTAGCATACTGTTTAGGGTAAGGTTTACGGTTGGGGTTTGGTCTAGGTTTAGGGCTAGGGTTAGGGTTAGCGAACGGTAAGGTTTAGGGTACATGTGAGGTTATGGAAAAGTGTTAGGGTCAGGGTCGTGTTAGGGCAGGGCTTAGTGTGGGTTTACAGGTTAGGATTAGGGTACGGGTTAGGGTAATTGGTAGGGTTGGCGTTATGTTTAGTGTTAGGGGTAGGGTTAAGTTTAGTGAACGGGTAAGGTTTTGGTTACAGCTGAGCGTACGGAAATGTTTTATTGTCAAAGTACGTGTACGGTATTGGGTTAGTGTTACTGTACGGGTTAAGATTAGTGTACGTGTTAGGGTAAGGAGTAGGGTTGTAATTAGGTTTAGGTTTGGGGCTAAGGTTATGGTTAACAAAAGGTAAAGTTTAGTGATAGTGTTAGTGTTAGGGTTCTGGTTAGATGGAGGGTTAGGGTAGGTGTTAGGGCACGAGTTAGTGTTAGTGTTTGGGTTATGATTAGGGTATGGGTTAGGGTAAGGTGTAGGTTTGGGGTTAGGTTTAGGTTTAGGGCTAGTGTTAGGGTAAGCGAATAGGTAACATTAGAGTTCAGGTGAGCGTATGGAAACGAGTTAGGTCAGGGTTGGTTTTAGGGCACAAGTTAGTGTTAGTTTAAGGATTAGGATTAGGGTACATGTTAGGGTTAGGTGTAGGGTTGGGGTTGGGTTTAGGGTTAGGTTTAGACCTAGGGTTAGGGTTAGTGAATGATAAGTTTTAGGGTTTAGGTGTGGGTATGGAATAGTGTTACGGTGAGGGTAAGTGTTAAGGCATGGATTAGTGTTAGTGTATGGGTTAGGATTAGGGTACGGGGTAGGCCAATGGGTAGGGTTGGCATTATGTGTAGTGTTAGGGTTAGGTTTAGGGTTAGCGAATGAGTAAGGTTTAGGTTACAGGTGAGTGTATGGAAATATTTTAGTGTCAAAGTAAGTGTGGGGGAATGGGTTAGTGTTAGTGTACGCATTAAGAATAGTGTACATGTTAGAGTAAGGTGTAGGGTTGTAGTTAGATTTAGCTTCAGGGCTAGGGTTAGGGATAGCGAATGGTAACATTTAGCATACAGGAGAGAGTATGGTAGAGAGTTAGGAGTAGGGTACGTGTCAGGGCATGGATTAGTGTTTGTGTATGTGTTAGGATTAGAGTACGGGTTAGGGAAATGGGTAGGGTTGGTGTTATGGTTAGGGTTAGGGCTAAGGTTAGAGTTAGCAAACAGGTATGGTTTACGGTACACGGCAGGGTATGGAAACGTGTTAGTGTCAAAGTACATGTGAGGGCATGGGTTAATTTTTTTGTAAGGGTTAAGTTTAGTGTAGGGTTTAGGGTATGCTGTAGGGTTGATATTAGCGTTATGTTCAGGGCTAGGGTTAGGGTTAGCGAACGGTAAGATTTAGGGTACAGGAGAGGATTCGGAAAAGTGTTAGGGTCAGGGTACGTGTTAGGGCATGGCTTAGTGTAAGTGTATGGGTTGGGATTAGCATAGTGTTTAGCGTAAGGTGTACAGTTGGGGTTAGGTCTAGGTTGAGGCCTAGGGTTAGGGATATCGAACGGTAAGGTTTAGGATACATGTGAGTTTACGGAAAAGTGTTAGGGTCAGGGTACGTGTTAGGGCATGGGTTAGTGTTAGTGTATGGGTTGGGATTAGGGTACGGGTTAGGGTAAGGTGTAGGGTTGTGGTTAGGGTTAGCTTTATGGCTAGGGTTAGGGTTAGCGAAATGTCAGGTTTAGGGTACAGGTGATGATGAAGAAAAGTGTTAGTGTTAGTGTATGTGCTAGGACACGTGTCAGTGTTAGTGTATGGCTTAGGATTAGCATACTAGTTAGGTAAAGGTGTACGGTTGGGGTTTGGTCTAGGTTTAGGGCTAGGGTTAGGGTTAGCGAATGGTAAGGTTTAGGGTACATGTGAGGTTACGGAAAAGTGTTAGGGTCAGGGTACGTGTTAGGGCAGGGGTTAGTGTGGGTTTACAGGTTAGGATTAGGGTACGGGTTAGGGTAACTGGTAGGGTTGGTGTTATGGTTAGTGTTAGGGGTAGGGTAAGGTTTAGTGAATGGGTAAGGTTTAGGTTACAGCTGAGCGTGCGGAAATGTTTTATTGTCAGAGTACGTGTGTGGTATTGGGTTAGTGTTAGTGTACAGGTTAAGATTAGGGTACGTGTTAGGGTAAGGAGTAGAGATGTAGTTAGGTTTAGGTTCGGTGTTAGGGTTATGGTTAACAAATGGTAAAGTTTAGGGTTAGTGTAAGTGTTAGGGTTAGGGTTAGGGGTAGGGTTAGGGTAGTTGTTACGGCACTAGTTTGTGTTAGTGTATGGGTTATGATTAGGTTATGTGTTAGGGTAAGGTGTACGGTTGGGGTTAGGTTTAGGTTTAGGGCTATTGTTAGGGTAAGCGAATAGGTAATATTAGAGTACAGGTGAGCGTATGGAAACGAGTTAGGGTCAGGGTTCGTGTTAGGGCACAGGTTAGTGTTAGTTTAAGGATTAGGATTAGGGTACATGTTAGGGCTAGGTGTAGGGTTGGGGTTGGGTTTAGGGTTAGGTTTAGACCTAGGGTTAGGGTTAGTGAATGATAAGGTATAGGGTTTAGGTGTGGGTATGGAAAAGCGTTAGGGTCAGGGTAAGTGTTAACGCACGGATTAGTGTTAGTGTACGGGTTAGGATTAGGGTACGAGGTAGCCCAATGGGTAGGGTTGGCATTATGTGCAGTGTTATGGCTAGGTTTAGGGTTAGCGAATGAATAAGGTTTAGGTTACAGGTGAGTGTACGGAAATGTTTTAGTGTCAAAGTAAATGTGCGGGCATGGGTTAGTGTTAGTGTATGCATTAAGATTAGTTTACATGTTAGGGTAAGGTGTAGGGTTGTAGTTAGATTTAGCTTTAAGGGTAGGGTTAGGGTTAGCGAAAGGTAAGATTTTGGGTACAGGAGAGAGTAGGGTAAAGAGTTAGGGACAGGGTACGTGTCATGGCATGGATTAGTGTTTGTGTATGGGTAAGGATTAGGGTACGGGTTAGGGAAATGGGTAGGGTTGGTGTTATGGTTAGGGTTAGGGCTAGGGTTAGAGTTAGCGAACGGGTGTGGTTTACGGTACACGGCAGGGTACGGAAACGTGTTACTGTCAAAGTACATGTGAGGGCATGGGTTAATTTTTTTGTACGGGTTAAGTTTATTGTAGGGGTTAGGGTATGCTGTAGGGTTGGTGTTAGCGTTATGTTCAGGGATAGGGTTAGGGTTAGCGAATGGTAAGATTTAGGGTACAGGAGAGGATACGGAAATGTGTTAGGGTCAGGGTACATGTTAGGGCATGGGTTAGTGTTAGTGTATGGGTTGGGATTAGGGTACGGTTTAGGGTAAGGGGTAGGGTTGGGGTTAGGGTTAGCTTTATGGCTAGGGTTAGGGTTAGTGAAATGTCAGGTTTAGGGTACAGGTGATGATACAGAAAAGTGTTAGTGTTAGTGTATGTGCTAGGACACGTGTCAGTCTTCGTGTACGTCTTAGGATTAGCATACTGGTTAGGGTAAGGAGTACAGTTGGGGTTTGGTCTAGGTTTAGGGCTAGGGTTAGTGTTAGCGAACGGTAAAGTTTAGGGTACATGTGAGGTTACGGAAAAGTGTTAGGGTCAGGGTCGTGTTAGGGCAGGGCTTAGTGTGGGTTTACAGGTTAGGATTAGGGTACGGGTTAGGGTAATTGGTAGGGTTGGCGTTATGTTTAGTGTTAGGGGTAGGGTTAAGTTTAGTGAACGGGTAAGGTTTTGGTTACAGCTGAGCGTACGGAAATGTTTTATTGTCAAAGTACGTGTGCGGTATTGGGTTAGTGTTACTGTACGGGTTAAGATTAGTGTACGTGTTAGGGAAAGGAGTAGGGTTGTAATTAGGTTTAGGTTTGGGGCTAAGGTTATGGTTAACAAAAGGTAAAGTTTAGTGATAGTGTTAGTCTTAGGGTTCGGGTTAGACGGAGGGTTAGGGTAGGTGTTAGGGCACGAGTTAGTGTTAGTGTTTGGGTTATGATTAGGGTATGGGTTAGGGTAAGGTGTAGGTTTGGGGTTAGGTTTAGGTTTAGGGCTAGTGTTAGGGTAAGCGAATAGGTAATATTAGAGTTCAGGTGAGCGTATGGAAACGAGTTAGTTCAGGGTTGGTTTTAGGGCACAAGTTAGTGTTAGTTTAAGGATTAGGATTAGGGTACATGTTAGGGTTAGGTGTAGGGTTGGGGTTGGGTTTAGGGTTAGGTTTAGACCTAGGGTTAGGGTTAGTGAATGATAAGTTTTAGGGTTTAGGTGTGGGTATGGAAAAGTGTTACGGTGAGGGTAAGTGTTAAGGCATGGATTAGTGTTAGTGTATGGGTTAGGATTAGGGTACGGGGTAGGCCAATGGGTTGGGTTGGCATTATGTGTAGTGTTAGGGTTAGTTTTAGGGTTAGCGAATGAGTAAGGTTTAGGTTACAGGTGAGTGTATGGAAATATTTTAGTGTGAAAGTAAGTGTGGGGGAATGGGTTAGTGTTAGTGTACGCATTAAGAATAGTGTACATGTTAGAGTAAGGTGTAGGGTTGTAGTTAGATTTAGCTTCAGGGCTAGGGTTAGGGTTAGCGAATGGTAACATTTAGCGTACAGGAGAGAGTATGGTAGAGAGTTAGGAGTAGGGTACGTGTCAGGGCATGGATTAGTGTTTGTGTATGTGTTAGGATTAGGGTACGGGTTAGGGAAATGGGTAGGGTTGGTGTTATGGTTAGGGTTAGGGCTAAGGTTAGAGTTAGCAAACAGGTATGGTTTACGGTACACGGCAGGGTACGGAAACGTGTTAGTGTCAAAGTACATGTGAGGGCATGGGTTAATTTTTTTGTAAAGGTTAAGTTTAGTGTAGGGGTTAGGGTATGCTGTAGGGTTGATATTAGCGTTATGTTCAGGGCTAGGGTTAGGGTTAGCGACCGGTAAGATTTAGGGTACAGGAGAGGATTCGGAAAGGTGTTAGGGTCAGGGTACGTGTTAGGGCATGGGATAGTGTTAGTATATGGGTTGGGATTAGCATAGTGTTTAGCATAAGGTGTACGGTTGGGGTTAGGTCTAGGTTTAGGGCTAGGGTTAGGGTTAGCGAACGGTAAGGTTTAGGGTACATGTGAGTTTACGGAAAAGTGTTTGGGTCAGGGTACGTGTTAGGGCATGGGTTAGTGTTAGTGTATGGGTTGGGATTAGGGTACGGGTTAGGGTAAGGGGAGGGTTGTGGTTAGGGTTAGCTTTATGGCTAGGGTTAGGGTTAGCGAAATGTCAGGTTTAGGGTACAGGTGATGATGAAGAAAAGTGTTAGTGTTAGTGTATGTGCTAGGACACGTGTCAGTGTTAGTGTATGGCTTAGGATTAGCATAGTGTTTAGCGTAAGGTGTACGGTTGGGGTTAGGTCTAGGTTTAGGGCTAGGGTTAGGGTTAGCGAATGGTAAGGTTTAGGGTACATGTGAGGTTACGGAAAAGTGTTAGGGTCAGGGTACGTGTTAGGGCAGGGGTTAGTGTGGGTTTACAGGTTAGGATTAGGGTACGGGTTAGGGTAATTGGTAGGGTTGGCGTTATGATTAGTGTTAGGGGTAGGGTAAGGTTTAGTGAATGGGTAAGGTTTAGGTTACAGCTGAGCGTGCGGGAATGTTTTATTGTCAGAGTACGTGTGTGGTATTGGGTTAGTGTTAGTGTACAGGTTAAGATTAGGGTACGTGTTAGGGTAAGGAATAGAGATGTAGTTAGGTTTAGGTTCGGTGTTAGGGTTATGGTTAACAAATGGTAAAGTTTAGGGTTAGTGTAAGTGTTAGGGTTAGGGTTAGGGGTAGGGTTAGGGTAGGTGTTACGGCACGAGTTTGTCTTAGTGTATGGGTTATGATTAGGTTATGTGTTAGGGTAAGGTGTAGGGTTGGGGTTAGGTTTAGGTTTAGGTCTATTGTTAGGGTAAGCGAATAGGTAACATTAGAGTACAGGTGAGCGTATGGATACGAGTTAGGGTCAGGGTTCGTGTTAGGGCACAGGTTAGTGTTAGTTTAAGGATTAGGATTAGGGTACATGTTAGGGCTAGGTGTATGGTTGGGGTTGGGTTTAGGGTTAGGTTTAGACCTAGGGTTAGGGTTAGTGAATGATAAGGTATAGGGTTTAGGTGTGGGTATGGAAAAGCGTTAGGGTCAGGGTAAGTGTTAACGCACGGATTAGTGTTAGTGTACGGGTTAGTATTAGGGTACGAGGTAGCCCAATGTGTAGGGTTGGCATTATGTGCAGTGTTATGGCTAGGTTTAGGGTTAGCGAATGAATAAGGTTTAGGTTACAGGTGAGTGTACGGAAATGTTTTAGTGTCAAAGTAAGTGTGCGGGAATGGGTTAGTGTTAGTGTACGCATTAAGATTAGTTTACATGTTAGGGTAAGGTGTAGGTTTGTAGTTAGGTTTAGCTTTAAGGGTAGGTTTAGGGTTAGCGAAAGGTAAGATTTTGGGTACAGGAGAGAGTAGGGTAAAGAGTTAGGGACAGGGTACGTGTCATGGCATGGATTAGTGTTTGTGTATGGGTAAGGATTAGGGTACGGGTTAGGGAAATGGATAGGGTTGGTGTTATGGTTAGGGTTAGGGCTAGGGTTAGAGTTAGCGAACGGGTATGGTTTACGGTACACGGCAGGGTACGGAAACGTGTTACTGTCAAAGTACATGTGAGGGCATGGGTTAATTTTTTTGTACGGGTTAAGTTTAGTGTAGGCGTTAGGGTATGCTGTAGGGTTGGTGTTAGCGTTATGTTCAGGGCTAGGGTTAGGGTTAGCGAACGGTCAGATTTAGGGTACAGGAGAGGATACGGAAAAGTGTTAGGGTCAGGGTACATGTTAGGGCATGGGTTAGTGTTAGTGTATGGGTTGGGATTAGGGTACGGGTTAGGGTAAGTGGTAGGGTTGGGGTTAGGGTTAGCTTTATGGCTAGGGTTAGGGTTAGCGAAATGTCAGGTTTAGGGTAGAGGTGATGATACAGAAAAGTGTTAGTGTTAGTGTATGTGCTAGGACACGTGTCAGTCTTCGTGTATGTCTTAGGATTAGCATACTGTTTAGGGTAAGGTTTACGGTTGGGGTTTGGTCTAGGTTTAGGGCTAGGGTTAGGGTTAGCGAACGGTAAGGTTTAGGGTACATGTGAGGTTATGGAAAAGTGTTAGGGTCAGGGTCGTGTTAGGGCAGGGCTTAGTGTGGGTTTACAGGTTAGTATTAGGGTACGGGTTAGGGTAATTGGTAGGGTTGGCGTTATGTTTAGTGTTAGGGGTAGGGTTAAGTTTAGTGAACGGGTAAGGTTTTGGTTACAGCTGAGCGTACGGAAATGTTTTATTGTCAAAGTACGTGTACGGTATTGGGTTAGTGTTACTGTACGGGTTAAGATTAGTGTACGTGTTAGGGTAAGGAGTAGGGTTGTAATTAGGTTTAGGTTTGGGGCTAGGGTTATGGTTAACAAAAGGTAAAGTTTAGTGATAGTGTTAGTGTTAGGGTTCTGGTTAGATGGAGGGTTAGGGTAGGTGTTAGGGCACGAGTTAGTGTTAGTGTTTGGGTTATGATTAGGGTATGGGTTAGGGTAAGGTGTAGGTTTGGGGTTAGGTTTAGGTTTAGGGCTAGTGTTAGGGTAAGCGAATAGGTAACATTAGAGTTCAGGTGAGCGTATGGAAACGAGTTAGGTCAGGGTTGGTTTTAGGGCACAAGTTAGTGTTAGTTTAAGGATTAGGATTACGGTACATGTTAGGGTTAGGTGTAGGGTTGGGGTTGGGTTTAGGGTTAGGTTTAGACCTAGGGTTAGGGTTAGTGAATGATAAGTTTTAGGGTTTAGGTGTGGGTATGGAAAAGTGTTACGGTGAGGGTAAGTGTTAAGGCATGGATTAGTGTTAGTGTATGGGTTAGGATTAGGGTACGGGGTAGGCCAATGGGTAGGGTTGGCATTATGTGTAGTGTTAGGGTTAGGTTTAGGGTTAGCGAATGAGTAAGGTTTAGGTTACAGGTGAGTGTATGGAAATATTTTAGTGTCAAAGTAAGTGTGGGGGAATGGGTTAGTGTTAGTGTACGCATTAAGAATAGTGTACATGTTAGAGTAAGGTGTAGGGTTGTAGTTAGATTTAGCTTCAGGGCTAGGGTTAGGGATAGCGAATGGTAACATTTAGCGTACAGGAGAGAGTATGGTAGAGAGTTAGGAGTAGGGTACGTGTCAGGGCATGGATTAGTGTTTGTGTATGTGTTAGGATTAGAGTACGGGTTAGGGAAATGGGTAGGGTTGGTGTTATGGTTAGGGTTAGGGCTAAGGTTAGAGTTAGCAAACAGGTATGGTTTACGGTACACGGCAGGGTACGGAAACGTGTTAGTGTCAAAGTACATGTGAGGGCATGGGTTAATTTTTTTGTAAGGGTTAAGTTTAGTGTAGGGGTTAGGGTATGCTGTAGGGTTGATATTAGCGTTATGTTCAGGGCTAGGGTTAGGGTTAGCGAACGGTAAGATTTAGGGTACAGGAGAGGATTCGGAATAGTGTTAGGGTCAGGGTACGTGTTAGGGCATGGGTTAGTGTTAGTGTATGGGTTGGGATTAGCATAGTGTTTAGCGTAAGGTGTACAGTTTGGGTTAGGTCTAGGTTTAGGGCTAGGGTTAGGGATAGCGAACGGTAAGGTTTAGGGTACATGTGAGTTTACGGAAAAGTGTTAGGGTCAGGGTACGTGTTAGGGCATGGGTTAGTGTTAGTGTATGGGTTGGGATTAGGGTACGGGTTAGGGTAAGGGGTAGGGTTGTGGTTAGGGTTAGCTTTATGGCTAGGGTTAGGGTTAGCGAAATGTCAGGTTTAGGGTACAGGTGATGATGAAGAAAAGTGTTAGTGTTAGTGTATGTGCTAGGACACGTGTCAGTGTTAGTGTATGGCTTAGGATTAGCATAGTGTTTAGCGTAAGGTGTACGGTTGGGGTTAGGTCTAGGTTTAGGGCTAGGGTTAGGGTTAGCGAATGGTAAGGTTTAGGGTACATGTGAGGTTACGGAAAAGTGTTAGGGTCAGGGTACGTGTTAGGGCAGGGGTTAGTGTGGGTTTACAGGTTAGGATTAGGGTACGGGTTAGGGAAATTGGTAGGGTTGGCGTTATGATTAGTGTTAGGGGTAGGGTAAGGTTTAGTGAATGGGTAAGGTTCAGGTTACAGCTGAACGTGCGGAAATGTTTTATTGTCAGAGTACGTGTGTGGTATTGGGTTAGTGTTAGTGTACAGGTTAAGATTAGGGTACGTGTTAGGGTAAGGAGTAGAGATGTAGTTAGGTTTAGGTTCGGTGTTAGGGTTATGGTTAACAAATTGTAAAGTTTAGGTTTAGTGTAAGTGTTAGGGTTAGGGTTAGGGGTAGGGTTAGGATAGGTGTTACGGCACGAGTTTGTGTTAGTGTATGGGTTATGATTAGGTTATATGTTAGGGTAAGGTGTAGGGTTGTGGTTAGGTTTAGGTTTAGGGCTATTGTTAGGGTAAGCGAATAGGTAACATTAGAGTACAGGTGAGCGTATGGAAACGAGTTAGGGTCAGGGTTCGTGTTAGGGCACAGGTTAGTGTTAGTTTAAGGATTAGGATTAGGGTACATGTTAGGGCTAGGTGTAGGGTTGGGGTTGGGTTTAGGGTTAGGTTTAGACCTAGGGTTAGGGTTAGTGAATGATAAGGTATAGGGTTTAGGTGTGGGTATGGAAAAGCGTTAGGGTCAGGGTAAGTGTTAACACACGGATTAGTGTTAGTGTACGGGTTAGGATTAGGGTACGATGTAGCCCAATGGGTAGGGTTGGCATTATGTGCAGTGTTATGGCTAGGTTTAGGGTTAGCGAATGAATAAGGTTTAGGTTACAGGTGAGTGTACGGAAATGTTTTAGTGTCATAGTAAGTGTGCGGGAATGGGTTAGTGTTAGTGTACGCATTAAGATTAGTTTACATGTTAGGGTAAGGTGTAGGTTTGTAGTTAGGTTTAGCTTTAAGGGTAGGGTTAGGGTTAGCGAAAGGTAAGATTTTGGGTACAGGAGAGAGTAGGGTAAAGAGTTAGGGACAGGGTACGTGTCATGGCATGGATTAGTGTTTGTGTATGGGTAAGGATTAGGTACGGGTTAGGGAAATGGGTAGGGTTGGTGTTATGGTTAGGGTTAGGGCTATGGTTAGAGTTAGCGAACGGGTATGGTTTAAGGTACATGGCAGGGTACGGAAACGTGTTAGTGTCAAAGTACATGTGAGGGCATGGGTTATTTTTTTTGTACGGGTTAAGTTTAATGTAGGGGTTAGGGTATGCTGTAGGGTTGGTGTTAGCGTTATGTTCAGGGCTAGGGTTAGGGTTAGCGAACGGTAAGATTTAGGGTACAGGATATTATACGGAAAAGTGTTAGGGTCAGGGTACCTGTTAGGGCATGGGGTATTGTTAGTGTATGGGTTGGGATTAGGGTACGGGTTAGGGTAAGGGGTAGGGTTGGGGTTAGGGTTAGCTTTATGGCTAGGGTTAGGGTTAGCGAAATGTCATGTTTCGTGTACAGGTGATGATACAGAAAAGTGTTAGTGTTAGTGTATGTGCTAGGACACGTGTCAGTCTTCGTGTATGTCTTAGGATTAGCATACTGGTTAGGGTAAGGTGTACGGTTGGGGTTTGGTCTAGGTTTAGGGCTAGGGTTAGGGTTAGCGAACGGTAAGGTTTAGGGTACATGTGAGGTTACGGAAAAGTGTTAGGGTCAGGGTCGTGTTAGGGCAGGGCTTAGTGTGGGTTTACAGGTTAGGATTAGGGTACGGGTTAGGGTAATTGGTAGGGTTGGCGTTATGTTTAGTGTTAGGGGAAGGGTTAAGTTTAGTGAACGGGTAAGGTTTTGGTTACAGCTGAGCGTACGGAAATGTTTTATTGTCAAAGTACGTGTGCGGTATTGGGTTAGTGTTACTGTACGGGTTAAGATTAGTGTACGTGTTAGGGTAAGGAGTAGGGTTGTAATTAGGTTTAGGTTTGGGGCTAGGGTTATGGTTAACAAAAGGTAAAGTTTAGTGATAGTGTTAGTGTTAGGCTTCGGGTTAGACGGAGGGTTAGGGTAGGTGTTAGGGCACGAGTTAGTGTTAGTGTTTGGGTTATGATTAGGGTATGGGTTAGGGTAAGGTGTAGGTTTGGGGTTAGGTTTAGGTTTAGGGCTAGTGTTAGGGTAAGCGAATAGGTAACATTAGAGTTCAGGTGAGCGTATGGAAACGAGTTAGGTCAGGGTTGGTTTTAGGGCACAAGTTAGTGTTAGTTTAAGGATTAGGATTAGGGTACATGTTAGGGTTGGGTGTAGGGTTGGGGTTGGGTTTAGGGTTAGGTTTAGACCTAGGGTTAGGGTTAGTGAATGATAAGTTTTAGGGTTTAGGTGTGGGTATGGAAAAGTTTTACAGTGAGGGTAAGTGTTAAGGCATGGATTAGTGTTAGTGTATGGGTTAGGATTAGGGTACGGGGTAGGCCAATGGGTAGGGTTGGCATTATGTGTAGTGTTAGGGTTAGGTTTAGGGTTAGCGAATGAGTAAGGTTTAGGTTACAGGTGAGTGTATGGAAATATTTTAATGTCAAAGTAAGTGTGGGGGAATGGGTTAGTGTTAGTGTACGCATTAAGAATAGTGTACATGTTAGAGTAAGGTGTAGGGTCGTAGTTAGATTTAGCTTCAGGGCTAGGGTTAGGGTTAGCGAATGGTAACATTTAGCGTACAGGAGAGAGTATGGTAGAGAGTTAGGAGTAGGGTACGTGTCAGGGCATGGATTAGTGTTTGTGTATGTGTTAGGATTAGAGTACCGGTTAGGGAAATGGGTAGGGTTGGTGTTATGGTTAGGGTTAGGGCTAAGGTTAGAGTTAGCAAACAGGTATGGTTTACGGTACACGGCAGGGTACGGAAACGTGTTAGTGTCAAAGTACATGTGAGGGCATGGGTTAATTTTTTTGTAAGGGTTAAGTTTAGTGTAGGGTTTAGGGTATGCTGTAGGGTTGATATTAGCGTTATGTTCAGGGCTAGGGTTAGGGTTAGCGAACGGTAAGATTTAGGGTACAGGAGAGGATTCGGAAAAGTGTTAGGGTCAGGGTACGTGTTAGGGCATGGCTTAGTGTAAGTGTATGGGTTGGGATTAGCATAGTGTTTAGCGTAAGGTGTACAGTTGGGGTTAGGTCTAGGTTTAGGCCTAGGGTTAGGGATAGCGAACGGTAAGGTTTAGGGTACATGTGAGTTTACGGAAAAGTGTTAGGGTCAGGGTACGTGTTAGGGCATGGGTTAGTGTTAGTGTATGGGTTGGGATTAGGGTACGGGTTAGGGTAAGGTGTAGGGTTGTGGTTAGGGTTAGCTTTATGGCTAGGGTTAGGGTTAGCGAAATGTCAGGTTTAGGGTACAGGTGATGATGAAGAAAAGTGTTAGTGTTAGTGTATGTGCTAGGACACGTGTCAGTGTTAGTGTATGGCTTAGGAATAGCATACTAGTTAGGATAAGGTGTACGGTTGGCGTTTGGTCTAGGTTTAGGGCTAGGGTTAGGGTTAGCGAATGGTAAGGTTTAGGGTACATGTGAGGTTACGGAAAAGTGTTAGGGTCAGGGTACGTGTTAGGGCAGGGGTTAGTGTGGGTTTACAGGTTAGGATTAGGGTACGGTTTAGGGTAATTGGTAGGGTTGGCGTTATGGTTAGTGTTAGGGGTAGGGTAACGTTTAGTGAATGGGTAAGGTTTAGGTTACAGCTGAGCGTGCGGAAATGTTTTATTGTCAGAGTACGTGTGTGGTATTGGGTTAGTGTTAGTGTACAGGTTAAGATTAGGGTACGTGTTAGGGTAAAGAGTAGAGATGTAGTTAGGTTTAGGTTCGGTGTTAGGGTTATGGTTAACAAATGGTAATGTTTAGTGTTAGTGTAAGTGTTAGGGTTAGGGATAGGGGTAGGGTTAGGGTAGGTGTTACGGCACGAGTTTGTGTTAGTGTATGGGTTATGATTAGGTTATGTGTTAGGGTAAGGTGTAGGGTTGGGGTTAGGTTTAGGTTTAGGGCTATTGTTAGGGTAAGCGAATAGGTAACATTAGAGTACAGGTGAGCGTATGGAAACGAGTTAGTGTCAGGGTTCGTGTTAGGGCACAGGTTAGTGTTAGTTTAAGGATTAGGATTAGGGTACATGTTAGGGCTAGGTGTAGGGTTGGGGTTGGGTTTAGGGTTAGGTTTAGACCTAGGGTTAGGGTTAGTGAATGATAAGGTATAGGGTTTAGGTGTGGGTATGGAAAAGCGTTAGGGTCAGGGTAAGTGTTAACGCACGGATTAGTGTTAGTGTACGGGTTAGGATTAGGGTACGAGGTAGCCCAATGGGTAGGGTTGGCATTATGTGCAGTGTTATGGCTAGGTTTAGGGTTAGCGAATGAATAAGGTTTAGGTTACAGGTGAGTGTACGGAAATGTTTTAGTGTCAAAGTAAGTGTGCGGGAATGGGTTAGTGTTAGTGTACGCATTAAGAATAGTGTACATCTTAGAGTCAGGTGTAGGGTTGTAGTTAGATTTAGCTTCAGGGCTAGGGTTAGGGTTAGCGAATGGTAACATTTAGCGTACAGGAGAGAGTATGTTAGAGAGTTAGGTGTAGGGTACGTGTCTGGGCTTGGATTAGTGTTTGTGTATGGGTAAGGATTAGGGTACGGGTTAGGGAAATGGGTAGGGTTGGTGTTATGGTTAGGGTTAGGGCTAGGGTTAGAGTTAGCGAACGGGTATGGTTTATGGTACACGGCAGGGTACGGAAACGTGTTAGTGTCAAAGTACATGTGAGGGCATTTGTTAATTTTTTTGTACGGGTTAAGTTTTGTGTAGGGTTTAGGGTATGCTGTAGGGTTGGTGTTAGCGTTATGTTCAGGAATAGGGTTAGGGTTAGCGAATGGTAAGATTTAGGGTACAGGAGAGGATACGGAACAGTGTTAGGGTCAGGGTACATGTTAGGGCATGGGTTAGTGTTAGTGTATGGGTTGGGATTCGAGTACGGGTTAGGGTAAGGCGTAGGGTTGGGGTTAGGGTTAGCTTTATGGCTAGGGTTAGGGTTAGCGAAATGTCAGGTTTAGGGTACAGGTGATGATACAGAGAAGTGTTAGTGTTAGTGTATGTGCTAGGACACGTGTCAGTCTTCGTGTATGTCTTAGGATTAGCAAAGTGTTTAGCGTAAGGTGTACGCTTGGGGTTAGGTCTAGGTTTAGGGCTAGGGTTAGGGTTAGCGAATGGTAAGGTTTAGGGTACATGTGAGGTTACGGAAAAGTGTTAGGGTCAGGGTACGTGTTAGGGCAGGGGTTACTGTGGGTTTACAGGTTAGGATTAGGGTACGGGTTAGGGTAATTGGTAGGGTTGGCGTAATGATTAGTGTTAGGGGTAGGGTAAGGTTTAGTGAATGGGTAAGGTTTAGGTTACAGCTGAGCGTGCGGAAATGTTTTATTGTCAGAGTATGTGTGTGGTATTGGGTTAGTGTTAGTGTACAGGTTAAGATTAGGGTACGTGTTAGGGTAAGGAGTAGAGATGTAGTTAGGTTTAGGTTCGGTGTTAGGGTAATGGTTAACAAATGGTAAAGTTTAGGGTTAGTGTAAGTGTTAGGGTTAGGGTTAGGGGTAGGGTTAGGATAGGTGTTACGGCACGAGTTTGTTTTTGTGTATGGGTTATGATTAGGTTATATGTTAGGGTAAGGTGTAGGGTTGGGGTTAGGTTTAGGTTTAGGGCTATTGTTAGGGTAAGCGAATAGGTAACATTAGAGTACAGGTGAGCGTATGGAAACGAGTTAGGGTCAGGGTTCGTGTTAGGGCACAGGTTAGTGTTAGTTTAAGGATTAGGATTAGGGTACATGTTAGGGCTAGGTGTAGGGTTGGGGTTGGGTTTAGGGTTAGGTTTAGACCTAGGGTTAGGGTTAGTGAATGATAAGGTATAGGGTTTAGGTGTGGGTATGGAAAAGCGTTAGGGTCAGGGTAAGTGTTAACGCACGGATAAGTGTTAGTGTACGGGTTAGGATTAGGGTACGAGGTAGCCCAATGGGTAGGGTTGGCATTATGTGCAGTGTTATGGCTAGGTTTAGGGTTAGGGAATGAATAAGGTTTAGGTGACAGGTGAGTGTACGGAAATGTTTTAGTGTCAAAGTAAGTGTGCGGGAATGGGTTAGTGTTAGTGTACGCATTAAGATTAGTTTACATGTTAGGGTAAGGTGTAGGTTTGTAGTTAGGTTTAGCTTTAAGGGTAGGGTTAGGGTTAGCGAAAGGTAAGATTTTGGGTACAGGAGAGAGTAGGGTAAAGAGTTAGGGACAGGGTACGTGTCATGGCATGGATTAGTGTTTGTGTATGGGTAAGGATTAGGGTACGGGTTAGGGAAATGGGTAGGGTTGGTGTTATGGTTAGGGTTAGGGCTATGGTTAGAGTTAGCGAACGGGTATGGTTTATGGTACACGGCATGGTACGGAAACGTGTTACTGTCAAAGTACATGTGAGGGCATGGGTTAATTTTTTTCTACGGGTTAAGTTTATTGTAGGGGTTAGGGTATGCTGTAGGGTTGGTGTTAGCGTTATGTTCAGGGATAGGGTTAGGGTTAGCGAATGGTAAGATTTAGGGTACAGGAGAGGATACGGAAAAGTGTTAGGGTCAGGGTACATGTTAGGGCATGGGTTAGTGTTAGTGTATGGGTTGGGATTAGGGTACGGGTTAGGGTAAGGGGTAGGGTTGGGGTTAGGGTTAGCTTTATGGCTAGGGTTAGGGTTAGCAAAATGTCAGGTTTAGGGTACAGGTGATGATACAGAAAAGTGTTAGTGTTAGTGTATGTGCTAGGACACGTGTCAGTCTTCGTGTATGTCTTAGGATTAGCATACTAGTTAGGGTAAGGTGTACGGTTGGGGTTTGGTCTAGGTTTAGGGCTAGGGTTAGTGTTAGCGAACGCTAAAGTTTAGGGTACATGTGAGGTTACGGAAAAGTGTTAGGGTCAGGGTCGTGTTAGGGCAGGGCTTAGTGTGGGTTTACAGGTTAGGATTAGGGTACGGGTTAGGGTAATTGGTAGGGTTGGCGTTATGTTTAGTGTTAGGGGTAGGGTTAAGTTTAGTGAACGGGTAAGGTTTTGGTTACAGCTGAGCGTACGGAAATGTTTTATTGCCAAAGTACGTGTGCGGTATTGGGTTAGTGTTACTGTACGGGTTAAGATTAGTGTACGTGTTAGGGAAAGGAGTAGGGTTGTAATTAGGTTTAGGTTTGTGGCTAAGGTTATGGTTAACAAAAGGTAAAGTTTAGTGATAGTGTTAGTCTTAGGGTTCGGGTTAGACGGAGGGTTAGGGTAGGTGTTAGGGCACGAGTTAGTGTTAGTGTTTGGGTTATGATTAGGGTATGGGTTAGGGTAAGGTGTAGGTTTGGGGTTAGGTTTAGGTTTAGGGCTAGTGTTAGGGTAAGCGAATAGGTAACATAGAGTTCAGGTGAGCGTATGGAAACGAGTTAGGTCAGGGTTGGTTTTAGGGCACAAGTTAGTGTTAGTTTAAGGATTAGGATTAGGGTACATGTTAGGGTTAGGTGTAGGGTTGGGGTTGGGTTTAGGGTTAGGTTTAGACCTAGGGTTAGGGTTAGTGAATGATAAGTTTTAGGGTTTAGGTGTGGGTATGGAAAAGTGTTACGGTGAGGGTAAGTGTTAAGGCATGGATTAGTGTTAGTGTATGGGTTAGGATTAGGGTACGGGGTAGGCCAATGGGTAGGGTTGGCATTATGTGTAGTGTTAGGGTTAGGTTTAGGGTTAGCGAATGAGTAAGGTTTAGGTTACAGGTGAGTGTATGGAAATATTTTAGTGTCAAAGTAAGTGTGGGGGAATGGGTTAGTGTTAGTGTACGCATTAAGAATAGTGTACATGTTAGAGTAAGGTGTAGGGTTGTAGTTAGATTTAGCTTCAGGGCTAGGGTTAGGGATAGCGAATGGTAACATTTAGCGTACAGGAGAGAGTATGGTAGAGAGTTAGGAGTAGGGTACGTGTCAGGGCATGGATTAGTGTTTGTGTATGTGTTAGGATTAGGGTACGGGTTAGGGAAATGGGTAGGGTTGGTGTTATGGTTAGGGTTAGGGCTAAGGTTAGAGTTAGCAAACAGGTATGGTTTACGGTACACGGCAGGGTACGGAAACGTGTTAGTGTCAAAGTACATGTGAGGGCATGAGTTAATTTTTTTGTAAAGGTTAAGTTTAGTGTAGTGGTTAGGGTATGCTGTAGGGTTGATATTAGCGTTATGTTCAGGGCTAGGGTTAGGGTTAGCGACCGGTAAGATTTAGGGTACAGGAGAGGATTCGGAAAGGTGTTAGGGTCAGGGTACGTGTTAGGGCATGGGATAGTGTTAGTTTATGGGTTGGGATTAGCATAGTGTTTAGCATAAGGTGTACGTTTGGGGTTAGGTCTAGGTTTAGGGCTAGGGTTAGGGTTAGCGAACGGTAAGGTTTAGGGTACATGTGAGTTTACGGAAAAGTGTTTGGGTCAGGGTACGTGTTAGGGCATGGGTTAGTGTTAGTGTATGGGTTGGGATTAGGGTACGGGTTAGGGTAAGGGGAGGGTTGTGGTTAGGGTTAGCTTTATGGCTAGGGTTAGGGTTAGCGAAATGTCAGGTTTAGGGTACAGGTGATGATACAGAGAAGTGTTAGTGTTAGTGTATGTGCTAGGACACGTGTCAGTCTTCGTGTATGTCTTAGGATTAGCAAAGTGTTTAGCGTAAGGTGTACGCTTGGGGTTAGGTCTAGGTTTAGGGCTAGGGTTAGGGTTAGCGAATGGTAAGGTTTAGGGTACATGTGAGGTTACGGAAAAGTGTTAGGGTCAGGGTACGTGTTAGGGCAGGGGTTACTGTGGGTTTACAGGTTAGGATTAGGGTACGGGTTAGGGTAATTGGTAGGGTTGGCGTAATGATTAGTGTTAGGGGTAGGGTAAGGTTTAGTGAATGGGTAAGGTTTAGGTTACAGCTGAGCGTGCGGAAATGTTTTATTGTCAGAGTATGTGTGTGGTATTGGGTTAGTGTTAGTGTACAGGTTAAGATTAGGGTACGTGTTAGGGTAAGGAGTAGAGATGTAGTTAGGTTTAGGTTCGGTGTTAGGGTAATGGTTAACAAATGGTAAAGTTTAGGGTTAGTGTAAGTGTTAGGGTTAGGGTTAGGGGTAGGGTTAGGATAGGTGTTACGGCACGAGTTTGTTTTTGTGTATGGGTTATGATTAGGTTATATGTTAGGGTAAGGTGTAGGGTTGGGGTTAGGTTTAGGTTTAGGGCTATTGTTAGGGTAAGCGAATAGGTAACATTAGAGTACAGGTGAGCGTATGGAAACGAGTTAGGGTCAGGGTTCGTGTTAGGGCACAGGTTAGTGTTAGTTTAAGGATTAGGATTAGGGTACATGTTAGGGCTAGGTGTAGGGTTGGGGTTGGGTTTAGGGTTAGGTTTAGACCTAGGGTTAGGGTTAGTGAATGATAAGGTATAGGGTTTAGGTGTGGGTATGGAAAAGCGTTAGGGTCAGGGTAAGTGTTAACGCACGGATAAGTGTTAGTGTACGGGTTAGGATTAGGGTACGAGGTAGCCCAATGGGTAGGGTTGGCATTATGTGCAGTGTTATGGCTAGGTTTAGGGTTAGGGAATGAATAAGGTTTAGGTGACAGGTGAGTGTACGGAAATGTTTTAGTGTCAAAGTAAGTGTGCGGGAATGGGTTAGTGTTAGTGTACGCATTAAGATTAGTTTACATGTTAGGGTAAGGTGTAGGTTTGTAGTTAGGTTTAGCTTTAAGGGTAGGGTTAGGGTTAGCGAAAGGTAAGATTTTGGGTACAGGAGAGAGTAGGGTAAAGAGTTAGGGACAGGGTACGTGTCATGGCATGGATTAGTGTTTGTGTATGGGTAAGGATTAGGGTACGGGTTAGGGAAATGGGTAGGGTTGGTGTTATGGTTAGGGTTAGGGCTATGGTTAGAGTTAGCGAACGGGTATGGTTTATGGTACACGGCATGGTACGGAAACGTGTTACTGTCAAAGTACATGTGAGGGCATGGGTTAATTTTTTTCTACGGGTTAAGTTTATTGTAGGGGTTAGGGTATGCTGTAGGGTTGGTGTTAGCGTTATGTTCAGGGATAGGGTTAGGGTTAGCGAATGGTAAGATTTAGGGTACAGGAGAGGATACGGAAAAGTGTTAGGGTCAGGGTACATGTTAGGGCATGGGTTAGTGTTAGTGTATGGGTTGGGATTAGGGTACGGGTTAGGGTAAGGGGTAGGGTTGGGGTTAGGGTTAGCTTTATGGCTAGGGTTAGGGTTAGCAAAATGTCAGGTTTAGGGTACAGGTGATGATACAGAAAAGTGTTAGTGTTAGTGTATGTGCTAGGACACGTGTCAGTCTTCGTGTATGTCTTAGGATTAGCATACTAGTTAGGGTAAGGTGTACGGTTGGGGTTTGGTCTAGGTTTAGGGCTAGGGTTAGTGTTAGCGAACGCTAAAGTTTAGGGTACATGTGAGGTTACGGAAAAGTGTTAGGGTCAGGGTCGTGTTAGGGCAGGGCTTAGTGTGGGTTTACAGGTTAGGATTAGGGTACGGGTTAGGGTAATTGGTAGGGTTGGCGTTATGTTTAGTGTTAGGGGTAGGGTTAAGTTTAGTGAACGGGTAAGGTTTTGGTTACAGCTGAGCGTACGGAAATGTTTTATTGCCAAAGTACGTGTGCGGTATTGGGTTAGTGTTACTGTACGGGTTAAGATTAGTGTACGTGTTAGGGAAAGGAGTAGGGTTGTAATTAGGTTTAGGTTTGTGGCTAAGGTTATGGTTAACAAAAGGTAAAGTTTAGTGATAGTGTTAGTCTTAGGGTTCGGGTTAGACGGAGGGTTAGGGTAGGTGTTAGGGCACGAGTTAGTGTTAGTGTTTGGGTTATGATTAGGGTATGGGTTAGGGTAAGGTGTAGGTTTGGGGTTAGGTTTAGGTTTAGGGCTAGTGTTAGGGTAAGCGAATAGGTAACATAGAGTTCAGGTGAGCGTATGGAAACGAGTTAGGTCAGGGTTGGTTTTAGGGCACAAGTTAGTGTTAGTTTAAGGATTAGGATTAGGGTACATGTTAGGGTTAGGTGTAGGGTTGGGGTTGGGTTTAGGGTTAGGTTTAGACCTAGGGTTAGGGTTAGTGAATGATAAGTTTTAGGGTTTAGGTGTGGGTATGGAAAAGTGTTACGGTGAGGGTAAGTGTTAAGGCATGGATTAGTGTTAGTGTATGGGTTAGGATTAGGGTACGGGGTAGGCCAATGGGTAGGGTTGGCATTATGTGTAGTGTTAGGGTTAGGTTTAGGGTTAGCGAATGAGTAAGGTTTAGGTTACAGGTGAGTGTATGGAAATATTTTAGTGTCAAAGTAAGTGTGGGGGAATGGGTTAGTGTTAGTGTACGCATTAAGAATAGTGTACATGTTAGAGTAAGGTGTAGGGTTGTAGTTAGATTTAGCTTCAGGGCTAGGGTTAGGGATAGCGAATGGTAACATTTAGCGTACAGGAGAGAGTATGGTAGAGAGTTAGGAGTAGGGTACGTGTCAGGGCATGGATTAGTGTTTGTGTATGTGTTAGGATTAGGGTACGGGTTAGGGAAATGGGTAGGGTTGGTGTTATGGTTAGGGTTAGGGCTAAGGTTAGAGTTAGCAAACAGGTATGGTTTACGGTACACGGCAGGGTACGGAAACGTGTTAGTGTCAAAGTACATGTGAGGGCATGAGTTAATTTTTTTGTAAAGGTTAAGTTTAGTGTAGGGGTTAGGGTATGCTGTAGGGTTGATATTAGCGTTATGTTCAGGGCTAGGGTTAGGGTTAGCGACCGGTAAGATTTAGGGTACAGGAGAGGATTCGGAAAGGTGTTAGGGTCAGGGTACGTGTTAGGGCATGGGATAGTGTTAGTTTATGGGTTGGGATTAGCATAGTGTTTAGCATATGGTGTACGTTTGGGGTTAGGTCTAGGTTTAGGGCTAGGGTTAGGGTTAGCGAACGGTAAGGTTTAGGGTACATGTGAGTTTACGGAAAAGTGTTTGGGTCAGGGTACGTGTTAGGGCATGGGTTAGTGTTAGTGTATGGGTTGGGATTAGGGTACGGGTTAGGGTAAGGGGAGGGTTGTGGTTAGGGTTAGCTTTATGGCTAGGGTTAGGGTTAGCGAAATGTCAGGTTTAGGGTACAGGTGATGATGAAGAAAAGTGTTAGTGTTAGTGTATGTGCTAGGACACGTGTCATTGTTAGTGTATGGCTTAGGATTAGCATAGTGTTTAGCGTAAGGTGTACGGTTGGGGTTAGGTCTAGGTTTAGGGCTAGGGTTAGGGTTAGCGAATGGTAAGGTTTAGGGTACATGTGAGGTTACGGAAAAGTGTTAGGGTCAGGGTACGTGTTAGGGCAGGGGTTAGTGTGGGTTTACAGGTTAGGATTAGGGTACGGGTTAGGGTAATTGGTAGGGTTGGCTTTATGATTAGTGTTAGGGGTAGGGTAAGGTTTAGTGAATGGGTAAGGTTTAGGTTACAGCTGAGCGTGCGGAAATGTTTTATTGTCAGAGTACGTGTGTGGTATTGGGTTAGTGTTAGTGTACAGGTTAAGATTAGGGTATGTGTTCGGGTAAGGAGTAGAGATGTAGTTAGGTTTAGGTTCGGTGTTAGGGTTATGGTTAACAAATGGTAAAGTTTAGGGTTAGTGTAAGTGTTAGGGTTAGGGTTAGGGGTAGGGTTAGGGTAGGTGTTACGGCACGAGTTTGTGTTAGTGTATGGGTTATGATTAGGTTATGTGTTAGGGTAAGGTGTAGGGTTGGGGTTAGGTTTAGGTTTAGGTCTATTGTTAGGGTAAGCGAATAGGTAACATTAGAGTACAGGTGAGCGTATGGAAACGAGTTAGGGTCAGGGTTCGTGTTAGGGCACAGGTTAGTGTTAGTTTAAGGATTAGGATTAGGGTACATGTTAGGGCTAGGTGTATGGTTGGGGTTGGGTTTAGGGTTAGGTTTAGACCTAGGGTTAGGGTTAGTGAATGATAAGGTATAGGGTTTAGGTGTGGGTATGGAAAAGCGTTAGGGTCAGGGTAAGTGTTAACGCACGGATTAGTGTTAGTGTACGGGTTAGTATTAGGGTACGAGGTAGCCCAATGTGTAGGGTTGGCATTATGTGCAGTGTTATGGCTAGGTTTAGGGTTAGCGAATGAATAAGGTTTAGGTTACAGGTGAGTGTACGGAAATGTTTTAGTGTCAAAGTAAGTGTGCGGGAATGGGTTAGTGTTAGTGTACGCATTAAGATTAGTTTACATGTTAGGGTAAGGTGTAGGTTTGTAGTTAGGTTTAGCTTTAAGGGTAGGTTTAGGGTTAGCGAAAGGTAAGATTTTGGGTACAGGAGAGAGTAGGGTAAAGAGTTAGGGACAGGGTACGTGTCATGGCATGGATTAGTGTTTGTGTATGGGTAAGGATTAGGGTACGGGTTAGGGAAATGGATAGGGTTGGTGTTATGGTTAGGGTTAGGGCTAGGGTTAGAGTTAGCGAACGGGTATGGTTTACGGTACACGGCAGGGTACGGAAACGTGTTACTGTCAAAGTACATGTGAGGGCATGGGTTAATTTTTTTGTACGGGTTAAGTTTAGTGTAGGCGTTAGGGTATGCTGTAGGGTTGGTGTTAGCGTTATGTTCAGGGCTAGGGTTAGGGTTAGCGAACGGTCAGATTTAGGGTACAGGAGAGGATACGGAAAAGTGTTAGGGTCAGGGTACATGTTAGGGCATGGGTTAGTGTTAGTGTATGGGTTGGGATTAGGGTACGGTTTAGGGTAAGTGGTAGGGTTGGGGTTAGGGTTAGCTTTATGGCTAGGGTTAGGGTTAGCGAAATGTCAGGTTTAGGGTAGAGGTGATGATACAGAAAAGTGTTAGTGTTAGTGTATGTGCTAGGACACGTGTCAGTCTTCGTGTATGTCTTAGGATTAGCATACTGTTTAGGGTAAGGTTTACGGTTGGGGTTTGGTCTAGGTTTAGGGCTAGGGTTAGGGTTAGCGAACGGTAAGGTTTAGGGTACATGTGAGGTTATGGAAAAGTGTTAGGGTCAGGGTCGTGTTAGGGCAGGGCTTAGTGTGGGTTTACAGGTTAGTATTAGGGTACGGGTTAGGGTAATTGGTAGGGTTGGCGTTATGTTTAGTGTTAGGGGTAGGGTTAAGTTTAGTGAACGGGTAAGGTTTTGGTTACAGCTGAGCGTACGGAAATGTTTTATTGTCAAAGTACGTGTACGGTATTGGGTTAGTGTTACTGTACGGGTTAAGATTAGTGTACGTGTTAGGGTAAGGAGTAGGGTTGTAATTAGGTTTAGGTTTGGGGCTAGGGTTATGGTTAACAAAAGGTAAAGTTTAGTGATAGTGTTAGTGTTAGGGTTCTGGTTAGATGGAGGGTTAGGGTAGGTGTTAGGGCACGAGTTAGTGTTAGTGTTTGGGTTATGATTAGGGTATGGGTTAGGGTAAGGTGTAGGTTTGGGGTTAGGTTTAGGTTTAGGGCTAGTGTTAGGGTAAGCGAATAGGTAACATTAGAGTTCAGGTGAGCGTATGGAAACGAGTTAGGTCAGGGTTGGTTTTAGGGCACAAGTTAGTGTTAGTTTAAGGATTAGGATTACGGTACATGTTAGGGTTAGGTGTAGGGTTGGGGTTGGGTTTAGGGTTAGGTTTAGACCTAGGGTTAGGGTTAGTGAATGATAAGTTTTAGGGTTTAGGTGTGGGTATGGAAAAGTGTTACGGTGAGGGTAAGTGTTAAGGCATGGATTAGTGTTAGTGTATGGGTTAGGATTAGGGTACGGGGTAGGCCAATGGGTAGGGTTGGCATTATGTGTAGTGTTAGGGTTAGGTTTAGGGTTAGCGAATGAGTAAGGTTTAGGTTACAGGTGAGTGTATGGAAATATTTTAGTGTCAAAGTAAGTGTGGGGGAATGGGTTAGTGTTAGTGTACGCATTAAGAATAGTGTACATGTTAGAGTAAGGTGTAGGGTTGTAGTTAGATTTAGCTTCAGGGCTAGGGTTAGGGATAGCGAATGGTAACATTTAGCGTACAGGAGAGAGTATGGTAGAGAGTTAGGAGTAGGGTACGTGTCAGGGCATGGATTAGTGTTTGTGTATGTGTTAGGATTAGAGTACGGGTTAGGGAAATGGGTAGGGTTGGTGTTATGGTTAGGGTTAGGGCTAAGGTTAGAGTTAGCAAACAGGTATGGTTTACGGTACACGGCAGGGTACGGAAACGTGTTAGTGTCAAAGTACATGTGAGGGCATGGGTTAATTTTTTTGTAAGGGTTAAGTTTAGTGTAGGGGTTAGGGTATGCTGTAGGGTTGATATTAGCGTTATGTTCAGGGCTAGGGTTAGGGTTAGCGAACGGTAAGATTTAGGGTACAGGAGAGGATTCGGAATAGTGTTAGGGTCAGGGTACGTGTTAGGGCATGGGTTAGTGTTAGTGTATGGGTTGGGATTAGCATAGTGTTTAGCGTAAGGTGTACAGTTTGGGTTAGGTCTAGGTTTAGGGCTAGGGTTAGGGATAGCGAACGGTAAGGTTTAGGGTACATGTGAGTTTACGGAAAAGTGTTAGGGTCAGGGTACGTGTTAGGGCATGGGTTAGTGTTAGTGTATGGGTTGGGATTAGG
Source organism: Mesoplodon bidens (assembly GCF_964165515.1). NCBI lineage: Eukaryota > Metazoa > Chordata > Mammalia > Artiodactyla > Ziphiidae > Mesoplodon > Mesoplodon bidens. The sequence continues at coordinate 3,652,307 of NC_138181.1, forward strand.
GTACGGGTTAGGGTAAGGGGTAGGGTTGTGGTTAGGGTTAGCTTTATGGCTAGGGTTAGGGTTAGCGAAATGTCAGGTTTAGGGTACAGGTGATGATGAAGAAAAGTGTTAGTGTTAGTGTATGTGCTAGGACACGTGTCAGTGTTAGTGTATGGCTTAGGATTAGCATAGTGTTTAGCGTAAGGTGTACGGTTGGGGTTAGGTCTAGGTTTAGGGCTAGGGTTAGGGTTAGCGAATGGTAAGGTTTAGGGTACATGTGAGGTTACGGAAAAGTGTTAGGGTCAGGGTACGTGTTAGGGCAGGGGTTAGTGTGGGTTTACAGGTTAGGATTAGGGTACGGGTTAGGGTAATTGGTAGGGTTGGCGTTATGATTAGTGTTAGGGGTAGGGTAAGGTTTAGTGAATGGGTAAGGTTTAGGTTACAGCTGAACGTGCGGAAATGTTTTATTGTCAGAGTACGTGTGTGGTATTGGGTTAGTGTTAGTGTACAGGTTAAGATTAGGGTACGTGTTAGGGTAAGGAGTAGAGATGTAGTTAGGTTTAGGTTCGGTGTTAGTGTTATGGTTAACAAATTGTAAAGTTTAGGTTTAGTGTAAGTGTTAGGGTTAGGGTTAGGGGTAGGGTTAGGATAGGTGTTACGGCACGAGTTTGTGTTAGTGTATGGGTTATGATTAGGTTATATGTTAGGGTAAGGTGTAGGGTTGTGGTTAGGTTTAGGTTTAGGGCTATTGTTAGGGTAAGCGAATAGGTAACATTAGAGTACAGGTGAGCGTATGGAAACGAGTTAGGGTCAGGGTTCGTGTTAGGGCACAGGTTAGTGTTAGTTTAAGGATTAGGATTAGGGTACATGTTAGGGCTAGGTGTAGGGTTGGGGTTGGGTTTAGGGTTAGGTTTAGACCTAGGGTTAGGGTTAGTGAATGATAAGGTATAGGGTTTAGGTGTGGGTATGGAAAAGCGTTAGGGTCAGGGTAAGTGTTAACACACGGATTAGTGTTAGTGTACGGGTTAGGATTAGGGTACGATGTAGCCCAATGGGTAGGGTTGGCATTATGTGCAGTGTTATGGCTAGGTTTAGGGTTAGCGAATGAATAAGGTTTAGGTTACAGGTGAGTGTACGGAAATGTTTTAGTGTCATAGTAAGTGTGCGGGAATGGGTTAGTGTTAGTGTACGCATTAAGATTAGTTTACATGTTAGGGTAAGGTGTAGGTTTGTAGTTAGGTTTAGCTTTAAGGGTAGGGTTAGGGTTAGCGAAAGGTAAGATTTTGGGTACAGGAGAGAGTAGGGTAAAGAGTTAGGGACAGGGTACGTGTCATGGCATGGATTAGTGTTTGTGTATGGGTAAGGATTAGGTACGGGTTAGGGAAATGGGTAGGGTTGGTGTTATGGTTAGGGTTAGGGCTATGGTTAGAGTTAGCGAACGGGTATGGTTTAAGGTACATGGCAGGGTACGGAAACGTGTTAGTGTCAAAGTACATGTGAGGGCATGGGTTAATTTTTTTGTACGGGTTAAGTTTAATGTAGGGGTTAGGGTATGCTGTAGGGTTGGTGTTAGCGTTATGTTCAGGGCTAGGGTTAGGGTTAGCGAACGGTAAGATTTAGGGTACAGGATATTATACGGAAAAGTGTTAGGGTCAGGGTACCTGTTAGGGCATGGGGTATTGTTAGTGTATGGGTTGGGATTAGGGTACGGGTTAGGGTAAGGGGTAGGGTTGGGGTTAGGGTTAGCTTTATGGCTAGGGTTAGGGTTAGCGAAATGTCATGTTTCGTGTACAGGTGATGATACAGAAAAGTGTTAGTGTTAGTGTATGTGCTAGGACACGTGTCAGTCTTCGTGTATGTCTTAGGATTAGCATACTGGTTAGGGTAAGGTGTACGGTTGGGGTTTGGTCTAGGTTTAGGGCTAGGGTTAGGGTTAGCGAACGGTAAGGTTTAGGGTACATGTGAGGTTACGGAAAAGTGTTAGGGTCAGGGTCGTGTTAGGGCAGGGCTTAGTGTGGGTTTACAGGTTAGGATTAGGGTACGGGTTAGGGTAATTGGTAGGGTTGGCGTTATGTTTAGTGTTAGGGGTAGGGTTAAGTTTAGTGAACGGGTATGGTTTTGGTTACAGCTGAGCGTACGGAAATGTTTTATTGTCAAAGTACGTGTGCGGTATTGGGTTAGTGTTACTGTACGGGTTAAGATTAGTGTACGTGTTAGGGTAAGGAGTAGGGTTGTAATTAGGTTTAGGTTTGGGGCTAGGGTTATGGTTAACAAAAGGTAAAGTTTAGTGATAGTGTTAGTGTTAGGCTTCGGGTTAGACGGAGGGTTAGGGTAGGTGTTAGGGCACGAGTTAGTGTTAGTGTTTGGGTTATGATTAGGGTATGGGTTAGCGTAAGGTGTAGGTTTGGGGTTAGGTTTAGGTTTAGGGCTAGTGTTAGGGTAAGCGAATAGGTAACATTAGAGTTCAGGTGAGCGTATGGAAACGAGTTAGGTCAGGGTTGGTTTTAGGGCACAAGTTAGTGTTAGTTTAAGGATTAGGATTAGGGTACATGTTAGGGTTAGGTGTAGGGTTGGGGTTGGGTTTAGGGTTAGGTTTAGACCTAGGGTTAGGGTTAGTGAATGATAAGTTTTAGGGTTTAGGTGTGGGTATGGAAAAGTTTTACAGTGAGGGTAAGTGTTAAGGCATGGATTAGTGTTAGTGTATGGGTTAGGATTAGGGTACGGGGTAGGCCAATGGGTAGGGTTGGCATTATGTGTAGTGTTAGGGTTAGGTTTAGGGTTAGCGAATGAGTAAGGTTTAGGTTACAGGTGAGTGTATGGAAATATTTTAATGTCAAAGTAAGTGTGGGGGAATGGGTTAGTGTTAGTGTACGCATTAAGAATAGTGTACATGTTAGAGTAAGGTGTAGGGTCGTAGTTAGATTTAGCTTCAGGGCTAGGGTTAGGGTTAGCGAATGGTAACATTTAGCGTACAGGAGAGAGTATGGTAGAGAGTTAGGAGTAGGGTACGTGTCAGGGCATGGATTAGTGTTTGTGTATGTGTTAGGATTAGAGTACCGGTTAGGGAAATGGGTAGGGTTGGTGTTATGGTTAGGGTTAGGGCTAAGGTTAGAGTTAGCAAACAGGTATGGTTTACGGTACACGGCAGGGTACGGAAACGTGTTAGTGTCAAAGTACATGTGAGGGCATGGGTTAATTTTTTTGTAAGGGTTAAGTTTAGTGTAGGGTTTAGGGTATGCTGTAGGGTTGATATTAGCGTTATGTTCAGGGCTAGGGTTAGTGTTAGCGAACGGTAAGATTTAGGGTACAGGAGAGGATTCGGAAAAGTGTTAGGGTCAGGGTACGTGTTAGGGCATGGCTTAGTGTAAGTGTATGGGTTGGGATTAGCATAGTGTTTAGCGTAAGGTGTACAGTTGGGGTTAGGTCTAGGTTTAGGCCTAGGGTTAGGGATAGCGAACGGTAAGGTTTAGGGTACATGTGAGTTTACGGAAAAGTGTTAGGGTCAGGGTACGTGTTAGGGCATGGGTTAGTGTTAGTGTATGGGTTGGGATTAGGGTACGGGTTAGGGTAAGGTGTAGGGTTGTGGTTAGGGTTAGCTTTATGGCTAGGGTTAGGGTTAGCGAAATGTCAGGTTTAGGGTACAGGTGATGATGAAGAAAAGTGTTAGTGTTAGTGTATGTGCTAGGACACGTGTCAGTGTTAGTGTATGGCTTAGGAATAGCATACTAGTTAGGATAAGGTGTACGGTTGGCGTTTGGTCTAGGTTTAGGGCTAGGGTTAGGGTTAGCGAATGGTAAGGTTTAGGGTACATGTGAGGTTACGGAAAAGTGTTAGGGTCAGTGTACGTGTTAGGGCAGGGGTTAGTGTGGGTTTACAGGTTAGGATTAGGGTACGGGTTAGGGTAATTGGTAGGGTTGGCGTTATGGTTAGTGTTAGGTGTAGGGTAACGTTTAGTGAATGGGTAAGGTTTAGGTTACAGCTGAGCGTGCGGAAATGTTTTATTGTCAGAGTACGTGTGTGGTATTGGGTTAGTGTTAGTGTACAGGTTAAGATTAGGGTACGTGTTAGGGTAAAGAGTAGAGATGTAGTTAGGTTTAGGTTCGGTGTTAGGGTTATGGTTAACAAATGGTAATGTTTAGTGTTAGTGTAAGTGTTAGGGTTAGGGATAGGGGTAGGGTTAGGGTAGGTGTTACGGCACGAGTTTGTGTTAGTGTATGGGTTATGATTAGGTTATGTGTTAGGGTAAGGTGTAGGGTTGGGGTTAGGTTTAGGTTTAGGGCTATTGTTAGGGTAAGCGAATAGGTAACATTAGAGTACAGGTGAGCGTATGGAAACGAGTTAGTGTCAGGGTTCGTGTTAGGGCACAGGTTAGTGTTAGTTTAAGGATTAGGATTAGGGTACATGTTAGGGCTAGGTGTAGGGTTGGGGTTGGGTTTAGGGTTAGGTTTAGACCTAGGGTTAGGGTTAGTGAATGATAAGGTATAGGGTTTAGGTGTGGGTATGGAAAAGCGTTAGGGTCAGGGTAAGTGTTAACGCACGGATTAGTGTTAGTGTACTGGTTAGGATTAGGGTACGAGGTAGCCCAATGGGTAGGGTTGGCATTATGTGCAGTGTTATGGCTAGGTTTAGGGTTAGCGAATGAATAAGGTTTAGGTTACAGGTGAGTGTACGGAAATGTTTTAGTGTCAAAGTAAGTGTGCGGGAATGGGTTAGTGTTAGTGTACGCATTAAGAATAGTGTACATGTTAGAGTCAGGTGTAGGGTTGTAGTTAGATTTAGCTTCAGGGCTAGGGTTAGGGTTAGCGAATGGTAACATTTAGCGTACAGGAGAGAGCATGTTAGAGAGTTAGGTGTAGGGTACGTGTCTGGGCATGGATTAGTGTTTGTGTATGGGTAAGGATTAGGGTACGGGTTAGGGAAATGGGTAGGGTTGGTGTTATGGTTAGGGTTAGGGCTAGGGTTAGAGTTAGCGAACGGGTATGGTTTATGGTACACGGCAGGGTACGGAAACGTGTTAGTGTCAAAGTACATGTGAGGGCATGGGTTAATTTTTTTGTACGGGTTAAGTTTTGTGTAGGGTTTAGGGTATGCTGTAGGGTTGGTGTTAGCGTTATGTTCAGGGATAGGGTTAGGGTTAGCGAATGGTAAGATTTAGGGTACAGGAGAGGATACGGAACAGTGTTAGGGTCAGGGTACATGTTAGGGCATGGGTTAGTGTTAGTGTATGGGTTGGGATTCGAGTACGGGTTAGGGTAAGGCGTAGGGTTGGGGTTAGGGTTAGCTTTATGGCTAGGGTTAGGGTTAGCGAAATGTCAGGTTTAGGGTACAGGTGATGATACAGAGAAGTGTTAGTGTTAGTGTATGTGCTAGGACACGTGTCAGTCTTCGTGTATGTCTTAGGATTAGCAAAGTGTTTAGCGTAAGGTGTACGCTTGGGGTTAGGTCTAGGTTTAGGGCTAGGGTTAGGGTTAGCGAATGGTAAGGTTTAGGGTACATGTGAGGTTACGGAAAAGTGTTAGGGTCAGGGTACGTGTTAGGGCAGGGGTTACTGTGGGTTTACAGGTTAGGATTAGGGTACGGGTTAGGGTAATTGGTAGGGTTGGCGTAATGATTAGTGTTATGGGTAGGGTAAGGTTTAGTGAATGGGTAAGGTTTAGGTTACAGCTGAGCGTGCGGAAATGTTTTATTGTCAGAGTATGTGTGTGGTATTGGGTTAGTGTTAGTGTACAGGTTAAGATTAGGGTACGTGTTAGGGTAAGGAGTAGAGATGTAGTTAGGTTTAGGTTCGGTGTTAGGGTAATGGTTAACAAATGGTAAAGTTTAGGGTTAGTGTAAGTGTTAGGGTTAGGGTTAGGGGTAGGGTTAGGATAGGTGTTACGGCACGAGTTTGTGTTAGTGTATGGGTTATGATTAGGTTATATGTTAGGGTAAGGTGTAGGGTTGGGGTTAGGTTTAGGTTTAGGGCTATTGTTAGGGTAAGCGAATAGGTAAAATTAGAGTACAGGTGAGCGTATGGAAACGAGTTAGGGTCAGGGTTCGTGTTAGGGCACAGGTTAGTGTTAGTTTAAGGATTAGGATTAGGGTACATGTTAGGGCTAGGTGTAGGGTTGGGGTTGGGTTTAGGGTTAGGTTTAGACCTAGGGTTAGGGTTAGTGAATGATAAGGTATAGGGTTTAGGTGTGGGTATGGAAAAGCGTTAGGGTCAGGGTAAGTGTTAACGCACGGATAAGTGTTAGTGTACGGGTTAGGATTAGGGTACGAGGTAGCCCAATGGGTAGGGTTGGCATTATGTGCAGTGTTATGGCTAGGTTTAGGGTTAGGGAATGAATAAGGTTTAGGTGACAGGTGAGTGTACGGAAATGTTTTAGTGTCAAAGTAAGTGTGCGGGAATGGGTTAGTGTTAGTGTACGCATTAAGATTAGTTTACATGTTAGGGTAAGGTGTAGGTTTGTAGTTAGGTTTAGCTTTAAGGGTAGGGTTAGGGTTAGCGAAAGGTAAGATTTTGGGTACAGGAGAGAGTAGGGTAAAGAGTTAGGGACAGGGTACGTGTCATGGCATGGATTAGTGTTTGTGTATGGGTAAGGATTAGGGTACGGGTTAGGGAAATGGGTAGGGTTGGTGTTATGGTTAGGGTTAGGGCTAGGGTTAGAGTTAGCGAACGGGTATGGTTTACGGTACACGGCAGGGTACGGAAACGTGTTACTGTCAAAGTACATGTGAGGGCATGGGTTAATTTTTTTGTACGGCTTAAGTTTAGTGTAGGGGTTAGGGTATGCTGTAGGGTTGGTGTTAGCGTTATGTTCAGGGATAGGGTTAGGGTTAGCGAATGGTAAGATTTAGGGTACAGGAGAGGATACGGAAAAGTGTTAGGGTCAGGGTACATGTTAGGGCATGGGTTAGTGTTAGTGTATGGGTTGGGATTAGGGTACGGGTTAGGGTAAGGGGTAGGGTTGGGGTTAGGGTTAGCTTTATGGCTAGGGTTAGGGTTAGCGAAATGTCAGGTTTAGGGTACAGGTGATGATACAGAAAAGTGTTAGTGTTAGTGTATGTGCTAGGACACGTGTCAGTCTTCGTGTATGTCTTAGGATTAGCATACTAGTTAGGGTAAGGTGTACGGTTGGGGTTTGGTCTAGGTTTAGGGCTAGGGTTAGTGTTAGCTAACGGTAAAGTTTAGGGTACATGTGAGGTTACGGAAAAGTGTTAGGGTCAGGGTCGTGTTAGGGCAGGGCTTAGTGTGGGTTTACAGGTTAGGATTAGGGTACGGGTTAGGGTAATTGGTAGGGTTGGCGTTATGTTTAGTGTTAGGGGTAGGGTTAAGTTTAGTGAACGGGTAAGGTTTTGGTTACAGCTGAGCGTACGGAAATGTTTTATTGCCAAAGTACGTGTGCGGTATTGGGTTAGTGTTACTGTACGGGTTAAGATTAGTGTACGTGTTAGGGAAAGGAGTAGGGTTGTAATTAGGTTTAGGTTTGTGGCTAAGGTTATGGTTAACAAAAGGTAAAGTTTAGTGATAGTGTTAGTCTTAGGGTTCGGGTTAGACGGAGGGTTAGGGTAGGTGTTAGGGCACGAGTTAGTGTTAGTGTTTGGGTTATGATTAGGGTATGGGTTAGGGTAAGGTGTAGGTTTGGGGTTAGGTTTAGGTTTAGGGCTAGTGTTAGGGTAAGCGAATAGGTAACATAGAGTTCAGGTGAGCGTATGGAAACGAGTTAGGTCAGGGTTGGTTTTAGGGCACAAGTTAGTGTTAGTTTAAGGATTAGGATTAGGGTACATGTTAGGGTTAGGTGTAGGGTTGGGGTTGGGTTTAGGGTTAGGTTTAGACCTAGGGTTAGGGTTAGTGAATGATAAGTTTTAGGGTTTAGGTGTGGGTATGGAAAAGTGTTACGGTGAGGGTAAGTGTTAAGGCATGGATTAGTGTTAGTGTATGGGTTAGGATTAGGGTACGGGGTAGGCCAATGGGTAGGGTTGGCATTATGTGTAGTGTTAGGGTTAGGTTTAGGGTTAGCGAATGAGTAAGGTTTAGGTTACAGGTGAGTGTATGGAAATATTTTAGTGTGAAAGTAAGTGTGGGGGAATGGGTTAGTGTTAGTGTACGCATTAAGAATAGTGTACATGTTAGAGTAAGGTGTAGGGTTGTAGTTAGATTTAGCTTCAGGGCTAGGGTTAGGGTTAGCAAATGGTAACATTTAGCGTACAGGAGAGAGTATGGTAGAGAGTTAGGAGTAGGGTACGTGTCAGGGCATGGATTAGTGTTTGTGTATGTGTTAGGATTAGGGTACGGGTTAGGGAAATGGGTAGGGTTGGTGTTATGGTTAGGGTTAGGGCTAAGGTTAGAGTTAGCAAACAGGTATGGTTTACGGTACACGGCAGGGTACGGAAACGTGTTAGTGTCAAAGTACATGTGAGGGCATGGGTTAATTTTTTTGTAAAGGTTAAGTTTAGTGTAGGGGTTAGGGTATGCTGTAGGGTTGATATTAGCGTTATGTTCAGGGCTAGGGTTAGGGTTAGCGACCGGTAAGATTTAGGGTACAGGAGAGGATTCGGAAAGGTGTTAGGGTCAGGGTACGTGTTAGGGCATGGGTTAGTGTTAGTTTATGGGTTGGGATTAGCATAGTGTTTAGCATAAGGTGTACGGTTGGGGTTAGGTCTAGGTTTAGGGCTAGGGTTAGGGTTAGCGAACGGTAAGGTTTAGGGTACATGTGAGTTTACGGAAAAGTGTTTGGGTCAGGGTACGTGTTAGGGCATGGGTTAGTGTTAGTGTATGGGTTGGGATTAGGGTACGGGTTAGGGTAAGGGGAGGGTTGTGGTTAGGGTTAGCTTTATGGCTAGGGTTAGGGTTAGCGAAATGTCAGGTTTAGGGTACAGGTGATGATGAAGAAAAGTGTTAGTGTTAGTGTATGTGCTAGGACACGTGTCATTGTTAGTGTATGGCTTAGGATTAGCATAGTGTTTAGCGTAAGGTGTACGGTTGGGGTTAGGTCTAGGTTTAGGGCTAGGGTTAGGGTTAGCGAATGGTAAGGTTTAGGGTACATGTGAGGTTACGGAAAAGTGTTAGGGTCAGGGTACGTGTTAGGGCAGGGGTTAGTGTGGGTTTACAGGTTAGGATTAGGGTACGTGTTAGGGTAATTGGTAGGGTTGGCTTTATGATTAGTGTTAGGGGTAGGGTAAGGTTTAGTGAATGGGTAAGGTTTAGGTTACAGCTGAGCGTGCGGAAATGTTTTATTGTCAGAGTACGTGTGTGGTATTGGGTTAGTGTTAGTGTACAGGTTAAGATTAGGGTATGTGTTCGGGTAAGGAGAAGAGATGTAGTTAGGTTTAGGTTCGGTGTTAGGGTTATGGTTAACAAATGGTAAAGTTTAGGGTTAGTGTAAGTGTTAGGGTTAGGGTTAGGGGTAGGGTTAGGGTAGGTGTTACGGCACGAGTTTGTGTTAGTGTATGGGTTATGATTAGGTTATGTGTTAGGGTAAGGTGTAGGGTTGGGGTTAGGTTTAGGTTTAGGTCTATTGTTAGGGTAAGCGAATAGGTAACATTACAGTACAGGTGAGCGTATGGAAACGAGTTAGGGTCAGGGTTCGTGTTAGGGCACAGGTTAGTGTTAGTTTAAGGATTAGGATTAGGGTACATGTTAGGGCTAGGTGTATGGTTGGGGTTGGGTTTAGGGTTAGGTTTAGACCTAGGGTTAGGGTTAGTGAATGATAAGGTATAGGGTTTAGGTGTGGGTATGGAAAAGCGTTAGGGTCAGGGTAAGTGTTAACGCACGGATTAGTGTTAGTGTACGGGTTAGGAATAGGGTACGAGTTAGCCCAATGTGTAGGGTTGGCATTATGTGCAGTGTTATGGCTAGGTTTAGGGTTAGCGAATGAATAAGGTTTAGGTTACAGGTGAGTGTACGGAAATGTTTTAGTGTCAAAGTAAGTGTGCGGGAATGGGTTAGTGTTAGTGTACGCATTAAGATTAGTTTACATGTTAGGGTAAGGTGTAGGTTTGTAGTTAGGTTTAGCTTTAAGGGTAGGTTTAGGGTTAGCGAAAGGTAAGATTTTGGGTACAGGAGAGAGTAGGGTAAAGAGTTAGGGACAGGGTACGTGTCATGGCATGGATTAGTGTTTGTGTATGGGTAAGGATTAGGGTAAGGGTTAGGGAAATGGATAGGGTTGGTGTTATGGTTAGGGTTAGGGCTAGGGTTAGAGTTAGCGAACGTGTATGGTTTACGGTACACGGCAGGGTACGGAAACGTGTTACTGTCAAAGTACATGTGAGGGCATGGGTTAATTTTTTTGTACGGCTTAAGTTTAGTGTAGGCGTTAGGGTATGCTGTAGGGTTGGTGTTAGCGTTATGTTCAGGGCTAGGGTTAGGGTTAGCGAACGGTCAGATTTAGGGTACAGGAGAGGATACGGAAAAGTGTTAGGGTCAGGGTACATGTTAGGGCATGGGTTAGTGTTAGTGTATGGGTTGGGATTAGGGTACGGGTTAGGGTAAGGGGTAGGGTTGGGGTTAGGGTTAGCTTTATGGCTAGGGTTAGGGTTAGCGAAATGTCAGGTTTAGGGTACAGGTGATGATACAGAAAAGTGTTAGTGTTAGTGTATGTGCTAGGACACGTGTCAGTCTTCGTGTATGTCTTAGGATTAGCATACTGTTTAGGGTAAGGTTTACGGTTGGGGTTTGGTCTAGGTTTAGGGCTAGGGTTAGGGTTAGCGAACGGTAAGGTTTAGGGTACATGTGAGGTTATGGAAAAGTGTTAGGGTCAGGGTCGTGTTAGGGCAGGGCTTAGTGTGGGTTTACAGGTTAGGATTAGGGTACGGGTTAGGGAAATTGGTAGGGTTGGCGTTATGTTTAGTGTTAGGGGTAGGGTTAAGTTTAGTGAACGGGTAAGGTTTTGGTTACAGCTGAGCGTACGGAAATGTTTTATTGTCAAAGTACGTGTACGGTATTGGGTTAGTGTTACTGTACGGGTTAAGATTAGTGTACGTGTTAGGGTAAGGAGTAGGGTTGTAATTAGGTTTAGGTTTGGGGCTAGGGTTATGGTTAACAAAAGGTAAAGTTTAGTGATAGTGTTAGTGTTAGGGTTCTGGTTAGATGGAGGGTTAGGGTAGGTGTTAGGGCACGAGTTAGTGTTAGTGTTTGGGTTATGATTAGGGTATGGGTTAGGGTAAGGTGTAGGTTTGGGGTTAGGTTTAGGTTTAGGGCTTGTTAGGGTAAGCGAATAGGTAACATTAGAGTTCATGTGAGCGTATAGAAACGAGTTAGGACAGGGTTGGTTTTAGGGCACAAGTTAGTGTTAGTTTAAGGATTAGGATTAGGGTACATGTTAGGGTTAGGTGTAGGGTTGGAGTTGGGTTTAGGTTTAGGTTTAGACCTAGGGTTAGGGTTAGTGAATGATAAGTTTTAGGGTTTGGGTGTGGGTATGGAATAGTGTTACGGTGAGGGTAAGTGTTAAGGCATGGATTAGTGTTAGTGTATGGGTTAGGATTAGGGTACGGGGTAGGCCAATGGGTAGATTTGGCATTATGTGTAGTGTTAGGGTTAGGTTTAGGGTTAGCGAATGAGTAAGGTTTAGGTTACAGGTGAGTGTATGGAAATATTTTAGTGTCAAAGTAAGTGTGGGGGAATGGGTTAGTGTTAGTGTACGCATTAAGAATAGTGTACATGTTAGAGTAAGGTGTAGGGTTGTAGTTAGATTTAGCTTCAGGGCTAGGGTTAGGGTTAGCGAATGGTAACATTTAGCGTACAGGAGAGAGTATGGTAGAGAGTTAGGAGTAGGGTACGTGTCAGGGCATGGATTAGTGTTTGTGTATGTGTTAGGATTAGGGTACGGGTTAGGGAAATGGGTAGGGTTGGTGTTATGGTTAAGGTTAGGGCTAAGGTTAGAGTTAGCAAACAGGTATGGTTTACGGTACACGGCAGGGTACGGAAACGTGTTAGTGTCAAAGTACATGTGAGGGCATGGGTTAATTTTTTTGTAAGCGTTAAGTTTAGTGTAGGGGTTAGGGTATGCTGTAGGGTTGATATTAGCGTTATGTTCAGGGCTAGGGTTAGGGTTAGCGAACGGTAAGATTTAGGGTACAGGAGAGGATTCGGAAAAGTGTTAGGGTCAGGGTACGTGTTAGGGCATGGGTTAGTGTTAGTGTATGGGTTGGGATTAGCATAGTGTTTAGCGTAAGGTGTACGGTTGGGGTTAGGTCTAGGTTTAGGGCTAGGGTTAGGGTTAGCGAACGGTAAGGTTTAGGGTACATATGAGGTTACGGAAAAGTGTTAGGGTCAGGGTACGTATTAGGGCATGGGTTAGTGTTAGTGTATGGGTTGGGATTAGGGTACGGGTTAGGGTAAGGGGTAGGGTTGTGGTTAGGGTTAGCTTTATGGCTAGGGTTAGGGTTAGCGAAATGTCAGGTTTAGGGTACAGGTGATGATGAAGAAATGTGTTAGTGTTAGTGTATGTGCTAGGACACGTGTCAGTGTTAGTGTATGGCTTAGGATTAGCATAGTGTTTAGCGTAAGGTGTACGGTTGGGGTTAGGTCTTGGTTTAGGGCTAGGGTAAGGGTTAGTGATTGGTAAGGTTTAGGGTACATGTGAGGTTACGGAAAAGTGTTAGGGTCAGGGTACGTGTTAGGGCAGGGTTTAGTGTGGGTTTACATGTTAGGATTAGGGTACGGGTTAGGGTAATTGGTAGGGTTGGCGTTATGGTTAGTGTTAGGGGTAGGGTAAGGTTTAGTGAATGGGTAAGGTTTAGGTTACAGCTGAGCGTGCGGAAATGTTTTATTGTCAGAGTACGTGTGTGGTATTGGGTTAGTGTTAGTGTACAGGTTAAGATTAGGGTAGGTGTTAGGGTAAGGAGTAGAGATGTAGTTAGGTTTAGGTTCGGTGTTAGGGTTATGGTTAACAAATGGTAAAGTTTAGGGTTAGTGTATGTGTTAGGGTTAGGGTTAGGGGTAGGGTTAGGGTAGGTGTTACGGCACGAGTTTTTGTTAGTGTCTGTGTTATGATTAGGTTATGTGTTAGGGTAAGGTGTAGGGTTGGGGTTAGGTTTAGGTTTAGGGCTATTGTTAGGGTAAGCGAATAGGTAACATTAGAGTACAGGTGAGCGTATGGAAACGAGTTAGGGTCAGGGTTCGTGTTAGGGCACAGGTTAGTGTTAGTTTAAGGGTTAGGATTAGGGTACATGTTAGGGCTAGGTGTAGGGTTGGGGTTGGGTTTAGGGTTAGGTATAGACCTATGGTTAGGGTTAGTGAATGATAAGGTATAGGGTTTAGGTGTGGGTATGGAAAAGCGTTAGGGTCAGGGTAAGTGTTAACGCACGGATTAGTGTTAGTGTAAGGGTTAGGATTAGGGTACGAGGTAGCCCAATGGGTAGGGTTGGCATTATGTGCAGTGTTATGGCTAGGTTTAGGGTTAGCGAATGAATAAGGTTTAGGTTACAGGTGAGTGTACGGAAATGTTTTAGTGTCAAAGTAAGTGTGCGGGAATGGGTTAGTGTTAGTGTACGCATTAAGAATAGTGTACATGTTAGAGTAAGGTGTAGGGTTGTAGTTAGATTTAGCTTCAGGGCTAGGGTTAGGGTTAGCGAATGGTAACATTTAGCATACAGGAGAGAGTATGGTAGAGAGTTAGGAGTAGGGTACGTGTCAGGGCATGGATTAGTGTTTGTGTATGGGTAAGGATTAGGGTACGGGTTAGGGAAATGGGTAGGGTTGGTGTTATGGTTAGGGTTAGGGCAGGTTTGGTGTTATGGTTAGGGTTAGGGCTAGGGTTAGAGTTAGCGAACGGGTATGGTTTACGGTACACGGCAGGGTACGGAAACGTGTTAGTGTCAAAGTACATGTCAGGGCATGGGTTAATTTTTTTGTACGGGTTAAGTTTAGTGTAGGGGTTAGGGTATGCTGTAGGGTTGGTGTTAGCGTTATGTTCAGGGATAGGTTTAGGGTTAGCGAATGGTAAGATTTAGGGTACAGGAGAGGATACGGAAAAGTGTTAGGGTCAGGGTACATGTTAGGGCATGGGTTAGTGTTAGTGTATGGGTTGGGATTAGGGTACGGGTTAGGGTAAGGGGTAGGGTTTGGGTTAGGGTTAGCTTTATGGCTAGGGTTAGGGTTAGCGAAATGTCAGGTTTAGGGTACAGGTGATGATACTGAAAAGTGTTAGTGTTAGTGTATGTGCTAGGACACGTGTCAGTCTTCGTGTATGTCTTAGGATTAGCATACTGGTTAGCGTAAGGTGTACGGTTGGGTTTTGGTCTAGGTTTAGGGCTAGGGTTAGGGTTAGCGAACGGTAAGGTTTAGGGTACATGTGAGGTTACGGAAAAGTGTTAGGGTCAGGGTCGTGTTAGGGCAGGGCTTAGTGTGGGTTTACAGGTTAGGATTAGGGTACGGGTTAGGGTAATTGGTAGGGTTGGCGTTATGTTTAGTGTTAGGGGTAGGGTTAAATTTAGTGAACGGGTAAGGTCTTGGTTACAGCTGAGCGTACAGAAATGTTTTATTGTCAAAGTACGTGTGCGGTATTGGGTTAGTGTTACTGTACGGGTTAAGATTAGTGTACGTGTTAGGGTAAGGAGTAGGGTTGTAATTAGGTTTAGGTTTGGGGCTAGGGTTATGGTTAACAAAAGGTAAAGTTTAGTGATAGTGTTAGTGTTAGGGTTCGGGTTAGACGGAGGGTTAGGGTAGGTGTTAGGGCACGAGTTAGTGTTAGTGTTTGGGTTATGATTAGGGTATGGGTTAGCGTAAGGTGTAGGTTTGGGGTTAGGTTTAGGTTTAGGGCTAGTGTTAGGGTAAGTGAATAGGTAACATTAGAGTTCAGGTGAGCGTATGGAAACGAGTTAGGTCAGGGTTGGTTTTAGGGCACAAGTTAGTGTTAGTTTAAGGATTAGGATTAGGGTACATGTTAGGGTTAGGTGTAGGGTTGGGGTTGGGTTTAGGGTTAGGTTTAGACCTAGGGTTAGGGTTAGTGAATGATAAGTTTTAGGGTTTAGGTGTGGGTATGGAAAAGTGTTACGGTGAGGGTAAGTGTTAAGGCATGGATTAGTGTTAGTGTATGGGTTAGGATTAGGGTACGGGGTAGGCCAATGGGTAGGGTTGGCATTATGTGTAGTGTTAGGGTTAGGTTTAGGGTTAGCGAATGAGTAAGGTTTAGGTTACAGGTGAGTGTATGGAAATATTTTAGTGTCAAAGTAAGTGTGGGGGAATGGGTTAGTGTTAGTGTACGCATTAAGAATAGTGTACATGTTAGAGTAAGGTGTAGGGTTGTAGTTAGATTTAGCTTCAGGGCTAGGGTTAGGGTTAGCGAATGGTAACATTTAGCGTACAGGAGAGAGTATGGTAGAGAGTTAGGAGTAGGGTACGTGTCAGGGCATGGATTAGTGTTTGTGTATGTGTTAGGATTAGAGTACCGGTTAGGGAAATGGGTAGGGTTGGTGTTATGGTTAGGGTTAGGGCTAAGGTTAGAGTTAGCAAACAGGTATGGTTTACGGTACACGGCAGGGTACGGAAACGTGTTAGTGTCAAAGTACATGTGAGGGCATGGGTTAATTTTTTTGTAAGGGTTAAGTTTAGTGTAGGGTTTAGGGTATGCTGTAGGGTTGATATTAGCGTTATGTTCAGGGCTAGGGTTAGGGTTAGCGAACGGTAAGATTTAGGGTACAGGAGAGGATTCGGAAAAGTGTTAGGGTCAGGGTACGTGTTAGGGCATGGCTTAGTGTAAGTGTATGGGTTGGGATTAGCATAGTGTTTAGCGTAAGGTGTACAGTTGGGGTTAGGTCTAGGTTTAGGCCTAGGGTTAGGGATAGCGAACGGTAAGGTTTAGGGTACATGTGAGTTTACGGAAAAGTGTTAGGGTCAGGGTACGTGTTAGGGCATGGGTTAGTGTTAGTGTATGGGTTGGGATTAGGGTACGGGTTAGGGTAAGGTGTAGGGTTGTGGTTAGGGTTAGCTTTATGGCTAGGGTTAGGGTTAGCGAAATGTCAGGTTTAGGGTACAGGTGATGATGAAGAAAAGTGTTAGTGTTAGTGTATGTGCTAGGACACGTGTCAGTGTTAGTGTATGGCTTAGGATTAGCATACTAGTTAGGATAAGGTGTACGGTTGGGGTTTGGTCTAGGTTTAGGGCTAGGGTTAGGGTTAGCGAATGGTAAGGTTTAGGGTACATGTGAGGTTACGGAAAAGTGTTAGGTTCAGGGTACGTGTTAGGGCAGGGGTTAGTGTGGGTTTACAGGTTAGGATTAGGGTACGGGTTAGGGTAATTGGTAGGGTTGGCGTTATGGTTAGTGTTAGGGGTAGGGTAAGGTTTAGTGAATGGGTAAGGTTTAGGTTACAGCTGAGCGTGCGGAAATGTTTTATTGTCAGAGTACGTGTGTGGTATTGGGTTAGTGTTAGTGTACAGGTTAAGATTAGGGTACGTGTTAGGGTAAGGAGTAGAGATGTAGTTAGGTTTAGGTTCGGTGTTAGGGTTATGGTTAACAAATGGTAAAGTTTAGGGTTAGTGTAAGTCTTAGGGTTAGGGTTAGGGGTAGGGTTAGGGTAGGTGTTACGGCACGAGTTTGTGTTAGTGTATGGGTTATGATTAGGTTATGTGTTAGGGTAAGGTGTAGGGTTGGGGTTAGGTTTAGGTTTAGGGCTATTGTTAGGGTAAGCGAATAGGTAACATTAGAGTACAGGTGAGCGTATGGAAACGAGTTAGTGTCAGGGTTCGTGTTAGGGCACAGGTTAGTGTTAGTTTAAGGATTAGGATTAGGGTACATGTTAGGGCTAGGTGTAGGGTTGGGGTTGGGTTTAGGGTTAGGTTTAGACCTAGGGTTAGGGTTAGTGAATGATAAGGTATAGGGTTTAGGTGTGGGTATGGAAAAGCGTTAGGGTCAGGGTAAGTGTTAACGCACGGATTAGTGTTAGTGTACGGGTTAGGATTAGGGTACGAGGTAGCCCAATGGGTAGGGTAGGCATTATGTGCAGTGTTATGGCTAGGTTTAGGGTTAGCGAATGAATAAGGTTTAGGTTACAGGTGAGTGTACGGAAATGTTTTAGTGTCAAAGTAAGTGTGCGGGAATGGGTTAGTGTTAGTGTACGCATTAAGAATAGTGTACATGTTAGAGTCAGGTGTAGGGTTGTAGTTAGATTTAGCTTCAGGGCTAGGGTTAGGGTTAGCGAATGGTAACATTTAGCGTACAGGAGAGAGTATGGTAGAGAGTTAGGTGTAGGGTACGTGTCAGGGCATGGATTAGTGTTTGTGTATGGGTAAGGATTAGGGTACGGGTTAGGGAAATGGGTAGGGTTGGTGTTATGGTTAGGGTTAGGGCTAGGGTTAGAGTTAGCGAACGGGTATGGTTTATGGTACACGGCAGGGTACGGAAACGTGTTAGTGTCAAAGTACATGTGAGGGCATGGGTTAATTTTTTTGTACGGGTTAAGTTTTGTGTAGGGTTTAGGGTATGCTGTAGGGTTGGTGTTAGCGTTATGTTCAGGGATAGGGTTAGGGTTAGTGAAAGGTAAGATTTAGGGTACAGGAGAGGATACGGAACAGTGTTAGGGTCAGGGTACATGTTAGGGCATGGGTTAGTGTTAGTGTATGGGTTGGGATTCGGGTACGGGTTAGGGTAAGGCGTAGGGTTGGGGTTAGGGTTAGCTTTATGGCTAGGGTTAGGGTTAGCGAAATGTCAGGTTTAGGGTACAGGTGATGATACAGAAAAGTGTTAGTGTTAGTGTATGTGCTAGGACACGTGTCAGTCTTCCTGTATGTCTTAGGATTAGCAAAGTGTTTAGCGTAAGGTGTACGGTTGGGGTTAGGTCTAGGTTTAGGGCTAGGGTTAGGGTTAGCGAATGGTAAGGTTTAGGGTACATGTGAGGTTACGGAAAAGTGTTAGGGTCAGGGTACGTGTTAGGGCAGGGGTTAGTGTGGGTTTACAGGTTAGGATTTGGGTACGGGTTAGGGTAATTGGTAGGGTTGGCGTAATGATTAGTGTTAGGGGTAGGGTAAGGTTTAGTGAATGGGTAAGGTTTAGGTTACAGCTGAGCGTGCGGAAATGTTTTATTGTCAGAGTATGTGTGTGGTATTGGGTTAGTGTTAGTGTACAGGTTAAGATTAGGGTACGTGTTAGGGTAAGGAGTAGAGATGTAGTTAGGTTTACGTTCGGTGTTAGGGTTATGGTTAACAAATGGTAAAGTTTAGGGTTAGTGTAAGTGTTAGGGTTAGGGTTAGGGGTAGGGTTAGGATAGGTGTTACGGCACGAGTTTGTGTTAGTGTATGGGTTATGATTAGGTTATGTGTTAGGGTAAGGTGTAGGGTTGGGGTTAGGTTTAGGTTTAGGGCTATTGTTAGGGTAAGCGAATAGGTAACATTAGAGTACAGGTGAGCGTATGGAAACGAGTTAGGGTCAGGGTTCGTGTTAGGGCACAGGTTAGTGTTAGTTTAAGGATTAGGATTAGGGTACATGTTAGGGCTAGGTGTAGGGTTGGGGTTGGGTTTAGGGTTAGGTTTAGACCTAGGGTTAGGGTTAGTGAATGATAAGGTATAGGGTTTAGGTGTGGGTATGGAAAAGCGTTAGGGACAGGGTAAGTGTTAACGCACGGATAAGTGTTAGTGTACGGGTTAGGATTAGGGTACGAGGTAGCCCAATGGGTAGGGTTGGCATTATGTTCAGTGTTATGGCTAGGTTTAGGGTTAGGGAATGAATAAGGTTTAGGTGACAGGTGAGTGTACGGAAATGTTTTAGTGTCAAAGTAAGTGTGCGGGAATGGGTTAGTGTTAGTGTACGCATTAAGATTAGTTTACATGTTAGGGTAAGGTGTAGGTTTGTAGTTAGGTTTAGCTTTAAGGGTAGGGTTAGGGTTAGCGAAAGGTAAGATTTTGGGTACAGGAGAGAGTAGGGTAAAGAGTTAGGGACAGGGTACGTGTCATGGCATGGATTAGTGTTTGTGTATGGGTAAGGATTAGGGTACGGGTTAGGGAAATGGGTAGGGTTGGTGTTATGGTTAGGGTTAGGGCTAGGGTTAGAGTTAGCGAACGGGTATGGTTTACGGTACACGGCAGGGTACGGAAACGTGTTAGTGTCAAAGTACATGTGAGGGCATGGGTTAATTTTTTTGTACGGGTTAAGTTTATTGTAGGGGTTAGGGTATGCTGTAGGGTTGGTGTTAGCGTTATGTTCAGGGATAGGGTTAGGGTTAGCGAATGGTAAGATTTAGGGTACAGGAGAGGATACGGAAAAGTGTTAGGGTCAGGGTACATGTTAGGTCATGGGTTAGTGTTAGTGTATGGGTTGGGATTAGGGTACGGGTTAGGGTAAGGGGTAGGTTTGGGGTTAGGGTTAGCTTTATGGCTAGGGTTAGGGTTAGTGAAATGTCAGGTTTAGGGTACAGGTGATGATACAGAAAAGTGTTAGTGTTAGTGTATGTGCTAGGACACGTGTCAGTCTTCGTGTATGTGTTAGGATTAGCATACTGGTTAGGGTAAGGTGTACGGTTGGGGTTTGGTCTAGGTTTAGGGCTAGGGTCAGTGTTAGCGAACGGTAAAGTTTAGGGTACATGTGAGGTTACGGAAAAGTGTTAGGGTCAGGGTCGTGTTAGGGCAGGGCTTAGTGTGGGTTTACAGGTTAGGATTAGGGTACGGGTTAGGGTAATTGGTAGGGTTGGCGTTATGTTTAGTGTTAGGGGTAGGGTTAAGTTTAGTGAACGGGTAAGGTTTTGGTTACAGCTGAGCGTACGGAAATGTTTTATTGTCAAAGTACGTGTGCGGTATTGGGTTAGTGTTACTGTACGGGTTAAGATTAGTGTACGTGTTAGGGAAAGGAGTAGGGTTGTAATTAGGTTTAGGTTTGGGGCTAAGGTTATGGTTAACAAAAGGTAAAGTTTAGTGATAGTGTTAGTCTTAGGGTTCGGGTTAGACGGAGGGTTAGGGTAGGTGTTAGGGCACGAGTTAGTGTTAGTGTTTGGGTTATGATTAGGGTATGGGTTAGGGTAAGGTGTAGGTTTGGGGTTAGGTTTAGGTTTAGGGCTAGTGTTAGGGTAAGCGAATAGGTAACATTAGAGTTCAGGTGAGCGTATGGAAACGAGTTAGGTCAGGGTTGGTTTTAGGGCACAAGTTAGTGTTAGTTTAAGGATTAGGATTAGGGTACATGTTAGGGTTAGGTGTAGGGTTGGGGTTGGGTTTAGGGTTAGGTTTAGACCTAGGGTTAGGGTTAGTGAATGATAAGTTTTAGGGTTTAGGTGTGGTTATGGAAAAGTGTTACGGTGAGGGTAAGTGTTAAGGCATGGATTAGTGTTAGTGTATGGGTTAGGATTAGGGTACGGGGTAGGCCAATGGGTAGGGTTGGCATTATGTGTAGTGTTAGGGTTAGGTTTAGGGTTAGCGAATGAGTAAGGTTCAGGTTACAGGTGAGTGTATGGAAATATTTTAGTGTGAAAGTAAGTGTGGGGGAATGGGTTAGTGTTAGTGTACGCATTAAGAATAGTGTACATGTTAGAGTAAGGTGTAGGGTTGTAGTTAGATTTAGCTTCAGGGCTAGGGTTAGGGTTAGCGAATGGTAACATTTAGCGTACAGGAGAGAGTATGGTAGAGAGTTAGGAGTAGGGTACGTGTCAGGGCATGGATTAGTGTTTGTGTATGTGTTAGGATTAGGGTACGGGTTAGGGAAATGGGTAGGGTTGGTGTTATGGTTAGGGTTAGGGCTAAGGTTAGAGTTAGCAAACAGGTATGGTTTACGGTACACGGCAGGATACGGAAACGTGTTAGTGTCAAAGTACATGTGAGGGCATGGGTTAATTTTTTTGTAAAGGTTAAGTTTAGTGTAGGGTTTAGGGTATGCTGTAGGGTTGATATTAGCGTTATGTTCAGGGCTAGGGTTAGGGTTAGCGACCGGTAAGATTTAGGGTACAGGAGAGGATTCGGAAAGGTGTTAGGGTCAGGGTACGTGTTAGGGCATGGGTTAGTGTTAGTTTATGGGTTGGGATTAGCATAGTGTTTAGCATAAGGTGTACGGTTGGGGTTAGGTCTAGGTTTAGGGCTAGGGTTAGGGTTAGCGAACGGTAAGGTTTAGGGTACATGTGAGTTTACGGAAAAGTGTTTGGGTCAGGGTACGTGTTAGGTCATGGGTTAGTGTTAGTGTATGGGTTGGGATTAGGGTACGGGTTAGGGTAAGGGGAGGGTTGTGGTTAGGGTTAGCTTTATGGCTAGGGTTAGGGTTAGCGAAATGTCAGGTTTAGGGTACAGGTGATGATGAAGAAAAGTGTTAGTGTTAGTGTATGTGCTAGGACACGTGTCAGTGTTAGTGTATGGCTTAGGATTAGCATAGTGTTTAGCGTAAGGTGTACGGTTGGGGTTAGGTCTAGGTTTAGGGCTAGGGTTAGGGTTAGCGAATGGTAAGGTTTAGGGTACATGTGAGGTTACGGAAAAGTGTTAGGGTCAGGGTACGTGTTAGGGCAGGGGTTAGTGTGGATTTACAGGTTAGGATTAGGGTACGGGTTAGGGTAATTGGTAGGGTTGGCGTTATGATTAGTGTTAGGGGTAGGGTAAGGTTTAGTGAATGGGTAAGGTTTAGGTTACAGCTGAGCGTGCGGAAATGTTTTATTGTCAGAGTACGTGTGTGGTATTGGGTTAGTGTTAGTGTACAGGTTAAGATTAGGGTACGTGTTAGGGTAAGGAGTAGAGATGTAGTTAGGGTTAGGTTCGGTGTTAGGGTTATGGTTAACAAATGGTAAAGTTTAGGGTTAGTGTAAGTGTTAGGGTTAGGGTTAGGGGTAGGGTTAGGGTAGGTGTTACGGCACGAGTTTGTGTTAGTGTATGGGTTATGATTAGGTTATGTGTTAGGGTAAGGTGTAGGGTTGGGGTTAGGTTTAGGTTTAGGTCTATTGTTAGGGTAAGCGAATAGGTAACATTAGAGTACAGGTGAGCGTATGGAAACGAGTTAGGGTCAGGGTTCGTGTTAGGGCACAGGTTAGTGTTAGTTTAAGGATTAGGATTAGGGTACATGTTAGGGCTAGGTGTATGGTTGGGGTTGGGTTTAGGGTTAGGTTTAGACCTAGGGTTAGGGTTAGTGAATGATAAGGTATAGGGTTTAGGTGTGGGTATGGAAAAGCGTTAGGGTCAGGGTAAGTGTTAACGCACGGATTAGTGTTAGTGTACGGGTTAGGATTAGGGTACGAGGTAGCCCAATGTGTAGGGTTGGCATTATGTGCAGTGTTATGGCTAGGTTTAGGGTTAGCGAATGAATAAGGTTTAGGTTACAGGTGAGTGTACGGAAATGTTTTAGTGTCAAAGTAAGTGTGCGGGAATGGGTTAGTGTTAGTGTACGCATTAAGATTAGTTTACATGTTAGGGTAAGGTGTAGGTTTGTAGTTAGGTTTAGCTTTAAGGGTAGGGTTAGGGTTAGCGAAAGGTAAGATTTTGGGTACAGGAGAGAGTAGGGTAAAGAGTTAGGGACAGGGTACGTGTCATGGCATGGATTAGTGTTTGTGTATGGGTAAGGATTAGGGTACGGGTTAGGGAAATGGATAGGGTTGGTGTTATGGTTAGGGTTAGGGCTAGGGTTAGAGTTAGCGAACGGGTATGGTTTACGGTACACGGCAGGGTACGGAAACGTGTTACTGTCAAAGTACATGTGAGGGCATGGGTTAATTTTTTTGTACGGGTTAAGTTTAGTGTAGGCGTTAGGGTATGCTGTAGGGTTGGTGTTAGCGTTATGTTCAGGGCTAGGGTTAGGGTTAGCGAACGGTAAGATTTAGGGTACAGGAGAGGATACGGAAAAGTGTTAGGGTCAGGGTACATGTTAGGGCATGGTTTAGTGTTAGTGTATGGGTTGGGATTAGGGTACGGGTTAGGGTAAGGGGTAGGGTTGGGGTTAGGGTTAGCTTTATGGCTAGGGTTAGGGTTAGCGAAATGTCAGGTTTAGGGTACAGGTGATGATACAGAAAAGTGTTAGTGTTAGTGTATGTGCTAGGACACGTGTCAGTCTTCGTGTATGTCTTAGGATTAGCATACTGTTTAGGGTAAGGTTTACGGTTGGGGTTTGGTCTAGGTTTAGGGCTAGGGTTAGGGTTAGCGAACGGTAAGGTTTAGGGTACATGTGAGGTTATGGAAAAGTGTTAGGGTCAGGGTCGTGTTAGGGCAGGGCTTAGTGTGGGTTTACAGGTTAGGATTAGGGTACGGGTTAGGGTAATTGGTAGGGTTGGCGTTATGTTTAGTGTTAGGGGTAGGGTTAAGTTTAGTGAACGGGTAAGGTTTTGGTTACAGCTGAGCGTACGGAAATGTTTTATTGTCAAAGTACGTGTACGGTATTGGGTTAGTGTTACTGTACGGGTTAAGATTAGTGTACGTGTTAGGGTAAGGAGTAGGGTTGTAATTAGGTTTAGGTTTTGGGCTAGGTTTATGGTTAACAAAAGGTAAAGTTTAGTGATAGTGTTAGTGTTAGGGTTCTGGTTAGATGGAGGGTTAGGGTAGGTGTTAGGGCACAAGTTAGTGTTAGTGTTTGGGTTATGATTAGGGTATGGGTTAGGGTAAGGTGTAGGTTTGGGGTTAGGTTTAGGTTTAGGGCTAGTGTTAGGGTAAGCGAATAGGTAACATTAGAGTTCAGGTGAGCGTATAGAAACGAGTTAGGACAGGGTTGGTTTTAGGGCACAAGTTAGTGTCAGTTTAAGGATTAGGATTAGGGTACATGTTAGGGTTAGGTGTAGGGTTGGGGTTGGGTTTAGGGTTAGGTTTAGACCTAGGGTTAGGGTTAGTGAATGATAAGTTTTAGGGTTTGGGTGTGGGTATGGAATAGTGTTACGGTGAGGGTAAGTGTTAAGGCATGGATTAGTGTTAGTGTATGGGTTAGGATTAGGGTACGGGGTAGGCCAATGGGTAGGGTTGGCATTATGTGTAGTGTTAGGGTTAGGTTTAGGGTTAGCGAATGAGTAAGGTTTAGGTTACAGGTGAGTGTATGGAAATATTTTAGTGTGAAAGTAAGTGTGGGGGAATGGGTTAGTGTTAGTGTACGCATTAAGAATAGTGTACATGTTAGAGTAAGGTGTAGGGTTGTAGTTAGATTTAGCTTCAGGGCTAGGGTTAGGTTTAGCGAATGGTAACATTTAGCGTACAGGAGAGAGTATGGTAGAGAGTTAGGAGTAGGGTACGTGTCAGGGCATGGATTAGTGTTTGTGTATGTGTTAGGATTAGGGTACGGGTTAGGGAAATGGGTAGGGTTGGTGTTATGGTTAAGGTTAGGGCTAAGGTTAGAGTTAGCAAACAGGTATGGTTTACGGTACACGGCAGGGTACGGAAACGTGTTAGTGTCAAAGTACATGTGAGGGCATGGGTTAATTTTTTTGTAAGGGTTAAGTTTAGTGTAGGGTTTAGGGTATGCTGTAGGGTTGATATTAGCGTTATGTTCAGGGCTAGGGTTAGGGTTAGCGAACGGTAAGATTTAGGGTACAGGAGAGGATTCGGAAAAGTGTTAGGGTCAGGGTACGTGTTAGGGCATGGCTTAGTGTAAGTGTATGGGTTGGGATTAGCATAGTGTTTAGCGTAAGGTGTACAGTTGGGGTTAGGTCTAGGTTTAGGCCTAGGGTTAGGGATAGCGAACGGTAAGGTTTAGGGTACATGTGAGTTTACGGAAAAGTGTTAGTGTCAGGGTACGTGTTAGGGCATGGGTTAGTGTTAGTGTATGGGTTGGGATTAGGGTACGGGTTAGGGTAAGGTGTAGGGTTGTGGTTAGGGTTAGCTTTATGGCTAGGGTTAGTGTTAGCGAAATGTCAGGTTTAGGGTACAGGTGATGATGAAGAAAAGTGTTAGTGTTAGTGTATGTGCTAGGACACGTGTCAGTGTTAGTGTATGGCTTAGGATTAGCATACTAGTTAGGATAAGGTGTACGGTTGGGGTTTGGTCTAGGTTTAGGGCTAGGGTTAGGGTTAGCGAATGGTAAGGTTTAGGGTACATGTGAGGTTACGGAAAAGTGTTAGGGTCAGGGTACGTGTTAGGGCAGGGGTTAGTGTGGGTTTACAGGTTAGGATTAGGGTACGGGTTAGGGTAATTGGTAGGGTTGGCGTTATGGTTAGTGTTAGGGGTAGGGTAAGGTTTAGTGAATGGGTAAGGTTTAGGTTACAGCTGAGCGTGCGGAAATGTTTTATTGTCAGAGTACGTGTGTGGTATTGGGTTAGTGTTAGTGTACAGGTTAAGATTAGGGTACGTGTTAGGGTAAGGAGTAGAGATGTAGTTAGGTTTAGGTTCGGTGTTAGGGTTATGGTTAACAAATGGTAAAGTTTAGTGTTAGTGTAAGTCTTAGGGTTAGGGTTAGGGGTAGGGTTAGGGTAGGTGTTACGGCACGAGTTTGTGTTAGTGTATGGGTTATGATTAGGTTATGTGTTAGGGTAAGGTGTAGGGTTGGGGTTAGGTTTAGGTTTAGGGCTATTGTTAGGGTAAGCGAATAGGTAACATTAGAGTACAGGTGAGCGTATGGAAACGAGTTAGTGTCAGGGTTCGTGTTAGGGCACAGGTTAGTGTTAGTTTAAGGATTAGGATTAGGGTACATGTTAGGGCTAGGTGTAGGGTTGGGGTTGGGTTTAGGGTTAGGTTTAGACCTAGGGTTAGGGTTAGTGAATGATAAGGTATACGGTTTAGGTGTGGGTATGGAAAAGCGTTAGGGTCAGGGTAAGTGTTAACGCACGGATTAGTGTTAGTGTACGGGTTAGGATTAGGGTACGAGGTAGCCCAATGGGTAGGGTAGGCATTATGTGCAGTGTTATGGCTAGGTTTAGGGTTAGCGAATGAATAAGGTTTAGGTTACAGGTGAGTGTACGGAAATGTTTTAGTGTCAAAGTAAGTGTGCGGGAATGGGTTAGTGTTAGTGTACGCATTAAGAATAGTGTACATGTTAGAGTCAGGTGTAGGGTTGTAGTTAGATTTAGCTTCAGGGCTAGGGTTAGGGTTAGCGAATGGTAACATTTAGCGTACAGGAGAGAGTATGGTAGAGAGTTAGGTGTAGGGTACGTGTCAGGGCATGGATTAGTGTTTGTGTATGGGTAAGGATTAGGGTACGGGTTAGGGAAATGGGTAGGGTTGGTGTTATGGTTAGGGTTAGGGCTAGGGTTAGAGTTAGCGAACGGGTATGGTTTATGGTACACGGCAGGGTACGGAAACGTGTTAGTGTCAAAGTACATGTGAGGGCATGGGTTAATTTTTTTGTACGGGTTAAGTTTTGTGTAGGGTTTAGGGTATGCTGTAGGGTTGGTGTTAGCGTTATGTTCAGGGATAGGGTTAGGGTTAGTGAAAGGTAAGATTTAGGGTACAGGAGAGGATACGGAACAGTGTTAGGGTCAGGGTACATGTTAGGGCATGGGTTAGTGTTAGTGTATGGGTTGGGATTCGGGTACGGGTTAGGGTAAGGCGTAGGGTTGGGGTTAGGGTTAGCTTTATGGCTAGGGTTAGGGTTAGCGAAATGTCAGGTTTAGGGTACAGGTGATGATACAGAAAAGTGTTAGTGTTAGTGTATGTGCTAGGACACGTGTCAGTCTTCCTGTATGTCTTAGGATTAGCAAAGTGTTTAGCGTAAGGTGTACGGTTGGGGTTAGGTCTAGGTTTAGGGCTAGGGTTAGGGTTAGCGAATGGTAAGGTTTAGGGTACATGTGAGGTTACGGAAAAGTGTTAGGGTCAGGGTACGTGTTAGGGCAGGGGTTAGTGTGGGTTTACAGGTTAGGATTTGGGTACGGGTTAGGGTAATTGGTAGGGTTGGCGTAATGATTAGTGTTAGGGGTAGGGTAAGGTTTAGTGAATGGGTAAGGTTTAGGTTACAGCTGAGCGTGCGGAAATGTTTTATTGTCAGAGTATGTGTGTGGTATTGGGTTAGTGTTAGTGTACAGGTTAAGATTAGGGTACGTGTTAGGGTAAGGAGTAGAGATGTAGTTAGGTTTACGTTCGGTGTTAGGGTTATGGTTAACAAATGGTAAAGTTTAGGGTTAGTGTAAGTGTTAGGGTTAGGGTTAGGGGTAGGGTTAGGATAGGTGTTACGGCACGAGTTTGTGTTAGTGTATGGGTTATGATTAGGTTATGTGTTAGGGTAAGGTGTAGGGTTGGGGTTAGGTTTAGGTTTAGGGCTATTGTTAGGGTAAGCGAATAGGTAACATTAGAGTACAGGTGAGCGTATGGAAACGAGTTAGGGTCAGGGTTCGTGTTAGGGCACAGGTTAGTGTTAGTTTAAGGATTAGGATTAGGGTACATGTTAGGGCTAGGTGTAGGGTTGGGGTTGGGTTTAGGGTTAGGTTTAGACCTAGGGTTAGGGTTAGTGAATGATAAGGTATAGGGTTTAGGTGTGGGTATGGAAAAGCGTTAGGGACAGGGTAAGTGTTAACGCACGGATAAGTGTTAGTGTACGGGTTAGGATTAGGGTACGAGGTAGCCCAATGGGTAGGGTTGGCATTATGTTCAGTGTTATGGCTAGGTTTAGGGTTAGGGAATGAATAAGGTTTAGGTGACAGGTGAGTGTACGGAAATGTTTTAGTGTCAAAGTAAGTGTGCGGGAATGGGTTAGTGTTAGTGTACGCATTAAGAATAGTGTACATGTTAGAGTCAGGTGTAGGGTTGTAGTTAGATTTAGCTTCAGGGCTAGGGTTAGGGTTAGCGAATGGTAACATTTAGCGTACAGGAGAGAGTATGGTAGAGAGTTAGGTGTAGGGTACGTGTCAGGGCATGGATTAGTGTTTGTGTATGGGTAAGGATTAGGGTACGGGTTAGGGAAATGGGTAGGGTTGGTGTTATGGTTAGGGTTAGGGCTAGGGTTAGAGTTAGCGAACGGGTATGGTTTATGGTACACGGCAGGGTACGGAAACGTGTTAGTGTCAAAGTACATGTGAGGGCATGGGTTAATTTTTTTGTACGGGTTAAGTTTTGTGTAGGGTTTAGGGTATGCTGTAGGGTTGGTGTTAGCGTTATGTTCAGGGATAGGGTTAGGGTTAGTGAAAGGTAAGATTTAGGGTACAGGAGAGGATACGGAACAGTGTTAGGGTCAGGGTACATGTTAGGGCATGGGTTAGTGTTAGTGTATGGGTTGGGATTCGGGTACGGGTTAGGGTAAGGCGTAGGGTTGGGGTTAGGGTTAGCTTTATGGCTAGGGTTAGGGTTAGCGAAATGTCAGGTTTAGGGTACAGGTGATGATACAGAAAAGTGTTAGTGTTAGTGTATGTGCTAGGACACGTGTCAGTCTTCCTGTATGTCTTAGGATTAGCAAAGTGTTTAGCGTAAGGTGTACGGTTGGGGTTAGGTCTAGGTTTAGGGCTAGGGTTAGGGTTAGCGAATGGTAAGGTTTAGGGTACATGTGAGGTTACGGAAAAGTGTTAGGGTCAGGGTACGTGTTAGGGCAGGGGTTAGTGTGGGTTTACAGGTTAGGATTTGGGTACGGGTTAGGGTAATTGGTAGGGTTGGCGTAATGATTAGTGTTAGGGGTAGGGTAAGGTTTAGTGAATGGGTAAGGTTTAGGTTACAGCTGAGCGTGCGGAAATGTTTTATTGTCAGAGTATGTGTGTGGTATTGGGTTAGTGTTAGTGTACAGGTTAAGATTAGGGTACGTGTTAGGGTAAGGAGTAGAGATGTAGTTAGGTTTACGTTCGGTGTTAGGGTTATGGTTAACAAATGGTAAAGTTTAGGGTTAGTGTAAGTGTTAGGGTTAGGGTTAGGGGTAGGGTTAGGATAGGTGTTACGGCACGAGTTTGTGTTAGTGTATGGGTTATGATTAGGTTATGTGTTAGGGTAAGGTGTAGGGTTGGGGTTAGGTTTAGGTTTAGGGCTATTGTTAGGGTAAGCGAATAGGTAACATTAGAGTACAGGTGAGCGTATGGAAACGAGTTAGGGTCAGGGTTCGTGTTAGGGCACAGGTTAGTGTTAGTTTAAGGATTAGGATTAGGGTACATGTTAGGGCTAGGTGTAGGGTTGGGGTTGGGTTTAGGGTTAGGTTTAGACCTAGGGTTAGGGTTAGTGAATGATAAGGTATAGGGTTTAGGTGTGGGTATGGAAAAGCGTTAGGGACAGGGTAAGTGTTAACGCACGGATAAGTGTTAGTGTACGGGTTAGGATTAGGGTACGAGGTAGCCCAATGGGTAGGGTTGGCATTATGTTCAGTGTTATGGCTAGGTTTAGGGTTAGGGAATGAATAAGGTTTAGGTGACAGGTGAGTGTACGGAAATGTTTTAGTGTCAAAGTAAGTGTGCGGGAATGGGTTAGTGTTAGTGTACGCATTAAGAATAGTGTACATGTTAGAGTCAGGTGTAGGGTTGTAGTTAGATTTAGCTTCAGGGCTAGGGTTAGGGTTAGCGAATGGTAACATTTAGCGTACAGGAGAGAGTATGGTAGAGAGTTAGGTGTAGGGTACGTGTCAGGGCATGGATTAGTGTTTGTGTATGGGTAAGGATTAGGGTACGGGTTAGGGAAATGGGTAGGGTTGGTGTTATGGTTAGGGTTAGGGCTAGGGTTAGAGTTAGCGAACGGGTATGGTTTATGGTACACGGCAGGGTACGGAAACGTGTTAGTGTCAAAGTACATGTGAGGGCATGGGTTAATTTTTTTGTACGGGTTAAGTTTTGTGTAGGGTTTAGGGTATGCTGTAGGGTTGGTGTTAGCGTTATGTTCAGGGATAGGGTTAGGGTTAGTGAAAGGTAAGATTTAGGGTACAGGAGAGGATACGGAACAGTGTTAGGGTCAGGGTACATGTTAGGGCATGGGTTAGTGTTAGTGTATGGGTTGGGATTCGGGTACGGGTTAGGGTAAGGCGTAGGGTTGGGGTTAGGGTTAGCTTTATGGCTAGGGTTAGGGTTAGCGAAATGTCAGGTTTAGGGTACAGGTGATGATACAGAAAAGTGTTAGTGTTAGTGTATGTGCTAGGACACGTGTCAGTCTTCCTGTATGTCTTAGGATTAGCAAAGTGTTTAGCGTAAGGTGTACGGTTGGGGTTAGGTCTAGGTTTAGGGCTAGGGTTAGGGTTAGCGAATGGTAAGGTTTAGGGTACATGTGAGGTTACGGAAAAGTGTTAGGGTCAGGGTACGTGTTAGGGCAGGGGTTAGTGTGGGTTTACAGGTTAGGATTTGGGTACGGGTTAGGGTAATTGGTAGGGTTGGCGTAATGATTAGTGTTAGGGGTAGGGTAAGGTTTAGTGAATGGGTAAGGTTTAGGTTACAGCTGAGCGTGCGGAAATGTTTTATTGTCAGAGTATGTGTGTGGTATTGGGTTAGTGTTAGTGTACAGGTTAAGATTAGGGTACGTGTTAGGGTAAGGAGTAGAGATGTAGTTAGGTTTACGTTCGGTGTTAGGGTTATGGTTAACAAATGGTAAAGTTTAGGGTTAGTGTAAGTGTTAGGGTTAGGGTTAGGGGTAGGGTTAGGATAGGTGTTACGGCACGAGTTTGTGTTAGTGTATGGGTTATGATTAGGTTATGTGTTAGGGTAAGGTGTAGGGTTGGGGTTAGGTTTAGGTTTAGGGCTAGTGTTAGCGTAAGCGAATAGGTAACATTAGAGTACAGGTGAGCGTATGGAAACGAGTTAGGGTCAGGGTTCGTGTTAGGGCACAGGTTAGTGTTAGTTTAAGGATTAGGATTAGGGTACATGTTAGGGCTAGGTGTAGGGTTGGGGTTGGGTTTAGGGTTAGGTTTAGACCTAGGGTTAGGGTTAGTGAATGATAAGGTATAGGGTTTAGGTGTGGGTATGGAAAAGCGTTAGGGACAGGGTAAGTGTTAACGCACGGATAAGTGTTAGTGTACGGGTTAGGATTAGGGTACGAGGTAGCCCAATGGGTAGGGTTGGCATTATGTTCAGTGTTATGGCTAGGTTTAGGGTTAGGGAATGAATAAGGTTTAGGTGACAGGTGAGTGTACGGAAATGTTTTAGTGTCAAAGTAAGTGTGCGGGAATGGGTTAGTGTTAGTGTACGCATTAAGATTAGTTTACATGTTAGGGTAAGGTGTAGGTTTGTAGTTAGGTTTAGCTTTAAGGGTAGGGTTAGGGTTAGCGAAAGGTAAGATTTTGGGTAAAGGAGAGAGTAGGGTAAAGAGTTAGGGACAGGGTACGTGTCATGGCATGGATTAGTGTTTGTGTATGGGTAAGGATTAGGGTACGGGTTAGGGAAATGGGTAGGGTTGGTGTTATGGTTAGGGTTAGGGCTAGGGTTAGAGTTAGCGAACGGGTATGGTTTACGGTACACGGCAGGGTACGGAAACGTGTTAGTGTCAAAGTACATGTGAGGGCATGGGTTAATTTTTTTGTACGGGTTAAGTTTATTGTAGGGGTTAGGGTATGCTGTAGGGTTGGTGTTAGCGTTATGTTCAGGGATAGGGTTAGGGTTAGCGAATGGTAAGATTTAGGGTACAGGAGAGGATACGGAAAAGTGTTAGGGTCAGGGTACATGTTAGGTCATGGGTTAGTGTTAGTGTATGGGTTGGGATTAGGGTACGGGTTAGGGTAAGGGGTAGGTTTGGGGTTAGGGTTAGCTTTATGGCTAGGGTTAGGGTTAGTGAAATGTCAGGTTTAGGGTACAGGTGATGATACAGAAAAGTGTTAGTGTTAGTGTATGTGCTAGGACACGTGTCAGTCTTCGTGTATGTGTTAGGATTAGCATACTGGTTAGGGTAAGGTGTACGGTTGGGGTTTGGTCTAGGTTTAGGGCTAGGGTCAGTGTTAGCGAACGGTAAAGTTTAGGGTACATGTGAGGTTACGGAAAAGTGTTAGGGTCAGGGTCGTGTTAGGGCAGGGCTTAGTGTGGGTTTACAGGTTAGGATTAGGGTACGGGTTAGGGTAATTTGTAGGGTTGGCGTTATGTTTAGTGTTAGGGGTAGGGTTAAGTTTAGTGAACGGGTAAGGTTTTGGTTACAGCTGAGCGTACGGAAATGTTTTATTGTCAAAGTACGTGTGCGGTATTGGGTTAGTGTTACTGTACGGGTTAAGATTAGTGTACGTGTTAGGGAAAGGAGTAGGGTTGTAATTAGGTTTAGGTTTGGGGCTAAGGTTATGGTTAACAAAAGGTAAAGTTTAGTGATAGTGTTAGTCTTAGGGTTCGGGTTAGACGGAGGGTTAGGGTAGGTGTTAGGGCACGAGTTAGTGTTAGTGTTTGGGTTATGATTAGGGTATGGGTTAGGGTAAGGTGTAGGTTTGGGGTTAGGTTTAGGTTTAGGGCTAGTGTTAGGGTAAGCGAATAGGTAACATTAGAGTTCAGGTGAGCGTATGGAAACGAGTTAGGTCAGGGTTGGTTTTAGGGCACAAGTTAGTGTTAGTTTAAGGATTAGGATTAGGGTACATGTTAGGGTTAGGTGTAGGGTTGGGGTTGGGTTTAGGGTTAGGTTTAGACCTAGGGTTAGGGTTAGTGAATGATAAGTTTTAGGGTTTAGGTGTGGTTATGGAAAAGTGTTACGGTGAGGGTAAGTGTTAAGGCATGGATTAGTGTTAGTGTATGGGTTAGGATTAGGGTACGGGGTAGGCCAATGGGTAGGGTTGGCATTATGTGTAGTGTTAGGGTTAGGTTTAGGGTTAGCGAATGAGTAAGGTTCAGGTTACAGGTGAGTGTATGGAAATATTTTAGTGTGAAAGTAAGTGTGGGGGAATGGGTTAGTGTTAGTGTACGCATTAAGAATAGTGTACATGTTAGAGTAAGGTGTAGGGTTGTAGTTAGATTTAGCTTCAGGGCTAGGGTTAGGGTTAGCGAATGGTAACATTTAGCGTACAGGAGAGAGTATGGTAGAGAGTTAGGAGTAGGGTACGTGTCAGGGCATGGATTAGTGTTTGTGTATGTGTTAGGATTAGGGTACGGGTTAGGGAAATGGGTAGGGTTGGTGTTATGGTTAGGGTTAGGGCTAAGGTTAGAGTTAGCAAACAGGTATGGTTTACGGTACACGGCAGGATACGGAAACGTGTTAGTGTCAAAGTACATGTGAGGGCATGGGTTAATTTTTTTGTAAAGGTTAAGTTTAGTGTAGGGGTTAGGGTATGCTGTAGGGTTGATATTAGCGTTATGTTCAGGGCTAGGGTTAGGGTTAGCGACCGGTAAGATTTAGGGTACAGGAGAGGATTCGGAAAGGTGTTAGGGTCAGGGTACGTGTTAGGGCATGGGTTAGTGTTAGTTTATGGGTTGGGATTAGCATAGTGTTTAGCATAAGGTGTACGGTTGGGGTTAGGTCTAGGTTTAGGGCTAGGGTTAGGGTTAGCGAACGGTAAGGTTTAGGGTACATGTGAGTTTACGGAAAAGTGTTTGGGTCAGGGTACGTGTTAGGTCATGGGTTAGTGTTAGTGTATGGGTTGGGATTAGGGTACGGGTTAGGGTAAGGGGAGGGTTGTGGTTAGGGTTAGCTTTATGGCTAGGGTTAGGGTTAGCGAAATGTCAGGTTTAGGGTACAGGTGATGATGAAGAAAAGTGTTAGTGTTAGTGTATGTGCTAGGACACGTGTCAGTGTTAGTGTATGGCTTAGGATTAGCATAGTGTTTAGCGTAAGGTGTACGGTTGGGGTTAGGTCTAGGTTTAGGGCTAGGGTTAGGGTTAGCGAATGGTAAGGTTTAGGGTACATGTGAGGTTACGGAAAAGTGTTAGGGTCAGGGTACGTGTTAGGGCAGGGGTTAGTGTGGATTTACAGGTTAGGATTAGGGTACGGGTTAGGGTAATTGGTAGGGTTGGCGTTATGATTAGTGTTAGGGGTAGGGTAAGGTTTAGTGAATGGGTAAGGTTTAGGTTACAGCTGAGCGTGCGGAAATGTTTTATTGTCAGAGTACGTGTGTGGTATTGGGTTAGTGTTAGTGTACAGGTTAAGATTAGGGTACGTGTTAGGGTAAGGAGTAGAGATGTAGTTAGGGTTAGGTTCGGTGTTAGGGTTATGGTTAACAAATGGTAAAGTTTAGGGTTAGTGTAAGTGTTAGGGTTAGGGTTAGGGGTAGGGTTAGGGTAGGTGTTACGGCACGAGTTTGTGTTAGTGTATGGGTTATGATTAGGTTATGTGTTAGGGTAAGGTGTAGGGTTGGGGTTAGGTTTAGGTTTAGGTCTATTGTTAGGGTAAGCGAATAGGTAACATTAGAGTACAGGTGAGCGTATGGAAACGAGTTAGGGTCAGGGTTCGTGTTAGGGCACAGGTTAGTGTTAGTTTAAGGATTAGGATTAGGGTACATGTTAGGGCTAGGTGTATGGTTGGGGTTGGGTTTAGGGTTAGGTTTAGACCTAGGGTTAGGGTTAGTGAATGATAAGGTATAGGGTTTAGGTGTGGGTATGGAAAAGCGTTAGGGTCAGGGTAAGTGTTAACGCACGGATTAGTGTTAGTGTACGGGTTAGGATTAGGGTACGAGGTAGCCCAATGTGTAGGGTTGGCATTATGTGCAGTGTTATGGCTAGGTTTAGGGTTAGCGAATGAATAAGGTTTAGGTTACAGGTGAGTGTACGGAAATGTTTTAGTGTCAAAGTAAGTGTGCGGGAATGGGTTAGTGTTAGTGTACGCATTAAGATTAGTTTACATGTTAGGGTAAGGTGTAGGTTTGTAGTTAGGTTTAGCTTTAAGGGTAGGGTTAGGGTTAGCGAAAGGTAAGATTTTGGGTACAGGAGAGAGTAGGGTAAAGAGTTAGGGACAGGGTACGTGTCATGGCATGGATTAGTGTTTGTGTATGGGTAAGGATTAGGGTACGGGTTAGGGAAATGGATAGGGTTGGTGTTATGGTTAGGGTTAGGGCTAGGGTTAGAGTTAGCGAACGGGTATGGTTTACGGTACACGGCAGGGTACGGAAACGTGTTACTGTCAAAGTACATGTGAGGGCATGGGTTAATTTTTTTGTACGGGTTAAGTTTAGTGTAGGCGTTAGGGTATGCTGTAGGGTTGGTGTTAGCGTTATGTTCAGGGCTAGGGTTAGGGTTAGCGAACGGTAAGATTTAGGGTACAGGAGAGGATACGGAAAAGTGTTAGGGTCAGGGTACATGTTAGGGCATGGTTTAGTGTTAGTGTATGGGTTGGGATTAGGGTACGGGTTAGGGTAAGGGGTAGGGTTGGGGTTAGGGTTAGCTTTATGGCTAGGGTTAGGGTTAGCGAAATGTCAGGTTTAGGGTACAGGTGATGATACAGAAAAGTGTTAGTGTTAGTGTATGTGCTAGGACACGTGTCAGTCTTCGTGTATGTCTTAGGATTAGCATACTGTTTAGGGTAAGGTTTACGGTTGGGGTTTGGTCTAGGTTTAGGGCTAGGGTTAGGGTTAGCGAACGGTAAGGTTTAGGGTACATGTGAGGTTATGGAAAAGTGTTAGGGTCAGGGTCGTGTTAGGGCAGGGCTTAGTGTGGGTTTACAGGTTAGGATTAGGGTACGGGTTAGGGTAATTGGTAGGGTTGGCGTTATGTTTAGTGTTAGGGGTAGGGTTAAGTTTAGTGAACGGGTAAGGTTTTGGTTACAGCTGAGCGTACGGAAATGTTTTATTGTCAAAGTACGTGTACGGTATTGGGTTAGTGTTATTGTACGGGTTAAGATTAGTGTACGTGTTAGGGTAAGGAGTAGGGTTGTAATTAGGTTTAGGTTTTGGGCTAGGTTTATGGTTAACAAAAGGTAAAGTTTAGTGATAGTGTTAGTGTTAGGGTTCTGGTTAGATGGAGGGTTAGGGTAGGTGTTAGGGCACAAGTTAGTGTTAGTGTTTGGGTTATGATTAGGGTATGGGTTAGGGTAAGGTGTAGGTTTGGGGTTAGGTTTAGGTTTAGGGCTAGTGTTAGGGTAAGCGAATAGGTAACATTAGAGTTCAGGTGAGCGTATAGAAACGAGTTAGGACAGGGTTGGTTTTAGGGCACAAGTTAGTGTCAGTTTAAGGATTAGGATTAGGGTACATGTTAGGGTTAGGTGTAGGGTTGGGGTTGGGTTTAGGGTTAGGTTTAGACCTAGGGTTAGGGTTAGTGAATGATAAGTTTTAGGGTTTGGGTGTGGGTATGGAATAGTGTTACGGTGAGGGTAAGTGTTAAGGCATGGATTAGTGTTAGTGTATGGGTTAGGATTAGGGTACGGGGTAGGCCAATGGGTAGGGTTGGCATTATGTGTAGTGTTAGGGTTAGGTTTAGGGTTAGCGAATGAGTAAGGTTTAGGTTACAGGTGAGTGTATGGAAATATTTTAGTGTCAAAGTAAGTGTGGGGGAATGGGTTAGTGTTAGTGTACGCATTAAGAATAGTGTACATGTTAGAGTAAGGTGTAGGGTTGTAGTTAGATTTAGCTTCAGGGCTAGGGTTAGGTTTAGCGAATGGTAACATTTAGCGTACAGGAGAGAGTATGGTAGAGAGTTAGGAGTAGGGTACGTGTCAGGGCATGGATTAGTGTTTGTGTATGTGTTAGGATTAGGGTACGGGTTAGGGAAATGGGTAGGGTTGGTGTTATGGTTAAGGTTAGGGCTAAGGTTAGAGTTAGCAAACAGGTATGGTTTACGGTACACGGCAGGGTACGGAAACGTGTTAGTGTCAAAGTACATGTGAGGGCATGGGTTAATTTTTTTGTAAGGGTTAAGTTTAGTGTAGGGTTTAGGGTATGCTGTAGGGTTGATATTAGCGTTATGTTCAGGGCTAGGGTTAGGGTTAGCGAACGGTAAGATTTAGGGTACAGGAGAGGATTCGAAAAGTGTTAGGGTCAGGGTACGTGTTAGGGCATGGCTTAGTGTAAGTGTATGGGTTGGGATTAGCATAGTGTTTAGCGTAAGGTGTACAGTTGGGGTTAGGTCTAGGTTTAGGCCTAGGGTTAGGGATAGCGAACGGTAAGGTTTAGGGTACATGTGAGTTTACGGAAAAGTGTTAGTGTCAGGGTACGTGTTAGGGCATGGGTTAGTGTTAGTGTATGGGTTGGGATTAGGGTACGGGTTAGGGTAAGGTGTAGGGTTGTGGTTAGGGTTAGCTTTATGGCTAGGGTTAGTGTTAGCGAAATGTCAGGTTTAGGGTACAGGTGATGATGAAGAAAAGTGTTAGTGTTAGTGTATGTGCTAGGACACGTGTCAGTGTTAGTGTATGGCTTAGGATTAGCATACTAGTTAGGATAAGGTGTACGGTTGGGGTTTGGTCTAGGTTTAGGGCTAGGGTTAGGGTTAGCGAATGGTAAGGTTTAGGGTACATGTGAGGTTACGGAAAAGTGTTAGGGTCAGGGTACGTGTTAGGGCAGGGGTTAGTGTGGGTTTACAGGTTAGGATTAGGGTACGGGTTAGGGTAATTGGTAGGGTTGGCGTTATGGTTAGTGTTAGGGGTAGGGTAAGGTTTAGTGAATGGGTAAGGTTTAGGTTACAGCTGAGCGTGCGGAAATGTTTTATTGTCAGAGTACGTGTGTGGTATTGGGTTAGTGTTAGTGTACAGGTTAAGATTAGGGTACGTGTTAGGGTAAGGAGTAGAGATGTAGTTAGGTTTAGGTTCGGTGTTAGGGTTATGGTTAACAAATGGTAAAGTTTAGTGTTAGTGTAAGTCTTAGGGTTAGGGTTAGGGGTAGGGTTAGGGTAGGTGTTACGGCACGAGTTTGTGTTAGTGTATGGGTTATGATTAGGTTATGTGTTAGGGTAAGGTGTAGGGTTGGGGTTAGGTTTAGGTTTAGGGCTATTGTTAGGGTAAGCGAATAGGTAACATTAGAGTACAGGTGAGCGTATGGAAACGAGTTAGTGTCAGGGTTCGTGTTAGGGCACAGGTTAGTGTTAGTTTAAGGATTAGGATTAGGGTACATGTTAGGGCTAGGTGTAGGGTTGGGGTTGGGTTTAGGGTTAGGTTTAGACCTAGGGTTAGGGTTAGTGAATGATAAGGTATACGGTTTAGGTGTGGGTATGGAAAAGCGTTAGGGTCAGGGTAAGTGTTAACGCACGGATTAGTGTTAGTGTACGGGTTAGGATTAGGGTACGAGGTAGCCCAATGGGTAGGGTAGGCATTATGTGCAGTGTTATGGCTAGGTTTAGGGTTAGCGAATGAATAAGGTTTAGGTTACAGGTGAGTGTACGGAAATGTTTTAGTGTCAAAGTAAGTGTGCGGGAATGGGTTAGTGTTAGTGTACGCATTAAGAATAGTGTACATGTTAGAGTCAGGTGTAGGGTTGTAGTTAGATTTAGCTTCAGGGCTAGGGTTAGGGTTAGCGAATGGTAACATTTAGCGTACAGGAGAGAGTATGGTAGAGAGTTAGGTGTAGGGTACGTGTCAGGGCATGGATTAGTGTTTGTGTATGGGTAAGGATTAGGGTACGGGTTAGGGAAATGGGTAGGGTTGGTGTTATGGTTAGGGTTAGGGCTAGGGTTAGAGTTAGCGAACGGGTATGGTTTATGGTACACGGCAGGGTACGGAAACGTGTTAGTGTCAAAGTACATGTGAGGGCATGGGTTAATTTTTTTGTACGGGTTAAGTTTTGTGTAGGGTTTAGGGTATGCTGTAGGGTTGGTGTTAGCGTTATGTTCAGGGATAGGGTTAGGGTTAGTGAAAGGTAAGATTTAGGGTACAGGAGAGGATACGGAACAGTGTTAGGGTCAGGGTACATGTTAGGGCATGGGTTAGTGTTAGTGTATGGGTTGGGATTCGGGTACGGGTTAGGGTAAGGCGTAGGGTTGGGGTTAGGGTTAGCTTTATGGCTAGGGTTAGGGTTAGCGAAATGTCAGGTTTAGGGTACAGGTGATGATACAGAAAAGTGTTAGTGTTAGTGTATGTGCTAGGACACGTGTCAGTCTTCCTGTATGTCTTAGGATTAGCAAAGTGTTTAGCGTAAGGTGTACGGTTGGGGTTAGGTCTAGGTTTAGGGCTAGGGTTAGGGTTAGCGAATGGTAAGGTTTAGGGTACATGTGAGGTTACGGAAAAGTGTTAGGGTCAGGGTACGTGTTAGGGCAGGGGTTAGTGTGGGTTTACAGGTTAGGATTTGGGTACGGGTTAGGGTAATTGGTAGGGTTGGCGTAATGATTAGTGTTAGGGGTAGGGTAAGGTTTAGTGAATGGGTAAGGTTTAGGTTACAGCTGAGCGTGCGGAAATGTTTTATTGTCAGAGTATGTGTGTGGTATTGGGTTAGTGTTAGTGTACAGGTTAAGATTAGGGTACGTGTTAGGGTAAGGAGTAGAGATGTAGTTAGGTTTACGTTCGGTGTTAGGGTTATGGTTAACAAATGGTAAAGTTTAGGGTTAGTGTAAGTGTTAGGGTTAGGGTTAGGGGTAGGGTTAGGATAGGTGTTACGGCACGAGTTTGTGTTAGTGTATGGGTTATGATTAGGTTATGTGTTAGGGTAAGGTGTAGGGTTGGGGTTAGGTTTAGGTTTAGGGCTATTGTTAGGGTAAGCGAATAGGTAACATTAGAGTACAGGTGAGCGTATGGAAACGAGTTAGGGTCAGGGTTCGTGTTAGGGCACAGGTTAGTGTTAGTTTAAGGATTAGGATTAGGGTACATGTTAGGGCTAGGTGTAGGGTTGGGGTTGGGTTTAGGGTTAGGTTTAGACCTAGGGTTAGGGTTAGTGAATGATAAGGTATAGGGTTTAGGTGTGGGTATGGAAAAGCGTTAGGGACAGGGTAAGTGTTAACGCACGGATAAGTGTTAGTGTACGGGTTAGGATTAGGGTACGAGGTAGCCCAATGGGTAGGGTTGGCATTATGTTCAGTGTTATGGCTAGGTTTAGGGTTAGGGAATGAATAAGGTTTAGGTGACAGGTGAGTGTACGGAAATGTTTTAGTGTCAAAGTAAGTGTGCGGGAATGGGTTAGTGTTAGTGTACGCATTAAGATTAGTTTACATGTTAGGGTAAGGTGTAGGTTTGTAGTTAGGTTTAGCTTTAAGGGTAGGGTTAGGGTTAGCGAAAGGTAAGATTTTGGGTACAGGAGAGAGTAGGGTAAAGAGTTAGGGACAGGGTACGTGTCATGGCATGGATTAGTGTTTGTGTATGGGTAAGGATTAGGGTACGGGTTAGGGAAATGGGTAGGGTTGGTGTTATGGTTAGGGTTAGGGCTAGGGTTAGAGTTAGCGAACGGGTATGGTTTACGGTACACGGCAGGGTACGGAAACGTGTTAGTGTCAAAGTACATGTGAGGGCATGGGTTAATTTTTTTGTACGGGTTAAGTTTATTGTAGGGGTTAGGGTATGCTGTAGGGTTGGTGTTAGCGTTATGTTCAGGGATAGGGTTAGGGTTAGTGAATGGTAAGATTTAGGGTACAGGAGAGGATACGGAAAAGTGTTAGGGTCAGGGTACATGTTAGGTCATGGTTTGTGTTAGTGTATGGGTTGGGATTAGGGTACGGGTTAGGGTAAGGGGTAGGTTTGGGGTTAGGGTTAGCTTTATGGCTAGGGTTAGGGTTAGTGAAATGTCAGGTTTAGGGTACAGGTGATGATACAGAAAAGTGTTAGTGTTAGTGTATGTGCTAGGACACGTGTCAGTCTTCGTGTATGTCTTAGGATTAGCATACTGGTTAGGGTAAGGTGTACGGTTGGGGTTTGGTCTAGGTTTAGGGCTAGGGTCAGTGTTAGCGAACGGTAAAGTTTAGGGTACATGTGAGGTTACGGAAAAGTGTTAGGGTCAGGGTCGTGTTAGGGCAGGGCTTAGTGTGGGTTTACAGGTTAGGATTAGGGTACGGGTTAGGGTAATTGGTAGGGTTGGCGTTATGTTTAGTGTTAGGGGTAGGGTTAAGTTTAGTGAACGGGTAAGGTTTTGGTTACAGCTGAGCGTACGGAAATGTTTTATTGTCAAAGTACGTGTGCGGTATTGGGTTAGTGTTACTGTACGGGTTAAGATTAGTGTACGTGTTAGGGAAAGGAGTAGGGTTGTAATTAGGTTTAGGTTTGGGGCTAAGGTTATGGTTAACAAAAGGTAAAGTTTAGTGATAGTGTTAGTCTTAGGGTTCGGGTTAGACGGAGGGTTAGGGTAGGTGTTAGGGCACGAGTTAGTGTTAGTGTTTGGGTTATGATTAGGGTATGGGTTAGGGTAAGGTGTAGGTTTGGGGTTAGGTTTAGGTTTAGGGCTAGTGTTAGGGTAAGCGAATAGGTAACATTAGAGTTCAGGTGAGCGTATGGAAACGAGTTAGGTCAGGGTTGGTTTTAGGGCACAAGTTAGTGTTAGTTTAAGGATTAGGATTAGGGTACATGTTAGGGTTAGGTGTAGGGTTGGGGTTGGGTTTAGGGTTAGGTTTAGACCTAGGGT
The DNA here is from genome assembly GCF_964165515.1 of Mesoplodon bidens. Classification (NCBI taxonomy): domain Eukaryota; kingdom Metazoa; phylum Chordata; class Mammalia; order Artiodactyla; family Ziphiidae; genus Mesoplodon; species Mesoplodon bidens. Next base: position 3,693,304 of record NC_138181.1, read on the forward strand.
TAGGGTTAGTGAATGATAAGTTTTAGGGTTTAGGTGTGGTTATGGAAAAGTGTTATGGTGAGGGTAAGTGTTAAGGCATGGATTAGTGTTAGTGTATGGGTTAGGATTAGGGTACGGGGTAGGCCAATGGGTAGGGTTGGCATTATGTGTAGTGTTAGGGTTAGGTTTAGGGTTAGCGAATGAGTAAGGTTTAGGTTACAGGTGAGTGTATGGAAATATTTTAGTGTGAAAGTAAGTGTGGGGGAATGGGTTAGTGTTAGTGTACGCATTAAGAATAGTGTACATGTTAGAGTAAGGTGTAGGGTTGTAGTTAGATTTAGCTTCAGGGCTAGGGTTAGGGTTAGCGAATGGTAACATTTAGCGTACAGGAGAGAGTATGGTAGAGAGTTAGGAGTAGGGTACGTGTCAGGGCATGGATTAGTGTTTGTGTATGTGTTAGGATTAGGGTACGGGTTAGGGAAATGGGTAGGGTTGGTGTTATGGTTAGGGTTAGGGCTAAGGTTAGAGTTAGCAAACAGGTATGGTTTACGGTACACGGCAGGATACGGAAACGTGTTAGTGTCAACGTACATGTGAGGGCATGGGTTAATTTTTTTGTAAAGGTTAAGTTTAGTGTAGGGGTTAGGGTATGCTGTAGGGTTGATATTAGCGTTATGTTCAGGGCTAGGGTTAGGGTTAGCGACCGGTAAGATTTAGGGTACAGGAGAGGATTCGGAAAGGTGTTAGGGTCAGGGTACGTGTTAGGGCATGGGTTAGTGTTAGTTTATGGGTTGGGATTAGCATAGTGTTTAGCATAAGGTGTACGGTTGGGGTTAGGTCTAGGTTTAGGGCTAGGGTTAGGGTTAGCGAACGGTAAGGTTTAGGGTACATGTGAGTTTACGGAAAAGTGTTTGGGTCAGGGTACGTGTTAGGTCATGGGTTAGTGTTAGTGTATGGGTTGGGATTAGGGTACGGGTTAGGGTAAGGGGAGGGTTGTGGTTAGGGTTAGCTTTATGGCTAGGGTTAGGGTTAGCGAAATGTCAGGTTTAGGGTACAGGTGATGATGAAGAAAAGTGTTAGTGTTAGTGTATGTGCTAGGACACGTGTCAGTGTTAGTGTATGGCTTAGGATTAGCATAGTGTTTAGCGTAAGGTGTACGGTTGGGGTTAGGTCTAGGTTTAGGGCTAGGGTTAGGGTTAGCGAATGGTAAGGTTTAGGGTACATGTGAGGTTACGGAAAATTGTTAGGGTCAGGGTACGTGTTAGGGCAGGGGTTAGTGTGGATTTACAGGTTAGGATTAGGGTACGGGTTAGGGTAATTGGTAGGGTTGGCGTTATGATTAGTGTTAGGGGTAGGGTAAGGTTTAGTGAATGGGTAAGGTTTAGGTTACAGCTGAGCGTGCGGAAATGTTTTATTGTCAGAGTACGTGTGTGGTATTGGGTTAGTGTTAGTGTACAGGTTAAGATTAGGGTACGTGTTAGGGTAAGGAGTAGAGATGTAGTTAGGTTTAGGTTCGGTGTTAGGGTTATGGTTAACAAATGGTAAAGTTTAGGGTTAGTGTAAGTGTTAGGGTTAGGGTTAGGGGTAGGGTTAGGGTAGGTGTTACGGCACGAGTTTGTGTTAGTGTATGGGTTATGATTAGGTTATGTGTTAGGGTAAGGTGTAGGGTTGGGGTTAGGTTTAGGTTTAGGTCTATTGTTAGGGTAAGCGAATAGGTAACATTAGAGTACAGGTGAGCGTATGGAAACGAGTTAGGGTCAGGGTTCGTGTTAGGGCACAGGTTAGTGTTAGTTTAAGGATTAGGATTAGGGTACATGTTAGGGCTAGGTGTATGGTTGGGGTTGGGTTTAGGGTTAGGTTTAGACCTAGGGTTAGGGTTAGTGAATGATAAGGTATAGGGTTTAGGTGTGGGTATGGAAAAGCGTTAGGGTCAGGGTAAGTGTTAACGCACGGATTAGTGTTAGTGTACGGGTTAGGATTAGGGTACGAGGTAGCCCAATGTGTAGGGTTGGCATTATGTGCAGTGTTATGGCTAGGTTTAGGGTTAGCGAATGAATAAGGTTTAGGTTACAGGTGAGTGTACGGAAATGTTTTAGTGTCAAAGTAAGTGTGCGGGAATGGGTTAGTGTTAGTGTACGCATTAAGATTAGTTTACATGTTAGGGTAAGGTGTAGGTTTGTAGTTAGGTTTAGCTTTAAGGGTAGGGTTAGGGTTAGCGAAAGGTAAGATTTTGGGTACAGGAGAGAGTAGGGTAAAGAGTTAGGGACAGGGTACGTGTCATGGCATGGATTAGTGTTTGTGTATGGGTAAGGATTAGGGTACGGGTTAGGGAAATGGATAGGGTTGGTGTTATGGTTAGGGTTAGGGCAGGTTTGGTGTTATGGTTAGGGTTAGGGCTAGGGTTAGAGTTAGCGAACGGGTATGGTTTACGGTACACGGCAGGGTACGGAAACGTGTTAGTGTCAAAGTACATGTCAGGGCATGGGTTAATTTTTTTGTACGGGTTAAGTTTAGTGTAGGGGTTAGGGTATGCTGTAGGGTTGGTGTTAGCGTTATGTTCAGGGATAGGGTTAGGGTTAGCAAATGGTAAGATTTAGGGTACAGGAGAGGATACGGAAAAGTGTTAAGGTCAGGGTACATGTTAGGGCATGGGTTAGTGTTAGTGTATGGGTTGGGATTAGGGTACGTGTTAGGGTAAGGGGTAGGGTTTGGGTTAGGGTTAGCTTTATGGCTAGGGTTAGGGTTAGCGAAATGTCAGGTTTAGGGTACAGGTGATGATACTGAAAAGTGTTAGTGTTAGTGTATGTGCTAGGACACGTGTCAGTCTTCGTGTATGTCTTAGGATTAGCATACTGGTTAGCGTAAGGTGTACGGTTGGGTTTTGGTCTAGGTTTAGGGCTAGGGTTAGGGTTAGCGAACGGTAAGGTTTAGGGTACATGTGAGGTTACTGAAAAGTGTTAGGGTCAGGGTCGTGTTAGGGCAGGGCTTAGTGTGGGTTTACAGGTTAGGATTAGGGTACGGGTTAGGGTAATTGGTAGGGTTGGCGTTATGTTTAGTGTTAGGGGTAGGGTTAAATTTAGTGAACGGGTAAGGTCTTGGTTACAGCTGAGCGTACAGAAATGTTTTATTGTCAAAGTACGTGTGCGGTATTGGGTTAGTGTTACTGTACGGGTTAAGATTAGTGTACGTGTTAGGGTAAGGAGTAGGGTTGTAATTAGGTTTAGGTTTGGGGCTAGGGTTATGGTTAACAAAAGGTAAAGTTTAGTGATAGTGTTAGTGTTAGGGTTCGGGTTAGACGGAGGGTTAGGGTAGGTGTTAGGGCACGAGTTAGTGTTAGTGTTTGGGTTATGATTAGGGTATGGGTTAGGGTAAGGTGTAGGTTTGGGGTTAGGTTTAGGTTTAGGGCTAGTGTTAGGGTAAGCGAATAGGTAACATTAGAGTTCAGGTGAGCGTATGGAAACGAGTTAGGTCAGGGTTGGTTTTAGGGCACAAGTTAGTGTTAGTTTAAGGATTAGGATTAGGGTACATGTTAGGGTTAGGTGTAGGGTTGGGGTTGGGTTTAGGGTTAGGTTTAGACCTAGGGTTAGGGTTAGTGAATGATAAGTTTTAGGGTTTAGGTGTGGGTATGGAAAAGTGTTACGGTGAGGGTAAGTGTTAAGGCATGGATTAGTGTTAGTGTATGGGTTAGGATTAGGGTACGGGGTAGGCCAATGGGTAGGGTTGGCATTATGTGTAGTGTTAGGGTTAGGTTTAGGGTTAGCGAATGAGTAAGGTTTAGGTTACAGGTGAGTGTATGGAAATATTTTAGTGTCAAAGTAAGTGTGGGGGAATGGGTTAATGTTAGTGTACGCATTAAGAATAGTGTACATTTTAGAGTAAGGTGTAGGGTTGTAGTTAGATTTAGCTTCAGGGCTAGGGTTAGGGTTAGCGAATGGTAACATTTAGCGTACAGGAGAGAGTATGGTAGAGAGTTAGGAGTAGGGTACGTGTCAGGGCATGGATTAGTGTTTGTGTATGTGTTAGGATTAGGGTACGGGTTAGGGAAATGGGTAGGGTTGGTGTTATGGTTAGGGTTAGGGCTAAGGTTAGAGTTAGCAAACAGGTATGGTTTACGGTACACGGCAGGGTACGGAAACGTGTTTGTGTCAAAGTACATGTGAGGGCATGGGTTAATTTTTTTGTAAGGGTTAAGTTAAATGCTGGGGTTAGGGTATGCTGTAGGGTTGATATTAGCGTTATGTTCAGGGCTAGGGATAGGGTTAGCGAACGGTAAGATTTAGGGTACAGGAGAGGATTCGAAAAGTGTTAGGGTCAGGGTACGTGTTAGGGCATGGGTTAGTGTTAGTGTATGGGTTGGGATTAGCATAGTGTTTAGCGTAAGGTGTACAGTTGGGGTTAGGTCTAGGTTTAGGGCTAGGGTTAGGGATAGCGAACTGTAAGGTTTAGGGTACATGTGAGTTTACGGAAAAGTGTTAGGGTCAGGGTACGTGTTAGGGCATGGGTTAGTGTTAGTGTATGGGTTGGAATTAGGGTACGGGTTAGGGTAAGGGGTAGGGTTGTGGTTAGGGTTAGCTTTATGGCTAGGGTTAGGGTTAGCGAAATGTCAGGTTTAGGGTACAGGTGATGATGAAGAATAGTGTTAGTGTTAGTGTATGTGCTAGGACACGTGTCAGTGTTAGTGTATGGCTTAGGATTAGCATAGTGTTTAGCGTGAGGTGTACGGTTGGGGTTAGGGCTAGGTTTAGGGCTAGGGTTAGGGTTAGCGAATGGTAAGGTTTAGGGTACATGTGAGGTTACGGAAAAGTGTTAGGGTCAGGGTAGGTGTTAGGGCAGGGGTTAGTGTGGGTTTACTGGTTAGGATTAGGGTACGGGTTAGGGTAATTGGTAGGGTTGGCGTTATGGTTAGTGTTAGGGGTAGGGTAAGGTTGAGTGAATGGGTAAGGTTTAGGTTACAGCTGAGCGTGCGGAAATGTTTTATTGTCAGAGTACGTGTGTGGTATTGGGTTAGTGTTAGTGTACAGGTTAAGATTAGGGTACGTGTTAGGGTAAGGAGTAGAGATGTAGTTAGGTTTAGGTTCGGTGTTAGGGTTATGGTTAACAAATGGTAAAGTTTACGGTTAGTGTAAGTGTTAGGGTTAGGGTTATGGGTAGGGTTAGGGTAGGTGTTACGGCACGAGTTTGTGTTAGTGTATGGGTTATGATTAGGTTATGTGTTAGGGTAAGGTGTAGGGTTGGGGTTAGGTTTAGGTTTAGGGCTATTGTTAGGTTCAGCGAATAGGTAACATTAGAGTACAGGTGAGCGTATGGAAACGAGTTAGGGTCAGGGTTCGTGTTAGGGCACAGGTTAGTGTTAGTTTAAGGATTAGGATTAGGGTACATGTTAGGGCTAGGTGTAGGGTTGGGGTTGGGTTTAGGGTTAGGTTTAGACCTAGGGTTAGGGTTAGTGAATGATAAGGTATAGGGTTTAGGTGTGGGTATGGAAAAGCGTTAGGGTCAGGGTAAGTGTTAATGCACGGATTAGTGTTAGTGTACGGGTTAGGATTAGGGTACGAGGTAGCCCAATGGGTAGGTTTGGCAATATGTGCAGTGTTATGGCTAGGTTTAGGGTTAGCGAATGAATAAGTTTTAGGTTACAGGTGAGTGTACGGAAATGTTTTAGTGTCAAAGTAAGTGTGCGGGAATGGGTTAGTGTTAGTGTACGCATTAAGAATAGTGTACATGTTAGAGTAAGGTGTAGGGTTGTAGTTAGATTTAGCTTCAGGGCTAGGGTTAGGGTTAGCGAATGGTAACATTTAGCGTACAGGAGAGAGTATGGTAGAGAGTTAGGAGTAGGGTACGTGTCAGGGCATGGATTAGTGTTTGTGTATGGGTAAGGATTAGGGTACGGGTTAGGGAAATGGGTAGGGTTGGTGTTATGGTTAGGGTTAGGGCTAGGGTTAGAGTTAGCGAACGGGTATGGTTTACGGTACACGGCAGGGTACGGAAACGTGTTAGTGTCAAAGTACATGTGAGGGCATGGGTTAATTTTTTTGTACGGCTTAAGTTTAGTGTAGGGGTTAGGGTATGCTGTAGGGTTGGTGTTAGCGTTATGTTCAGGGATAGGGTTAGGGTTAGCGAATGGTAAGATTTAGGGTACAGGAGAGGATACGGAAAAGTGTTAGGGTCAGGGTACATGTTAGGGCATGGGTTAGTGTTAGTGTATGGGTTGGGATTAGGGTACGGGTTAGGGTAAGGGGTAGGGTTGGGGTTAGGGTTAGCTTTATGGCTAGAGTTAGAGTTAGCGAAATGTCAGGTTTAGGGTACAGGTGATGATACAGAAAAGTGTTAGTGTTAGTGTATGTGTTAGGACACGTGTCAGTCTTCGTGTATGTCTTAGGATTAGCATACTGGTTAGCGTAAGGTGTACGGTTGGGGTTTGGTCTAGGTTTAGGGCTAGGGTTAGGGTTAGCGAACGGTAAGGTTTAGGGTACATGTGAGGTTACGGAAAAGTGTTAGGGTCAGGGTCGTGTTAGGGCAGGGCTTAGTGTGGGTTTACAGGTTAGGATTAGGGTACGGGTTAGGGTAATTGGTAGGGTTGGCGTTATGTTTAGTGTTAGGGGTAGGGTTAAGTTTAGTGAACGGGTAAGGTTTTGGTTACAGCTGAGCGTACGGTAAAGTTTTATTGTCAAAGTACGTGTGCGGTATTGGGTTAGTGTTACTGTACGGGTTAAGATTAGTGTACGTGTTAGGGTAAGGAGTAGGGTTGTAATTAGGTTTGGTTTGGGGCAAGGGTTATGGTAAACAAAAGGTAAAGTTTAGTGATAGTGTTAGTGTTAGGGTTCGGGTTAGACGGAGGGTTAGGGTAGGTGTTAGGGCACGAGTTAGTGTTAGTCTTTGGGTTATGATTAGGGTATGGGTTAGGGTAAGGTGTAGGTTTGTGGTTAGGTTTAGGTTTAGGGCTAGTGTTAGGGTAAGCGAATAGGTAACATTAGAGTTCAGGTGAGCGTATGGAAACGAGTTAGGTCAGGGTTGGTTTTAGGGCACAAGTTAGTGTTAGTTTAAGGATTAGGATTAGGGTACATGTTAGGGTTAGGTGTAGGGTTGGGGTTGGGTTTAGGGTTAGGTTTAGAACTAGGGTTAGGGATAGTGAATGATAAGTTTTAGGGTTTAGGTGTGGGTATGGAAAAGTGTTACGGTGAGGGTAAGTGTTAAGGCATGGATTAGTGTTAGTGTATGGGTTAGGATTAGGGTACGGGGTAGGCCAATGGGTAGGGTTGGCATTATGTGTAGTGTTAGGGTTAGGTTTAGGTTTAGCGAATGAGTAAGGTTTAGGTTACAGGTGAGTGTATGGAAATATTTTAGTGTCAAAGTAAGTGTGGGGGAATGGGTTAGTGTTAGTGTACGCATTAAGAATAGTGTACATGTTAGAGTAAGGTGTAGGGTTGTAGTTAGATTTAGCTTCAGGGCTAGGGTTAGGGTTAGCGAATGGTAACATTTAGCGTACAGGAGAGAGTATGGTAGAGAGTTAGGAGTAGGGTACGTGTCAGGGCATGGATTAGTGTTTGTGTATGTGTTAGGATTAGGGTACGGGTTAGGGAAATGGGTAGGGTTGGTGTTATGGTTAGGGTTAGGGCTAAGGTTAGAGTTAGCAAACAGGTATGGTTTACGGTACACGGCAGTGTACGGAAACGTGTTAGTGTCAAAGTACATGTGAGGGCATGGGTTAATTTTTTTGTAAGGGTTAAGTTTAGTGTAGGGGTTAGGGTATGCTGTAGGGTAGATATTAGCGTTACGTTCAGGGCTAGGGTTAGGGTTTGCGAACGGTAAGATTTAGGGTACAGGAGAGGATTCGGAAAAGTGTTAGGGTCAGGGTACGTGTTAGGGCATGGGTTAGTGTTAGTGTATGGGTTGGGATTAGCATAGTGTTTAGCGTAAGGTGTACGGTTGGGGTTAGGTCTAGGTTTAGGGCTAGGGTTAGGGTTAGCGAACGGTAAGGTTTAGGGTACATGTGAGGTTACGGAAAAGTGTTTGGGTCAGGGTACGTTTTAGGGCATGGGTTAGTGTTAGTGTATGGGTTGGGATTAGGGTACGGGTTAGGGTAAGGGGTAGGGTTGTGGTTAGGGTTAGCTTCATGGCTATGGTTAGGGTTAGCGAAATGTCAGGTTTAGGGTACAGGTGATGATGAAGAAAAGTGTTAGTGCTAGTGTATGTGCCAGGACACGTGTCAGTGTTAGTGTATGGCTTAGGATTAGCATAGTGTTTAGCGTAAGGTGTACGGTTGGGGTTAGGTCTAGGTTTAGGGCTAGGGTTAGGGTTAGCGAATGGTAAGGTTTAGGGTACATGTGAGGTTACGGAAAAGTGTTAGGGTCAGGGTACGTGTTAGGGCAGGGGTTAGTGTGGGTTTACAGGTAAGGATTAGGGTACGGGTTAGGGTAATTTGTAGGGTTGGCGTTATGGTTAGTGTTAGGGGTAGGGTAAGGTTTAGTGAATGGGTAAGGTTTAGGTTACAGCTGAGCATGCGGAAATGTTTTATTTTCAGAGTACGTGTGTGGTATTGGGTTAGTGTTAGTGTACAGGTTAAGATTAGGGTACGTGTTAGGGTAAGGAGTAGAGATGTAGTTAGGTTTAGGTTCGGTGTCAGGGTTATGGTTAACAAATGGTAAAGTTTAGGGTTAGTGTAAGTGTTAGGGTTAGGGGTAGGGGTAGGGTTAGGGTAGGTGTTACGGCACGAGTTTGTGTTAGTGTATGGGTTATGATTAGGTTATGTGTTAGGGTAAGGTGTAGGGTTGGGGTTAGGTTTAGGTTTATGGCTAGTGTTAGGGTAAGCGAATAGGTAACAGTAGAGTACAGGTGAGCGTATGGAAACGAGTTAGGGTCAGGGTTCGTGTTAGGGCACAGATTAGTGTTAGTTTAAGGTTTAGGATTAGGGTACATGTTAGGGCTAGGTGTAGGGTTGGGGTTGGGTTTAGGGTTAGGTTTAGACCTAAGGTTAGGGTTTGTGAATGATAAGGTATAGGGTTTAGGTGTGGGTATGGAAAAGCGTTAGGGTCAGGGTAAGTGTTAACGCACGGATTACTGTTAGTGTACGGGTTAGGATTAGGGTACGAGGTAGCTCAATGGGTAGGGTTGGCATTATGTGCAGTGCTATGGCTAGGTTTAGGGTTAGCGAATGAATAAGGTTTAGGTTACAGGTGAGTGTATGGAAATGTTTTAGTGTCAAAGTAAGTGTGCGGGAATGGGTTAGTGTTAGTGTACGCATTAAGATTAGTTTACATGTTAGGGTAAGGTGTAGGGTTGTAGTTAGATTTAGCTTTAAGAGTAGGGTTAGTGTTAGCGAAAGGTAAGATTTTGGGTACAGGAGAGAGTAGGGTAAAGAGTTAGGGACAGGGTACGTGTCATGGCATGGATTAGTGTTTGTGTATGGGTAAGGATTAGGGTATGGGTTAGGGAAATGGGTAGGGATGGTGTTATGGTTAGGGTTAGGGCTAGGGTTAGAGTTAACGAACGGGTATGGTTTACGGTACACGGCAGGGTACGGAAACGTGTTAGTGTCAAAGTACATGTGAGGGCATGGGTTAATTTTTTTGTACGGGTTAAGTTTAGTGTAGGGGTTAGGGTATGCTGTAGGGTTGGTGTGAGCGTTATGTCCAGGGCTAGGTTTAGGGTTAGCGAACGGTAAGATTTAGGATACAGGAGAGGATACGGAAAAGTGTTACGGTCAGGGTACATGTTAGGGCATGGGTAAGTGTTAGTGTATGTGTTGGGAGTAGGGTACGGGTTAGGGTAAGGGGTAGGGTTGGGGTTAGGGTTAGCTTTATGCCTAGGGTTAGGGTTAGCGAAATATCAGGTTTAGGGTACAGGTGATGATACAGAAAAGTGTTAGTGTTAGTGTATGTGCTAGGACACGTGTCAGTGTTAGTGTATGGCTTAGGATTAGCATACTGGTTAGGGTAAGGTGTACGGTTGGGGTTTGGTCTAGGTTTAGGGCTAGGGTTAGGGTTAGCGAATGGTAAGGTTTAGGGTACATGTGAGGTTACGGAAAATTTTTAGGGTCAGGGTACGTGTTAGGGCAGGGGTTAGTGTGGGTTTACAGGTTAGGATTAGGGTACGGGTTAGGGTAATTGGTAGGGTTGGCGTTATGTTTAGTGTTAGGGGTAGGGTTAAGTTTAGTGAACGGTTAAGGTTTAGGTTACAGCTGAGCGTACGGAAATGTTTTATTGTCAAAGTACGTGTGCGGTAGTGGGTTAGTGTTAATGTACGGGTTAAGATTAGTGTACGTGTTAGGGTAAGGAGTAGGGTTGTAATTAGGTTTAGGTATTGGGCTAGGGTTATGGTTAACAAATGGTAAAGTTTAGGGTTAGTGTTAGTGTTAGGGTTCGGGTTAGAGGTAGGGTCAGGGTAGGTGTTAGGGCACGAGTTAGTGATAGTGTTTGGGTTATGATTAGGGTATGGGTTAGGTTAAGGTGTAGGGTTGGGGTTAGGTTTAGGTTTAGGGCTAGTGTTAGGGTAAGCGAATAGGTAACATTAGAGTACAGGTGAGCGTATGGAAACGAGTTAGGGTCAGGGTTCCTGTTAGGGCACAAGTTAGTGTTAGTTTAAGGATTAGGATTAGGGTACATGTTAGGGTTAGGTGTAGGGTTGGGGTTGGGTTTAGGGTTAGGTTTAGACCTAGGGTTAGGGTTAGTGAATGGTAAGGTTTATGGTTCAGGTGTGGGTATGGAAAAGTGTTAGGGTCAGGGTAAGTGTTAAGGCACGGATTGGTGTTAGTGTACGGGTTAGGATATGGGTACGGGTTAGGCTAATGGGTATGGTTGGCGTTATGTTTAGTGTTAGGGCTAGGGTTAGGGTTAGCGAACGAGTAAGGTTTAGGTTAAAGGTGAGGGTACGGAAATGTTTTAGTGTCAATGTAAGTGCGCGGGAATGGGTTAGTGTTAGTGTACGCATTAAGAATAGTGTACGTGTTAGGGTAAGGTGTAGGGTTGTAGTTAGATATAGCTTCAGGGCTAGGGTTAGGGTTAGTGAACGGTAATATTTAGGATACAGGAGAGACTAGGGTAAAGAGTTAGGGGTAGGGTACGTGTCAGGGCATGGATTAGTGTTTGTGTATGGGTTAGGATTAGGGTACGGTTTAGGGTAAAGTGTTGGTTTGGTGTTAGGGTTTGATCTAGGGGTATGTTTCGGGTTAGCGAACGGTAACGTTTAGCTTACAGGTGAGGGTACAGAAAAGTTTTAGGGTCAGGATACGTTTCAGGGCACGGATTAGTATTAGTGTACTGGTTAGGATTACGGTATGAGTTAGGGTAATGGGTAGGGTTGGGTTTAGGTTTAGGTTTAGGGCTATGGTTAGGGTTAGCGAAATGTAAGGTTTAGGTTACAGGTGATTGTCCAGAAATGTGTTAGGATCAGGGTACATGTTAGGGCACGGTTTAGTGTTAGTGCACTGGTTAGGATTGGGTACGCGTTAGGGTAAGGTTTAGGGATGGGGTTAGGTTTACGTTTATGTCTAGGGTTAAGGATAGCAAACGGCATGGTTTAGGGTACAGGTGAGTGTACGGAAAAGTATTACGGTCAGGGTACCTGTTAGGGAACGTGTAGTGTTAGTGTATGGGTTAGGATTAGGGTACAGTTTAGGGTAAAGTATAGGGTTGGCATTAGGGTTAAGTTTAGGGCTAGGGTTAGGGTTAGCGAACACTTAAGTTTTATGGAACATAAGTGTACAGAAACGTCTTAGTGTCAAAGTATGTGTGAAGGCATAGCATAATTTTGGTGTACGGATTAAGATTAGTGTACTGGTTAGGGTATGGTGTAGGGTTGGTGTTAGCGTTATGTTTAGGGCTAGGGTTAAGGTTAGCGAACCAGTAATGTTTAGGGTACAGGTGAGGGTACGGAAAACTTTTAGGGTCAGGGTATGTGTTCGGACACCTCTTAGTGTTAGTGTACATGTCAGGATTAGCATACAGTTTAGGGTAAGGTGTGGGGTTGGGGTTAGGGTTAGGTTTAGGGCTAGGCTTAGGGTTAGCGAACGGGTAAGTTTTAAGGTACATGTGAGGGTACGGAAAAGCGTTTGGGTCAGGTTATGAGTTAGGAAACGTGTTAGTGTTAATGTATGGTTAGGATTAGGGTATGGGTTAGGGTAATGGTTAGGGTTGGCGTTAGGGTTAGGGGTAGGCTTAGCGAACGGTTAAGGCTTATGGTACACGTGAGTGTATGGAGACATGTTAGTGTCAAAGTACGTGTGATGGCATGGGTTAGTGTTAGTCTAGGGGTTAAAAGTAGGGTACGGGTTAGAATAAGGTGTAGGGTTGGTGTTAGGGTTAGGTTTAAGTCTACAGTTAGGGTTAGCTAACGATTAGGTTTAGCGTACAGGTGAGGGTATGGAAAAGTGTTACCTTCAGGGTACGTTTCAGGGCTCTGGTTAGTGTTAGTGTACGGTTTAGGATTAGGGTATGGGTTAGGGTAAGATGTAGGGTGGGCGCTGGGGTTAGGTTTAGAGCTAGGGTTAGGGTTAGCAACCGGGTAAGGTTTAGGTTACAGGGGAGGGTACGGAAATGTTTTAGGGTCAAAATACATTTGCGGGAATGGGTTAGTGTTAGTGTACGGGTTAAGATTAGTGTACGTGTTAGGGTAAGGTGTAGGGTTGGAGTTAGATTTAGCTTTAGGGCTAGGGTTAGGGTTAGCGTAATGTAAGGTTTAGGGTACATGTGAGGGTACAGAAAAGCGTTACGGTCTGTGTATGTGTCAGGGCACGGATTAGTTTTAGGCTATGGGTTAGGAATACAGTACGGATTAGGGTAAGGTGTAGCATTGGGGTTAGGGTTAGGGTTAGCGAATAGGTAATATTTAGGGTACAGGTAAGCATATGGAAACGAGTTAGGGTCAGGCTTGGTGTTAGGGCACAGGTTAGTGTTATTGTACGGATTAGGATTAGGGTACGGGTTAGGATTTTGTGTAGGGTTGTGGATAGTGTTAGGCTTAGACCTAGGGTTAGTGTTAGCGAACAGGTAAGGTTTACGGAACACAGGAGGGTACGGAAACGTGTTAGTGTCAAAGTACATGTGAGGGCATTGCTTAATTTTGGTGTAGGTGTTAAAATTTGTGTATGGGTTAGGGTATGGTGTAAGGTTGTTGTTAGCGTTATGTTTAGGGAAAGGGCTAGGTTTAGCGAACGGTAAGATTTAGGGTACTGGAGAGGATACGGAAAAGTGTTAGAGTCAGTGTACGTGTGAGGGCACGGGTTAGTGTTAGTGTACAAATAAGGATTAGGGTACGGGTTAGGGAAATGGGTAGGGTTGGTGTTATGGTTAGGGTTAGGGCTAGGGTTAGAGTTAACGAACGGGTATGGTTTACGGTACACGGCAGGGTACGGAAACGTGTTAGTGTCAAAGTACATGTGAGGGCATGGGTTAATTTTTTTGTACGGGTTAAGTTTAGTGTAGGGGTTAGGGTATGCTGTAGGGTTGGTGTTAGCGTTATGTCCAGGGCTAGGTTTAGGGTTAGCGAACGGTAAGATTTAGGGTACAGGAGAGGATACGGAAAAGTGTTAAGGTCAGGGTACGTGTTAGGGCATGGGTAAGTGTTAGTGTATGTGTTGGGAGTAGGGTACGGGTTAGGGTAAGGGGTAGTGTTGGGGTTAGGGTTAGCTTTATGGCTAGGGTTAGGGTTAGCGAAATATCAGGTTTAGGGTACAGGTGATGATACAGAAAAGTGTTAGTGTTAGTGTATGTGCTAGGACACGTGTCAGTGTTAGTGTATGGCTTAGGATTAGCATACAGGTTAGGGTAAGGTGTACGGTTGGGGTTTGGTCTAGGTTTAGGGCTAGGGTTAGGGTTAGCGAACGGTAAGGTTTAGGGTACATGTGAGGTTACGGAAAAGTGTTAGGGTCAGGGTACGTGTTAGGGAATGGGTTAGTGTGGGTTTACAGGTTAGGATTAGGGTACGGGTTAGGGTAATTGGTAGGGTTGGCGTTATGTTTAGTGTTAGGGGTAGGGTTAAGTTTAGTGAACGGGTAAGGATTAGGTTACAGCTGAGCGTACGGAAATATTTTATTGTCAAAGTACGTGTGCGGTATTGGGTTAGTGTTAATGTACGGGTTAAGATTAGTGTACGTGTTAGGGTAAGGAGTAGGGTTGTAATTAGGTTTAGGTATGGGGCTAGGTTTATGGTAAACAAATGGTAAAGTTTAGGGTTAGTGTTAGTGTTAGGGTTCGGGTTAGAGGTAGGGTCAGGGTAGGTGTTAGGGCATGAGTTAGTGTTAGTGTTTGGGTTATGATTAGGGTATGGGTTAGGTTAAGGTGTAGGGTTGGGGTTAGGTTTAGGTTTAGGGCTAGTGTTAGGGTAAGCGAATAGGTAACATTAGAGTACAGGTGAGCGTATGGAAACGAGTTAGGGTCAGGGTTCCGGTTAGGGCACAAGTTAGTGTTAGTTTAAGGATTAGGATTAGGGTACATGTTAGTGTTAGGTGTAGGGTTGGGGTTGGGTTTAGGGTTAGGTTTAGACCTAGGGTTAGGGTTAGTGAATGGTAAGGTTTAGGGTTCAGGTGTGGGTATGGAAAAGTGTTAGGTTCAGGGTAAGTGTTAAGGCACGGATTAGTGTTAGTGTATGGGTTAGGATTAGGGTACGGGTTAGGCTAATGGGTAGGGTTGGCGTTATGTTTAGTGTTAGGGCTAGGGTTAGGGTTAGCGAACGAGTAAGGTTTAGGTTAAAGGTGAGGGTACGGAAATGTTTTAGTGTCAATGTAAGTGCGCGGGAATGGGTTAGTGTTAGTGTACGCATTAAGAATAGTGTACGTGTTAGGCTAAGTTGTAGGGGTGTAGTTAGATTTAGCTTCAGGGCTAGGGTTAGGGTTAGTGAACGGTAATATTTAGGGTACAGGAGAGACTAGGGTAAAGAGTTAGGGGTTGGGTACGTGTCAGGGCATGGATTAGTGTTTGTGTATGGGTTAGGATAAGGGTACGGTTTAGGGTAAAGTGTTGGTTTGGTGTTAGGGTTTGATTTAGGGGTATGTTTCGGGTTAGCGAACGGTAACGTTTAGCTTACAGGTGAGGGTACAGAAAAGTTTTAGGGTCAGGATACGTTTCAGGGCATGGATTAGTATTAGTGTACTCGTTAGGATTATGGTATGAGTTAGGGTAATGGGTAGGCTTGGGTTTAGGTTTAGGTTTAGGGCTATGGTTAGGGTTAGCGAAATGTAAGGTTTAGGTTACAGGTGATGGTCCAGAAATGTGTTAGGATCAGGGTACATGTTAGGGCACGGTTTAGTGTTAGTGCACTGGTTAGGATTGGGTACGCGTTAGGGTAAGGTTTAGGGATGGGGTTAGGTTTACGTTTATGTCTAGGGTTAAGGATAGCAAACGTCATGGTTTAGGGTACAGGTGAGTGTACGGAAAAGTATTACGGTCAGGGTACCTGTTAGGGGACGTGTAGTGTTAGTGTATGGGTTAGGATTAGGGTACAGGTTAGGGTAAAGTATAGGGTTGGCATTAGGGTTAAGTTTAGGGCTAGGGTTAGGGTTAGCGAACACTTAAGTTTTATGGAACATGAGTGTACAGAAACGTCTTAGTGTCAAAGTATGTGTGAGGGCATAGCATAATTTTGGTGTACGGGTTAAGATTAGTGTACTGGTTAGGGTATGGTGTAGGGTTGGTGTTAGCGTTATGTTTAGGGCTAGGGTTAAGGTTAGCGAACCAGTAATGTTTAGGGTACAGGTGAGGGTACGGAAAACTTTTAGGGTCAGGGTATGTGTTCGGACACCTGTTAGTATTAGTGTACATGTCAGGATTAGCATACAGTTTAGGGTAAGGTGTGGGGTTGGGGTTAGGGTTAGGTTTAGGGCTAGGCTTAGGGTTAGCGAACGGGTAAGTTTTAAGGTACATGTGAGGGTACGGAAAAGCGTTTGGGTCAGGTTATGAGTTAGGAAACGTGTTAGTGTTAATGTATGGTTAGGATTAGGGTACGGGTTAGGGTAATGGTTAGGGTTGGCGTTAGGGTTAGGGGTAGGCTTAGCGAACGGTTAAGGCTTATGGTACACGTGAGTGTATGGAGACATGTTAGTGTCAAAGTACGTGTGATGGCATGGGTTAGTGTTAGTCTAGGGGTTAAAAATAGGGTACGGGTTAGAATAAGGTGTAGGGTTGGTGTTAGGGTTAGGTTTAAGTCTACAGTTAGGGTTAGCTAACGATTAGGTTTAGCGTACAGGTGAGGGTATGGAAAAGTGTTAGGGTCAGGGTACGTTTCAGGGCTCTGGTTAGTGTTAGTGTACGGTTTAGGATTAGGGTATGGGTTAGGGTAAGATGTAGGGTTGGCGTTGGGGTTAGGTTTAGAGCTAGGGTTAGGGTTAGCAACCGGGTAAGGTTTAGGTTACAGGGGAGGGTACGGAAATGTTTTAGGGTCAAAATACATTTGCGGGAATGGGTTAGTGTAAGTGTACGGGTTAAGATTAGTGTACGTGTTAGGGTAAGGTGTAGGGTTGGAGTTAGATTTAGCTTTAGGGCTAGGGTTAGGGTTAGCGAAATGTAAGGTTTAGGGTACATGTGAGGGTACAGAAAAGCGTTACGGTCTGTGTATGTGTCAGGGCACGGATTAGTTTTAGGCTATGGGTTAGGAATACAGTACGGATTAGGGTAAGGTGTAGCATTGGGGTTAGGGTTAGGGTTAGCGAATAGGTAATATTTAGGGTACAGGTAAGCATATGGAAACGAGTTAGGGTCAGGCTTGGTGTTAGGGCACAGGTTAGTGTTATTGTACGGATTAGGATTAGGGTACGGGTTAGGATTTTGTGTAGGGTTGTGGATAGTGTTAGGCTTAGACCTAGGGTTAGTGTTAGCGAACAGGTAAGGTTTACGGTACACAGGAAGGTACGGAAACGTGTTAGTGTCAAAGTACATGTGAGGGCATTGCTTAATTTTGGTGTAGGTGTTAAAATTTGTGTATGGGTTAGGGTATGCTGTAAGGTTGTTGTTAGTGTTATGTTTAGGGAAAGGGCTAGGTTTAGCGAACGGTAAGATTTAGGGTACTGGAGAGGATACGGAAAAGTGTTAGGGTCAGGGTACGTGTGAGGGCACGGGTTAGTGTTAGTGTACAAATAAGGATTAGGGTACGGGTTAGGGAAATGGGTAGGGTTGGTGTTATGGTTAGGGTTACGGCCAGGGTTAGAGTTAGCGAATGGGTAAGGTTTACGGTACACGGGAGGGTACGGAAACGTGTTAGTGTCAAAGTACATGTGAGGGCATGCGTTATTTTTTTGTACGGGTTAACTTTAGTGTACGGGTTAGGGTATGCTGTAGGGTTGGTGTTAGCCTTATGTTCAGGGCTAGGGTTAGGTTTAGCGAATGGTAGATTTAGGGTACAGTAGAGGATACAGAAAAGTGTTAGGGTCAGGGTACGTGTTAGGGCATGGGTTAGTGCTAGTGTATGGGTTGGGGTTAGGGTAAGGTGTAGGGTTGGGGTTAGGGTTAGGGCTAGTGCTAGGACTAGGGTTAGGGTTAGCAAATGGGTAAGGTTAAGTGTACAGGTGAGGGTACGGAAAAGTGTTAGGGTCAGGGTACGTGTCAGGGCATGGCTTAGTAGTAGGATACTGGTTAGGATTACGATACGGTTTGGGTAAGGTTTAGGGTTGGTGTTAGGGTTAGCTTTATAGCTAGGGTTAGGGTTAACGAAATGTCAGGTTTAGGGTCCAGGTGATAGTACAGAAAAGTGATAGGGTGAGTGTATGTGTTAGGACACGTGTCAGTGTTAGTGTATGGCTTAGGATTAGCATACTGGTTAGGGTAATGTGTACGGTTGGGGTTTGGTCTAGGTTTAGGGCTAGGGTTAGGGTTAGCGAACGGTAAGGTTTAGGGTACATGTGAGGTTACGGAAAAGTGTTAGGGTCAGGGTAAGTGTTAAGGCACGGATTAGTGTTAGTGTACGGGTTAGGATTAGGGTATGCGGTAAGCCAAAGTGTAGGGTTGGCATTATGTGTAGTGTTAGGGCTAGGTTTAGGGTTAGCGAATGAGTAAGGTTTAGGTTACAGGTGAGGGTACGGAAATGTTTTAGTGTCAAAGTAAGTGTGCGGGAATGGGTTATGTTAGTGTCCGCATTAAGATTAGTTTACATGTTAGGGTAAGGTGTAGGGTTGTAGTTAGATTTAGCTTTAAGTGTAGGGTTAGGATGAGCGAACGGTAAGATTTTGGGTACAGGAGAGAGTACGGTAAAGAGTTAGGGACAGGGTACGTGTCATGGCATGGATTAGTGTTTGTGTATGGGTAAGGGTTATGGTACGGGTTAGGGAAATGGGTAGGGTTGGTGTTATGGTTAGGGTTAGGGCTAGGGTTAGAGTTAACGAACGGGTATGGTTTACGGTACACGGCAGGGTACGGAAACGTGTTAGTGTCAAAGTACATGTGAGGGCATGGGTTAATTTTTTTGTACGGGTTAAGTTTAGTGTAGGGGTTAGGGTATGCTGTAGGGTTGGTGTTATCGTTATGTCCAGGGCTAGGTTTAGGGTTAGCAAACGGTAAGATTTAGGGTACAGGAGAGGATACGGAAAAGTGTTACGGTCAGGGTACGTGTTAGCGCATGGGTAAGTGTTAGTGTATGTGTTGGGAGTAGGGTACGGGTTAGGGTAAGGGGTAGGGTTGGGGTTAGGGTTAGCTTTATGGCTAGGGTTAGGGTTAGCGAAATATCAGGTTTAGGGTACAGGTGATGATACAGAAAAGTGTTAGTGTTAGTGTATGTGCTAGGACACGTGTCAGTGTTAGTGTATGGCTTAGGATTAGCATACTGGTTAGGGTAAGGTGTACGGTTGGGGTTTGGTCTAGGTTTAGGGCTAGGGTTAGGGTTAGCGAATGGTAAGGTTTAGGGTACATGTGAGGTTACGGAAAATTTTTAGGGTCAGGGTACGTGTTAGGGCAGGGGTTAGTGTGGGTTTACAGGTTAGGATTAGGGTACGGGTTAGGGTAATTGGTAGGGTTGGCGTTATGTTTAGTGTTAGGGGTAGGGTTAAGTTTAGTGAACGGGTAAGGTTTAGGTTACAGCTGAGCGTACGGAAATGTTTTATTGTCAAAGTACGTGTGCGGTAGTGGGTTAGTGTTAATGTACGGGTTAAGATTAGTGTACGTGTTAGGGTAAGGAGTAGGGTTGTAATTAGGTTTAGGTATGGGGCTAGGGTTATGGTTAACAAATGGTAAAGTTTAGGGTTAGTGTTAGTGTTAGGGTTCGGGTTAGAGGTAGGGTCAGGGTAGGTGTTAGGGCACGAGTTAGTGATAGTGTTTGGGTTATGATTAGGGTATGGGTTAGGTTAAGGTGTAGGGTTGGGGTTAGGTTTAGGTTTAGGGCTAGTGTTAGGGTAAGCGAATAGGTAACATTAGAGTACAGGTGAGCGTATGGAAACGAGTTAGGGTCAGGGTTCCTGTTAGGGCACAAGTTAGTGTTAGTTTAAGGATTAGGATTAGGGTACATGTTAGGGTTAGGTGTAGGGTTGGGGTTGGGTTTAGGGTTAGGTTTAGACCTAGGGTTAGGGTTAGTGAATGGTAAGGTTTATGGTTCAGGTGTGGGTATGGAAAAGTGTTAGGGTCAGGGTAAGTGTTAAGGCACGGATTGGTGTTAGTGTACGGGTTAGGATATGGGTACGGGTTAGGCTAATGGGTAGGGTTGGCGTTATGTTTAGTGTTAGGGCTAGGGTTAGGGTTAGCGAACGAGTAAGGTTTAGGTTAAAGGTGAGGGTACGGAAATGTTTTAGTGTCAATGTAAGTGCGCGGGAATGGGTTAGTGTTAGTGTACGCATTAAGAATAGTGTACGTGTTAGGGTAAGGTGTAGGGTTGTAGTTAGATATAGCTTCAGGGCTAGGGTTAGGGTTAGTGAACGGTAATATTTAGGATACAGGAGAGACTAGGGTAAAGAGTTAGGGGTAGGGTACGTGTCAGGGCATGGATTAGTGTTTGTGTATGGGTTAGGATTAGGGTACGGTTTAGGGTAAAGTGTTGGTTTGGTGTTAGGGTTTGATCTAGGGGTATGTTTCGGGTTAGCGAACGGTAACGTTTAGCTTACAGGTGAGGGTACAGAAAAGTTTTAGGGTCAGGATACGTTTCAGGGCACGGATTAGTATTAGTGTACTGGTTAGGATTACGGTATGAGTTAGGGTAATGGGTAGGGATGGGTTTAGGTTTAGGTTTAGGGCTATGGTTAGGGTTAGCGAAATGTAAGGTTTAGGTTACAGGTGATTGTCCAGAAATGTGTTAGGATCAGGGTACATGTTAGGGCACGGTTTAGTGTTAGTGCACTGGTTAGGATTGGGTACGCGTTAGGGTAAGGTTTAGGGATGGGGTTAGGTTTACGTTTATGTCTAGGGTTAAGGATAGCAAACGGCATGGTTTAGGGTACAGGTGAGTGTACGGAAAAGTATTACGGTCAGGGTACCTGTTAGGGAACGTGTAGTGTTAGTGTATGGGTTAGGATTAGGGTACAGTTTAGGGTAAAGTATAGGGTTGGCATTAGGGTTAAGTTTAGGGCTAGGGTTAGGGTTAGCGAACACTTAAGTTTTATGGAACATAAGTGTACAGAAACGTCTTAGTGTCAAAGTATGTGTGAGGGCATAGCATAATTTTGGTGTACGGATTAAGATTAGTGTACTGGTTAGGGTATGGTGTAGGGTTGGTGTTAGCGTTATGTTTAGGGCTAGGGTTAAGGTTAGCGAACCAGTAATGTTTAGGGTACAGGTGAGGGTACGGAAAACTTTTAGGGTCAGGGTATGTGTTCGGACACCTCTTAGTGTTAGTGTACATGTCAGGATTAGCATACAGTTTAGGGTAAGGTGTGGGGTTGGGGTTAGGGTTAGGTTTAGGGCTAGGCTTAGGGTTAGCGAACGGGTAAGTTTTAAGGTACATGTGAGGGTACGGAAAAGCGTTTGGGTCAGGTTATGAGTTAGGAAACGTGTTAGTGTTAATGTATGGTTAGGATTAGGGTATGGGTTAGGGTAATGGTTAGGGTTGGCGTTAGGGTTAGGGGTAGGCTTAGCGAACGGTTAAGGCTTATGGTACACGTGAGTGTATGGAGACATGTTAGTGTAAAAGTACGTGTGATGGCATGGGTTAGTGTTAGTCTAGGGGTTAAAAATAGGGTACGGGTTAGAATAAGGTGTAGGGTTGGTGTTAGGGTTAGGTTTAAGTCTACAGTTAGGGTTAGCTAACGATTAGGTTTAGCGTACAGGTGAGGGTATGGAAAAGTGTTACCTTCAGGGTACGTTTCAGGGCTCTGGTTAGTGTTAGTGTACGGTTTAGGATTAGGGTATGGGTTAGGGTAAGATGTAGGGTGGGCGCTGGGGTTAGGTTTAGAGCTAGGGTTAGGGTTAGCAACCGGGTAAGGTTTAGGTTACAGGGGAGGGTACGGAAATGTTTTAGGGTCAAAATAAATTTGCGGGAATGGGTTAGTGTTAGTGTACGGGTTAAGATTAGTGTACGTGTTAGGGTAAGGTGTAGGGTTGGAGTTAGATTTAGCTTTAGGGCTAGGGTTAGGGTTAGCGTAATGTAAGGTTTAGGGTACATGTGAGGGTACAGAAAAGCGTTACGGTCTGTGTATGTGTCAGGGCACGGATTAGTTTTAGGCTATGGGTTAGGAATACAGTACGGATTAGGGTAAGGTGTAGCATTGGGGTTAGGGTTAGGGTTAGCGAATAGGTAATATTTAGGGTACAGGTAAGCATATGGAAACGAGTTAGGGTCAGGCTTGGTGTTAGGGCACAGGTTAGTGTTATTGTATGGATTAGGATTAGGGTACGGGTTAGGATTTTGTGTAGGGTTGTGGATAGTGTTAGGCTTAGACCTAGGGTTAGTGTTAGCGAACAGGTAAGGTTTACGGAACACAGGAGGGTACGGAAACGTGTTAGTGTCAAAGTACATGTGAGGGCATTGCTTAATTTTGGTGTAGGTGTTAAAATTTGTGTATGGGTTAGGGTATGGTGTAAGGTTGTTGTTAGCGTTATGTTTAGGGAAAGGGCTAGGTTTAGCGAACGGTAAGATTTAGGGTACTGGAGAGGATACGGAAAAGTGTTAGAGTCAGTGTACGTGTGAGGGCACGGGTTAGTGTTAGTGTACAAATAAGGATTAGGGTACGGGTTAGGGAAATGGGTAGGGTTGGTGTTATGGTTAGGGTTAGGGCTAGGGTTAGAGTTAACGAACGGGTATGGTTTACGGTACACGGCAGGGTACGGAAACGTGTTAGTGTCAAAGTACATGTGAGGGCATGGGTTAATTTTTTTGTACGGGTTAAGTTTAGTGTAGGGGTTAGGGTATGCTGTAGGGTTGGTGTTAGCGTTATGTCCAGGGCTAGGTTTAGGGTTAGCGAACGGTAAGATTTAGGGTACAGGAGAGGATACGGAAAAGTGTTAAGGTCAGGGTACGTGTTAGGGCATGGGTAAGTGTTAGTGTATGTGTTGGGAGTAGGGTACGGGTTAGGGTAAGGGGTAGTGTTGGGGTTAGGGTTAGCTTTATGGCTAGGGTTAGGGTTAGCGAAATATCAGGTTTAGGGTACAGGTGATGATACAGAAAAGTGTTAGTGTTAGTGTATGTGCTAGGACACGTGTCAGTGTTAGTGTATGGCTTAGGATTAGCATACAGGTTAGGGTAAGGTGTACGGTTGGGGTTTGGTCTAGGTTTAGGGCTAGGGTTAGGGTTAGCGAACGGTAAGGTTTAGGGTACATGTGAGGTTACGGAAAAGTGTTAGTGTCAGGGTACGTGATAGGGAATGGGTTAGTGTGGGTTTACAGGTTAGGATTAGGGTACGGGTTAGGGTAATTGGTAGGGTTGGCGTTATGTTTAGTGTTAGGGGTAGGGTTAAGTTTAGTGAACGGGTAAGGATTAGGTTACAGCTGAGCGTACGGAAATATTTTATTGTCAAAGTACGTGTGCGGTATTTGGTTAGTGTTAATGTACGGGTTAAGATTAGTGTACGTGTTAGGGTAAGGAGTAGGGTTGTAATTAGGTTTAGGTATGGGGCTAGGTTTATGGTAAACAAATGGTAAAGTTTAGGGTTAGTGTTAGTGTTAGGGTTCGGGTTAGAGGTAGGGTCAGGGTAGGTGTTAGGGCATGAGTTAGTGTTAGTGTTTGGGTTATGATTAGGGTATGGGTTAGGTTAAGGTGTAGGGTTGGGGTTAGGTTTAGGTTTAGGGCTAGTGTTAGGGTAAGCGAATAGGTAACATTAGAGTACAGGTGAGCGTATGGAAACGAGTTAGGGTCAGGGTTCCTGTTAGGGCACAAGTTAGTGTTAGTTTAAGGATTAGGATTAGGGTACATGTTAGTGTTAGGTGTAGGGTTGGGGTTGGGTTTAGGGTTAGGTTTAGACCTAGGGTTAGGGTTAGTGAATGGTAAGGTTTAGGGTTCAGGTGTGGGTATGGAAAAGTGTTAGGTTCAGGGTAAGTGTTAAGGCACGGATTAGTGTTAGTGTATGGGTTAGGATTAGGGTACGGGTTAGGCTAATGGGTAGGGTTGGCGTTATGTTTAGTGTTAGGGCTAGGGTTAGGGTTAGCGAACGAGTAAGGTTTAGGTTAAAGGTGAGGGTACGGAAATGTTTTAGTGTCAATGTAAGTGCGCGGGAATGGGTTAGTGTTAGTGTACGCATTAAGAATAGTGTACGTGTTAGGCTAAGTTGTAGGGGTGTAGTTAGATTTAGCTTCAGGGCTAGGGTTAGGGTTAGTGAACGGTAATATTTAGGGTACAGGAGAGACTAGGGTAAAGAGTTAGGGGTTGGGTACGTGTCAGGGCATGGATTAGTGTTTGTGTATGGGTTAGGATAAGGGTACGGTTTAGGGTAAAGTGTTGGTTTGGTGTTAGGGTTTGATTTAGGGGTATGTTTCGGGTTAGCGAACGGTAACGTTTAGCTTACAGGTGAGGGTACAGAAAAGTTTTAGGGTCAGGATACGTTTCAGGGCATGGATTAGTATTAGTGTACTCGTTAGGATTATGGTATGAGTTAGGGTAATGGGTAGGCTTGGGTTTAGGTTTAGGTTTAGGGCTATGGTTAGGGTTAGCGAAATGTAAGGTTTAGGTTACAGGTGATGGTCCAGAAATGTGTTAGGATCAGGGTACATGTTAGGGCACGGTTTAGTGTTAGTGCACTGGTTAGGATTGGGTACGCGTTAGGGTAAGGTTTAGGGATGGGGTTAGGTTTACGTTTATGTCTAGGGTTAAGGATAGCAAACGGCATGGTTTAGGGTACAGGTGAGTGTACGGAAAAGTATTACGGTCAGGGTACCTGTTAGGGGACGTGTAGTGTTAGTGTATGGGTTAGGATTAGGGTACAGGTTAGGGTAAAGTATAGGGTTGGCATTAGGGTTAAGTTTAGGGCTAGGGTTAGGGTTAGCGAACACTTAAGTTTTATGGAACATGAGTGTACAGAAACGTCTTAGTGTCAAAGTATGTGTGAGGGCATAGCATAATTTTGGTGTACGGGTTAAGATTAGTGTACTGGTTAGGGTATGGTGTAGGGTTGGTGTTAGCGTTATGTTTAGGCCTAGGGTTAAGGTTAGCGAACCAGTAATGTTTAGGGTACAGGTGAGGGTACGGAAAACTTTTAGGGTCAGGGTATGTGTTCGGACACCTGTTAGTATTAGTGTACATGTCAGGATTAGCATACAGTTTAGGGTAAGGTGTGGGGTTGGGGTTAGGGTTAGGTTTAGGGCTAGGCTTAGGGTTAGCGAACGGGTAAGTTTTAAGGTACATGTGAGGGTACGGAAAAGCGTTTGGGTCAGGTTATGAGTTAGGAAACGTGTTAGTGTTAATGTATGGTTAGGATTAGGGTACGGGTTAGGGTAATGGTTAGGGTTGGCGTTAGGGTTAGGGGTAGGCTTAGCGAACGGTTAAGGCTTATGGTACACGTGAGTGTATGGAGACATGTTAGTGTCAAAGTACGTGTGATGGCATGGGTTAGTGTTAGTCTAGGGGTTAAAAATAGGGTACGGGTTAGAATAAGGTGTAGGGTTGGTGTTAGGGTTAGGTTTAAGTCTACAGTTAGGGTTAGCTAACGATTAGGTTTAGCGTACAGGTGAGGGTATGGAAAAGTGTTAGGGTCAGGGTACGTTTCAGGGCTCTGGTTAGTGTTAGTGTACGGTTTAGGATTAGGGTATGGGTTAGGGTAAGATGTAGGGTTGGCGTTGGGGTTAGGTTTAGAGCTAGGGTTAGGGTTAGCAACCGGGTAAGGTTTAGGTTACAGGGGAGGGTACGGAAATGTTTTAGGGTCAAAATACATTTGCGGGAATGGGTTAGTGTAAGTGTACGGGTTAAGATTAGTGTACGTGTTAGGGTAAGGTGTAGGGTTGGAGTTAGATTTAGCTTTAGGGCTAGGGTTAGGGTTAGCGAAATGTAAGGTTTAGGGTACATGTGAGGGTACAGAAAAGCGTTACGGTCTGTGTATGTGTCAGGGCACGGATTAGTTTTAGGCTATGGGTTAGGAATACAGTACGGATTAGGGTAAGGTGTAGCATTGGGGTTAGGGTTAGGGTTAGCGAATAGGTAATATTTAGGGTACAGGTAAGCATATGGAAACGAGTTAGGGTCAGGCTTGGTGTTAGGGCACAGGTTAGTGTTATTGTACGGATTAGGATTAGGGTACGGGTTAGGATTTTGTGTAGGGTTGTGGATAGTGTTAGGCTTAGACCTAGGGTTAGTGTTAGCGAACAGGTAAGGTTTACGGTACACAGGAAGGTACGGAAACGTGTTAGTGTCAAAGTACATGTGAGGGCATTGCTTAATTTTGGTGTAGGTGTTAAAATTTGTGTATGGGTTAGGGTATGCTCTAAGGTTGTTGTTAGTGTTATGTTTAGGGAAAGGGCTAGGTTTAGCGAACGGTAAGATTTAGGGTACTGGAGAGGATACGGAAAAGTGTTAGGGTCAGGGTACGTGTGAGGGCACGGGTTAGTGTTAGTGTACAAATAAGGATTAGGGTACGGGTTAGGGAAATGGGTAGGGTTGGTGTTATGGTTAGGGTTACGGCCAGGGTTAGAGTTAGCGAATGGGTAAGGTTTACGGTACACGGGAGGGTACGGAAACGTGTTAGTGTCAAAGTACATGTGAGGGCATGCGTTATTTTTTTGTACGGGTTAACTTTAGTGTACGGGTTAGGGTATGCTGTAGGGTTGGTGTTAGCCTTATGTTCAGGGCTAGGGTTAGGTTTAGCGAATGGTAGATTTAGGGTACAGTAGAGGATACAGAAAAGTGTTAGGGTCAGGGTACGTGTTAGGGCATGGGTTAGTGCTAGTGTATGGGTTGGGGTTAGGGTAAGGTGTAGGGTTGGGGTTAGGGTTAGGGCTAGTGCTAGGACTAGGGTAAGGGTTAGCAAATGGGTAAGGTTAAGTGTACAGGTGAGGGTACGGAAAAGTGTTAGGGTCAGGGTACGTGTCAGGGCATGGCTTAGTAGTAGGATACTGGTTAGGATTACGATACGGTTTGGGTAAGGTTTAGGGTTGGTGTTAGGGTTAGCTTTATAGCTAGGGTTAGGGTTAACGAAATGTCAGGTTTAGGGTCCAGGTGATAGTACAGAAAAGTGATAGGGTGAGTGTATGTGTTAGGACACGTGTCAGTGTTAGTGTATGGCTTAGGATTAGCATACTGGTTAGGGTAATGTGTACGGTTGGGGTTTGGTCTAGGTTTAGGGCTAGGGTTAGGGTTAGCGAACGGTAAGGTTTAGGGTACATGTGAGGTTACGGAAAAGTGTTAGGGTCAGGGTAAGTGTTAAGGCACGGATTAGTGTTAGTGTACGGGTTAGGATTAGGGTATGCGGTAAGCCAAAGTGTAGGGTTGGCATTATGTGTAGTGTTAGGGCTAGGTTTAGGGTTAGCGAATTAGTAAGGTTTAGGTTACAGGTGAGGGTACGGAAATGTTTTAGTGTCAAAGTAAGTGTGCGGGAATGGGTTATGTTAGTGTCCGCATTAAGATTAGTTTACATGTTAGGGTAAGGTGTAGGGTTGTAGTTAGATTTAGCTTTAAGTGTAGGGTTAGGATGAGCGAACGGTAAGATTTTGGGTACAGGAGAGAGTACGGTAAAGAGTTAGGGACAGGGTACGTGTCATGGCATGGATTAGTGTTTGTGTATGGGTAAGGATTAGGGTACGGGTTAGGGAAATGGGTAGGGTTGGTGTTATGGTTAGGGTTAGGGCTAGGGTTAGAGTCAACGAACGGGTATGGTTTACGGTACACGGCAGGGTACGGAAACGTGTTAGTGTCAAATTACATGTGAGGGCATGGGTTAATTTTTTTGTACGGGTTAAGTTTAGTGTAGGGGTTAGGGTATGCTGTAGGGTTGGTGTTAGCGTTATGTCCAGGGCTAGGTTTAGGGTTAGCGAACGGTAAGATTTAGGGTACAGGAGAGGATACGGAAAAGTGTTACGGTCAGGGTACGTGTTAGGGCATGGGTAAGTGTTAGTGTATGTGTTGGGAGTAGGGTACGTGTTAGGGTAAGGGGTAGGGTTGGGGTTAGGGTTAGCTTTATGGCTAGGGTTAGGCTTAGCGAAATATCAGGTTTAGGGTACAGGTGATGATACAAAAAAGCGTTAGTGTTAGTGTATGTGCTAGGACACGTGTCAGTGTTAGTGTATGGCTTAGGATCAGCATACTGGTTAGGGTAAGGTGTACGGTTGGGGTTTGGTCTAGGTTTAGGGCTAGGGTTAGGGTTAGCGAACGGTAAGGTTTAGGGTACATGTGAGGTTACGGAAAAGTGTTAGGGTCAGGGTACGTGTTAGGGCAGGGGTTAGTGTGGGTTTACAGGTTAGGATTAGGGTACGGGTTAGGGTAATTGGTAGGGTTGGCGTTATGTTTAGTGTTAGGGGTAGGGTTAAGTTTAGTGAACGGGTAAGGTTTATGTTACAGCTGAGCGTACGGAAATGTTTTATTGTCAAAGTACGTGTGCGGTAGTGGGTTAGTGTTAATGTACGGGTTAAGATTAGTGTACGTGTTAGGGTAAGGAGTAGGGTTGTAATTAGATTTAGGTATGGGCCTGGGGTTATGGTTAACAAATGGTAAAGTTTAGGGTTAGTGTTAGTGTTAGGGTTCGGGTTAGAGTTAGGGTCAGGATAGGTGTTAGGGCACGAGTTAGTGTTAGTGTTTGGGTTATGATTAGGGTATGTGTTAGGTTAAGGTGTAGGGTTGGGGTTAGGTTTAGGTTTAGGGCTAGTGTTAGGGTAAGCGAATAGGTAACATTAGAGTACAGGTGACCGTATGGAAACGAGTTAGGGTCAGGGTTCGTGTTAGGGCGCAAGTTAGTGTTAGTTTAAGGATTAGGATTAGGGTACATGTTAGGGTTAGGTGTAGGGTTGGGGTTGGGTTTAGGGTTAGGTTTAGACCTAGGGTTAGGGTTAGTGAATGGTAAGGTTTAGGGTTCAGGTGTGGGTATGGAAAAGTGTTAGGGTCAGGGTAAGTGTTAAGGCACGGATTAGTGTTAGTGTACGGGTTAGGATTAGGGTACGGGTTAGGCTAATGGGTAGGGTTGGCGTTATGTTTAGTGTTAGGGCTAGGGTTAGGGTTAGCGAACGAGTAAGGTTTAGGTTAAAGGTGAGGGTACGGAAATGTTTTAGTGTCAATGTAAGTGCGCGGGAATGGGTTAGTGTTAGTGTACGCATTAAGAATAGTGTACGTGTTAGGGTAAGGTGTAGGGTTGTAGTTAGATTTAGCTTCAGGGCTAGGGTTAGGGTTAGTGAACGGTAATATTTAGGGTACAGGAGAGACTAGGGTAAAGAGTTAGGGATAGGGTACGTGTCAGGGCATGGATTAGTGTTTGTGTATGGGTTAGGATTAGGGTACGGTTTAGGGTATAGTGTTGGTTTGGTGTTAGGGTTTGATTTAGGGGTATGTTTCGGGTTAGCGAACGGTAACGTTTAGCTTACAGGTGAGGGTACAGAAAAGTTTTAGGGTCAGGATACGTTTCAGGGCACGGATTAGTATTAGTGTACTGGTTAGGATTACCGTATGAGTTAGGGTAATGGGTAGGGTTGGGTTTAGGTTTAGGTTTACGGCTATGGTTAGGGTTAGCGAAATGTAAGGTTTAGGTTACAGGTGATGGTCCAGAAATGTGTTAGGATCAGGGTACATGTTAGGGCACGGTTTAGTGTTAGTGCACTGGTTAGGATTGTGTACGCGTTAGGGTAAGGTTTAGGGATGGTGTTAGGTTTACGTTTATGTCTAGGGTTAAGGATAGCAAACGGCATGGTTTAGGGTACAGGTGAGTGTACGGAAAAGTATTACGGTCAGGGTACCTGTTAGGGGACGTGTAGTGTTAGTGTATGGGTTAGGATTAGGGTACAGGTTAGGGTAAAGTATAGGGTTGGCATTAGGGTTAAGTTTAGGGCTAGGGTTAGGGTTAGCGAACACTTAAGTTTTAAGGAACATGAGTGTACAGAAACGTCTTAGTGTCAAAGTATGTGTGAGGGCATAGCATAATTTTGGTGTACGGGTTAAGATTAGTGTACTGGTTAGGGTATGGTGTAGGGTTGGTGTTAGCGTTATGTTTAGGGCTAGGGTTAAGGTTAGCGAACCAGTAATGTTTAGGGTACAGGTGAGGGTACGGAAAACTTTTAGGGTCAGGGTATGTGTTCGGACACCTGTTAGTGTTAGTGTACATGTCAGGATTAGCATACAGTTTAGGGTAAGGTGTGGGGTTGGGGTTAGGGTTAGGTTTAGGGCTAGGCTTAGGGTTAGCGAACGGGTAAGTTTTAAGGTACATGTGAGGGTACGGAAAAGCGTTTGGGTCAGGTTATGAGTTAGGAAACGTGTTAGTGTTAATGTATGGTTAGGATTAGGGTATGGGTTAGGGTAATGGTTAGGGTTGGCGTTAGGGTTAGGGGTAGGCTTAGCGAACGGTTAAGGCTTATGGTACACGTGAGTGTATGGAGACATGTTAGTGTCAAAGTACGTGTGATGGCATGGGTTAGTGTTAGTCTAGGGTTTAAAAATAGGGTACGGGTTAGAATAAGGTGTAGGGTTGGTGTTAGGGTTAGGTTTAAGTCTACAGTTAGGGTTAGCTAACGATTAGGTTTAGCGTACAGGTGAGGGTATGGAAAAGTGTTAGGGTCAGGGTACGGTTCAGGGCTCTGGTTATTGTTAGTGTACGGTTTAGGATTAGGGTATGGGGTAGGGTAAGATGTAGGGTTGGCGTTGGGGTTAGGTTTAGAGCTAGGGTTAGGGTTAGCAACCGGGTAAGGTTTAGGTTACAGGGAAGGGTACGGAAATGTTTTAGGGTCAAAATACATTTGCGGGAATGGGTTAGTGTTAGTGTACGGGTTAAGATTAGTGTACGTGTTAGGGTAAGGTGTAGGGTTGGAGTTATATTTAGCTTTAGGGCTAGGGTTAGGGTTAACGAAATGTAAGGTTTAGGGTACATGTGAGGGTACAGGAAAGCGTTACGGTCTGTGTATGTGTCAGGGCACGGATTAGTTTTAGGCTATGGGTTAGGATTACAGTACGGATTAGGGTAAGGTGTAGCATTGGGGTTAGGGTTAGGGTTAGCGAATAGGTAATATTTAGGGTACAGGTAAGCATATGGAAACGAGTTAGGGTCAGGCTTGGTGTTAGGGCACAGGTTAGTGTTATTGTACGGATTAGGATTAGGGTACGGGTTAGGATTTTGTGTAGGGTTGTGGATAGTGTTAGGCTTAGACCTAGGGTTAGTGTTAGCGAACAGGTAAGGTTTACGGTACACAAGATGTTACGGAAACGTGTTAGTGTCAAAGTACATGTGAGGGCATTGCTTAATTTTGGTGTAGGTGTTAAAATTTGTGTATGGGTTAGGGTATGCTGTAAGGTTGTTGTTAGCGTTATGTTTAGGGAAAGGGCTAGGATTAGCGAACGGTAAGATTTAGGGTACTGGAGAGGATACGGAAAAGTGTTAGGGTCAGGGTACGTGTGAGAGCATGGGTTAGTGTTAGTGTACAGGTAAGGAATAGGGAACGGGTTAGGGAAATGGGTAGGGTTGGTGTTATGGTTAGGGTTAGGGCCAGGGTTAGAGTTAGTGAACGGGTAAGGTTTACGGTACACGGGAGGGTACGGAAACGTGTTAGTGTCAAAGTACATGTGAGGGCATGCGTTATTTTTTTGTACGGGTTAAGTTTAGTGTACGGGTTAGGTTATGCTGTAGGGTTGGTGTTAGCTTTATGTTCAGGGCTAGGGTTAGGGTTAGCGAATGGTAAGATTTAGGGTACTGTAGAGGATACGGAAAAGTGTTAGGGTCAGGGTACGTTTTAGGGCATGGGTTAGTGTTAGTGTATGGTGTGGGATTAGGGTACGGGTTAGGGTAAGGGGTTGGGTTGGGGTTTGGGTTAGGGCTAGGGCTAGGGCTAGGGTTTGGGTTAGCAAATGGGTAAGGTTAAGTGTACAGGTGAGGGTACGGAAAAGTGTTAGGGTCAGGGTACGTGTCAGGGCATGGCTAAGTAGTAGGATACTGGTTAGGATTACGATACGGTTTGGGTAAGGTTTAGTGTTGGTGTTAGGGTTAGCTTTATAGCTAGGGTTAGGGTTAACGAAATGTCAGGTTTAGGGTCCAGGTGATAGTACAGAAAAGTGATAGGGTGAGTGTATGTGTTAGGACACGTGTCAGTGTTAGTGTATGGCTTAGGATTAGCATACTGGTTAGGGTAATGTGTACGGTTGGGGTTTGATCTAGGTTTAGGGTTAGGGTTAGGGTTAGCGAACGGTAAGGTTTAGGGTACATGTGAGGTTACGGAAAAGTGTTAGGGTCAGGGTAAGTGTTAAGGCACGGATTAGTGTTAGTGTACGGGTTAGGATTAGGGTACGCGGTAAGCCAATGTGTAGGGTTGGCATTATGTGTAGTGTTAGGGCTAGGTTTAGGGTTAGCGAATGAGTAAGGTTTAGGTTACAGGTGAGGGTACGGAAATGTTTTAGTGTCAAAGTAAGTGTGCGGGAATGGGTTAGTGTTAGTGTCCGCATTAAGATTAGTTTACATGTTAGGGTAAGGTGTAGGGTTGTAGTTAGATTTAGCTTTAAGTGTAGGGTTAGGATGAGCGAACGGTAAGATTTTGGGTACAGGAGAGAGTACGGTAAAGAATTAGGGACAGGGTACGTGTCATGGCATGGATTAGTGTTTGTGTATGGGTAAGAATTATGGTACGGGTTAGGGAAATGGGTAGGGTTGGTGTTATGGTTAGGGTTAGGGCTAGGGTTAGAGTTAACGAACGGGTATGCTTTACGGTACACGGCAGGGTACGGAAACGTGTTAGTGTCAAAGTACATGTGAGGGCATGGGTTAATTTTTTTGTACGTGTTAAGTTTAGTGTAGGGGTTAGGGTATGCTGTAGGGTTGGTGTTAGCGTTATGTCCAGGGCTAGGTTTAGGGTTAGCGAACGGTAAGATTTAGGGTACAGGAGAGGATACAGAAAAGTGTTACGGTCAGGGTACGTGTTAGGGCATGGGTAAGTGTTAGTGTATGTGTTGGGAGTAGGGTACGGGTTAGGGTAAGGGGTAGGGTTGGGGTTAGGGTTAGCTTTATGCCTAGGGTTAGGGTTAGCGAAATATCAGGTTTAGGGTACAGGTGATGATACAGAAAAGTGTTAGTGTTAGTGTATGTGCTAGGACACGTGTCAGTGTTAGTGTATGGCTTAGGATTAGCATACTGGTTAGGGTAAGGTGTACGGTTGGGGTTTGGTCTAGGTTTAGGGCTAGGGTTAGGGTTAGCGAATGGTAAGGTTTAGGGTACATGTGAGGTTACGGAAAATTTTTAGGGTCAGGGTACGTGTTAGGGCAGGGGTTAGTGTGGGTTTACAGTTTAGGATTAGGGTACGGGTTAGGGTAATTGGTAGGGTTGGCGTTATGTTTAGTGTTAGGGGTAGGGTTAAGTTTAGTGAACGGGTAAGGTTTAGGTTACAGCTGAGCGTACGGAAATGTTTTATTGTCAAAGTACGTGTGCGGTAGTGGGTTAGTGTTAATGTACGGGTTAAGATTAGTGTACGTGTTAGGGTAAGGAGTAGGGTTGTAATTAGGTTTAGGTATGGGGCTAGGGTTATGGTTAACAAAAGGTAAAGTTTAGGGTTAGTGTTAGTGTTAGGGTTCGGGTTAGAGGTAGGGTCAGGGTAGGTGTTAGGGCACGAGTTAGTGATAGTGTTTGGGTTATGATTAGGGTATGGGTTAGGTTAAGGTGTAGGGTTGGGGTTAGGTTTAGGTTTAGGGCTAGTGTTAGGGTAAGCGAATAGGTAACATTAGAGTACAGGTGAGCGTATGGAAACGAGTTAGGGTCAGGGTTCCTGTTAGGGCACAAGTTAGTGTTAGTTTAAGGATTAGGATTAGGGTACATGTTAGGGTTAGGTGTAGGGTTGGGGTTGGGTTTAGGGTTAGGTTTAGACCTAGGGTTAGGGTTAGTGAATGGTAAGGTTTATGGTTCATGTGTGGGTATGGAAAAGTGTTAGGGTCAGGGTAAGTGTTAAGGCACGGATTGGTGTTAGTGTACGGGTTAGGATTTGGGTACGGGTTAGGCTAATGGGTAGGATTGGCGTTATGTTTAGTGTTAGGGCTAGGGTTAGGGTTAGCGAACGAGTAAGGTTTAGGTTAAAGGTGAGAGTACGGAAATGTTTTAGTGTCAATGTAAGTGCGCGGGAATGGGTTAGTGTTAGTGTACGCATTAAGAATAGTGTACGTGTTAGGGTAAGGTGTAGGGTTGTAGTTAGATATAGCTTCAGGGCTAGGGTTAGGGTTAGTGAACGGTAATATTTAGGGTACAGGAGAGACTAGGGTAAAGAGTTAGGGGTAGGGTACGTGTCAGGGCATGGATTAGTGTTTGTGTATGGGTTAGGATTAGGGTACGGTTTAGGGTAAAGTGTTGGTTTGGTGTTAGGGTTTGATTTAGGGGTATGTTTCGGGTTAGCGAACGGTAACGTTTAGCTTACAGGTGAGGGTACAGAAAAGTTTTAGGGTCAGGATACGTTTCAGGGCACGGATTAGTATTAGTGTACTGGTTAGGATTACGGTATGAGTTAGGGTAATGGGTAGGGTTGGGTTTAGGTGTAGGTTTAGGGCTATGGTTAGGGTTAGCGAAATGTAAGGTTTAGGTTACAGGTGATTGTCCAGAAATGTGTTAGGATCAGGGTACATGTTAGGGCACGGTTTAGTGTTAGTGCACTGGTTAGGATTGGGTACGCGTTAGGGTAAGGTTTAGGGATGGGGTTAGGTTTACGTTTATGTCTAGGGTTAAGGATAGCAAACGGCATGGTTTAGGGTACAGGTGAGTGTACGGAAAAGTATTACGGTCAGGGTACCTGTTAGGGAACGTGTAGTGTTAGTGTATGGGTTAGGATTAGGGTACAGTTTAGGGTAAAGTATAGGGTTGGCATTAGGGTTAAGTTTAGGGCTAGGGTTAGGGTTAGCGAACACTTAAGTTTTATGGAACATGAGTGTACAGAAACGTCTTAGTGTCAAAGTATGTGTGAGGGCATAGCATAATTTTGGTGTACGGATTAAGTTTAGTGTACTGGTTAGGGTATGGTGTAGGGTTGGTGTTAGCGTTATGTTTAGGGCTAGGGTTAAGGTTAGCGAACCAGTAATGTTTAGGGTACAGGTGAGGGTACGGAAAACTTTTAGGGTCAGGGTATGTGTTCGGACACCTCTTAGTGTTAGTGTACATGTCAGGATTAGCATACAGTTTAGGGTAAGGTGTGGGGTTGGGGTTAGGGTTAGGTTTAGGGCTAGGCTTAGGGTTAGCGAACGGGTAAGTTTTAAGGTACATGTGAGGGTACGGAAAAGCGTTTGGTTCAGGTTATGAGTTAGGAAACGTGTTAGTGTTAATGTATGGTTAGGATTAGGGTATGGGTTAGGGTAATGGTTAGGGTTGGCGTTAGGGTTAGGGGTAGGCTTAGCGAACGGTTAAGGCTTATGGTACACGTGAGTGTATGGAGACATGTTAGTGTCAAAGTACGTGTGATGGCATGGGTTAGTGTTAGTCTAGGGGTTAAAAATAGGGTACGGGTTAGAATAAGGTGTAGGGTTGGTGTTAGGGTTAGGTTTAAGTCTACAGTTAGGGTTAGCTAACGATTAGATTTAGCGTACAGGTGAGGGTATGGAAAAGTGTTACGGTCAGGGTACGTTTCAGGGCTCTGGTTAGTGTTAGTGTACGGTTTAGGATTAGGGTATGCGTTAGGGTAAGATGTAGGGTGGGCGCTGGGGTTAGGTTTAGAGCTAGGGTTAGGGTTAGCAACCGGGTAAGGTTTAGGTTACAGGGGAGGGT
This sequence comes from Mesoplodon bidens, assembly GCF_964165515.1. Classification (NCBI taxonomy): domain Eukaryota; kingdom Metazoa; phylum Chordata; class Mammalia; order Artiodactyla; family Ziphiidae; genus Mesoplodon; species Mesoplodon bidens. Next base: position 3,728,444 of record NC_138181.1, read on the forward strand.
ACGGAAATGTTTTAGGGTCAAAATACATTTGCGGGAATGGGTTAGTGTTAGTGTACGGGTTAAGATTAGTGTACGTGTTAGGGTAAGGTGTAGGGTTGGAGTTAGATTTAGCTTTAGGGCTAGGGTTAGGGTTAGCGTAATGTAAGGTTTAGGGTACATGTGAGGGTACAGAAAAGCGTTACGGTCTGTGTATGTGTCAGGGCACGGATTAGTTTTAGGCTATGGGTTAGGAATACAGTACGGATTAGGGTAAGGTGTAGCATTGGGGTTAGGGTTAGGGTTAGCGAATAGGTAATATTTAGGGTACAGGTAAGCATATGGAAACGAGTTAGGGTCAGGCTTGGTGTTAGGGCACAGGTTAGTGTTATTGTACGGATTAGGATTAGGGTACGGGTTAGGATTTTGTGTAGGGTTGTGGATAGTGTTAGGCTTAGACCTAGGGTTAGTGTTAGCGAACAGGTAAGGTTTACGGAACACAGGAGGGTACGGAAACGTGTTAGTGTCAAAATACATGTGAGGGCATTGCTTAATTTTGGTGTAGGTGTTAAAATTTGTGTATGGGTTAGGGTATGCTGTAAGGTTGTTGTTAGCGTTATGTTTAGGGAAAGGGCTAGGTTTAGCGAACGGTAAGATTTAGGGTACTGGAGAGGATACGGAAAAGTGTTAGAGTCAGTGTACGTGTGAGGGCACGGGTTAGTGTTAGTGTACAAATAAGGATTAGGGTACGGGTTAGGGAAATGGGTAGGGTTGGTGTTATGGTTAGGGTTAGGGCTAGGGTTAGAGTTAACGAACGGGTATGGTTTACGGTACACGGCAGGGTACGGAAACGTGTTAGTGTCAAAGTACATGTGAGGACATGGGTTAATTTTTTTGTACGGGTTAAGTTTAGTGTAGGGGTTAGGGTATGCTGTAGGGTTGGTGTTAGCGTTATGTCCAGGGCTAGGTTTAGGGTTAGCGAACGGTAAGATTTAGGGTACAGGAGAGGATACGGAAAAGTGTTAAGGTCAGGGTACGTGTTAGGGCATGGGTAAGTGTTAGTGTATGTGTTGGGAGTAGGGTACGGGTTAGGGTAAGGGGTAGTGTTGGGGTTAGGGTTAGCTTTATGGCTAGGGTTAGGGTTAGCGAAATATCAGGTTTAGGGTACAGGTGATGATACAGAAAAGTGTTAGTGTTAGTGTATGTGCTAGGACACGTGTCAGTGTTAGTGTATGGCTTAGGATTAGCATACAGGTTAGGGTAAGGTGTACGGTTGGGGTTTGGTCTAGGTTTAGGGCTAGGGTTAGGGTTAGCGAACGGTAAGGTTTAGGGTACATGTGAGGTTACGGAAAAGTGTTAGGGTCAGGGTACGTGTTAGGGAATGGGTTAGTGTGGGTTTACAGGTTAGGATTAGGGTACGGGTTAGGGTAATTGGTAGGGTTGGCGTTATGTTTAGTGTTAGGGGTAGGGTTAAGTTTAGTGAACGGGTAAGGTTTAGGTTACAGCTGAGCGTACGGAAATATTTTATTGTCAAAGTACGTGTGCGGTATTGGGTTAGTGTTAATGTACGGGTTAAGATTAGTGTACGTGTTAGGGTAAGGAGTAGGGTTGTAATTAGGTTTAGGTATGGGGCTAGGTTTATGGTAAACAAATGGTAAAGTTTAGGGTTAGTGTTAGTGTTAGGGTTCGGGTTAGAGGTAGGGTCAGGGTAGGTGTTAGGGCACGAGTTAGTGTTAGTGTTTGGGTTATGATTAGGGTATGGGTTAGGTTAAGGTGTAGGGTTGGGGTTAGGTTTAGGTTTAGGGCTAGTGTTAGGGTAAGCGAATAGGTAACATTAGAGTACAGGTGAGCGTATGGAAACGAGTTAGGGTCAGTGTTCCGGTTAGGGCACAAGTTAGTGTTAGTTTAAGGATTAGGATTAGGGTACATGTTAGGGTTAGGTGTAGGGTTGGGGTTGGGTTTAGGGTTAGGTTTAGACCTAGGGTTAGGGTTAGTGAATGGTAAGGTTTAGGGTTCAGGTGTGGGTATGGAAAAGTGTTAGGGTCAGGGTAAGTGTTAAGGCATGGATTGGTGTTAGTGTACGGGTTAGGATTTGGGTACGGGTTAGGCTAATGGGTAGGGTTGGCGTTATGTTTAGTGTTAGGGCTAGGGTTAGGGTTAGCGAACGAGTAAGGTTTAGGTTAAAGGTGAGGGTACGGAAAAGTTTTAGTGTCAATGTAAGTGCGCGGGAATGGGTTAGTGTTAGTGTACGCATTAAGAATAGTGTACGTGTTAGGCTAAGTTGTAGGGGTGTAGTTAGATTTAGCTTCAGGGCTAGGGTTAGGGTTAGTGAACGGTAATATTTAGGGTACAGGAGAGACTAGGGTAAAGAGTTAGGGGTAGGGTACGTGTCAGGGCATGGATTAGTGTTTGTGTATGGGTTAGGATAAGGGTACGGTTTAGGGTAAAGTGTTGGTTTGGTGTTAGGGTTTGATTTAGGGGTATGTTTCGGGTTAGCGAACGGTAACGTTTAGCTTACAGGTGAGGGTACAGAAAAGTTTTAGGGTCAAGATACGTTTCAGGGCATGGATTAGTATTAGTGTACTCGTTAGGATTATGGTATGAGTTAGGGTAATGGGTAGGCTTGGGTTTAGGTTTAGGTTTAGGGCTATGGTTAGGGTTAGCGAAATGTAAGGTTTAGGTTACAGGTGATGGTCCAGAAATGTGTTAGGATCAGGGTACATGTTACGGCACGGTTTAGTGTTAGTGCACTGGTTAGGATTGGGTACGCGTTAGGGTAAGGTTTAGGGATGGGGTTAGGTTTACGTTTATGTCTAGGGTTAAGGATAGCAAACGGCATGGTTTAGGGTACAGGTGAGTGTATGGAAAAGTATTACGGTCAGGGGACCTGTTAGGGGACGTGTAGTGTTAGTGTATGGGTTAGGATTAGGGTACAGGTTAGGGTAAAGTATAGGGTTGGCATTAGGGTTAAGTTTAGGGCTAGGGTTAGGGTTAGCGAACACTTAAGTTTTATGGAACATGAGTGTACAGAAACGTCTTAGTGTCAAAGTATGTGTGAGGGCATAGCATAATTTTGGTGTACGGGTTAAGATTAGTGTACTGGTTAGGGTATGGTGTAGGGTTGGTGTTAGCGTTATGTTTAGGGCTAGGGTTAAGGTTAGCGAACCAGTAATGTTTAGGGTACAGGTGAGGGTACGGAAAACTTTTAGGGTCAGGGTATGTGTTCGGACACCTGTTAGTATTAGTGTACATGTCAGGATTAGCATACAGTTTAGGGTAAGGTGTGGGGTTGGGGTTAGGGTTAGGTTTAGGGCTAGGCTTAGGGTTAGCGAACGGGTAAGTTTTAAGGTACATGTGAGGGTACGGAAAAGCGTTTGGGTCAGGTTATGAGTTAGGAAACGTGTTAGTGTTAATGTATGGTTAGGATTAGGGTACGGGTTAGGGTAATGGTTAGGGTTGGCGTTAGGGTTAGGGGTAGGCTTAGCGAACGGTTAAGGCTTATGGTACACGTGAGTGTATGGAGACATGTTAGTGTCAAAGTACGTGTGATGGCATGGGTTAGTGTTAGTCTAGGGGTTAAAAATAGGGTACGGGATAGAATAAGGTGTAGGGTTGGTGTTAGGGTTAGGTTTAAGTCTACAGTTAGGGTTAGCTAACGATTAGGTTTAGCGTACAGGTGAGGGTATGGAAAAGTGTTAGGGTCAGGGTACGTTTCAGGGCTCTGGTTAGTGTTAGTGTACGGTTTAGGATTAGGGTATGGGTTAGGGTAAGATGTAGGGTTGGCGTTGGGGTTAGGTTTAGAGCTAGGGTTAGGGTTAGCAACCGGGTAAGGTTTAGGTTACAGGGGAGGGTACGGAAATGTTTTAGGGTCAAAATACATTTGCGGGAATGGGTTAGTGTAAGTGTACGGGTTAAGATTAGTGTACGTGTTAGGGTAAGGTGTAGGGTTGGAGTTAGATTTAGCTTTAGGGCTAGGGTTAGGGTTAGCGAAATGTAAGGTTTAGGGTACATGTGAGGGTACAGAAAAGCGTTACGGTCTGTGTATGTGTCAGGGCACGGATTAGTTTTAGGCTATGGGTTAGGAATACAGTACGGATTAGGGTAAGGTGTAGCATTGGGGTTAGGGTTAGGGTTAGCGAATAGGTAATATTTAGGGTACAGGTAAGCATATGGAAACGAGTTAGGGTCAGGCTTGGTGTTAGGGCACAGGTTAGTGTTATTGTACGGATTAGGATTAGGGTACGGGTTAGGATTTTGTGTAGGGTTGTGGATAGTGTTAGGCTTAGACCTAGGGTTAGTGTTAGCGAACAGGTAAGGTTTACGGTACACAGGAGGGTACGGAAACGTGTTAGTGTCAAAGTACATGTGAGGGCATTGCTTAATTTTGTTGTAGGTGTTAAAATTTGTGTATGGGTTAGGGTATGCTGTAAGGTTGTTGTTAGTGTTATGTTTAGGGAAAGGGCTAGGTTTAGCGAACGGTAAGATTTAGGGTACTGGAGAGGATACGGAAAAGTGTTAGGTTCAGCGTACGTGTGAGGGCACGGGTTAGTGTTAGTGTACAAATAAGGATTAGGGTACGGGTTAGGGAATTGGGTAGGGTTGGTGTTATGCTTAGGGTTAGGGCCAGGGTTAGAGTTAGCGAACGGGTAAGGTTTACGGTACACGGGAGGGTACGGAAACGTGTTAGTGTCAAATTACATGTGAGGGCATGCGTTATTTTTTTGTACGGGTTAAGTTTAGTGTACGGGTTAGGGTATGCTGTAGGGTTGGTGTTAGCCTTATGTTCAGGGCTAGGCTTAGGGTTAGCGAATGGTAAGATTTAGGGTACAGTAGAGGATACGGAAAAGTGTTAGGGTCAGGGTACGTGATAGGGCATGGGTTAGTGTTAGTGTATGGGTTGGGGTTAGGGTAAGGTGTAGGGTTGGGGTTAGGGTTAGGGCTAGGGCTAGGGCTAGGGTTAGGGTTAGGAAATGGGTAAGGTTAAGTGTACAGGTGAGGGTACGGAAAAGTGTTAGGGTCAGGGTACGTGTTAGGGCATGGCTTAGTAGCAGTATACTGGTTAGGATTAGGATACAGTTTGGGTAATGTTTAGGGTTGGGGTAAGGGTTAGCTTTATAGCTAGGGTTAGGGTTAACGTAATGTCAGGTTTAGGGTACAGTTGATAGTACAGAAAAGTGATAGGGTTAGTGTATGTGTTAGGACACGTGTCAGTGTTAGTGTATGGCTTAGGATAAGCATACTGGTTAGGGTAAGGTGTACGGTTGGTGTATGGACTAGGTTTAGGGCTAGGGTTAGGGTTAGCGAACGGTAAGGTTTAGGGTACATGTGAGGTTACGAAAAAGTGTTAGGGTCAGGGTAAGTGTTAAGGCACGGATTAGTGTTAGTGTACGGGTTAGGATTAGGGTACGCGGTAAGCCAATGGGTAGGGTTGGCATTATGTGTAGTGTTAGGGCTAGGTTTATGGTTAGCGAATGAGTAAGGTTTAGGTTACAGGTGAGGGTATGGAAATGTTTTAGTGTCAAAGTAAGTGTGCGGGAATGGGTTAGTGTTAGTGTACGCATTAAGATTAGTTTACATGTTAGGGTAACGTGTAGGGTTGTAGTTAGATTTAGCTTTAAGTGTAGGGTTAGGGTTAGCGAACGGTAAGATTTTGGGTACAGGAGAGAGTAGGGTAAAGAGTTAGGGACAGGGTACGTGTCATGGCATGGATTAGTGTTTGTGTATGGGTAAGGATTAGGGTACGGGTTAGGGAAATGGGTAGGGTTGGTGTTATGGTTAGGGTTAGGGCTAGGGTTAGAGTTAACGAACGGGTACGGTTTACGGTACACGGCAGGGGACAGAAACGTGTTAGTGTCAAAGTACATGTGAGGGCATGTGTTAATTTTTTTGTACGGGTTAAGTTTAGTGTAGGGGTTAGGGTATGCTGTAGGGTTGGTGTTAGCGTTATGTTCAGGGCTACGGTTAGGGTTAGGTTTAGCGAACGGTAAATTTAGGGTACAGGAGAGGATACGGAAAAGTGTTACGGTCAGGGTACGTGTTAGGGCATGTGTAAGTGTCAGTGTATGTGTTGGGATTAAGGTACGGGTTAGGGTAAGGGGTAGGGTTGGGGTTAGGGTTAGCTTTATGGCTAGGGTTAGGGTTAGCGAAATGTCAGGTTTAGGGTACAGGTGATGATACAGAACAGTGTTAGTGTTAGTGTATGTGCTAGGACACGTGTCAGTGTTAGTGTATGGCTTAGGATTAGCATACTGGTTAGGGTAAGGTGTACGGTTGGGGTTTGGTCTAGGTTTAGGGCTAGGGTTAGGGTTAGCGAAAGGTAAGGTTTAGGGTACATGTGAGGTTACGGAAAAGTGTTAGGGTCAGGGTACGTGTTAGGGCAGGGGTTAGTGTGGGTTTACAGGTTAGGATTAGGGTACGTGTTAGGGTATTTGGTAGGGTTGGCATTATGTTTAGTGTTAGGGGTACGGTTAAGTTTAGTGAACGGGTAATGTTTAGGTTACAGCTGATCGTACGGAAATGTTTTATTGTCAAAGTACGTGTGCGGTATTGGGTTAGTGTTAATGTACGGGTTAAGATTAGTGTACGTGTTAGGGTAAGGAGTAGGGTTGTAATTAGGTTTAGGTATGGGGCTCGGGTTATGGTTAACAAATGGTAAAGTTTAGGGTTAGTGTTAGTGTTAGGGTTCGGGTTAGAGGTAGGGTCAGGGTAGGTGTTAGGGCACGAGTTAGTGTTAGTGTTTGGGTTATGATTAGGGTATGGGTTAGGTTAAGGTGTAGGGTTGGGGTTAGGTTTAGGTTTAGGGCTAGTGTTAGGGTAAGCGAATCGGTAACATTAGAGTACAGGAGAGTGTATGGAAACGAGTTAGGGACAGGGTTCCTGTTAGGGCACAAGTTAGTGTTAGTTTAAGGATTAGGATTAGGGTACATGTTAGGGTTAGGTGTAGGGTTGGGGTTGGGTTTAGGGTTAGGTTTAGACCTAGGGTTAGGGTTAGTGAATGGTAAGGTTTAGGGTTCAGGTGTGGGTATGGAAAAGTGTTAGGTTCAGGTTAAGTGTTAAGGCACGGATTGGTTTTAGTGTACGGGTTAGGATTAGGGTACGGGTTAGGCTAATGGGTAGGGTTGGCGTAATGTTTAGGGTTAGGGCTAGGGTTAGGGTTAGCGAACGAGTAAGGTTTAGGTTAAAGGTGAGGGTACGGAAATGTTTTAGTGTCAATGTAAGTGCGCGGGAATGGGTTAGTGTTAGTGTACGCATTAAGAATAGTGTACGTGTTAGGCTAAGTTGTAGGGGTGTAGTTAGATTTAGCTTCAGGGCTAGGGTTAGGGTTAGTGAACGGTAATATTTAGGGTACAGGAGAGACTAGGGTAAAGAGTTAGGGTTAGGGTACGTGTCAGGGCATGGATTAGTGTTTGTGTATGGGTTAGGATAAGGGTACGGTTTAGGGTAAAGTGTTGGTTTGGTGTTAGGGTTTGATTTAGGGGTATGTTTCGGGTTAGCGAACGGTAACGTTTAGCTTACAGGTGAGGGTACAGAAAAGTTTTAGGGTCAGGATACGTTTCAGGGCATGGATTAGTATTAGTGTACTCGTTAGGATTATGGTATGAGTTAGGGTAATGGGTAGGCTTGGGTTTAGGTTTAGGTTTAGGGCTATGGTTAGGGTTAGCGAAATGTAAGGTTTAGGTTACAGGTGATGGTCCAGAAATGTGTTAGGATCAGGGTACATGTTAGGGCACGGTTTAGTGTTAGTGCACTGGTTAGGATTGGGTACGCGTTAGGGTAAGGTTTAGGGATGGTGTTAGGTTTACGTTTATGTCTAGGGTTAAGGATAGCAAACGGCATGGTTTAGGGTACAGGTGAGTGTACGGAAAAGTATTACGGTCAGGGTACCTGTTAGGGGACGTGTAGTGTTAGTGTATGGGTTAGGATTAGGGTACAGGTTAGGGTAAAGTATAGGGTTGGCATTAGGGTTAAGTTTAGGGCTAGGGTTAGGGTTAGCGAACACTTAAGTTTTAAGGAACATGAGTGTACAGAAACGTCTTATTGTCAAAGTATGTGTGAGGGCATAGCATAATTTTGGTGTACGGGTTAAGATTAGTGTACTGGTTAGGGTATGGTGTAGGGTTGGTGTTAGCGTTATGTTTAGGGCTAGGGTTAAGGTTAGCGAACCAGTAATGTTTAGGGTACAGGTGAGGGTACGGAAAACTTTTAGGGTCAGGGTATGTGTTCGGACACCTGTTAGTGTTAGTGTACATGTCAGGATTAGCATACAGTTTAGGGTAAGGTGTGGGGTTGGGGTTAGGGTTAGGTTTAGGGCTAGGCTTAGGGTTAGCGAACGGGTAAGTTTTAAGGTACATGTGAGGGTACGGAAAAGCGTTTGGGTCAGGTTATGAGTTAGGAAACGTGTTAGTGTTAATGTATGGTTAGGATTAGGGTATGGGTTAGGGTAATGGTTAGGGTTGGCGTTAGGGTTAGGGGTAGGCTTAGCGAACGGTTAAGGCTTATGGTACACGTGAGTGTATAGAGACATGTTAGTGTCAAAGTACGTGTGATGGCATGGGTTAGTGTTAGTCTAGGGTTTAAAAATAGGGTACGGGTTAGAATAAGGTGTAGGGTTGGTGTTAGGGTTAGGTTTAAGTCTACAGTTAGGGTTAGCTAACGATTAGGTTTAGCGTACAGGTGAGGGTATGGAAAAGTGTTAGGGTCAGGGTACGGTTCAGGGCTCTGGTTATTGTTAGTGTACGGTTTAGGATTAGGGTATGGGGTAGGGTAAGATGTAGGGTTGGCGTTGGGGTTAGGTTTAGAGCTAGGGTTAGGTTTAGCAACCGGGTAAGGTTTAGGTTACAGGGAAGGGTACGGAAATGTTTTAGGGTCAAAATACATTTGCGGGAATGGGTTAGTGTTAGTGTACGGGTTAAGATTAGTGTACGTGTTAGGGTAAGGTGTAGGGTTGGAGTTATATTTAGCTTTAGGGCTAGGGTTAGGGTTAACGAAATGTAAGGTTTAGGGTACATGTGAGGGTACAGAAAAGCGTTACGGTCTGTGTATGTGTCAGGGCACGGATTAGTTTTAGGCTATGGGTTAGGATTACAGTACGGATTAGGGTAAGGTGTAGCATTGGGGTTAGGGTTAGGGTTAGCGAATAGGTAATATTTAGGGTACAGGTAAGCATATGGAAACGAGTTAGGGTCAGGCTTGGTGTTAGGGCACAGGTTAGTGTTATTGTACGGATTAGGATTAGGGTACGGGTTAGGATTTTGTGTAGGGTTGTGGATAGTGTTAGGCTTAGACCTAGGGTTAGTGTTAGCGAACAGGTAAGGTTTACGGTACACAAGATGTTACGGAAACGTGTTAGTGTCAAAGTACATGTGAGGGCATTGCTTAATTTTGGTGTAGGTGTTAAAATTTGTGTATGGGTTAGGGTATGCTGTAAGGTTGTTGTTAGCGTTATGTTTAGGGAAAGGGCTAGGATTAGCGAACGGTAAGATTTAGGGTACTGGAGAGGATACGGAAAAGTGTTAGGGTCAGGGTACGTGTGAGAGCATGGGTTAGTGTTAGTGTACAGGTAAGGAATAGGGAACGGGTTAGGGAAATGGGTAGGGTTGGTGTTATGGTTAGGGTTAGGGCCAGGGTTAGAGTTAGTGAACGGGTAAGGTTTACGGTACACGGGAGGGTACGGAAACGTGTTAGTGTCAAAGTACATGTGAGGGCATGCGTTATTTTTTTGTACGGGTTAAGTTTAGTGTACGGGTTAGGGTATGCTGTAGGGTTGGTGTTAGCCTTATGTTCAGGGCTAGGCTTAGGGTTAGCGAATGGTAAGATTTAGGGTACAGTAGAGGATACGGAAAAGTGTTAGGGTCAGGGTACGTGATAGGGCATGGGTTAGTGTTAGTGTATGGGTTGGGGTTAGGGTAAGGTGTAGGGTTGGGGTTAGGGTTAGGGCTAGGGCTAGGGCTAGGGTTAGGGTTAGGAAATGGGTAAGGTTAAGTGTACAGGTGAGGGTACGGAAAAGTGTTAGGGTCAGGGTACGTGTTAGGGCATGGCTTAGTAGCAGTATACTGGTTAGGATTAGGATACAGTTTGGGTAATGTTTAGGGTTGGGGTAAGGGTTAGCTTTATAGCTAGGGTTAGGGTTAACGTAATGTCAGGTTTAGGGTACAGTTGATAGTACAGAAAAGTGATAGGGTTAGTGTATGTGTTAGGACACGTGTCAGTGTTAGTGTATGGCTTAGGATAAGCATACTGGTTAGGGTAAGGTGTACGGTTGGTGTATGGTCTAGGTTTAGGGCTAGGGTTAGGGTTAGCGAACGGTAAGGTTTAGGGTACATGTGAGGTTACGGAAAAGTGTTAGGGTCAGGGTAAGTGTTAAGGCACGGATTAGTGTTAGTGTACGGTTTAGGATTAGGGTACGCGGTAAGCCAATGGGTAGGGTTGGCATTATGTGTAGTGTTAGGGCTAGGTTTATGGTTAGCGAATGAGTAAGGTTTAGGTTACAGGTGAGGGTATGGAAATGTTTTAGTGTCAAAGTAAGTGTGCGGGAATGGGTTAGTGTTAGTGTACGCATTAAGATTAGTTTACATGTTAGGGTAAGGTGTAGGGTTGTAGTTAGATTTAGCTTTAAGTGTAGGGTTAGGGTTAGCGAACGGTAAGATTTTGGGTACAGGAGAGAGTAGGGTAAAGAGTTAGGGACAGGGTACGTGTCATGGCATGGATTAGTGTTTGTGTATGGGTAAGGATTAGGGTACGGGTTAGGGAAATGGGTAGGGTTGGTGTTATGGTTAGGGTTAGGGCTAGGGTTAGAGTTAACGAACGGGTACGGTTTACGGTACACGGCAGGGGACAGAAACGTGTTAGTGTCAAAGTACATGTGAGGGCATGTGTTAATTTTTTTGTACGGGTTAAGTTTAGTGTAGGGGTTAGGGTATGCTGTACGGTTGGTGTTAGCGTTATGTTCAGGGCTACAGTTAGGGTTAGGTTTAGCGAACGGTAAATTTAGGGTACAGGAGAGGATACGGAAAAGTGTTACGGTCAGGGTACGTGTTAGGGCATGGGTAAGTGTCAGTGTATGTGTTGGGATTAAGGTACGGGTTAGGGTAAGGGGTAGGGTTGGGGTTAGGGTTAGCTTTATGGCTAGGGTTACGGTTAGCGAAATGTCAGGTTTAGGGTACAGGTGATGATACAGAACAGTGTTAGTGTTAGTGTATGTGCTAGGACACGTGTCAGTGTTAGTGTATGGCTTAGGATTAGCATACTGGTTAGGGTAAGGTGTACGGTTGGGGTTTGGTCTAGGTTTAGGGCTAGGGTTAGGGTTAGCGAACGGTAAGTTTTAGGGTACATGTGAGGTTACGGAAAAGTGTTAGGGTCAGGGTCGTGTTAGGGAAGGGCTTAGTGTGGGTTTACAGGTTAGGATTAGTGAACGGGTTAGGGTAATTGGTAGGGTTGGCATTATGTTTAGTGTTAGGGGTACGGTTAAGTTTAGTGAACGGGTAAGGTTTAGGTTACAGGTGATCGTACGGAAATGTTTTATTGTCAAAGTACGTGTGCGGTATTGGGTTAGTGTTAATGTACGGGTTAAGATTAGTGTACGTGTTAGGGTAAGGAGTAGGGTTGTAATTAGGTTTAGGTTTGGGGCTCGGGTTATGGTTAACAAATGGTAAAGTTTAGGGTTAGTGTTAGTGTTAGGGTTCGGGTTAGAGGTAGGGTCAGGGTAGGTGTTAGGGCACGTGTTAGTGTTAGTGTTTGGGTTATGATTAGGGTATGGGTTAGGTTAAGGTGTAGGGTTGGGGTTAGGTTTAGGTTTAGGGGTAGTGTTAGGGTAAGCGAATCGGTAACATTAGAGTACAGGAGAGCATATGGAAACGAGTTAGGGTCAGGGTTCCTGTTAGGGCACAAGTTAGTGTTAGTTTAAGGATTAGGATTAGGGTACATGTTAGGGTTAGGTGTAGGGTTGGGGTTGGGTTTAGGGTTAGGTTTAGACCTAGGGTTAGGGTTAGTGAATGGTAAGGTTTAGGGTTCAGGTGTGGGTATGGAAAAGTGTTAGGGTCAGGTTAAGTGTTAAGGCACGGATTGGTTTTAGTGTACGGGTTAGGATTAGGGTACGGGTTAGGCTAATGGGTAGGGTTGGCGTTATGTTTAGGGTTAGGGCTAGGGTTAGGGTTAGCGAACGAGTAAGGTTTAGGTTAAAGGTGAGGGTACGGAAATGTTTTAGTGTCAATGTAAGTGCGCGGGAATGGTTTATTGTTAGTGTGCGCATTAAGAATAGTGTACGTGTTAGGGTAATGTGTAGGGTTGTAGTTAGATTTAGCTTCAGGGCTAGGGTTAGGTTTAGTGAACGGTAATATTTAGGGTACAGGAGAGACTAGGTTAAAGAGTTAGGGGTAGGGTAGGTGTCAGGGCATGGATTAGTGTTTGTGTATGGGTTAGGATTAGGGTACGGTTTAGGGTAAAGTGTTGGTTTGGTGTTAGGGTTTGATTTAGGGGTATGTTTCGGGTTAGCGAACGGTAACATTTAGCTTACAGGTGAGGGTACAGAAAAGTTTTAGCGTCAGGATACGTTTCAGGGCATGGATTAGTATTAGTGTACTGGTTAGGATTACGGTATGAGTTAGGGTAATGTGTAGGGTAGGGTTTAGGTTTAGGTTTAGGACTATGGTTAGGGTTAGCGAAATGTAAGGTTTAGGTTACAGGTGATGGTCCAGAAATGTGTTAGGATCAGGGTACATGTTAGGGCACGGTTTAGTGTTAGTGCAATGGTTAGGATTGGGTACGCTTTAGGGTTAGGTTTAGGGATGGGGTTAGGTTTACGTTTATGTCTAGGGTTAAGGATAGCAAACGGCATGGTTTAGGGTACAGGTTAGTGTACGGAAAACTTTTAGGGTCAGGGTATGTGTTCGGACACCTGTTAGTGTTAGTGTACGATAGGAATAGCATACAGTTTAGGGTAAGGTGTGGGGTTGGGGTTAGGGTTAGGTTTAAGGCTAGGCTTAGGGTTAGCGAACGGGTAAGTTTTAAGGTACATGTGAGGGTACGGAAAAGCGTTTGGGTCAGGTTATGAGTTAGGAAACGTGTTAGTGTTAATGTAGGGTTAGGATTAGGGTACGGGTTAGGGTAATGGTTAGGGTTGGCGTTAGGTTTAGGGGTAGGCTTAGCGAACGGTTAAGGCTTATGGTACACGTGAGTGTATGGAGACATGTTAGTGTCAAAGTACGTGTGATGGCATGGGTTAGTGTTAGTCTAGGGTTTAAAAATAGGGTACGGGTTAGAATAAGGTGTAGGGTTGGTGTTAGGGTTAGGTTTAAGTCTACATTTAGGGTTAGCTAACGATTAGGTTTAGCGTACAGGTGAGGGTATGGAAAAGTGTTAGGGTCAGGGTACGGTTCAGGGCTCTGGTTATTGTTAGTGTACGGTTTAGGATTAGGGTATGGGGTAGGGTAAGATGTAGGGTTGGCGTTGGGGTTAGGTTTAGAGCTAGGGTTAGGGTTAGCAACCGGGTAAGGTTTAGGTTACAGGGAAGGGTACGGAAATGTTTTAGGGTCAAAATACATTTGCGGGAATGGGTTAGTGTTAGTGTACGGGTTAAGATTAGTGTACGTGTTAGGGTAAGGTGTAGGGTTGGAGTTATATTTAGCTTTAGGGCTAGGGTTAGGGTTAACGAAATGTAAGGTTTAGGGTACATGTGAGGGTACAGAAAAGCGTTACGGTCTGTGTATGTGTCAGGGCACGGATTAGTTTTAGGCTATGGGTTAGGATTACAGTACGGATTAGGGTAAGGTGTAGCATTGGGGTTAGGGTTAGGGTTAGCGAATAGGTAATATTTAGGGTACAGGTAAGCATATGGAAACGAGTTAGGGTCAGGCTTGGTGTTAGGGCACAGGTTAGTGTTATTGTACGGATTAGGATTAGGGTACGGGTTAGGATTTTGTGTAGGGTTGTGGATAGTGTTAGGCTTAGACCTAGGGTTAGTGTTAGCGAACAGGTAAGGTTTACGGTACACAAGATGTTACGGAAACGTGTTAGTGTCAAAGTACATGTGAGGGCATTGCTTAATTTTGGTGTAGGTGTTAAAATTTGTGTATGGGTTAGGGTATGCTGTAAGGTTGTTGTTAGCGTTATGTTTAGGGAAAGGGCTAGGATTAGCGAACGGTAAGATATAGGGTACTGGAGAGGATACGGAAAAGTGTTAGGGTCAGGGTACGTGTGAGAGCATGGGTTAGTGTTAGTGTACAGGTAAGGAATAGGGAACGGGTTAGGGAAATGGGTAGGGTTGGTGTTATGGTTAGGGTTAGGGCCAGGGTTAGAGTTAGTGAACGGGTAAGGTTTACGGTACACGGGAGGGTACGGAAACGTGTTAGTGTCAAAGTACATGTGAGGGCATGCGTTATTTTTTTGTACGGGTTAAGTTTAGTGTACGGGTTAGGGTATGCTGTAGGGTTGGTGTTAGCCTTATGTTCAGGGCTAGGCTTAGGGTTAGCGAATGGTAAGATTTAGGGTACAGTAGAGGATACGGAAAAGTGTTAGGGTCAGGGTACGTGATAGGGCATGGGTTAGTGTTAGTGTATGGGTTGGGGTTAGGGTAAGGTGTAGGGTTGGGGTTAGGGTTAGGGCTAGGGCTAGGGCTAGGGTTAGGGTTAGGAAATGGGTAAGGTTAAGTGTACAGGTGAGGGTACGGAAAAGTGTTAGGGTCAGGGTACGTGTTAGGGCATGGCTTAGTAGCAGTATACTGGTTAGGATTAGGATACAGTTTGGGTAATGTTTAGGGTTGGGGTAAGGGTTAGCTTTATAGCTAGGGTTAGGGTTAACGTAATGTCAGGTTTAGGGTACAGTTGATAGTACAGAAAAGTGATAGGGTTAGTGTATGTGTTAGGACACGTGTCAGTGTTAGTGTATGGCTTAGGATAAGCATACTGGTTAGGGTAAGGTGTACGGTTGGTGTATGGTCTAGGTTTAGGGCTAGGGTTAGGGTTAGCGAACGGTAAGGTTTAGGGTACATGTGAGGTTACGGAAAAGTGTTAGGGTCAGGGTAAGTGTTAAGGCACGGATTAGTGTTAGTGTACGGTTTAGGATTAGGGTACGCGGTAAGCCAATGGGTAGGGTTGGCATTATGTGTAGTGTTAGGGCTAGGTTTATGGTTAGCGAATGAGTAAGGTTTAGGTTACAGGTGAGGGTATGGAAATGTTTTAGTGTCAAAGTAAGTGTGCGGGAATGGGTTAGTGTTAGTGTACGCATTAAGATTAGTTTACATGTTAGGGTAAGGTGTAGGGTTGTAGTTAGATTTAGCTTTAAGTGTAGGGTTAGGGTTAGCGAACGGTAAGATTTTGGGTACAGGAGAGAGTAGGGTAAAGAGTTAGGGACAGGGTACGTGTCATGGCATGGATTAGTGTTTGTGTATGGGTAAGGATTAGGGTACGGGTTAGGGAAATGGGTAGGGTTGGTGTTATGGTTAGGGTTAGGGCTAGGGTTAGAGTTAACGAACGGGTACGGTTTACGGTACACGGCAGGGGACAGAAACGTGTTAGTGTCAAAGTACATGTGAGGGCATGTGTTAATTTTTTTGTACGGGTTAAGTTTAGTGTAGGGGTTAGGGTATGCTGTACGGTTGGTGTTAGCGTTATGTTCAGGGCTACAGTTAGGGTTAGGTTTAGCGAACGGTAAATTTAGGGTACAGGAGAGGATACGGAAAAGTGTTACGGTCAGGGTACGTGTTAGGGCATGGGTAAGTGTCAGTGTATGTGTTGGGATTAAGGTACGGGTTAGGGTAAGGGGTAGGGTTGGGGTTAGGGTTAGCTTTATGGCTAGGGTTAGGGTTAGCGAAATGTCAGGTTTAGGGTACAGGTGATGATACAGAACAGTGTTAGTGTTAGTGTATGTGCTAGGACACGTGTCAGTGTTAGTGTATGGCTTAGGATTAGCATACTGGTTAGGGTAAGGTGTACGGTTGGGGTTTGGTCTAGGTTTAGGGCTAGGGTTAGGGTTAGCGAACGGTAAGTTTTAGGGTACATGTGAGGTTACGGAAAAGTGTTAGGGTCAGGGTCGTGTTAGGGAAGGGCTTAGTGTGGGTTTACAGGTTAGGATTAGTGTACGGGTTAGGGTAATTGGTAGGGTTGGCATTATGTTTAGTGTTAGGGGTACGGTTAAGTTTAGTGAACGGGTAAGGTTTAGGTTACAGGTGATCGTACGGAAATGTTTTATTGTCAAAGTACGTGTGCGGTATTGGGTTAGTGTTAATGTACGGGTTAAGATTAGTGTACGTGTTAGGGTAAGGAGTAGGGTTGTAATTAGGTTTAGGTTTGGGGCTCGGGTTATGGTTAACAAATGGTAAAGTTTAGGGTTAGTGTTAGTGTTAGGGTTCGGGTTAGAGGTAGGGTCAGGGTAGGTGTTAGGGCACGTGTTAGTGTTAGTGTTTGGGTTATGATTAGGGTATGGGTTAGGTTAAGGTGTAGGGTTGGGGTTAGGTTTAGGTTTAGGGGTAGTGTTAGGGTAAGCGAATCGGTAACATTAGAGTACAGGAGAGCGTATGGAAACGAGTTAGGGTCAGGGTTCCTGTTAGGGCACAAGTTAGTGTTAGTTTAAGGATTAGGATTAGGGTACATGTTAGGGTTAGGTGTAGGGTTGGGGTTGGGTTTAGGGTTAGGTTTAGACCTAGGGTTAGGGTTAGTGAATGGTAAGGTTTAGGGTTCAGGTGTGGGTATGGAAAAGTGTTAGGGTCAGGTTAAGTGTTAAGGCACGGATTGGTTTTAGTGTACGGGTTAGGATTAGGGTACGGGTTAGGCTAATGGGTAGGGTTGGCGTTATGTTTAGGGTTAGGGCTAGGGTTAGGGTTAGCGAACGAGTAAGGTTTAGGTTAAAGGTGAGGGTACGGAAATGTTTTAGTGTCAATGTAAGTGCGCGGGAATGGTTTATTGTTAGTGTGCGCATTAAGAATAGTGTACGTGTTAGGGTAATGTGTAGGGTTGTAGTTAGATTTAGCTTCAGGGCTAGGGTTAGGTTTAGTGAACGGTAATATTTAGGGTACAGGAGAGACTAGGTTAAAGAGTTAGGGGTAGGGTAGGTGTCAGGGCATGGATTAGTGTTTGTGTATGGGTTAGGATTAGGGTACGGTTTAGGGTAAAGTGTTGGTTTGGTGTTAGGGTTTGATTTAGGGGTATGTTTCGGGTTAGCGAACGGTAACATTTAGCTTACAGGTGAGGGTACAGAAAAGTTTTAGCGTCAGGATACGTTTCAGGGCATGGATTAGTATTAGTGTACTGGTTAGGATTACGGTATGAGTTAGGGTAATGTGTAGGGTAGGGTTTAGGTTTAGGTTTAGGACTATGGTTAGGGTTAGCGAAATGTAAGGTTTAGGTTACAGGTGATGGTCCAGAAATGTGTTAGGATCAGGGTACATGTTAGGGCACGGTTTAGTGTTAGTGCAATGGTTAGCATTGGGTACGCTTTAGGGTTAGGTTTAGGGATGGGGTTAGGTTTACGTTTATGTCTAGGGTTAAGGATAGCAAACGGCATGGTTTAGGGTACAGGTTAGTGTACGGAAAACTTTTAGGGTCAGGGTATGTGTTCGGACACCTGTTAGTGTTAGTGTACGATAGGATTAGCATACAGTTTAGGGTAAGGTGTGGGGTTGGGGTTAGGGTTAGGTTTAAGGCTAGGCTTAGGGTTAGCGAACGGGTAAGTTTTAAGGTACATGTGAGGGTACGGAAAAGCGTTTGGGTCAGGTTATGAGTTAGGAAACGTGTTAGTGTTAATGTAGGGTTAGGATTAGGGTACGGGTTAGGGTAATGGTTAGGGTTGGCGTTAGGTTTAGGGGTAGGCTTAGCGAACGGTTAAGGCTTATGGTACACGTGAGTGTATGGAGACATGTTAGTGTCAAAGTACGTGTGATGGCATGGGTTAGTGTTAGTCTAGGGTTTAAAAATAGGGTACGGGTTAGAATAAGGTGTAGGGTTGGTGTTAGGGTTAGGTTTAAGTCTACAGTTAGGGTTAGCTAACGATTAGGTTTAGCGTACAGGTGAGGGTATGGAAAAGTGTTAGGGTCAGGGTACGGTTCAGGGCTCTGGTTATTGTTAGTGTACGGTTTAGGATTAGGGTATGGGGTAGGGTAAGATGTAGGGTTGGCGTTGGGGTTAGGTTTAGAGCTAGGGTTAGGGTTAGCAACCGGGTAAGGTTTAGGTTACAGGGAAGGGTACGGAAATGTTTTAGGGTCAAAATACATTTGCGGGAATGGGTTAGTGTTAGTGTACGGGTTAAGATTAGTGTACGTGTTAGGGTAAGGTGTAGGGTTGGAGTTATATTTAGCTTTAGGGCTAGGGTTAGGGTTAACGAAATGTAAGGTTTAGGGTACATGTGAGGGTACAGAAAAGCGTTACGGTCTGTGTATGTGTCAGGGCACGGATTAGTTTTAGGCTATGGGTTAGGATTACAGTACGGATTAGGGTAAGGTGTAGCATTGGGGTTAGGGTTAGGGTTAGCGAATAGGTAATATTTAGGGTACAGGTAAGCATATGGAAACGAGTTAGGGTCAGGCTTGGTGTTAGGGCACAGGTTAGTGTTATTGTACGGATTAGGATTAGGGTACGGGTTAGGATTTTGTGTAGGGTTGTGGATAGTGTTAGGCTTAGACCTAGGGTTAGTGTTAGCGAACAGGTAAGGTTTACGGTACACAAGATGTTACGGAAACGTGTTAGTGTCAAAGTACATGTGAGGGCATTGCTTAATTTTGGTGTAGGTGTTAAAATTTGTGTATGGGTTAGGGTATGCTGTAAGGTTGTTGTTAGCGTTATGTTTAGGGAAAGGGCTAGGATTAGCGAACGGTAAGATATAGGGTACTGGAGAGGATACGGAAAAGTGTTAGGGTCAGGGTACGTGTGAGAGCATGGGTTAGTGTTAGTGTACAGGTAAGGAATAGGGAACGGGTTAGGGAAATGGGTAGGGTTGGTGTTATGGTTAGGGTTAGGGCCAGGGTTAGAGTTAGTGAACGGGTAAGGTTTACGGTACACGGGAGGGTACGGAAACGTGTTAGTGTCAAAGTACATGTGAGGGCATGCGTTATTTTTTTGTACGGGTTAAGTTTAGTGTACGGGTTAGGGTATGCTGTAGGGTTGGTGTTAGCCTTATGTTCAGGGCTAGGCTTAGGGTTAGCGAATGGTAAGATTTAGGGTACAGTAGAGGATACGGAAAAGTGTTAGGGTCAGGGTACGTGATAGGGCATGGGTTAGTGTTAGTGTATGGGTTGGGGTTAGGGTAAGGTGTAGGGTTGGGGTTAGGGTTAGGGCTAGGGCTAGGGCTAGGGTTAGGGTTAGGAAATGGGTAAGGTTAAGTGTACAGGTGAGGGTACGGAAAAGTGTTAGGGTCAGGGTACGTGTTAGGGCATGGCTTAGTAGCAGTATACTGGTTAGGATTAGGATACAGTTTGGGTAATGTTTAGGGTTGGGGTAAGGGTTAGCTTTATAGCTAGGGTTAGGGTTAACGTAATGTCAGGTTTAGGGTACAGTTGATAGTACAGAAAAGTGATAGGGTTAGTGTATGTGTTAGGACACGTGTCAGTGTTAGTGTATGGCTTAGGATAAGCATACTGGTTAGGGTAAGGTGTACGGTTGGTGTATGGTCTAGGTTTAGGGCTAGGGTTAGGGTTAGCGAACGGTAAGGTTTAGGGTACATGTGAGGTTACGGAAAAGTGTTAGGGTCAGGGTAAGTGTTAAGGCACGGATTAGTGTTAGTGTACGGTTTAGGATTAGGGTACGCGGTAAGCCAATGGGTAGGGTTGGCATTATGTGTAGTGTTAGGGCTAGGTTTATGGTTAGCGAATGAGTAAGGTTTAGGTTACAGGTGAGGGTATGGAAATGTTTTAGTGTCAAAGTAAGTGTGCGGGAATGGGTTAGTGTTAGTGTACGCATTAAGATTAGTTTACATGTTAGGGTAAGGTGTAGGGTTGTAGTTAGATTTAGCTTTAAGTGTAGGGTTAGGGTTAGCGAACGGTAAGATTTTGGGTACAGGAGAGAGTAGGGTAAAGAGTTAGGGACAGGGTACGTGTCATGGCATGGATTAGTGTTTGTGTATGGGTAAGGATTAGGGTACGGGTTAGGGAAATGGGTAGGGTTGGTGTTATGGTTAGGGTTAGGGCTAGGGTTAGAGTTAACGAACGGGTACGGTTTACGGTACACGGCAGGGGACAGAAACGTGTTAGTGTCAAAGTACATGTGAGGGCATGTGTTAATTTTTTTGTACGGGTTAAGTTTAGTGTAGGGGTTAGGGTATGCTGTACGGTTGGTGTTAGCGTTATGTTCAGGGCTACAGTTAGGGTTAGGTTTAGCGAACGGTAAATTTAGGGTACAGGAGAGGATACGGAAAAGTGTTACGGTCAGGGTACGTGTTAGGGCATGGGTAAGTGTCAGTGTATGTGTTGGGATTAAGGTACGGGTTAGGGTAAGGGGTAGGGTTGGGGTTAGGGTTAGCTTTATGGCTAGGGTTAGGGTTAGCGAAATGTCAGGTTTAGGGTACAGGTGATGATACAGAACAGTGTTAGTGTTAGTGTATGTGCTAGGACACGTGTCAGTGTTAGTGTATGGCTTAGGATTAGCATACTGGTTAGGGTAAGGTGTACGGTTGGGGTTTGGTCTAGGTTTAGGGCTAGGGTTAGGGTTAGCGAACGGTAAGTTTTAGGGTACATGTGAGGTTACGGAAAAGTGTTAGGGTCAGGGTCGTGTTAGGGAAGGGCTTAGTGTGGGTTTACAGGTTAGGATTAGTGTACGGGTTAGGGTAATTGGTAGGGTTGGCATTATGTTTAGTGTTAGGGGTACGGTTAAGTTTAGTGAACGGGTAAGGTTTAGGTTACAGGTGATCGTACGGAAATGTTTTATTGTCAAAGTACGTGTGCGGTATTGGGTTAGTGTTAATGTACGGGTTAAGATTAGTGTACGTGTTAGGGTAAGGAGTAGGGTTGTAATTAGGTTTAGGTTTGGGGCTCGGGTTATGGTTAACAAATGGTGAAGTTTAGGGTTAGTGTTAGTGTTAGGGTTCGGGTTAGAGGTAGGGTCAGGGTAGGTGTTAGGGCACGTGTTAGTGTTAGTGTTTGGGTTATGATTAGGGTATGGGTTAGGTTAAGGTGTAGGGTTGGGGTTAGGTTTAGGTTTAGGGGTAGTGTTAGGGTAAGCGAATCGGTAACATTAGAGTACAGGAGAGCGTATGGAAACGAGTTAGGGTCAGGGTTCCTGTTAGGGCACAAGTTAGTGTTAGTTTAAGGATTAGGATTAGGGTACATGTTAGGGTTAGGTGTAGGGTTGGGGTTGGGTTTAGGGTTAGGTTTAGACCTAGGGTTAGGGTTAGTGAATGGTAAGGTTTAGGGTTCAGGTGTGGGTATGGAAAAGTGTTAGGGTCAGGTTAAGTGTTAAGGCACGGATTGGTTTTAGTGTACGGGTTAGGATTAGGGTACGGGTTAGGCTAATGGGTAGGGTTGGCGTTATGTTTAGGGTTAGGGCTAGGGTTAGGGTTAGCGAACGAGTAAGGTTTAGGTTAAAGGTGAGGGTACGGAAATGTTTTAGTGTCAATGTAAGTGCGCGGGAATGGTTTATTGTTAGTGTGCGCATTAAGAATAGTGTACGTGTTAGGGTAATGTGTAGGGTTGTAGTTAGATTTAGCTTCAGGGCTAGGGTTAGGTTTAGTGAACGGTAATATTTAGGGTACAGGAGAGACTAGGTTAAAGAGTTAGGGGTAGGGTAGGTGTCAGGGCATGGATTAGTGTTTGTGTATGGGTTAGGATTAGGGTACGGTTTAGGGTAAAGTGTTGGTTTGGTGTTAGGGTTTGATTTAGGGGTATGTTTCGGGTTAGCGAACGGTAACATTTAGCTTACAGGTGAGGGTACAGAAAAGTTTTAGCGTCAGGATACGTTTCAGGGCATGGATTAGTATTAGTGTACTGGTTAGGATTACGGTATGAGTTAGGGTAATGTGTAGGGTAGGGTTTAGGTTTAGGTTTAGGACTATGGTTAGGGTTAGCGAAATGTAAGGTTTAGGTTACAGGTGATGGTCCAGAAATGTGTTAGGATCAGGGTACATGTTAGGGCACGGTTTAGTGTTAGTGCAATGGTTAGGATTGGGTACGCTTTAGGGTTAGGTTTAGGGATGGGGTTAGGTTTACGTTTATGTCTAGGGTTAAGGATAGCAAACGGCATGGTTTAGGGTACAGGTTAGTGTACGGAAAACTTTTAGGGTCAGGGTATGTGTTCGGACACCTGTTAGTGTTAGTGTACGATAGGATTAGCATACAGTTTAGGGTAAGGTGTGGGGTTGGGGTTAGGGTTAGGTTTAGGGCTAGGCTTAGGGTTAGCGAACGGGTAAGTTTTAAGGTACATGTGAGGGTACGGAAAAGCGTTTGGGTCAGGTAATGAGTTAGGAAACGTGTTAGTGTTAATGTATGGTTAGGATTAGGGTACGGGTTAGGGTAATGGTTAGGGTTGGCGTTAGGTTTAGGGGTAGGCTTAGCGAACGGTTAAGGCTTATGGTACACGTGAGTGTATGGAGACATGTTAGTGTCAAAGTACGTGTGATGGCATGGGTTAGTGTTACTCTAGGGGTTAAAAATAGGGTACGGGTTAGAATAAGGTGTAGGGTTGGTGTTAGGGTTAGGTTTAAGTCTACAGTTAGGGTTAGCTAACGATTAGGTTTAGCGTACAGGTGAGGGTATGGAAAAGTGTTACGGTCAGAGTACGTTTCAGGGCTCTGGTTAGTGTTAGTGTACGGTTTAGGATTAGGGTGTGGGTTAGGGTAAGATGTAGGGTTGGCGTTGGGGTTAGGTTTAGAGCTAGGGTTAGGGTTAGCAACCGGGTAAGGTTTAGGTTACAGGGGAGTGTACGGAAATGTTTTAGGGTCAAAATACATTTGCGGGAATGGGTTAGTGTTAGTGTACGGGTTAAGATTAGTGTACGTGTTAGGGTAAGGTGTAGGGTTGGAGTTAGATTTAGCTTTAGGGCTAGGGTTAGGGTTAGCGAAATGTAAGGTTTAGGGTACAGGTGATGGTACAGAAAAGTGTTAGGGTTAGTGTACGTCTTAGGACACATGTCAGTGTTAGTGTATGGCTTAGGATTAGCATTCTAGTTAGGATAAGGTGTACGGTTGGGTTTCGGTCTAGGTTTAGGGCTAGGGTTAGGGTTAGCGAACGGTAAGGTTTAGGGTACATGTGAGGTTACGGAAAAGTGTTAGGGTCAGGGTACGTGTTAGGGCAGGGTTTAGTGTGGGTTTACAGGTTAGGATTAGGGTACGGGTTAGGGTAATTGGTAGGGTTGGCGTTATGATTAGTGTTAGGGGTAGGGTAAGGTTTAGTGAATTGGTAAGGTTAGGTTACAACTGAGCGTGCGGAAATGTTTTATTGTCAGAGTATGTGTGTGGTATTGGGTTAGTGTTAGTGTACAGGTTAAGATTAGGGTACGTGTTAGGGTAAGGAGTAGAGATGTAGTTAGGTTTAGGTTCGGTGTTAGGGTTATGGTTAACAAATTGTAAAGTTTAGGGTTAGTGTAAGTGTTAAGGTTAGGGTTAGGGGTAGGGTTAGGATAGGTGTTACGGCACGAGTTTGTGTTAGTGTATGGGTTATGATTAGGTTATGTGTTAGGGTAAGGAGTAGGGTTGGGATTAGGTTTAGGTTTAGGGCTATTGTTAGGGTAAGCGAATAGGTAACATTAGAGTACAGGTGAGCGTATGGAAACGAGTTAGGGTCAGGGTTCGTGTTAGGGCACAGGTTAGTGTTAGTTTAAGGATTAGGATTCAGGTACATTTTAGGGCTAGGTGTAGGGTTGGGGTTGGGTTTAGGGTTAGGTTTAGACCTAGGGTTAGGGTTAGTGAATGATAAGGTATAGGGTTTAGGTGTGGGTATGGAAAAGCGTTAGGGTCAGGGTAAGTGTTAACGCACGGATTAGTGTTAGTGTACGTGTTAGGATTAGGGTACGAGGTAGCCCAATGGTTAGGGTTGGCATTATGTGCAGTGTTATGGCTAGGTTTAGGGTTAGCGAATGAATGAGGTTTAGGTTACAGGTGAGTGTACGGAAATGTTTTAGTGTCAAAGTGTGGGGGAATGGGTTAGTGTTAGTGTACGCATTAAGAATAGTGTACATGTTAGAGTAAGGTGTAGGGTTGTAGTTAGATTTAGCTTCAGGGCTAGGGTTAGGGTTAGCGAATGGTAACATTTAGCGTACAGGAGAGAGTATGGTAGAGAGTTAGGAGTAGGGTACGTGTCAGGGCATGGATTAGTGTTTGTGTATGTGTTAGTATTAGGGTACGGGTTAGGGAAATGGGTAGGGTTGGTGTTATGGTTAGGTTTAGGGCTAAGGTTAGAGTTAGCAAACAGGTATGGTTTACGGTACACGGCAGGGTACGGAAACGTGTTAGTGTCAAAGTACATGTGAGGGCATGGGTTAATTTTTTTGTAAGGGTTAAGTTTAGTGTAGGGGTTAGGGTATGCTGTAGGGATGATATTAGCGTTATGTTCAGGGCTAGGGTTAGGGTTAGCGAACGGTAAGATTTAGGGTACAGGAGAGGATTCGGAAAAGTGTTAGGGTCAGGATAGGTGTTAGGGCATGGGTTAGTGTTAGTGTATGGGTTGGGATTAGCATAGTGTTTAGCGTAATGTGTACGGTTGGGGTTAGGTCTAGGTTTAGGGCTAGGGTTAGGGTTAGCGAACGGTAAGGTTTAGGGTACATATGAGGTTGCAGAAAAGTGTTAGGGTCAGGGTACGTGTTAGGGCATGGGTTAGTGTTAGTGTATGGGTTGGGATTAGGGTACGGGTAGGGTAAGGGGTAGGGTTGTGGTTAGGGTTAGCTTTATGGCTAGGGTTAGGGTTAGCGAAATGTCAGGTTTAGGGTACAGGTGATGATGAAGAAAAGTGTTAGTGTTAGTGTAAGTGCTAGGACACGTGTCAGTGTTAGTGTATGGCTGAGGATTAGCATAGTGTTTAGCGTAAGGTGTACGGTTGGGGTTAGGTCTAGGTTTAGGGCTAGGGTTAGGGTTAGCGAATGGTAAGGTTTAGGGTACATGTGAGGTTACGGAAAAGTGTTAGGGTCAGGGTACGTGTTAGGGCAGGGGTTAGTGTGGGTTTACAGGTTAGGATTAGGGTACGGGTTAGGGTAATTGGTAGGGTTGGCGTTATGGTTAGTGTTAGGGGTAGGGTAAGGTTTAGTGAATGGGTAAGGTTTAGGTTACAGCTGAGCGTGCGGAAATGTTTTATTGTCAGAGTACGTGTGTGGTATTGGGTTAGTGTTAGTGTACAGGTTAAGATTAGGGTACGTGTTAGGGTAAGGAGTAGAGATGTAGTTAGGTTTAGGTTCGGTGTTAGGGTTATGGTTAACAAATTGTAAAGTTTAGGGTTAGTGTAAGTGTTAGGGTTAGGGTTAGGGGTAGGGTTAGGATAGGTGTTACGGCACGAGTTTGTGTTAGTGTATGGGTTATGATTAGGTTATGTGTTAGGGTAAGGTGTAGGGTTGGGGTTAGGTTTAGGTTTAGGGCTAGTGTTAGGGTAAGCGAATAGGTAACATTAGAGTACAGGTGAGCGTATGGAAACGAGTTAGGGTCAGGGTTCGTGTTAGGGCACCGGTTAGTGTTAGTTTAAGGATTAGGATTAGGGTACATGTTAGAGTAAGGTGTAGGGTTGTAGTTAGATTTAGCTTCAGGGCTAGGGTTAGGGTTAGCGAATGGTAACATTTAGCGTACAGGAGAGAGTATGGTAGAGAGTTAGGAGTAGGGTACGTGTCAGGGCATGGATTAGTGTTTGTGTATGTGTTAGGATTAGGGTACGGGTTAGGGAAATGGGTAGGGTTGGTGTTATGGTTAGGGTTAGGGCTAAGGTTAGAGTTAGCAAACAGGTATGGTTTACGGTACACGGCAGGGTACGGAAACGTGTTAGTGTCAAAGTACATGTGAGGGCATGGGTTAATTTTTTTGTAAGGGTTAAGTTTAGTGTAGGGGTTAGTGTATGCTGTAGGGTTGATATTAGCGTTATGTTCAGGGCTAGGGTTAGGGTTAGCGAACGGTAAGATTTAGAGTACAGGAGAGGATTCGGAAAAGTGTTAGGGTCAGGGTACGTGTTAGGTCAAGGTTTAGTGTTAGTGTATGGGTTGGGATTAGGGTACGGGTTAGGTTAAGGGGTAGGGTTGGGGTTAGGGTTAGCTTTATGGCTAGGGTTAGGGTTAGCGAAATGTCAGGTTTAGGGTAAAGGTGATGATACAGAAAAGTGTTAGTGTTAGTGTATGTGCTAGGACACGTGTCAGTCTTCGTGTATGTCTTAGGATTAGCATACTGGTTAGGGCAAGGTGTACGGTTGGGGTTTGGTCTAGGTTTAGGGCTAGGGTTAGGGTTAGCGAACGGTAAGGTTTAGGGTACATGTGAGGTTAAGGAAAAGTGTTAGGGTCAGGGTCGTGTTAGGGCAGGGCTTAGTGTGGTTTTACAGGTTAGGATTAGGGTACGGGTTAGTGTAATTGGTAGGGTTGGCGTTATGTTTAGTGTTAGGGGTAGGGTTAAGTTTAGTGAACGGGTAAGGTTTTGGTTACAGCTGAGCGTACGGAAATGTTTTATTGTCAAAGTACGTGTGCGGTATTCGGTTAGTGTTACTGTACGGGTTAAGATTAGTGTACGTGTTAGGGTAAGGAGTAGGGTTGTAATTAGGTTTAGGTTTGGGGCTAGGGTTATGGTTAACAAAAGGTAAAGTTTAGTGATAGTGTTAGTGTTAGGGTTCGGGTTAGACGGAGGGTTAGGGTAGGTGTTAGGGCACGAGTTAGTGTTAGTGTTTGGGTTATGATTAGGGTATGGGTTAGGGTAAGGTGTAGGTTTGGGGTTAGGTTTAGGTTTAGGGCTAGTGTTAGGGTAAGCGAATAGGTAACATTAGAGTTCAGGTGAGCGTATGGAAACGAGTTAGGTCAGGGTTGGTTTTAGGGCACAATTTAGTGTTAGTTTAAGGATTAGGATTAGGGAACATGTTAGGGTTAGGTGTAGGGTTGGCTTTGGGTTTAGGGTTAGGTTTAGACCTAGGGTTAGGGTTAGTGAATGATAAGGTATAGGGTTTAGGTGTGGGTATGGAAAAGTGTTAAGGTGAGGGTAAGTGTTAAGGCATGGATTAGTGTTAGTGTATGGGTTAGGATTAGGGTACGGAGTAGGCCAATGGGTAGGGTTGGCATTATGTGTAGTGTTAGGGTTAGGTTTAGGGTTAGCGAATGAGTAAGGTTTAGGTTACAGGTGAGTGTATGGAAATATTTTAGTGTCAAAGTAAGTGTGGGGGAATGGGTTAGTGTTAGTGTACGCATTAAGAATAGTGTACATGTTAGAGTAAGGTGTAGGGTTGCAGATAGATTTAGCTTCAGGGCTAGGGTTAGGGTTAGCGAATGGTAACATTTAGCGTACAGGAGAGAGTATGGTAGAGAGTTAGGAGTAGGGTACGTGTCAGGGCATGGATTAGTGTTTGTGTATGTGTTAGGATTAGGGTACGGGTTAGGGAAATGGGTAGGGTTGGTGTTATGGTTAGGGTTAGGGCTAAGGTTAGAGTTAGCAACCAGGTATGGTTTACGGTACACGGCAGTGTACGGAAACGTGTTAGTGTCAAAGTACATGTGAGGGCATGCGTTAATTTTTTTGTAAGGGTTAAGTTTAGTGTAGGGGTTAGGGTATGCTGCAGGGTTGATATTAGCGTTATGTTCAGGGCTAGGGTTAGGGTTAGCGAACGGTAAGATTTAGGGTACAGGAGAGGATTCGGAAAAGTGTTAGGGTCAGGGTACGTGTTAGGGTATGGGTTAGTGTTAGTGTATGGGTTGGGATTAGCATAGTGTTTTGCGTAAGGTGTACGGTTGGGGTTAGGTCTAGGTTTAGGGCTAGGGTTAGGTTTAGCGAACGGTAAGGTTTAGGGTACATGTGAGGTTACGGAAAAGTGTTAGGGTCAGGGTACGTGTTAGGGCATGGGTTAGTGTTAGTGTATGGGTTGGGATTAGGGTACGGGTTAGGGTAAAGTGTAGCGTTGTGGTTAGGCTTAGCTTCATGGCTAGGGTTAGGGTTAGCGAAATGTCAGGTTTAGGGTACAGGTGATGATGAAGAAAAGTGTTAGTGTTAGTGTATGTGCTAGGACACGTGTCAGTGTTAGTGTATGGCTTAGGATTAGCATAGTGTTTAGTGTAAGGTGTACGGTTGGGGTTAGGTCTAGGTTTAGGGCTAGGGTTAGGGTTAGCGAATGGTAAGGTTTAGGGTACATGTGAGGTTACGGAAAAGTGTTAGGGTCAGGGTACGTGTTAGGGCAGGGGTTAGAGTGGGTTTACAGGTTAGCATTAGGGTACAGGTTAGGGTAATTGGTAGGGTTGGCGTTATGGTTAGTGTTAGGGGTAGGGTAAAGTTTGGTGAATGCTTAAGGTTTAGGTTACAGCTGAGCGTGCGGAAATGTTTTATTGTCAGAGTACGTTTGTGGTATTGGGTTAGTGTTAGTGTACAGGTTAAGATTAGGGTACGTGTTAGGGTAAGGAGTAGAGATGTAGTTAGGTTTAGGTTCGGTGTTAGGGTTATGGTTAACAAATGGTAAAGTTCAGGGTTAGTGTAAGTGTTAGGGTTAGGGTTAGTGGTAGGGTTAGGGTAGGTGTTACGGCACGAGTTTGTGTTAGTGTATGGGTTATGATTAGGTTATGTGTTAGGGTAAGGTGTAGGGTTGGGTTTAGGTTTAGGTTTAGTGCTAGTGTTAGGGTAAGCGAATAGGTAACATTAGAGTACAGGTGAGCGTATGGAAACGAGTTAGGGTCAGGGTTCGTGTTATGGCACAGGTTAGTGTTAGTTTAAGGATTAGGATTAGGGTACATGTTAGGGCTAGGTGTAGGGTTGGGGTTGGGTTTAGGGTTAGGTTTAGACCTAGGGTTAGGGTTAGTGAATGATAAGGTATAGGGTTTAGGTGTGGGTATGGAAAAGCGTTAGGGTCAGGGTAAGTGTTAACGCACGGATTAGTGTTAGTGTACGGGTTAGGATTAGGGTACGAGGTAGCCCAAAGGGTAGGGTTGGCATTATGTGCAGTGTTATGGCTAGGTTTAGGGTTAGCGAATGAATAAGGTTTAGGTTACAGGTGAGTGTACGGAAATGTTTTAGTGTCAAAGTAAGTGTGCGGGAATGGGTTAGTGTTAGTGTACGCATTAAGATTAGTTTACATGTTAGGGTAAGGTGTAGGGTTGTAGTTAGATTTAGCTTTAAGGGTAGGGTTAGGTTTAGCGAAATGTAAGATTTTGGGTACAGGAGAGAGTAGGGTAAAGAGTTAGGGACACGGTACGTGTCATGGCATGGATTAGTGTTTGTGTATGGGTAAGGATTAGGGTACGGGTTAGGGAAATGGGTAGGGATGGTGTTATGGTTATGGTTAGGGCTAGGGTTAGAGTTAGCCAACGGGTATGGTTTACGGTACACGGCAGGGTACGGAAACGTGTTAGTGTCAAAGTACATGTGAGGGCATGGGTTAATTTTTTTGTACGGGTTAAGTTTAATGTAGGGGTTAGGGTAGGCTGTAGGGTTGGTGTTAGCGTTATGTTCAGGGCTAGGGTTAGGGTTAGCGAACGGTAAGATTTAGGGTACAGGAGAGGATACGGAAATGTGTTAGGGTCAGGGTACATGTTAGGGCATTGGTTAGTGTTAGTGTATGGGTTGGGATTAGGGTACGGGTTAGGGTAAGGGGTAGGGTTGGGGTTAGGGTTAACTTTATGGCTAGGGTTAGGGTTAGCGAAATGTCAGGTTTAGGGTACAGGTGATGATACAGAAAAGTGTTAGTGTTAGTGTATGTGCTAGGACACGTGTCAGTCTTCGTGTATGTCTTAGGATTAGCATACTGGTTAGGGTAAGGTGTACGGTTGGGGTTTGGTCTAGGTTTAGGGCTAGGGTTAGGCTTAGCGAACGGTAAGGTTTAGGGTACATGTGAGGTTACGGAAAAGTGTTAGGGTCAGGGTCGTGTTAGGGCAGGGCTTAGAGTGGGTTTACAGGTTAGGATTAGGGTACGGGTTAAGGTAATTGGTAGGGTTGGCGTTATGTTTAGTGTTAGGTGTAGGGTTAAGTTTAGTGAACGGGTAAGGTTTAGGTTACAGCTGAGCGTACGGAAATGTTTTATTGTCAAAGTACGTGTGCGGTATTGGGTTAGTGTTACTGTACGGGTTAAGATTAGTGTACGTGTTAGGGTAAGGAGTAGGGTTGTAATTAGGTTTAGGTTTGGGGCTAGGGTTATGGTTAACAAAAGGTAAAGTTTAGTGATAGTGTTAGTGTTAGGGTTCGGGTTAGACGGAGGGTTAGGGTAGGTGTTAGGGCACGAGTTAGTGTTAGTGTTTGGGTTATGATTAGGGTATGGGTTAGGGTAAGGTGTAGGTTTGGGGTTAGGTTTAGGTTTAGGGCTAGTGTTAGGGTAAGCGAATAGGTAACATTAGAGTTCAGGTGAGCGTATGGAAACGCGTTAGGTCAGGGTTGGTTTTAGGGCACAGTTTAGTGTTAGTTTAAGGATTAGGATTAGGGTACATGTTAGGGTTAGGTGTAGGGTTGGGGTTGGGTTTAGGGTTAGGTTTAGACCTAGGGTTAGGGTTAGTGAATGATAAGTTTTAGGGTTTAGGTGTGGGTATGGAAAAGTGTTACGGTGAGGGTAAGTGTTAAGGCATGGATTAGTGTTAGTGAATGGGTTAGGATTAGGGTACGGCGTAGGCCAATGGGTAGGGTTGGCATTATGTGTAGTGTTAGGGTTAGGTTTAGGGTTAGCGAATGAGTAAGGTTTAGGTTACAGGTGAGTGTATGGAAATATTTTAGTGTCAACGTAAGTGTGGGGGAATGGGTTAGTGTTAGTGAACGCATTAAGAATAGTGTACATGTTAGAGTAAGGTGTAGGGTTGTAGTTAGATTTAGCTTCAGGGCTAGGGTTAGGGTTAGCGAATGGTAACATTTAGCGTACAGGAGAGAGTATGGTAGAGAGTTAGGAGTAGGGTACGTGTCAGGGCATGGATTAGTGTTTGTGTATGGGTAAGGATTAGGGTACGGGTTAGGGAAATGTGTAGGGTTGGTGTTATGGTTTGGGTTAGGGCTAGGGTTAGAGTTAGCAAAAAGGTATGGTTTATGGTACACGGCAGGGTACAGAAACGTGTTAGTGTCAAAGTACATGTGAGGGCATGGGTTAATTTTTTTGTAAGGGTTAAGTTTAGTGTAGGGGTTAGGTTATGCTGTAGGGATGGTGTTAGCGTTATGTTCAGGGATAGGGTTAGGGTTAGCGAACGGTAAGATTTACGGTACAGGAGAGGATACGGAAAAGTGTTAGGGTCAGGGTACATGTTAGGGCATGGGTTAGTGTTAGTGTATGGGTTGGGATTAGGGTACGGGTTAGGGTAAGGTGTAGGGTTGTGGTTAGGGTTAGCTTTATGGCTAGGGTTAGGGTTAGCGAAATGTCAGGTTTAGGGTACAGGTGAAGATGAAGAAAAGTGTTAGTGTTAGTGTATGTGCTAGGACACGTGTCAGTGTTAGTGTATGGCTTAGGATTAGCATAGTGTTTAGCGTAAGGTGTACGGTTGGGGTTAGGTCTAGGTTTAGGGCTAGGGTTAGGGTTAGCGAATGGTAAGGTTTAGGGTACATGTGAGGTTACGGAAAAGTGTTAGGGTCAGGGTACAAGTTAGGGCAGGGGTTAGTGTGGGTTTACAGGTTAGGATTAGGGTACGGTTTAGGGTAAATGGTAGGGTTGGCGTTATGGTTAGTGTTAGGGGTAGGGTAAGGTTTAGTGAATGGTTAAGGTTTAGGTTACAGCTGAGCGTGCGGAAATGTTTTATTGTCAGAGTACGTGTGTGGTATTGGGTTAGTGTTAGTGTACAGGTTAAGATTAGAGTACGTGTTAGGGTAAGGTGTAGACATGTAGTTAGGTTTAGGTTCGGTGTTAGGGTTATGGTTAACAAATGGTAATGTTTAGGGTTAGTGTAAGTGTTAGGGTTAGGGTTAGGGGTAGGGTTAGGGTAGGTGTTACGGCACGAGTTTGTTAGTGTATGGGTTATGATTAGGTTATGTGTTAGGGTAAGGTGTAGGGTTGGGGTTAGGTTAAGGTTTAGGGCTATTGTTAGGGTAAGCGAATAGGTAACATTAGAGTACAGGTGAGCGTATGGAAACGAGTTAGGGTCAGGGTTCGTGTTAGGGCACAGGTTAGTGTTAGTTTAAGGATTAGGATTAGGGTACATGTTAGGGCTAGGTGTACGGTTGGGGTTGGGATTAGGGTTAGGTTTAGACCTAGGGTTAGGGTTAGTGAATGATAAGGTATAGGGTTTAGGTGTGGGTATGGAAAAGCGTTAGGGTCAGGGTAAGTGTTAACGCACGGATTAGTGTTAGTGTACGGGTTAGGATTAGGGTATGAGGTATCCCAATGGGTAGGGTTGGCATTATGTGCAGTGTTATGGCTAGGTTTAGGGTTAGCGAATGAATAAGGTTTAGGTTACAGGTGAGTGTACGGAAAAGTTTTAGTGTCAAAGTAAGTGTGCGGGAATGGGTTAGTGTTAGTGTACGCATTAAGATTAGTTTACATGTTAGGGTAAGGTGTAGGGTTGTAGTTAGATTTAGCTTCAGGGCTAGGGTTAGGGTTAGCGAATGGTAACATTTAGCGTACAGGAGAGAGTATGGTAGAGAGTTAGGAGTAGGGTACGTGTCAGGGCATGGATTAGTGTTTGTGTATGTGTTAGGATTAGGGTACGGGTTAGGGAAATGGGTAGGGTTGGTGTTATGGTTAGGGTTAGGGCTAAGGTTAGAGTTAGCAAACAGGTATGGTTTACGGTACACGGCAGGGTACGGAAACGTGTTAGTGTCAAAGTACATGTGAGGGCATGGGCTAATTTTTTTGTAAGGGTTAAGTTTAGTGTAGGAGTTAGGGTATGCTGTAGGGTTGATATTAGCGTTATGTTCAGGGCTAGGGTTAGGGTTAGCGAACGGTAAGATTTAGGGTACAGGAGAGGATTCGGAAAAGTGTTAGGCTCAGGGTACGTGTTAGGGCATGGGTTAGTGTTAGTGTATGGGTTGGGATTAGGGTACGGGTTAGGGTAAGGGGTAGGGTTGTGGTTAGGGTTAGCTTTATGGCTAGGGTTAGGGTTAGCGAAATGTCAGGTTTAGGGTACAGGTGATGATGAAGAAAAGTGTTAGTGTTAGTGTATGTGCTAGGACACGTGTCAGTGTTAGTGTATGGCTTAGGATTAGCATAGTGTTTAGCGTAAGGTGTACGGTTGGGGTTAGGTCTAGGTTTACGGCTAGGGTTAGGATTAGCGAATGGTAAGGTTTAGGGTACATGTGAGGTTACGGAAAAGTGTTAGGGTCAGGGTACGTGTTAGGGCAGGGTTTAGTGTGGGTTTACAGGTTAGGATTAGGGTACGGTTTAGGGTAATTGGTAGGGTTGGCGTTATAGTTAGTGTTAGGGGTAGGGTAAGGTTTAGTGAATCGGTAAGGTTTAGGTTACAGCTGAGCGTTCGGAAATGTTTTATTGTCAGAGTACGTTGTGGTATTGGGTTAGTGTTAGTGTACATGTTAAGAATAGTGTACGTGTTAGGGTAAGGAGTAGAGATGTAGTTAGGTTTAGGTTCGGTGTTAGGGTTATGGTTAACAAATGGTAAAGTTTAGGGTTAGTGTAAGTGTTAGGATTAGGGTTAGGGGTAGGCTTAGGGTAGGTGTTAGGGCACGAGTTTGTGTTAGTGTATGGGTTATGATTAGGTTATGTGTTAGGGTAAGGTGTAGGGTTGGGGTTAGGTTTCGGTTTAGGGCTAGTGTTAGGGTAGGCGAATAGGTAACATTAGAGTACAGGTGAGTGTATGGAAACGAGTTAGGGTCAGGGTTCGTGTTAGGGCACAGGTTAGTGTTAGTTTAAGGATTAGGATTAGGGTACATGTTAGGGCTAGGTGTAGGGTTGGTGTTGGATTTAGGTTTAGGTTTAGATCTAGGGTTAGGGTTAGTGAATGATAATGTTTAGGGTTTAGGTGTGGGTATGGAAAAGCGTTAGGGTCAGGGTAAGTGTTAACGCACGGATTAGTGTTAGTGTACGGGTTAGGATTAGGGTACGAGGTAGCCCAATGTGTAGGGTTGGCATTATGTGCAGTGTTATGGCTAGGTTTAGGGTTAGCGAATGAATAAGATTTAGGTTACAGGTGAGTGTACGGAAATGTTTTAGTGTCAAAGTAAGTGTGCGGGAATGTGTTAGTGTTAGTGTACGCATTAAGATTAGTTTACATGTTAGGGTAAGGTGTAGGGTTGTAGTTAGATTTAGCTTTAAGGGTAGGGTTAGGGTGAGCGAAATGTAAGATTTTGGGTACAGGAGAGAGTAGGGTAAAGAGTTAGGGACAGGGTACGTGTCATGGCATGGATTAGTGTTTGTGTATGGGTAAGGATTAGGGTACGGGTTAGGGAAATGGGTAGGGTTGGTGTTATGGTTAGGGTTAGGGCTAGGGTTAGAGTTAGCGAACGGGTATGGTTTACGGTACACGGCAGGGTACGGAAACGTGTTAGTGTCAAAGTACATGTGAGGGCATGGGTTAATTTTTTTGTACGGGTTAAGTTTAGTGAAGGGGTTAGGGTATGCTGTAGGGTTGGTGTTAGCGTTACGTTCAGGGCTAGGGTTAGGGTTACTGAACGGTAAGATTTAGGGTACAGGAGAGGATACGGAAAAGTGTTAGGGTCAGGGTACATGTTAGGGCATGGGTTAGTGTTAGTGTATGGGTTGGGATTAGGGTACGGGTTAGGGTAAGGGGTAGGGTTGGGGTTAGGGTTAGATTTATGGCTAGGGTTAGGGTTAGCGAAATGTCAGGTTTACGGTACAGGTGATGATACAGAAAAGTGTTAGTGTTAGTGTATGTGCTAGGACACGTGTCAGTCTTCGTGTATGTCTTAGGATTAGCATACTGGTTAGGGTAAGGTGTACGGTTGGGGTTTGGTCTAGGTTTAGGGCTAGGGTTAGGGTTAGCGAACGGTAAGGTTTAGGGTACATGTGAGGTTACGGAAAAGTGTTAGGGTCAGGGTCGTGTTAGGGCAGGGCTTAGTGTGGGTTTACAGGTTAGGATTAGGGTACGGGTTAGGGTAATTGGTAGGGTTGGCGTTATGTTTAGTGTTAGGGGTAGGGTTAAGTTTAGTGAACGGGTAAGGTTTAGGTTACAGCTGAGCGTACGGAAATATTTTATTGTCAAAGTACGTGTGCGGTATTGGGTTAGTGTTACTGTACGGGTTAAGATTAGTGTACGTGTTAGGGTAAGGAGTAAGGTTGTAATTAGGTTTAGGTTTGGGGTTAAGGTTATGGTTAACAAAAGGTAAAGTTTAGTGATAGTGTTAGTGTTAGGGTTCGGGTTAGACGGAGGGTTAGGGTAGGTGTTAGGGCACGAGTTAGTGTTAGTGTTTGGGTTATGATTAGGGTATGGGTTAGGGTAAGGTGTAGGTTTGGGTTTAGGTTTAGGTTTAGGGCTAGTGTTAGGGTAAGCGAATAGGTAACATTAGAGATCAGGTGAGCGTATGGAAACGAGTTAGGTCAGGGTTGGTTTTAGGGCACAGGTTAGTGTTAGTTTAAGGATTAGGATTAGGGTACATGTTAGGGTTAGGTGTAGGGTTGGGGTTGGGTTTAGGGTTAGGTTTAGACCTAGGGTTAGGGTTAGTGAATGATAAGTTTTAGGGTTTAGGTGTGGGTATGGAAAAGTGTTACGGTGAGGGTAAGTGTTAAGGCATGGATTAGTGTTAGTGTATGGGTTAGGATTAGGGTACGGGGTAGGCCAATGGGTAGGGTTGGCATTATGTGTAGTGTTAGGGTTAATTTTAGGGTTAGCGAATGAGTAAGTTTTAGGTTACAGGTGAGTGTATGGAAATATTTTAGTGTCAAAGTAAGTGTGGGGGAATGGGTTAGTGTTAGTGTACCCATTAAGAATAGTGTACATGTTAGAGTAAGGTGTAGGGTTGTAGTTAGATTTAGCTTCAGGGCTAGGGTTAGGGTTAGCGAATGGTAACATTTAGCGTACAGGAGAGAGTATGGTAGAGAGTTAGGAGTAGGGTACGTGTCAGGGCATGGATTAGTGTTTGTGTATGTGTTAGGATTAGGGTACGGGTTAGGGAAATGGGTAGGGTTGGTGTTATGGTTAGGGTTAGGGCTAAGGTTAGAGTTAGCAAACAGGTATGGTTTACGGTACACGGCAGGGTACGGAAACGTGTTAGTGTCAAAGTACATGTGAGGGCATGGGTTAATTTTTTTGTAAGGGTTAAGTTTAGTGTAGGGGTTAGGGTATGCTGTAGGGTTGGTGTTAGCGTTATGTTCAGGGCTAGGTTTAGGGTTAGCGAACGGTAAGATTTAGGGTACAGGAGAGGATTCGGAAAAGTGTTAGGGTCAGGGTACGTGTTAGGGCATGGGTTAGTGTTAGTGTATGGGTTGGGATTAGCATAGTGTTTAGCGTAAGGTGTACGGATGGGGGTAGGTCTAGGTTTAGGGCTAGGGTTAGGGGTAGCGAACGGTAAGGTTTAGGGTACATGTGAGATTACGGAAAAGTGTTAGGGTCAGGGTACGTGTTAGGGCATGGGTTAGTGTTAGTGTATGGGTTGGGATTAGGGTACGGGTTAGGGTAAGGGGTAGGGTTGTTGTTAGTGTTAGCTTTATGGCTAGGGTTAGGGTTATCGTAATGTCAGGTTTAGGGTACAGGTGATGATGAAGAAAAGTGTTAGTGTTAGTGTATGTGCTAGGACACGTGTCAGTGTTAGTGTATGGCTTAGGATTAGCATAGTGTTTAGCGTAAGGTGTACGGTTGGGTTTAGGTCTAGGTTTAGGGCTAGGGTTAGGGTTAGCGAATGGTAAGGTTTAGGGTACATGTGAGGTTACAGAAAAGTGTTAGGGTCAGGGTACGTGTTAGGGCAGGGGTTAGTGTGGGTTTACAGGTTAGGATTAGGGTACGGATTAGGGTAATTGGTAGGGTTGGCGTTATGGTTAGTGTTAGGGGTAGGGTAAGTTTTAGTGAATGGGTAAGGTTTAGGTTACAGCTGAGCGTGCGGAAATGCTTTATTGTCAGAGTACGTGTATGATATTGGGTTAGTGTTAGTGTACAGGTTAAGATTAGTGTACGTGTTAGGGTAAAGAGTAGAGATGTAGTTAGGTTTAGGTTCGGTGTTAGGGTTATGGTTAACAAATTGTAAAGTTTAGGGTTAGTGTAAGTGTTAGGGTTAGGGTTAGGGGTAGGGTTAGGGTAGGTGTTAGGTCACGAGTTTGTGTTAGTGTATGGGTTATGATTAGGTTATGTGTTAGGGTAAGGTGTAGGGTTGGGGTTAGGTTTAGGTTTACGGCTGGTGTTAGGGTAAGCGAATAGGTAACATTAGAGTACAGGTGAGCGTATGGAAACGAGTTAGGGCCAGGGTTCCTGTTAGGGCACAAGTTAGTGTTAGTTTAAGGATTTGGATTAGGGTATATGTTAGGGTTAGGTGTAGGGTTAGGGTTGGGTTTAGGGTTACGTTTAGACCTAGTGTTAGGGTTAGTGAATGGTAAAGTTTAGGGTTCAGGTGTGGGTATGGAAAAGCGTTAGGGTCAGGGTAAGTGTTAACGCACGGATTAGTGTTAGTGTACGGGTTAGGATTAGGGTACGAGGTAGCCCAATGGGTAGGGTTGGCATTATGTGCAGTGTTATGGCTAGGTTTAGGGTTAGCCAATGAATAAGGTTTAGGTTACAGGTGAGTGTACAGAAATGTTTTAGTGTCAAAGTAAGTGTGCGGGAATAGGTTAGTGTTAGTGTACGCATTAAGATTAGTTTACATGTTAGGGTAAGGTGTAGGGTTGTAGTTAGATTTAGCTTTAAGGGTAGGGTTAGGGTGAGCGAAAGGTAAGATTTTGGGTACAGGAGAGAGTAGGGTAAAGAGTTAGGGACAGGGTACGTGTCATGGCATGGATTAGTGTTTGTGTATGGGTAAGGATTAGGGTACGGGTTAGGGAAATGGGTAGGGTTGGTGTTATGGTTAGGGTTAGCGCTAGGTTTAGAGTTAGCAAACGGGTATGGTTTATGGTACACGGCAGGGCACGGAAACGTATTAGTGTCAAAGTACATGTGAGGGCATGGGTTAATTTTTTTGTACGGGTTAAGTTTAGTGTAGGGGTTAGTGTATGCTGTAGGGTTGGTGTTAGCGTTATGTTCAGGGCTAGGGTTAGGGTTAGCGAAATGTCAGGTTTAGGGTACAGGTGATGATACAGAAAAGTGTTAGTGTTAGTGTATGTGCTAGGACACGTGTCAGTCTTTGTGTATGTCTTAGGATTAGCATACTGGTTAGGGTAAGGTGTACTGTTGGGGTATGGTCTAGGTTTAGGGCTAGGGTTAGGTTTAGCAAACGGTAAGGTTTAGGGTACAGGAGAGGAACCGGAAAAGTGTTAGGGTCAGGGTACATGTTAGGGCATGTGTTAGTATTAGTGTATGGGTTGGGATTAGGGTACGGGTTAGGGTAAGGTGTAGGGTTGTGGTTAGGGTTAGCTTAATGGCTAGGGTTAGGGTTAGTGAAATGTCAGGTTTAGGGTACAGGTGATGATTAAGAAAAGTGTTAGTGTTAGTGTATGTGCTAGGACACGTGTCAGTGTTAGTGTATGGCTTAGGATTAGCATAGTGTTTAGAGTAAGGTGTACGGTTGGGGTTAGGTCTA
The DNA here is from genome assembly GCF_964165515.1 of Mesoplodon bidens. Taxonomy (NCBI): domain Eukaryota; kingdom Metazoa; phylum Chordata; class Mammalia; order Artiodactyla; family Ziphiidae; genus Mesoplodon; species Mesoplodon bidens. The sequence continues at coordinate 3,767,006 of NC_138181.1, forward strand.
GATTTAGGGCTAGGGTTAGGGTTAGCGAACGGTAAGGTTTAGGGTACATGTGAGGTTACGGAAAAGTGTTAGGGTCAGGATTCGTGTTAGGGCAGGGGTTAGTGTGGGTTTACAGGTTAGGATTAGGGTACGGGTTAGGGTAATTGGTAGGGTTGGCGTTATGGTTAGTGTTAGGGTTAGGGTTAAGTTTAGTGAATGGGCAAGGTTTAGGTTACAGCTGAGCGTACGGAAATGTTTTATTGTCAAAGTACGTGTGCGGTATTGGGTTATTGTTAACGTACGGGTTAAGATTAGTGTACGTGTTAGGGTAAGGAGTAGGGTTGTAATTAGGTTTAGGTTTGGGGCTAGGTTTATGGTTAACAAATGGTAAAGTTTAGGGTTAGTCTTAGTGTTAGGGTTCGGGTTAGATGTAGGGTTAGGGTAGGTGTTAGGGCACGAGTTAGTGTTAGTGTTTGGGTTATGATTAGGGTATGGGTTAGGGTAAGGTGTAGGTTTGGGGTTAGGTTTAGGTTTAGGTCTAGCGTTAAGATAAGCAACTAGGTAACATTAGAGTACAGGTGAGCGTATGGAAACGAGTTAGGGTCAGGGTTCCTTTTAGGGCACAAGTTAGTGTTAGTTTAAGGATTAGGATTAGGGTACATGTTAGGGTTAGGTGTAGGGTTGGGGTTGGGTTTAGTGTTAGGTTTAGACCTAGGGTTAGAGTTAGTGAATGGTAAGGTTTAGGGTTCCAGTGTGGGTATAGAAAAGTGTTAGGGTCAGGGTTAGTGTTAAGGCACGGATTAGTGTTAGTGTATGGGTTAGCATTAGGGTACGGGGTAGGCCAATGTGTAGGGTTGGCATTATGTGTAGTGTAAGGGTTAGGTTTAGGGTTAGCGAATGAGTAAGGTTTAGGTTACAGGTGAGTGTATGGAAATATTTTAGTGTCAAATTAAGTGTGGGGGAATGGGTTAGTGTTAGTGTACGCATTAAGAATAGTGTACATGTTAGAGTAAGGTGTAGGGTTGTAGTTAGATTTACCTTCAGGGCTAGGGTTAGGGTTTGTGAACGGTAATATTTAGCGTACAGGAGAGAGTATGGTAGAGAGCTAGGAGTAGGGTACGTGTCAGGGCATGGATTAGTGTTTGTGTATGTGTTAGGATTAGGGTACGTGTTAGAGAAATGGGTACGGATGGTGTTATGGTTAGGGTTAGGGCTAGGGTAAGAGTTAGCGAACGGGTATGGTTTGCGGTACACGGCAGGGTACGGAAACGTGTTAGTGTCAAAGTACATGTGAGGGCATGGGTTAATTTTTTTGTAAAGGTTATGTTTAGTGTAGGGGTTAGGGTATGCTGTAGGGTTGGTGTTAGCGTTATGTTCACGGCTAGGGTTAGGGTTTGCGAAATGTCAGATTTAGGGTACAGGTGATGATACAGAAAAGTGTTAGTGTTAGTGTATGTGCTAGAACACGTGTCAGTCTTTGTGTATGTCTTAGGATTAGCATACTGGTTAGGTTAAGGTGTACGGTTGTGGTTAGGTCTAGGTTTAGGGATAGGGTTAGGGTTAGCGAACGGTAAAGTTTAGGGTACATGTGAGGTTACGGAAAAGTGTTAGGGTTATGGTACGTGTTAGGGCACGGGTTAGTGTGGGTTTACAGGTTAGGATTAGGGTACGGATTAGGGTAATTGGTAGGGTTGGCGTTATGTTTAGTGTTAGGGGTAGGGTTAAGTTTAGTGAACGGGTAAGGTTTAGGTTACAGCTGAGCGTACGGAAATGTTTTATTGTCAAAGTACGTGTGCGGTATTGGGTTAGTGTTACTGTACGGGTTAAGATTAGTGTACGTGTTAGGGTAAGGAGTAGGGTTGTAATTAGGTTTAGGTTTGGGGCAAGGGTTATGGTTAACAAAAGGTAAAGTTTAGTGATAGTGTTAGTGTTAGGGTTCGGGTTAGACGGAGGGTTAGGGTAGGTGTTAGGGCACGAGTTAGTGTTAGTGTTTGGGTTATGATTAGGGTATGGGTTAGGGTAAGGTGTAGGTTTGGGGTTAGGTTTAGGTTTAGGGCTAGTGTTAGGGTAAGCGAATAGGTAACATTAGAGTTCAGGTGAGCGTATGGAAACGAGTAAGGTTAGGGTTGGTTTTAGGGCAAAGTTTAGTGTTAGTTTAAGGATTAGGATTAGGCTACATGTTAGGGATAGGTGTAGGGTTGGGGTTGGGTTTAGGGTTAGGTTTAGACCTAGGGTTAGGGTTAGTGAATGATAAGTTTTAGGGTTTAGGTGTGGGTATGGAAAAGTGTTACGGTGAGGGTAAGTGTTAAGGCATGGATTAGTGTTAGTGTATGGGTTAGGATTAGGGTACGGGGTAGGCCAATGCGTAGGGTTGGCATTATGTGTAGTGTTAGGGTTAGGTTTAGGGTTAGCGAATGAGTAAGGTTTAGGTTACAGGTGAGTGTATGGAAATATTTTAGTGTCAAAGTAAGTGTGGGGGAATGGGTTAGTGTTAGTGTACGCATTAAGAATAGTGTACATGTTAGAGTAAGGTGTAGGGTTGTAGTTAGATTTAGCTTCAGGGCTACGGTTAGGGTTAGCGAATGGTAACATTTAGCGTACAGGAGAGAGTATGGTAGAGAGTTAGGAGTAGGGTACGTGTCAGGGCATGGATTAGTGTTTGTGTATGTGTTAGGATTAGGGTACGGGTTAGGGAAATGGGTAGGGTTGGTGTTATGGTTAGGTTTAGGGCTAAGGTTAGAGTTAGCAAACAGGTATGGTTTACGGTACACGGCAGGGTACGGAAACGTGTTAGTGTCAAAGTACATGTGAGGGCATGGATTAATTATTTTGGAAGGGTTAAGTTTAGTGTAGAGTTTAGGTTATGCTGTAGGGTTGGTGTTAGCGTTATGTTCAGGGCTAGGGTTAGGGTTAGCGAACGGTAAGATTTAGGGTACAGGAGAGGATTCGGAAAAGTGTTAGGGTCAGGGTACGTGTTAGGGCATGGGTTAGTGTTAGTGTATGGGTTGGGATTAGCATAGTGTTTAGCGTAAGGTGTACGGTTGGGGGTAGGTCTAGGTTTAGGGCTAGGGTTAGGGTTAGCGAACGGTAAGGTTTAGGGTACATGTGAGGTTACGGAATAGTGTTAGGGTCAGGGTACGTGTTAGGGCATGGGTTAGTGTTAGTGTATGGGTTGGGATTAGGGTACGGGTTAGGGTAAGGGGTAGGGTTGTGGTTAGGGTTAGCTTTATGGCTAGGGTTAGGGTTAGCGAAATGTCAGGTTTAGGGTACAGGTGATGATGAAGAAAAGTGTTAGTGTTAGTGTATGTGCTAGGACACGTGTCAGTGTTCGTGTATGGCTTAGGATTAGCATAGTGTTTAGCGTAATGTGTACGGTTGGGGTTAGGTCTAGGTTTAGGGCTAGGGTTAGGGTTAGCGAACGTTAAGGTTTAGGGTACATGTGAGGTTACGGAAAGGTGTTAGGGTCAGGGTACGTGTTAGGGCAGGGGTTAGTGTGGGTTTACAGGTTAGGATTAGGGTACGGTTTAGGGTAATTGTTAGGGTTGGCGTTATGGTTAGTGTTAGGGTTAGGGTAAGGTTTAGTGAATGGGTAAGGTTTAGGTTACAGCTGAGCGTGCGGAAATGCTTTATTGTCAGAGTACGTGTGTGGTATTGGGTTAGTGTTAGTGTACAGGTTAAGATTAGGGTACGTGTTAGGGTAAGGATTAGAGATGTAATTAGGTTTAGGTTCGGTGTTAGGGTTATGGTTAACAAAAGGTAACGTTTAGGGTTAGTGTAAGTGTTAGGGTTAGGGTTATGGGTAGGCTTAGGGTATGTGTTAGGGCACGAGTTTGTGTTAGTGTATGGGTTATGATTAGGTTATGTGTTAGGGTAAGGTGTAGGGTTGGGTTTAGGTTTAGGTTTAGGGCTAGTGTTAGGTTAAGCGAATAGGTAACATTAGAGTACAGGTGAGCGTATGGAAACGAGTTAGGGTCAGGGTTCGTGTTAGGGCACAGGTTAGTGTAAGTTTAAGGATTAGGATTAGGGTACATGTTAGGGTTCGGTGTAGGGTTGTGTTTGGCTTTAGCGTGAGGTTTAGACCTAGGGTTAGGTGTAGTGAATGATAAGGTTTAGGGTTTAGGTGTGGGTATGGAAAAGCGTTAGGGTCAGGGTAAGTGTTAACGCACGGATTAGTGTTAGTGTACGGGTTAGGATTAGGGTACGAGGTAGCCCAATGGGTAGGGATGGCATTATGTGCAGTGTTATGGCTAGGTTTAGGGTTAGCCAATGAATAATATTTAGGTTACAGGTGAGTGTACAGAAATGTTTTAGTGTCAAAGTAAGTGTGCGGGAATAGGTTAGTGTTAGTGTACGCATTAAGATTAGTTTACATGTTAGGGTAAGGTGTAGGGTTGTAGTTAGATTTAGCTTTAAGGGTAGGGTTAGGGTGAGCGAAATGTAAGATTTTGGGTACAGGAGAGAGTAGGGTAAAGAGTTAGGGACAGGGTACGTGTCATGGCATGGATTAGTGTTTGTGTATGGGTAAGGATTAGGGTACGGGTTAGGGAAATGGGTAGGGTTGGTGTTATGGTTAGGGTTAGGGCTAGGTTTAGAGTTAGCGAACGGGTATGGTTTACGGTACACGGCAGGGCACGGAAACGTATTAGTGTCAAAGTACATGTGAGGGCATGGGTTAATTTTTTTGTACGGGTTAAGTTTAGTGTAGGGGTTAGGGTATGCTGTAGGGTTGGTGTTAGCGTTATGTTCAGGGCTAGGGTTAGGGTTAGCGAACGGTAAGATTTAGGGTACAGCAGAGGATACGGAAAAGTGTTAGGGTCACGGTACATTTTAGGGCATGCGTTAGTGTTAGTGTATGCGTTGGGATTAGGGTACGGGTTAGTGTAAGGGGTAGATTTGGGGTTAGGGTTAGCTTTATGGCTAGGGTTAGTGTTAACGAAATGTCAGGTTTAGGGTACAGGTGAAGATACAGAAAAGTGTTAGTGTTAGTGTATGTGCAAGGACACGTGTCAGTCTTCGTGTATGTCTTAGGATTAGCATACTGGTTAGGGTAAGGTGTACTGTTGGGGTATGGTCTAGGTTTAGGGCTAGGGTTAGGTTTAGCAAACGGTAAGGTTTAGGGTACATGTGAGGTTACAGAAAAGTGTTAGGGTCAGGGTCGTGTTAGGGCAGTGCGTAGTGTGGGTTTACAGGTTAGGATTAGGGTACGGGTTAGGGTAATTGGTAGGGTTGGCGTTATGTTTAGTGTTAGGGGTAGGTTTAAGTTTAGTGAACGGATAAGGTTTAGGTTACAGCTGAGCGTACGGAAATATTTTATTGTCAAAGTACGTGTGGGGTATTGGGTTATTGTTACTGTACGGGTTAAGATTAGTGTACGTGTTAGGGTAAGGAGTAGGGTTGTAATTAGGTTTAGGTTTGGGGCTAGGGTTATGGTTAACAAAAGGTAAAGTTTAGTGATAGTTTTAGTGTTAGGGTTCGGGTTAGACGGAGGGTTAGGGTAGGTGTTAGGGCAGGAGTTAGTGTTAGTGTTTGGGTTATGATTAGGGTATGGGTTAGGGTAAGGTGTACTTTTGGGGTTAGGTTTAGGTTTAGGTCTAGTGTTAGTGTAAGCTAATAGGTAACATTAGAGTTCAGGTGAGCGTATGGAAACGAGTTATGTCAGGGTTGGTTTTAGGGCACAGGTTAGTGTTAGTTTAAGGATTAGGATTAGGGTACATGTTAGGGATAGGTGTAGGGTTGGGGTTGGGTTTAGGGTTAGGATTAGACCTGGGGTTAGGGTTAGTGAATGATAAGTTTTAGGGTTTAGGTGTGGGTATGGAAAAGTGTTACGGTGAGGGTAAGTGTTAAGGCATGGATTAGTGTTAGTGTATGGGTTAGGATTAGGGTACGGGGTAGGCCAATGGGTAGGGTTGGCATTATGTGTAGTGTTAGGGTTAGGTTTAGGGTTAGCGAATGAGTAAGGTTTAGGTTACAGGTGAGTGTATGGAAATATTTTAGTGTCAAAGTAAGTGTGGGGGAATGGGTTAGTGTTAGTGTACGCATTAAGAATAGTGTACATGTTAGAGTAAGGTGTAGGGTTGTAGTAATATTTAGCTTCAGGGCTAGGTTTAGGGTTAGCGAATGGTAACATTTAGCGTACAGGAGAGAGTATGTTAGAGAGTTAGGAGTAGGGTACGTGTCAGGGCATGGATTAGTGTTTGTGTATGTGTTAGGATTAGGGTACGGGTTAGGGAAATGGGTAGTGTTGGTATTATGGTTAGGGTTAGGGCTAAGGTTAGAGTTAGCAAACAGGTATGGTTTACGGTACATGGGAGGGTACGGAAACGTGTTAGTGTCAAAGTACATGTGAGGGCATGGGTTAATTTTTTTGTAAGGGTTAAGTTTAGTGTAGGGGTTAGGGTATGCTGTAGGGTTGGTGTTAGCGTTATGTTTACGGCTAGGGTTCGGGTTAGCGAACGGTAAGATTTAGGGTACAGGAGAGGATACGGAAAAGTGTTAGGGTCAGGGTACGTGTTAGGGCATGGGTTAGTGTTAGTGTATGGGTTGGGATTAGCATAGTGTTTAGCGTAAGGTGTACGGTTGGGGGTAGGTCTAGGTTTAGGGCTAGGGTTAGGGTTAGCGAACGGTAAGGTTTAGGGTACATGTGAGGTTACGGAATAGTGTTAGGGTCAGGGTACGTGTTAGGGCATGGGTTAGTGTTAGTGTATGGGTTGGGATTAGGGTACGGGTTAGGGTAAGGGGTAGGGTTGTGGTTAGGGTTAGCTTTATGGCTAGGGTTAGGGTTAGCGAAATGTCAGGTTTAGGGTACAGGTGATGATGAAGAAAAGTGTTAGTGTTAGTGTATGTGCTAGGACACGTGTCAGTGTTCGTGTATGGCTTAGGATTAGCATAGTGTTTAGCGTAATGTGTACGGTTGGGGTTAGGTCTAGGTTTAGGGCTAGGGTTAGGGTTAGCGAACGTTAAGGTTTAGGGTACATGTGAGGTTACGGAAAAGTGTTAGGGTCAGGGTACGTGTTAGGGCAGGGGTTAGTGTGGGTTTACAGGTTAGGATTAGGGTACGGTTTAGGGTAATTGTTAGGGTTGGCGTTATGGTTAGTGTTAGGGTTAGGGTAAGGTTTAGTGAATGGGTAAGGTTTAGGTTACAGCTGAGCGTGCGGAAATGCTTTATTGTCAGAGTACGTGTGTGGTATTGGGTTAGTGTTAGTGTACAGGTTAAGATTAGGGTACGTGTTAGGGTAAGGATAAGAGATGTAATTAGGTTTAGGTTCGGTGTTAGGGTTATGGTTAACAAAAGGTAACGTTTAGGGTTAGTGTAAGTGTTAGGGTTAGGGTTATGGGTAGGCTTAGGGTATGTGTTAGGGCACGAGTTTGTGTTAGTGTATGGGTTATGATTAGGTTATGTGTTAGGGTAAGGTGTAGGGTTGGGTTTAGGTTTACGTTTAGGGCTAGTGTTAGGTTAAGCGAATAGGTAACATTAGAGTACAGGTGAGCGTATGGAAACGAGTTAGGGTCAGGGTTCGTGTTAGGGCACAGGTTAGTGTAAGTTTAAGGATTAGGATTAGGGTACATGTTAGGGTTCGGTGTAGGGTTGTGTTTGGCTTTAGCGTGAGGTTTAGACCTAGGGTTAGGTGTAGTGAATGATAAGGTTTAGGGTTTAGGTGTGGGTATGGAAAAGCGTTAGGGTCAGGGTAAGTGTTAACGCACGGATTAGTGTTAGTGTACGGGTTAGGATTAGGGTACGAGGTAGCCCAATGGGTAGGGATGGCATTATGTGCAGTGTTATGGCTAGGTTTAGGGTTAGCCAATGAATAATATTTAGGTTACAGGTGAGTGTACAGAAATGTTTTAGTGTCAAAGTAAGTGTGCGGGAATAGGTTAGTGTTAGTGTACGCATTAAGATTAGTTTACATGTTAGGGTAAGGTGTAGGGTTGTAGTTAGATTTAGCTTTAAGGGTAGGGTTAGGGTGAGCGAAATGTAAGATTTTGGGTACAGGAGAGAGTAGGGTAAAGAGTTAGGGACAGGGTACGTGTCATGGCATGGATTAGTGTTTGTGTATGGGTAAGGATTAGGGTACGGGTTAGGGAAATGGGTAGGGTTGGTGTTATGGTTAGGGTTAGGGCTAGGTTTAGAGTTAGCGAACGGGTATGGTTTACGGTACACGGCAGGGCACGGAAACGTATTAGTGTCAAAGTACATGTGAGGGCATGGGTTAATTTTTTTGTACGGGTTAAGTTTAGTGTAGGGGTTAGGGTATGCTGTAGGGTTGGTGTTAGCGTTATGTTCAGGGCTAGGGTTAGGGTTAGCGAACGGTAAGATTTAGGGTACAGCAGAGGATACGGAAAAGTGTTAGGGTCACGGTACATTTTAGGGCATGCGTTAGTGTTAGTGTATGCGTTGGGATTAGGGTACGGGTTAGTGTAAGGGGTAGATTTGGGGTTAGGGTTAGCTTTATGGCTAGGGTTAGTGTTAACGAAATGTCAGGTTTAGGGTACAGGTGAAGATACAGAAAAGTGTTAGTGTTAGTGTATGTGCAAGGACACGTGTCAGTCTTCGTGTATGTCTTAGGATTAGCATACTGGTTAGGGTAAGGTGTACTGTTGGGGTATGGTCTAGGTTTAGGGCTAGGGTTAGGTTTAGCAAACGGTAAGGTTTAGGGTACATGTGAGGTTACAGAAAAGTGTTAGGGTCAGGGTCGTGTTAGGGCAGGGCGTAGTGTGGGTTTACAGGTTAGGATTAGGGTACGGGTTAGGGTAATTGGTAGGGTTGGCGTTATGTTTAGTGTTAGGGGTAGGTTAAAGTTTAGTGAACGGATAAGGTTTAGGTTACAGCTGAGCGTACGGAAATATTTTATTGTCAAAGTACGTGTGGGGTATTGGGTTATTGTTACTGTACGGGTTAAGATTAGTGTACTTGTTAGGGTAAGGAGTAGGGTTGTAATTAGGTTTAGGTTTGGGGCTAGGGTTATGGTTAACAAAAGGTAAAGTTTAGTGATAGTTTTAGTGTTAGGGTTCGGGTTAGACGGAGGGTTAGGGTAGGTGTTAGGGCAGGAGTTAGTGTTAGTGTTTGGGTTATGATTAGGGTATGGGTTAGGGTAAGGTGTACTTTTGGGGTTAGGTTTAGGTTTAGGTCTAGTGTTAGTGTAAGCTAATAGGTAACATTAGAGTTCAGGTGAGCGTATGGAAACGAGTTATGTCAGGGTTGGTTTTAGGGCACAGGTTAGTGTTAGTTTAAGGATTAGGATTAGGGTACATGTTAGGGATAGGTGTAGGGTTGGGGTTGGGTTTAGGGTTAGGTTTAGACCTGGGGTTAGGGTTAGTGAATGATAAGTTTTAGGGTTTAGGTGTGGGTATGGAAAAGTGTTACCGTGAGGGTAAGTGTTAAGGCATGGATTAGTGTTAGTGTATGGGTTAGGATTAGGGTACGGGGTAGGCCAATGGGTAGGGTTGGCATTATGTGTAGTGTTAGGGTTAGGTTTAGGGTTAGCGAATGAGTAAGGTTTAGGTTACAGGTGAGTGTATGGAAATATTTTAGTGTCAAAGTAAGTGTGGGGGAATGGGTTAGTGTTAGTGTACGCATTAAGAATAGTGTACATGTTAGAGTAAGGTGTAGGGTTGTAGTAATATTTAGCTTCAGGGCTAGGTTTAGGGTTAGCGAATGGTAACATTTAGCGTACAGGAGAGAGTATGTTAGAGAGTTAGGAGTAGGGTACGTGTCAGGGCATGGATTAGTGTTTGTGTATGTGTTAGGATTAGGGTACGGGTTAGGGAAATGGGTAGTGTTGGTATTATGGTTAGGGTTAGGGCTAAGGTTAGAGTTAGCAAACAGGTATGGTTTACGGTACACGGGAGGGTACGGAAACGTGTTAGTGTCAAAGTACATGTGAGGGCATGGGTTAATTTTTTTGTAAGGGTTAAGTTTAGTGTAGGGGTTAGGGTATGCTGTAGGGTTGGTGTTAGCGTTATGTTTACGGCTAGGGTTCGGGTTAGCGAACGGTAAGATTTAGGGTACAGGAGAGGATTCGGAAAAGTGTTAGGGTCAGGGTACGTGTTAGGGCATGTGTTAGTATTAGTGTATGGGTTGGGATTAGGGTACGGGTTAGGGTAAGGGGTAGGGTTGTGGTTAGGGTTAGCTTAATGGCTAGGGTTAGGGTTAGTGAAATGTCAGGTTTAGGGTACAGGTGATGATTAAGAAAAGTGTTAGTGTTAGTGTATGTGCTAGGACACGTGTCAGTGTTAGTGTATGGCTTAGGATTAGCATAGTGTTTAGAGTAAGGTGTACGGTTGGGGTTAGGTCTAGATTTAGGGCTAGGGTTAGGGTTAGCGAACGGTAATGTTTAGGGTACATGTGAGGTTACAGAAAAGTGTTAGGGTCAGGATTCGTGTTAGGGCAGGGGTTAGTGTGGGTTTACAGGTTAGGATTAGGGTACGGGTTAGGGTAATTGGTAGGGTTGGCGTTATGGTTAGTGTTAGGGTTAGGGTTAAGTTTAGTGAATGGGCAAGGTTTAGGTTACAGCTGAGCGTACGGAAATGTTTTATTGTCAAAGTACGTGTGCGGTATTGGGTTATTGTTAACGTACGGGTTAAGATTAGTGTACGTGTTAGGGTAAGGAGTAGGGTTGTAATTAGGTTTAGGTTTGGGGCTAGGTTTATGGTTAACAAATGGTAAAGTTTAGGGTTAGTCTTAGTGTTAGGGTTCGGGTTAGATGTAGGGTTAGGGTAGGTGTTAGGGCACGAGTTAGTGTTAGTGTTTGGGTTATGATTAGGGTATGGGTTAGGGTAAGGTGTAGGTTTGGGGTTAGGTTTAGGTTTAGGTCTAGCGTTAAGATAAGCAACTAGGTAACATTAGAGTACAGGTGAGCGTATGGAAACGAGTTAGGGTCAGGGTTCCTTTTAGGGCACAAGTTAGTGTTAGTTTAAGGATTAGGATTAGGGTACATGTTAGGGTTAGGTGTAGGGTTGGGGTTGGGTTTAGTGTTAGGTTTAGACCTAGGGTTAGAGTTAGTGAATGGTAAGGTTTAGGGTTCAAGTGTGGGTATAGAAAAGTGTTAGGGTCAGGGTTAGTGTTAAGGCACGGATTAGTGTTAGTGTATGGGTTAGCATTAGGGTACGGGGTAGGCCAATGTGTAGGGTTGGCATTATGTGTAGTGTAAGGGTTAGGTTTAGGGTTAGCGAATGAGTAAGGTTTAGGTTACAGGTGAGTGTATGGAAATATTTTAGTTTCAAATTAAGTGTGGGGGAATGGGTTAGTGTTAGTGTACGCATTAAGAATAGTGTACATGTTAGAGTAAGGTGTAGGGTTGTAGTTAGATTTACCTTCAGGGCTAGGGTTAGGGTTAGTGAACGGTAATATTTAGCGTACAGGAGAGAGTATGGTAGAGAGTTAGGTGTAGGGTACGTGTCAGGGCATGGATTAGTGTTTGTGTACGTGTTAGGATTAGGGTACGTGTTAGAGAAATGGGTACGGATGGTGTTATGGTTAGGGTTAGGGCTAGGTTAAGAGTTAGCGAACGGGAATGGTTTGCGGTACACGGCAGGGTACGGAAACGTGTTAGTGTCAAAGTACATGTGAGGGCATGGGTTAATTTTTTTGTAAGGGTTATGTTTAGTGTAGGGGTTAGGGTATGCTGTAGGGTTGGTGTTAGCGTTATGTTCAGGGCTAGGGTTAGGGTTAGCGAACGGTAAGATTTAGGGTACAGGAGAGGATTCGGAAAAGTGTTAGGGTCAGGGTACGTGTTAGGGCATGGGTTAGTGTTAGTGTATGGGTTGGGATTAGCATAGTGTTTAGCGTAAGGTGTACGGTTGGGGTTAGGTCTAGGTTTAGGGCTAGGGTTAGGGTTAGCGAACGGTAAGGTTTAGGGTACATGTGAGGTTACGGAAAAGTGTTAGGGTCAGGGTACGTGTTAGGGCATGGGTTAGTGTTAGTGTATGGCTTGGGATTAGGGTACGGGTTAGGGTAAGGGGTAGGGTTGTGGTTAGGGTTAGCTTTATGGCTAGGGTTAGGTTTAGCGAAATGTCAGGTTTAGGGTACAGGTGATGATTAAGAAAAGTGTTAGTGTTAGTGTATGTGCTAGGACACGTGTCAGTGTTAGTGTATGGCTTAGGATTAGCATAGTATTTAGCGTAATGTGTACGGTTGGGGTTAGGTCTAGGTTTAGGGCTAGGGTTAGGGTTAGCGAACGGTAAGGTTTAGGGTACATGTGAGGTTACGGAAAAGTGTTAGGGTCAGGGTACGTGTTAGGGCAGGGGTTAGTGTGGGTTTACAGGTTAGGATTAGGGTACGGTTTAGGGTAATTGTTAGGGTTGGCGTTATGTTTAGTGTTAGGGGTAGGGTAAGGTTTAGTGAATGGGTAAGGTTTAGGTTACAGCTGAGCGTGCGGAAATGCTTTATTGTCAGAGTACGTGTGTGGTATTGGGTTAGTGTTAGTGTACAGGTTAAGATTAGGGTACGTGTTAGGGTAAGGAGTAGAGATGTAATTAGGTTTAGGTTCGGTGTTAGGGTTATGGTTAACAAATGGTAAAGTTTAGGGTTAGTGTAAGTGTTAGGGTTAGGGTTAGGAGTAGGGTTAGGGTAGGTGTTAGGGCACGAGTTTGTGTTAGTGTTTGGGTTATGATTAGGTTATGTGTTAGGGTAAGGTTTAGGGTTGGGGTTAGGTTTAGGTTTAGGGCTAGTGTTAGGGTAAGCGAATAGGTAACATTAGAGTACAGGTGAGCGTACGGAAACGAGTTAGGGTCAGGGTTCGTGTTAGGGCACAGGTTAGTGTTAGATTAAGGATTAGGATTAAGGTACATGTTAGGGTTAGGTGTAGGGTTGGGGTGGGGTTTAGGGTTAGGTTTAGACCTAGGGTTAGGGTTAGTGAATGATAAGGTTTACGGTTTAGGTGTGGGTATGGAAAAGCGTTAGGGTCAGGTTAAGTGTTAATGCACGGATTAGTGTTAGTGTACGGGTTAGGATTAGGGTACGAGGTAGCCCAATGGGTAGGGTTGGCATTATGTGCAGTGTTATGGCTAGGTTTAGGGTTAGCGAATGAATAAGGTTTAGGTTACCGGTGAGTGTACGGAAATGTTTTAGTGTTAAAGTAAGTGTGCGGGAATGGGTTAGTGTTAGTGTACGCATTAAGATTAGTTTACATGTTAGGGTAAGGTGTAGGGTTGTAGTTAGATTTAGCTTTAAGGGTAGGGTTAGGGTTAGCGAAAGGTAAGATTTTGGGTACAGGAGAGAGTAGGGTAAAGAGTTAGGGAAAGGGTACGTGTCATGTCATGGATTAGTGTTTGTGTATGGGTAAGGATTAGGGTACGGGTTAGGGAAATGGGTAGGGTTGGTGTTATGGTTAGGGTTAGGGCTAGGGATAGAGTTAGCAAACGGGTATGGTTTACGGTACACGGCAGGGTACGGAAACGTGTTAGTGTTAAAGTACATGTGAGTGCATGGGTTAATTTTTTTGTACGGCTTAAGTTTACTGTAGTGGTTAGGGTATTCTGTAGGGTTGGTGTTAGCGTTATGTTCAGGGCTAGGGTTAGGGTTATCGAACGGTAAGATTTATGGTACAGGAGAGGATACGGAAAAGTGTTAGGGTCAGGGTACATGTTAGGGCATGCGTTACTGTTAGTGTATGGGTTGGGATTAGCATAGTGTTTAGCGTAAGGTGTACGGTTGGGGTTAGGTCTAGGTTTAGGGCTAGGGTTAGGGTTAGCGAACGGTAAGGTTTAGGGTACATGTGAGGTTACGGAAAAGTGTTAGGGTCAGGGTACGTGTTAGGGCATGGGTTAGTGTTAGTGTATGGGTTGGGATTAGGGTACGGGTTAGGGTAAGGGGTAGGGTTGTGGTTAGGGTAAGCTTTATGGCTAGGGTTAGGGTTAGCGAAATGTCAGGTTTACGGTACAGGTGATGATACAGAAAAGTGTTAGTGTTAGTGTTTGTGCTAGGACACGTGTCAGTCTTCGTGTATGTCTTAGGATTAGCATACTGGTTATGGTAAGGTGTACGGTTGGGGTTTGGTCTAGGTTTAGTGCTAGGGTTAGGGTTAGCGAACGGTAAGGTTTAGGGTACATGTGAGGTTACGGAAAAGTGTTAGGGTCAGGGTCTTGTTAGGGCAGGGGTTAGTGTGGGTTTACAGGTTAGCATTAGGGTACGGGTTAGGGTAATTTTTAGGGTTGGCGTTATGTTTAGAGTTAGGGGTAGTGTTAAGTATAGTGAACGGGTAAGGTTTAGGTTACAGCTGAGCGTACGGAAATGTTTTATTGTCAAAGTACGTGTGCGGTATTGGGTTAGTGTTACTGTACAGGTTAAGATTAGTGTACGTGTTAGGGTAAGGAGTAGGGTTGTAATTAGGTTTAGGTTTGGGGCAAAGGTTATGGTTAACAAAAGGTAAACTTTAGTGATAGTGTTAGTGTTAGGGTTCGGGTTAGACGGAGTGTTAGGGTTGGTGTTAGGGCACGAGTTAGTGTTAGTGTTTGGGTTATGATTAGGGTATGGGTAAGGGTAAGGTGTAGGTTTGGGGTTAGGTTTAGGTTTAGGGCTAGTGTTAGGGTAAGCGAATAGGTAACATTAGAGTTCAGTTGAACGTATGGAAACGAGTTAGGTCAGGGTTGGTTTTAGGGCACAGGTTAGTGTTAGTTTAAGGATTAGGATTAGGGTACATATTAGAGTTAGGTGTAGCGTTGGGGTTGGGTTTACGGTTAGGTTTAGACCTAGGGTTAGGGTTAGTGAATGATAAGTTTTAGGGTTTAGGTGTGGGTATGGAAAAGTGTTACGGTGAGGGTAAGTGTTAAGGCATGGATTAGTGTTAGTGTATGGGTTAGGATTAGGGTACGGGGTAGGCCAATGGGTAGGGTTGGCATTATGTGTAGTGTTAGGGTTAGGTTTACGGTTAGCGAATGAGTAAGGTTTAGGTTACAGGTGAGTGTATGGAAATATTTTAGTGTCAAAGTAAGTGTTGGGGAATGGGTTAGTGTTAGTGTACGCATTAAGAATAGTGTACATGTTAGAGTAAGGTGTAGGCTTGTAGTTAGATTTAGCTTCAGGGCTAGGGTTAGGGTTAGCGAATGGTAACATTTAGCGTACAGGAGAGAGTATGGTAGAGAGTTAGGAGTAGGGTACGTGTCAGGGCATGGAGTAGTGTTTGTGTATGTGTTAGGATTAGGGTACGGGTTAGGGAAATGGGTAGGGTTGGTGTTATGGTTACGGTTATGGCTAAGGTTAGAGTTAGCAAACAGGTATGCTTTACGGTACACGGCAGAGTACGGAAACGTGTTAGTGTCAAAGTACATGTGAGGGCATGGGTTAATTTTTTTGTACGGGTTAAGTTTAGTGTAGGGGTTAGGGTATGCTGTAGGGTTGGTGTTAGCGTTATGTTCAGGGCTAGGGTTAGAGTTAGCGAACGGTAAGATTTAGGGTACAGGAGAGGATTCGGAAAAGTGTTAGGGTCAAGGTACGTGTTAGGGCATGGGTTAGTGTTAGTGTATGGGTTGGGATTTGGTTACGGGTTAGGGTAAGGGGTAGGGTTGTGGTTAGGGTTAGCTTTATGGCTAGGGTTAGGGTTAGCGAACTGTCAGGTTTAGGGTACAGGTGATGATTTAGAAAAGTGTTAGTGTTAGTGTATGTGCTAGCCCACGTGTCAGTGTTAGTGTATGGCTTAGGATTAGCATAGTGTTTAGAGTTAGGTGTACAGTTGGGGTTAGGTCTAGGTTCATGGCTAGGTTTAGGGTTACCGAACGGTAACGTTTAGGGTACAAGTGAGGTTACAGAAAAGTGTTATGATCAGGGTACGTGTTAGGGCAGGGGTTAGTGTGGGTTTACAGGTTAGGATTAGGGTACGGGTTAGGGTAATTGGTAGGGTTGTCGTTATGTTTAGTGTTAGGGTTAGGGTTAAGTTTAGTGAATGGGCAAGTTTTAGGTTACAGCTGAGCGGACGGAAAAGTTTTATTGTCAAAGTACGTGTGCGGTATTGGGTTAGTGTTAACGTACGGGTTAAGATTAGTGTACGTGTTAGGGTAAGGAGTAGTGTTGTAATTAGGCTTAGGTTTGGCGCTACGTTTCTTGTTAACAAATGGTAAAGTTTAGGGTTAGTGTTAGTGTTAGGGTTCGGTTTAGAGGTAGGGTTAGGGTAGGTGTTAGGGCACGAGTTAGTGTTAGTGTTTGGGTTATGATTAGGGTATGGGTAAGGGTAAGGTGTAGGTTTGGGTTTAGGTTTAGGTTTAGGTCTAGCGTTAAGCTAAGCAACTTGGTAAAATTAGAGTACAGGTGAGCGTATGGAAACGAGTTAGGGTCAGGGTTCCTGTTAGGGCACAAGTTAGTGTTAGTTTAAGGATTAGGATTAGGGTACATGTTAGGGTTAGGTGTAGGGTTGGGGTTGGTTTTAGGGTTAGTGAATGAGTAAGGTTTAGGTTACAGGTGAGGGTATGGAAATATTTTAGTGTCAAAGTAAGTGTGGGGGAATGGGTTTTTGTTAGTATACGCATTAAGAATAGTGTACATGTTAGTGTAAGGTGTAGGGTTGTAGTTAGATTTAGCTTCAGGGCTAGGGTTAGGGTTAGTGAACGGTAATATTTAGCGTAAAGGAGAGAGTATGGTAGAGAGTTAGGAGTAGGGTACGTGTCAGGGCATGGATTAGTGTTTGTGTATGTGTTAGGATTATGGTACGGGTTAGGGAAATGGGTAGGGTTGGTGTTATGCTTAGGGTTAGGGCTAGGGTTAGAGTTAGCCAACGGGTATGGTTTACGGTACACGGCAGGGTACGGAAACGTGTTAGTGTCAAAGTACATGTGAGGGCATGGGTTAATTTTTTTGTACGGCTTAAGTTTAGTGTAGGGCTTAGGGTATGCTGTAGGGTTGGTGTTAGCGTTATGTTCAGGTCTAGGGTTAGGGTTAGCGAACGGTAAGATTTAGGGTACAGGAGAGGATACGGAAAAGTGTTAGGGTCAGGGTACATGTTAGGGCATGGGTTAGTGTTAGTGTATGGGTTGGGATTAGGGTACGGGTTAGGGTAAGGGGTAGGGTTGGGGTTAGGGTTAGCTTTATGGCTAGGGTTAGGGTTAGCAAAATGTCAGGTTTAGGGTACAGGTGATGATACAGAAAAGTGTTAGTGTTAGTGTATGTGCTAGGACACGTGTCAGTCTTCGTGTATGTCTTAGGATTAGCATACTGGTTAGGGTAAGGTGTACGGTTGGGGTTTGGTCTAGGTTTAGGGCTAGGGTTAGGGTTAGCGAACGGTAAGGTTTAGGGTACATGTGACGTTACGGAAAAGTGTTAGGGCCAGGGTCGTGTTAGGGCAGGGCTTAGTGTGGGTTTACAGGTTAGGATTAGGGTACGGGTTAGGGTAATTGGTAGGGTTGGCGTTATGTTTAGTGTTAGGGGTAGGGTTAAGTTTAGTGAACGGGTAAGGTTTAGGTTACAGCTGAGCGTACGGAAATGTTTTATTGTCAAAGTACGTGTGCGGTATTGGGTTAGTGTTACTGTACGGGTTAAGATTAGTGTACGTGTTAGGGTAAGGAGTAGGGTTGTAATTAGGTTTAGGTTTGGGGCTAGGGTTATGGTTAACAAAAGGTAAAGTTTAGTGATACTGTTAGTGTTAGGGTTCGGGTTAGACGGAGGGTTAGGGTAGGTGTTAGGGCACGAGTTAGTGTTAGTGTTTGGGTTATGATTAGGGTATGGGTTAGGGTAAGGTGTAGGTTTGGGGTTAGTTTTAGGTTTAGGGCTAGTGTTAGGGTAAGCGAATAGGGAACATTAGAGTTCAGGTGAGCGTATGGAAACGAGTTAGGTCAGGGTTGGTTTTAGGGCACAGGATAGTGTTAGTTTAAGGATTAAGATTAGGGTACATATTAGGGTTTGGTGTAGGGTTGGGGTTGGGTTTAGGGTTAGGTTTAGACATAGGGTTAGGGTTAGTGAATGATAAGTTTTAGGGTTTAGGTGTGGGTATGGAAAAGTGTTATGGTGAGGGTAAGTGTTAAGGCATGGATTAGTGTTAGTGTATGGGTTAGGATTAGGGTACAGGGTAGGCCAATGGGTAGGGTTGGCATTATGTGTAGTGTTAGGGTTAGGTTTAGGGTTAGCGAATGAGTAAGGTTTAGGTTACAGGTGAGTGTATGGAAATATTTTAGTGTCAAAGTAAGTGTGGGGTAATGGGTTAGTGTTAGTGTACGCATTAAGAATAGTGTACATATTAGAGTAAGGTGTAGGGTTGTAGTTAGATTTAGCTTCAGGGCTAGGGTTAGGGTTAGCGAATGGTAACATTTAGCGTACAGGAGAGAGTATGGTAGAGAGTTAGGAGTAGGGTACGTGTCAGGGCATGGATTAGTGTTTGTGTATGTGTTAGGATTAGGGTACGGGTTAGGGAAATGGGTAGGGTTAGTGTTATGGTTAGGGTTAGGGCTAAGGTTAGAGTTAGCAAACAGGTATGGTTTACGGTACACGGCAGGGTACGGAAACGTGTTAGTGTCAAAGTACATGTGAGGGCATGGGTTAATTTTTTTGTAAGGGTTAAGTTTAGTGTAGGGTTTAGGGTATGCTGTAGGGTTGGTGTTAGCGTTATGTTCAGGGCTAGGATTTGGGTTAGTGAACGGTAAGATTTAGGGTACAGGAGAGGATTCGGAAATGTGTTAGGGTCAGGGTACGTGTTAGGGCATGGGTTAGTGTTAGTGTATGGGTTGGGATTAGCATAGTGTTTAGCGTAAGGTGTACGGTTGGGGTTAGGTCTAGGGTTAGGGCTAGGATTAGGGTTAGCGAACGGTAAAGTTTAGGGTACATGTGAGTTTACGGAAAAGTGTTAGGGTCAGGGTACGTGTTAGGGCATGGGTTAGTGTTAGTGTATGGGTTGGGATTAGGGTACGGGTTAGGGTAAGGGGTAGGGTTGTGGTTAGGTTTAGCTTTATGGCTAGGGTTAGGGTTAGCGAAATGTCAGGTTTAGGGTACAGGTGATGATTAAGAAAAGTGTTAGTGTTAGTGTATGTGCTAGGACACGTGTGTGTTAGTGTATGGCTTAGGATTAGCATAGTGTTTAGCGTAAGGTGTACGGTTGGGGTTAGGTCTACGTTTAGGGCTAAGGTTAGGGTTAGCGAACGGTACGGTTTAGGGTACATGTGAGGTTACGGAAAAGTGTTAGGGTCAAGGTACGTGTTAGGGCAGGGGTTAGTGTGGGTTTACAGGTTAGGATTAGGGTACGGGTTAGGGTAATTGGTAGGGTTGGCGTTATGGTTAGTGTTAGGGGTAGGGTTAAGTTTAGTGAACGGGTAAGGTTTAGGTTACAGCTGAGCGTATGGAAATGTTTTATTGTCAGAGTACGTGTGTGGTATTGGGTTAGTGTTAGTGTACAGGTTAAGATTAGGGTATGTGTTAGGGTAAGGAGTAGAGATGTAGTTAGGTTTAGGTTCGGTGTTAGGTTTATGGTTAACAAATGGTAAAGTTTAGGGTTAGTGTAAGTGTTAGGATTAGGGTTAGGGGTAGGCTTAGGGTAGGTGTTAGGGCACGAGTTTGTGTTAGTGTATGGGTTATGATTAGGTTATGTGTTAGGGTAAGGTGTAGGGTTGGGGTTAGGTTTCGGTTTAGGGCTATTGTTAGGGTAAGCGAATAGGTAACATTAGAGTACAGGTGAGCGTATGGAAACGAGTTAGGGTCAGGGTTCGTGTTAGGGCACAGGTTAGTGTTAGTTTAAGGATTAGGATTAGGGTACATGTTAGGGTTAGGTGTAGGGTAGGGGTTGGGTTTAGGGTTAGGTTTAGACCTAAGGTTAGGGTTAGTGAATGATAAGGTTTAGGGTTTAGGTGTGGGTATGGAAAAGCGTTAGGGTCAGGGTAAGTGTTAACGCACGGATTAGTGTTAGTGTACGGGTTAGGATTAGGGTACGAGGTAGCCCAATGGGTAGGGTTGGCATTATGTGCAGTGTTATGGCTAGGTTTAGGGTTAGCGAATGAATAAGGTTTAGGTTACAGGTGAGTGTACGGAAATGTTTTAGTGTCAAAGTAAGTGTGCGGGAATGGGTTAGTGTTAGTGTACGCATTAAGATTAGTTTACATGTTAGGGTAAGGTGTAGGGTTGTAGTTAGATTTAGCTTTAAGGGTACGGTTAGGGTTAGCGAAAGGTAAGATTTTGGGTACAGGGGAGAGTAGGGTAAAGAGTTAGGGACAGGGTACGTGTCATGGCATGGATTAGTGTTTGTGTATGGGTAAGGATTAGGGTACGGGTTAGGGAAATGGGTAGGGTTGGTGTTATGGTTAGGGTTAGGGCTAGGGTTAGAGTTAGCCAACGGGTATGGTTTACGGTACACGGCAGGGTACGGAAACGTGTTAGTGTCAAAGTACATGTGAGGGCATGGGTTAATTTTTTTGTACGGGTTGTTTAGTGTAGGGGTTAGGGTATGCTGTAGGGTTGGTGTTAGCGTTATGTTCAGGGCTAGGGTTAGGGTTAGCGAACGGTAAGATTTTGGGTACAGGAGAGGATACGGAAAAGTGTTAGGGTCAGGGTACATGTTAGGGCGTGGGTTAGGGTTAGTGTATGGGTTGGGATTAGGGTACGGGTTGGGGTAAGGGGTAGTGTTGGGGTTAGGGTTAGCTTTATGGCTAGGGTTAGGGTTAGCGAAATGTCAGGTTTACGGTACAGGTGATGATACAGAAAAGTGTTAGTGTTAGTGTATGTGCTAGGACACGTGTCAGTCTTCGTGTATGTCTTAGGATTAGCATACTGGTTAGGGTAAGGTGTACGGTTGGGGTTTGGTCTAGGTTTAGGGCTTGGGTTAGTGTTAGCGAACGGTAAGGTTTAGGGTACATGTGAGGTTACGGAAAATTGTTAGGGTCAGGGTCGTGTTAGGGCAGGGCTTAGTGTGGATTTACAGGTTAGGATTAGGGTACCGGTTAGTGTAATTGGTAGGGTTAGGGTTAGGTTTAGTGTTAGGGGTAGGGTTAAGTTTAGTGAACGGGTAAGGTTTAGGTTATAGCTGAGCGTACGGAAATGTTTTATTGTCAAAGTACGTGTGCGGTATTGGGATAGTGTTACTGTACTGGTTAAGATTAGTGTACGTGTTAGGGTAAGGAGTAGGGTTGTAATTAGGTTTAGGTTTGGGGCTAGGGATATGGTTAACAAAAGGTAAAGTTTAGTGATAGTGTTAGTGTTAGGGTTCGGGTTAGACGGAGGGTTAGGGTAGGTGTTAGGGCACGAGTTAGTGTTAGTGTTTGGGTTATGATTAGGGTATGGGTTAGGGTAAGGTGTAGGTTTGGGGTTAGGTTTAGGTTTAGGGCTAGTGTTAGGGTAAGCGAATAGGTAACATTAGAGTTCAGGTGAGTGTATGGAAACGAGTTAGGTCAGGGTTGGTTTTAGGGCACAGGTTAGTGTTAGTTTAAGGATTAGGATTAGGGTACATGTTAGGGTTAGGTGTAGGGTTTGGGTTGGTTTTAGGGTTAGGTTTAGACCTAGGGTTAGGGTTAGTGAATGATAAGTTTTAGGGTTTAGGTGTGGGTATGGAAAAGTGTTACGGTAAGGGTAAGTGTTAAGGCATGGATTAGTGTTAGTGTATGGGTTAGGATTAGGGTACGGGGTAGGCCAATGGGTAGGGTTGGCATTATGTGTAGTGTTAGGGTTAGGTTTAGGGTTAGCGAATGAGTAAGGTTTAGGTTACAGGTGAGTGTATGGAAATATTTTAGTGTCAAAGTAAGTGTGGGGGAATGGGTTAGTGTTAGTGTACGCATTAAGAATAGTGTACATGTTAGAGTAAGCTGTAGGGTTGTAGTTAGATTTAGCTTCAGGGCTAGGGTTAGGGTTAGCGAATGGTAACATTTAGCGTACAGGAGAGAGTATGGTAGAGAGTTAGGAGTAGGGTACGTGTCAGGGCATGGATTAGTGTTTGTGTGTGTGTTAGGATTAGGGTACGGGTTAGGGAAATGGGTAGGGTTAGTGTTATGGTTAGGGTTAGGGCTAGGGTTAGAGTTAGCCAACGGGTATGGTTTACGGTACATGGCAGGGTACGGAAACGTGTTAGTGTCAAAGTACATGTGAGGGCATGGGTTAATTTTTTTGTAAGGGTTAAGTTTAGTGTAGGGGTTAGGGTATGCTGTAGGGTTGGTGTTAGCGTTATGTTCAGGGCTAGGGTTAGGGTTAGTGAACGGTAAGATTTAGGGTACAGGAGAGGATTCGGAAATGTGTTAGGGTCAGGATACGTGTTAGGGCATGGGTTAGTGTTAGTGTATGGGTTGGGATTAGCATAGTGTTTAGCGTAAGGTGTACGGTTGGGGTTAGGTCTAGGTTTAGGGCTAGGGTTAGGGTTAGCGATCGGTAAAGTTTAGGGATCATGTGAGGTTACGGAAAAGTGTTAGGGTCAGGGTACGTGTTAGGGCATGGGTTAGTGTTAGTGTATGGGTTGGGATTAGGGTACGGGTTAGGGTAAGGGGTAGGGTTGTGGTTAGGGTTAGCTTTATGGCTAGGGTTAGGTTTAGCGAAATGTCAGGTTTAGGGTACAGGTGATGATTAAGAAAAGTGTTAGTGTTAGTGTATGTTCTAGGACACGTGTCAGTGTTAGTGTATGGCTTAGGATTAGCATAGTGTTTAGCGTAAGGTGTACGGTTGGGGTTAGGTCTACGTTTAGGGCTAGGGTTAGGGTTAGCGAACGGTACGGTTTAGCGTACATGTGAGGTTACGGAAAAGTGTTAGGGTCAGGGTACGTGTTAGGGCAGGGGTTAGTGTGGGTTTACAGGTTAGGATTAGGGTACGGGTTAGGGTAATTGTTAGGGTTGGCGTTATGGTTAGTGTTAGGGGTAGGGTATGGTTTAGTGAATGGGTAAGGTTTAGGTTACAGCTGAGCGTGCGGAAATGTTTTATTGTCAGAGTACGTTGTGGTATTGGGTTAGTGTTATTGTACAGGTTAAGAATAGGGTACGTGTTAGGGTAAGGAGTAGAGATGTAGTTAGGTTTACGTTCGTTGTTAGGGTTATGGTTAACAAATGGTAAAGTTTAGGGTTAGTGTAAGTGTTAGGATTAGGGTTAGGGGTAGGCTTAGGGTAGGTGTTAGGGCACGAGTTTGTGTTAGTGTATGGGTTATGATTAGGTTATGTGTTAGGGTAAGGTGTAGGGTTGGGGTTATGTTTCGGTTTAGGGCTAGTGTTAGGGTAAGCGAATAGGTAACATTAGAGTACAGGTGAGCATATGGAAACGAGTTAGGGTCAGGGTTCCTGTTAGGGCACAGGTTAGTGTTAGTTTAAGGATTAGGATTAGGGTACATGTTAGGGTTAGGTGTAGCGTTGGGGTTGGGTTTAGGGTTAGGTTTAGACCTAGGGTTAGGGTTAGTGAATGATAAGGTTTAGGGTTTAGGTGTGTGTATGGAAAAGCGTTAGGGTCAGGGTAAGTGTTAACGCACGGATTAGTGTTAGTGTACGGGTTAGGATTAGGGTACGAGGTAGCCCAATGGGTAGGGTTGGCATTATGTGCAGTGTTATGGCTAGGTTTAGGGTTAGCGAATGAATAAGGTTTAGGTTACAGGTGAGTGTACGGAAATGTTTTAGTGTCAAAGTAAGTGTGCGGGAATGGGTTAGTGTTAGTGTACGCATTAATATTAGTTTACATGTTAGGGTAAGGTGTAGGGTTGTAGTTAGATTTAGCTTTAAGGGTAGGGTTAGGGTTAGTGAAAGGTAAGATTTTGGGTACAGGAGAGAGTAGGGTAAAGAGTTAGGGACAGGGTACGTGTCATGGCATGAATTAGTGTTTGTGTATGGGTAAGGATTAGGGTACGGGTTAGGGAAATGGGTAGGGTTGGTGTTATGGTTAGGGTTAGGGCTAGGGTTAGAGTTAGCGAACGGGTATGGTTTACGGTACACGGCAGGGTACGGAAACGTGTTACTGTCAAAGTACATGTGAGGGCATGGGTTAATTTTTTTGTACGGGTTAAGTTTAGTGTAGGGGTTAGGGTATGCTGTAGGGTTGGTGTTAGCGTTATGTTCAGGGCTAGGGTTAGGGTTAGCGAACGGTAAGATTTAGGGTACAGGAGAGGATACGGAAAAGTGTTAGGGTCAGGGTACATGTTAGGGCATGGGTTAGTGTTAGTGTATGCGTTGGGATTAGGGTACGGGTTAGGGTAAGGGGTAGTGTTGGGGTTAGGGTTAGCTTTATGGCTAGGGATAGGGTTAGCGAAATGTCTGGTTTACGGTACAGGTGATGATACAGAAAAGTGTTCGTGTTAGTGTATGTGCTAGGACACGTGTCAGTCTTCGTGTATGTCTTAGGATTAGCATACTGGTTAGGGTAAGGTGTACGGTTGGGGTTTGGTCTACGTTTAGGGCTAGGGTTAGGGTTAGCGAACGGTACGGTTTAGGGTACATGTGAGGTTACGGAAAAGTGTTAGGGTCAGGGTACGTGTTAGGGCAGGGTTTAGTGTGGGTTTACAGGTTAGGATTAGGGTACGGGTTAGGGTAATTGGTAGGGTTGGCGTTATGGTTAGTGTTAGGGGTATGGTATGGTTTAGTGAATGGGTAAGGTTTAGGTTACAGCTGAGCGTGCGGAAATGTTTTATTGTCAGAGTACGTTGTGGTATTGGGTTAGTGTTAGTGTACAGGTTAAGATTAGGGTACGTGTTAGGGTAAGGAGTAGAGATGTAGTTAGGTTTAGGTTCGGTGTTAGGGTTATGGTTAACAAATGGTAAAGTTTAGGGTTAGTGTAAGTGTTAGGATTAGGGTTAGGGGTAGGCTTAGGTTAGGTGTTAGGGCACGAGTTTGTGTTACTGTATGGGTTATGATTAGGTTATGTGTTAGGGTTAGGTGTAGGGTTGGGGTTAGGTTTCGGTTTAGGGCTAGTGTTAGGGTAAGCGAATAGGTAACATTAGAGTACAGGTGAGCGTATGGAAACGAGTTAGGGTCAGGGTTTGTGTTAGGGCACAGGTTAGTGTTAGTTTAAGGATTAGGATTAGGGTACATGTTAGGGTTAGGTGTAGGGTTGGGGTTGGGTTTAGGGTTAGGTTTAGACCTAGGGTTAGGGTTAGTGAATGATAAGGTTTAGGGTTTAGGTGTGGGTATGGAAAAGCGTTAGGGTCAGGGTAAGTGTTAACGCACGGATTAGTGTTAGTGTACGGGTTAGGATTAGGGTACGAGGTAGCCCAATGTGTAGGGTTGGCATTATGTGCAGTGTTATGGCTAGGTTTAGGGTTAGCGAATGAATAAGGTTTAGATAACAGGTGAGTGTACGGAAATGTTTTAGTGTCAAAGTAAGTGTGCGGGTATGGGTTAGTGTTAGTGTACGCATTAAGATTAGTTTACATGTTAGTGTAAGGTGTAGGGTTGTAGTTAGATTTAGCTTTAAGGGTAGGGTTAGGGTTAGCGAAAGGTAAGATTTTGGGTACAGGAGAGAGTAGGGTAAAAAGTTAGGGACAGGGTACGTGTCATGGCATGGATTAGTGTTTGTGTATGGGTAAGGATTAGGGTACGGATTAGGGAAATGGGTAGGGTTGGTGTTATGGTTAGGGTTAGGGCTAGGGTTAGAGTTAGCGAACGGGTATGGTTTACGGTACACGGCAGGGTACGGAAACGAGTTACTGTCAAAGTACATGTGAGGGCATGGGTTAATTTTTTTGTACGGGTTAAGTTTAGTGTAGGGGTTAGGGTATGCTGTAGGGTTGGTGTTAGCGTTATGTTCAGGGCTAGGGTTAGGGTTAGCGAATGGTAAGATTTAGGGTACAGGAGAGGATACGGAAAAGTGTTAGGGTCAGGGTACATGTTAGGGCATGGGTTAGTTTTAGTGTATGGGTTGGGATTAGGGTACGGGTTAGGGTAAGGGGTAGTGTTGGGGTTAGGGTTAGCTTTATGGCTAGGGTTAGTGTTAGCGAAATGTCATTTTTACGGTACAGGTGATGATACAGAAAAGTGTTAGTGTTAGTGTATGTGCTAGGACACGTGTCAGTCTTCGTGTATGTGTTAGGATTAGCATACTGGTTAGGGTAAGGTGTACGGTTGGGGTTTCGTCTTGGTTTAGGGCTAGGGTTAGGGTTAGCGAACGGTAAGGTTTAGGGTACATGTGAGGTTACGGAAAAGTGTTAGGGTCAGGGTCGTGTTAGGGCAGGGCTTAGTGTGGGTTTACAGGTTAGGATTAGGGTACCGGTTAGGGTAATTGGTAGGGTTAGGGTTAGGGTTAGTGTTAGGGGTAGGGTTAAGTTTAGTGAACGGGTAAGGTTTAGGTTACAGCTGAGCGTACGGAAATGTTTTATTGTCAAAGTACGTGTGCGGTATTGGGTTAGTGTTACTGTACGGGTTAAGATTAGTGTACGTGTTAGGGTAAGGAGTAGGGTTGTAATTAGTTTTAGGTTTGGGGCTAGGGTTATGGTTAACAAAAGGTAAAGTTTAGTGATAGTGTTAGTGTTAGGGTTCGGGTTAGACGGAGGGTTAGGGTAGGTGTTAGGGCACGAGTTAGTGTTAGTGTTTGGGTTATGATTAGGGTATGGGTTAGGGTAAGGTGTAGGTTTGGGGTTAGGTTTAGGTTTAGGGCTAGTGTTAGGGTAAGCGAATAGGTAACATTAGAGTTCAGGTGAGCGTATGGAAACGAGTTAGGTCAGGGTTGGTTTTAGGGCACAGGTTAGTGTTAGTTTAAGGATTAGGATTAGGGTACATGTTAGGGTTAGGTGTAGGGTTGGGGTTGGGTTTAGGGTTAGGTTTAGACCTAGGGTTAGGGTTAGTGAATGATAAGTTTTAGGGTTTAGGTGTGGGTATGGAAAAGTGTTACGGTGAGGGTAAGTGTTAAGGCATGGATTAGTGTTAGTGTATGGGTTAGGATTAGGGTACGGGGTAGGCCAATGGGTAGGGTTGGCATTATGTGTAGTGTTAGGGTTAGGTTTAGGGTTAGTGAATGAGTAACGTTAAGGTTACAGGTGAGTGTATGGAAATATTTTAGTGTCAAAGTAAGTGTGGGGGAATGGGTTAGTGTTAGTGTACGCATTAAGAATAGTGTACATGTTAGAGTAAGGTGTAGTGTTGTATTAGATTTAGGTTCAGGGCTAGGGTTAGGGTTAGCGAATGGTAACATTTAGCGTACAGGAGAGAGTATGCTAGAGAGTTAGGAGTAGGGTACGTGTCAGGGCATGGATTAGTGTTTGTGTATGTTTAAGGATTAGGGTACGGGTTAGGTAAATGGGTAGGGTTAGTGTTATGGTTAGGGTTAGGGCTAAGGTTAGAGTTAGCAAACAGGTATGGTTTAAGGTACACGGCAGGGTACGGAAACTTGTTAGAGTCAAAGTACATGTGAGGGCATGGGTTAATTTTTTTGTAAGGGTTAAGTTTAGTGTAGGGGTTAGGGTATGCTGTAGGGTTGGTGTTAGCGTTATGTTCAGGGCTAGGTTTAGGGTTAGTGAACGGTAAGATTTAGGGTACAGGAGAGGATTCGGAAATGTGTTATGGTCAGGGTACGTGTTAGGGCATGGGTTAGTGTTAGTGTATGGGTTGGGATTAGCATAGTGTTTAGCGTAAGGTTTACGGTTGGGGTTAGGTCTAGGTTTAGGGCTAGGGTTAGGGTTAGCGAACGGTAAAGTTTAGGGTACATGTGAGGTTACGGAAAAGTGTTAGTGTCAGAGTACATGTTAGGGCATGGGTTAGTGTTAGTGTATGGGTTGGGATTAGGGTACGGGTTAGGGTAAGGGGTAGGTTTGTGGTTAGGGTTAGCTTTATGGCTAGGGTTAGGGTTAGCGAAATGTCAGGTTTAGGGTACAGGTGATGATTAAGAAAAGTGTTAGTGTTAGTGTATGTGCTAGGACACGTGTCAGTGTTAGTGTATGGCTTAGGATTAGCATAGTGTTTAGCGTAAGGTGTACGGTTGTGTTAGGTCTACGTTTAGGGCTAGGGTTAGGGTTAGCGAACTGTACGGTTTAGGGTACATGTGAGGTTATGGAAAAGTGTTAGGGTCAGGGTACGTGTTAGGGCAGGGGTTAGTGTGGGTTTACAGGTTAGGATTAGGGTACGGGTTAGGGTAATTGGTAGGGTTGGCGTTATGGTTAGTGTTAGGGGTATGGTATGGTTTAGTGAATGGGTAAGGTTTAGGTTACAGCTGAGCGTGCGGAAATGTTTTATTGTCAGAGTACGTTGTGGTATTGGGTTAGTGTTAGTGTACAGGTTAAGATTAGGGTACGTGTTAGGGTAAGGAGTAGAGATGTATTTAGGTTTAGGTTCGGTGTTAGGGTTATGGTTAACAAATGGTAAAGTTTAGGGTTAGTGTAAGTGTTAGGATTAGGGTTAGGGGTAGGCTTAGGGTAGGTGTTAGGGCACGAGTTTGTGTTAGTGTATGGGTTATGATTAGGTTATGTGTTAGGGTAAGGTGTAGGGTTGGGGTTAGGTTTCAGTTTAGGGCTAGTGTTAGGGTAAGCGAATAGGTAACATTAGAGTACAGGTGAGCGTGTGGAAACGAGTTAGGGTCACGGTTTGTGTTAGGGCACAGGTTAGTGTTAGTTTAAGGATTAGGATTAGGGTACATGTTAGGGTTAGGTGTAGGGTTGGGGTTGGGTTTAGGGTTAGGTTTAGACCTAGGGTTAGGGTTAGTGAATGATAAGGTTTAGGGTTTAGGTGTGGGTATGGAAAAGCGTTAGGGTCAGGGTAAGTGTTAACGCACGGATTAGTGTTAGTGTACGGGTTAGGATTAGGGTACGAGGTAGCCCAATGGGTAGGGTTGGGATTATGTGCAGTGTTATGGCTAGGTTTAGGGTTAGCGAATGAATAAGGTTTAGGTTACAGGTGAGTGTACGGAAATGTTTTAGTGTCAAAGTACGTGTGCGGGAATGGGTTAGTGTTAGTGTACGCATTAAGATTAGTTTACATGTTAGGGTAAGGTGTAGGGTTGTAATTAGATTTAGCTTTAAGGGTAGGGTTAGGGTTAGCGAAAGGTAAGATTTTGGGTACAGGAGAGAGTAGGGTAAAGAGTTAGGGACAGGGTACGTGTCATGGCATGGATTAGTGTTTGTGTATGGGTAAGGATTAGGGTACGGGTTAGGGAAATGGGTAGGGTTGGTGTAATGGTTAGGGTTAGGGCTAGGGTTAGAGTTAGCGAACGGGTATGGTTTACGGTACACGGCAGGGTACGGAAACGTGTTACTGTCAAAGTACATGTGAGGGCATGGGTTAATTTTTTTGTACGGGTTAAGTTTAGTGTAGGGGTTAGGGTATGCTGTAGGGTTGGTGTAAGCGTTATGTTCAGGGCTAGGTTTAGGGTTAGCGAACGGTAAGATTTAGGGTACAGGAGAGGATACGGAAAAGTGTTAGGGTCAGGGTACATGTTAGGGCATGGGTTAGTGTTAGTGTATGGGTTGGGATTAGGGTACGGTTTAGGCTCAGGGGTAGTGTTGGGGTTAGGGTTAGCTTTATGGCTAAGGTTAGGGTTAGCGAAATGTCAGGTTTACGGTACAGGTGATGATACAGAAAAGTGTTAGTGTTAGTGTATGTGCTAGGACACGTGTCAGTCTTCGTGTATGTCTTAGGATTAGCATACTGGTTAGGGTAAGGTGTACGGTTGGGGTTTGGTCTAGGTTTAGGGCTAGGGTTAGGGTTAGCGAACGGTAAGGTATAGGGTACATCTGAGGTTACGGAAAAGTGTTAGGGTCAGGGTCGTGTTAGGGCAGGGCTTAGTGTGGGTTTACAGGTTAGGATTAGGGGACCAGTTAGGGTAATTGGTAGGGTTAGGGTTAGGGTTAGTGTTAGGGGTAGGGTTAAGTTTAGTGAACGGGTAAGGTTTAGGTTACAGCTGAGCGTACGGAAATGTTTTATTGTCAAAGTACGTGTGCGGTATTGGGTTAGTGTTACTGTACGGGTTAAGATTAGTGTACGTGTTAGGGTAACGAGTAGGGTTGTAATTAGGTTTGGGTTTGGGGCTAGGGTTATGGTTAACAAAAGGTAAAGTTTAGTGATAGTGTTAGTGTTAGGGTTCGGGTTAGACGGAGGGTTAGGGTAGGTGTTAGGACAGGAGTTAGTGTTAGTGTTTGGGTTATGATTAGGGTATGGGTTAGGGTAAGGTGTTGGTTTGGGGTTAGGTTTAGGTTTAGGGCTAGTGTTAGGGTAAGCGAATAGGTAACATTAGAGTTCAGGTGAGCGTATGGAAAAGAGTTAGGTCAGGGTTAGTTTTAGGGCACATGTTAGTGTTAGTTTAAGGATTAGGATTAGGGTACATGTTAGGGTTAGGTGTAGTGTTGCGGTTGGGTTTAGGGTTAGGTTTAGACCTAGGGTTAGGGTTAGTGAATGATAAGGTTTAGGGTTTAGGTGTGGGTATGGAAAAGCGTTAGGGTCAGTGTAAGTGTTAACGCACGGATTAGTGTTAGTGTACGGGTTAGGATTAGGGTACGAGGTAGCCCAATGGGTAGGGTTGGCATTTTGTGCAGTGTTATGGCTAGGTTTAGGGTTAGCGAATGAATAAGGTTTAGGTTACAGGTGAGTGTACGGAAATGTTTTAGTGTCAAAGTAAGTGCGCGGGAATGGGTTAGTGTTAGTGTACGCATTAAGATTAGTTTATATGTTAGGGTAAGGTGTAGGGTTGTAGTTAGATTTAGCTTTAAGGGTAGGATTAGGGTTAGCGAAAGGTAAGATTTTGGGTACAGGAGAGAGTAGGTTAAAGAGTTAGGGACAGGGTACGTGTCATGGCATGGATTAGTGTTTGTGTATGGGTAAGGATTAGGGTACGGGTTAGGGAAATGGGTAGGGTTGGTGTTATGGTTAGGGTTAGGGCTAGGGTTAGAGTTAGCGAACGGGTATGGTTTACGGTACACGGCAGGGTACGGAAACGTGTTACTGTCAAAGTACATGTGAGGGCATGGGTTAATTTTTTTGTAAGGGTTAAGTTTAGTGTAGGGGTTAGGGTATGCTGTAGGGTTGGTGTTAGCGTTATGTTCAGGGCTAGGGTTAGGGTTAGCGAACGGTAAGATTTAGGGTACAGGAGAGGATTCGGAAAAGTTTTTCGGTCAGGGTACGTGTTAGGGCATGCGTTAGTGTTAGTGTATGCGCTGGGATTAGGGTACGGGTTAGGGTAAGGGGTAGGGTTGTGGTTAGGGTTAGCTTTATGGCTAGGGTTAGGGTTAGCGAAATGTCAGGTTTAGGGTACAGGTGATGATTAAGAAAAGAGTTAGTGTTAGTATATGTGCTAGGATACGTGTCAGTGTTAGTGTATGGCTTAGGATTAGCATAGTGTTTAGCGTAAGGTGTACGGTTGTGGTTAGGTATAGGTTTAGGGCTAGGGTTAGGGTTAGCGAACGGTAAGGTTTAGGGTACATGAGAGGTTACGGAAAAGTGTTGGGGTCAGGGTACGTGTTAGGGCAGGGGTTTGTGTGGGTTTACAGTTTAGGATTAGGGTACGGGTTAGGGTAATTGGTAGGGTTGGCATTATGGTTAGTGTTAGGGGTAGGGTTAAGTTTAGTGAACGGGTAATGTTTAGGTTACAGCTGAGCGTACGGAAATGTTTTATTGTCAAAGTACGTGTGCGGTATTGGGTTAGTGTTAACGTACGGGTTAAGATTAGTGTACGTGTTAGGGTAAGGAGTAGGGGTGTAATTAGGTTTAGGTTTGGGGCTAGGTTTATGGTTAACAAATGGTAAAGTTTAGGGTTTGTCTTAGTGTTAGTCTTCGGGTTAGACGTAGGGTTAGGGTAGGTGTTAGGGCATGAGTTATTCTTAGTGTTTGGGTTATGATTAGTGTATGGGTTAGGGTATGGTGTAGGTTTGGGGTTAGGTTTAGGTTTAGGTCTAGCGTTAAGGTTAGCAAATAGGTAACATTAGAGTACAGGTGAGCTTATGGAAACGAGTTAGGGTCAGGGTTCCTGTTAGGGCACACGTTAGTGTTAGTTTAAGGATTAGGATTAGGGTACATGTTAGGGTTAGGTGTAGGGTTGGGGTTGGGTTTAGTGTTAGGTTTAGACCTAGGGTTAGGGTTAGTGAATGGTAAGGTTTAGGGTTCAGGTGTAGGTATAGAAAAGTGTTAGGGTCAGGGTTAGTGTTAAGGCACGGATTAGTGTTAGTGTACGGGTTAGGATTAGGGTACGGGTTAGGCTAATGGGTAGGGTTGGCGTTATGTTTAGTGTTAGGGCTAGGGTTAAGTTTAGCGAACCAGTAAGTTTTAGGGTACAGGTGAGAGTACGGAAAACTTTTAGGGCCAGGGTATGTGTTAGGACACCTGTTAGTGTTAGTGTACGTGTCAGGATTAGCATACAGTTTAGGGTAAGGTGTGGGGATGAGGTTAGGGTTTGGGGCTAGGCTTAGGGCTAGTTAACGGGTAAGTTTTAGGGTACATGTGAGGGTACGGAAAAGCGTTTGGGTCAGGTTATGAGTTAGGAAATGTTTTAGTGTTAATGTATGGTTAGGATCAGATATGGGTTAGGGTAATGGTTAGGGTTGGCGTTATGGTTAGGGGTAGGCTTAGCGAATGGTTAAGGCTTATGGTACATGTGAGTGTATGGAGATGTGTTAGTGTCAAAGTACGTGTGATGGCATGGGTTAGTTTTAGGCTAGGGGTTTAAAATAGGGTACGGGTTAGAATAAGGTGTAGTGTTGGATTTACGGTTAGGTTTAATCTACACTTAGGGTTAGCTAACGATTAGGTTTAGCGTATAGGTGAGGGTATGGAAAAGTGTTAGGGTCAGGGTACGTTTCAGGGCTCCGGTTAGTGTTAGTGTACGGTTTAGGATTAGGGCATGCGTTAGGGTAAGATGTAGGGTTGGCGTTAGGGTTAGGTTTACAGCTAGGGTTAGGGTTAGCGACCGGGTAAAGTTTAGGTTACAGGGGAGGGTTCGGAAATGTTTTAGGGTCAAAATACATTTGCGGGAATGGGTTAGTGTTAGTGTACGGGTTAAGATTAGTGTACGTGTTAGGGTAAGGTGTAGGATTGGAGTTAGATTTAGCTTTAGGTCTAGGGTTATGGTTAGCGAAATGTAAGGTTTAGGGTACATGTGAGGGTACAGAAAAGTGTTACGGTCCGTGTACGTGTCAGGGCACGGATTAGTTTTAGGGTATGGGTTAGGATTACAGTACGGATTAGGGTAAGGTGTAGCACTGGGGTTAGGGTTAGGCTTAGGGTTAGCGAATAAGTAATATTTAGTGTACAGGTAAGCATACGGAAACGAGTTAGGGTCAAGCTTTGTGTTAGGGCACAGGTTAGTGTTATTGTACGGAATAGGATTAGGGTACGGGTTAGAATTTTGTGTAGGGTTGTGGATAGTGTTAGGCTTAGACCTAGGGTTAGTGTGAGCAAACAGGTAAGGTTTACGGTACACAGGAGGGTACGGAAACGTGTTAGGGTCAAAGTACATGTGAGAGCATTGCTTAATTTTGGTGTAGGTGTTAAGATTTGTGTATGGGTTAGGGTAGGCTGTAAGGTTGTTGTTAGCGTTATGTTTAGGGAAAGGGCTAGGTTTAGCGAACGGTAAGATTTAGGGTACTGGAGAGGATACGGAAAAGTGTTAGGGTCAGGGTATGTGTGAGGGCACGGTTTAGTGTTAGCGTATGGGTAAGGAATAGGGTACGGGTTAGGGAAATGGGTAGGGTTGGTGTTATGGTTAGGGTTAGGGCCAGGGTTAGAGTTAGCGAACCGGTTAGGTTTACGGTACACGGGAGGGTACGGAAACGTGTTAGTGTCAAAGTACATGTGAGGGCATTGGTTAGATTTTTTGTACGGGTTAAGTTTAGTGTACGGGTTAGGGTATGTGTAGGGTTGGTGTTAGCGTTATGTTCAGGGCTAGGGTTAGGGTTAGCGAACGGTACGATTTAGGGTAGAGTAGAGGATACGGAAAAGTGTTAGGGTCAGGGTACGTGTTAGGACATGGGTTAGTGTTAGTGTATGGGTTGGGATTAGGGTACGGGTTAGGGTAAGGGGCAGGATTGGGGTTAGTGTTAGGGCTAGGGCTAGGGCTAGGTTTAGGGTTAACGAATAGGTAAAGTTAAGGGTACAGGTGAGGTTACGGAAAAGTGTTAGGGTCAGGGTACGTGTCAGGGCATGGCTTAGTAGTAGTATAGTGGTTAGGATTAGGATACGGTTTGGGTAAGGTTTAGGGTTTGGGTTAGGGTTAGCTTTATAACTAGGGTTAGGGTTAACGAAATGCCAGGTTTAGGGTACAGGTGATGGTACAGAAAAGTGTTAGGGTTAGTGTATGTCTTAGGACACGTGTCAGTGTTAGTGTATGGCTTAGGATTAGCATACTAGTTAGGGTAAGGTGTACGGTTGGGCTTTGGTCCAGGTTTAGGGCTAGGGTTATGGTTAGCGAACGGTAAGGTTTAGGGTACATGTGAGGTTACGGAAAAGTTTTAGGGTCAGGGTACGTGTTAGGGCAGGGGTTAGTGTGGGTTTACAGTTTAGGATTAGGGTACGGTTTAGGGTAATTTGTAGGGTTTGCGTTATGGTTAGTGATAGGGGTAGGGTAAGGTTTAGTGAATGGGTAAGGTTTAGTTTACAGCTGAGCGTGCAGACATGTTTTATTGTCAGAGTACGTGTGTGGTATTGGATTAGTGTTAGTGTACGGGTTAAGATTAGGGTACGTGTTAGGGTAAGGAGTAGAGATATAGTTAGGTTTAGGTTCGGTGTTAGGGTTATGGTTAACAAATGGTAAAGTTTACGGTTAGTGTAAGTGTTAGTGTTAGTGTTAGGGGTAGGGTTAGGGTAGGTGTTAGGGCACGAGTTTGTGTTAGTGTATGGGTTATGATTAGGTTATGCGTTAGTGTAAGGTGTAGGGTTGGGGTTAGGTTTAGGTTTAGGGCTAGTGTTAGGGTAAGCGAATAGGTAACATTAGAGTACAGGTGAGCGTATGGAAACGAGTTAGGGTCATGGTTCGTGTTAGGGCACAGGTTAGTGTTAATTTAAGGATTAGGATTAGGGTACATGTTAGGGTTAGGTGTAGGGTTAGGGTTGGGTTTAGGGTTAGGTTTAGACCTCGGATTAGGGTTAGTGAATGATAAGGTTTAGGGTTTAGGTGTGGGTATGGAAAAGCGTTAGGGTCAGGGTAAGTGTTAACGCACGGATTAGTGTTAGTGTACGGGTTAGGATTAGGGTACGAGGTAGCCCAATGGGTAGGGTTGGCATTATGTGCAGTGTTATGGCTAGGTTTAGGGTTAGCGAATGAATAAGGTTTAGGTTACAGGTGAGTGTACGGAAATGTTTTAGTGTCAAAGTAAGTGTTCGGGAATGGGTTAGTGTTAGTGTATGCATTAAGATTAGTTTACATGTTAGGGTAAGGTGTAGGGTTGTAGTTAGATTTAACTTTAAGGGTAGGGTTAGGGTTAGCGAACGGTAAGATTTTGGGTACAGGAGAGAGTAGGGTAAAGAGTTAGGGACAGGGTACGTGTCATGGCATGGATTAGTGTTTATGTATGGGTAAGGATTAGGGTACGGGTTAGGGAAATGGGTAGGTTTGGTGTTATGGTTAGGGTTAGGGCTAGGGTTAGAGTTAGCGAACGGGTATGGTTTACGGTACACGGCAGGGTACGGAAACGTTTTAGTGTCAAAGTACATGTGAGGGCATGGGTTAATTTTTTTTGTACGGGTTAAGTTTAGTGTAGGGGTTAGGGTATGCTGTAGGGTTGGTGTTAGCGTTATGTTCAGGGCTAGGGTTACGGTTAGCGAACGGTAAGATTTAGGGTACAGGAGAGGATACGGAAACGTGTTAGGGTCAGGGTACATGGTAGGGCATGGGTTAGAGTTAGTGTATGGGATGGGATTAGGGTACGGGTTAGGGTAAGGTGTAGGTTAGGGGTTAGGGTCAGCTTTATGGCTAGGGTTAGGGTTAGCGAAATGTCACGTTTAGGGTACAGGTGATGATACAGAAAAGTGTTAGTGTTAGTGTATGTGCTAGGACACGTGTCAGTCATCGTGTATGTCTTAGGATTAGCATACTGGTTAGGTTAATGTGTACGGTTGGTGTTGGGTGTAGGTATACGGCTAGGGTTAGGGTTAGCGAACGGTAAGGTTTAGGGTACATGTGAGGTTACGGAAAAGTATTAGGGTCAGGGTCGTGTTAGGACAGGGATTAGTGTGGGTTTACAGGTTAGGATTAGGGTACGGGTTAGGGTAATTGGTAGGGTTGGCGTTATGTTTAGTGTTAGGGGTAGGGTTAAGTTTAGTGAACGGGTAAGGTTTAGGTTACAGCTGAGCATACGGAAATGTATTATTGTCAAAGTACGTGTGCGGTATTGGGTTAGTGTTACTGTACCTGTTAAGATTAGTGTACGTGTTAGGGTAAGGAGTAGGGTTGTAATTAGGTTTAGGTTTGGGGCAAGGGTTATGGTTAACAAAAGGTAAAGTTTAGTGATAGTGTTAGTGTTAGAGTTCGGGTTAGACGGAGGGTTAGGGTAGGTGTTAGTGCACGAGTTAGTGTTAGAGTTTGGGTTATGATTAGGGTATGGGTTAGGGTAAGGTGTAGGTTTGGGGTTAGGTTTAGGTTTAGGGCTAGTGTTAGGGTAAGCGAATAGGTAACATTAGAGTTCAGGTGAGCGTATGGAAACGAGTTAGGTCAGGGTTGGTTTTAGGGCACAGGTTATTGTTAGTTTAAGGATTAGGATTAAGGTACATGTTAGGGATAGGTGTAGGGTTGGGGTTGGGTTTAGGGTTAGGTTTAGACCTAGGGTTAGGATTAGTGAATGATAAGTTTTAGGGTTTAGGTGTGGGTATGGAAAAGTGTTACGGTGAGGGTAAGTGTTAAGGCATGGATTAGTGTTAGTGTATGGTGTAGGATTAGTGTACGGTGTAGGCCAATGCGTAGGGTTGGCATTATGTGTATTGTTAGGGTTAGGTTTAGGGTTAGCGAATGAGTAAGGTTTAGGTTACAGGTGAGTGTATGGAAATATTTTAGTGTCAAAGTAAGTGTGGGGGAATGGGTTAGTGTTAGTGTACGCATTAAGAATAGTGTACATGTTAGAGTAAGGTGTAGGGTTGTAGTTAGATTTAGCTTCAGGGCTAGGATTAGGGTTAGTGAATGGTAATATTTAGTGTACAGGAGAGAGTATGGTAGAGAGTTAGGAGTAGGGTACGTGTCAGGGCATGAATTAGTGTTTGTGTATGTGTTAGGATTAGGGTACGGGTTAGGGTAATGGGTAGGGTTGGTGTTATGTTTAGGGTTAGGGCTAGGGTTAGAGTTAGCCAACGGGTATGGTTTACGGTACACAGCAGGGTACGGAAACGTGTTAGTGTCAAAGTACATGTGAGGGCATGGGTTAATATTTTTGTAAGGGTTAAGTTTAGTATAGGGGTTAGGGTATGCTGTAGGGTTGGTGTTAGCGTTATGTTCATGGCTAGGGTTAGGGTTAGCGAACGGTAAGATTTAGGGTACAGGAGAGGATTTGGAAAAGTGTTAGGGTCAGGGTACGTGTTAGAGCATGCGTTAGTGTTAGTGTATGCGTTGGGATTAGGGTACGGGTTAGGGTAAGGGGTAGGGTTGTGGTTAGTGTTAGCTTTATGGCTAGGGTTAGGGTTAGCGAAATGTCAGGTTTAGGGTACAGGTGATGATTAAGAAAAGAGTTAGTGTTAGTATATGTGCTAGGACACGTTTCAGTGTTAGTGTATGGCTTAGGATTAGCATAGTGTTTAGGGTAAGGTGTACGGTTGCGGTTAGGTCTAGGTTTAGGGCTAGGGTTAGGTTTAGCGAACGGTAAGGTTTAGGGTATATGAGAGGTTACGGAAAAGTGTTGGGGTCAGGGTACGTGTTAGGGCAGGGGTTTGTGTGGGTTTACAGGTTAGGATTAGGGTACGGGTGAGGGTAATTGGTAGGGTTGGCGTTATGGTTATTGTTAGGGGTAGGGTTAAGTTTAGTGAACGGGTAAGGTTTAGGTTACAGCTGAGCGTACGGAAATGTTTTATTGTCAAAATACGTGTGCGGTATTGGGTTAGTGTTAACGTACGGGTTAAGATTAGTGTACGTGTTAGGGTAAGGAGTAGGGTTGTAATTAGGTTTAGGTTTGGGGCTAGGTTTATGGTTAACAAATGGTAAAGTTTAGGGTTTGTCTTAGTGTTAGTCTTCGGGTTAGAGGTAGGGTTAGGGTAGGTGTTATGGCACGAGTTATTCTTAGTGTTTGGGTTATGATTAGTGTATGGGTTAGGGTATGGTGTAGGTTTGGGGTTAGGTTTAGGTTTAGGTCTAGCGTTAAGGTTAGCAAATAGGTAACATTAGAGTACAGGTGAGCTTATGGAAACGAGTTAGGGTCAGGGTTCCTGTTAGGGCACACGTTAGTGTTAGTTTAAGGATTAGGATTAGGGTACATGTTAGGGTTAGGTGTAGGGTTGGGGTTGGGTTTAGTGTTAGATTTAGACCTAGGGTTAGGGTTAGTGAATGGTAAGGTTTAGGGTTCAAGTGTGGGTATAGAAAAGTGTTAGGGTCAGGGTTAGTGTAAAGGCACGGATTAGTGTTAGTGTACGGGTTAGGATTAGGGTACGGGTTAGGCTAATGGGTAGGGTTGGCGTTATGTTTAGTGTTAGGGCTAGGGTTAAGTTTAGCGAACCAGTAAGTTTTAGGGTACAGGTGAGTGTACGGAAAACTTTTAGGGCCAGGGTATGTGTTAGGACAACTGTTAGTGTTAGTGTACGTGTCAGGATTAGCATACAGTTTAGGGTAAGGTGTGGGGATGAGGTTAGGGTTTGGGGCTAGGCTTAGGGCTAGTTAACGGGTAAGTTTTAGGGTACATGTGAGGGTACGGAAAAGCGTTTTGGTCAGGTTATGAGTTAGGAAATGTTTTAGTGTTAATGTATGGTTAGGATTAGGGTATGGGTTAGGGTAATGGTTAGGGTTGGCGTTATGGTTAGGGGTAGGCTTAGCGAATGGTTAAGGCTTATGGTACATGTGAGTGTATGGAGACGTGTTAGTGTCAAAGTACGTGTGATGGCATGGGTTAGTGTTAGGCTAGGGTTTAAAAATAGGGTACGGGTTAGAATAAGGTGTAGTGTTGGATTTACGGTTAGGTTTAGTCTACACTTAGGGTTAGCTAACGATTAGGTTTAGCGTACAGGTGAGGGTATGGAAAAGTGTTAGGGTCAGGGTACGTTTCAGGGCATGGATTAGTATTAGTGTACTGGTTAGGATTACGGTATGAGTTAGGGTAATGGGTAGGGTTGGGTTTAGGTTTAGGTTTAGGGCTATGGTTAGGGTTAGCGAAATGTAAGGTTTAGGTTACAGGTGATGGTCCAGAAATGTGTTAGGATCAGGGTACATGTTAGGGCATGGTTTAGTGTTAGTGCACTGGTTAGGATTGGGTACGCGTTAGGGTAAGGTTTAGGGATGGGGTTAGGTTTACGTTTATGTCTAGGGTTAAGGATAGCATATGGCATGGTTTAGGGTACAGGTGAGTGTACGGAAAAGTATTACGGTCAGGGTACCTGTTAGGGGACGTGTAGTGTTAGTGTATGGGTTAGGATTAGGGTACAGGTTAGGGTAAAGTATAGGGTTGGCATTAGGGTTAAGTTTAGGGCTAGGGTTAGGGTTAGCGAACACTTAAGTTTTATGGAACATGAGTGTACAGAAACGTCTTAGTGTCAAAGTATGTGTGAGGGCATAGGATAATTTTGGTGTACGGGTTAAGATTAGTGTACTGGTTAGGGTATGGTGTAGGGTTGGTGTTAGCGTTATGTTTAGGGCTAGGGTTAAGGTTAGCGAACCAGTAATGTTTAGGGTACAGGTGAGGGTACGGAAAACTTTTAGGGTCAGGGTATGTGTTCGGACACCTGTTAGTGTTAGTGTACATGTCAGGATTAGCATACAGTTTAGGGTAAGGTGTGGGGTTGGGGTTAGGGTTAGGTTTAGGGCTAGGCTTAGGGTTAGCGAACGGGTAAGTTTTAATGTACATGTGAGGGTACGGAAAAGCGTTTGGGTCAGGTTATGAGTTAGGAAACGTGTTAGTGTTAATGTATGGTTAGGATTAGGGTACGGGTTAGGGTAATGGTTAGGGTTGGCGTTAGGGTTAGGGGTAGGCTTAGTGAACGGTTAAGGCTTATGGTACACGTGAGTGTATGGAGACATGTTAGTGTCAAAGTACGTGTGATGGCATGGGTTAGTGTTAGTCTAGGGTTTAAAAATAGGGTACGGGTTAGAATAAGGTGTAGGGTTGGTGTTAGGGTTAGGTTTAAGTCTACAGTTAGGGTTAGCTAACGATTAGGTTTAGCGTACAGGTGAGGGTATGGAAAAGTGTTAGGGTCAGGGTACGTTTCAGGGCTCTGGTTAGTGTTAGTGTACGGTTTAGGATTAGGGTATGGGTTAGGGTAAGATGTAGGGTTGGCGTTGGGGTTAGGTTTAGAGCTAGGGTTAGGGTTAGCAACCGGGTAAGGTTTAGGTTACAGGGGAGGGTACGGAAATGTTTTAGGGTCAAAATACATTTGCGGGAATGGGTTAGTGTTAGTGTATGGGTTAAGATTAGTGTACGTGTTAGGGTAAGGTGTAGGGTTGGAGTTAGATTTAGCTTTAGGGCTAGGGTTAGGGTTAGCAAAATGTAAGGTTTAGGGTACATGTGAGGGTACAGAAAAGCGTTACGGTCTGTGTATGTGTCAGGGCACGTATTAGTTTTAGGGTATGGGTTAGGATTACAGTACGGATTAGGGTAAGGTGTAGCATTGGGGTTAGGGTTAGGGTTAGGGTTAGCGAATAGGTAATATTTAGGGTACAGGTAAGCATATGGAAATGAGTTAGGGTCAGGCTTGGTGTTAGGGCACAGGTTAGTGTTATTGTACGGATTAGGATTAGGGTACGGGTTAGGATTTTGTGTAGGGTTGTGGATAGTGTTAGGCTTAGACCTAGGGTTAGTGTTAGCGAACAGGTAAGGTTTACGGTACACAGGAGGGTATGGAAACGTGTTAGTGTCAAAGTACATGTTAGGGCATTGCTTAATTTAGGTGTAGGTGTTAAAATTTGTGTATGCGTTAGGGTATGCTGTAAGGTTGTTGTTAGCGTTATGTTTAGGGAAAGGGCTAGGATTAGCGAACGGTAAGATTTAGGGTACTGGAGAGGATACGGAAAAGTGTTAGGGTCAGGGTACGTGATAGGGCATGGTTTAGTGTTAGTGTATGGGTTCGGGTTAGGGTAAGGTTTAGGGTTGGGGTTAGGGTTAGGGCTAGGGCTAGGGCTAGGGTTAGGGTTAGCTAATGGGTAAGGTTAAGTGTACAGGTGAGGGTACGGAAAGGTGTTAGGGTCAGGGTACGTGTCAGGGCATGGCTTAGTAGTAGTATACTGGTTAGGATTAGGATACGGTTTGGGTAAGGTTTAGGGTTGGGGTTAGGGTTAGCTTTATAGCTAGGGTTAGGGTTAACGAAATGTCAGGTTTAGGGTACAGGTGATAGTACAGAAAAGTGATAGGGTTAGTGTATGTGTTAGGACACGTGTCAGTGTTAGTGTATGGCTTAGGATTAGCATACTGGTTAGGGTAAGGTGTACGGTTGGGGTTTGGTCTAGGTTTACGGCTAGGGTTAGGGTTAGCAAACGGTAAGGTTTAGGGTACATGTGAGGTTACGGAAAAGTGTTAGGGTCAGGGTAAGTGTTAAGGCACGGATTAGTGTTAGTGTACGGGTTAGGATTAGGGTACGCGGTAAGCCAATGGGTAGGGTTGGCATTATATGTAGTGTTAGGGCTAGGTTTAGGGTTAGCGAATGAGTAAGGTTTAGGTTACAGGTGAGGGTACGGAAATGTTTTAGTGTCAAAGAAAGTGTGCGGGAATGGGTTAGTGTTAGTGTACGGGTTAAGATTAGTGTACGTGTTAGGGTAAGGTGTAGGGTTGTAGTTAGATTTAGCTTTAAGTGTAGGGTTAGTGTTAACGAACGGTAAGATTTTGGGTACAGGAGAGAGTAGGGTAAAGAGTTAGGGACAGGGTACGTGTCATGGCATGGATTAGTGTTTGTGTATGGGTAAGGATTAGGGTACGGGTTAGGGAAATGGGTAGGGTTGGTGTTATGGTTAGGGTTAGGGCTAGGGTTAGAGTTAACGAACGGGTATGGTTTACGGTACACGGCAGGGTACAGAAACGTGTTAGTTTCAAAGTACATG
The DNA here is from genome assembly GCF_964165515.1 of Mesoplodon bidens. NCBI lineage: Eukaryota > Metazoa > Chordata > Mammalia > Artiodactyla > Ziphiidae > Mesoplodon > Mesoplodon bidens. The sequence continues at coordinate 3,808,890 of NC_138181.1, forward strand.
TGAGGGCATGGGTTAATTTTTTTGTACGGGTTAAGTTTAGTGTAGGGGTTAGGGTATGCTGTAGGGTTGGTGTTAGCGTTATGTTCAGGGCTAGGGTTAGGGTTAGCGAACGGTAAATTTAGGGTACAGGAGAGGATACGGAAAAGTGTTACGGTCAGGGTACCTGTTAGGGCATGGGTTAGTGTTAGTGTATGTGTTGGGATTAGGGTACGGGTTAGGGTAAGGGGTAGGGTTGGGGTTAGGGTTCGCTTTATGGCTAGGGTTAGGGTTAGCGAAATGTCATGTTTAGGGTAGAGGTGATGATACAGAACAGTGTTAGTGTTAGTGTATGTGCTAGGACACGTGTCAGTGTTAGTGTATGGCTTAGGATTAGCATACTGGTTAGGGTAAGGTGTACAGTTGGGGTTTGGTCTAGGTTTAGGGCTAGGGTTAGTGTTAGCGAACGGTAAGGTTTAGGGTACATGTGAGTTTACGGAAAAGTGTTAGGGTCAGGGTACGTGTTAGGGCAGGGGTTAGTGTGGGTTTACAGGTTAGGATTAGGGTACGTGTTAGGGTATTTGGTAGGGTTGGCGTTATGTTTAGTGTTAGGGGTAGGGTTAAGTTTAGTGAACGGGTAAGGTTTAGGTTACAGCTGAGCGTATGGAAATGTTTTATTGTCAAAGTACGTGTGCGGTATTGGGTTAGTGTTAATGTACGGGTTAAGATTAGTGTACGTGTTAGGGTAAGGAGTAGGGTTGTAATTAGGTTTAGGTATGGGGCTAGGGTTATGGTTAACAAATGGTAAAGTTTAGGGTTAGTGTTAGTGTTAGGGTCCGGGTTAGAGGTAGGGTCAGGGTAGGTGTTAGGGCACGAGTTAGTGTTAGTGTTTGGGTTATGATTAGGGTATGGGTTAGGTTAAGGTGTAGGGTTGGGGTTAGGTTTAGGTTTAGGGCTACTGTTAGGGTAAGCGAATAGGTAACATTAGAGTACAGGTGAGCGTATGGAAACGAGTTAGGGTCAGGGTACCTGTTAGGGCACAAGTTAGTGTTAGTTTAAGGATTAGGATTAGGGTACATGTTAGGGTTAGGTGTAGGGTTGGGGTTGGGTTTAGGGTTAGGTTTAGACCTAGGGTTAGGGTTAGTGAATGGTAAGGTTTAGGGTTCAGGTGTGGGTATGGAAAAGTGTTAGGGTCAGGGTAAGTGTTAAGGCACGGATTAGTGTTAGTGTACGGGTTAGGATTAGGGTACGGGTTAGGCTAATGGGTAGGGTTGGCGTTATGTTTAGTGTTAGGGCTAGGGTTAGGGTTAGCGAACGAGTAAGCTTTAGGTTAAAGGTGAGGGTACGGAAATGTTTTAGTGTCAATGTAAGGGTGCGGGAATGGGTTAGTGTTTAGTGTACACATTAAGAATAGTGTACGTGTTAGGGTAAGGTGTAGGGTTGTAGTTAGATTTACCTTCAGGGCTAGGGTTAGGGTTAGTGAACAGTAATATTTAGGGTAAAGGAGAGACTAGGGTAAAGAGTTACGGGTAGGGTACGTGTCAGGGCATGGATTAGTGTTTGTGTATGGGTTAGGATTAGGGTACGGTTTAGGGTAAAGTGTTGGTTTGGTGTTAGGGTTTGATTTAGGGGTATGTTTCAGGTTAGCGAACGGTAACGTTTAGCTTACAGGTGAAGGTACAGAAAAGTTTTAGGGTCAGGATACGTTTCAGGGCACGGATTAGTATTAGTGTACTGGTTAGGATTACGGTATGAGTTAGGGTAATGGGTAGGGTTGGGTTTAGGTTTAGGTTTAGGGCTATGGTTAGGGTTAGCGAAATGTAAGGTTTAGGTTACAGGTGATGGTCCAGAAATGTGTTAGGATCAGGGTACATATTAGGGCACGGTTTAGTGTTAGTGCACTGGTTAGGATTGGGTACGCGCTAGGGTAAGGTTTAGGGATGGGGTTAGGTTTACGTTTATGTCTAGGGTTAAGGATTGCATATGGCATGGTTTAGGGTACAGGTGAGTGTACGGAAAAGTATTACGGTCAGGGTACCTGTTAGGGGACGTGTAGTGTTAGTGTATGGGTTAGGATTAGGGTACAGGTTAGGGTAAAGTATAGGGTTGGCATTAGGGTTAAGTTTAGGGCTAGGGTTAGGGTTAGCGAACACTTAAGTTTTATGGAACATGAGTGTACAGAAACGTCTTAGTGTCAAAGTATGTGTGAGGGCATAGGATAATTTAGGTGTACGGGTTAAGATTAGTGTACTGGTTAGGGTATGGTGTAGGGTTGGTGTTAGCGTTATGTTTAGGGCTAGGGTTAAGGTTAGCGAACCAGTAATGTTTAGGGTACAGGTGAGGGTACGGAAAACTTTTAGGGTCAGGGTATGTGTTCGGACACCTCTTAGTGTTAGTGTACATGTCAGGATTAGCATACAGTTTAGGGTAAGGTGTGGGGTTGGGGTTAGGGTTAGGTTTAGGGCTAGGCTTAGGGTTAGCGAACGGGTAAGTTTTAAGGTACATGTGAGGGTACGGAAAAGCGTTTGGGTCAGGTTATGAGTTAGGAAACGTGTTAGTGTTAATGTATGGTTAGGATTAGGGTACGGGTTAGGGTAATGGTTAGGGTTGGCGTTAGGGTTAGGGGTAGGCTTAGTGAACGGTTAAGGCTTATGGTACACGTGAGTGTATGGAGACATGTTAGTGTCAAAGTACGTGTGATGGCATGGGTTAGTGTTAGTCTAGGGTTTAAAAATAGGGTACGGGTTAGAATAAGGTGTAGGGTTGGTGTTAGGGTTAGGTTTAAGTCTACAGTTAGGGTTAGCTAACGATTAGGTTTAGCGTACAGGTGAGGGTATGGAAAAGTGTTAGGGTCAGGGTACGTTTCAGGGCTCTGGTTAGTGTTAGTGTACGGTTTAGGATTAGGGTATGGGTTAGGGTAAGATGTAGGGTTGGCGTTGGGGTTAGGTTTAGAGCTAGGGTTAGGGTTAGCAACCGGGTAAGGTTTAGGTTACAGGGGAGGGTACGGAAATGTTTTAGGGTCAAAATACATTTGCGGGAATGGGTTAGTGTTAGTGTATGGGTTAAGATTAGTGTACGTGTTAGGGTAAGGTGTAGGGTTGGAGTTAGATTTAGCTTTAGGGCTAGGGTTAGGGTTAGCAAAATGTAAGGTTTAGGGTACATGTGAGGGTACAGAAAAGCGTTACGGTCTGTGTATGTGTCAGGGCACGTATTAGTTTTAGGGTATGGGTTAGGATTACAGTACGGATTAGGGTAAGGTGTAGCATTGGGGTTAGGGTTAGGGTTAGGGTTAGCGAATAGGTAATATTTAGGGTACAGGTAAGCATATGGAAATGAGTTAGGGTCAGGCTTGGTGTTAGGGCACAGGTTAGTGTTATTGTACGGATTAGGATTAGGGTACGGGTTAGGATTTTGTGTAGGGTTGTGGATAGTGTTAGGCTTAGACCTAGGGTTAGTGTTAGCGAACAGGTAAGGTTTACGGGACACAGGAGGGTATGGAAACGTGTTAGTGTCAAAGTACATGTTAGGGCATTGCTTAATTTAGGTGTAGGTGTTAAAATTTGTGTATGCGTTAGGGTATGCTGTAAGGTTGTTATTAGCGTTATGTTTAGGGAAAGGGCTAGGATTAGCGAACGGTAAGATTTAGGGTACTGGAGAGGATACGGAAAAGTGTTAGGGTCAGGGTACGTGATAGGGCATGGGTTAGTGTTAGTGTATGGGTTCGGGTTAGGGTAAGGTTTAGGGTTGGGGTTAGGGTTAGGGCTAGGGCTAGGGCTAGGGTTAGGGTTAGCTAATGGGTAAGGTTAAGTGTACAGGTGAGGGTACGGAAAAGTGTTAGGGTCAGGGTACGTGTCAGGGCATGGCTTAGTAGTAGTATACTGGTTAGGATTAGGATACGGTTTGGGTAAGGTTTAGGGTTGGGGTTAGGGTTAGCTTTATAGCTAGGGTTAGGGTTAACGAAATGTCAGGTTTAGGGTACAGGTGATAGTACAGAAAAGTGATAGGGTTAGTGTATGTGTTAGGACACGTGTCAGTGTTAGTGTATGGCTTAGGATTAGCATACTGGTTAGGGTAAGGTGTACGGTTGGGGTTTGGTCTAGGTTTACGGCTAGGGTTAGGGTTAGCGAACGGTAAGGTTTAGGGTACATGTGAGGTTACGGAAAAGTGTTAGGGTCAGGGTAAGTGTTAAGGCACGGATTAGTGTTAGTGTACGGGTTAGGATTAGGGTACGCGGTAAGCCAATGGGTAGGGTTGACATTATATGTAGTGTTAGGGCTAGGTTTAGGGTTAGCGAATGAGTAAGGTTTAGGTTACAGGTGACGGTACGGAAATGTTTTAGTGTCAAAGAAAGTGTGCGGGAATGGGTTAGTGCTAGTGTACGGGTTAAGATTAGTGTACGTGTTAGGGTAAGGTGTAGGGTTGTAGTTAGATTTAGCTTTAAGTGTAGGGTTAGTGTTAACGAACGGTAAGATTTTGGGTACAGGAGAGAGTAGGGTAAAGAGTTAGGGACAGGGTACGTGTCATGGCATGGATTAGTGTTTGTGTATGGGTAAGGATTAGGGTACGGGTTAGGGAAATGGGTAGGGTTGGTGTTATGGTTAGGGTTAGGGCTAGGGTTAGAGTTAACGAACGGGTATGGTTTACGGTACACGGCAGGGTACAGAAACGTGTTAGTGTCAAAGTACATGTGAGGGCATGGGTTAATTTTTTTGTACGGGTTAAGTTTAGTGTAGGGGTTAGGGTATGCTGTAGGGTTGGTGTTAGCGTTATGTTCAGGGCTAGGGTTAGGGTTAGCGAACGGTAAATTTAGGGTACAGGAGAGGATACGGAAAAGTGTTACGGTCAGGGTACCTGTTAGGGCATGGGTTAGTGTTAGTGTATGTGTTGGGATTAGGGTACGGGTTAGGGTAAGGGGTAGGGTTGGGGTTAGGGTTCGCTTTATGGCTAGGGTTAGGGTTAGCGAAATGTCATGTTTAGGGTAGAGGTGATGATACAGAACAGTGTTAGTGTTAGTGTATGTGCTAGGACACGTGTCAGTGTTAGTGTATGGCTTAGGATTAGCATACTGGTTAGGGTAAGGTGTACGGTTGGGGTTTGGTCTAGGTTTAGGGCTAGGGTTAGTGTTAGCGAACGGTAAGGTTTAGGGTACATGTGAGTTTACGGAAAAGTGTTAGGGTCAGGGTACGTGTTAGGGCAGGGGTTAGTGTGGGTTTACAGGTTAGGATTAGGGTACGTGTTAGGGTATTTGGTAGGGTTGGCGTTATGTTTAGTGTTAGGGGTAGGGTTAAGTTTAGTGAACGGGTAAGGTTTAGGTTACAGCTGAGCGTATGGAAATGTTTTATTGTCAAAGTACGTGTGCGGTATTGGGTTAGTGTTAATGTACGGGTTAAGATTAGTGTACGTGTTAGGGTAAGGAGTAGGGTTGTAATTAGGTTTAGGTATGGGGCTAGGGTTATGGTTAACAAATGGTAAAGTTTAGGGTTAGTGTTAGTGTTAGGGTCCGGGTTAGAGGTAGGGTCAGGGTAGGTGTTAGGGCACGAGTTAGTGTTAGTGTTTGGGTTATGATTAGGGTATGGGTTAGGTTAAGGTGTAGGGTTGGGGTTAGGTTTAGGTTTAGGGCTACTGTTAGGGTAAGCGAATAGGTAACATTAGAGTACAGGTGAGCGTATGGAAACGAGTTAGGGTCAGGGTACCTGTTAGGGCACAAGTTAGTGTTAGTTTAAGGATTAGGATTAGGGTACATGTTAGGGTTAGGTGTAGGGTTGGGGTTGGGTTTAGGGTTAGGTTTAGACCTAGGGTTAGGGTTAGTGAATGGTAAGGTTTAGGGTTCAGGTGTGGGTATGGAAAAGTGTTAGGGTCAGGGTAAGTGTTAAGGCACGGATTAGTGTTAGTGTACGGGTTAGGATTAGGGTACGGGTTAGGCTAATGGGTAGGGTTGGCGTTATGTTTAGTGTTAGGGCTAGGGTTAGGGTTAGCGAACGAGTAAGCTTTAGGTTAAAGGTGAGGGTACGGAAATGTTTTAGTGTCAATGTAAGGGTGCGGGAATGGGTTAGTGTTTAGTGTACACATTAAGAATAGTGTACGTGTTAGGGTAAGGTGTAGGGTTGTAGTTAGATTTACCTTCAGGGCTAGGGTTAGGGTTAGTGAACAGTAATATTTAGGGTAAAGGAGAGACTAGGGTAAAGAGTTACGGGTAGGGTACGTGTCAGGGCATGGATTAGTGTTTGTGTATGGGTTAGGATTAGGGTACGGTTTAGGGTAAAGTGTTGGTTTGGTGTTAGGGTTTGATTTAGGGGTATGTTTCAGGTTAGCGAACGGTAACGTTTAGCTTACAGGTGAAGGTACAGAAAAGTTTTAGGGTCAGGATACGTTTCAGGGCACGGATTAGTATTAGTGTACTGGTTAGGATTACGGTATGAGTTAGGGTAATGGGTAGGGTTGGGTTTAGGTTTAGGTTTAGGGCTATGGTTAGGGTTAGCGAAATGTAAGGTTTAGGTTACAGGTGATGGTCCAGAAATGTGTTAGGATCAGGGTACATATTAGGGCACGGTTTAGTGTTAGTGCACTGGTTAGGATTGGGTACGCGCTAGGGTAAGGTTTAGGGATGGGGTTAGGTTTACGTTTATGTCTAGGGTTAAGGATTGCATATGGCATGGTTTAGGGTACAGGTGAGTGTACGGAAAAGTATTACGGTCAGGGTACCTGTTAGGGGACGTGTAGTGTTAGTGTATGGGTTAGGATTAGGGTACAGGTTAGGGTAAAGTATAGGGTTGGCATTAGGGTTAAGTTTAGGGCTAGGGTTAGGGTTAGCGAACACTTAAGTTTTATGGAACATGAGTGTACAGAAACGTCTTAGTGTCAAAGTATGTGTGAGGGCATAGGATAATTTAGGTGTACGGGTTAAGATTAGTGTACTGGTTAGGGTATGGTGTAGGGTTGGTGTTAGCGTTATGTTTAGGGCTAGGGTTAAGGTTAGCGAACCAGTAATGTTTAGGGTACAGGTGAGGGTACGGAAAACTTTTAGGGTCAGGGTATGTGTTCGGACACCTCTTAGTGTTAGTGTACATGTCAGGATTAGCATACAGTTTAGGGTAAGGTGTGGGGTTGGGGTTAGGGTTAGGTTTAGGGCTAGGCTTAGGGTTAGCGAACGGGTAAGTTTTAAGGTACATGTGAGGGTACGGAAAAGCGTTTGGGTCAGGTTATGAGTTAGGAAACGTGTTAGTGTTAATGTATGGTTAGGATTAGGGTACGGGTTAGGGTAATGGTTAGGGTTGGCGTTAGGGTTAGGGGTAGGCTTAGTGAACGGTTAAGGCTTATGGTACACGTGAGTGTATGGAGACATGTTAGTGTCAAAGTACGTGTGATGGCATGGGTTAGTGTTAGTCTAGGGTTTAAAAATAGGGTACGGGTTAGAATAAGGTGTAGGGTTGGTGTTAGGGTTAGGTTTAAGTCTACAGTTAGGGTTAGCTAACGATTAGGTTTAGCGTACAGGTGAGGGTATGGAAAAGTGTTAGGGTCAGGGTACGTTTCAGGGCTCTGGTTAGTGTTAGTGTACGGTTTAGGATTAGGGTATGGGTTAGGGTAAGATGTAGGGTTGGCGTTGGGGTTAGGTTTAGAGCTAGGGTTAGGGTTAGCAACCGGGTAAGGTTTAGGTTACAGGGGAGGGTACGGAAATGTTTTAGGGTCAAAATACATTTGCGGGAATGGGTTAGTGTTAGTGTATGGGTTAAGATTAGTGTACGTGTTAGGGTAAGGTGTAGGGTTGGAGTTAGATTTAGCTTTAGGGCTAGGGTTAGGGTTAGCAAAATGTAAGGTTTAGGGTACATGTGAGGGTACAGAAAAGCGTTACGGTCTGTGTATGTGTCAGGGCACGTATTAGTTTTAGGGTATGGGTTAGGATTACAGTACGGATTAGGGTAAGGTGTAGCATTGGGGTTAGGGTTAGGGTTAGGGTTAGCGAATAGGTAATATTTAGGGTACAGGTAAGCATATGGAAATGAGTTAGGGTCAGGCTTGGTGTTAGGGCACAGGTTAGTGTTATTGTACGGATTAGGATTAGGGTACGGGTTAGGATTTTGTGTAGGGTTGTGGATAGTGTTAGGCTTAGACCTAGGGTTAGTGTTAGCGAACAGGTAAGGTTTACGGGACACAGGAGGGTATGGAAACGTGTTAGTGTCAAAGTACATGTTAGGGCATTGCTTAATTTAGGTGTAGGTGTTAAAATTTGTGTATGCGTTAGGGTATGCTGTAAGGTTGTTATTAGCGTTATGTTTAGGGAAAGGGCTAGGATTAGCGAACGGTAAGATTTAGGGTACTGGAGAGGATACGGAAAAGTGTTAGGGTCAGGGTACGTGATAGGGCATGGGTTAGTGTTAGTGTATGGGTTCGGGTTAGGGTAAGGTTTAGGGTTGGGGTTAGGGTTAGGGCTAGGGCTAGGGCTAGGGTTAGGGTTAGCTAATGGGTAAGGTTAAGTGTACAGGTGAGGGTACGGAAAAGTGTTAGGGTCAGGGTACGTGTCAGGGCATGGCTTAGTAGTAGTATACTGGTTAGGATTAGGATACGGTTTGGGTAAGGTTTAGGGTTGGGGTTAGGGTTAGCTTTATAGCTAGGGTTAGGGTTAACGAAATGTCAGGTTTAGGGTACAGGTGATAGTACAGAAAAGTGATAGGGTTAGTGTATGTGTTAGGACACGTGTCAGTGTTAGTGTATGGCTTAGGATTAGCATACTGGTTAGGGTAAGGTGTACGGTTGGGGTTTGGTCTAGGTTTACGGCTAGGGTTAGGGTTAGCGAACGGTAAGGTTTAGGGTACATGTGAGGTTACGGAAAAGTGTTAGGGTCAGGGTAAGTGTTAAGGCACGGATTAGTGTTAGTGTACGGGTTAGGATTAGGGTACGCGGTAAGCCAATGGGTAGGGTTGACATTATATGTAGTGTTAGGGCTAGGTTTAGGGTTAGCGAATGAGTAAGGTTTAGGTTACAGGTGACGGTACGGAAATGTTTTAGTGTCAAAGAAAGTGTGCGGGAATGGGTTAGTGCTAGTGTACGGGTTAAGATTAGTGTACGTGTTAGGGTAAGGTGTAGGGTTGTAGTTAGATTTAGCTTTAAGTGTAGGGTTAGTGTTAACGAACGGTAAGATTTTGGGTACAGGAGAGAGTAGGGTAAAGAGTTAGGGACAGGGTACGTGTCATGGCATGGATTAGTGTTTGTGTATGGGTAAGGATTAGGGTACGGGTTAGGGAAATGGGTAGGGTTGGTGTTATGGTTAGGGTTAGGGCTAGGGTTAGAGTTAACGAACGGGTATGGTTTACGGTACACGGCAGGGTACAGAAACGTGTTAGTGTCAAAGTACATGTGAGGGCATGGGTTAATTTTTTTGTACGGGTTAAGTTTAGTGTAGGGGTTAGGGTATGCTGTAGGGTTGGTGTTAGCGTTATGTTCAGGGCTAGGGTTAGGGTTAGCGAACGGTAAATTTAGGGTACAGGAGAGGATACGGAAAAGTGTTACGGTCAGGGTACCTGTTAGGGCATGGGTTAGTGTTAGTGTATGTGTTGGGATTAGGGTACGGGTTAGGGTAAGGGGTAGGGTTGGGGTTAGGGTTCGCTTTATGGCTAGGGTTAGGGTTAGCGAAATGTCATGTTTAGGGTAGAGGTGATGATACAGAACAGTGTTAGTGTTAGTGTATGTGCTAGGACACGTGTCAGTGTTAGTGTATGGCTTAGGATTAGCATACTGGTTAGGGTAAGGTGTACGGTTGGGGTTTGGTCTAGGTTTAGGGCTAGGGTTAGTGTTAGCGAACGGTAAGGTTTAGGGTACATGTGAGTTTACGGAAAAGTGTTAGGGTCAGGGTACGTGTTAGGGCAGGGGTTAGTGTGGGTTTACAGGTTAGGATTAGGGTACGTGTTAGGGTATTTGGTAGGGTTGGCGTTATGTTTAGTGTTAGGGGTAGGGTTAAGTTTAGTGAACGGGTAAGGTTTAGGTTACAGCTGAGCGTATGGAAATGTTTTATTGTCAAAGTACGTGTGCGGTATTGGGTTAGTGTTAATGTACGGGTTAAGATTAGTGTACGTGTTAGGGTAAGGAGTAGGGTTGTAATTAGGTTTAGGTATGGGGCTAGGGTTATGGTTAACAAATGGTAAAGTTTAGGGTTAGTGTTAGTGTTAGGGTCCGGGTTAGAGGTAGGGTCAGGGTAGGTGTTAGGGCACGAGTTAGTGTTAGTGTTTGGGTTATGATTAGGGTATGGGTTAGGTTAAGGTGTAGGGTTGGGGTTAGGTTTAGGTTTAGGGCTACTGTTAGGGTAAGCGAATAGGTAACATTAGAGTACAGGTGAGCGTATGGAAACGAGTTAGGGTCAGGGTACCATTTAGGGCACAAGTTAGTGTTAGTTTAAGGATTAGGATTAGGGTACATGTTAGGGTTAGGTGTAGGGTTGGGGTTGGGTTTAGGGTTAGGTTTAGACCTAGGGTTAGGGTTAGTGAATGGTAAGGTTTAGGGTTCAGGTGTGGGTATGGAAAAGTGTTAGGGTCAGGGTAAGTGTTAAGGCACGGATTAGTGTTAGTGTACGGGTTAGGATTAGGGTACGGGTTAGGCTAATGGGTAGGGTTGGCGTTATGTTTAGTGTTAGGGCTAGGGTTAGGGTTAGCGAACGAGTAAGGTTTAGGTTAAAGGTGAGGGTACGGAAATGTTTTAGTGTCAATGTAAGGGTGCGGGAATGGGTTAGTGTTTAGTGTACACATTAAGAATAGTGTACGTGTTAGGGTAAGGTGTAGGGTTGTAGTTAGATTTACCTTCAGGGCTAGGGTTAGGGTTAGTGAACAGTAATATTTAGGGTAAAGGAGAGACTAGGGTAAAGAGTTACGGGTAGGGTACGTGTCAGGGCATGGATTAGTGTTTGTGTATGGGTTAGGATTAGGGTACGGTTTAGGGTAAAGTGTTGGTTTGGTGTTAGGGTTTGATTTAGGGGTATGTTTCAGGTTAGCGAACGGTAACGTTTAGCTTACAGGTGAAGGTACAGAAAAGTTTTAGGGTCAGGATACGTTTCAGGGCACGGATTAGTATTAGTGTACTGGTTAGGATTACGGTATGAGTTAGGGTAATGGGTAGGGTTGGGTTTAGGTTTAGGTTTAGGGCTATGGTTAGGGTTAGCGAAATGTAAGGTTTAGGTTACAGGTGATGGTCCAGAAATGTGTTAGGATCAGGGTACATATTAGGGCACGGTTTAGTGTTAGTGCACTGGTTAGGATTGGGTACGCGCTAGGGTAAGGTTTAGGGATGGGGTTAGGTTTACGTTTATGTCTAGGGTTAAGGATTGCATATGGCATGGTTTAGGGTACAGGTGAGTGTACGGAAAAGTATTACGGTCAGGGTACCTGTTAGGGGACGTGTAGTGTTAGTGTATGGGTTAGGATTAGGGTACAGGTTAGGGTAAAGTATAGGGTTGGCATTAGGGTTAAGTTTAGGGCTAGGGTTAGGGTTAGCGAACACTTAAGTTTTATGGAACATGAGTGTACAGAAACGTCTTAGTGTCAAAGTATGTGTGAGGGCATAGGATAATTTAGGTGTACGGGTTAAGATTAGTGTACTGGTTAGGGTATGGTGTAGGGTTGGTGTTAGCGTTATGTTTAGGGCTAGGGTTAAGGTTAGCGAACCAGTAATGTTTAGGGTACAGGTGAGGGTACGGAAAACTTTTAGGGTCAGGGTATGTGTTCGGACACCTCTTAGTGTTAGTGTACATGTCAGGATTAGCATACAGTTTAGGGTAAGGTGTGGGGTTGGGGTTAGGGTTAGGTTTAGGGCTAGGCTTAGGGTTAGCGAACGGGTAAGTTTTAAGGTACATGTGAGGGTACGGAAAAGCGTTTGGGTCAGGTTATGAGTTAGGAAACGTGTTAGTGTTAATGTATGGTTAGGATTAGGGTACGGGTTAGGGTAATGGTTAGGGTTGGCGTTAGGGTTAGGGGTAGGCTTAGTGAACGGTTAAGGCTTATGGTACACGTGAGTGTATGGAGACATGTTAGTGTCAAAGTACGTGTGATGGCATGGGTTAGTGTTAGTCTAGGGTTTAAAAATAGGGTACGGGTTAGAATAAGGTGTAGGGTTGGTGTTAGGGTTAGGTTTAAGTCTACAGTTAGGGTTAGCTAACGATTAGGTTTAGCGTACAGGTGAGGGTATGGAAAAGTGTTAGGGTCAGGGTACGTTTCAGGGCTCTGGTTAGTGTTAGTGTACGGTTTAGGATTAGGGTATGGGTTAGGGTAAGATGTAGGGTTGGCGTTGGGGTTAGGTTTAGAGCTAGGGTTAGGGTTAGCAACCGGGTAAGGTTTAGGTTACAGGGGAGGGTACGGAAATGTTTTAGGGTCAAAATACATTTGCGGGAATGGGTTAGTGTTAGTGTATGGGTTAAGATTAGTGTACGTGTTAGGGTAAGGTGTAGGGTTGGAGTTAGATTTAGCTTTAGGGCTAGGGTTAGGGTTAGCAAAATGTAAGGTTTAGGGTACATGTGAGGGTACAGAAAAGCGTTACGGTCTGTGTATGTGTCAGGGCACGTATTAGTTTTAGGGTATGGGTTAGGATTACAGTACGGATTAGGGTAAGGTGTAGCATTGGGGTTAGGGTTAGGGTTAGGGTTAGCGAATAGGTAATATTTAGGGTACAGGTAAGCATATGGAAATGAGTTAGGGTCAGGCTTGGTGTTAGGGCACAGGTTAGTGTTATTGTACGGATTAGGATTAGGGTACGGGTTAGGATTTTGTGTAGGGTTGTGGATAGTGTTAGGCTTAGACCTAGGGTTAGTGTTAGCGAACAGGTAAGGTTTACGGGACACAGGAGGGTATGGAAACGTGTTAGTGTCAAAGTACATGTTAGGGCATTGCTTAATTTAGGTGTAGGTGTTAAAATTTGTGTATGCGTTAGGGTATGCTGTAAGGTTGTTGTTAGCGTTATGTTTAGGGAAAGGGCTAGGATTAGCGAACGGTAAGATTTAGGGTACTGGAGAGGATACGGAAAAGTGTTAGGGTCAGGGTACGTGATAGGGCATGGGTTAGTGTTAGTGTATGGGTTCGGGTTAGGGTAAGGTGTAGGGTTGGGGTTAGGGTTAGGGCTAGGGCTAGGGCTAGGGTTAGGGTTAGCTAATGGGTAAGGTTAAGTGTACAGGTGAGGGTACGGAAAAGTGTTAGGGTCAGGGTACGTGTCAGGGCATGGCTTAGTAGTAGTATACTGGTTAGGATTAGGATACGGTTTGGGTAAGGTTTAGGGTTGGGGTTAGGGTTAGCTTTATAGCTAGGGTTAGGGTTAACGAAATGTCAGGTTTAGGGTACAGGTGATAGTACAGAAAAGTGATAGGGTTAGTGTATGTGTTAGGACACGTGTCAGTGTTAGTGTATGGCTTAGGATTAGCATACTGGTTAGGGTAAGGTGTACGGTTGGGGTTTGGTCTAGGTTTACGGCTAGGGTTAGGGTTAGCGAACGGTAAGGTTTAGGGTACATGTGAGGTTACGGAAAAGTGTTAGGGTCAGGGTAAGTGTTAAGGCACGGATTAGTGTTAGTGTACGGGTTAGGATTAGGGTACGCGGTAAGCCAATGGGTAGGGTTGGCATTATGTGTAGTGTTAGGGCTAGGTTTAGGGTTAGCGAATGAGTAAGGTTTAGGTTACAGGTGAGGGTACGGAAATGTTTTAGTGTCAAAGAAAGTGTGCGGGAATGGGTTAGTGTTAGTGTACGGGTTAAGATTAGTGTACGTGTTAGGGTAAGGTGTAGGGTTGTAGTTAGATTTAGCTTTAAGTGTAGGGTTAGTGTTAACGAACGGTAAGATTTTGGGTATAGGAGAGAGTAGGATAAAGAGTTAGGGACAGGGTACGTGTCATGGCATGGATTAGTGTTTGTGTATGGGTAAGGATTAGGGTACGTGTTAGGGAAATGGGTAGGGTTGGTGTTATGGTTAGGGTTAGGGCTAGGGTTAGAGTTAACGAACGGGTATGGTTTACGGTACACGGCAGGGTACAGAAACGTGTTAGTGTCAAAGTACATGTGAGGGCATGGGTTAATTTTTTTGTACGGGTTAAGTTTAGTGTAGGGGTTAGGGTATGCTGTAGGGTTGGTGTTAGCGTTATGTTCAGGGCTAGGGTTAGGGTTAGCGAACGGTAAATTTAGGGTACAGGAGAGGATACGGAAAAGTGTTACGGTCAGGGTACCTGTTAGGGCATGGGTTAGTGTTAGTGTATGTGTTGGGATTAGGGTACGGGTTAGGGTAAGGGGTAGGGTTGGGGTTAGGGTTCGCTTTATGGCTAGGGTTAGGGTTAGCGAAATGTCAGGTTTAGGGTACAGGTGATGATACAGAACAGTGTTAGTGTTAGTGTATGTGCTAGGACACGTGTCAGTGTTAGTGTATGGCTTAAGATTAGCATACTGGTTAGGGTAAGGTGTACGGTTGGGGTTTGGTCTAGGTTTAGGGCTAGGGTTAGTGTTAGCGAACGGTAAGGTTTAGGGTACATGTGAGTTTACGGAAAAGTGTTAGGGTCAGGGTACGTGTTAGGGCAGGGGTTAGTGTGGGTTTACAGGTTAGGATTAGGGTACGTGTTAGGGTATTTGGTAGGGTTGGCGTTATGTTTAGTGTTAGGGGTAGGGTTAAGTTTAGTGAACGGGTAAGGTTTAGGTTACAGCTGAGCGTATGGAAATGTTTTATTGTCAAAGTACGTGTGCGGTATTGGGTTAGTGTTAATGTACGGGTTAAGATTAGTGTACGTGTTAGGGTAAGGAGTAGGGTTGTAATTAGGTTTAGGTATGGGGCTAGGGTTATGGTTAACAAATGGTAAAGTTTAGGGTTAGTGTTAGTGTTAGGGTCCGGGTTAGAGGTAGGGTCAGGGTAGGTGTTAGGGCACGAGTTAGTGTTAGTGTTTGGGTTATGATTAGGGTATGGGTTAGGTTAAGGTGTAGGGTTGGGGTTAGGTTTAGGTTTAGGGCTACTGTTAGGGTAAGCGAATAGGTAACATTAGAGTACAGGTGAGCGTATGGAAACGAGTTAGGGTCAGGGTTCCTGTTAGGGCACAAGTAAGTGTTAGTTTAAGGATTAGGATTAGGGTACATGTTAGGGTTAGGTGTAGGGTTGGGGTTGGGTTTAGGGTTAGGTTTAGACCTAGGGTTAGGGTTAGTGAATGGTAAGGTTTAGGGTTCAGGTGTGGGTATGGAAAAGTGTTAGGGTCAGGGTAAGTGTTAAGGCACGGATTAGTGTTAGTGTACGGGTTAGGATTAGGGTACGGGTTAGGCTAATGGGTAGGGTTGACGTTATGTTTAGTGTTACGGCTAGGGTTAGGGTTAGCGAACGAGTAATGTTTAGGTTAAAGGTGAGGGTACGGAAATGTTTTAGTGTCAATGTAAGGGTGCGGGAATGGGTTAGTGTTTAGTGTACACATTAAGAATAGTGTACGTGTTAGGGTAAGGTGTAGGGTTGTAGTTAGATTTACCTTCAGGGCTAGGGTTAGGGTTAGTGAACAGTAATATTTAGGGTAAAGGAGAGACTAGGGTAAAGAGTTACGGGTAGGGTACGTGTCAGGGCATGGATTAGTGTTTGTGTATGGGTTAGGATTAGGGTACGGTTTAGGGTAAAGTGTTGGTTTGGTGTTAGGGTTTGATTTAGGGGTATGTTTCAGGTTAGCGAACGGTAACGTTTAGCTTACAGGTGAAGGTACAGAAAAGTTTTAGGGTCAGGATACGTTTCAGGGCACGGATTAGTATTAGTGTACTGGTTAGGATTACGGTATGAGTTAGGGTAATGGGTAGGGTTGGGTTTAGGTTTAGGTTTAGGGCTATGGTTAGGGTTAGCGAAATGTAAGGTTTAGGTTACAGGTGATGGTCCAGAAATGTGTTAGGATCAGGGTACATATTAGGGCACGGTTTAGTGTTAGTGCACTGGTTAGGATTGGGTACGCGCTAGGGTAAGGTTTAGGGATGGGGTTAGGTTTACGTTTATGTCTAGGGTTAAGGATTGCATATGGCATGGTTTAGGGTACAGGTGAGTGTACGGAAAAGTATTACGGTCAGGGTACCTGTTAGGGGACGTGTA
The DNA here is from genome assembly GCF_964165515.1 of Mesoplodon bidens. Lineage (NCBI taxonomy): Eukaryota > Metazoa > Chordata > Mammalia > Artiodactyla > Ziphiidae > Mesoplodon > Mesoplodon bidens. Next base: position 3,824,913 of record NC_138181.1, read on the forward strand.
GTGTTAGTGTATGGGTTAGGATTAGGGTACAGGTTAGGGTAAAGTATAGGGTTGGCATTAGGGTTAAGTTTAGGGCTAGGGTTAGGGTTAGCGAACACTTAAGTTTTATGGAACATGAGTGTACAGAAACGTCTTAGTGTCAAAGTATGTGTGAGGGCATAGGATAATTTAGGTGTACGGGTTAAGATTAGTGTACTGGTTAGGGTATGGTGTAGGGTTGGTGTTAGCGTTATGTTTAGGGCTAGGGTTAAGGTTAGCGAACCAGTAATGTTTAGGGTACAGGTGAGGGTACGGAAAACTTTTAGGGTCAGGGTATGTGTTCGGACACCTGTTAGTGTTAGTGTACATGTCAGGATTAGCATACAGTTTAGGGTAAGGTGTGGGGTTGGGGTTAGGGTTAGGTTTAGGGCTAGGCTTAGGGTTAGCGAACGGGTAAGTTTTAAGGTACATGTGAGGGTACGGAAAAGCGTTTGGGTCAGGTTATGAGTTAGGAAACGTGTTAGTGTTAATGTATGGTTAGGATTAGGGTACGGGTTAGGGTAATGGTTAGGGTTGGCGTTAGGGTTAGGGGTAGGCTTAGTGAACGGTTAAGGCTTATGGTACACGTGAGTGTATGGAGACATGTTAGTGTCAAAGTACGTGTGATGGCATGGGTTAGTGTTAGTCTAGGGTTTAAAAATAGGGTACGGGTTAGAATAAGGTGTAGGGTTGGTGTTAGGGTTAGGTTTAAGTCTACAGTTAGGGTTAGCTAACGATTAGGTTTAGCGTACAGGTGAGGGTATGGAAAAGTGTTAGGGTCAGGGTACGTTTCAGGGCTCTGGTTAGTGTTAGTGTACGGTTTAGGATTAGGGTATGGGTTAGGGTAAGATGTAGGGTTGGCGTTGGGGTTAGGTTTAGAGCTAGGGTTAGGGTTAGCAACCGGGTAAGGTTTAGGTTACAGGGGAGGGTACGGAAATGTTTTAGGGTCAAAATACATTTGCGGGAATGGGTTAGTGTTAGTGTATGGGTTAAGATTAGTGTACGTGTTAGGGTAAGGTGTAGGGTTGGAGTTAGATTTAGCTTTAGGGCTAGGGTTAGGGTTAGCAAAATGTAAGGTTTAGGGTACATGTGAGGGTACAGAAAAGCGTTACGGTCTGTGTATGTGTCAGGGCACGTATTAGTTTTAGGGTATGGGTTAGGATTACAGTACGGATTAGGGTAAGGTGTAGCATTGGGGTTAGGGTTAGGGTTAGGGTTAGCGAATAGGTAATATTTAGGGTACAGGTAAGCATATGGAAATGAGTTAGGGTCAGGCTTGGTGTTAGGGCACAGGTTAGTGTTATTGTACGGATTAGGATTAGGGTACGGGTTAGGATTTTGTGTAGGGTTGTGGATAGTGTTAGGCTTAGACCTAGGGTTAGTGTTAGCGAACAGGTAAGGTTTACGGGACACAGGAGGGTATGGAAACGTGTTAGTGTCAAAGTACATGTTAGGGCATTGCTTAATTTAGGTGTAGGTGTTAAAATTTGTGTATGCGTTAGGGTATGCTGTAAGGTTGTTATTAGCGTTATGTTTAGGGAAAGGGCTAGGATTAGCGAACGGTAAGATTTAGGGTACTGGAGAGGATACGGAAAAGTGTTAGGGTCAGGGTACGTGATAGGGCATGGGTTAGTGTTAGTGTATGGGTTCGGGTTAGGGTAAGGTTTAGGGTTGGGGTTAGGGTTAGGGCTAGGGCTAGGGCTAGGGTTAGGGTTAGCTAATGGGTAAGGTTAAGTGTACAGGTGAGGGTACGGAAAAGTGTTAGGGTCAGGGTACGTGTCAGGGCATGGCTTAGTAGTAGTATACTGGTTAGGATTAGGATACGGTTTGGGTAAGGTTTAGGGTTGGGGTTAGGGTTAGCTTTATAGCTAGGGTTAGGGTTAACGAAATGTCAGGTTTAGGGTACAGGTGATAGTACAGAAAAGTGATAGGGTTAGTGTATGTGTTAGGACACGTGTCAGTGTTAGTGTATGGCTTAGGATTAGCATACTGGTTAGGGTAAGGTGTACGGTTGGGGTTTGGTCTAGGTTTACGGCTAGGGTTAGGGTTAGCGAACGGTAAGGTTTAGGGTACATGTGAGGTTACGGAAAAGTGTTAGGGTCAGGGTAAGTGTTAAGGCACGGATTAGTGTTAGTGTACGGGTTAGGATTAGGGTACGCGGTAAGCCAATGGGTAGGGTTGACATTATATGTAGTGTTAGGGCTAGGTTTAGGGTTAGCGAATGAGTAAGGTTTAGGTTACAGGTGACGGTACGGAAATGTTTTAGTGTCAAAGAAAGTGTGCGGGAATGGGTTAGTGCTAGTGTACGGGTTAAGATTAGTGTACGTGTTAGGGTAAGGTGTAGGGTTGTAGTTAGATTTAGCTTTAAGTGTAGGGTTAGTGTTAACGAACGGTAAGATTTTGGGTACAGGAGAGAGTAGGGTAAAGAGTTAGGGACAGGGTACGTGTCATGGCATGGATTAGTGTTTGTGTATGGGTAAGGATTAGGGTACGGGTTAGGGAAATGGGTAGGGTTGGTGTTATGGTTAGGGTTAGGGCTAGGGTTAGAGTTAACGAACGGGTATGGTTTACGGTACACGGCAGGGTACAGAAACGTGTTAGTGTCAAAGTACATGTGAGGGCATGGGTTAATTTTTTTGTACGGGTTAAGTTTAGTGTAGGGGTTAGGGTATGCTGTAGGGTTGGTGTTAGCGTTATGTTCAGGGCTAGGGTTAGGGTTAGCGAACGGTAAATTTAGGGTACAGGAGAGGATACGGAAAAGTGTTACGGTCAGGGTACCTGTTAGGGCATGGGTTAGTGTTAGTGTATGTGTTGGGATTAGGGTACGGGTTAGGGTAAGGGGTAGGGTTGGGGTTAGGGTTCGCTTTATGGCTAGGGTTAGGGTTAGCGAAATGTCATGTTTAGGGTAGAGGTGATGATACAGAACAGTGTTAGTGTTAGTGTATGTGCTAGGACACGTGTCAGTGTTAGTGTATGGCTTAGGATTAGCATACTGGTTAGGGTAAGGTGTACGGTTGGGGTTTGGTCTAGGTTTAGGGCTAGGGTTAGTGTTAGCGAACGGTAAGGTTTAGGGTACATGTGAGTTTACGGAAAAGTGTTAGGGTCAGGGTACGTGTTAGGGCAGGGGTTAGTGTGGGTTTACAGGTTAGGATTAGGGTACGTGTTAGGGTATTTGGTAGGGTTGGCGTTATGTTTAGTGTTAGGGGTAGGGTTAAGTTTAGTGAACGGGTAAGGTTTAGGTTACAGCTGAGCGTATGGAAATGTTTTATTGTCAAAGTACGTGTGCGGTATTGGGTTAGTGTTAATGTACGGGTTAAGATTAGTGTACGTGTTAGGGTAAGGAGTAGGGTTGTAATTAGGTTTAGGTATGGGGCTAGGGTTATGGTTAACAAATGGTAAAGTTTAGGGTTAGTGTTAGTGTTAGGGTCCGGGTTAGAGGTAGGGTCAGGGTAGGTGTTAGGGCACGAGTTAGTGTTAGTGTTTGGGTTATGATTAGGGTATGGGTTAGGTTAAGGTGTAGGGTTGGGGTTAGGTTTAGGTTTAGGGCTACTGTTAGGGTAAGCGAATAGGTAACATTAGAGTACAGGTGAGCGTATGGAAACGAGTTAGGGTCAGGGTACCAGTTAGGGCACAAGTTAGTGTTAGTTTAAGGATTAGGATTAGGGTACATGTTAGGGTTAGGTGTAGGGTTGGGGTTGTGTTTAGGGTTAGGTTTAGACCTAGGGTTAGGGTTAGTGAATGGTAAGGTTTAGGGTTCAGGTGTGGGTATGGAAAAGTGTTAGGGTCAGGGTAAGTGTTAAGGCACGGATTAGTGTTAGTGTACGGGTTAGGATTAGGGTACGGGTTAGGCTAATGGGTAGGGTTGGCGTTATGTTTAGTGTTAGGGCTAGGGTTAGGGTTAGCGAACGAGTAAGGTTTAGGTTAAAGGTGAGGGTACGGAAATGTTTTAGTGTCAATGTAAGGGTGCGGGAATGGGTTAGTGTTTAGTGTACACATTAAGAATAGTGTACGTGTTAGGGTAAGGTGTAGGGTTGTAGTTAGATTTACCTTCAGGGCTAGGGTTAGGGTTAGTGAACAGTAATATTTAGGGTAAAGGAGAGACTAGGGTAAAGAGTTACGGGTAGGGTACGTGTCAGGGCATGGATTAGTGTTTGTGTATGGGTTAGGATTAGGGTACGGTTTAGGGTAAAGTGTTGGTTTGGTGTTAGGGTTTGATTTAGGGGTATGTTTCAGGTTAGCGAACGGTAACGTTTAGCTTACAGGTGAAGGTACAGAAAAGTTTTAGGGTCAGGATACGTTTCAGGGCACGGATTAGTATTAGTGTACTGGTTAGGATTACGGTATGAGTTAGGGTAATGGGTAGGGTTGGGTTTAGGTTTAGGTTTAGGGCTATGGTTAGGGTTAGCGAAATGTAAGGTTTAGGTTACAGGTGATGGTCCAGAAATGTGTTAGGATCAGGGTACATATTAGGGCACGGTTTAGTGTTAGTGCACTGGTTAGGATTGGGTACGCGCTAGGGTAAGGTTTAGGGATGGGGTTAGGTTTACGTTTATGTCTAGGGTTAAGGATTGCATATGGCATGGTTTAGGGTACAGGTGAGTGTACGGAAAAGTATTACGGTCAGGGTACCTGTTAGGGGACGTGTAGTGTTAGTGTATGGGTTAGGATTAGGGTACAGGTTAGGGTAAAGTATAGGGTTGGCATTAGGGTTAAGTTTAGGGCTAGGGTTAGGGTTAGCGAACACTTAAGTTTTATGGAACATGAGTGTACAGAAACGTCTTAGTGTCAAAGTATGTGTGAGGGCATAGGATAATTTAGGTGTACGGGTTAAGATTAGTGTACTGGTTAGGGTATGGTGTAGGGTTGGTGTTAGCGTTATGTTTAGGGCTAGGGTTAAGGTTAGCGAACCAGTAATGTTTAGGGTACAGGTGAGGGTACGGAAAACTTTTAGGGTCAGGGTATGTGTTCGGACACCTCTTAGTGTTAGTGTACATGTCAGGATTAGCATACAGTTTAGGGTAAGGTGTGGGGTTGGGGTTAGGGTTAGGTTTAGGGCTAGGCTTAGGGTTAGCGAACGGGTAAGTTTTAAGGTACATGTGAGGGTACGGAAAAGCGTTTGGGTCAGGTTATGAGTTAGGAAACGTGTTAGTGTTAATGTATGGTTAGGATTAGGGTACGGGTTAGGGTAATGGTTAGGGTTGGCGTTAGGGTTAGGGGTAGGCTTAGTGAACGGTTAAGGCTTATGGTACACGTGAGTGTATGGAGACATGTTAGTGTCAAAGTACGTGTGATGGCATGGGTTAGTGTTAGTCTAGGGTTTAAAAATAGGGTACGGGTTAGAATAAGGTGTAGGGTTGGTGTTAGGGTTAGGTTTAAGTCTACAGTTAGGGTTAGCTAACGATTAGGTTTAGCGTACAGGTGAGGGTATGGAAAAGTGTTAGGGTCAGGGTACGTTTCAGGGCTCTGGTTAGTGTTAGTGTACGGTTTAGGATTAGGGTATGGGTTAGGGTAAGATGTAGGGTTGGCGTTGGGGTTAGGTTTAGAGCTAGGGTTAGGGTTAGCAACCGGGTAAGGTTTAGGTTACAGGGGAGGGTACGGAAATGTTTTAGGGTCAAAATACAATTGCGGGAATGGGTTAGTGTTAGTGTACGAGTTAAGATTAGGGTACGTGTTAGGGAAAGGTGTAGGGTTGGAGTTAGATTTAGCTTTAGGGCTAGGGTTAGGGTTAGCAAAATGTAAGGTTTAGGGTACATGTGAGGGTACAGAAAAGCGTTACGGTCTGTGTATGTGTCAGGGCACGGATTAGTTTTAGGGTATGGGTTAGGATTACAGTACGGATTAGGGTAAGGTGTAGCATTGGGGTTAGGGTTAGGGTTAGGGTTAGGGTTAGCGAATAGGTAATATTTAGGGTACAGGTAAGCATATGGAAACGAGTTAGTGTCAGGCTTGGTGTTAGGGCACAGGTTAGTGTTATTGTACGGATTAGGATTAGGGTACGGGTTAGGATTTTGTGTAGGGTTGTGGATAGTGTTAGGCTTAGACCTAGGGTTAGTGTTAGCGAACAGGTAAGGTTTACGGTACACAGGAGTGTACGGAAACGTGTTAGTGTCAAAGTACATGTGAGGGCATTGCTTAATTTTGGTGTAGGTGTTAAAATTTGTGTATGGGTTAGGGTATGCTGTAAGGTTGTTGTTAGCGTTATGTTTAGGGAAAGGGCTAGGTTTAGCGAACGGTAAGATTTAGGGTACTGGAGAGGATACGGAAAAGTGTTAGGGTCAGCGTACGTGTGAGGGCACGGGTTAGTGTTAGTGTACAAATAAGGATTAGGGTACGGGTTAGGGAAATGGGTAGGGTTGGTGTTATGCTTAGGGTTAGGGCCAGGGTTAGAGTTAGCGAACGGGTAAGGTTTATGGTACACGGGAGGGTACGGAAACGTGTTAGTGTCAAAGTACATGTGAGGGCATGCGTTATTATTTTGAACGGGTTAAGTTTAGTGTACGGGTTAGGGTATGCTGTTGGGTTGGTGTTAGCCTTATGTTCAGGGCTAGGCTTAGGGTTAGCGAATGGTAAGATTTAGGGTACAGTAGAGGATACGGAAAAGTGTTAGGGTCAGGGTACGTGATAGGGCATGGGTTAGTGTTAGTGTATGGGTTGGGGTTAGGGTAAGGTGTAGGGTTGGGGTTAGGGTTAGAGCTAGGGCTAGGGCTAGGGTTAGGGTTCGCAAATGGGTAAGGTTAAGTGTACAGGTGAGGGTACGGAAAAGTGTTAGGGTCAGGGTATGTGTCCGGGCATGGCTTAGTAGTAGTATACTGGTTAGGATTAGGATACGGTTTGGGTAAGCTTTAGGGTTGGGTTTAGGGTTAGCTTTATAGCTAGGGTTAGGGTTAACGAAATGTCAGGTTTAGGGTACAGGTGATAGTACAGAAAAGTGATAGGGTTAGTGTATGTGTTAGGACACGTGTCAGTGTTAGTGTATGGCTTAGGATTAGCATACTGGTTAGGGTAAGGTGTACGGTTGGGGTTAGGGTTAGAGCTAGGGCTAGGGCTAGGGTTAGGGTTAGCAAATGGGTAAGGTTAAGTGTACAGGTGAGGGTACGGAAAAGTGTTAGGGTCAGGGTACGTGTCCGGGCATGGCTTAGTAGTAGTATACTGGTTAGGATTAGGATACGGTTTGGGTAAGGTTTAGGGTTCGGGTTAGGGTTAGCTTTATAGCTAGGGTTAGGGTTAACGAAATGTCAGGTTTAGGGTACAGGTGATAGTACAGAAAAGTCATAGGGTTAGTGTATGTGTTAGGAAACGTGTCAGTGTTAGTGTATGGCTTAGGATTAGCATACTGGTTAGGGTAAGGTGTACGGTTGGGGTTTGGTCTAGGTTTAGGGCTAGGGTTAGGGTTAGCGAACAGTAAGGTTTAGGGTACATGTGAGGTTACGGAAAAGTGTTAGGGTCACGGTAAGTGTTAAGGCACGGATTAGTGTTAGTGTACGGGTTAGGCTTAGGGTACGCGGTAAGCCAATGGGTAGGGTTGGCATTATGTGTAGTGTTAGGGCTAGGTTTAGGGTTAGCGAATGAGTAAGGTTTAGGTTACAGGTGAGGGTACGGAAATGTTTTAGTGTCAAAGTAAGTGTGCGGGAATGGGTTAGTGTTAGTGTCCGCATTAAGATTAGTTTACATGTTAGGGTAAGGTGTAGGGTTGTAGTTAGATTTAGCTTTAAGTGTAGGGTTAGGGTTAACGAACGGTAAGATTTTGGGTACAGGAGAGAGTAGGGTAAAGAGTTAGGGACAGGGTACGTGTCATGGCATGGATTAGTGTTTGTGTATGGGTAAGGATTAGGGTACGGGTTAGGGAAATGGGTAGGGTTGGTGTTATGGTTAGGGTTAGGGCTAGGGTTAGAGTTAACGAACGGGTATGGTTTACGGTACACGGCAGGGTACAGAAACGTGTTCGTGTCAAAGTACATGTGAGGGCATGGGTTAATTTTTTTGTACGGGTTAAGTTTAGTGTAGGGGTTAGGGTATGCTGTAGGGTTGGTGTTAGCGTTATGTTCAGGGCTAGGGTTAGGGTTAGCGAACGGTAAATTTAGGGTACAGGAGAGGATACGGAAAAGTGTTACGGTCAGGGTACGTGTTAGGGCATGGGTTAGTGTTAGTGTATGTGTTGGGATTAGGGTACGGGTTAGGGTAATGGGTAGTGTTGGGGTTAGGGTTCGCTTTATGGCTAGGGTTAGGGTTAGCGAAATGTCAGGTTTAGGGTACCGGTGATGATACAGAACAGTGTTAGTGTTAGTGTATGTGCTAGGACACGTGTCAGTGTTAGTGTATGGCTTAGGATTAGCATACTGGTTAGGGTAAGGTGTACGGTTGGGGTTTGGTCTAGGTTTAGGGCTAGGGTTAGTGTTAGCGAACGGTAAGGTTTAGGGTACATGTGAGGTTACGGAAAAGTGTTAGGGTCAGGGTACGTGTTAGGGCAGGGGTTAGTGTGGGTTTACAGGTTAGGATTAGGGTACGTGTTAGGGTATTTGGTAGGGTTGGCGTTATGTTTAGTGTTAGGGGTAGGGTTAAGTTTAGTGAACGGGTAAGGTTTAGGTTACAGCTGAGCGTACGGAAATGTTTTATTGTCAAAGTACGTGTGCGGTATTGGGTTAGTGTTAATGTACGGGTTAAGATTAGTGTACGTGTTAGGGTAAGGAGTAGGGTTGTAATTAGGTTTAGGTATGGGGCTAGGGTTATGGTTAACAAATGGTAAAGATTAGGGTTAGTGTTAGTGTTAGGGTCCGGGTTAGAGGTAGGGTCAGGGTTGGTGTTAGGGCACGAGTTAGTGTTAGTGTTTGGGTTATGATTAGGGTATGGGTTAGGTTAAGGTGTAGGGTTGGGGTTAGGTTTAGGTTTAGGGCTACTGTTAGGGTAAGCGAATAGGTAACATTAGAGTACAGGTGAGCGTATGGAAACGAGTTAGGGTCAGGGTTCCTGTTAGGGCACAAGTTAGTGTTAGTTTAAGGATTATGATTAGGGTACATGTTAGGGTTAGGTGTAGGGTTGGGGTTGGGTTTAGGGTTAGGTTTAGACCTAGGGTTAGGGTTAGTGAATGGTAAGGTTTAGGGTTCAGGTGTGGGTATGGAATAGTGTTAGGGTCAGGGTAAGTGTTAAGGCACGGATTAGTGTTAGTGTACGGGTTAGGATTAGGGTACGGGTTAGGCTAATGGGTAGGGTTGGCGTTATGTTTAGTGTTAGGGCTAGGGTTAGGGTTAGCGAACGAGTAAGGTTTAGGTTAAAGGTGAGGGTACGGAAATGTTTTAGTGTCAATGTAAAGGTGCGGGAATGGGTTAGTGTTTAGTGTACGCATTAAGAATAGTGTACGTGTTAGGGTAAGGTGTAGGGTTGTAGTTAGATTTAGCTTCAGGGCTAGGGTTAGGGTTAGTGAACGGTAATATTTAGGGTACAGGAGAGACTAGGGTAAAGAGTTAGGGGTAGGGTATGTGTCAGGGCATGGATTAGTGTTTGTGTATGGGTTAGGATTAGGGTACGGTTTAGGGTAAAGTGTTGGTTTGGTGTTAGGGTTTGATTTAGGGGTATGTTTCGGGTTAGCGAACGGTAACGTTTAGCTTACAGGTGAGGGTACAGAAAAGTTTTAGGGTCAGGATACGTTTCAGGGCACGGATTAGTATTAGTGTACTGGTTAGGATTACGGTATGAGTTAGGGTAATGGGTAGGGTTGGGTTTAGGTTTAGGTTTAGGGCTATGGTTAGGGTTAGCGAAATGTAAGGTTTAGGTTACAGGTGATGGTCCAGAAATGTGTTAGGATCAGGGTACATGTTAGGGCACGGTTTAGTGTTAGTGCACTAGTTAGGATTGGGTACGCGTTAGGGTAAGGTTTAGGGATGGGGTTAGGTTTACGTTTATGTCTAGGGTTAAGGATAGCATATGGCATGGTTTAGGGTACAGGTGAGTGTACGGAAAATTATTACTGTCAGGGTACCTGTTAGGGGACGTGTAGTGTTAGTGAATCGGTTAGGATTAGGGTACAGGTTAGGGTAAAGTATAGGGTTGGCATTAGGGTTAAGTTTAGGGCTAGGGTTAGGGTTAGCGAACACTTAAGTTTTATGGAACATGAGTGTACAGAAACGTCTTAGTGTCATAGTATGTTTGAGGGCATAGGATAATTTTGGTGTACGGGTTAAGATTAGTGTACTGGTTAGGGTATGGTGTAGGGTTGGTGTTAGCGTTATGTTTAGGGCTAGGGTTAAGGTTAGCGAACCAGTAATGTTTCGGGTACAGGTGAGGGTACGGAAAACTTTTAGGGTCAGGGTATGTGTTCGGACACCTGTTAGTGTTAGTGTACATGTCAGGATTAGCATACAGTTTAGGGTAAGGTGTGGGGTTGGGGTTAGGGTTAGGTTTAGGGCTAGGCTTAGGGTTAGCGAACGGGTAAGTTTTAAGGTACATGTGAGGGTACGGAAAAGCGTTTGGGTCAGGTTATGAGTTAGGAAACGTGTTAGTGTTAATGTATGGTTAGGATTAGGGTACGGGTTAGGGTAATGGTTAGGGTTGGCGTTAGGGTTAGGGGTAGGCTTAGCGAACGGTTAAGGCTTATGGTACACGTGAGTGTATGGAGACATGTTAGTGTCAAAGTACGTGTGATGGCATGGGTTAGTGTTAGTCTAGGGGTTATAAATAGGGTACGGGTTAGAATAAGGTGTAGGGTTGGTGTTAGGGTTAGGTTTAAGTCTACAGTTAGGGTTAGCTTACGATTAGGTTTAGCGTACAGGTGAGGGTATGGAAAAGTGTTAGGGTCAGGGTACGTTTCAGGGCTCTGGTTAGTGTTAGTGTACGGTTTAGGATTAGGGTATGGGTTAGGGTAAGATGTAGGGTTGGCGTTGGGGTTAGGTTTAGAGCTAGGGTTAGGGTTAGCAACCGGGTAAGGTTTAGGTTACAGGGGAGGGTACGGAAATGTTTTAGGGTCAAAATACAATTGCGGGAATGGGTTAGTGTTAGTGTACGAGTTAAGATTAGGGTACGTGTTAGGGAAAGGTGTAGGGTTGGAGTTAGATTTAGCTTTAGGGCTAGGGTTAGGGTTAGCAAAATGTAAGGTTTAGGGTACATGTGAGGGTACAGAAAAGCGTTACGGTCTGTGTATGTGTCAGGGCACGGATTAGTTTTAGGGTATGGGTTAGGATTACAGTACGGATTAGGGTAAGGTGTAGCATTGGGGTTAGGGTTAGGGTTAGGGTTAGGGTTAGCGAATAGGTAATATTTAGGGTACAGGTAAGCATATGGAAACGAGTTAGTGTCAGGCTTGGTGTTAGGGCACAGGTTAGTGTTATTGTACGGATTAGGATTAGGGTACGGGTTAGGATTTTGTGTAGGGTTGTGGATAGTGTTAGGCTTAGACCTAGGGTTAGTGTTAGCGAACAGGTAAGGTTTACGGTACACAGGAGTGTACGGAAACGTGTTAGTGTCAAAGTACATGTGAGGGCATTGCTTAATTTTGGTGTAGGTGTTAAAATTTGTGTATGGGTTAGGGTATGCTGTAAGGTTGTTGTTAGCGTTATGTTTAGGGAAAGGGCTAGGTTTAGCGAACGGTAAGATTTAGGGTACTGGAGAGGATACGGAAAAGTGTTAGGGTCAGCGTACGTGTGAGGGCACGGGTTAGTGTTAGTGTACAAATAAGGATTAGGGTACGGGTTAGGGAAATGTGTAGGGTTGGTGTTATACTTAGGGTTAGGGCCAGGGTTAGAGTTAGCGAACGGGTAAGGTTTACGGTACACGGGAGGGTACGGAAACGTGTTAGTGTCAAAGTACATGTGAGGGCATGCGTTATTATTTTGAACGGGTTAAGTTTAGTGTACGGGTTAGGGTATGCTGTTGGGTTGGTGTTAGCCTTATGTTCAGGGCTAGGCTTAGGGTTAGCGAATGGTAAGATTTAGGGTACAGTAGAGGATACGGAAAAGTGTTAGGGTCAGGGTACGTGATAGGGCATGGGTTAGTGTTAGTGTATGGGTTGGGGTTAGGGTAAGGTGTAGGGTTGGGGTTAGGGTTAGAGCTAGGGCTAGGGCTAGGGTTAGGGTTAGCAAATGGGTAAGGTTAAGTGTACAGGTGAGGGTACGGAAAAGTGTTAGGGTCAGGGTATGTGTCCGGGCATGGCTTAGTAGTAGTATACTGGTTAGGATTAGGATACGGTTTGGGTAAGCTTTAGGGTTGGGGTTAGGGTTAGCTTTATAGCTAGGGTTAGGGTTAACGAAATGTCAGGTTTAGGGTACAGGTGATAGTACAGAAAAGTGATAGGGTTAGTGTATGTGTTAGGACACGTGTCAGTGTTAGTGTATGGCTTAGGATTAGCATACTGGTTAGGGTAAGGTGTACGGTTGGGGTTAGGGTTAGAGCTAGGGCTAGGGCTAGGGTTAGGGTTAGCAAATGGGTAAGGTTAAGTGTACAGGTGAGGGTACGGAAAAGTGTTAGGGTCAGGGTACGTGTCCGGGCATGGCTTAGTAGTAGTATACTGGTTAGGATTAGGATACGGTTTGGGTAAGGTTTAGGGTTCGGGTTAGGGTTAGCTTTATAGCTAGGGTTAGGGTTAACGAAATGTCAGGTTTAGGGTACAGGTGATAGTACAGAAAAGTCATAGGGTTAGTGTATGTGTTAGGAAACGTGTCAGTGTTAGTGTATGGCTTAGGATTAGCATACTGGTTAGGGTAAGGTGTACGGTTGGGGTTTGGTCTAGGTTTAGGGCTAGGGTTAGGGTTAGCGAACGGTAAGGTTTAGGGTACATGTGAGGTTACGGAAAAGTGTTAGGGTCACGGTAAGTGTTAAGGCACGGATTAGTGTTAGTGTACGGGTTAGGCTTAGGGTACGCGGTAAGCCAATGGGTAGGGTTGGCATTATGTGTAGTGTTAGGGCTAGGTTTAGGGTTAGCGAATGAGTAAGGTTTAGGTTACAGGTGAGGGTACGGAAATGTTTTAGTGTCAAAGTAAGTGTGCGGGAATGGGTTAGTGTTAGTGTCCGCATTAAGATTAGTTTACATGTTAGGGTAAGGTGTAGGGTTGTAGTTAGATTTAGCTTTAAGTGTAGGGTTAGGGTTAACGAACGGTAAGATTTTGGGTACAGGAGAGAGTAGGGTAAAGAGTTAGGGACAGGGTACGTGTCATGGCATGGATTAGTGTTTGTGTATGGGTAAGGATTAGGGTACGGGTTAGGGAAATGGGTAGGGTTGGTGTTATGGTTAGGGTTAGGGCTAGGGTTAGAGTTAACGAACGGGTATGGTTTACGGTACACGGCAGGGTACAGAAACGTGTTCGTGTCAAAGTACATGTGAGGGCATGGGTTAATTTTTTTGTACGGGTTAAGTTTAGTGTAGGGGTTAGGGTATGCTGTAGGGTTGGTGTTAGCGTTATGTTCAGGGCTAGGGTTAGGGTTAGCGAACGGTAAATTTAGGGTACAGGAGAGGATACGGAAAAGTGTTACGGTCAGGGTACGTGTTAGGGCATGGGTTAGTGTTAGTGTATGTGTTGGGATTAGGGTACGGGTTAGGGTAAGGGGTAGTGTTGGGGTTAGGGTTCGCTTTATGGCTAGGGTTAGGGTTAGCGAAATGTCAGGTTTAGGGTACCGGTGATGATACAGAACAGTGTTAGTGTTAGTGTATGTGCTAGGACACGTGTCAGTGTTAGTGTATGGCTTAGGATTAGCATACTGGTTAGGGTAAGGTGTACGGTTGGGGTTTGGTCTAGGTTTAGGGCTAGGGTTAGTGTTAGCGAACGGTAAGGTTTAGGGTACATGTGAGGTTACGGAAAAGTGTTAGGGTCAGGGTACGTGTTAGGGCAGGGGTTAGTGTGGGTTTACAGGTTAGGATTAGGGTACGTGTTAGGGTATTTGGTAGGGTTGGCGTTATGTTTAGTGTTAGGGGTAGGGTTAAGTTTAGTGAACGGGTAAGGTTTAGGTTACAGCTGAGCGTACGGAAATGTTTTATTGTCAAAGTACGTGTGCGGTATTGGGTTAGTGTTAATGTACGGGTTAAGATTAGTGTACGTGTTAGGGTAAGGAGTAGGGTTGTAATTAGGTTTAGGTATGGGGCTAGGGTTATGGTTAACAAATGGTAAAGTTTAGGGTTAGTGTTAGTGTTAGGGTCCGGGTTAGAGGTAGGGTCAGGGTAGGTGTTAGGGCACGAGTTAGTGTTAGTGTTTGGGTTATGATTAGGGTATGGGTTAGGTTAAGGTGTAGGGTTGGGGTTAGGTTTAGGTTTAGGGCTACTGTTAGGGTAAGCGAATAGGTAACATTAGAGTACAGGTGAGCGTATGGAAACGAGTTAGGGTCAGGGTACCATTTAGGGCACAAGTTAGTGTTAGTTTAAGGATTAGGATTAGGGTACATGTTAGGGTTAGGTGTAGGGTTGGGGTTGGGTTTAGGGTTAGGTTTAGACCTAGGGTTAGGGTTAGTGAATGGTAAGGTTTAGGGTTCAGGTGTGGGTATGGAAAAGTGTTAGGGTCAGGGTAAGTGTTAAGGCACGGATTAGTGTTAGTGTACGGGTTAGGATTAGGGTACGGGTTAGGCTAATGGGTAGGGTTGGCGTTATGTTTAGTGTTAGGGCTAGGGTTAGGGTTAGCGAACGAGTAAGGTTTAGGTTAAAGGTGAGGGTACGGAAATGTTTTAGTGTCAATGTAAGGGTGCGGGAATGGGTTAGTGTTTAGTGTACACATTAAGAATAGTGTACGTGTTAGGGTAAGGTGTAGGGTTGTAGTTAGATTTACCTTCAGGGCTAGGGTTAGGGTTAGTGAACAGTAATATTTAGGGTAAAGGAGAGACTAGGGTAAAGAGTTACGGGTAGGGTACGTGTCAGGGCATGGATTAGTGTTTGTGTATGGGTTAGGATTAGGGTACGGTTTAGGGTAAAGTGTTGGTTTGGTGTTAGGGTTTGATTTAGGGGTATGTTTCAGGTTAGCGAACGGTAACGTTTAGCTTACAGGTGAAGGTACAGAAAAGTTTTAGGGTCAGGATACGTTTCAGGGCACGGATTAGTATTAGTGTACTGGTTAGGATTACGGTATGAGTTAGGGTAATGGGTAGGGTTGGGTTTAGGTTTAGGTTTAGGGCTATGGTTAGGGTTAGCGAAATGTAAGGTTTAGGTTACAGGTGATGGTCCAGAAATGTGTTAGGATCAGGGTACATATTAGGGCACGGTTTAGTGTTAGTGCACTGGTTAGGATTGGGTACGCGCTAGGGTAAGGTTTAGGGATGGGGTTAGGTTTACGTTTATGTCTAGGGTTAAGGATTGCATATGGCATGGTTTAGGGTACAGGTGAGTGTACGGAAAAGTATTACGGTCAGGGTACCTGTTAGGGGACGTGTAGTGTTAGTGTATGGGTTAGGATTAGGGTACAGGTTAGGGTAAAGTATAGGGTTGGCATTAGGGTTAAGTTTAGGGCTAGGGTTAGGGTTAGCGAACACTTAAGTTTTATGGAACATGAGTGTACAGAAACGTCTTAGTGTCAAAGTATGTGTGAGGGCATAGGATAATTTAGGTGTACGGGTTAAGATTAGTGTACTGGTTAGGGTATGGTGTAGGGTTGGTGTTAGCGTTATGTTTAGGGCTAGGGTTAAGGTTAGCGAACCAGTAATGTTTAGGGTACAGGTGAGGGTACGGAAAACTTTTAGGGTCAGGGTATGTGTTCGGACACCTCTTAGTGTTAGTGTACATGTCAGGATTAGCATACAGTTTAGGGTAAGGTGTGGGGTTGGGGTTAGGGTTAGGTTTAGGGCTAGGCTTAGGGTTAGCGAACGGGTAAGTTTTAAGGTACATGTGAGGGTACGGAAAAGCGTTTGGGTCAGGTTATGAGTTAGGAAACGTGTTAGTGTTAATGTATGGTTAGGATTAGGGTACGGGTTAGGGTAATGGTTAGGGTTGGCGTTAGGGTTAGGGGTAGGCTTAGTGAACGGTTAAGGCTTATGGTACACGTGAGTGTATGGAGACATGTTAGTGTCAAAGTACGTGTGATGGCATGGGTTAGTGTTAGTCTAGGGTTTAAAAATAGGGTACGGGTTAGAATAAGGTGTAGGGTTGGTGTTAGGGTTAGGTTTAAGTCTACAGTTAGGGTTAGCTAACGATTAGGTTTAGCGTACAGGTGAGGGTATGGAAAAGTGTTAGGGTCAGGGTACGTTTCAGGGCTCTGGTTAGTGTTAGTGTACGGTTTAGGATTAGGGTATGGGTTAGGGTAAGATGTAGGGTTGGCGTTGGGGTTAGGTTTAGAGCTAGGGTTAGGGTTAGCAACCGGGTAAGGTTTAGGTTACAGGGGAGGGTACGGAAATGTTTTAGGGTCAAAATACATTTGCGGGAATGGGTTAGTGTTAGTGTATGGGTTAAGATTAGTGTACGTGTTAGGGTAAGGTGTAGGGTTGGAGTTAGATTTAGCTTTAGGGCTAGGGTTAGGGTTAGCAAAATGTAAGGTTTAGGGTACATGTGAGGGTACAGAAAAGCGTTACGGTCTGTGTATGTGTCAGGGCACGTATTAGTTTTAGGGTATGGGTTAGGATTACAGTACGGATTAGGGTAAGGTGTAGCATTGGGGTTAGGGTTAGGGTTAGGGTTAGCGAATAGGTAATATTTAGGGTACAGGTAAGCATATGGAAATGAGTTAGGGTCAGGCTTGGTGTTAGGGCACAGGTTAGTGTTATTGTACGGATTAGGATTAGGGTACGGGTTAGGATTTTGTGTAGGGTTGTGGATAGTGTTAGGCTTAGACCTAGGGTTAGTGTTAGCGAACAGGTAAGGTTTACGGGACACAGGAGGGTATGGAAACGTGTTAGTGTCAAAGTACATGTTAGGGCATTGCTTAATTTAGGTGTAGGTGTTAAAATTTGTGTATGCGTTAGGGTATGCTGTAAGGTTGTTGTTAGCGTTATGTTTAGGGAAAGGGCTAGGATTAGCGAACGGTAAGATTTAGGGTACTGGAGAGGATACGGAAAAGTGTTAGGGTCAGGGTACGTGATAGGGCATGGGTTAGTGTTAGTGTATGGGTTCGGGTTAGGGTAAGGTGTAGGGTTGGGGTTAGGGTTAGGGCTAGGGCTAGGGCTAGGGTTAGGGTTAGCTAATGGGTAAGGTTAAGTGTACAGGTGAGGGTACGGAAAAGTGTTAGGGTCAGGGTACGTGTCAGGGCATGGCTTAGTAGTAGTATACTGGTTAGGATTAGGATACGGTTTGGGTAAGGTTTAGGGTTGGGGTTAGGGTTAGCTTTATAGCTAGGGTTAGGGTTAACGAAATGTCAGGTTTAGGGTACAGGTGATAGTACAGAAAAGTGATAGGGTTAGTGTATGTGTTAGGACACGTGTCAGTGTTAGTGTATGGCTTAGGATTAGCATACTGGTTAGGGTAAGGTGTACGGTTGGGGTTTGGTCTAGGTTTACGGCTAGGGTTAGGGTTAGCGAACGGTAAGGTTTAGGGTACATGTGAGGTTACGGAAAAGTGTTAGGGTCAGGGTAAGTGTTAAGGCACGGATTAGTGTTAGTGTACGGGTTAGGATTAGGGTACGCGGTAAGCCAATGGGTAGGGTTGGCATTATGTGTAGTGTTAGGGCTAGGTTTAGGGTTAGCGAATGAGTAAGGTTTAGGTTACAGGTGAGGGTACGGAAATGTTTTAGTGTCAAAGAAAGTGTGCGGGAATGGGTTAGTGTTAGTGTACGGGTTAAGATTAGTGTACGTGTTAGGGTAAGGTGTAGGGTTGTAGTTAGATTTAGCTTTAAGTGTAGGGTTAGTGTTAACGAACGGTAAGATTTTGGGTATAGGAGAGAGTAGGATAAAGAGTTAGGGACAGGGTACGTGTCATGGCATGGATTAGTGTTTGTGTATGGGTAAGGATTAGGGTACGTGTTAGGGAAATGGGTAGGGTTGGTGTTATGGTTAGGGTTAGGGCTAGGGTTAGAGTTAACGAACGGGTATGGTTTACGGTACACGGCAGGGTACAGAAACGTGTTAGTGTCAAAGTACATGTGAGGGCATGGGTTAATTTTTTTGTACGGGTTAAGTTTAGTGTAGGGGTTAGGGTATGCTGTAGGGTTGGTGTTAGCGTTATGTTCAGGGCTAGGGTTAGGGTTAGCGAACGGTAAATTTAGGGTACAGGAGAGGATACGGAAAAGTGTTACGGTCAGGGTACCTGTTAGGGCATGGGTTAGTGTTAGTGTATGTGTTGGGATTAGGGTACGGGTTAGGGTAAGGGGTAGGGTTGGGGTTAGGGTTCGCTTTATGGCTAGGGTTAGGGTTAGCGAAATGTCAGGTTTAGGGTACAGGTGATGATACAGAACAGTGTTAGTGTTAGTGTATGTGCTAGGACACGTGTCAGTGTTAGTGTATGGCTTAAGATTAGCATACTGGTTAGGGTAAGGTGTACGGTTGGGGTTTGGTCTAGGTTTAGGGCTAGGGTTAGTGTTAGCGAACGGTAAGGTTTAGGGTACATGTGAGTTTACGGAAAAGTGTTAGGGTCAGGGTACGTGTTAGGGCAGGGGTTAGTGTGGGTTTACAGGTTAGGATTAGGGTACGTGTTAGGGTATTTGGTAGGGTTGGCGTTATGTTTAGTGTTAGGGGTAGGGTTAAGTTTAGTGAACGGGTAAGGTTTAGGTTACAGCTGAGCGTATGGAAATGTTTTATTGTCAAAGTACGTGTGCGGTATTGGGTTAGTGTTAATGTACGGGTTAAGATTAGTGTACGTGTTAGGGTAAGGAGTAGGGTTGTAATTAGGTTTAGGTATGGGGCTAGGGTTATGGTTAACAAATGGTAAAGTTTAGGGTTAGTGTTAGTGTTAGGGTCCGGGTTAGAGGTAGGGTCAGGGTAGGTGTTAGGGCACGAGTTAGTGTTAGTGTTTGGGTTATGATTAGGGTATGGGTTAGGTTAAGGTGTAGGGTTGGGGTTAGGTTTAGGTTTAGGGCTACTGTTAGGGTAAGCGAATAGGTAACATTAGAGTACAGGTGAGCGTATGGAAACGAGTTAGGGTCAGGGTTCCTGTTAGGGCACAAGTAAGTGTTAGTTTAAGGATTAGGATTAGGGTACATGTTAGGGTTAGGTGTAGGGTTGGGGTTGGGTTTAGGGTTAGGTTTAGACCTAGGGTTAGGGTTAGTGAATGGTAAGGTTTAGGGTTCAGGTGTGGGTATGGAAAAGTGTTAGGGTCAGGGTAAGTGTTAAGGCACGGATTAGTGTTAGTGTACGGGTTAGGATTAGGGTACGGGTTAGGCTAATGGGTAGGGTTGACGTTATGTTTAGTGTTACGGCTAGGGTTAGGGTTAGCGAACGAGTAATGTTTAGGTTAAAGGTGAGGGTACGGAAATGTTTTAGTGTCAATGTAAGGGTGCGGGAATGGGTTAGTGTTTAGTGTACACATTAAGAATAGTGTACGTGTTAGGGTAAGGTGTAGGGTTGTAGTTAGATTTACCTTCAGGGCTAGGGTTAGGGTTAGTGAACAGTAATATTTAGGGTAAAGGAGAGACTAGGGTAAAGAGTTACGGGTAGGGTACGTGTCAGGGCATGGATTAGTGTTTGTGTATGGGTTAGGATTAGGGTACGGTTTAGGGTAAAGTGTTGGTTTGGTGTTAGGGTTTGATTTAGGGGTATGTTTCAGGTTAGCGAACGGTAACGTTTAGCTTACAGGTGAAGGTACAGAAAAGTTTTAGGGTCAGGATACGTTTCAGGGCACGGATTAGTATTAGTGTACTGGTTAGGATTACGGTATGAGTTAGGGTAATGGGTAGGGTTGGGTTTAGGTTTAGGTTTAGGGCTATGGTTAGGGTTAGCGAAATGTAAGGTTTAGGTTACAGGTGATGGTCCAGAAATGTGTTAGGATCAGGGTACATATTAGGGCACGGTTTAGTGTTAGTGCACTGGTTAGGATTGGGTACGCGCTAGGGTAAGGTTTAGGGATGGGGTTAGGTTTACGTTTATGTCTAGGGTTAAGGATTGCATATGGCATGGTTTAGGGTACAGGTGAGTGTACGGAAAAGTATTACGGTCAGGGTACCTGTTAGGGGACGTGTAGTGTTAGTGTATGGGTTAGGATTAGGGTACAGGTTAGGGTAAAGTATAGGGTTGGCATTAGGGTTAAGTTTAGGGCTAGGGTTAGGGTTAGCGAACACTTAAGTTTTATGGAACATGAGTGTACAGAAACGTCTTAGTGTCAAAGTATGTGTGAGGGCATAGGATAATTTAGGTGTACGGGTTAAGATTAGTGTACTGGTTAGGGTATGGTGTAGGGTTGGTGTTAGCGTTATGTTTAGGGCTAGGGTTAAGGTTAGCGAACCAGTAATGTTTAGGGTACAGGTGAGGGTACGGAAAACTTTTAGGGTCAGGGTATGTGTTCGGACACCTGTTAGTGTTAGTGTACATGTCAGGATTAGCATACAGTTTAGGGTAAGGTGTGGGGTTGGGGTTAGGGTTAGGTTTAGGGCTAGGCTTAGGGTTAGCGAACGGGTAAGTTTTAAGGTACATGTGAGGGTACGGAAAAGCGTTTGGGTCAGGTTATGAGTTAGGAAACGTGTTAGTGTTAATGTATGGTTAGGATTAGGGTACGGGTTAGGGTAATGGTTAGGGTTGGCGTTAGGGTTAGGGGTAGGCTTAGTGAACGGTTAAGGCTTATGGTACACGTGAGTGTATGGAGACATGTTAGTGTCAAAGTACGTGTGATGGCATGGGTTAGTGTTAGTCTAGGGTTTAAAAATAGGGTACGGGTTAGAATAAGGTGTAGGGTTGGTGTTAGGGTTAGGTTTAAGTCTACAGTTAGGGTTAGCTAACGATTAGGTTTAGCGTACAGGTGAGGGTATGGAAAAGTGTTAGGGTCAGGGTACGTTTCAGGGCTCTGGTTAGTGTTAGTGTACGGTTTAGGATTAGGGTATGGGTTAGGGTAAGATGTAGGGTTGGCGTTGGGGTTAGGTTTAGAGCTAGGGTTAGGGTTAGCAACCGGGTAAGGTTTAGGTTACAGGGGAGGGTACGGAAATGTTTTAGGGTCAAAATACATTTGCGGGAATGGGTTAGTGTTAGTGTATGGGTTAAGATTAGTGTACGTGTTAGGGTAAGGTGTAGGGTTGGAGTTAGATTTAGCTTTAGGGCTAGGGTTAGGGTTAGCAAAATGTAAGGTTTAGGGTACATGTGAGGGTACAGAAAAGCGTTACGGTCTGTGTATGTGTCAGGGCACGTATTAGTTTTAGGGTATGGGTTAGGATTACAGTACGGATTAGGGTAAGGTGTAGCATTGGGGTTAGGGTTAGGGTTAGGGTTAGCGAATAGGTAATATTTAGGGTACAGGTAAGCATATGGAAATGAGTTAGGGTCAGGCTTGGTGTTAGGGCACAGGTTAGTGTTATTGTACGGATTAGGATTAGGGTACGGGTTAGGATTTTGTGTAGGGTTGTGGATAGTGTTAGGCTTAGACCTAGGGTTAGTGTTAGCGAACAGGTAAGGTTTACGGGACACAGGAGGGTATGGAAACGTGTTAGTGTCAAAGTACATGTTAGGGCATTGCTTAATTTAGGTGTAGGTGTTAAAATTTGTGTATGCGTTAGGGTATGCTGTAAGGTTGTTATTAGCGTTATGTTTAGGGAAAGGGCTAGGATTAGCGAACGGTAAGATTTAGGGTACTGGAGAGGATACGGAAAAGTGTTAGGGTCAGGGTACGTGATAGGGCATGGGTTAGTGTTAGTGTATGGGTTCGGGTTAGGGTAAGGTTTAGGGTTGGGGTTAGGGTTAGGGCTAGGGCTAGGGCTAGGGTTAGGGTTAGCTAATGGGTAAGGTTAAGTGTACAGGTGAGGGTACGGAAAAGTGTTAGGGTCAGGGTACGTGTCAGGGCATGGCTTAGTAGTAGTATACTGGTTAGGATTAGGATACGGTTTGGGTAAGGTTTAGGGTTGGGGTTAGGGTTAGCTTTATAGCTAGGGTTAGGGTTAACGAAATGTCAGGTTTAGGGTACAGGTGATAGTACAGAAAAGTGATAGGGTTAGTGTATGTGTTAGGACACGTGTCAGTGTTAGTGTATGGCTTAGGATTAGCATACTGGTTAGGGTAAGGTGTACGGTTGGGGTTTGGTCTAGGTTTACGGCTAGGGTTAGGGTTAGCGAACGGTAAGGTTTAGGGTACATGTGAGGTTACGGAAAAGTGTTAGGGTCAGGGTAAGTGTTAAGGCACGGATTAGTGTTAGTGTACGGGTTAGGATTAGGGTACGCGGTAAGCCAATGGGTAGGGTTGACATTATATGTAGTGTTAGGGCTAGGTTTAGGGTTAGCGAATGAGTAAGGTTTAGGTTACAGGTGACGGTACGGAAATGTTTTAGTGTCAAAGAAAGTGTGCGGGAATGGGTTAGTGCTAGTGTACGGGTTAAGATTAGTGTACGTGTTAGGGTAAGGTGTAGGGTTGTAGTTAGATTTAGCTTTAAGTGTAGGGTTAGTGTTAACGAACGGTAAGATTTTGGGTACAGGAGAGAGTAGGGTAAAGAGTTAGGGACAGGGTACGTGTCATGGCATGGATTAGTGTTTGTGTATGGGTAAGGATTAGGGTACGGGTTAGGGAAATGGGTAGGGTTGGTGTTATGGTTAGGGTTAGGGCTAGGGTTAGAGTTAACGAACGGGTATGGTTTACGGTACACGGCAGGGTACAGAAACGTGTTAGTGTCAAAGTACATGTGAGGGCATGGGTTAATTTTTTTGTACGGGTTAAGTTTAGTGTAGGGGTTAGGGTATGCTGTAGGGTTGGTGTTAGCGTTATGTTCAGGGCTAGGGTTAGGGTTAGCGAACGGTAAATTTAGGGTACAGGAGAGGATACGGAAAAGTGTTACGGTCAGGGTACCTGTTAGGGCATGGGTTAGTGTTAGTGTATGTGTTGGGATTAGGGTACGGGTTAGGGTAAGGGGTAGGGTTGGGGTTAGGGTTCGCTTTATGGCTAGGGTTAGGGTTAGCGAAATGTCATGTTTAGGGTAGAGGTGATGATACAGAACAGTGTTAGCGTTAGTGTATGTGCTAGGACACGTGTCAGTGTTAGTGTATGGCTTAGGATTAGCATACTGGTTAGGGTAAGGTGTACGGTTGGGGTTTGGTCTAGGTTTAGGGCTAGGGTTAGTGTTAGCGAACGGTAAGGTTTAGGGTACATGTGAGTTTACGGAAAAGTGTTAGGGTCAGGGTACGTGTTAGGGCAGGGGTTAGTGTGGGTTTACAGGTTAGGATTAGGGTACGTGTTAGGGTATTTGGTAGGGTTGGCGTTATGTTTAGTGTTAGGGGTAGGGTTAAGTTTAGTGAACGGGTAAGGTTTAGGTTACAGCTGAGCGTATGGAAATGTTTTATTGTCAAAGTACGTGTGCGGTATTGGGTTAGTGTTAATGTACGGGTTAAGATTAGTGTACGTGTTAGGGTAAGGAGTAGGGTTGTAATTAGGTTTAGGTATGGGGCTAGGGTTATGGTTAACAAATGGTAAAGTTTAGGGTTAGTGTTAGTGTTAGGGTCCGGGTTAGAGGTAGGGTCAGGGTAGGTGTTAGGGCACGAGTTAGTGTTAGTGTTTGGGTTATGATTAGGGTATGGGTTAGGTTAAGGTGTAGGGTTGGGGTTAGGTTTAGGTTTAGGGCTACTGTTAGGGTAAGCGAATAGGTAACATTAGAGTACAGGTGAGCGTATGGAAACGAGTTAGGGTCAGGGTACCAGTTAGGGCACAAGTTAGTGTTAGTTTAAGGATTAGGATTAGGGTACATGTTAGGGTTAGGTGTAGGGTTGGGGTTGTGTTTAGGGTTAGGTTTAGACCTAGGGTTAGGGTTAGTGAATGGTAAGGTTTAGGGTTCAGGTGTGGGTATGGAAAAGTGTTAGGGTCAGGGTAAGTGTTAAGGCACGGATTAGTGTTAGTGTACGGGTTAGGATTAGGGTACGGGTTAGGCTAATGGGTAGGGTTGGCGTTATGTTTAGTGTTAGGGCTAGGGTTAGGGTTAGCGAACGAGTAAGGTTTAGGTTAAAGGTGAGGGTACGGAAATGTTTTAGTGTCAATGTAAGGGTGCGGGAATGGGTTAGTGTTTAGTGTACACATTAAGAATAGTGTACGTGTTAGGGTAAGGTGTAGGGTTGTAGTTAGATTTACCTTCAGGGCTAGGGTTAGGGTTAGTGAACAGTAATATTTAGGGTAAAGGAGAGACTAGGGTAAAGAGTTACGGGTAGGGTACGTGTCAGGGCATGGATTAGTGTTTGTGTATGGGTTAGGATTAGGGTACGGTTTAGGGTAAAGTGTTGGTTTGGTGTTAGGGTTTGATTTAGGGGTATGTTTCAGGTTAGCGAACGGTAACGTTTAGCTTACAGGTGAAGGTACAGAAAAGTTTTAGGGTCAGGATACGTTTCAGGGCACGGATTAGTATTAGTGTACTGGTTAGGATTACGGTATGAGTTAGGGTAATGGGTAGGGTTGGGTTTAGGTTTAGGTTTAGGGCTATGGTTAGGGTTAGCGAAATGTAAGGTTTAGGTTACAGGTGATGGTCCAGAAATGTGTTAGGATCAGGGTACATATTAGGGCACGGTTTAGTGTTAGTGCACTGGTTAGGATTGGGTACGCGCTAGGGTAAGGTTTAGGGATGGGGTTAGGTTTACGTTTATGTCTAGGGTTAAGGATTGCATATGGCATGGTTTAGGGTACAGGTGAGTGTACGGAAAAGTATTACGGTCAGGGTACCTGTTAGGGGACGTGTAGTGTTAGTGTATGGGTTAGGATTAGGGTACAGGTTAGGGTAAAGTATAGGGTTGGCATTAGGGTTAAGTTTAGGGCTAGGGTTAGGGTTAGCGAACACTTAAGTTTTATGGAACATGAGTGTACAGAAACGTCTTAGTGTCAAAGTATGTGTGAGGGCATAGGATAATTTAGGTGTACGGGTTAAGATTAGTGTACTGGTTAGGGTATGGTGTAGGGTTGGTGTTAGCGTTATGTTTAGGGCTAGGGTTAAGGTTAGCGAACCAGTAATGTTTAGGGTACAGGTGAGGGTACGGAAAACTTTTAGGGTCAGGGTATGTGTTCGGACACCTCTTAGTGTTAGTGTACATGTCAGGATTAGCATACAGTTTAGGGTAAGGTGTGGGGTTGGGGTTAGGGTTAGGTTTAGGGCTAGGCTTAGGGTTAGCGAACGGGTAAGTTTTAAGGTACATGTGAGGGTACGGAAAAGCGTTTGGGTCAGGTTATGAGTTAGGAAACGTGTTAGTGTTAATGTATGGTTAGGATTAGGGTACGGGTTAGGGTAATGGTTAGGGTTGGCGTTAGGGTTAGGGGTAGGCTTAGTGAACGGTTAAGGCTTATGGTACACGTGAGTGTATGGAGACATGTTAGTGTCAAAGTACGTGTGATGGCATGGGTTAGTGTTAGTCTAGGGTTTAAAAATAGGGTACGGGTTAGAATAAGGTGTAGGGTTGGTGTTAGGGTTAGGTTTAAGTCTACAGTTAGGGTTAGCTAACGATTAGGTTTAGCGTACAGGTGAGGGTATGGAAAAGTGTTAGGGTCAGGGTACGTTTCAGGGCTCTGGTTAGTGTTAGTGTACGGTTTAGGATTAGGGTATGGGTTAGGGTAAGATGTAGGGTTGGCGTTGGGGTTAGGTTTAGAGCTAGGGTTAGGGTTAGCAACCGGGTAAGGTTTAGGTTACAGGGGAGGGTACGGAAATGTTTTAGGGTCAAAATACAATTGCGGGAATGGGTTAGTGTTAGTGTACGAGTTAAGATTAGGGTACGTGTTAGGGAAAGGTGTAGGGTTGGAGTTAGATTTAGCTTTAGGGCTAGGGTTAGGGTTAGCAAAATGTAAGGTTTAGGGTACATGTGAGGGTACAGAAAAGCGTTACGGTCTGTGTATGTGTCAGGGCACGGATTAGTTTTAGGGTATGGGTTAGGATTACAGTACGGATTAGGGTAAGGTGTAGCATTGGGGTTAGGGTTAGGGTTAGGGTTAGGGTTAGCGAATAGGTAATATTTAGGGTACAGGTAAGCATATGGAAACGAGTTAGTGTCAGGCTTGGTGTTAGGGCACAGGTTAGTGTTATTGTACGGATTAGGATTAGGGTACGGGTTAGGATTTTGTGTAGGGTTGTGGATAGTGTTAGGCTTAGACCTAGGGTTAGTGTTAGCGAACAGGTAAGGTTTACGGTACACAGGAGTGTACGGAAACGTGTTAGTGTCAAAGTACATGTGAGGGCATTGCTTAATTTTGGTGTAGGTGTTAAAATTTGTGTATGGGTTAGGGTATGCTGTAAGGTTGTTGTTAGCGTTATGTTTAGGGAAAGGGCTAGGTTTAGCGAACGGTAAGATTTAGGGTACTGGAGAGGATACGGAAAAGTGTTAGGGTCAGCGTACGTGTGAGGGCACGGGTTAGTGTTAGTGTACAAATAAGGATTAGGGTACGGGTTAGGGAAATGGGTAGGGTTGGTGTTATGCTTAGGGTTAGGGCCAGGGTTAGAGTTAGCGAACGGGTAAGGTTTATGGTACACGGGAGGGTACGGAAACGTGTTAGTGTCAAAGTACATGTGAGGGCATGCGTTATTATTTTGAACGGGTTAAGTTTAGTGTACGGGTTAGGGTATGCTGTTGGGTTGGTGTTAGCCTTATGTTCAGGGCTAGGCTTAGGGTTAGCGAATGGTAAGATTTAGGGTACAGTAGAGGATACGGAAAAGTGTTAGGGTCAGGGTACGTGATAGGGCATGGGTTAGTGTTAGTGTATGGGTTGGGGTTAGGGTAAGGTGTAGGGTTGGGGTTAGGGTTAGAGCTAGGGCTAGGGCTAGGGTTAGGGTTCGCAAATGGGTAAGGTTAAGTGTACAGGTGAGGGTACGGAAAAGTGTTAGGGTCAGGGTATGTGTCCGGGCATGGCTTAGTAGTAGTATACTGGTTAGGATTAGGATACGGTTTGGGTAAGCTTTAGGGTTGGGTTTAGGGTTAGCTTTATAGCTAGGGTTAGGGTTAACGAAATGTCAGGTTTAGGGTACAGGTGATAGTACAGAAAAGTGATAGGGTTAGTGTATGTGTTAGGACACGTGTCAGTGTTAGTGTATGGCTTAGGATTAGCATACTGGTTAGGGTAAGGTGTACGGTTGGGGTTAGGGTTAGAGCTAGGGCTAGGGCTAGGGTTAGGGTTAGCAAATGGGTAAGGTTAAGTGTACAGGTGAGGGTACGGAAAAGTGTTAGGGTCAGGGTACGTGTCCGGGCATGGCTTAGTAGTAGTATACTGGTTAGGATTAGGATACGGTTTGGGTAAGGTTTAGGGTTCGGGTTAGGGTTAGCTTTATAGCTAGGGTTAGGGTTAACGAAATGTCAGGTTTAGGGTACAGGTGATAGTACAGAAAAGTCATAGGGTTAGTGTATGTGTTAGGAAACGTGTCAGTGTTAGTGTATGGCTTAGGATTAGCATACTGGTTAGGGTAAGGTGTACGGTTGGGGTTTGGTCTAGGTTTAGGGCTAGGGTTAGGGTTAGCGAACAGTAAGGTTTAGGGTACATGTGAGGTTACGGAAAAGTGTTAGGGTCACGGTAAGTGTTAAGGCACGGATTAGTGTTAGTGTACGGGTTAGGCTTAGGGTACGCGGTAAGCCAATGGGTAGGGTTGGCATTATGTGTAGTGTTAGGGCTAGGTTTAGGGTTAGCGAATGAGTAAGGTTTAGGTTACAGGTGAGGGTACGGAAATGTTTTAGTGTCAAAGTAAGTGTGCGGGAATGGGTTAGTGTTAGTGTCCGCATTAAGATTAGTTTACATGTTAGGGTAAGGTGTAGGGTTGTAGTTAGATTTAGCTTTAAGTGTAGGGTTAGGGTTAACGAACGGTAAGATTTTGGGTACAGGAGAGAGTAGGGTAAAGAGTTAGGGACAGGGTACGTGTCATGGCATGGATTAGTGTTTGTGTATGGGTAAGGATTAGGGTACGGGTTAGGGAAATGGGTAGGGTTGGTGTTATGGTTAGGGTTAGGGCTAGGGTTAGAGTTAACGAACGGGTATGGTTTACGGTACACGGCAGGGTACAGAAACGTGTTCGTGTCAAAGTACATGTGAGGGCATGGGTTAATTTTTTTGTACGGGTTAAGTTTAGTGTAGGGGTTAGGGTATGCTGTAGGGTTGGTGTTAGCGTTATGTTCAGGGCTAGGGTTAGGGTTAGCGAACGGTAAATTTAGGGTACAGGAGAGGATACGGAAAAGTGTTACGGTCAGGGTACGTGTTAGGGCATGGGTTAGTGTTAGTGTATGTGTTGGGATTAGGGTACGGGTTAGGGTAATGGGTAGTGTTGGGGTTAGGGTTCGCTTTATGGCTAGGGTTAGGGTTAGCGAAATGTCAGGTTTAGGGTACCGGTGATGATACAGAACAGTGTTAGTGTTAGTGTATGTGCTAGGACACGTGTCAGTGTTAGTGTATGGCTTAGGATTAGCATACTGGTTAGGGTAAGGTGTACGGTTGGGGTTTGGTCTAGGTTTAGGGCTAGGGTTAGTGTTAGCGAACGGTAAGGTTTAGGGTACATGTGAGGTTACGGAAAAGTGTTAGGGTCAGGGTACGTGTTAGGGCAGGGGTTAGTGTGGGTTTACAGGTTAGGATTAGGGTACGTGTTAGGGTATTTGGTAGGGTTGGCGTTATGTTTAGTGTTAGGGGTAGGGTTAAGTTTAGTGAACGGGTAAGGTTTAGGTTACAGCTGAGCGTACGGAAATGTTTTATTGTCAAAGTACGTGTGCGGTATTGGGTTAGTGTTAATGTACGGGTTAAGATTAGTGTACGTGTTAGGGTAAGGAGTAGGGTTGTAATTAGGTTTAGGTATGGGGCTAGGGTTATGGTTAACAAATGGTAAAGATTAGGGTTAGTGTTAGTGTTAGGGTCCGGGTTAGAGGTAGGGTCAGGGTTGGTGTTAGGGCACGAGTTAGTGTTAGTGTTTGGGTTATGATTAGGGTATGGGTTAGGTTAAGGTGTAGGGTTGGGGTTAGGTTTAGGTTTAGGGCTACTGTTAGGGTAAGCGAATAGGTAACATTAGAGTACAGGTGAGCGTATGGAAACGAGTTAGGGTCAGGGTTCCTGTTAGGGCACAAGTTAGTGTTAGTTTAAGGATTATGATTAGGGTACATGTTAGGGTTAGGTGTAGGGTTGGGGTTGGGTTTAGGGTTAGGTTTAGACCTAGGGTTAGGGTTAGTGAATGGTAAGGTTTAGGGTTCAGGTGTGGGTATGGAATAGTGTTAGGGTCAGGGTAAGTGTTAAGGCACGGATTAGTGTTAGTGTACGGGTTAGGATTAGGGTACGGGTTAGGCTAATGGGTAGGGTTGGCGTTATGTTTAGTGTTAGGGCTAGGGTTAGGGTTAGCGAACGAGTAAGGTTTAGGTTAAAGGTGAGGGTACGGAAATGTTTTAGTGTCAATGTAAAGGTGCGGGAATGGGTTAGTGTTTAGTGTACGCATTAAGAATAGTGTACGTGTTAGGGTAAGGTGTAGGGTTGTAGTTAGATTTAGCTTCAGGGCTAGGGTTAGGGTTAGTGAACGGTAATATTTAGGGTACAGGAGAGACTAGGGTAAAGAGTTAGGGGTAGGGTATGTGTCAGGGCATGGATTAGTGTTTGTGTATGGGTTAGGATTAGGGTACGGTTTAGGGTAAAGTGTTGGTTTGGTGTTAGGGTTTGATTTAGGGGTATGTTTCGGGTTAGCGAACGGTAACGTTTAGCTTACAGGTGAGGGTACAGAAAAGTTTTAGGGTCAGGATACGTTTCAGGGCACGGATTAGTATTAGTGTACTGGTTAGGATTACGGTATGAGTTAGGGTAATGGGTAGGGTTGGGTTTAGGTTTAGGTTTAGGGCTATGGTTAGGGTTAGCGAAATGTAAGGTTTAGGTTACAGGTGATGGTCCAGAAATGTGTTAGGATCAGGGTACATGTTAGGGCACGGTTTAGTGTTAGTGCACTAGTTAGGATTGGGTACGCGTTAGGGTAAGGTTTAGGGATGGGGTTAGGTTTACGTTTATGTCTAGGGTTAAGGATAGCATATGGCATGGTTTAGGGTACAGGTGAGTGTACGGAAAATTATTACTGTCAGGGTACCTGTTAGGGGACGTGTAGTGTTAGTGAATCGGTTAGGATTAGGGTACAGGTTAGGGTAAAGTATAGGGTTGGCATTAGGGTTAAGTTTAGGGCTAGGGTTAGGGTTAGCGAACACTTAAGTTTTATGGAACATGAGTGTACAGAAACGTCTTAGTGTCATAGTATGTTTGAGGGCATAGGATAATTTTGGTGTACGGGTTAAGATTAGTGTACTGGTTAGGGTATGGTGTAGGGTTGGTGTTAGCGTTATGTTTAGGGCTAGGGTTAAGGTTAGCGAACCAGTAATGTTTCGGGTACAGGTGAGGGTACGGAAAACTTTTAGGGTCAGGGTATGTGTTCGGACACCTGTTAGTGTTAGTGTACATGTCAGGATTAGCATACAGTTTAGGGTAAGGTGTGGGGTTGGGGTTAGGGTTAGGTTTAGGGCTAGGCTTAGGGTTAGCGAACGGGTAAGTTTTAAGGTACATGTGAGGGTACGGAAAAGCGTTTGGGTCAGGTTATGAGTTAGGAAACGTGTTAGTGTTAATGTATGGTTAGGATTAGGGTACGGGTTAGGGTAATGGTTAGGGTTGGCGTTAGGGTTAGGGGTAGGCTTAGCGAACGGTTAAGGCTTATGGTACACGTGAGTGTATGGAGACATGTTAGTGTCAAAGTACGTGTGATGGCATGGGTTAGTGTTAGTCTAGGGGTTATAAATAGGGTACGGGTTAGAATAAGGTGTAGGGTTGGTGTTAGGGTTAGGTTTAAGTCTACAGTTAGGGTTAGCTTACGATTAGGTTTAGCGTACAGGTGAGGGTATGGAAAAGTGTTAGGGTCAGGGTACGTTTCAGGGCTCTGGTTAGTGTTAGTGTACGGTTTAGGATTAGGGTATGGGTTAGGGTAAGATGTAGGGTTGGCGTTGGGGTTAGGTTTAGAGCTAGGGTTAGGGTTAGCAACCGGGTAAGGTTTAGGTTACAGGGGAGGGTACGGAAATGTTTTAGGGTCAAAATACAATTGCGGGAATGGGTTAGTGTTAGTGTACGAGTTAAGATTAGGGTACGTGTTAGGGAAAGGTGTAGGGTTGGAGTTAGATTTAGCTTTAGGGCTAGGGTTAGGGTTAGCAAAATGTAAGGTTTAGGGTACATGTGAGGGTACAGAAAAGCGTTACGGTCTGTGTATGTGTCAGGGCACGGATTAGTTTTAGGGTATGGGTTAGGATTACAGTACGGATTAGGGTAAGGTGTAGCATTGGGGTTAGGGTTAGGGTTAGGGTTAGGGTTAGCGAATAGGTAATATTTAGGGTACAGGTAAGCATATGGAAACGAGTTAGTGTCAGGCTTGGTGTTAGGGCACAGGTTAGTGTTATTGTACGGATTAGGATTAGGGTACGGGTTAGGATTTTGTGTAGGGTTGTGGATAGTGTTAGGCTTAGACCTAGGGTTAGTGTTAGCGAACAGGTAAGGTTTACGGTACACAGGAGTGTACGGAAACGTGTTAGTGTCAAAGTACATGTGAGGGCATTGCTTAATTTTGGTGTAGGTGTTAAAATTTGTGTATGGGTTAGGGTATGCTGTAAGGTTGTTGTTAGCGTTATGTTTAGGGAAAGGGCTAGGTTTAGCGAACGGTAAGATTTAGGGTACTGGAGAGGATACGGAAAAGTGTTAGGGTCAGCGTACGTGTGAGGGCACGGGTTAGTGTTAGTGTACAAATAAGGATTAGGGTACGGGTTAGGGAAATGTGTAGGGTTGGTGTTATACTTAGGGTTAGGGCCAGGGTTAGAGTTAGCGAACGGGTAAGGTTTACGGTACACGGGAGGGTACGGAAACGTGTTAGTGTCAAAGTACATGTGAGGGCATGCGTTATTATTTTGAACGGGTTAAGTTTAGTGTACGGGTTAGGGTATGCTGTTGGGTTGGTGTTAGCCTTATGTTCAGGGCTAGGCTTAGGGTTAGCGAATGGTAAGATTTAGGGTACAGTAGAGGATACGGAAAAGTGTTAGGGTCAGGGTACGTGATAGGGCATGGGTTAGTGTTAGTGTATGGGTTGGGGTTAGGGTAAGGTGTAGGGTTGGGGTTAGGGTTAGAGCTAGGGCTAGGGCTAGGGTTAGGGTTAGCAAATGGGTAAGGTTAAGTGTACAGGTGAGGGTACGGAAAAGTGTTAGGGTCAGGGTATGTGTCCGGGCATGGCTTAGTAGTAGTATACTGGTTAGGATTAGGATACGGTTTGGGTAAGCTTTAGGGTTGGGGTTAGGGTTAGCTTTATAGCTAGGGTTAGGGTTAACGAAATGTCAGGTTTAGGGTACAGGTGATAGTACAGAAAAGTGATAGGGTTAGTGTATGTGTTAGGACACGTGTCAGTGTTAGTGTATGGCTTAGGATTAGCATACTGGTTAGGGTAAGGTGTACGGTTGGGGTTAGGGTTAGAGCTAGGGCTAGGGCTAGGGTTAGGGTTAGCAAATGGGTAAGGTTAAGTGTACAGGTGAGGGTACGGAAAAGTGTTAGGGTCAGGGTACGTGTCCGGGCATGGCTTAGTAGTAGTATACTGGTTAGGATTAGGATACGGTTTGGGTAAGGTTTAGGGTTCGGGTTAGGGTTAGCTTTATAGCTAGGGTTAGGGTTAACGAAATGTCAGGTTTAGGGTACAGGTGATAGTACAGAAAAGTCATAGGGTTAGTGTATGTGTTAGGAAACGTGTCAGTGTTAGTGTATGGCTTAGGATTAGCATACTGGTTAGGGTAAGGTGTACGGTTGGGGTTTGGTCTAGGTTTAGGGCTAGGGTTAGGGTTAGCGAACGGTAAGGTTTAGGGTACATGTGAGGTTACGGAAAAGTGTTAGGGTCACGGTAAGTGTTAAGGCACGGATTAGTGTTAGTGTACGGGTTAGGCTTAGGGTACGCGGTAAGCCAATGGGTAGGGTTGGCATTATGTGTAGTGTTAGGGCTAGGTTTAGGGTTAGCGAATGAGTAAGGTTTAGGTTACAGGTGAGGGTACGGAAATGTTTTAGTGTCAAAGTAAGTGTGCGGGAATGGGTTAGTGTTAGTGTCCGCATTAAGATTAGTTTACATGTTAGGGTAAGGTGTAGGGTTGTAGTTAGATTTAGCTTTAAGTGTAGGGTTAGGGTTAACGAACGGTAAGATTTTGGGTACAGGAGAGAGTAGGGTAAAGAGTTAGGGACAGGGTACGTGTCATGGCATGGATTAGTGTTTGTGTATGGGTAAGGATTAGGGTACGGGTTAGGGAAATGGGTAGGGTTGGTGTTATGGTTAGGGTTAGGGCTAGGGTTAGAGTTAACGAACGGGTATGGTTTACGGTACACGGCAGGGTACAGAAACGTGTTCGTGTCAAAGTACATGTGAGGGCATGGGTTAATTTTTTTGTACGGGTTAAGTTTAGTGTAGGGGTTAGGGTATGCTGTAGGGTTGGTGTTAGCGTTATGTTCAGGGCTAGGGTTAGGGTTAGCGAACGGTAAATTTAGGGTACAGGAGAGGATACGGAAAAGTGTTACGGTCAGGGTACGTGTTAGGGCATGGGTTAGTGTTAGTGTATGTGTTGGGATTAGGGTACGGGTTAGGGTAAGGGGTAGTGTTGGGGTTAGGGTTCGCTTTATGGCTAGGGTTAGGGTTAGCGAAATGTCAGGTTTAGGGTACCGGTGATGATACAGAACAGTGTTAGTGTTAGTGTATGTGCTAGGACACGTGTCAGTGTTAGTGTATGGCTTAGGATTAGCATACTGGTTAGGGTAAGGTGTACGGTTGGGGTTTGGTCTAGGTTTAGGGCTAGGGTTAGTGTTAGCGAACGGTAAGGTTTAGGGTACATGTGAGGTTACGGAAAAGTGTTAGGGTCAGGGTACGTGTTAGGGCAGGGGTTAGTGTGGGTTTACAGGTTAGGATTAGGGTACGTGTTAGGGTATTTGGTAGGGTTGGCGTTATGTTTAGTGTTAGGGGTAGGGTTAAGTTTAGTGAACGGGTAAGGTTTAGGTTACAGCTGAGCGTACGGAAATGTTTTATTGTCAAAGTACGTGTGCGGTATTGGGTTAGTGTTAATGTACGGGTTAAGATTAGTGTACGTGTTAGGGTAAGGAGTAGGGTTGTAATTAGGTTTAGGTATGGGGCTAGGGTTATGGTTAACAAATGGTAAAGATTAGGGTTAGTGTTAGTGTTAGGGTCCGGGTTAGAGGTAGGGTCAGGGTTGGTGTTAGGGCACGAGTTAGTGTTAGTGTTTGGGTTATGATTAGGGTATGGGTTAGGTTAAGGTGTAGGGTTGGGGTTAGGTTTAGGTTTAGGGCTACTGTTAGGGTAAGCGAATAGGTAACATTAGAGTACAGGTGAGCGTATGGAAACGAGTTAGGGTCAGGGTTCCTGTTAGGGCACAAGTTAGTGTTAGTTTAAGGATTATGATTAGGGTACATGTTAGGGTTAGGTGTAGGGTTGGGGTTGGGTTTAGGGTTAGGTTTAGACCTAGGGTTAGGGTTAGTGAATGGTAAGGTTTAGGGTTCAGGTGTGGGTATGGAATAGTGTTAGGGTCAGGGTAAGTGTTAAGGCACGGATTAGTGTTAGTGTACGGGTTAGGATTAGGGTACGGGTTAGGCTAATGGGTAGGGTTGGCGTTATGTTTAGTGTTAGGGCTAGGGTTAGGGTTAGCGAACGAGTAAGGTTTAGGTTAAAGGTGAGGGTACGGAAATGTTTTAGTGTCAATGTAAAGGTGCGGGAATGGGTTAGTGTTTAGTGTACGCATTAAGAATAGTGTACGTGTTAGGGTAAGGTGTAGGGTTGTAGTTAGATTTAGCTTCAGGGCTAGGGTTAGGGTTAGTGAACGGTAATATTTAGGGTACAGGAGAGACTAGGGTAAAGAGTTAGGGGTAGGGTATGTGTCAGGGCATGGATTAGTGTTTGTGTATGGGTTAGGATTAGGGTACGGTTTAGGGTAAAGTGTTGGTTTGGTGTTAGGGTTTGATTTAGGGGTATGTTTCGGGTTAGCGAACGGTAACGTTTAGCTTACAGGTGAGGGTACAGAAAAGTTTTAGGGTCAGGATACGTTTCAGGGCACGGATTAGTATTAGTGTACTGGTTAGGATTACGGTATGAGTTAGGGTAATGGGTAGGGTTGGGTTTAGGTTTAGGTTTAGGGCTATGGTTAGGGTTAGCGAAATGTAAGGTTTAGGTTACAGGTGATGGTCCAGAAATGTGTTAGGATCAGGGTACATGTTAGGGCACGGTTTAGTGTTAGTGCACTAGTTAGGATTGGGTACGCGTTAGGGTAAGGTTTAGGGATGGGGTTAGGTTTACGTTTATGTCTAGGGTTAAGGATAGCATATGGCATGGTTTAGGGTACAGGTGAGTGTACGGAAAATTATTACTGTCAGGGTACCTGTTAGGGGACGTGTAGTGTTAGTGAATCGGTTAGGATTAGGGTACAGGTTAGGGTAAAGTATAGGGTTGGCATTAGGGTTAAGTTTAGGGCTAGGGTTAGGGTTAGCGAACACTTAAGTTTTATGGAACATGAGTGTACAGAAACGTCTTAGTGTCATAGTATGTTTGAGGGCATAGGATAATTTTGGTGTACGGGTTAAGATTAGTGTACTGGTTAGGGTATGGTGTAGGGTTGGTGTTAGCGTTATGTTTAGGGCTAGGGTTAAGGTTAGCGAACCAGTAATGTTTCGGGTACAGGTGAGGGTACGGAAAACTTTTAGGGTCAGGGTATGTGTTCGGACACCTGTTAGTGTTAGTGTACATGTCAGGATTAGCATACAGTTTAGGGTAAGGTGTGGGGTTGGGGTTAGGGTTAGGTTTAGGGCTAGGCTTAGGGTTAGCGAACGGGTAAGTTTTAAGGTACATGTGAGGGTACGGAAAAGCGTTTGGGTCAGGTTATGAGTTAGGAAACGTGTTAGTGTTAATGTATGGTTAGGATTAGGGTACGGGTTAGGGTAATGGTTAGGGTTGGCGTTAGGGTTAGGGGTAGGCTTAGCGAACGGTTAAGGCTTATGGTACACGTGAGTGTATGGAGACATGTTAGTGTCAAAGTACGTGTGATGGCATGGGTTAGTGTTAGTCTAGGGGTTATAAATAGGGTACGGGTTAGAATAAGGTGTAGGGTTGGTGTTAGGGTTAGGTTTAAGTCTACAGTTAGGGTTAGCTTACGATTAGGTTTAGCGTACAGGTGAGGGTATGGAAAAGTGTTAGGGTCAGGGTACGTTTCAGGGCTCTGGTTAGTGTTAGTGTACGGTTTAGGATTAGGGTATGGGTTAGGGTAAGATGTAGGGTTGGCGTTGGGGTTAGGTTTAGAGCTAGGGTTAGGGTTAGCAACCGGGTAAGGTTTAGGTTACAGGGGAGGGTACGGAAATGTTTTAGGGTCAAAATACAATTGCGGGAATGGGTTAGTGTTAGTGTACGAGTTAAGATTAGGGTACGTGTTAGGGAAAGGTGTAGGGTTGGAGTTAGATTTAGCTTTAGGGCTAGGGTTAGGGTTAGCAAAATGTAAGGTTTAGGGTACATGTGAGGGTACAGAAAAGCGTTACGGTCTGTGTATGTGTCAGGGCACGGATTAGTTTTAGGGTATGGGTTAGGATTACAGTACGGATTAGGGTAAGGTGTAGCATTGGGGTTAGGGTTAGGGTTAGGGTTAGGGTTAGCGAATAGGTAATATTTAGGGTACAGGTAAGCATATGGAAACGAGTTAGTGTCAGGCTTGGTGTTAGGGCACAGGTTAGTGTTATTGTACGGATTAGGATTAGGGTACGGGTTAGGATTTTGTGTAGGGTTGTGGATAGTGTTAGGCTTAGACCTAGGGTTAGTGTTAGCGAACAGGTAAGGTTTACGGTACACAGGAGTGTACGGAAACGTGTTAGTGTCAAAGTACATGTGAGGGCATTGCTTAATTTTGGTGTAGGTGTTAAAATTTGTGTATGGGTTAGGGTATGCTGTAAGGTTGTTGTTAGCGTTATGTTTAGGGAAAGGGCTAGGTTTAGCGAACGGTAAGATTTAGGGTACTGGAGAGGATACGGAAAAGTGTTAGGGTCAGCGTACGTGTGAGGGCACGGGTTAGTGTTAGTGTACAAATAAGGATTAGGGTACGGGTTAGGGAAATGTGTAGGGTTGGTGTTATACTTAGGGTTAGGGCCAGGGTTAGAGTTAGCGAACGGGTAAGGTTTACGGTACACGGGAGGGTACGGAAACGTGTTAGTGTCAAAGTACATGTGAGGGCATGCGTTATTATTTTGAACGGGTTAAGTTTAGTGTACGGGTTAGGGTATGCTGTTGGGTTGGTGTTAGCCTTATGTTCAGGGCTAGGCTTAGGGTTAGCGAATGGTAAGATTTAGGGTACAGTAGAGGATACGGAAAAGTGTTAGGGTCAGGGTACGTGATAGGGCATGGGTTAGTGTTAGTGTATGGGTTGGGGTTAGGGTAAGGTGTAGGGTTGGGGTTAGGGTTAGAGCTAGGGCTAGGGCTAGGGTTAGGGTTAGCAAATGGGTAAGGTTAAGTGTACAGGTGAGGGTACGGAAAAGTGTTAGGGTCAGGGTATGTGTCCGGGCATGGCTTAGTAGTAGTATACTGGTTAGGATTAGGATACGGTTTGGGTAAGCTTTAGGGTTGGGGTTAGGGTTAGCTTTATAGCTAGGGTTAGGGTTAACGAAATGTCAGGTTTAGGGTACAGGTGATAGTACAGAAAAGTGATAGGGTTAGTGTATGTGTTAGGACACGTGTCAGTGTTAGTGTATGGCTTAGGATTAGCATACTGGTTAGGGTAAGGTGTACGGTTGGGGTTAGGGTTAGAGCTAGGGCTAGGGCTAGGGTTAGGGTTAGCAAATGGGTAAGGTTAAGTGTACAGGTGAGGGTACGGAAAAGTGTTAGGGTCAGGGTACGTGTCCGGGCATGGCTTAGTAGTAGTATACTGGTTAGGATTAGGATACGGTTTGGGTAAGGTTTAGGGTTCGGGTTAGGGTTAGCTTTATAGCTAGGGTTAGGGTTAACGAAATGTCAGGTTTAGGGTACAGGTGATAGTACAGAAAAGTCATAGGGTTAGTGTATGTGTTAGGAAACGTGTCAGTGTTAGTGTATGGCTTAGGATTAGCATACTGGTTAGGGTAAGGTGTACGGTTGGGGTTTGGTCTAGGTTTAGGGCTAGGGTTAGGGTTAGCGAACGGTAAGGTTTAGGGTACATGTGAGGTTACGGAAAAGTGTTAGGGTCACGGTAAGTGTTAAGGCACGGATTAGTGTTAGTGTACGGGTTAGGCTTAGGGTACGCGGTAAGCCAATGGGTAGGGTTGGCATTATGTGTAGTGTTAGGGCTAGGTTTAGGGTTAGCGAATGAGTAAGGTTTAGGTTACAGGTGAGGGTACGGAAATGTTTTAGTGTCAAAGTAAGTGTGCGGGAATGGGTTAGTGTTAGTGTCCGCATTAAGATTAGTTTACATGTTAGGGTAAGGTGTAGGGTTGTAGTTAGATTTAGCTTTAAGTGTAGGGTTAGGGTTAACGAACGGTAAGATTTTGGGTACAGGAGAGAGTAGGGTAAAGAGTTAGGGACAGGGTACGTGTCATGGCATGGATTAGTGTTTGTGTATGGGTAAGGATTAGGGTACGGGTTAGGGAAATGGGTAGGGTTGGTGTTATGGTTAGGGTTAGGGCTAGGGTTAGAGTTAACGAACGGGTATGGTTTACGGTACACGGCAGGGTACAGAAACGTGTTCGTGTCAAAGTACATGTGAGGGCATGGGTTAATTTTTTTGTACGGGTTAAGTTTAGTGTAGGGGTTAGGGTATGCTGTAGGGTTGGTGTTAGCGTTATGTTCAGGGCTAGGGTTAGGGTTAGCGAACGGTAAATTTAGGGTACAGGAGAGGATACGGAAAAGTGTTACGGTCAGGGTACGTGTTAGGGCATGGGTTAGTGTTAGTGTATGTGTTGGGATTAGGGTACGGGTTAGGGTAAGGGGTAGTGTTGGGGTTAGGGTTCGCTTTATGGCTAGGGTTAGGGTTAGCGAAATGTCAGGTTTAGGGTACCGGTGATGATACAGAACAGTGTTAGTGTTAGTGTATGTGCTAGGACACGTGTCAGTGTTAGTGTATGGCTTAGGATTAGCATACTGGTTAGGGTAAGGTGTACGGTTGGGGTTTGGTCTAGGTTTAGGGCTAGGGTTAGTGTTAGCGAACGGTAAGGTTTAGGGTACATGTGAGGTTACGGAAAAGTGTTAGGGTCAGGGTACGTGTTAGGGCAGGGGTTAGTGTGGGTTTACAGGTTAGGATTAGGGTACGTGTTAGGGTATTTGGTAGGGTTGGCGTTATGTTTAGTGTTAGGGGTAGGGTTAAGTTTAGTGAACGGGTAAGGTTTAGGTTACAGCTGAGCGTACGGAAATGTTTTATTGTCAAAGTACGTGTGCGGTATTGGGTTAGTGTTAATGTACGGGTTAAGATTAGTGTACGTGTTAGGGTAAGGAGTAGGGTTGTAATTAGGTTTAGGTATGGGGCTAGGGTTATGGTTAACAAATGGTAAAGATTAGGGTTAGTGTTAGTGTTAGGGTCCGGGTTAGAGGTAGGGTCAGGGTTGGTGTTAGGGCACGAGTTAGTGTTAGTGTTTGGGTTATGATTAGGGTATGGGTTAGGTTAAGGTGTAGGGTTGGGGTTAGGTTTAGGTTTAGGGCTACTGTTAGGGTAAGCGAATAGGTAACATTAGAGTACAGGTGAGCGTATGGAAACGAGTTAGGGTCAGGGTTCCTGTTAGGGCACAAGTTAGTGTTAGTTTAAGGATTATGATTAGGGTACATGTTAGGGTTAGGTGTAGGGTTGGGGTTGGGTTTAGGGTTAGGTTTAGACCTAGGGTTAGGGTTAGTGAATGGTAAGGTTTAGGGTTCAGGTGTGGGTATGGAATAGTGTTAGGGTCAGGGTAAGTGTTAAGGCACGGATTAGTGTTAGTGTACGGGTTAGGATTAGGGTACGGGTTAGGCTAATGGGTAGGGTTGGCGTTATGTTTAGTGTTAGGGCTAGGGTTAGGGTTAGCGAACGAGTAAGGTTTAGGTTAAAGGTGAGGGTACGGAAATGTTTTAGTGTCAATGTAAAGGTGCGGGAATGGGTTAGTGTTTAGTGTACGCATTAAGAATAGTGTACGTGTTAGGGTAAGGTGTAGGGTTGTAGTTAGATTTAGCTTCAGGGCTAGGGTTAGGGTTAGTGAACGGTAATATTTAGGGTACAGGAGAGACTAGGGTAAAGAGTTAGGGGTAGGGTACGTGTCAGGGCATGGATTAGTGTTTGTGTATGGGTTAGGATTAGGGTACGGTTTAGGGTAAAGTGTTGGTTTGGTGTTAGGGTTTGATTTAGGGGTATGTTTCGGGTTAGCGAACGGTAACGTTTAGCTTACAGGTGAGGGTACAGAAAAGTTTTAGGGTCAGGATACGTTTCAGGGCATGGATTAGTATTAGTGTACTGGTTAGGATTACGGTATGAGTTAGGGTAATGGGTAGGGTTGGGTTTAGGTTTAGGTTTAGGGCTATGGTTAGGGTTAGCGAAATGTAAGGTTTAGGTTACAGGTGATGGTCCAGAAATGTGTTAGGATCAGGGTACATGTTAGGGCACGGTTTAGTGTTAGTGCACTAGTTAGGATTGGGTACGCG
Organism: Mesoplodon bidens; assembly: GCF_964165515.1. NCBI lineage: Eukaryota > Metazoa > Chordata > Mammalia > Artiodactyla > Ziphiidae > Mesoplodon > Mesoplodon bidens. The sequence continues at coordinate 3,865,492 of NC_138181.1, forward strand.
TTAGGGTAAGGTTTAGGGATGGGGTTAGGTTTACGTTTATGTCTAGGGTTAAGGATAGCATATGGCATGGTTTAGGGTACAGGTGAGTGTACGGAAAATTATTACTGTCAGGGTACCTGTTAGGGGACGTGTAGTGTTAGTGAATCGGTTAGGATTAGGGTACAGGTTAGGGTAAAGTATAGGGTTGGCATTAGGGTTAAGTTTAGGGCTAGGGTTAGGGTTAGCGAACACTTAAGTTTTATGGAACATGAGTGTACAGAAACGTCTTAGTGTCAAAGTATGTGTGAAGGCATAGGATAATTTTGGTGTACGGGTTAAGATTAGTGTACTGGTTAGGGTATGGTGTAGGGTTGGTGTTAGCGTTATGTTTAGGGCTAGGGTTAAGGTTAGCGAACCAGTAATGTTTAGGGTACAGGTGAGGGTACGGAAAACTTTTAGGGTCAGGGTATGTGTTCGGACACCTGTTAGTGTTAGTGTACATGTCAGGATTAGCATACAGTTTAGGGTAAGGTGTGGGGTTGGGGTTAGGGTTAGGTTTAGGGCTAGGCTTAGGGTTAGCGAACGGGTAAGTTTTAAGGTACATGTGAGGGTACGGAAAAGCGTTTGGGTCAGGTTATGAGTTAGGAAACGTGTTAGTGTTAATGTATGGTTAGGATTAGGGTACGGGTTAGGGTAATGGTTAGGGTTGGCGTTAGGGTTACGGGTAGGCTTAGCGAACGGTTAAGGCTTATGGTACACGTGAGTGTATGGAGACATGTTAGTGTCAAAGTACGTGTGATGGCATGGGTTAGTGTTAGTCTAGGGTTTAAAAATAGGGTACGGGTTAGAATAAGGTGTAGGGTTGGTGTTAGGGTTAGGTTTAAGTCTACAGTTAGGGTTAGCTAACGATTAGGTTTAGCGTACAGGTGAGGGTATGGAAAAGTGTTAGGGTCAGGGTACGTTTCAGGGCTCTGGTTAGTGTTAGTGTACGGTTTAGGATTAGGGTATGGGTTAGGGTAAGATGTAGGGTTGGGGTTGGGGTTAGGTTTAGAGCTAGGGTTAGGGTTAGCAACCGGGTAAGGTTTAGGTTACAGGGGAGGGTACGGAAATGTTTTAGGGTCAAAATACATTTGCGGGAATGGGTTAGTGTTAGTGTATGGGTTAAGATTAGTGTACGTGTTAGGGTAAGGTGTAGGGTTGGAGTTAGATTTAGCTTTAGGGCTAGGGTTAGGGTTAGCAAAATGTAAGGTTTAGGGTACATGTGAGGGTACAGAAAAGCGTTACGGTCTGTGTATGTGTCAGGGCACGGATTAGTTTTAGGGTATGGGTTAGGATTACAGTACGGATCAGGGTAAGGTGTAGCATTGGGGTTAGAGTTAGGGTTAGGGTTAGCGAATAGGTAATATTTAGGGTACAGGTAAGCATATGGAAACGAGTTAGGGTCAGGCTTGGTGTTAGGGCACAGGTTAGTGTTATTGTACGGATTAGGATTAGGGTACGGGTTAGGATTTTGTGTAGGGTTGTGGATAGTGCTAGGCTTAGACCTAGGGTTAGTGTTAGCGAACAGGTAAGGTTTATGGTACACAGGAGGGTATGGAAACGTGTTAGTGTCAAAGTACATGTTAGGGCATTGCTTAATTTAGGTGTAGGTGTTAAAATTTGTGTATGCGTTAGGGTATGCTGTAAGGTTGTTGTTAGCGTTATGTTTAGGGAAAGGGCTAGGTTTAGCGAACGGTAAGATTTAGGGTACTGGAGAGGATACGGAAAAGTGTTAGGGTCAGTGTACGTGATAGGGCATGGGTTAGTGTTAGTGTATGGGTTCGGGTTAGGGTAAGGTGTAGGGTTGGGGTTAGGGTTAGGGCTAAGGCTAGGGCTAGGGTTAGGGTTAGCTAATGGGTAAGGTTAAGTGTACAGGTGAGGGTACGGAAAAGTGTTAGGGTCAGCGTACGTGTGAGGGCACAGGTTAGTGTTAGTGTACAAATAAGGATTAGGGTACGGGTTAGGGAAATGGGTAGGGTTGGTGTTATGCTTAGGGTTAGGGCCAGGGTTAGAGTTAGCGAACGGGTAAGGTTTACGGTACACGGGAGGGTACGGAAACGTGTTAGTGTCAAAGTACATGTGAGGGCATGCGTTATTATTTTGAACGGGTTAAGTTTAGTGTACGGGTTAGGGTATGCTGTAGGGTTGGTGTTAGCCTTATGTTCAGGGCTAGGCTTAGGGTTAGCGAATGGTAAGATTTAGGGTACAGTAGAGGATACGGAAAAGTGTTAGGGTCAGGGTACGTGATAGGGCATGGGTTAGTGTTAGTGTATGGGTTGGGGTTAGGGTAAGGTGTAGGGTTGGGGTTAGGGTTAGAGCTAGGGCTAGGGCTAGGGTTAGGGTTAGCAAATGGGTAAGGTTAAGTGTACAGGTGAGGGTATGGAAAAGTGTTAGGGTCAGGGTACGTGTCCGGGCATGGCCTAGTAGTAGTATACTGGTTAGGATTAGGATACGGTTTGGGTAAGCTTTAGGGTTGGGGTTAGGGTTAGCTTTATAGCTAGGGTTAGGGTTAACGAAATGTCAGGTTTAGGGTACAGGTGATAGTACAGAAAAGTGATAGGGTTAGTGTATGTGTTAGGACACGTGTCAGTGTTAGTGTATGGCTTAGGATTAGCATACTGGTTAGGGTAAGGTGTACGGTTGGGGTTAGGGTTAGAGCTAGGGCTAGGGCTAGGGTTAGGGTTAGCAAATGGGTAAGGTTAAGTGTACAGGTGAGGGTACGGAAAAGTGTTAGGGTCAGGGTACGTGTCCGGGCATGGCTTAGTAGTAGTATACTGGTTAGGATTAGGATACGGTTTGGGTAAGGTTTAGGGTTGGGGTTAGGGTTAGCTTTAGAGCTAGGGTTAGGGTTAACGAAATGTCAGGTTTAGGGTACAGGTGATAGTACAGAAAAGTCATAGGGTTAGTGTATGTGTTAGGAAACGTGTTAGTGTTAGTGTATGGCTTAGGATTAGCATACTGGTTAGGGTAAGGTGTACGGTTGGGGTTTGGTCTAGGTTTAGGGCTAGGGTTAGGGTTAGCGAACGGTAAGGTTTAGGGTACATGTGAGGTTACGGAAAAGTGATAGGGTCACGGTAAGTGTTAAGGCACGGATTAGTGTTAGTGTACGGGTTAGGATTAGGGTACGCGGTAAGCCAATGGGTAGGGTTGGCATTATGTGTAGTGTTAGGGCTAGGTTTAGGGTTAGCGAATGAGTAAGGTTTAGGTTACAGGTGAGGGTACGGAAATGTTTTAGTGTCAAAGTAAGTGTGCGGGAATGGGTTAGTGTTAGTGTCCGCATTAAGATTAGTTTACATGTTAGGGTAAGGTGTAGGGTTGTAGTTAGATTTAGCTTTAAGTGTAGGGTTAGGGTTAACGAACGGTAAGATTTTGGGTACAGGAGAGAGTAGGGTAAAGAGTTAGGGACAGGGTACGTGTCATGGCATGGATTAGTGTTTGTGTATGGGTAAGGATTAGGGTACGGGTTAGGGAAATGGGTAGGGTTGGTGTTATGGTTAGGGTTAGGGCTAGGGTTAGAGTTAACGAACGGGTATGGTTTACGGTACACGGCAGGGTACAGAAACGTGTTCGTGTCAAAGTACATGTGAGGGCATGGGTTAATTTTTTTGTACGGGTTAAGTTTAGTGTAGGGGTTAGGGTATGCTGTAGGGTTGGTGTTAGCGTTATGTTCAGGGCTAGGGTTAGGGTTAGCGAACGGTAAATTTAGGGTACAGGAGAGGATACGGAAAAGTGTTACGGTCAGGGTACGTGTTAGGGCATGGGTTAGTGTTAGTGTATGTGTTGGGATTAGGGTACGGGTTAGGGTAAGGGGTAGGGTTGGGGTTAGGGTTCGCTTTATGGCTAGGGTTAGGGTTAGCGAAATGTCAGGTTTAGGGTACAGGTGATGATACAGAACAGTGTTAGTGTTAGTGTATGTGCTAGGACACGTGTCAGTGTTAGTGTATGGCTTAGGATTAGCATACTGGTTAGGGTAAGGTGTACGGTTGGGGTTTGGTCTAGGTTTAGGGCTAGGGTTAGTGTTAGCGAACGGTAAGGTTTAGGGTACATGTGAGGTTACGGAAAAGTGTTAGGGTCAGGGTACGTGTTAGGGCAGGGGTTAGTGTGGGTTTACAGGTTAGGATTAGGGTACGTGTTAGGGTATTTGGTAGGGTTGGCGTTATGTTTAGTGTTAGGGGTAGGGTTAAGTTTAGTGAACGGGTAAGGTTTAGGTTACAGCTGAGCGTACGGAAATGTTTTATTGTCAAAGTACGTGTGCGGTATTGGGTTAGTGTTAATGTACGGGTTAAGATTAGTGTACGTGTTAGGGTAAGGAGTAGGGTTGTAATTAGGTTTAGGTATGGGGCTAGGGTTATGGTTAACAAATGGTAAAGATTAGGGTTAGTGTTAGTGTTAGGGTCCGGGTTAGAGGTAGGGTCAGGGTTGGTGTTAGGGCACGAGTTAGTGTTAGTGTTTGGGTTATGATTAGGGTATGGGTTAGGTTAAGGTGTAGGGTTGGGGTTAGGTTTAGGTTTAGGGCTACTGTTAGGGTAAGCGAATAGGTAACATTAGAGTACAGGTGAGCGTATGGAAACGAGTTAGGGTCAGGGTTCCTGTTAGGGCACAAGTTAGTGTTAGTTTAAGGATTATGATTAGGGTACATGTTAGGGTTAGGTGTAGGGTTGGGGTTGGGTTTAGGGTTAGGTTTAGACCTAGGGTTAGGGTTAGTGAATGGTAAGGTTTAGGGTTCAGGTGTGGGTATGGAATAGTGTTAGGGTCAGGGTAAGTGTTAAGGCACGGATTAGTGTTAGTGTACGGGTTAGGATTAGGGTACGGGTTAGGCTAATGGGTAGGGTTGGCGTTATGTTTAGTGTTAGGGCTAGGGTTAGGGTTAGCGAACGAGTAAGGTTTAGGTTAAAGGTGAGGGTACGGAAATGTTTTAGTGTCAATGTAAAGGTGCGGGAATGGGTTAGTGTTTAGTGTACGCATTAAGAATAGTGTACGTGTTAGGGTAAGGTGTAGGGTTGTAGTTAGATTTAGCTTCAGGGCTAGGGTTAGGGTTAGTGAACGGTAATATTTAGGGTACAGGAGAGACTAGGGTAAAGAGTTAGGGGTAGGGTACGTGTCAGGGCATGGATTAGTGTTTGTGTATGGGTTAGGATTAGGGTACGGTTTAGGGTAAAGTGTTGGTTTGGTGTTAGGGTTTGATTTAGGGGTATGTTTCGGGTTAGCGAACGGTAACGTTTAGCTTACAGGTGAGGGTACAGAAAAGTTTTAGGGTCAGGATACGTTTCAGGGCACGGATTAGTATTAGTGTACTGGTTAGGATTACGGTATGAGTTAGGGTAATGGGTAGGGTTGGGTTTAGGTTTAGGTTTAGGGCTATGGTTAGGGTTAGCGAAATGTAAGGTTTAGGTTACAGGTGATGGTCCAGAAATGTGTTAGGATCAGGGTACATGTTAGGGCACGGTTTAGTGTTAGTGCACTAGTTAGGATTGGGTACGCGTTAGGGTAAGGTTTAGGGATGGGGTTAGGTTTACGTTTATGTCTAGGGTTAAGGATAGCATATGGCATGGTTTAGGGTACAGGTGAGTGTACGGAAAATTATTACTGTCAGGGTACCTGTTAGGGGACGTGTAGTGTTAGTGAATCGGTTAGGATTAGGGTACAGGTTAGGGTAAAGTATAGGGTTGGCATTAGGGTTAAGTTTAGGGCTAGGGTTAGGGTTAGCGAACACTTAAGTTTTATGGAACATGAGTGTACAGAAACGTCTTAGTGTCAAAGTATGTGTGAAGGCATAGGATAATTTTGGTGTACGGGTTAAGATTAGTGTACTGGTTAGGGTATGGTGTAGGGTTGGTGTTAGCGTTATGTTTAGGGCTAGGGTTAAGGTTAGCGAACCAGTAATGTTTAGGGTACAGGTGAGGGTACGGAAAACTTTTAGGGTCAGGGTATGTGTTCGGACACCTGTTAGTGTTAGTGTACATGTCAGGATTAGCATACAGTTTAGGGTAAGGTGTGGGGTTGGGGTTAGGGTTAGGTTTAGGGCTAGGCTTAGGGTTAGCGAACGGGTAAGTTTTAAGGTACATGTGAGGGTACGGAAAAGCGTTTGGGTCAGGTTATGAGTTAGGAAACGTGTTAGTGTTAATGTATGGTTAGGATTAGGGTACGGGTTAGGGTAATGGTTAGGGTTGGCGTTAGGGTTACGGGTAGGCTTAGCGAACGGTTAAGGCTTATGGTACACGTGAGTGTATGGAGACATGTTAGTGTCAAAGTACGTGTGATGGCATGGGTTAGTGTTAGTCTAGGGTTTAAAAATAGGGTACGGGTTAGAATAAGGTGTAGGGTTGGTGTTAGGGTTAGGTTTAAGTCTACAGTTAGGGTTAGCTAACGATTAGGTTTAGCGTACAGGTGAGGGTATGGAAAAGTGTTAGGGTCAGGGTACGTTTCAGGGCTCTGGTTAGTGTTAGTGTACGGTTTAGGATTAGGGTATGGGTTAGGGTAAGATGTAGGGTTGGGGTTGGGGTTAGGTTTAGAGCTAGGGTTAGGGTTAGCAACCGGGTAAGGTTTAGGTTACAGGGGAGGGTACGGAAATGTTTTAGGGTCAAAATACATTTGCGGGAATGGGTTAGTGTTAGTGTATGGGTTAAGATTAGTGTACGTGTTAGGGTAAGGTGTAGGGTTGGAGTTAGATTTAGCTTTAGGGCTAGGGTTAGGGTTAGCAAAATGTAAGGTTTAGGGTACATGTGAGGGTACAGAAAAGCGTTACGGTCTGTGTATGTGTCAGGGCACGGATTAGTTTTAGGGTATGGGTTAGGATTACAGTACGGATCAGGGTAAGGTGTAGCATTGGGGTTAGAGTTAGGGTTAGGGTTAGCGAATAGGTAATATTTAGGGTACAGGTAAGCATATGGAAACGAGTTAGGGTCAGGCTTGGTGTTAGGGCACAGGTTAGTGTTATTGTACGGATTAGGATTAGGGTACGGGTTAGGATTTTGTGTAGGGTTGTGGATAGTGCTAGGCTTAGACCTAGGGTTAGTGTTAGCGAACAGGTAAGGTTTATGGTACACAGGAGGGTATGGAAACGTGTTAGTGTCAAAGTACATGTTAGGGCATTGCTTAATTTAGGTGTAGGTGTTAAAATTTGTGTATGCGTTAGGGTATGCTGTAAGGTTGTTGTTAGCGTTATGTTTAGGGAAAGGGCTAGGTTTAGCGAACGGTAAGATTTAGGGTACTGGAGAGGATACGGAAAAGTGTTAGGGTCAGTGTACGTGATAGGGCATGGGTTAGTGTTAGTGTATGGGTTCGGGTTAGGGTAAGGTGTAGGGTTGGGGTTAGGGTTAGGGCTAAGGCTAGGGCTAGGGTTAGGGTTAGCTAATGGGTAAGGTTAAGTGTACAGGTGAGGGTACGGAAAAGTGTTAGGGTCAGCGTACGTGTGAGGGCACAGGTTAGTGTTAGTGTACAAATAAGGATTAGGGTACGGGTTAGGGAAATGGGTAGGGTTGGTGTTATGCTTAGGGTTAGGGCCAGGGTTAGAGTTAGCGAACGGGTAAGGTTTACGGTACACGGGAGGGTACGGAAACGTGTTAGTGTCAAAGTACATGTGAGGGCATGCGTTATTATTTTGAACGGGTTAAGTTTAGTGTACGGGTTAGGGTATGCTGTAGGGTTGGTGTTAGCCTTATGTTCAGGGCTAGGCTTAGGGTTAGCGAATGGTAAGATTTAGGGTACAGTAGAGGATACGGAAAAGTGTTAGGGTCAGGGTACGTGATAGGGCATGGGTTAGTGTTAGTGTATGGGTTGGGGTTAGGGTAAGGTGTAGGGTTGGGGTTAGGGTTAGAGCTAGGGCTAGGGCTAGGGTTAGGGTTAGCAAATGGGTAAGGTTAAGTGTACAGGTGAGGGTATGGAAAAGTGTTAGGGTCAGGGTACGTGTCCGGGCATGGCCTAGTAGTAGTATACTGGTTAGGATTAGGATACGGTTTGGGTAAGCTTTAGGGTTGGGGTTAGGGTTAGCTTTATAGCTAGGGTTAGGGTTAACGAAATGTCAGGTTTAGGGTACAGGTGATAGTACAGAAAAGTGATAGGGTTAGTGTATGTGTTAGGACACGTGTCAGTGTTAGTGTATGGCTTAGGATTAGCATACTGGTTAGGGTAAGGTGTACGGTTGGGGTTAGGGTTAGAGCTAGGGCTAGGGCTAGGGTTAGGGTTAGCAAATGGGTAAGGTTAAGTGTACAGGTGAGGGTACGGAAAAGTGTTAGGGTCAGGGTACGTGTCCGGGCATGGCTTAGTAGTAGTATACTGGTTAGGATTAGGATACGGTTTGGGTAAGGTTTAGGGTTGGGGTTAGGGTTAGCTTTAGAGCTAGGGTTAGGGTTAACGAAATGTCAGGTTTAGGGTACAGGTGATAGTACAGAAAAGTCATAGGGTTAGTGTATGTGTTAGGAAACGTGTTAGTGTTAGTGTATGGCTTAGGATTAGCATACTGGTTAGGGTAAGGTGTACGGTTGGGGTTTGGTCTAGGTTTAGGGCTAGGGTTAGGGTTAGCGAACGGTAAGGTTTAGGGTACATGTGAGGTTACGGAAAAGTGATAGGGTCACGGTAAGTGTTAAGGCACGGATTAGTGTTAGTGTACGGGTTAGGATTAGGGTACGCGGTAAGCCAATGGGTAGGGTTGGCATTATGTGTAGTGTTAGGGCTAGGTTTAGGGTTAGCGAATGAGTAAGGTTTAGGTTACAGGTGAGGGTACGGAAATGTTTTAGTGTCAAAGTAAGTGTGCGGGAATGGGTTAGTGTTAGTGTCCGCATTAAGATTAGTTTACATGTTAGGGTAAGGTGTAGGGTTGTAGTTAGATTTAGCTTTAAGTGTAGGGTTAGGGTTAACGAACGGTAAGATTTTGGGTACAGGAGAGAGTAGGGTAAAGAGTTAGGGACAGGGTACGTGTCATGGCATGGATTAGTGTTTGTGTATGGGTAAGGATTAGGGTACGGGTTAGGGAAATGGGTAGGGTTGGTGTTATGGTTAGGGTTAGGGCTAGGGTTAGAGTTAACGAACGGGTATGGTTTACGGTACACGGCAGGGTACAGAAACGTGTTCGTGTCAAAGTACATGTGAGGGCATGGGTTAATTTTTTTGTACGGGTTAAGTTTAGTGTAGGGGTTAGGGTATGCTGTAGGGTTGGTGTTAGCGTTATGTTCAGGGCTAGGGTTAGGGTTAGCGAACGGTAAATTTAGGGTACAGGAGAGGATACGGAAAAGTGTTACGGTCAGGGTACGTGTTAGGGCATGGGTTAGTGTTAGTGTATGTGTTGGGATTAGGGTACGGGTTAGGGTAAGGGGTAGGGTTGGGGTTAGGGTTCGCTTTATGGCTAGGGTTAGGGTTAGCGAAATGTCAGGTTTAGGGTACAGGTGATGATACAGAACAGTGTTAGTGTTAGTGTATGTGCTAGGACACGTGTCAGTGTTAGTGTATGGCTTAGGATTAGCATACTGGTTAGGGTAAGGTGTACGGTTGGGGTTTGGTCTAGGTTTAGGGCTAGGGTTAGTGTTAGCGAACGGTAAGGTTTAGGGTACATGTGAGGTTACGGAAAAGTGTTAGGGTCAGGGTACGTGTTAGGGCAGGTGTTAGTGTGGGTTTACAGGTTAGGATTAGGGTACGTGTTAGGGTATTTGGTAGGGTTGGCGTTATGTTTAGTGTTAGGGGTAGGGTTAAGTTTAGTGAACGGGTAAGGTTTAGGTTACAGCTGAGCGTACGGAAATGTTTTATTGTCAAAGTACGTGTGCGGTATTGGGTTAGTGTTAATGTACGGGTTAAGATTAGTGTACGTGTTAGGGTAAGGAGTAGGGTTGTAATTAGGTTTAGGTATGGGGCTAGGGTTATGGTTAACAAATGGTAAAGTTTAGGGTTAGTGTTAGTGTTAGGGTCCGGGTTAGAGGTAGGGTCAGGGTAGGTGTTAGGGCACGAGTTAGTGTTAGTGTTTGGGTTATGATTAGGGTATGGGTTAGGTTAAGGTGTAGGGTTGGGGTTAGGTTTAGGTTTAGGGCTACTGTTAGGGTAAGCGAATAGGTAACATTAGAGTACATGTGAGCGTATGGAAACGAGTTAGGGTCAGGGTTCCTGTTAGGGCACAAGTTAGTGTTAGTTTAAGGATTAGGATTAGGGTACATGTTAGGGTTAGGTGTAGGGTTGGGGTTGGGTTTAGGGTTAGGTTTAGACCTAGGGTTAGGGTTAGTGAATGGTAAGGTTTAGGGTTCAGGTGTGGGTATGGAAAAGTGTTAGGGTCAGGGTAAGTGTTAAGGCACGGATTAGTGTTAGTGTACGGGTTAGGATTAGGGTACGGGTTAGGCTAATGGGTAGGGTTGGCGTTATGTTTAGTGTTAGGGCTAGGGTTAGGGTTAGCGAACGAGTAAGGTTTAGGTTAAAGGTGAGGGTACGGAAATGTTTTAGTGTCAATGTAAGGGTGCGGGAATGGGTTAGTGTTTAGTGTACGCATTAAGAATAGTGTACGTGTTAGGGTAAGGTGTAGGGTTGTAGTTAGATTTAGCTTCAGGGCTAGGGTTAGGTTTAGTGAACGGTAATATTTAGGGTACAGGAGAGACTAGGGTAAAGAGTTAGGGGTAGGGTACGTGTCAGGGCATGGATTAGTGTTTGTGTATGGGTTAGGATTAGGGTACGGTTTAGGGTAAAGTGTTGGTTTGGTGTTAGAGTTTGATTTAGGGGTATGTTTCAGGTTAGCGAACGGTAACGATTAGCTTACAGGTGAGGGTACAGAAAAGTTTTAGGGTCAGGATACGTTTCAGGGCACGGATTAGTATTAGTGTACTGGTTAGGATTACGGTATGAGTTAGGGTAATGGGTAGGGTTGGGTTTAGGTTTAGGTTTAGGGCTATGGTTAGGGTTAGCGAAATGTAAGGTTTAGGTTACAGGTGATGGTCCAGAAATGTGTTAGGATCAGGGTACATGTTAGGGCACGGTTTAGTGTTAGTGCACTGGTTAGGATTGGGTACGCGTTAGGGTAAGGTTTAGGGATGGGGTTAGGTTTACGTTTATGTCTAGGGTTAAGGATAGCATGGTTTAGGGTACAGGTGAGTGTACGGAAAAGTATTACGGTCAGGGGACCTGTTAGGGGACGTGTAGTGTTAGTGTATGGGTTAGGATTAGGGTACAGGTTAGGGTAAAGTATAGGGTTGGCATTAGGGTTAAGTTTAGGGCTAGGGTTAGGGTTAGCGAACACTTAAGTTTTATGGAACATGAGTGTACAGAAACGTCTTAGTGTCAAAGTATGTGTGAGGGCATAGCATAATTTTGGTGTACGTGTTAAGATTAGTGTACTGGTTAGGGTATGGTGTAGGGTTGGTGTTAGCGTTATGTTTAGGGCTAGGGTTAAGGTTAGCGAACCAGTAATGTTTAGGGTACAGGTGAGGGTACGGAAAACTTTTAGGGTCAGGGTATGTGTTCGGACACCTGTTAGTGTTAGTGTACATGTCAGGATTAGCATACAGTTTAGGGTAAGGTGTGGGGTTGGGGTTAGGGTTAGGTTTAGGGCTAGGCTTAGGGTTAGCGAACGGGTAAGTTTTAAGGTACATGTGAGGGTACGGAAAAGCGTCTGGGTCAGGTTATGAGTTAGGAAACGTGTTAATGTTAATGTATGGTTAGGATTAGGGTATGGGTTAGGGTAATGGTTAGGGTTGGCGTTAGGGTTAGGGTTAGGCTTAGCGAACGGTTAAGGCTTATGGTACACGTGAGTGTATGGAGACATGTTAGTGTCAAAGTACGTGTGATGGCATGGGTTAGTGTTAGTCTAGGGGTTAAAAATAGGGTACGGGTTAGAATAAGGTGTAGGGTTGGTGTTAGGGTTAGGTTTAAGTCTACAGTTAGGGTTAGCTAACGATTAGGTTTAGCGTACAGGTGAGGGTATGGAAAAGTGTTAGGGTCAGGGTACGTTTCAGGGCTCTGGTTAGTGTTAGTGTACGGTTTAGGATTAGGGTATGGATTAGGGTAAGATGTAGGGTTGGCCTTGGGGTTAGGTTTAGAGCTAGGGTTAGGGTTAGCAACCGGGTAAGGTTTAGGTTACAGGGGAGGGTACGGAAATGTTTTAGGGTCAAAATACATTTGCGGGAATGGGTTAGTGTTAGTGTACGAGTTAAGATTAGTGTACGTGTTAGGGAAAGGTGTAGGGTTGGAGTTAGATTTAGCTTTAGGGCTTGGGTTAGCAAAATGTAAGGTTTAGGGTACATGTGAGGGTACAGAAAAGCGTTACGGTCTCTGTATGTGTCAGGCCACGGATTAGTTTTAGGGTATGGGTTAGGATTACAGTACGGATTAGGGTAAGCTGTAGCATTGGGGTTAGGGTTAGGGTTAGGGATAGGGTTAGCGAATAGGTAATATTTAGGGTACAGGTAAGCATATGGAAACGAGTTAGGGTCAGGCTTGGTGTTAGGGCACAGGTTAGTGTTATTGTACGGATTAGGATTAGGGTACAGGTTAGGATTTTGTGTAGGGTTGTGGATAGTGTTAGGCTTAGACCTAGGGTTAGTGTTAGCGAACAGGTAAGGTTTACGGTACACAGGAGGGTACGGAAACGTGTTAGTGTCAAAGTACATGTGTGGGCATTGCTTAATTTTGGTGTAGGTGTTAAAATTTGTGTATGGGTTAGGGTATGCTGTAAGGTTGTTGTTAGCGTTATGTTTAGGGAAAGTGCTAGGTTTAGCGAACGGTAAGATTTAGGGTACTGGAGAGGATACGGAAAAGTGTTAGGGTCAGCGTACGTGTGAGGGCACGGGTTAGTGTTAGTGTACAAATAAGGATTAGGGTACGGGTTAGGGAAATGCGTAGGGTTGGTGTTATGCTTAGGGTTAGGGCCAGGGTTAGAGTTAGCGAACGGGTAAGGTTTACGGTACATGGGAGGGTACGGAAACGTGTTAGTGTCAAAGTACATGTGAGGGCATGCGTTATTATTTTGAACGGGTTAAGTTTAGTGTACGGGTTAGGGTATGCTGTAGGGTTGGTGTTAGCCTTATGTTCAGGGCTAGGGTTAGGGTTAGCGAATGGTAAGATTTAGGGTACAGTAGAGGATACGGAAAAGTGTTAGGGTCAGGGTACGTGATAGGGCATGGGTTAGTGTTAGTGTATGGGTTGGGGTTAGGGTAAGGTGTAGGATTGGGGTTAGGGTTAGGGCTAGGGCTAGGGCTAGGATTAGGGTTAGGAAATGGGTAAGGTTAAGTGTACAGTTGAGGGTACGGAAAAGTGTTAGGGTCAGGGTACGTGTCAGGGCATGGCTTAGTAGTAGTACACTGGTTAGGATTAGGATACGGTTTGGGTAAGGTTTAGGGTTGGGGTTAGGGTTAGCTTTATAGCTATGGTTAGGGTTAACGAAATGTCAGGTTTAGGGTACAGTTGATAGTATAGAAAAGTGTTAGGGTTAGTGTATGTGTTAGGACACGTGTCAGTGTTAGTGTATGGCTTAGGATTAGCATACTGGTTAGGGTAAGGTGTACGGTTGGGGTTTGGTCTAGGTTTAGCGCTAGGGTTAGGGTTAGCGAACGGTAAGGTTTAGGGTACATGTGAGGTTACGGAAAAGTGTTAGGGTCAGGGTAAGTGTTAAGGCACGGATTAGTGTTAGTGTACGGGTTAGGATTAGGGTACGCTGTAAGCCAATGGGTAGGGTTGGCATTATGTGTAGTGTTAGGGCTAGGTTTAGGGTTAGCGATTGAGTAAGGTTTAGGTTACAGGTGAGGGTACGGAAATGTTTTAGTGTCAAAGTAAGTGTGCGGGAATGGGTTAATGTTAGTGTCCGCTTTAAGATTAGTTTACATGTTAGGGTAAGGTGTAGGGTTGTAGTTAGATTTAGCTTTAAGTGTAGGGTTAGGGTTAACGAACGGTAAGATTTTGGGTACAGGAGAGAGTAGGGTAAAGAGTTAGGGACAGGGTACGTGTCATGGCATGGATTAGTGTTTGTGTATGGGTAAGGATTAGGGTACGGGTTAGGGAAATGGGTAGGGTTGGTGTTATGGTTAGGGTTAGGGCTAGGGTTAGAGTTAACGAACGGGTATGGTTTACGGTACACGGCAGGGTACAGAAACGTGTTCGTGTCAAAGTACATGTGAGGGCATGGGTTAATTTTTTTGTACGGGTTAAGTTTAGTGTAGGGGTTAGGGTATGCTGTAGGGTTGGTGTTAGCGTTATGTTCAGGGCTAGGGTTAGGGTTAGCGAACGGTAAATTTAGGGTACAGGAGAGGATACGGAAAAGTGTTACGGTCAGGGTACGTGTTAGGGCATGGGTTAGTGTTAGTGTATGTGTTGGGATTAGGGTACGGGTTAGGGTAAGGGGTAGGGTTGGGGTTAGGGTTCGCTTTATGGCTAGGGTTAGGGTTAGCGAAATGTCAGGTTTAGGGTACAGGTGATGATACAGAACAGTGTTAGTGTTAGTGTATGTGCTAGGACACGTGTCAGTGTTAGTGTATGGCTTAGGATTAGCATACTGGTTAGGGTAAGGTGTACGGTTGGGGTTTGGTCTAGGTTTAGGGCTAGGGTTAGTGTTAGCGAACGGTAAGGTTTAGGGTACATGTGAGGTTACGGAAAAGTGTTAGGGTCAGGGTACGTGTTAGGGCAGGGGTTAGTGTGGGTTTACAGGTTAGGATTAGGGTACGTGTTAGGGTATTTGGTAGGGTTGGCGTTATGTTTAGTGTTAGGGGTAGGGTTAAGTTTAGTGAACGGGTAAGGTTTAGGTTACAGCTGAGCGTACGGAAATGTTTTATTGTCAAAGTACGTGTGCGGTATTGGGTTAGTGTTAATGTACGGGTTAAGATTAGTGTACGTGTTAGGGTAAGGAGTAGGGTTGTAATTAGGTTTAGGTATGGGGCTAGGGTTATGGTTAACAAATGGTAAAGTTTAGGGTTAGTGTTAGTGTTAGGGTCCGGGTTAGAGGTAGGGTCAGGGTAGGTGTTAGGGCACGAGTTAGTGTTAGTGTTTGGGTTATGATTAGGGTATGGGTTAGGTTAAGGTGTAGGGTTGGGGTTAGGTTTAGGTTTAGGGCTACTGTTAGGGTAAGCGAATAGGTAACATTAGAGTACATGTGAGCGTATGGAAACGAGTTAGGGTCAGGGTTCCTGTTAGGGCACAAGTTAGTGTTAGTTTAAGGATTAGGATTAGGGTACATGTTAGGGTTAGGTGTAGGGTTGGGGTTGGGTTTAGGGTTAGGTTTAGACCTAGGGTTAGGGTTAGTGAATGGTAAGGTTTAGGGTTCAGGTGTGGGTATGGAAAAGTGTTAGGGTCAGGGTAAGTGTTAAGGCACGGATTAGTGTTAGTGTACGGGTTAGGATTAGGGTACGGGTTAGGCTAATGGGTAGGGTTGGCGTTATGTTTAGTGTTAGGGCTAGGGTTAGGGTTAGCGAACGAGTAAGGTTTAGGTTAAAGGTGAGGGTACGGAAATGTTTTAGTGTCAATGTAAGGGTGCGGGAATGGGTTAGTGTTTAGTGTACGCATTAAGAATAGTGTACGTGTTAGGGTAAGGTGTAGGGTTGTAGTTAGATTTAGCTTCAGGGCTAGGGTTAGGTTTAGTGAACGGTAATATTTAGGGTACAGGAGAGACTAGGGTAAAGAGTTAGGGGTAGGGTACGTGTCAGGGCATGGATTAGTGTTTGTGTATGGGTTAGGATTAGGGTACGGTTTAGGGTAAAGTGTTGGTTTGGTGTTAGGGTTTGATTTAGGGGTATGTTTCAGGTTAGCGAACGGTAACGATTAGCTTACAGGTGAGGGTACAGAAAAGTTTTAGGGTCAGGATACGTTTCAGGGCACGGATTAGTATTAGTGTACTGGTTAGGATTACGGTATGAGTTAGGGTAATGGGTAGGGTTGGGTTTAGGTTTAGGTTTAGGGCTATGGTTAGGGTTAGCGAAATGTAAGGTTTAGGTTACAGGTGATGGTCCAGAAATGTGTTAGGATCAGGGTACATGTTAGGGCACGGTTTAGTGTTAGTGCACTGGTTAGGATTGGGTACGCGTTAGGGTAAGGTTTAGGGATGGGGTTAGGTTTACGTTTATGTCTAGGGTTAAGGATAGCATGGTTTAGGGTACAGGTGAGTGTACGGAAAAGTATTACGGTCAGGGTACCTGTTAGGGGACGTGTAGTGTTAGTGTATGGGTTAGGATTAGGGTACAGGTTAGGGTAAAGTATAGGGTTGGCATTAGGGTTAAGTTTAGGGCTAGGGTTAGGGTTAGCGAACACTTAAGTTTTATGGAACATGAGTGTACAGAAACGTCTTAGTGTCAAAGTATGTGTGAGGGCATAGCATAATTTTGGTGTACGTGTTAAGATTAGTGTACTGGTTAGGGTATGGTGTAGGGTTGGTGTTAGCGTTATGTTTAGGGCTAGGGTTAAGGTTAGCGAACCAGTAATGTTTAGGGTACAGGTGAGGGTACGGAAAACTTTTAGGGTCAGGGTATGTGTTCGGACACCTGTTAGTGTTAGTGTACATGTCAGGATTAGCATACAGTTTAGGGTAAGGTGTGGGGTTGGGGTTAGGGTTAGGTTTAGGGCTAGGCTTAGGGTTAGCGAACGGGTAAGTTTTAAGGTACATGTGAGGGTACGGAAAAGCGTCTGGGTCAGGTTATGAGTTAGGAAACGTGTTAATGTTAATGTATGGTTAGGATTAGGGTATGGGTTAGGGTAATGGTTAGGGTTGGCGTTAGGGTTAGGGTTAGGCTTAGCGAACGGTTAAGGCTTATGGTACACGTGAGTGTATGGAGACATGTTAGTGTCAAAGTACGTGTGATGGCATGGGTTAGTGTTAGTCTAGGGGTTAAAAATAGGGTACGGGTTAGAATAAGGTGTAGGGTTGGTGTTAGGGTTAGGTTTAAGTCTACAGTTAGGGTTAGCTAACGATTAGGTTTAGCGTACAGGTGAGGGTATGGAAAAGTGTTAGGGTCAGGGTACGTTTCAGGGCTCTGGTTAGTGTTAGTGTACGGTTTAGGATTAGGGTATGGATTAGGGTAAGATGTAGGGTTGGCCTTGGGGTTAGGTTTAGAGCTAGGGTTAGGGTTAGCAACCGGGTAAGGTTTAGGTTACAGGGGAGGGTACGGAAATGTTTTAGGGTCAAAATACATTTGCGGGAATGGGTTAGTGTTAGTGTACGAGTTAAGATTAGTGTACGTGTTAGGGAAAGGTGTAGGGTTGGAGTTAGATTTAGCTTTAGGGCTTGGGTTAGCAAAATGTAAGGTTTAGGGTACATGTGAGGGTACAGAAAAGCGTTACGGTCTCTGTATGTGTCAGGCCACGGATTAGTTTTAGGGTATGGGTTAGGATTACAGTACGGATTAGGGTAAGCTGTAGCATTGGGGTTAGGGTTAGGGTTAGGGATAGGGTTAGCGAATAGGTAATATTTAGGGTACAGGTAAGCATATGGAAACGAGTTAGGGTCAGGCTTGGTGTTAGGGCACAGGTTAGTGTTATTGTACGGATTAGGATTAGGGTACAGGTTAGGATTTTGTGTAGGGTTGTGGATAGTGTTAGGCTTAGACCTAGGGTTAGTGTTAGCGAACAGGTAAGGTTTACGGTACACAGGAGGGTACGGAAACGTGTTAGTGTCAAAGTACATGTGTGGGCATTGCTTAATTTTGGTGTAGGTGTTAAAATTTGTGTATGGGTTAGGGTATGCTGTAAGGTTGTTGTTAGCGTTATGTTTAGGGAAAGTGCTAGGTTTAGCGAACGGTAAGATTTAGGGTACTGGAGAGGATACGGAAAAGTGTTAGGGTCAGCGTACGTGTGAGGGCACGGGTTAGTGTTAGTGTACAAATAAGGATTAGGGTACGGGTTAGGGAAATGGGTAGGGTTGGTGTTATGCTTAGGGTTAGGGCCAGGGTTAGAGTTAGCGAACGGGTAAGGTTTACGGTACACGGGAGGGTACGGAAACGTGTTAGTGTCAAAGTACATGTGAGGGCATGCGTTATTATTTTGAACGGGTTAAGTTTAGTGTACGGGTTAGGGTATGCTGTAGGGTTGGTGTTAGCCTTATGTTCAGGGCTAGGGTTAGGGTTAGCGAATGGTAAGATTTAGGGTACAGTAGAGGATACGGAAAAGTGTTAGGGTCAGGGTACGTGATAGGGCATGGGTTAGTGTTAGTGTATGGGTTGGGGTTAGGGTAAGGTGTAGGATTGGGGTTAGGGTTAGGGCTAGGGCTAGGGCTAGGATTAGGGTTAGGAAATGGGTAAGGTTAAGTGTACAGTTGAGGGTACGGAAAAGTGTTAGGGTCAGGGTACGTGTCAGGGCATGGCTTAGTAGTAGTATACTGGTTAGGATTAGGATACGGTTTGGGTAAGGTTTAGGGTTGGGGTTAGGGTTAGCTCTATAGCTATGGTTAGGGTTAACGAAATGTCAGGTTTAGGGTACAGTTGATAGTATAGAAAAGTGTTAGGGTTAGTGTATGTGTTAGGACACGTGTCAGTGTTAGTGTATGGCTTAGGATTAGCATACTGGTTAGGGTAAGGTGTACGGTTGGGGTTTGGTCTAGGTTTAGCGCTAGGGTTAGGGTTAGCGAACGGTAAGGTTTAGGGTACATGTGAGGTTACGGAAAAGTGTTAGGGTCAGGGTAAGTGTTAAGGCACGGATTAGTGTTAGTGTACGGGTTAGGATTAGGGTACGCTGTAAGCCAATGGGTAGGGTTGGCATTATGTGTAGTGTTAGGGCTAGGTTTAGGGTTAGCGATTGAGTAAGGTTTAGGTTACAGGTGAGGGTACGGAAATGTTTTAGTGTCAAAGTAAGTGTGCGGGAATGGGTTAATGTTAGTGTCCGCTTTAAGATTAGTTTACATGTTAGGGTAAGGTGTAGGGTTGTAGTTAGATTTAGCTTTAAGTGTAGGGTTAGGGTTAACGAACGGTAAGATTTTGGGTACAGGAGAGAGTAGGGTAAAGAGTTAGGGACAGGGTACGTGTCATGGCATGGATTAGTGTTTGTGTATGGGTAAGGATTAGGGTACGGGTTAGGGAAATGGGTAGGGTTGGTGTTATGGTTAGGGTTAGGGCTAGGGTTAGAGTTAACGAACGGGTATGGTTTACGGTACACGGCAGGGTACAGAAACGTGTTCGTGTCAAAGTACATGTGAGGGCATGGGTTAATTTTTTTGTACGGGTTAAGTTTAGTGTAGGGGTTAGGGTATGCTGTAGGGTTGGTGTTAGCGTTATGTTCAGGGCTAGGGTTAGGGTTAGCGAACGGTAAATTTAGGGTACAGGAGAGGATACGGAAAAGTGTTACGGTCAGGGTACGTGTTAGGGCATGGGTTAGTGTTAGTGTATGTGTTGGGATTAGGGTACGGGTTAGGGTAAGGGGTAGGGTTGGGGTTAGGGTTCGCTTTATGGCTAGGGTTAGGGTTAGCGAAATGTCAGGTTTAGGGTACAGGTGATGATACAGAACAGTGTTAGTGTTAGTGTATGTGCTAGGACACGTGTCAGTGTTAGTGTATGGCTTAGGATTAGCATACTGGTTAGGGTAAGGTGTACGGTTGGGGTTTGGTCTAGGTTTAGGGCTAGGGTTAGTGTTAGCGAACGGTAAGGTTTAGGGTACATGTGAGGTTACGGAAAAGTGTTAGGGTCAGGGTACGTGTTAGGGCAGGGGTTAGTGTGGGTTTACAGGTTAGGATTAGGGTACGTGTTAGGGTATTTGGTAGGGTTGGCGTTATGTTTAGTGTTAGGGGTAGGGTTAAGTTTAGTGAACGGGTAAGGTTTAGGTTACAGCTGAGCGTACGGAAATGTTTTATTGTCAAAGTACGTGTGCGGTATTGGGTTAGTGTTAATGTACGGGTTAAGATTAGTGTACGTGTTAGGGTAAGGAGTAGGGTTGTAATTAGGTTTAGGTATGGGGCTAGGGTTATGGTTAACAAATGGTAAAGTTTAGGGTTAGTGTTAGTGTTAGGGTCCGGGTTAGAGGTAGGGTCAGGGTAGGTGTTAGGGCACGAGTTAGTGTTAGTGTTTGGGTTATGATTAGGGTATGGGTTAGGTTAAGGTGTAGGGTTGGGGTTAGGTTTAGGTTTAGGGCTACTGTTAGGGTAAGCGAATAGGTAACATTAGAGTACATGTGAGCGTATGGAAACGAGTTAGGGTCAGGGTTCCTGTTAGGGCACAAGTTAGTGTTAGTTTAAGGATTAGGATTAGGGTACATGTTAGGGTTAGGTGTAGGGTTGGGGTTGGGTTTAGGGTTAGGTTTAGACCTAGGGTTAGGGTTAGTGAATGGTAAGGTTTAGGGTTCAGGTGTGGGTATGGAAAAGTGTTAGGGTCAGGGTAAGTGTTAAGGCACGGATTAGTGTTAGTGTACGGGTTAGGATTAGGGTACGGGTTAGGCTAATGGGTAGGGTTGGCGTTATGTTTAGTGTTAGGGCTAGGGTTAGGGTTAGCGAACGAGTAAGGTTTAGGTTAAAGGTGAGGGTACGGAAATGTTTTAGTGTCAATGTAAGGGTGCGGGAATGGGTTAGTGTTTAGTGTACGCATTAAGAATAGTGTACGTGTTAGGGTAAGGTGTAGGGTTGTAGTTAGATTTAGCTTCAGGGCTAGGGTTAGGTTTAGTGAACGGTAATATTTAGGGTACAGGAGAGACTAGGGTAAAGAGTTAGGGGTAGGGTACGTGTCAGGGCATGGATTAGTGTTTGTGTATGGGTTAGGATTAGGGTACGGTTTAGGGTAAAGTGTTGGTTTGGTGTTAGGGTTTGATTTAGGGGTATGTTTCAGGTTAGCGAACGGTAACGATTAGCTTACAGGTGAGGGTACAGAAAAGTTTTAGGGTCAGGATACGTTTCAGGGCACGGATTAGTATTAGTGTACTGGTTAGGATTACGGTATGAGTTAGGGTAATGGGTAGGGTTGGGTTTAGGTTTAGGTTTAGGGCTATGGTTAGGGTTAGCGAAATGTAAGGTTTAGGTTACAGGTGATGGTCCAGAAATGTGTTAGGATCAGGGTACATGTTAGGGCACGGTTTAGTGTTAGTGCACTGGTTAGGATTGGGTACGCGTTAGGGTAAGGTTTAGGGATGGGGTTAGGTTTACGTTTATGTCTAGGGTTAAGGATAGCATGGTTTAGGGTACAGGTGAGTGTACGGAAAAGTATTACGGTCAGGGTACCTGTTAGGGGACGTGTAGTGTTAGTGTATGGGTTAGGATTAGGGTACAGGTTAGGGTAAAGTATAGGGTTGGCATTAGGGTTAAGTTTAGGGCTAGGGTTAGGGTTAGCGAACACTTAAGTTTTATGGAACATGAGTGTACAGAAACGTCTTAGTGTCAAAGTATGTGTGAGGGCATAGCATAATTTTGGTGTACGTGTTAAGATTAGTGTACTGGTTAGGGTATGGTGTAGGGTTGGTGTTAGCGTTATGTTTAGGGCTAGGGTTAAGGTTAGCGAACCAGTAATGTTTAGGGTACAGGTGAGGGTACGGAAAACTTTTAGGGTCAGGGTATGTGTTCGGACACCTGTTAGTGTTAGTGTACATGTCAGGATTAGCATACAGTTTAGGGTAAGGTGTGGGGTTGGGGTTAGGGTTAGGTTTAGGGCTAGGCTTAGGGTTAGCGAACGGGTAAGTTTTAAGGTACATGTGAGGGTACGGAAAAGCGTCTGGGTCAGGTTATGAGTTAGGAAACGTGTTAATGTTAATGTATGGTTAGGATTAGGGTATGGGTTAGGGTAATGGTTAGGGTTGGCGTTAGGGTTAGGGTTAGGCTTAGCGAACGGTTAAGGCTTATGGTACACGTGAGTGTATGGAGACATGTTAGTGTCAAAGTACGTGTGATGGCATGGGTTAGTGTTAGTCTAGGGGTTAAAAATAGGGTACGGGTTAGAATAAGGTGTAGGGTTGGTGTTAGGGTTAGGTTTAAGTCTACAGTTAGGGTTAGCTAACGATTAGGTTTAGCGTACAGGTGAGGGTATGGAAAAGTGTTAGGGTCAGGGTACGTTTCAGGGCTCTGGTTAGTGTTAGTGTACGGTTTAGGATTAGGGTATGGATTAGGGTAAGATGTAGGGTTGGCCTTGGGTTTAGGTTTAGAGCTAGGGTTAGGGTTAGCAACCGGGTAAGGTTTAGGTTACAGGGGAGGGTACGGAAATGTTTTAGGGTCAAAATACATTTGCGGGAATGGGTTAGTGTTAGTGTACGAGTTAAGATTAGTGTACGTGTTAGGGAAAGGTGTAGGGTTGGAGTTAGATTTAGCTTTAGGGCTTGGGTTAGCAAAATGTAAGGTTTAGGGTACATGTGAGGGTACAGAAAAGCGTTACGGTCTCTGTATGTGTCAGGCCACGGATTAGTTTTAGGGTATGGGTTAGGATTACAGTACGGATTAGGGTAAGCTGTAGCATTGGGGTTAGGGTTAGGGTTAGGGATAGGGTTAGCGAATAGGTAATATATAGGGTACAGGTAAGCATATGGAAACGAGTTAGGGTCAGGCTTGGTGTTAGGGCACAGGTTAGTGTTATTGTACGGATTAGGATTAGGGTACAGGTTAGGATTTTGTGTAGGGTTGTGGATAGTGTTAGGCTTAGACCTAGGGTTAGTGTTAGCGAACAGGTAAGGTTTACGGTACACAGGAGGGTACGGAAACGTGTTAGTGTCAAAGTACATGTGTGGGCATTGCTTAATTTTGGTGTAGGTGTTAAAATTTGTGTATGGGTTAGGGTATGCTGTAAGGTTGTTGTTAGCGTTATGTTTAGGGAAAGTGCTAGGTTTAGCGAACGGTAAGATTTAGGGTACTGGAGAGGATACGGAAAAGTGTTAGGGTCAGCGTACGTGTGAGGGCACGGGTTAGTGTTAGTGTACAAATAAGGATTAGGGTACGGGTTAGGGAAATGGGTAGGGTTGGTGTTATGCTTAGGGTTAGGTCCAGGGTTAGAGTTAGCGAACGGGTAAGGTTTACGGTACACGGGAGGGTACGGAAACGTGTTAGTGTCAAAGTACATGTGAGGGCATGCGTTATTATTTTGAACGGGTTAAGTTTAGTGTACGGGTTAGGGTATGCTGTAGGGTTGGTGTTAGCCTTATGTTCAGGGCTAGGCTTAGGGTTAGCGAATGGTAAGATTTAGGGTACAGTAGAGGATACGGAAAAGTGTTAGGGTCAGGGTACGTGATAGGGCATGGGTTAGTGTTAGTGTATGGGTTGGGGTTAGGGTAAGGTGTAGGGTTGGGGTTAGGGTTAGGGCTAGGGCTAGGGCTAGGGTTAGGGTTAGGAAATGGGTAAGGTTAAGTGTACAGGTGAGGGTACGGAAAAGTGTTAGGGTCAGGGTACGTGTCAGGGCATGGCTTAGTAGTAGTATACTGGTTAGGATTAGGATACGGTTTGGGTAAGGTTTAGGGTTGGGGTTAGGGTTAGCTTTATAGCTATGGTTAGGGTTAACGAAATGTCAGGTTTAGGGTCCAGGTGATAGTACAGAAAAGTGATAGGGTTAGTGTATGTGTTAGGACACGTGTCAGTGTTAGTATATGGCTTAGGATTAGCATACTGGTTAGGGTAAGGTGTACGGTTGGGGTTTGGTCTAGGTTTAGCGCTAGGGTTAGGGTTAGCGAACGGTAAGGTTTAGGGTACATGTGAGGTTACGGAAAAGTGTTAGGGTCAGGATAAGAGTTAAGGCACGGATTAGTGTTAGTGTACGGGTTAGGATTAGGGTACGCTGTAAGCCAATGGGTAGGGTTGGCATTATGTGTAGTGTTAGGGCTAGGTTTAGGGTTAGCGAATGAGTAAGGTTTAGGTTACAGGTGAGGGTACGGAAATGCTTTAGTGTCAAAGTAAGTGTGCAGGAATGGGTTAATGTTAGTGTCCGCATTAAGATTAGTTTACATGTTAGGGTAAGGTGTAGGGTTGTAATTAGATTTAGCTTTAAGTGTAGGGTTAGGGTTAGCGAACGGTAAGATTTTGGGTACAGGAGAGAGTAGGGTAAAGTGTTAGGGACAGGGTACGTGTCATGGCATGCATTAGTGTTTGTGTATGGGTAAGGATTAGGGTACGGGTTAGGGAAATGGTTAGGTTTGGTGTTATGGTTAGGGTTAGGGCTAGGGTTAGAGTTAACGAACGGGTATTGTTTACGGTACACGGCAGGGTACAGAAACGTGTTAGTGTCAAAGTACATGTGAGGGCATGGGTTAATTTTTTTGTACGGGTTACGTTTAGTGTAGGGGTTAGGGTATGCTGTAGGGTTGGTGTTAGCATTATGTTCAGGGCTAGGGTTAGGGTTAGCGAACGGTAAATTTAGAGTACAGGAGAGGATACGGAAAAGTGTTACGGCCAGGGTACGTGTTAGGGCATGGGTTAGTGTTAGTGTATGTGTTGGGATTAGGGTACGGGTTAGGGTAAGGGGTAGGGTTGGGGTTAGGGTTCGCTTCATGGCTAGGGTTAGGGTTAGCGAAATGTCAGGTTTAGGGTACAGGTGATGATACAGAACAGTGTTAGTGTTAGTGTATGTGCTAGGACACGTGTCAGTGTTAGTGTATGGCTTAGGATTAGAATACTGGTTAGGGTAAGGTGTACGGTTGGGGTTTGGTCTAGGTTTAGGGCTAGGGTTAGTGTTAGCGAACAGTAAGGTTTAGGGTACATGTGAGGTTACGGAAAAGTGTTAGGGTCAGGGTACGTGTTAGGGCAGGGGTTAGTGTGGGTTTACAGGTTAGGATTAGGGTACGTGTTAGGGTATTTGGTAGGGTTGGCGTTATGTTTAGTGTTAGGGGTAGGGTTAAGTTTAGTGAACGGGTAAGGTTTAGGTTACAGCTGAGCGTACGGAAATGTTTTATTGTCAAAGTACGTGTGCGGTATTGGGTTAGTGTTAATGTACGGGTTAAGATTAGTGTACGTGTTAGGGTACGGAGTAGGGTTGTAATTAGGTTTAGGTATGGGGCTAGGGTTATGGTTAACAAATGGTAAAGTTTAGGGTTAGTGTTAGTGTTAGGGTCCGGGTTAGAGGTAGGGTCAGGGTAGGTGTTAGGGCACGAGTTAGTGTTAGTGTTTGGGTTATGATTAGGGTATGGGTTAGGTTAAGGTGTAGGGTTGGGGTTAGGTTTAGGTTTAGGGCTAGTGTTAGGGTAAGCGAATAGGTAACTTTAGAGTACAGGTGAGCGTATGGAAACGAGTTAGGTTCAGGGTTCCTGTTAGGGCACAAGTTAGTGTTAGTTTAAGGATTAGGATTAGGGTACATGTTAGGGTTAGGTGTAGCGTTGGGGTTGGGTTTAGGGTTAGGTTTAGACCTAGGGTTAGGGTTAGTGAATGGTAAGGTTTAGGGTTCAGGTGTGGGTATGGAAAAGTGTTAGGGTCAGGGTAAGTGTTAAGGCACGGATTAGTGTTAGTGTACGGGTTAGGATTAGGGTACGGGTTAGGCTAATGGGTAGGGTTGGCGTTATGTTTAGTGTTAGGGCTAGGGTTAGGGTTAGCGAACGAGTAAGGTTTAGATTAAAGGTGAGGGTACGGAAATGTTTTAGTGTCAATGTAAGGGTGCTGGAATGGGTTAGTGTTTAGTGTACGCATTAAGAATAGTGTACGTGTTAGGGTAAGGTGTAGGGTTGTAGTTAGATTTAGCTTCAGGGCTAGGGTTAGTGTTAGTGAACGGTAATATTTAGGGTACAGGAGAGACTAGGGTAAAGATTTACGGGTAGGGTACGTGTCAGGGCATGGATTAGTGTTTGTGTATGGGTTAGGATTAGGGTACGGTTTAGGGTAAAGTGTTGGTTTGGTGTTAGGGTTTGATTTAGGGGTATGTTTCAGGTTAGCGAACGGAAACGTTTAGCTTACAGGTGAGGGTACAGAAAAGTTTTAGGGTCAGGATACGTTTCAGGGCACAGATTAGTATTAGTGTACTGGTTAGGATTACGGTATGAGTTAGGGTAATGGGTAGGGTTGG
The DNA here is from genome assembly GCF_964165515.1 of Mesoplodon bidens. Classification (NCBI taxonomy): domain Eukaryota; kingdom Metazoa; phylum Chordata; class Mammalia; order Artiodactyla; family Ziphiidae; genus Mesoplodon; species Mesoplodon bidens. Next base: position 3,891,321 of record NC_138181.1, read on the forward strand.
GTTTAGGTTTAGGTTTAGGGCTATGGTTAAGGTTAGCGAAATGTAAGGTTTAGGTTACAGGTGATGGTCCAGAAATGTGTTAGGATCAGGGTACATGTTAGGGCACGGTTTAGTGTTAGTGCACTGGTTAGGATTGGGTACGCGTTAGGGTAAGGTTTAGGGATGGGGTTAGGTTTACGTTTATGTCTAGGGTTAAGGATAGCAAACGGCATGGTTTAGGGTACAGGTGAGTGTACGGAAAAGTATTACGGTCAGGGGACCTGTTAGGGGACGTGTAGTGTTAGTGTATGGGTTAGGATTAGGGTACAGGTTAGGGTAAAATATAGGGTTGTCATTAGGGTTAAGTTTAGGGCTAGGGTTAGGGTTAGCGAACACTTAAGTTTTATGGAACATGAGTGTACAGAAACGTCTTAGTGTCAAAGTATGTGTGACGGCATAGCATAATTTTGGTGTACGGGTTAAGATTAGTGTACTGGTTAGGGTATGGTGTAGGGTTGGTGTTAGCGTTATGTTTAGGGCTAGGGTTAAGGTTAGCGAACCAGTAATGTTTAGGGTACAGGTGAGGGTACGGAAAACTTTTAGGGTCAGGGTATGTGTTCGGACACCTGTTAGTGTTAGTGTACATGTCAGGATTAGCATACAGTTTAGGGTAAGTTGTGGGGTTGGGGTTAGGGTTAGGTTTAGGGCTAGGCTTAGGTTTAGCGAACGGGTAAGTTTTAAGGTACATGTGAGGGTACGGAAAAGCGTTTGGGTCAGGTTATGAGTTAGGAAACGTGTTAGTGTTAATGTATGGTTAGGATTAGGGTACGGGTTAGGGTAATGGTTAGGGTTGGCGTTAGGGTTAGGGGTAGGCTTAGCGAACGGTTAAGGCTTATGGTACACGTGAGTGTATGGAGACATGTTAGTGTCAAAGTACGTGTGATGGCATGGGTTAGTGTTAGTCTAGGGGTTAAAAATAGGGTACGGGTTAGAATAAGGTGTAGGGTTGGTGTTAGGGTTAGGTTTAAGTCTACAGTTAGGGTTAGCTTACGATTAGGTTTACGTACAGGTGAAGGTATGGAAAAGTGTTAGGGTCAGGGTACGTTTCAGGGCTCTGGTTAGTGTTAGTGTACGGTTTAGGATTAGGGTATGGGTTAGGGTAAGATGTAGGGTTGGCGTTGGGGTTAGGTTTAGAGCTAGGGTTAGGGTTAGCAAGCGGGTAAGGTTTAGGTTACAGGGGAGGGTACGGAAATGTTTTAGGGTCAAAATACATTTGCGGGAATGGGTTAGTGTTAGTGTACGAGTTAAGATTAGTGTACGTGTTAGGGAAAGGTGTAGGGTTGGAGTTAGATTTAGATTTAGGGCTAGGGTTAGGGTTAGCAAAATGTAAGGTTTAGTGTACATGTGAGGGTACAGAAAAGCGTTACGGTCTGTGTATGTGTCAGGGCACGGATTAGTTTTAGGCTATGGGTTAGGATTACAGTACGGATTAGGGTAAGGTGTAGCATTGGGGTTAGGGTTAGGGTTAGGGTTAGGGTTAGCGAATAGGTAATATTTAGGGTAAAGGTAAGCATATGGAAACGAGTTAGGGTCAGGTTTGGTGTTAGGGCACAGGTTAGTGTTATTGTACGGATTAGGATTAGGGTACAGGTTAGGATTTTGTGTAGGGTTGTGGATAGTGTTAGGCTTAGACCTAGGGTTAGTGTTAGCGAACAGGTAAGGTTTACAGTACACAGGAGGGTACGGAAACGTGTTAGTGTCAATGTACATGTGAGGGCATTGCTTAATTTTGGTGTAGGTGTTAAAATTTGTGTATGGGTTAGGGTATGCTGTAAGGTTGTTGTTAGCGTTATGTTTAGGGAAAGGGCTAGGTTTAGCGAACGGTAAGATTTAGGGTACTGGAACGGATACGGAAAAGTGTTAGGGTCAGCGTACGTGTGAGGGCACGGGTTAGTGTTAGTGTACAAATAAGGATTAGGGTACGGGTTAGGGAAATATGTAGGGTTGGTGTTATGCTTAGGGTTAGGGCCAGGGTTAGAGTTAGCGAACGGGTAAGGTTTACGGTACACGGGAGTGTACGGAAACGTGTTAGTGTCAAAGTACATGTGAGGGCATGCGTTATTATTTTGAACGGGTTAAGTTTAGTGTACGGGTTAGGGTATGCTGTAGGTTTGGTGTTAGCCTTATGTTCAGGGCTAGGGTTAGGGTTAGCGAATGGTAAGATTTAGGGTACAGTAGAGGATACGGAAAAGTGTTAGGGTCAGGGTACGTGATAGGGCATGGGTTAGTGTTAGTGTATGGGTTGGGGTTAGGGTAAGGTGTAGGGTTGGGGTTAGGGTTAGGGCTAGGGCTAGGGCTAGGGTTAGGGTTCGCAAATGGGTAAGGTTAAGTGTACAGGTGAGGGTACGGAAAAGTGTTAGGGTCAGGGTACATGTCAGGGCATGGCTTAGTAGTAGTATACTGGTTAGGATTAGGATACGGTTTGGGTAAGGTTTAGGGATGGGGTTAGGGTTAGCTTTATAGCTAGGGTTAGGGTTAACGAAATGTCAGGTTTAGGGTACAGGTGATAGTACAGAAAAGTGATAGGGTTAGTGTATGTGTTAGGACACGTGTCAGTGTTAGTGTATGGCTTAGGATTAGCATACAGGTTAGGGTAAGGTGTACGGTTGGGGTTGGTCTCGGTTTAAGGCTAGGGTTAGGGTTAGCGAATCGTAAGATTTAGGGTACATGTGAGGTTACGGAAAAGTGTTAGGGTCAGGGTAAGTGTTAAGGCATGGATTAGTGTTAGTTTACGGGTTAGGATTTGGGTACGCGGTAAGCCAATGGGTAGGGTTGGCATTATGTGTAGTGTTAGGGCTAGGTTTAGGGTTAGCGAATGAGTAAGATTTAGGTTACAGGTGAGGGTACGGAAATGTTTTAGTGTCAAAGTAAGTGTGCGGGAATGGGTTAGTGTTAGTGTCCGCATTAAGATTAGTTTACATGTTAGGGTAAGGTGTAGGGTTGTAGTTAGATTTAGCTTTAAGTGTAGGGTTAGGTTTAGCGAACGGTAAGATTTTGGGTACAGGAGAGAGTAGGGTAAAGAGTTAGGGACAGGGTACGTGTCATGGCATGGATTAGTGTTTGTGTATGGGTAAGGATTAGGGTACGGGTTAGGGAAATGGGTAGGGTTGGTGTTATGGTAAGGGTTAGGGCTAGGGTTAGAGTTAACGAACGGGTATGGTTTACGGTACACGGCAGGGTACAGAAACGTGTTAGTGTCAAAGTACATGTGAGGGCATGTGTTAATTTTTTTGTACGGGTTAAGTTTAGTGTAGGGGTTAGGATATGCTGTAGGGTAGGTGTTAGCGTTATGTTCAGGGCTAGGGTTAGGGTTAGCGAACGGTAAATTTAGGGTACAGGAGAGGATACGGAAAAGTGTTACGTTCAGGGTACGTGTTAGGGCATGGGTTAGTGTTAGTGTATGTGTTGGGATTAGGGTACGGGTTAGGGTAAGGGATAGGGTTGGGGTTAGGTTTAGCTTTATGGCTAGGGTTAGGGTTAGCGAAATGTCAGGTTTAGGGTACAGGTGATGATACAGAAGAGTGTTAGTGTTAGTGTATGTGCTAGGACACGTGTCAGTGTTAGTGTATGGCTTAGGATTAGCATACTGGTTAGGGTAAGGTGTACGGTTGGGTTTTGGTCTAGGTTTAAGGCTAGGGTTAGGGTTAGCGAAAGGTAAGGTTTAGGGTACATGTGAGGTTACGGAAAAGTGTTAGGTCAGGGTACGTGTTAGGGCAGGGGTTAGTGTGGGTTTACAGGTTAGGATTAGGGTACATGTTAGGGTATTTGGTAGGGTTGGCGTTATGTTTAGTGTTAGGGGTAGGGTTAAGTTTAGTGAACGGGTAAGGTTTAGGTTACAGCTGAGCGTACGGAAATGTTTTATTGTCAAAGTACGTGTGCGGTATTGGGTTAGTGTTAATGTACGGGTTAAGATTAGTGTACGTGTTAGGGTAAGGAGTAGGGTTGTAATTAGGTTTAGGTATGGGGCTAGGGTTATGGTTAACAAATGGTAAAGTTTAGGGTTAGTGTTAGTGTTACGGTCCGGGTTAGAGGTAGGGTCAGGGTAGGTGTTAGGGCACGAGTTAGTGTTAGTGTTTGGGTTATGATTAGGGTATGGGTTAGGTTAAGGTGTAGGGTTGGGGTTAGGTTTAGGTTTAGGGCTAGTGTTAGGGTAAGCGAATAGGTAACATTAGAGTACAGGTGAGCGTATGGAAACGAGTTAGGGTCAGGGTTCCTGTTAGGGCACAAGTTAGTGTTAGTTTAAGGATTAGGATTAGGGTACATGTTAGGGTTAGGTGTAGGGTTGGGGTTGGGTTTAGGGTTAGGTTTAGACCTAGGATTAGGGTTAGTGAATGGTAAGGTTTAGGGTTCAGGTGTGGGTATGGAAAAGTGTTAGGGTCAGGGTAAGTGTTAAGGCACGGATTAGTGTTAGTGTACGGGTTAGGATTAGGGTACGGGTTAGGCTAATGGGTAGGGTTGGCGTTATGTTTAGTGTTAGGGCTAGGGTTAGGGTTAGCGAACGAGTAAGGTTTAGGTTAAAGTTGAGGGTACGGAAATGTTTTAGTGTCAATGTAAGTGCGCGGGAATGGGTTAGTGTTAGTGTACGCATTAAGAATAGTGTAGGTGTTAGGGTAAGGTGTAGGGTTGTAGTTAGATTTAGCTTCAGGGCTAGAGTTAGGGTTAGTGAACGGTAATATTTAGGGCACAGGAGAGAATAGGGTAAAGAGTTAGGGGTAGGGTACGTGTCAGGGCATGGATTAGTGTTTGTGTATGGGTTAGGATTAGAGTACGGTTTAGGGTAAAGTGTTGGTTGGGTGTTAGGCTTTGATTTAGGGGTATGTTTTGGGTTAGCGAACGGTAACGTTTAGCTTACAGGTGAGGGTACAGAAAAGTTTTAGGGTCAGGATACGTTTCAGGGCACGGATTAGTATTAGTGTACTGGTTAGGATTACGGTATGAGTTAGGGTAATGGGTAGGGTTGGGTTTAGGTTTAGGTTTAGGTTTAGGGCTATGGTTAGGGTTAGGGAAATGTAAGGTTTAGGTTACAGGTGATGGTCCAGAAATGTGTTAGGATCAGGGTACATGTTAGGGCACGGTTTAGTGTTAGTGCACTGGTTAGGATTGGGTACGCGTTAGGGTAAGGTTTAGGGATGGGGTAAGGTTTACGTTTATGTCTAGGGTTAAGGATAGCAAACGGCATGGTTTAGGGTACAGGTGAGTGTACGGAAAAGTATTACGGTCAGGGTACCTGTTAGGGGACGTGTAGTGTTAGTGTATGGGTTAGGAATAGGGTACAGGTTAGGGTAATGTATAGGGTTGGCATTAGGGTTAAGTTTAGGGCTAGGGTTAGGGTTAGCGAACACTTAAGCTTTATGGAACATGAGTGTACAGAAACGTCTTAGTATCAAAGTATGTGTGAGGGCATAGCATAATTTTGGTGTACGGGTTAAGATTAGTGTACTGGTTAGGGTATGGTGTAGGGTTGGTGTTAGCGTTATGTTTAGGGCTAGGGTTTAGGTTAGCGAACCAGTAATGTTTAGGGTACAGGTGAGGGTACGGAAAACTTTTAGGGTCAGGGTATGTGTTCGGACACCTGTTAGTGTTAGTGTACATGTCAGGATTAGCATACAGTTTAGGGTAATGTGTGGGGTTGGGGTTAGGGTTAGGTTTAGGGCTAGGCTTACGGTTAGCGAACGGGTAAGTTTTAGGGTACATGTGAGGGTACGAAAAGCGTTTGGGTCAGGTTATGAGTTAGGAAACGTGTTAGTGTTAATGTATGGTTAGGATTAGGGTATGGGTTAGGGTAATGGTTAGGGTTGGCGTTAGGGTTGGGGTAGGCTTAGCGAACGGTTAAGGCTTATGGTACACGTGAGTGTATGGAGACATGTTAGTGTCAAAGTACGTGTGATGGCATGGGTTAGTGTTAGTCTAGGGGTTAAAAATAGGGTACGGGTTAGAATAAGGTGTAGGGTTGGTGTTAGGGTTAGGTTTAAGTCTACAGTTAGGGTTAGCTAACGATTAGGTTTAGCGTACAGGTGAGGGTATGGAAAAGTGTTAGGGTCAGGGTACGTTTCAGGGCTCTGGTTAGTGTTAGTGTACAGTTTAGGATTAAGGTATGGGTTAGGGTAAGATGTAGGGTTGGCGTTGGGGTTAGGTTTAGAGCTAGGGTTAGGGTTAGCAACCGGGTAAGGTTTAGGTTACAGGGGAGGGTACGGAAATGTTTTAGGGTCAAAATACATTTGCGGGAATGGGTTAGTGTTAGTGTACGGGTTAAGATTAGTGTACGTGTTAGGGAAAGGTGTAGGGTTGGAGTTAGATTTAGCTTTAGGGCTAGGGTTAGGGTTAGCAAAATGTAAGGTTTAGGGTACATGTGAGGGTACAGAAAAGCGTTACGGTCTGTGTATGTGTCAGGGCACGGATTAGTTTTAGGGTATGGGTTAGGATTACAGTACGGATTAGGGTAAGGTGTAGCATTGGGGTTAGGGTTAGGGTTAGCGTTAGGGTTAGCGAATAGGTAATATTTAGGGTACAGGTAAGCATATGGAAACGAGTTAGGGTCAGGCTTGGTGTTAGGGCACAGGTTAGTGTTATTGTACGGATTAGGATTAGGGTACGGGTTAGGATTTTGTGTAGGGTTGTGGATAGTGTTAGGCTTAGACCTAGGGTTAGTGTTAGCGAACAGGTAAGGTTTACGGTACACAGGAGGGTACGGAAACGTGTTAGTGTCAAAGTACATGTGAGGGCATTGCTTAATTTTGGTGTAGGTGTTAAAATTTGTGTATGGGTTAGGGTATGCTGTAAGGTTGTTGTTAGCGTTATGTTTAGGGAAAGGGCTAGGTTTAGCGAACGGTAAGATTTAGGGTACTGGAGAGGATACGGAAAAGTGTTAGGGTCAGGGTACGTGTGAGGGCACGGGTTAGTGTTAGTGTACAAATAAGGATTAGGGTACGGGATAGGGAAATGGGTAGGGTTGGTGTTATGCTTAGGGTTAGGGCCAGGGTTAGAGTTAGCGAACGGGTAAGGTTTACTTTACACGGGAGGGTACGGAAACGTGTTAGTGTCAAAGTACATGTGAGGGCATGCGTTATTATTTTGAACGGGTTAAGTTTAGTGTACGGGTTAGGGTATGCTGTAGGGTTGGTGTTAGCCTTATGTTCAGGGCTAGGGTTAAGGTTAGCGAATGGTAAGATTTAGGGTACAGTAGAGGATACGGAAAAGTGTTAGGGTCAGGGTACGTGATAGGGCATGGGTTAGTGTTAGTGTATGGGTTGGGGTTAGGGTAAGGTGTATGGTTGGGGTTTGGGTTAGGACTAGGGCTAGGGCTAGGGTTAGGGTTAGCAAATGGGTAAGGTTAAGTGTACAGGTGAGGGTACGGAAAAGTGTTAGGGTCAGGGTACGTGTCAGGGCATGGCTTAGTAGTAGTATACTGGTTAGGATTAGGATACGGTTTGGGTAAGGTTTAGGGTTGGGGTTAGGGTTAGCTTTATAGCTAGGGTTAGGGTTAACGAAATGTCAGGTTTAGGGTACAGGTGATAGTACAGAAAAGTGATAGGGTTAGTGTATGTGTTAGGACACGTGTCAGTGTTAGTGTATGGCTTAGGATTAGCATACTGGTTAGGGTAAGGTGTACGGTTGGGGTTTGGTCTAGGTTTAGGGCTAGGGTTAGGGTTAGCGAACGGTAAGGTTTAGGGTACATGTGAGGTTACGGAAAAGTGTTAGGGTCAGGGTAAGTGTTAAGGCACGGATTAGTGTTAGTGTACAGGTTAGGATTAGGGTACGCGGTAAGCCAATGGGTAGCGTTGGCATTATGTGTAGTGTTAGGGCTAGGTTTAGGGTTAGCGAATGAGTAAGTTTTAGGTTACAGGTGAGGGTACGGAAATGTTTTAGTGTCAAAGTAAGTGTGCGGGAATGGGTTAGTGTTAATGTACGGGTTAAGATTAGTGTACGTGTTAGGGTAAGGAGTAGGGTTGTAATTAGGTTTAGGTATGGGGCTAGGGTTATGGTTAACAAATGGTAAAGTTTAGGGTTAGTGTTAGTGTTAGGGTCCGTGTTAGAGTTAGGGTCAGGGTAGGTGTTAGGGCACGAGTTAGTGTTAGTGTTTGGGTTATGATTAGGGTATGGGTTAGGTTAAGGTGTAGGGTTGGGGTTAGGTTTAGGTTTAGGGCTAGTGTTAGGGTAAGCGAATAGGTAACATTAGAGTACAGGTGAGCATATGGAAACGAGTTAGGGTCAGGGTTCCTGTTAGGGCACAAGTTAGTGTTAGTTTAAGGATTAGGATTAGGGTACATGTTAGGGTTAGGTGTAGGGTTGGGGTTGGGTTTAGGGTTAGGTTTAGACCTAGGGTTAGGGTTAGTGAATGGTAAGGTTTAGGGTTCAGGTGTGGGTATGGAAAAGTGTTAGGGTCAGGGTAAGTGTTAAGGCACGGATTAGTGTTAGTGTACGGGTTAGGATTAGGGTACGGGTTAGGCTAATGGGTAGGGTTGGCATTATGTTTAGTGTTAGGGCTAGGGTTAGGGTTAGCGAACGAGTAAGGTTTAGGTTAAAGGTGAGGGTACGGAAATGTTTTAGTGTCAATGTAAGTGTGCGGGAATGGGTTAGTGTTAGTGTACGCATTAAGAATAGTGTACGTGTTAGGGTAAGGTGTAGGGTTGTAGTTAGATTTAGCTTCAGGGCTAGGGTAGGGTTAGTGAACGGTAATATTTAGGGTACAGGAGAGACTAGGGTAAAGAGTTAGGGGTAGGGTACGTGTCAGGGCATGGATTAGTGTTTGTGTATGGGTTAGGATTAGGGTACGGTTTAGGGTAAAGTGTTGGTTTGGTGTTAGGGTTTGATTTAGGGGTATGTTTCGGGTTAGCGAACGGTAACGTTTAGCTTACAGGTGAGGGTACAGAAAAGTTTTAGGGTCAGGATACGTTTCAGGGCACGGATTAGTATTAGTGTACTGGTTAGGATTACGGTATGAGTTAGGGTAATGGGTAGGGTTGGGTTTAGGTTTAGGTTTAGGGCTATGGTTAGGGTTAGTGAAATGTAAGGTTTAGGTTACAGGTGATGGTCCAGAAATGTGTTAGGATCAGGGTACATGTTAGGGCACGGTTTAGTGTTAGTGCACTGGTTAGGTTTGGGTACGCTTTAGGGTAAGGTTTAGGGATGGGGTTAGGTTTACGTTTATGTCTAGGGTTAAGGATAGCAAACGGCATGGTTTAGGGTACAGGTGAGTGTACGGAAAAGTATTACGGTCAGGGTACCTGTTAGGGGACGTGTAGTGTTAGTGTATGTGTTAAGATTAGGGTACAGGTTAGGGTAAAGTATAGGGTTGGCATTAGGGTTAAGTTTAGGGCTAGGGTTAGGGTTAGCGAACACTTAAGTTTTATGGAACATGAGTGTACAGAAACGTCTTAGTATCAAAGTATGTGTGAGGGCATAGCATAATTTTGGTGTACGGGTTAAGATTAGTGTACTGGTTAGGGTATGGTGTAGGGTTGGTGTTAGCGTTATGTTTAGGGCTAGGGTTAAGGTTAGCGAACCAGTAATGTTTCGGGTACAGGTGAGGGTACGGAAAACTTTTAGGGTCAGGGTATGTGTTCAGACACCTGTTAGTGTTAGTGTACATGTCAGGATTAGCATACAGTTTAGGGTAAGGTGTGGGGTTGGGGTTAGGGTTAGGTTTAGGGCTAGGATTAGGGTTAGCGAACGGGTAAGTTTTAGGGTACATGTGAGGGTACGGAAAAGCGTTTGGGTCAGGTTATGAGTTAGGAAACGTGTTAGTGTTAATGTATGGTTAGGATTAGGGTATGGGTTAGGGTAATGGTTAGGGTTGGCGTTAGGGTTAGGGGTAGGCTTAGCGAACGGTTAAGGCTTATGGTACACGTGAGTGTATGGAGACATGTTAGTGTCAAAGTACGTGTGATGGCATGGGTTAGTGTTAGTCTAGGGGTTAAAAATAGGGTACGGGTTAGAATAAGGTGTAGGGTTGGTGTTAGAGTTAGGTTTAAGTCTACAGTTAGGGTTAGCTAACGATTAGGTTTAGCGTACAGGTGAGTGTATGGAAATGTGTTAGGGTCAGGGTACGTTTCAGGGCTCTGGTTAGTGTTAGTGTACGGTTTAGGATTAGGGTATGGGTTAGGGTAAGATGTAGGGTTGGCGTTGGGGTTAGGTTTAGAGCTAGGGTTAGGGTTAGCAACCGGGTAAGGTTTAGGTTACAGGGGAGGGTACGGAAATGTTTTAGGCTCAAAATACATTGGCGGGAATGGGTTAGTGTTAGTGTACGGGTTAACATTAGTGTACGTGTTAGGGAAAGGTGTAGGGTTGGAGTTAGATTTAGCTTTAGGGCTTGGGTTAGGGTTAGCAAAATGTAAGGTTTAGGGTACATGTGAGGGTACAGAAAAGCGTTACGGTCTGTGTATGTGTCAGGGCACGGATTAGTTTTAGGGTATGGGTTAGGATTACCGTACGGATTAGGGTAAGGTGTAGCATTGGGGTTAGGTTTAGGGTTAGGGTTAGGGTTAGCGAATAGGTAATATTTAGGGTGCAGGTAAGCATATGGAAACGAGTTAGGGTCAGGCTTGGTGTTAGGGCACAGGTTAGTGTTATTGTACGGATTAGGATTAGGGTACGGGTTAGGATTTTGTGTAGGGTTGTGGATAGTGTTAGGCTTAGACCTAGGGTTAGTGTTAGCGAACAGGTAAGGTTTACGGTACACAGGAGGGTACGGAAACGTGTTAGTGTCAAAGTACATGTGAGGGCATTGCTTAATTTTGGTGTAGGTGTTAAAATTTGTGTATGGGTTAGGGTATGCTGTAAGGTTGTTGTTAGCGTTATGTTTAGGGAAAGGGCTAGGTTTAGCGAACGGTAAGATTTAGGGTACTGGAGAGGATACGGAAAAGTGTTAGGGTCAGGGTACGTGTGAGGGCACGGGTTAGTGTTAGTGTACAAATAAGGATTAGGGTACGGGTTAGGGAAATGGGTAGGGTTGGTGTTATGCTTAGGGTTAGGGCCAGGGTTAGAGTTAGCGAACGGGTAAGGTTTACGGTACACGGGAGGGTACGGAAACGTGTTAGTGTCAAAGTACATGTGAGGGCATGCGTTATTATTTTGAACGGGTTAAGTTTAGTGTACGGGTTAGGGTATGCTGTAGGGTTGGTGTTAGCCTTATGTTCAGGGCTAGGGTTAGGGTTAGCGAATGGTAAGATTTAGGGTACAGTAGAGGATACGGAAAAGTGTTAGGGTCAGGGTACGTGATAGGGCATGGGTTAGTGTTAGTGTATGGGTTGGGGTTAGGGTAAGGGGTTGGGTTGGGGTTAGGGTTAGGGCTAGGGCTAGGGCTAGGGTTAGGGTTCGCAAATGGGTAAGGTTAAGTGTACAGGTAAGGGTACGAAAAAGTGTTAGGGTCAGGGTACGTGTCAGGGCATGGCTTAGTAGTAGTATACTGGTTAGGATTAGGATACGGTTTTGGGTAAGGTTTAGGGTTGGGGTTAGGGTTAGCTTTATAGCTAGGGTTAGGGTTAACGAAATGTCAGGTTTAGGGTACAGGTGATAGTACAGAAAAGTGATAGGGTTAGTGTATGTGTTAGGACACGTGTTAGTGTTACTGTATGGCTTAGGATTAGCATACTGGTTAGGGTAAGGTGTACGGTTGGGGTTTGTTCTAGGTTTAGGGCTAGGGTTAGGGTTAGCGAACGGTAAGGTTTAGGGTACATGTGAGGTTACGGAAAAGTGTTAGGGTGAGGGTAAGTGTTAAGGCACGGATTAGTGTTAGTGTACGGGTTAGGATTAGGGTACGCGGTAAGCCAATGTGTAGGGTTGGCATTATGTGTAGTGTTAGGGCTAGGTTTAGGGTTAGCGAATAAGTAAGGTTTAGGTTACAGGTGAGGGTACGGAAATGTTTTAGTGTCAAAGTAAGTGTGCGGGAATGGGTTAGTGTTAGTGTCCGCATTAAGATTAGTTTACATTTTAGGGTAAGGTGTAGGGTTGTAGTTAGATTTAGCTTTAAGTGTAGGGTTAGGGTAAGCGAACTGTAAGATTTTGGGTACAGGAGAGAGTAGGGTAAAGAGTTAGGGACAGGGTACGTGTCATGGCATGGATTAGTGTTTGTGTATGGGTAAGGATTAGGGTACGGGTTAGGGAAATGGGTAGGGTTGGTGTTATTGTTAGGGTTAGGGCTAGGGTTAGAGTTAACGAACGGGTATGGTTTACGGTACACGGCAGGGTACAGAAAAGTGTTAGTGTCAAAGTACATGTGAGGGCATGGGTTAATTGTTTTTTACGGGTTAAGTTTAGTGTAGGCGTTAGGGTATGCTGTAGGGTAGGTGTTAGCGTTATGTTCAGGGCTAGGGTTAGGGTTAGCGAACGGTAAATTTAGCGTACAGGAGAGGATATGGAAAAGTGTTACGGTCAGGGTACGTGTTAGGGCATGGGTTAGTGTTAGTGTATGTGTTGGGATTAGGGTACGGGTTAGGGTAAGGGGTAGGGTTGGGGTTAGGGTTAGCTTTATGGCTAGGGTTAGGGTTAGCGAAATGTCAGGTTTAGCGTACAGGTGATGATACAGAACAGTGTTAGTGTTAGTGTATGTGCTAGGACACGTGTCAGTGTTAGTGTATGGCTTAGGATTAGCATACTGGTTAGGGTAAGGTGTACGGATGGGGTTTGGTCTAGGTTTAGGGCTAGGGTTAGGGTTAGCGAAAGGTAAGGTTTAGGGTACATGTGAGGTTACGGAAAAGTGTTAGGGTCAGGGTACGTGTTAGGGCAGGGGTTAATGTGGGTTTACAGGTTAGGATTAGGTTACGTGTTAGGGTATTTGGTAGGGTTGGCGTTATGTTTAGTGTTAGGGGTAGGGTTAAGTTTAGTGAACGGGTAAGGTTTAGGTTACAGCTGAGCATACGGAAATGTTTTATTTTCAAAGTACGTGTGCGGTATTGGGTTAGTGTTAATGTACGGGTTAAGATTAGTGTACGTGTTAGGGTAAGGAGTAGGGTTGTAATTAGGTTTAGGTATGGGGCTAGGGTTATGGTTAACAAATGGTAAAGTTTAGGGTTAGTGTTAGTGTTAGGGTCCGGGTTAGAGGTAGGGTCAGGGTAGGTGTTAGGGCACGAGTTAGTGTTAGTGTTTGGGTTATGATTAGGGTATGGGTTAGGTTAAGGTGTAGGGTTGGGGTTAGGTTTAGGTTTAGGGCTAGTGTTAGGGGAAGCGAATAGGTAACATTAGAGTACAGGTGAGCGTATGGAAACGAGTTAGGGTCAGGGTTCCTGTTAGGGCACAAGCTGGTGTTAGTTTAAGGATTAGGATTAGGGTACATGTTAGGGTTAGGTGTAGGGTTGGGGTTGGGTTTAGGGTTAGGTTTAGACCTAGGGTTAGGGTTAGTGAATGGTAAGGTTTAGGGTTCAGGTGTGGGTATGGAAAAGTGTTAGGGTCAGGGTAAGTGTTAAGGCACGGATTAGTGTTAGTGTACGGGTTAGGATTAGGGTACGGGTTAGGCTAATGGGTAGGGTTGGCGTTATGTTTAGTGTTAGGGCTAGGGTTAGGGTTAGCGAACGAGTAAGGTTTAGGTTAAAGGTGAGGGTACGGAAATGTTTTAGTGTCAATGTAAGTGTGCGGGAATGGGTTAGTGTTAGTGTACGCATTAAGAATAGTGTACGTGTTAGGGTAAGGTGTAGGGTTGTAGTTAGATTTAGCTTCAGGGCTAGGGTTAGGGTTAGTGAACGGTAATATTTAGGGTACAGGAGAGACTAGGGTAAAGAGTTAGGGGTAGGGTACGTGTCAGGGCATGGATTAGTGTTTGTGTATGGGTTAGGATTAGGGTACGGTTTAGGGTAAAGTGTTGGTTTGGTGTTAGGGTTTGATTTAGGGGTATGTTTCGGGTTAGCGAACGGTAACGTTTAGCTTACAGGTGAGGGTACAGAAAAGTTTTAGGGTCAGGATACGTTTCAGGGCACGGATTAGTATTAGTGTACTGGTTAGGATTACGGTATGAGTTAGGGTAATGGGTAGGGATGGGTTTAGGTTTAGGTTTAGGGCTATGGTTAGGGTTAGCGAAATGTAAGGTTTAGGTTACAGGTGATGGTCCAGAAATGTGTTAGGATCAATGTACATGTTAGGGCACGGTTTAGTGTTAGTGCCCTGGTTATGATTGGGTACGCGTTAGGGTAAGGTTTAGGGATGGGGTTAGGTTTACGTTTATGTCTAGGGTTAAGGATAGCAAACGGCATGGTTTAGGGTACAGGTGAGTGTACGGAAAAGTATTACGGTCAGGGTACCTGTTAGGGGACGTGTAGTGTTAGTGTATGGGTTAGGTTAGGGTACAGGTTAGGGTAAAGTATAGGGTTGGCATTAGGGTTAAGTTTAGGGCTAGGGTTAGGGTTAACGAACACTTAAGTTTTATGGAACATGAGTGTACAGAAACGTCTTAGTGTCAAAGTATGTGTGAGGGCATAGCATAATTTTGGTGTACGGGTTAAGATTAGTGTACTGGTTAGGGTATGGTGTAGGGTTGGTGTTAGCGTTATGTTTAGGGCTAGGGTTAAGGTTAGCGAACCAGTAATGTTTAGGTTACAGGTGAGGGTACGGAAAACTTTTAGGGTCAGGGTATGTGTTCGGACACCTCTTAGTGTTAGTGTACATGTCAGGATTAGCATACAGTTAAGGGTAAGGTGTGGGGTTGGGGTTAGGGTTAGGTTTAGGCCTAGGCTTAGGGTTAGCGAACGGGTAAGTTTTAAGGTACATATGAGGGTATGGAAAAGCGTTTGGGTCAGCTTATGAGTTAGGAAACGAGTTAGTGTTAATGTATGGTTAGGATTAGGGTATGGGTTAGGGTAATGGTTAGGGTTGGCGTTAGGGTTAGGGGTAGGCTTAGCGAACGGTTAAGGCTTATGGTACACGTGAGTGTATGGAGACATGTTAGTGTCAAAGTACGTGTGATGGCATGGGTTAGTGTTAGTCTAGGGGTTAAAAATAGGGTACGGGTTAGAATAAGGTGTAGGGTTGGTGTTAGGGTTAGGTTTAAGTCTACAGTTAGGGTTAGCTAACGATTAGGTTTAGCGTACAGGTGAGGGTATGGAAAAGTGTTAGAGTCAGGGTACGTTTCAGGGCTCTGGTTAGTGTTAGTGTACGGTTTAGGATTAGGGTATGGGTTAGGGTAAGATGTAGGGTTGGCGTTGGGGTTAGGTTTAGAGCTAGGGTTAGGGTTAGCAACCGGGTAAGGTTTAGGTTACAGGGGAGGTTACGGAAATGTTTTAGGCTCAAAATACATTTGCGGGAATGGGTTAGTGTTAGTGTACGGGTTAAGATTAGTGTAGTGTTAGGGAAACGTGTAGGGTTGGAGTTAGATTTAGCTTTAGGGCTAGGGTTAGGGTTAGCGAAATGTAAGGTTTAGGGTACATGTGAGGGTACAGAAAAGCGTTACGGTCTGTGTATGTGTCAGGGCACGGATTAGTTTTAGGCTATGGGTTAGGATTACAGTACGGATTAGGGTAAGGTGTAGCATTGGGGTTAGGGTTAGGGTTAGGGTTAGGGTTAGCGAATAGGTAATATTTAGGGTACAGCTAAGCATATGGAAACGAGTTAGGGTCAGGCTTGGTGTTAGGGCACAGGTTAGTGTTATTGTACGGATTAGGATTAGGGTACGGGTTAGGATTTTGTGTAGGGTTGTGGATAGTGTTAGGCTTAGACCTAGGGTTAGTGTTAGCGAACAGGTAAGGTTTACGGTACACAGGAGGGTACGGAAACGTGTTAGTGTCAAAGTACATGTGAGGGCATTGCTTAATTTTGGTGTAGGTGTTAAAATTTGTGTATGGGTTAGGGTATGCTGTAAGGTTGTTGTTAGCGTTATGTTTAGGGAAAGGGCTAGGTTTAGCGAACGGTAAGATTTAGGGTACTGGAGAGGATACGGAAAAGTGTTAGGGTCAGGGTACGTGTGAGGGCACGGGTTAGTGTTAGTGTACAAATAAGGATTAGGGTACGGGTTAGGGAAATGGGTAGGGTTGGTGTTATGCTTAGGGTTAGGGCCAGGGTTAGAGTTAGTGAACGGGTAAGGTTTACGGTACACGGGAGGGTACGGAAACGTGTTAGTGTCAAAGTACATGTGAGGGCATGCGTTATTTTTTTGTACGGGTTATGTTTAGTGTACGGGTTAGGGAATGCTGTAGGGTTGGTGTTAGCCTTATGGTCAGGGCTAGGGTTAGGGTTAGCAAATGGTAAGATTTAGGGTACAGTAGAGGACACGGAAAAGTGTTAGGGTCAGGGTACGTGTTAGGGCATGGCTTAGTGTTAGTGTATGGGTTGGGGTTAGGGTAAGGTGTAGGGTTGTGGTTAGGGTTAGGGCTAGGGCTAGGGCTAGGGTTAGGGTAGCAAATGGGTAAGGTTAAGTGTACAGGTGAGGGTACGGAAAAGTGTTAGTGTCAGGGTACGTGTCAGGGCATGGCTCAGTAGCAGTATACTAGTTAGGATTAGGATACGGTTTGGGTAAGGTTTAGGGTTGGGGTTAGGTTTAGCTTTATAGCTACGGTAAGGGTTAACGAAATGTCAGGTTTCGGGTACAGGTGATAGTACAGAAAAGTGAGAGGGTTAGTGTATGTGTTAGGACAGGTGTCAGTGTTAGTGTATGGCTTAGGATTAGCATACTGGTTAGGGTAAAGTGTACGGTTAGGGTTTGGTCTAGGTTTAGGGCTAGGGTTAGGGTTAGCCAATGGTAAGGTTTAGGGTACATGTGAGGTTACGGAAAAGTGTTAGGGTCAGGGTAAGTGTTAAGGCATGGATTAGTGTTAGTTTACGGGTTAGGATTTGGGTAGGCGGTAAGCCAATGGGTAGGGTTGGCATTATGTGTAGTGTTAGGGCTAGGTTTAGGGTTAGCGAATGAGTAAGATTTAGGTTACAGGTGAGGGTACGGAAATGTTTTAGTGTCAAAGTAAGTGTGCGGGAATGGGTTAGTGTTAGTGTCCGCATTAAGATTAGTTTACATGTTAGGGTAAGGTGTAGGGTTGTAGTTAGATTTAGCTTTAAGTGTAGGGTTAGGGTTAGCGAACGGTAAGATTTTGGGTACAGGAGAGACTAGGGTAAAGAGTTAGGGACAGGGTACGTGTCAAGGCATGGATTAGTGTTTGTGTATGGGTAAGGATTAGGGTACGGGTTAGGGAAATGGGTAGGGTTGGTGTTATGCTTAGGGTTAGGGCTAGGGTTAGAGTTAACGAACGGGTACGGTTTATGGTACACGGGAGGGTACGGAAACGTGTTAGTGTCAAAGTACATGTGAGGGCATGGGTTAATTTTTTTCTACGGGTTAAGTTTAGTGTATGGGTTAGGGTATGCTGTAGGGTTGGTGTTAGCGTTATGTCCAGGGCTAGGTTTAGGGTTAGCGAACGGTAAGATTTAGGGTACAGGAGAGGATACGGAAAAGTGTTACGGTCAGGGTACGTGTTAGGGCCTGGGTAAGTGTTAGTGTATGTGTTGGGATTAGGGTACGGGTTAGTGTAAGGGGTAGGGTTGGGGTTAGGGTTAGCTTTATGGCTAGGGTTAGGGTTAGCGAAATGTCAGGTTTAGGGTACAGGTGATGATACAGAAAAGTGTTAGTGTTAGTGTATGTGTTAGGACACGTGTCAGTGTTAGTGTATGGCTTAGAATTAGCATACTGGTTAGGGTAAGGTGTACGTTTGGGGTTTGGTCTAGGTTTAGGGCTAGGGTTACTGTTAGCGAACGGTAATGTTTAGGGTACATGTGAGGTTACGGAAAAGTGTTAGGGTCACGGTACGTTTTAGGGCATGGGTTAGTGTGGATTTACAGGTTAGGATTAGGGTACGGGTTAGGGTAATTGGTAGGGTTGGCGTTATGTTTAGTGTTAGGTGTAGGGTTAAGTTTAGTGAACGGGTAAGTTTTCGGTTAGAGCTGAGCGTACAGAAATGTTTTATTGTCAAAGTACGTGTGCGGTATTAGGTTAGTGTTAATGTACGGGTTAAGATTAGTGTACGTGTTAGGGTAAGGAGTAGGGTTGTAATTAGGTTTAGGTATGGGGCTAGGGTTATGGTTAACAAATGGTAAAGTTTAGGGTTAGTGTTAGTGTTAGGGTTCGGGTTAGAGGTAGGGTCAGGGTAGGTGTTAGGGCACGAGTTAGTGTTAGTGTTTGGGTTATGATTAGGGTATGGGTTAGGTTTAGGTTTAGGGTTAGTGTTAGGGGAAGCGAATAGGTAACATTAGAGTACAGGTGAGCGTATGGAAACGAGTTAGGGTCAGGGTTCTTGTTAGGGCACAAGTTAGTGTTAGTTTAAGGATTAGGATTAGGGTACATGTTAGGGTTAGGTATAGGGTTGGGGTTGGGTTTAGGGTTAGGTTTAGACCTAGGGTTAGGGTTAGTGAATGGTAAGGTTTAGGGTTCAGGTGTGGGTATGGAAAAGTGTTAGGGTCAGGGTAAGTGTTAAGGCACGGATTAGTGTTAGTGTACGGGTTAGGATTAGGGTACGGGTGAGGCTAATGGGTAGGGTTGGCGTTATGTTTAGTGTTAGGTCTAGGGTTAGGGTTAGCGAACGAGTAAGGTTTAGGTTAAAGGTGAGGGTACGGAAATGTTTTAGTGTCAATGTAATTGTGCGGGAATGGGTTAGTGTTTAGTGTACGCATTAAGAATAGTGTACGTGTTAGGGTAAGGTGTAGGATTGTAGTTAGATTTAGCTTCAGGGCTAGGGTTAGGGTTAGCGAACGGTAATATTTAGGGTACAGGAGAGACTATGGTAAAGAGTTAGGGGTAGGGTACGTGTCAGGGCATGGATTAGTGTTTGTGTATGGGTTAGGATTAGGGTACGGTTTAGGGTAAAGTGTTGGTTTGGTGTTAGGGTTTGATATAGGGGTATGTTTCGGGTTAGTGAACGGTAACGTTTAGCTTACAGGTGAGGGTACAGAAAAGTTTTAGGGTCAGGATACGTTTCAGGGCACGGATTAGTATTAGTGTACTGGTTAGGATTACGGTATGAGTTAGGGTAATGGGTAGGGTTGGGTTTAGGTTTAGGTTTAGGGCTATGGTTAGGGTTAGCGAAATGTAAGGTTTAGGTTACAGGTGATGGTTCAGAAATGTGTTAGGATCAGGGTACATGTTAGGGCACGGTTTAGTGTTAGTGCACTGGTTAGGATTGGGTACGCGTTAGGGTAAGGTTTAGGGATGGGGCTAGGTTTACGTTTATGTCTAGGGTTAATGATAGCAAACGTCATGGTTTAGGGTACAGGTGAGTGTACGGAAAAGTATTACGGTCAGGGTACCTGTTAGGGGACGTGTAGTGTTAGTGTATGGGTTAGGATTAGGGTACAGGTTAGGGTAAAGTATAGGGTTGGCATTAGGGTTAAGTTTAGGGCTAGGGTTAAGGTTAGCGAACACTTAAGTTTTATGGAACATGAGTGTACAGAAACGTCTTAGTGTCAAAGTATGTGTGAGGGCATAGCATAATTTGGGTGTACGGGTTAAGATTAGTGTACTGGTTAGGGTATGGTGTAGGGTTGGTGTTAGCGTTATGTTTAGGGCTAGGGTTAAGGTTAGCGAACCAGTAATGTTTAGGGTACAGGTGAGGGTACGGAAAACTTTTAGGGTCAGGGTATGTGTTCGGACACCTCTTAGTGTTAGTGTACATGTCAGGATTAGCATACAGTTTAGGGTAAGGTGTGGCGTTGGGGTTAGGGTTAGGTTTAGGGCTAGGCTTAGGGTTAGCGAACGGGTAAGTTTTAAGCTACATGTGAGGGTACGGAAAAGCGTTTGGGTCAGGTTATGAGTTAGGAAACGTGTTAGTGTTAATGTATGGTTAGGATTAGGGTACGGGTTAGGGTAATGTTTAGGGTTGGCGTTAGGGTTAGGGGTAGGCTTAGCGAACGGTTAAGGCTAATGTTACACGTGAGTGTATGGAGACATGTTCGTGTCAAAGTACGTGTGATGGCATGGGTAAGTGTTAGTCTAGGGGTTAAAAATAGGGTACGGGTTAGAATAAGGTGTAGGGTTGGTGTTAGGGTTAGGTTTAAGTCTACAGTTAGGGTTAGCTAACGATTAGGTTTAGCGTACAGGTGAGGGTATGGAAAAGTGTTAGGGTCAGGGTACGTTTCAGGGCTCTGGTTAGTGTTAGTGTACGGTTTAGGATTAGGGTATGGGTTAGGGTAAGATGTAGGGTTGGCGTTGGGGTTAGGTTTAGAGCTAGGGTTAGGGTTAGCAACCGGGTAAGGTTTAGGTTACAGGGGAGGGTACGGAAATGTTTTAGGGTCAAAATACATTTGCGGGAATGGGTTAGTGTTAGTGTACGGGTTAAGATTAGTGTACGTGTTAGGGTAAGGTGTAGGGTTGGAGTTAGATTTAGCTTTAGGGCTAGGGATAGGGTTAGCGAAATGTAAGGTTTAGGGTACATGTGAGGGTACAGAAAAGCGTTACGGTCTGTGTATGTGTCAGGGCATGGATTAGTTTTAGGGTATGGGTTAGGAATACAGTACGGATTAGGGTAAGGTGTAGCATTGGGGTTAGGGTTAGGGTTAGGGTTAGGGTTAGCGAATAGGTAATATTTAGGGTCCAGGTAAGCATATGGAAACGAGTTAGGGTCAGGCTTGGTGTTAGGGCACAGGTTAGTGTTATTGTACGGATTAGGATTAGGGTACGGGTTAGGATTTTGTGTAGGGTTGTGGATAGTGTTAGGCTTAGACCTAGGGTTAGTGTTAGCGAACAGGTAAGGTTTACGGTACACAGGAGGGTACGGAAACGTGTTAGTGTCAAAGTACATGTGAGGGCATTGCTTAATTTTGGTGTAGGTGTTAAAATTTGTGTATGGGTTAGGGTATGCTGTAAGGTTGTTGTTAGCGTTATGTTTAGGGAAAGGGCTAGGTTTAGCGAACGGTAAGATTTAGGGTCCTGGAGAGGATACGGAAAAGTGTTAGGGTCAGGGTACGTGTGAGGGCACGGGTTAGTGTTAGTGTACAAATAAGGATTAGGGTACGGGTTAGGGAAATGTGTAGGGTTGGTGTTATGTTTAGGGTTTGGGCCAGGGATAGAGTTAGCGAAAGGGTAAGGTTTACGGTACACGGGAGCGTACGGAACCGTGTTAGTGTCAAAGTACATGTGAGGCATGCGTTATTTTTTTGTACGGGTTAAGTTTAGTGTACGGGTTAGGGTATGCTGTAGGGTTGGTGTTAGCGTTATGTTCAGGGCTAGGCTTAGGGTTAGCGAATGGTAAGATTTAGGGTACAGTAGAAGATACGGAAAAGTGTTAGGGTCAGGGTACGTGTTAGGGCATGGGTTAGTGTTAGTGTATGGGTTGGGGTTAGGGTAAGGTGTAGGGTTGTGGTTAGGGTTAGGGCTAGGGCTAGGGCTAGGGTTAGGGTTAGCAAATGGGTAAGGTTAAGTGTACAGGTGAGGGTACGGAAAAGTGTTAGGGTCAGGGTACGTGTCAGGGCATGGCTCAGTAGCAGTATACTAGTTAGGATTAGGATACGGTTTGGGTAAGGTTTAGGGTTGGGGTTAGGGTTAGCTTTATAGCTAGGGTAAGGGTTAACGAAATGTCAGGTTTCGGGTACAGGTGATAGTACAGAAAAGTGAGAGGGTTAGTGTATGTGTTAGGACAGGTGTCAGTGTTAGTGTATGGCTTAGGATTAGCATACTGGTTAGGGTAAAGTGTACGGTTAGGGTTTGGTCTAGGTTTAGGGCTAGGGTTAGGGTTAGCCAATGGTAAGGTTTAGGGTACATGTGAGGTTACGGAAAAGTGTTAGGGTCAGGGTAAGTGTTAAGGCATGGATTAGTGTTAGTTTACGGGTTAGGATTTGGGTAGGCGGTAAGCCAATGGGTAGGGTTGGCATTATGTGTAGTGTTAGGGCTAGGTTTAGGGTTAGCGAATGAGTAAGATTTAGGTTACAGGTGAGGGTACGGAAATGTTTTAGTGTCAAAGTAAGTGTGCGGGAATGGGTTAGTGTTAGTGTCCGCATTAAGATTAGTTTACATGTTAGGGTAAGGTGTAGGGTTGTAGTTAGATTTAGCTTTAAGTGTAGGGTTAGGGTTAGCGAACGGTAAGATTTTGGGTACAGGAGAGACTAGGGTAAAGAGTTAGGGACAGGGTACGTGTCAAGGCATGGATTAGTGTTTGTGTATGGGTAAGGATTAGGGTACGGGTTAGGGAAATGGGTAGGGTTGGTGTTATGCTTAGGGTTAGGGCTAGGGTTAGAGTTAACGAACGGGTACGGTTTATGGTACACGGGAGGGTACGGAAACGTGTTAGTGTCAAAGTACATGTGAGGGCATGGGTTAATTTTTTTCTACGGGTTAAGTTTAGTGTATGGGTTAGGGTATGCTGTAGGGTTGGTGTTAGCGTTATGTCCAGGGCTAGGTTTAGGGTTAGCGAACGGTAAGATTTAGGGTACAGGAGAGGATACGGAAAAGTGTTACGGTCAGGGTACGTGTTAGGGCCTGGGTAAGTGTTAGTGTATGTGTTGGGATTAGGGTACGGGTTAGTGTAAGGGGTAGGGTTGGGGTTAGGGTTAGCTTTATGGCTAGGGTTAGGGTTAGCGAAATGTCAGGTTTAGGGTACAGGTGATGATACAGAAAAGTGTTAGTGTTAGTGTATGTGTTAGGACACGTGTCAGTGTTAGTGTATGGCTTAGAATTAGCATACTGGTTAGGGTAAGGTGTACGTTTGGGGTTTGGTCTAGGTTTAGGGCTAGGGTTACTGTTAGCGAACGGTAATGTTTAGGGTACATGTGAGGTTACGGAAAAGTGTTAGGGTCACGGTACGTTTTAGGGTATGGGTTAGTGTGGATTTACAGGTTAGGATTAGGGTACGGGTTAGGGTAATTGGTAGGGTTGGCGTTATGTTTAGTGTTAGGTGTAGGGTTAAGTTTAGTGAACGGGTAAGTTTTCGGTTAGAGCTGAGCGTACAGAAATGTTTTATTGTCAAAGTACGTGTGCGGTATTAGGTTAGTGTTAATGTACGGGTTAAGATTAGTGTACGTGTTAGGGTAAGGAGTAGGGTTGTAATTAGGTTTAGGTATGGGGCTAGGGTTATGGTTAACAAATGGTAAAGTTTAGGGTTAGTGTTAGTGTTAGGGTTCGGGTTAGAGGTAGGGTCAGGGTAGGTGTTAGGGCACGAGTTAGTGTTAGTGTTTGGGTTATGATTAGGGTATGGGTTAGGTTTAGGTTTAGGGTTAGTGTTAGGGGAAGCGAATAGGTAACATTAGAGTACAGGTGAGCGTATGGAAACGAGTTAGTGTCAGGGTTCTTGTTAGGGCACAAGTTAGTGTTAGTTTAAGGATTAGGATTAGGGTACATGTTAGGGTTAGGTGTAGGGTTAGGGTTGGGTTTAGGGTTAGGTTTAGACCTAGGGTTAGGGTTAGTGAATGGTAAGGTTTAGGGTTCAGGTGTGGGTATGGAAAAGTGTTAGGGTCAGGGTAAGTGTTAAGGCACGGATTAGTGTTAGTGTACGGGTTAGGATTAGGGTACGGGTTAGGCTAATGGGTAGGGTTGGCGTTATGTTTAGTGTTAGGTCTAGGGTTAGGGTTAGCGAACGAGTAATGTTTAGGTTAAAGGTGAGGGTACGGAAATGTTTTAGTGTCAATGTAATTGTGCGGGAATGGGTTAGTGTTTAGTGTACGCATTAAGAATAGTGTACGTGTTAGGGTAAGGTGTAGGATTGTAGTTAGATTTAGCTTCAGGGCTAGGGTTAGGGTTAGCGAACGGTAATATTTAGGGTACAGGAGAGACTATGGTAAAGAGTTAGGGGTAGGGTACGTGTCAGGGCATGGATTAGTGTTTGTGTATGGGTTAGGATTAGGGTACGGTTTAGGGTAAAGTGTTGGTTTGGTGTTAGGGTTTGATATAGGGGTATGTTTCGGGTTAGCGAACGGTAACGTTTAGCTTACAGGTGAGGGTACAGAAAAGTTTTAGGGTCAGGATACGTTTCAGGGCACGGATTAGTATTAGTGTACTGGTTAGGATTACGGTATGAGTTAGGGTAATGGGTAGGGTTGGGTTTAGGTTTAGGTTTAGGGCTATGGTTAGGGTTAGCGAAATGTAAGGTTTAGGTTACAGGTGATGGTTCAGAAATGTGTTAGGATCAGGGTACATGTTAGGGCACGGTTTAGTGTTAGTGCACTGGTTAGGATTGGGTACGCGTTAGGGTAAGGTTTAGGGATGGGGCTAGGTTTACGTTTATGTCTAGGGTTAATGATAGCAAACGTCATGGTTTAGGGTACAGGTGAGTGTACGGAAAAGTATTACGGTCAGGGTACCTGTTAGGGGACGTGTAGTGTTAGTGTATGGGTTAGGATTAGGGTACAGGTTAGGGTAAAGTATAGGGTTGGCATTAGGGTTAAGTTTAGGGCTAGGGTTAAGGTTAGCGAACACTTAAGTTTTATGGAACATGAGTGTACAGAAACGTCTTAGTGTCAAAGTATGTGTGAGGGCATAGCATAATTTTGGTGTACGGGTTAAGATTAGTGTACTGGTTAGGGTATGGTGTAGGGTTGGTGTTAGCGTTATGTTTAGGGCTAGGGTTAAGGTTAGCGAACCAGTAATGTTTAGGGTACAGGTGAGGGTACGGAAAACTTTTAGGGTCAGGTTATGTGTTCGGACACCTCTTAGTGTTAGTGTACATGTCAGGATTAGCATACAGTTTAGGGTAAGGTGTGGCGTTGGGGTTAGGGTTAGGTTTAGGGCTAGGCTTAGGGTTAGCGAACGGGTAAGTTTTAAGCTACATGTGAGGGTACGGAAAAGCGTTTGGGTCAGGTTATGAGTTAGGAAACGTGTTAGTGTTAATGTATGGTTAGGATTAGGGTACGGGTTAGGGTAATGTTTAGGGTTGGCGTTAGGGTTAGGGGTAGGCTTAGCGAACGGTTAAGGCTAATGTTACACGTGAGTGTATGGAGACATGTTCGTGTCAAAGTACGTGTGATGGCATGGGTAAGTGTTAGTCTAGGGGTTAAAAATAGGGTACGGGTTAGAATAAGGTGTAGGGTTGGTGTTAGGGTTAGGTTTAAGTCTACAGTTAGGGTTAGCTAACGATTAGGTTTAGCGTACAGGTGAGGGTATGGAAAAGTGTTAGGGTCAGGGTACGTTTCAGGGCTCTGGTTAGTGTTAGTGTACGGTTTAGGATTAGGGTATGGGTTAGGGTAAGATGTAGGGTTGGCGTTGGGGTTAGGTTTAGAGCTAGGGTTAGGGTTAGCAACCGGGTAAGGTTTAGGTTACAGGGGAGGGTACGGAAATGTTTTAGGGTCAAAATACATTTGCGGGAATGGGTTAGTGTTAGTGTACGGGTTAAGATTAGTGTACGTGTTAGGGTAAGGTGTAGGGTTGGAGTTAGATTTAGCTTTAGGGCTAGGGATAGGGTTAGCGAAATGTAAGGTTTAGGGTACATGTGAGGGTACAGAAAAGCGTTACGGTCTGTGTATGTGTCAGGGCATGGATTAGTTTTAGGGTATGGGTTAGGAATACAGTACGGATTAGGGTAAGGTGTAGCATTGGGGTTAGGGTTAGGGTTAGGGTTAGGGTTAGCGAATAGGTAATATTTAGGGTCCAGGTAAGCATATGGAAACGAGTTAGGGTCAGGCTTGGTGTTAGGGCACAGGTTAGTGTTATTGTACGGATTAGGATTAGGGTACGGGTTAGGATTTTGTGTAGGGTTGTGGATAGTGTTAGGCTTAGACCTAGGGTTAGTGTTAGCGAACAGGTAAGGTTTACGGTACACAGGAGGGTACGGAAACGTGTTAGTGTCAAAGTACATGTGAGGGCATTGCTTAATTTTGGTGTAGGTGTTAAAATTTGTGTATGGGTTAGGGTATGCTGTAAGGTTGTTGTTAGCGTTATGTTTAGGGAAAGGGCTAGGTTTAGCGAACGGTAAGATTTAGGGTCCTGGAGAGGATACGGAAAAGTGTTAGGGTCAGGGTACGTGTGAGGGCACGGGTTAGTGTTAGTGTACAAATAAGGATTAGGGTACGGGTTAGGGAAATGTGTAGGGTTGGTGTTATGTTTAGGGTTTGGGCCAGGGATAGAGTTAGCGAAAGGGTAAGGTTTACGGTACACGGGAGCGTACGGAACCGTGTTAGTGTCAAAGTACATGTGAGGCATGCGTTATTTTTTTGTACGGGTTAAGTTTAGTGTACGGGTTAGGGTATGCTGTAGGGTTGGTGTTAGCGTTATGTTCAGGGCTAGGCTTAGGGTTAGCGAATGGTAAGATTTAGGGTACAGTAGAAGATACGGAAAAGTGTTAGGGTCAGGGTACGTGTTAGGGCATGGGTTAGTGTTAGTGTATGGGTTGGGGTTAGGGTAAGGTGTAGGGTTGTGGTTAGGGTTAGGGCTAGGGCTAGGGCTAGGGTTAGGGTTAGCAAATGGGTAAGGTTAAGTGTACAGGTGAGGGTACGGAAAAGTGTTAGGGTCAGGGTACGTGTCAGGGCATGGCTCAGTAGCAGTATACTAGTTAGGATTAGGATACGGTTTGGGTAAGGTTTAGGGTTGGGGTTAGGGTTAGCTTTATAGCTAGGGTAAGGGTTAACGAAATGTCAGGTTTCGGGTACAGGTGATAGTACAGAAAAGTGAGAGGGTTAGTGTATGTGTTAGGACAGGTGTCAGTGTTAGTGTATGGCTTAGGATTAGCATACAGGTTAGGGTAAAGTGTACGGTTAGGGTTTGGTCTAGGTTTAGGGCTAGGGTTAGGGTTAGCCAATGGTAAGGTTTAGGGTACATGTGAGGTTACGGAAAAGTGTTAGGGTCAGGGTAAGTGTTAAGGCATGGATTAGTGTTAGTTTACGGGTTAGGATTTGGGTAGGCGGTAAGCCAATGGGTAGGGTTGGCATTATGTGTAGTGTTAGGGCTAGGTTTAGGGTTAGCGAATGAGTAAGATTTAGGTTACAGGTGAGGGTACGGAAATGATTTAGTGTCAAAGTAAGTGTGCGGGAATGGGTTAGTGTTAGTGTCCGCATTAAGATTAGTTTACATGTTAGGGTAAGGTGTAGGGTTGTAGTTAGATTTAGCTTTAAGTGTAGGGTTAGGGTTAGCGAACGGTAAGATTTTGGGTACAGGAGAGACTAGGGTAAAGAGTTAGGGACAGGGTACGTGTCAAGGCATGGATTAGTGTTTGTGTATGGGTAAGGATTAGGGTACGGGTTAGGGAAATGGGTAGGGTTGGTGTTATGCTTAGGGTTAGGGCTAGGGTTAGAGTTAACGAACGGGTACGGTTTATGGTACACGGGAGGGTACGGAAACGTGTTAGTGTCAAAGTACATGTGAGGGCATGGGTTAATTTTTTTCTACGGGTTAAGTTTAGTGTATGGGTTAGGGTATGCTGTAGGGTTGGTGTTAGCGTTATGTCCAGGGCTAGGTTTAGGGTTAGCGAACGGTAAGATTTAGGGTACAGGAGAGGATACGGAAAAGTGTTACGGTCAGGGTACGTGTTAGGGCCTGGGTAAGTGTTAGTGTATGTGTTGGGATTAGGGTACGGGTTAGGGTAAGGGGTAGGGTTGGGGTTAGGGTTAGCTTTATGGCTAGGGTTAGGGTTAGCGAAATGTCAGGTTTAGGGTACAGGTGATGATACAGAAAAGTGTTAGTGTTAGTGTATGTGTTAGGACACGTGTCAGTGTTAGTGTATGGCTTAGAATTAGCATACTGGTTAGGGTAAGGTGTACGTTTGGGGTTTGGTCTAGGTTTAGGGCTAGGGTTACTGTTAGCGAACGGTAATGTTTAGGGTACATGTGAGGTTACGGAAAAGTGTTAGGGTCACGGTACGTTTTAGGGCATGGGTTAGTGTGGATTTACAGGTTAGGATTAGGGTACGGGTTAGGGTAATTGGTAGGGTTGGCGTTATGTTTAGTGTTAGGTGTAGGGTTAAGTTTAGTGAACGGGTAAGTTTTCGGTTAGAGCTGAGCGTACAGAAATGTTTTATTGTCAAAGTACGTGTGCGGTATTAGGTTAGTGTTAATGTACGGGTTAAGATTAGTGTACGTGTTAGGGTAAGGAGTAGGGTTGTAATTAGGTTTAGGTATGGGGCTAGGGTTATGGTTAACAAATGGTAAAGTTTAGGGTTAGTGTTAGTGTTAGGGTTCGGGTTAGAGGTAGGGTCAGGGTAGGTGTTAGGGCACGAGTTAGTGTTAGTGTTTGGGTTATGATTAGGGTATGGGTTAGGTTTAGGTTTAGGGTTAGTGTTAGGGGAAGCGAATAGGTAACATTAGAGTACAGGTGAGCGTATGGAAACGAGTTAGGGTCAGGGTTCTTGTTAGGGCACAAGTTAGTGTTAGTTTAAGGATTAGGATTAGGGTACATGTTAGGGTTAGGTGTAGGGTTGGGGTTGGGTTTAGGGTTAGGTTTAGACCTAGGGTTAGGGTTAGTGAATGGTAAGGTTTAGGGTTCAGGTGTGGGTATGGAAAAGTGTTAGGGTCAGGGTAAGTGTTAAGGCACGGATTAGTGTTAGTGTACGGGTTAGGATTAGGGTACGGGTTAGGCTAATGGGTAGGGTTGGCGTTATGTTTAGTGTTAGGTCTAGGGTTAGGGTTAGCGAACGAGTAAGGTTTAGGTTAAAGGTGAGGGTACGGAAATGTTTTAGTGTCAATGTAATTGTGCGGGAATGGGTTAGTGTTTAGTGTACGCATTAAGAATAGTGTACGTGTTAGGGTAAGGTGTAGGATTGTAGTTAGATTTAGCTTCAGGGCTAGGGTTAGGGTTAGCGAACGGTAATATTTAGGGTACAGGAGAGACTATGGTAAAGAGTTAGGGGTAGGGTACGTGTCAGGGCATGGATTAGTGTTTGTGTATGGGTTAGGATTAGGGTACGGTTTAGGGTAAAGTGTTGGTTTGGTGTTAGGGTTTGATATAGGGGTATGTTTCGGGTTAGCGAACGGTAACGTTTAGCTTACAGGTGAGGGTACAGAAAAGTTTTAGGGTCAGGATACGTTTCAGGGCACGGATTAGTATTAGTGTACTGGTTAGGATTACGGTATGAGTTAGGGTAATGGGTAGGGTTGGGTTTAGGTTTAGGTTTAGGGCTATGGTTAGGGTTAGCGAAATGTAAGGTTTAGGTTACAGGTGATGGTTCAGAAATGTGTTAGGATCAGGGTACATGTTAGGGCACGGTTTAGTGTTAGTGCACTGGTTAGGATTGGGTACGCGTTAGGGTAAGGTTTAGGGATGGGGCTAGGTTTACGTTTATGTCTAGGGTTAATGATAGCAAACGTCATGGTTTAGGGTACAGGTGAGTGTACGGAAAAGTATTACGGTCAGGGTACCTGTTAGGGGACGTGTAGTGTTAGTGTATGGGTTAGGATTAGGGTACAGGTTAGGGTAAAGTATAGGGTTGGCATTAGGGTTAAGTTTAGGGCTAGGGTTAAGGTTAGCGAACACTTAAGTTTTATGGAACATGAGTGTACAGAAACGTCTTAGTGTCAAAGTATGTGTGAGGGCATAGCATAATTTTGGTGTACGGGTTAAGATTAGTGTACTGGTTAGGGTATGGTGTAGGGTTGGTGTTAGCGTTATGTTTAGGGCTAGGGTTAAGGTTAGCGAACCAGTAATGTTTAGGGTACAGGTGAGGGTACGGAAAACTTTTAGGGTCAGGGTATGTGTTCGGACACCTCTTAGTGTTAGTGTACATGTCAGGATTAGCATACAGTTTAGGGTAAGGTGTGGCGTTGGGGTTAGGGTTAGGTTTAGGGCTAGGCTTAGGGTTAGCGAACGGGTAAGTTTTAAGCTACATGTGAGGGTACGGAAAAGCGTTTGGGTCAGGTTATGAGTTAGGAAACGTGTTAGTGTTAATATATGGTTAGGATTAGGGTACGGGTTAGGGTAATGTTTAGGGTTGGCGTTAGGGTTAGGGGTAGGCTTAGCGAACGGTTAAGGCTAATGTTACACGTGAGTGTATGGAGACATGTTCGTGTCAAAGTACGTGTGATGGCATGGGTAAGTGTTAGTCTAGGGGTTAAAAATAGGGTACGGGTTAGAATAAGGTGTAGGGTTGGTGTTAGGGTTAGGTTTAAGTCTACAGTTAGGGTTAGCTAACGATTAGGTTTAGCGTACAGGTGAGGGTATGGAAAAGTGTTAGGGTCAGGGTACGTTTCAGGGCTCTGGTTAGTGTTAGTGTACGGTTTAGGATTAGGGTATGGGTTAGGGTAAGATGTAGGGTTGGCGTTGGGGTTAGGTTTAGAGCTAGGGTTAGGGTTAGCAACCGGGTAAGGTTTAGGTTACAGGGGAGGGTACGGAAATGTTTTAGGGTCAAAATACATTTGCGGGAATGGGTTAGTGTTAGTGTACGGGTTAAGATTAGTGTACGTGTTAGGGTAAGGTGTAGGGTTGGAGTTAGATTTAGCTTTAGGGCTAGGGATAGGGTTAGCGAAATGTAAGGTTTAGGGTACATGTGAGGGTACAGAAAAGCGTTACGGTCTGTGTATGTGTCAGGGCATGGATTAGTTTTAGGGTATGGGTTAGGAATACAGTACGGATTAGGGTAAGGTGTAGCATTGGGGTTAGGGTTAGGGTTAGGGTTAGGGTTAGCGAATAGGTAATATTTAGGGTCCAGGTAAGCATATGGAAACGAGTTAGGGTCAGGCTTGGTGTTAGGGCACAGGTTAGTGTTATTGTACGTATTAGGATTAGGGTACGGGTTAGGATTTTGTGTAGGGTTGTGGATAGTGTTAGGCTTAGACCTAGGGTTAGTGTTAGCGAACAGGTAAGGTTTACGGTACACAGGAGGGTACGGAAACGTGTTAGTGTCAAAGTACATGTGAGGGCATTGCTTAATTTTGGTGTAGGTGTTAAAATTTGTGTATGGGTTAGGGTATGCTGTAAGGTTGTTGTTAGCGTTATGTTTAGGGAAAGGGCTAGGTTTAGCGAACGGTAAGATTTAGGGTCCTGGAGAGGATACGGAAAAGTGTTAGGGTCAGGGTACGTGTGAGGGCACGGGTTAGTGTTAGTGTACAAATAAGGATTAGGGTACGGGTTAGGGAAATGTGTAGGGTTGGTGTTATGTTTAGGGTTTGGGCCAGGGATAGAGTTAGCGAAAGGGTAAGGTTTACGGTACACGGGAGCGTACGGAACCGTGTTAGTGTCAAAGTACATGTGAGGCATGCGTTATTTTTTTGTACGGGTTAAGTTTAGTGTACGGGTTAGGGTATGCTGTAGGGTTGGTGTTAGCGTTATGTTCAGGGCTAGGCTTAGGGTTAGCGAATGGTAAGATTTAGGGTACAGTAGAAGATACGGAAAAGTGTTAGGGTCAGGGTACGTGTTAGGGCATGGGTTAGTGTTAGTGTATGGGTTGGGGTTAGGGTAAGGTGTAGGGTTGTGGTTAGGGTTAGGGCTAGGGCTAGGGCTAGGGTTAGGGTTAGCAAATGGGTAAGGTTAAGTGTACAGGTGAGGGTACGGAAAAGTGTTAGGGTCAGGGTACGTGTCAGGGCATGGCTCAGTAGCAGTATACTAGTTAGGATTAGGATACGGTTTGGGTAAGGTTTAGGGTTGGGGTTAGGGTTAGCTTTATAGCTAGGGTAAGGGTTAACGAAATGTCAGGTTTCGGGTACAGGTGATAGTACAGAAAAGTGAGAGGGTTAGTGTATGTGTTAGGACAGGTGTCAGTGTTAGTGTATGGCTTAGGATTAGCATACTGGTTAGGGTAAAGTGTACGGTTAGGGTTTGGTCTAGGTTTAGGGCTAGGGTTAGGGTTAGCCAATGGTAAGGTTTAGGGTACATGTGAGGTTACGGAAAAGTGTTAGGGTCAGGGTAAGTGTTAAGGCATGGATTAGTGTTAGTTTACGGGTTAGGATTTGGGTAGGCGGTAAGCCAATGGGTAGGGTTGGCATTATGTGTAGTGTTAGGGCTAGGTTTAGGGTTAGCGAATGAGTAAGATTTAGGTTACAGGTGAGGGTACGGAAATGATTTAGTGTCAAAGTAAGTGTGCGGGAATGGGTTAGTGTTAGTGTCCGCATTAAGATTAGTTTACATGTTAGGGTAAGGTGTAGGGTTGTAGTTAGATTTAGCTTTAAGTGTAGGGTTAGGGTTAGCGAACGGTAAGATTTTGGGTACAGGAGAGACTAGGGTAAAGAGTTAGGGACAGGGTACGTGTCAAGGCATGGATTAGTGTTTGTGTATGGGTAAGGATTAGGGTACGGGTTAGGGAAATGGGTAGGGTTGGTGTTATGGTTAGGGTTAGGGCCAGGGATAGAGTTAGCGAAAGGGTAAGGTTTACGGTACACGGGAGCGTACGGAACCGTGTTAGTGTCAAGGTACATGTGAGGCATGCGTTATTTTTTTGTACGGGTTAAGTTTAGTGTACGGGTTAGGGTATGCTGTAGGGTTGGTGTTAGCGTTATGTTCAGGGCTAGGCTTAGGGTTAGCGAATGGTAAGATTTAGGGTACAGTAGAAGATACGGAAAAGTGTTAGGGTCAGTGTACGTGTTAGGGCATGGGTTAGTGTTAGTGTATGGTTGGGGTTAGGGTAAGGTGTAGGGTTGTGGTTTGGGTTAGGGCTAGGTCTAGGGCTAGGGTTAGGGTTAGCAAATGGGTAAGGTTAAGTGTACAGGTGAGGGTACGGAAAAGTGTTAGGGTCAGGGTACGTGTCAGGGCTTGGCTTAGTAGTAGTATACTGGTTAGGATTAGGATACGGTTTGGGTAAGGTTTAGGTTTGGGGTTAGGGTTAGCTTTATAGCTAGGGTCAGGGTTAACGAAATGTCAGGTTTAGGGTACAGGTGATAGTACAGAAAATTGATAGGGTTAGTGTATGTGTAAGGACACATGTCAGTGTTAGTGTATGGCTTAGGATTATCATACTGGTTAGGGTAAGGTGTACGGTTGGCGTTTGGTCTAGGTTTAGGGCTAGGGTTAGGGTTAGTGAACGGTAAGGTTTAGGGTACATGTGAGGTTACGGAAAAGTTTTAGGGTCAGGGTAAGTGTTAAGGCACGGATTAGTGTTAGTGTACGGGTTAGGATTTGTGTACGCGGTAAGCCAATGGGTAGGGTTGGCATTATGAGTAGTGTTAGTGCTAGGTTTAGGGTTAGAGAATGAGTAAGGTTTAGGTTACAGGAGAGGGTACGGAAATGTTTTAGTGTCAAAGTAAGTGTGCGGGAATGGGTTAGTGTTAGTGTCCGCATTAAGATTACTTTACATGTTAGGGTAAGGTGTAGGGTTGTAGTTAGATTTAGCTTTAAGTGTAGGGTTAAGGTTGGTGAACGGTAAGATTTTGGGTACAGGAGAGAGTAGGGTAAAGAGTTAGGGACAGGGTACGTGTCATGGCATGGATTAGTGTTTGTGTATGGGTAAGGATTAGGGTACGGGTTAGGGAAATGGGTAGGGTTGGTGTTATGGTTAGGGTTAGGGCTAGGGTTAGAGTTAGCGAACGGGTATGGATTACGGTACATGGCAGGGTACAGAAACGTGTTAGTGTCAAAGTACATGTGAGGGCATGGGTTAATTTTTTTGTACGGGTTAAGTTTGGTGTAGGGGTTAGGGTATGCTGTAGGGTTGGTGTTAGCATTATGTACAGGGCTAGGGTTAGGGTTAGTGAACGGTAAGATTTAGGGTACAGGAGAGGATTCGGAAAAGTGTTACGGTCAGGGTACGTGTTAGGGCATGGGTAAGTGTTACTGTATGTGTTGGGATTAGGGTACGGGTTAGGGTAAGGGGTATGGTTGGGGTTAGAGTTAGCTTTATGGCTAGGGTTAGGGTTAGCGAAATATCAGGTTTAGGGTACAGGTGATGATACAGAAAAGTGTTAGTGTTAGTGTATGTGCTAGGACACGTGTCAGTGTTAGTGTATTGCTTAGGATTAGCATACTGGTTAGGGTAAGGTGTACGGTTGGGGTTTGGTCTAGGTTTAGGGCTAGGGTTAGGGTTAGCGAACGGTAAGGTTTAGGGTACATGTGAGGTTACGGAAAAGTGTTAGGGTCAGGGTACGTGTTAGGGCAGGGGTTAGTGTGGGTTTACAGGTTAGGATTAGGGTACGGGTTAGGGTAATTGGTAGGGTTGGCGTTATGTTTAGTGTAAGGTGTACGGTTAAGTTTAGTGAACGGGTAAGGTTTAGGTTACAGCTGAGCGTACGGAAATGTTTTATTGTCAAAGTACGTGTGCGGTATTGGGTTAGTGTTAATGTACACGTTAAGATTAGTGTACGTGTTAGGGTAAGGAGTAGTGTTGTAATTAGGTTTAGGTATGGGGCTAGGGTTATGGTTAACAAATGGTAAAATTTAGGGTTAGTGTTAGTGTTAGGGTTCGGGTTAGAGGCAAGGTCAGGGTAGGTGTTAGGGCACGAGTTAGTGTTAGTGTTTGGGTTATGATTAGGGTATGGGTTAGGTTAAGGTGTAGGGTTGGGGTTAGATTTAGGTTTAGGGCTAGTGTTAGGGTAAGCGAATAGGTAACATTAGAGTACAGGTGAGCGTATGGAAACGAGTTAGGGTCAGGGTTCCTGTTAGGGCACAAGTTAGTGTTAGTTTAAGGATTAGGATTAGGGTACATGTTAGGGTTAGGTGTAGGGTTGGGGTTGGGTTTAGGGTTAGGTTTAGACCTAGGGTTAGGGTTAGTGAATGGTAAGGTTTAGGGTTCAGGTGTGGGTATGGAAAAGTGTTAGGGTCAGGGTAAGTGTTAAGGCACGGATTAGTGTTAGTGTACGGGTTAGGATTAGGGTACGGGTTAGGCTAATGGGTAGGGTTGGCGTTATGTTTAGTGTTAGGGCTAGGGTTAGGGTTAGCGAACGAGTAAGGTTTAGGTTAAAGGTGAGGGTACGGAAATGTTTTAGTGTCAATGTAAGTGTGCGGGAATGGGTTAGTGTTAGTGTACGCATTAAGAATAGTGTACGTGTTAGGGTAAGGTGTAGGGTTGTAGTTAGTTTTAGCTTCAGCGCTAGGGTTAGGGTTAGTGAACGGTAATATTTAGGGTACAGGAGAGACTAGGGTAAAGAGTTAGGGGTAGGGTACGTGTCAGGGCATGGATTAGTGTTTGTGTATGGGTTAGGATTAGGGTACGGTTTAGGGTAATGTGTTGGTTTGGTGTTAGGGTTTGATTTAGGGGTATGTTTTGGGTTAGCCAACGGTAACGTTTAGCTTACAGGTGAGGGTACAGAAAAGTTTTAGGGTCAGGATACGTTTCAGGGCACGGATTAGTATTAGTGTACTGGTTAGGATTACGGTATGAGTTAGGGTAATGGGTAGGGTTGGGTTTAGGTTTAGGTTTAGGGCTATGGTTAGGGTTAGCGAAATGTAAGGTTTAGGTTACAGGTGATGGTCCAGAAATGTGTTAGGATCAATGTACATGTTAGGGCACGGTTTAGTGTTAGTGCACTGGTTAGGATTGGGTACGCGTTAGGGTAAGGTTTAGGGATGGGGTTAGGTTTACGTTTATGTCTAGGGTTAAGGATAGCAAACGGCATGGTTTAGGGTACAGGTGAGTGTACGGAAAAGTATTACGGTCAGGGTACCTGTTAGGGGACGTGTAGTGTTAGTGTATGGGTTAGGTTAGGGTACATGTTAGGGTAAAGTATAGGGTTGGCATTAGGGTTAAGTTTAGGGCTAGGGTTAGGGTTAGCGAACACTTAAGTTTTATGGAACATGAGTGTACAGAAACGTGTTAGTGTCAAAGTATGTGTGAGGGCATAGCATAATTTTGGTGTACGGGTTAAGATTAGTGTACTGGTTAGGGTATGGTGTAGGGTTGGTGTTAGCGTTATGTTTAGGGCTAGGGTTAAGGTTAGCGAACCAGTAATGTTTAGGGTACAGGTAAGGGTACGGAAAACTTTTAGGGTCAGGGTATGTGTTCGGACACCTGTTAGTGTTAGTGTACATGTCAGGATTAGCATACAGTTTAGGGTAAATGTGGGGTTGGGATTAGGGTTAGGTTTAGGCCTAGGCTTAGGGTTAGCGAACGGGTAAGTTTTAAGGTACATGTGAGGGTACGGAAAAGCGTTTGGGTCAGGTTATGAGTTAGGAAACGTGTTAGTGTTAATGTATGGTTAGGATTAGGGTATGGGTTAGGGTAATGGTTAGGGTTGGCGTTAGGGTTAGGGGTAGGCTTAGCGAACGGTTAAGGCTTATGGTACACGTGAGTGTATGGAGACATGTTAGTGTCAAAGTACGTGTGATGGCATGGGTTAGTGTTAGTGTAGGGGTTAAAAATAGGGTACGGGTTAGAATAAGGTGTAGGGTTGGTGTTAGGGTTAGGTTTAAGTCTACAGTTAGGGTTAGCTAACGATTAGGTTTAGCGTACAGGTGAGGGTATGGAAAAGTGTTAGGGTCAGGGTACGTTTCAGGGCTCTGGTTAGTGTTAGTGTACAGTTTAGGATTAGGGTATGGGTTAGGGTAAGATGTAGGGTTGGCGTTGGGGTTAGGTTTAGAGCTAGGGTTAGGGTTAGCAACTGGGTAAGGTTTAGGTTACAGGGGAGGGTACGGAAATGTTTTAGGGTCAAAATACATTTGCGGGAATGGGTTAGTGTTAGTGTACGGGTTAAGATTAGTGTACGTGTTAGGGAAAGGTGTAGGGTTGGAGTTAGATTTAGCTTTAGGGCTAGGGTTAGGGTTAGCGAAATGTAAAGTTTAGGGTACATGTGAGGGTACAGAAAAGCGTTACGGTCTGTGTATGTGTCAGGGCACGGATTAGTTTTAGGGTATGGGTTAGGATTACAGTACGGATTAGGGTAAGGTGTAGTATTGGGGTTAGGGTTAGGGTTAGGGTTAGGGTTAGAGAATAGGTAATATTTAGGGTACAGGTAAGCATATGGAAACGAGTTAGGGTCAGGCTTGGTGTTAGGGCACAAGTTAGTGTTATTGTACGGATTAGGATTAGGGTACGGGTTAGGATTTTGGGTAGGGTTGTGGATAGTGTTAGGCTTAGACCTAGGGTTTGTGTTAGCGAACAGGTAAGGTTTACGGTACACAGGAGGGTACGGAAACGTGTTAGTGTCAAAGTACATGTGAGGGCATTGCTTAATTTTGGTGTAGGTGTTAAAATTTGTGTATGGGTTAGGGTATGCTGTAAGGTTGTTGTTAGCGTTATGTTTAGGGAAAGGGCTAGGTTTAGCGAACGGTAAGATTTAGGGTACTGGAGAGGATACGGAAAAGTGTTAGGATCAGGGTACGTGTCAGGGCATGGCTTAGTAGTAGTATACTGGTTAGGATTAGGATACGGTTTGGGTAAGGTTTAGGGTTGGGGTTAGGGTTAGCTTTATAGCTAGGGTCAGGGTTAACGAAATGTCAGGTTTAGGGTACAGGTGATAGTACAGAAAAGTGATAGGGTTAGTGTATGTGTTAGGACACGTGTCAGTGTTAGTGTATGGCTTAGGATTAGCATACTGGTTAGGGTAAGGTGTACGGTTGGTGTTTGGTCTAGGCTTAGGGCTAGGGTTAGGGTTAGCGAACGGTAAGGTTTAGGGTACATGTGAGGTTACGGAAAAGTGTTAGGTTCAGGGTAAGTGTTAAGGCACGGTTTAGTGTTAGTGTACGGGTTAGGATTAGGGTACGCGGTAAGCAATGGGTATGGTTGGCATTATGTGTAGTGTTAGGGCTAGGTTTAGGGTTAGCGAATGAGTAAGGTTTAGGTTACAGTTGAGGGTACGGAAATGTTTTAGTGTCAAAGTAAGTGTGCGGGAATGGGTTAGTGTTAGAGTCTGCATTAAGATTAGTTTACATGTTAGGGTAAGGTGTAGGGTTGTAGTTAGATTTAGCTTTAAGTGTAGGGTTAGGGTTAGCGAACGGTAAGATTTTGGGTACAGGAGAGAGTAGGGTAAAGAGTTAGGGACAGGGTACGTGTCATGGCATGGATTAGTGTTTGTGTATGGGTAAGGATTAGGGTACGGGTTAGGGAAATGGGTAGGGTTGGTGTTATGGTTAGGGTTAGGGCTAGGGTTAGAGTTAGCGAACGGGTATGGTTTACGGTACACCGCAGGGTACAGAAACGTGTTAGTGTCAAAGTACATGTGAGGGCATGGGTTAATTTTTTTGTACGGGTTAATTTTAGTGTAGGGGTTAGGGTATGCTGTAGGGTAGGTGTTAGCGTTATGTTCAGGGCTAGGGATAGGGTTAGCGAACGGTAAATTTACGGTACAGGAGAGGATACGGAAAAGTGTTACGGTCAGGGTACGTGTTAGGGCATGGGTTAGTGTAGTGTATGTGTTGGGATTAGGGTACGGGTTAGGGTAATGGGTAGGGTTGGGGTTAGGGTTAGCTTTATGGCTAGGGTTAGGGTTAGCGAAATGTCAGGTTTAGGGTACAGGTGATGATACAGAACAGTGTTAGTGTTAGTGTATGTGATAGGACACGTGTCAGTGTTAGTGTATGGCTTAGGATTAGCATACAGGTTAGGGTAAGGTGTACGGTTGGGGTTTTGTCTAGGTTTAGGGCTAGGGTTAGGGTTAGCGAATGGTAAGGTTTAGGGTACATGTGAGGTTACGGAAAAGTGTTAGGGTCAGGGTACGTGTTAAGGCAGGGGTTAGTGTGGGTTTACAGGTTAGGATTAGAGTACGAGTTAGGGTATTTGGTAGGGTTGGCGTTATGTTTAGTGTTAGGGGTAGGGTTAAGTTTAGTGAACGGGTAAGGTTTAGGTTACAGCTGAGCGTACGGAAATGTTTTATTGTCAAAGTACGTGTGCGGTATTGGGTTAGTGTTAATGTACGGGTTAAGATTAGTGTACGTGTTAGGGTAAGGAGTAGGGTTGTAATTAGGTTTAGGTATGGGGCTAGGGTTATGGTTAACAAATGGTAAAGTTTAGGGTTAGTGTTAGTGTTAGGGTCCGGGTTAGAGGTAGGGTCAGTGTAGGTGTTAGGGCACGAGTTAGTGTTAGTGTTAGTGTTATGATTAGGGTATGGGTTAGGTTAAGGTGTAGGGTTGGGGTTAGGTTTAGGTTTAGGGCTAGTGTTAGGGTAGGCGAATAGGTAACATTAGAGTACAGGTGAGCGTATGGAAAGGAGTTAGGGTCAGGGTTCCTGTTAGGGCACAAGTTAGTGTTAGTTTAAGGATTAGGATTAGGGTACATGTTAGGGTTAGGTGTAGGGTTGGGGTTGGGTTTAGGGTTAGGTTTAGACCTAGGGTTAGGGTTAGTGAATGGTAAGGTTTAGGGTTCAGCTGTGGGTATGGAAAAGTGGTAGGGTCAGGGTAAGTGTTAAGGCACGGATTAGTGTTAGTGTACGGGTTAGGATTAGGGTACGTGTTAGGCTAATGGGTAGGGTTTGCGTTATGTTTAGTGTTAGGGCTAGGGTTAGGGTTAGCGAACGAGTAAGGTTTAGGTTAAAGGTGAGGGTACGGAAATGTTTTAGTGTCAATGTAAGTGTGCGGGAATGGGTTAGTGTTAGTGTACGCATTAAGAATAGTGTACGTGTTAGAGTAAGGTGTAGGGTTGTAGTTAGATTTAGCTTCAGGGCTAGGGTTAGGGTTAGTGAACGGTAATATTTAGGGTACAGGAGAGACTAGGGTAAAGAGTTAGGGGTA
This sequence comes from Mesoplodon bidens, assembly GCF_964165515.1. Taxonomy (NCBI): domain Eukaryota; kingdom Metazoa; phylum Chordata; class Mammalia; order Artiodactyla; family Ziphiidae; genus Mesoplodon; species Mesoplodon bidens. The sequence continues at coordinate 3,930,688 of NC_138181.1, forward strand.
GGGTACGTGTCAGGGCATGGATTAGTGTTTGTGTATGGGTTAGGATTAGGGTACAGTTTAGGGTAAAGTGTTGGTTTGGTGTTAGGGTTTGATTTAGGGGTATGTTTCGGTTTAGCGAACGGTAACGTTTAGCTTACAGTTGAGGGTACAGAAAAGTTTTAGGGTCAGGATACGTTTCAGGGCACGGATTAGTATTAGTGTACTGGTTAGGATTTCGGTATGAGTTAGGGTAATGTGTAGGGTTGGGTTTAGGTTTAGGTTTAGGGCTATGGTTAGGGTTAGCGAAATGTAAGGTTTAGGTTACAGGTGATGGTCCAGAAATGTGTTAGGATCAATGTACATGTTAGGGCACGGTTTAGTGTTAGTGCACTGGTTAGGATTGGGTACGCGTTAGGGTAAGGTTTAGGGATGGGGTTAGGTTTACGTTTATGTCTAGGGTTAAGGATAGCAAACGGCATGGTTTAGGGTACAGGTGAGTGTACGGAAAAGTATTACGGTCAGGGTACCTGTTAGGGGACGTGTAGTGTTAGTGTATGGGTTAGGTTAGGGTACAGGTTAGGGTAAAGTATAGGGTTGGCATTAGGGTTAAGTTTAGGGCTAGGGTTAGGGTTAGCGAACACTTAAGTTTTATGGAACATGAGTGTACAGAAACGTCTTAGTGTCAAAGTATGTGTGAGGGCATAGCATAATTTTGGTGTACGGGTTAAGATTAGTGTACTGGTTAGGTTATGGTGTAGGGTTGGTGTTAGCGTTATGTTTAGGGCTAGGGTTAAGGTTAGCGAACCAGTAATGTTTAGGGTACAGGTGAGGGTACGGAAAACTTTTAGGGTTAGGGTATGTGTTCGGACACCTGTTAGTGTTAGTGTACATGTCAGGATTAGCATAACGTTTAGGGTAAGGTGTGGCATTGGGGTTAGGGTTAGCTTAAGGCCTAGGCTTAGGGTTATCGAACGGGTAAGTTTTAAGGTACTTGTGAGGGTACGGAAAAGCGTTTGGGTCAGGTTATGAGTTAGGAAACGTGTTAGTGTTAATGTATGGTTAGGATTAGGGTATGGGTTAGGGTAATGGTTAGGGTTGGCGTTAGGGTTAGGGGTAGGCTTAGCGAACGGTTAAGGCTTATGGTACACGTGAGTGTATGGAGACATGTTAGTGTCAAAGTACATGTGATGGCATGGGTTAGTGTTAGTCTAGGGGTTAAAAATAGGGTACGGGTTAGAATAAGGTGTAGGGTTGGTGTTAGGGTTAGCTTTAAGTCTACAGTTAGGGTTAGCTAACGATTAGGTTTAGCGTACAGGTGAGGGTATGGAAAAGTGTTAGGGTCAGGGTACGTTTCAGGGCTCTGGTTAGTGTTAGTGTACGGTTTAGGATTAGGGTATGGGTTAGGGTAAGATGTAGGGTTCGCGTTGGGGTTAGGTTTAGAGCTAGGGTTAGGCTTAGCAACCGGGTAAGGTTTAGGTTACAGGGGAGGGTACGGAAATGTTTTAGGCTCAAAATACATTTGCGGGAATGGGTTAGTGTTAGTGTACGGGTTAAGATTAGTGTACGTGTTAGGGAAAGGTGTAGGGTTGGAGTTAGATTTAGCTTTAGGGCTAGGGTTAGGGTTAGCGAAATGTAAGGTTTAGGGTACATGTGAGGGTCCAGAAAAGCGTTACGGTCTGTGTATGTGTCAGGGCACGGATTAGTTTTAGGGTATGTGTTAGGATTACAGTACGGATTAGGGTAAGGTGTAGCATTGGGGTTAGGGTTAGGGTTAGGGTTAGGTTTAGCGAATAGGTAATATTTAGGGTACAGGTAAGCATATGGAAACGAGTTAGGGTCAGGCTTGGTGTTAGGGCACAGGTTAGTGTTATTGTACGGATTAGGATTAGGGTACGGGTTAGGATTTTGTGTAGGGTTGTGGATAGTGTTAGGCTTAGACCTAGGGTTAGTGTTAGCGAACAGGTAAGGTTTACGGTACACAAGAGGGTACGGAAATGTGTTAGTGTCAAAGTACATGTGAGGGCATTGCTTAATTTTGGTGTAGGTGTTAAAATTTGTGTATGGGTTAGGGTATGCTGTAAGGTTGTTGTTAGCGTTATGTTTAGGGAAAGGGCTAGGTTTAGCGAACGGTAAGATTTAGGGTACTGGAGAGGATACGGAAAAGTGTTAGGGTCAGGGTACGTGTGAGGTCACGGGTTAGTGTTAGTGTACAAATAAGGATTAGGGTACGGGTTAGGGAAATGGGTAGGGTTGGTGTTATGGTTAGGGTTAGGGCCAGGGTTAGAGTTAGCGAACGGGTAAGGTTTACGGTACACGGGAGGGTACGGAAACGTGTTAGTGTCAAAGTACATGTGAGGGCATGCGTTATTTTTTTGTACGGGTTAAGTTTAGTGTATGGGTTAGGGTATGCTGTAGGGTTGGTGTTAGCCTTATGTTCAGGGCTAGGGATAGGGTTAGCAAATGGTAAGATTTAGGGTACAGTAGAGGACACGGAAAAGTGTTAGGGTCAGGGTACGTGTTAGGGCATGGCTTAGTGTTAGTGTATGGGTTGGGGTTAGGGTAAGGTGTAGGGTTGTGGTTAGGGTTAGGGCTAGGGCTAGGGCTAGGGTTAGGGTTAGCAAATGGGTAAGGTTAAGTGTACAGGCGAGGGTACGGAAAAGTGTTAGGGTCAGGGTACGTGTCAGGGCATGGCTCAGTAGCAGTATACTAGTTAGGATTAGGATACGGTTTGGGTAAGGTTTAGGGTTGGGGTTAGGGTTAGCTTTATAGCTAGGGTAAGGGTTAACAAAATGTCAGGTTTAGGGTACAGGTGATACTACAGAAAAGTGAGAGGGTTAGTGTATGTGTTAGGACAGGTGTCAGTGTTAGTGTATGGCTTAGGATTAGCATACTGGTTAGGGTAAAGTGTACGGTTGGGGTTGGGTCTAGGTTTACGGCTAGGGTTAGGGTTAGTGAACGGTAAGGTTTAGGGTACATGTGAGGTTACGGAAAAGTGTTAGGGTCAGGGTAAGTGTTAAGGCATGGTTTAGTGTTAGTGTACGGGTTAGGATTTGGGTACGCGGTAAGCCAATGTGTAGGGTTGGCATTATGTGTAGTGTTAGGGCTAGGTTTAGGGTTAGCGAATGAGTAAGATTTAGGTTACAGGTGAGGGTACGGAAATGTTTTAGTGTCAAAGAAAGTGTGCGGGAATGGGTTAGTGTTAGTTTCCGCATTAAGATTAATTTACATGTTAGGGTAAGGTGTAGGGATGTATTTAGATTTAGCTTTAAGTGTAGGGTTAGGGTTAGCGAACGGTAAGATTTTGGGTACAGGAGAGAGTAGGGTAAAGAGTTAGGGACAGGGTACGTGTAAAGGCATGGATTAGTGTTTGTGTATGGGTAAGGATTAGGGTACGGGTTAGGGAAATGGGTAGGGTTGGTGTTATGCTTAGGGTTAGGGCTAGGGTTAGAGTTAGCGAACGGGTACGGTTTATGGTACACGGGAGGGTACGGAAACGTGTTAGTGTCAAAGTACATGTGAGGGCATGGGTTAATTTTTTTCTACGGGTTAAGTTTAGTGTATGGGTTAGGGTATGCTGTAGGGTTGGTGTTAGCGTTATGTCCAGGGCTAGGTTTAGGGTTAGCGAACGGTAAGATTTAGGGTACAAGAGAGGATACGGAAAAGTGTTACGGTCAGGGTACGTGTTAGGGCATGGGTAAGTGTTAGTGTATGTGTTGGGATTAGGGTACGGGTTAGGGTAAGGGGTAGGGTTGGGGTTAGGGTTAGCTTTATGGCTAGGGTTAGGGTTAGCGAAATGTCAGGTTTAGGGTACAGGTGATGATACAGAAAAGTGTTAGTGTTAGTGTATGTGTTAGGACACGTGTCAGTGTTAGTGTATGGCTTAGAATTAGCATACCTGTTAGGGTAAGGTGTACGTTTGGGGTTTGGTCTAGGTTTAGGGCTAGGGTTAGTGTTAGCGAACGGTAATGTTTAGGGTACATGTGAGGTTACGGAAAAGTGTTAGGGTCAGGGTACGTTTTAGGGCAGGGGTTAGTGTGGATTTACAGGTTAGGATTAGGGTACGGGTTAGGGTAATTGGTAGGGTTGGCGTTATGTTTAGTGTTAGGTGTAGGGTTAAGTTTAGTGAACCGGTAAGGTTTAGGTTAGAGCTGAGCGTACGGAAATGTTTTATTGTCAAAGTACGTGTGCGGTATTGGGTTAGTGTTAATGTACGGGTTAAGATTAGTGTACGTGTTAGGGTAAGGAGTAGGGTTGTAATTAGGTTTAGGTATGGGGCTAGGGTTATGGTTAACAAATGGTAAAGTTTAGGATTAGTGTTAGTGTTAGGGTTCGGGTTAGAGGTAGGGTCAGGGTAGGTGTTAGGGCACGAGTTAGTGTTAGTGTTTGGGTTATGATTAGGGTATGGGTTAGGTTAGGGTGTAGGGTTGGGGTTAGGTTTAGGTTTAGGGCTAAGGTTAGGGTTAGCGAACGGTAAGGTTTAGGGTACATGTGAGGTTACGGAAAAGTGTTAGGGTCACGGTACGTTTTAGGGCATGGGTTAGTGTGGATTTACAGGTTAGGATTAGGGTACGGGTTAGGGTAATTGGTAGGGTTGGCGTTATGTTTAGTGTTAGGTGTAGGGTTAAGTTTAGTGAACGGGTAAGTTTTCGGTTAGAGCTGAGCGTACAGAAATGTTTTATTGTCAAAGTACGTGTGCGGTATTAGGTTAGTGTTAATGTACGGGTTAAGATTAGTGTACGTGTTAGGGTAAGGAGTAGGGTTGTAATTAGGTTTAGGTATGGGGCTAGGGTTATGGTTAACAAATGGTAAAGTTTAGGGTTAGTGTTAGTGTTAGGGTTCGGGTTAGAGGTAGGGTCAGGGTAGGTGTTAGGGCACGAGTTAGTGTTAGTGTTTGGGTTATGATTAGGGTATGGGTTAGGTTTAGGTTTAGGGTTAGTGTTAGGGGAAGCGAATAGGTAACATTAGAGTACAGGTGAGCGTATGGAAACGAGTTAGGGTCAGGGTTCTTGTTAGGGCACAAGTTAGTGTTAGTTTAAGGATTAGGATTAGGGTACATGTTAGGGTTAGGTGTAGGGTTGGGGTTGGGTTTAGGGTTAGGTTTAGACCTAGGGTTAGGGTTAGTGAATGGTAAGGTTTAGGGTTCAGGTGTGGGTATGGAAAAGTGTTAGGGTCAGGGTAAGTGTTAAGGCACGGATTAGTGTTAGTGTACGGGTTAGGATTAGGGTACGGGTTAGGCTAATGGGTAGGGTTGGCGTTATGTTTAGTGTTAGGTCTAGGGTTAGGGTTAGCGAACGAGTAAGGTTTAGGTTAAAGGTGAGGGTACGGAAATGTTTTAGTGTCAATGTAATTGTGCGGGAATGGGTTAGTGTTTAGTGTACGCATTAAGAATAGTGTACGTGTTAGGGTAAGGTGTAGGATTGTAGTTAGATTTAGCTTCAGGGCTAGGGTTAGGGTTAGCGAACGGTAATATTTAGGGTACAGGAGAGACTATGGTAAAGAGTTAGGGGTAGGGTACGTGTCAGGGCATGGATTAGTGTTTGTGTATGGGTTAGGATTAGGGTACGGTTTAGGGTAAAGTGTTGGTTTGGTGTTAGGGTTTGATTTAGGGGTATGTTTCGGGTTAGCGAACGGTAACGTTTAGCTTACAGGTGAGGGTACAGAAAAGTTTTAGGGTCAGGATACGTTTCAGGGCACGGATTAGTATTAGTGTACTGGTTAGGATTACGGTATGAGTTAGGGTAATGGGTAGGGTTGGGTTTAGGTTTAGGTTTAGGGCTATGGTTAGGGTTAGCGAAATGTAAGGTTTAGGTTACAGGTGATGGTTCAGAAATGTGTTAGGATCAGGGTACATGTTAGGGCACGGTTTAGTGTTAGTGCACTGGTTAGGATTGGGTACGCGTTAGGGTAAGGTTTAGGGATGGGGCTAGGTTTACGTTTATGTCTAGGGTTAATGATAGCAAACGTCATGGTTTAGGGTACAGGTGAGTGTACGGAAAAGTATTACGGTCAGGGTACCTGTTAGGGGACGTGTAGTGTTAGTGTATGGGTTAGGATTAGGGTACAGGTTAGGGTAAAGTATAGGGTTGGCATTAGGGTTAAGTTTAGGGCTAGGGTTAAGGTTAGCGAACACTTAAGTTTTATGGAACATGAGTGTACAGAAACGTCTTAGTGTCAAAGTATGTGTGAGGGCATAGATTAATTTTGGTGTACGGGTTAAGATTAGTGTACTGGTTAGGGTATGGTGTAGGGTTGGTGTTAGCGTTATGTTTAGGGCTAGGGTTAAGTTTAGCGAACCAGTAATGTTTAGGGTACAGGTGAGGGTACGGAAAACTTTTAGGGTCAGGGTATGTGTTCGGACACCTCTTAGTGTTAGTGTACATGTCAGGATTAGCATACAGTTTAGGGTAAGGTGTGGCGTTGGGGTTAGGGTTAGGTTTAGGGCTAGGCTTAGGGTTAGCGAACGGGTAAGTTTTAAGCTACATGTGAGGGTACGGAAAAGCGTTTGGGTCAGGTTATGAGTTAGGAAACGTGTTAGTGTTAATGTATGGTTAGGATTAGGGTACGGGTTAGGGTAATGTTTAGGGTTGGCGTTAGGGTTAGGGGTAGGCTTAGCGAACGGTTAAGGCTAATGTTACACGTGAGTGTATGGAGACATGTTCGTGTCAAAGTACGTGTGATGGCATGGGTAAGTGTTAGTCTAGGGGTTAAAAATAGGGTACGGGTTAGAATAAGGTGTAGGGTTGGTGTTAGGGTTAGGTTTAAGTCTACAGTTAGGGTTAGCTAACGATTAGGTTTAGCGTACAGGTGAGGGTATGGAAAAGTGTTAGGGTCAGGGTACGTTTCAGGGCTCTGGTTAGTGTTAGTGTACGGTTTAGGATTAGGGTATGGGTTAGGGTAAGATGTAGGGTTGGCGTTGGGGTTAGGTTTAGAGCTAGGGTTAGGGTTAGCAACCGGGTAAGGTTTAGGTTACAGGGGAGGGTACGGAAATGTTTTAGGGTCAAAATACATTTGCGGGAATGGGTTAGTGTTAGTGTACGGGTTAAGATTAGTGTACGTGTTAGGGTAAGGTGTAGGGTTGGAGTTAGATTTAGCTTTAGGGCTAGGGATAGGGTTAGCGAAATGTAAGGTTTAGGGTACATGTGAGGGTACAGAAAAGCGTTACGGTCTGTGTATGTGTCAGGGCATGGATTAGTTTTAGGGTATGGGTTAGGAATACAGTACGGATTAGGGTAAGGTGTAGCATTGGGGTTAGGGTTAGGGTTAGGGTTAGGGTTAGCGAATAGGTAATATTTAGGGTACAGGTAAGCATATGGAAACGAGTTAGGGTCAGGCTTGGTGTTAGGGCACAGGTTAGTGTTATTGTACGGATTAGGATTAGGGTACGGGTTAGGATTTTGTGTAGGGTTGTGGATAGTGTTAGGCTTAGACCTAGGGTTAGTGTTAGCGAACAGGTAAGGTTTACGGTACACAGGAGGGTACGGAAACGTGTTAGTGTCAAAGTACATGTGAGGGCATTGCTTAATTTTGGTGTAGGTGTTAAAATTTGTGTATGGGTTAGGGTATGCTGTAAGGTTGTTGTTAGCGTTATGTTTAGGGAAAGGGCTAGGTTTAGCGAACGGTAAGATTTAGGGTCCTGGAGAGGATACGGAAAAGTGTTAGGGTCAGGGTACGTGTGAGGGCACGGGTTAGTGTTAGTGTACAAATAAGGATTAGGGTACGGGTTAGGGAAATGGGTAGGGTTGGTGTTATGTTTAGGGTTAGGGCCAGGGATAGAGTTAGCGAAAGGGTAAGGTTTACGGTACACGGGAGCGTACGGAACCGTGTTAGTGTCAAAGTACATGTGAAGCATGCGTTATTTTTTTGTACGGGTTAAGTTTAGTGTACGGGTTAGGGTATGCTGTAGGGTTGGTGTTAGCGTTATGTTCAGGGCTAGGCTTAGGGTTAGCGAATGGTAAGATTTAGGGTACAGTAGAAGATACGGAAAAGTGTTAGGGTCAGGGTACGTGTTAGGGCATGGGTTAGTGTTAGTGTATGGGTTGGGGTTAGGGTAAGGTGTAGGGTTGTGGTTAGGGTTAGGGCTAGGGCTAGGGCTAGGGTTAGGGTTAGCAAATGGGTATGGTTAAGTGTACAGGTGAGGGTACGGAAAAGTGTTAGGGTCAGGGTACGTGTCAGGGCATGGCTCAGTAGCAGTATACTAGTTAGGATTAGGATACGGTTTGGGTAAGGATTAGGGTTGGGGTTAGGGTTAGCTTTATAGCTAGGGTAAGGGTTAACGAAATGTCAGGTTTCGGGTACAGGTGATAGTACAGAAAAGTGAGAGGGTTAGTGTATGTGTTAGGACAGGTGTCAGTGTTAGTGTATGGCTTAGGATTAGCATACTGGTTAGGGTAAAGTGTACGGTTAGGGTTTGGTCTAGGTTTAGGGCTAGGGTTAGGGTTAGCCAATGGTAAGGTTTAGGGTACATGTGAGGTTACGGAAAAGTGTTAGGGTCAGGGTAAGTGTTAAGGCATGGATTAGTGTTAGTTTACGGGTTAGGATTTGGGTAGGCGGTAAGCCAATGGGTAGGGTTGGCATTATGTGTAGTGTTAGGGCTAGGTTTAGGGTCAGCGAATGAGTAAGATTTAGGTTACAGGTGAGGGTACGGAAATGTTTTAGTGTCAAAGTAAGTGTGCGGGAATGGGTTAGTGTTAGTGTCCGCATTAAGATTAGTTTACATGTTAGGGTAAGGTGTAGGGTTGTAGTTAGATTTAGCTTTAAGTGTAGGGTTAGGGTTAGCGAACGGTAAGATTTTGGGTACAGGAGAGACTAGGGTAAAGAGTTAGGGACAGGGTACGTGTCAAGGCATGGATTAGTGTTTGTGTATGGGTAAGGATTAGGGTACGGGTTAGGGAAATGGGTAGGGTTGGTGTTATGCTGAGGGTTAGGGCTAGGGTTAGAGTTAACGAACGGGTACGGTTTATGGTACACGGGAGGGTACGGAAACGTGTTAGTGTCAAAGTACATGTGAGGGCATGGGTTAATTTTTTTCTACGGGTTAAGTTTAGTGTATGGGTTAGGGTATGCTGTAGGGTTGGTGTTAGCGTTATGTCCAGGGCTAGGTTTAGGGTTAGCGAACGGTAAGATTTAGGGTACAGGAGAGGATACGGAAAAGTGTTACGGTCAGGGTACGTGTTAGGGCCTGGGTAAGTGTTAGTGTATGTGTTGGGATTAGGGTACGGGTTAGGGTAAGGGGTAGGGTTGGGGTTAGGGTTAGCTTTATGGCTAGGGTTAGGGTTAGCGAAATGTCAGGTTTAGGGTACAGGTGATGATACAGAAAAGTGTTAGTGTTAGTGTATGTGTTAGGACACGTGTTAGTGTTAGTGTATGGCTTAGAATTAGCATACTGGTTAGGGTAAGGTGTACGTTTGGGGTTTGGTCTAGGTTTAGGGCTAGGGTTAGTGTTAGCGAACGGTAATGTTTAGGGTACATGTGAGGTTACGGAAAAGTGTTAGGGTCACGGTACGTTTTAGGGCATGGGTTAGTGTGGATTTACAGGTTAGGATTAGGGTACGGGTTAGGGTAATTGGTAGGGTTGGCGTTATGTTTAGTGTTAGGTGTAGGGTTAAGTTTAGTGAACGGGTAAGTTTTCGGTTAGAGCTGAGCGTACGGAAATGTTTTATTGTCAAAGTACGTGTGCGGTATTAGGTTAGTGTTAATGTACGGGTTAAGATTAGTGTACGTGTTAGGGTAAGGAGTAGGGTTGTAATTAGGTTTAGGTATGGGGCTAGGGTTATGGTTAACAAATGGTAAAGTTTAGGGTTAGTGTTAGTGTTAGGGTTCGGGTTAGAGGTAGGGTCAGGGTAGGTGTTAGGGCACGAGTTAGTGTTAGTGTTTGGGTTATGATTAGGGTATGGGTTAGGTTTAGGTTTAGGGTTAGTGTTAGGGGAAGCGAATAGGTAACATTAGAGTACAGGTGAGCGTATGGAAACGAGTTAGGGTCAGGGTTCTTGTTAGGGCACAAGTTAGTGTTAGTTTAAGTATTAGGATTAGGGTACATGTTAGGGTTAGGTGTAGGGTTGGGGTTGGGTTTAGGGTTAGGTTTAGACCTAGGGTTAGGGTTAGTGAATGGTAAGGTTTAGGGTTCAGGTGTGGGTATGGAAAAGTGTTAGGGTCAGGGTAAGTGTTAAGGCACGGATTAGTGTTAGTGTACGGGTTAGGATTAGGGTACGGGTTAGGCTAATGGGTAGGGTTGGCGTTATGTTTAGTGTTAGGGCTAGGGTTAGGGTTAGCGAACGAGTAAGGTTTAGGTTAAAGGTGAGGGTACGGAAATGTTTTAGTGTCAATGTAATTGTGCGGGAATGGGTTAGTGTTTAGTGTACGCATTAAGAATAGTGTACGTGTTAGGGTAAGGTGTAGGGTTGTAGTTAGATTTAGCTTCAGGGCTAGGGTTAGGGTTAGCGAACGGTAATATTTAGGGTACAGGAGAGACTACGGTAAAGAGTTAGGGGTAGGGTACGTGTCAGGGCATGGATTAGTGTTTGCGTATAGGTAAGGATTAGGGTACGGTTTAGGGTAAAGTGTTGGTTTGGTGTTAGGGTTTGATTTAGGGGTATGTTTCGGGTTAGCGAACGGTAACGTTTAGCTTACAGGGGAGGGTACAGAAAAGTTTTAGGGTCAGGATACGTTTCAGGGCACGGATTAGTATTAGTGTACTGGTTAGGATTACGGTATGAGTTAGGGTAATGGGTAGGGTTGGGTTTAGGTTTAGGTTTAGGGCTATGGTTAGGGTTAGCGAAATGTAAGGTTTAGGTTACAGGTGATGGTCCAGAAATGTGTTAGGATCAGGGTACATGTTAGGGCACGGTTTAGTGTTAGTGCACTGGTTAGGATTGGGTACGCGTTAGGGTAAGGTTTAGGGATGGGGCTAGGTTTACGTTTATGTCTAGGGTTAATGATAGCAAACGTCATGGTTTAGGGTACAGGTGAGTGTACGGAAAAGTATTACGGTCAGGGTACCTGTTAGGGGACGTGTAGTGTTAGTGTATGGGTTAGGATTAGGGTACAGGTTAGGGTAAAGTATAGGGTTGGCATTAGGGTTAAGTTTAGGGCTAGGGTTAAGGTTAGCGAACACTTAAGTTTTATGGAACATGAGTGTACAGAAACGTCTTAGTGTCAAAGTATGTGTGAGGGCATAGCATAATTTTGGTGTACGGGTTAAGATTAGTGTACTGGTTAGGGTATGGTGTAGGGTTGGTGTTAGCGTTATGTTTAGGGCTAGGGTTAAGGTTAGCGAACCAGTAATGTTTAGGGTACAGGTGAGGGTACGGAAAACTTTTAGGGTCAGGGTATGTGTTCGGACACCTCTTAGTGTTAGTGTACATGTCAGGATTAGCATACAGTTTAGGGTAAGGTGTGGCGTTGGGGTTAGGGTTAGGTTTAGGGCTAGGCTTAGGGTTAGCGAACGGGTAAGTTTTAAGCTACATGTGAGGGTACGGAAAAGCGTTTGGGTCAGGTTATGAGTTAGGAAACGTGTTAGTGTTAATGTATGGTTAGGATTAGGGTACGGGTTAGGTTAATGTTTAGGGTTGGCGTTAGGGTTAGGGGTAGGCTTAGCGAACGGTTAAGGCTAATGTTACACGTGAGTGTATGGAGACATGTTCGTGTCAAAGTACGTGTGATGGCATGGGTAAGTGTTAGTCTAGGGGTTAAAAATAGGGTACGGGTTAGAATAAGGTGTAGGGTTGGTGTTAGGGTTAGGTTTAAGTCTACAGTTAGGGTTAGCTAACGATTAGGTTTAGCGTACAGGTGAGGGTATGGAAAAGTGTTAGGGTCAGGGTACGTTTCAGGGCTCTGGTTAGTGTTAGTGTACGGTTTAGGATTAGGGTATGGGTTAGGGTAAGATGTAGGGTTGGCGTTGGGGTTAGGTTTAGAGCTAGGGTTAGGGTTAGCAACCGGGTAAGGTTTAGGTTACAGGGTAGGGTACGGAAATGTTTTAGGGTCAAAATACATTTGCGGAAAAGGGTTAGTCTTAGTGTACGGGTTAAGATTAGTGTACGTGTTAGGGTAAGGTGTAGGGTTGGAGTTAGATTTAGCTTTAGGGCTAGGGATAGGGTTAGCGAAATGTAAGGTTTAGGGTACATGTGAGGGTACAGAAAAGCGTTACGGTCTGTGTATGTGTCAGGGCACGGATTAGTTTTAGGGTATGGGTTAGGATTACAGTACGGATTAGGGTAAGGTGTAGCATTGGGGTTAGGGTTAGGGTTAGGGTTAGGGTTAGCGAATAGGTAATATTTAGGGTACAGGTAAGCATATGGAAACGAGTTAGGGTCAGGCTTGGTGTTAGGGCACAGGTTAGTGTTATTGTACGGATTAGGATTTGGGTACGGGTTAGGATTTTGTGTAGGGTTGTGGATAGTGTTAGGCTTAGACATAGGGTAAGTGTTAGCGAACAGGTAAGGTTTACGGTACACAGGAGGGTACGGAAACGTGTTAGTGTCAAAGTACATGTGAGGGCATTGCTTAATTTTGGTGTAGGTGTTAAAATTTGTGTATGGGTTAGGGTATGCTGTAAGGTTGTTGTTAGCGTTATGTTTAGGGAAAGGGCTAGGTTTAGCGAACGGTAAGATTTAGGGTCCTGGAGAGGATACGGAAAAGTGTTAGGGTCAGGGTACGTGTGAGGGCACGGGTTAGTGTTAGTGTACAAATAAGGATTAGGGTACGGGTTAGGGAAATGGGTAGGGTTGGTGTTATGGTTAGGGTTAGGGCCAGGGATAGAGTTAGCGAAAGGGTAAGGTTTACGGTACACGGGAGCGTACGGAACCGTGTTAGTGTCAAAGTACATGTGAGGCATGCGTTATTTTTTTGTACAGGTTAAGTTTAGTGTACGGGTTAGGGTATGCTGTAGGGTTGGTGTTAGCGTTATGTTCAGGGCTAGGCTTAGGGTTAGCGAATGGTAAGATTTAGGGTACAGTAGAAGATACGGAAAAGTGTTAGGGTCAGTGTACGTGTTAGGGCATGGGTTAGTGTTAGTGTATGGTTGGGGTTAGGATAAGGTGTAGGGTTGTGGTTTGGGTTAGGGCTAGGTCTAGGTCTAGGGTTAGGGTTAGCAAATGGGTAAGGTTAAGTGTACAGGTGAGGGTACGGAAAAGTGTTAGGGTCAGGGTACGTGTCAGGGCATGGCTTAGTAGTAGTATACTGGTTAGGATTAGGATACGGTTTGGGTAAGGTTTAGGGTTGGGGTTAGGGTTAGCTTTATAGCTAGGGTCAGGGTTAACGAAATGTCAGGTTTAGGGTACAGGTGATAGTACAGAAAATTGATAGGGTTAGTGTATGTGTTAGGACACATGTCAGTGTTAGTGTATGGCTTAGGATTATCATACTGGTTAGGGTAAGGTGTACGGTTGGCGTTTGGTCTAGGTTTAGGGCTAGGGTTAGGGTTAGTGAACGGTAAGGTTTAGGGTACATGTGACGTTACGGAAAAGTTTTAGGGTCAGGGTAAGTGTTAAGGCACGGATTAGTGTTAGTGTACGGGTTAGGATTTGTGTACGCGGTAAGCCAATGGGTAGGGTTGGCATTATGTGTAGTGTTAGTGCTAGGTTTAGGGTTAGAGAATGAGTAAGGTTTAGGTTACAGGTGAGGGTACGGAAATGTTTTAGTGTCAAAGTAAGTGTGCGGGAATGGGTTAGTGTTAGTGTCCGCATTAAGATTACTTTACATGTTAGGGTAAGGTGTAGGGTTGTAGTTAGATTTAGCTTTAAGTGTAGGGTTAAGGTTGGTGAACGGTAAGATTTTGGGTACAGGAGAGAGTAGGGTAAAGAGTTAGGGACAGGGTACGTGTCATGGCATGGATTAGTGTTTGTGTATGGGTAAGGATTAGGGTACGGGTTAGGGAAATGGGTAGGGTTGGTGTTATGGTTAGGGTTAGGGCTAGGGTTAGAGTTAGCGAACGGGTATGGTTTACGGTACACGGCAGGGTACAGAAACGTGTTAGTGTCAAAGTACATGTGAGGGCATGGGTTAATTTTTTTGTACGGGTTAAGTTTAGTGTAGGGGTTAGGATATGCTGTAGGGTTGGTGTTAGCATTATGTACAGGGCTAGGGTTAGGGTTAGCGAACGGTAAGATTTAGGGTACAGGAGAGGATTCGGAAAAGTGTTACGGTCAGGGTACGTGTTAGGGCATGGGTAAGTGTTACTGTATGTGTTGGGAATAGGGTACGGGTTAGGGTAAGGGGTAGGGTTGGGGTTAGAGTTAGCTTTATGGCTAGGGTTAGGGTTAGCGAAATATCAGGTTTAGGGTACAGGTGATGATACAGAAAAGTGTTAGTGTTAGTGTATGTGCTAGGACACGTGTCAGTGTTAGTGTATTGCTTAGGATTAGCATACTGGTTAGGGTAAGGTGTACGGTTGGGGTTTGGTCTAGGTTTAGGGCTAGGGTTAGGGTTAGCGAACGGTAAGGTTTAGGGTACATGTGAGGTTACGGAAAAGTGTTAGGGTCAGGGTACGTGTTAGGGCATGGGTTAGTGTTAGTGTATGTGTTGCGATTAGGGTACGGGTTAGCGTAAGGGTTAGGGTTCGGGTTAGGGTTAGCTTTATGGCTAGGGTTAGGGTTAGCGAAATGTCAGGTTTACGGTACAGGTGATGATACAGAAAAGTGTTAGTGTTAGTGTATGTGCTAGGACACGTGTCAGTGTTAGTGTATGGCTTAGGATTAGCATACTGGTTAGGGTAAGGTGTACGGTTGGGGTTTGGTCTAGGTTTAGGGCTAGGGTAAGGGTTAGCGAATGGTAAGGTTTAGGGTACATGTGAGGTTACGGAAAAGTGTTAGGGTCAGGGTACGTGTTAGGGCAGGGGTTAGTGTGGGTTTACAGGTTAGGATTAGGGTACGGGTTAGGGTAATTGGTAGGGTTGGCGTTATGTTTTGTGTTAGGGGAGCATTAAGTTTAGTGAACGGGTAAGATTTAGGTTACAGCTGAGCGTACGGAAATGTTTTATTGTCAAAGTACGTGTGCGGTATTGGGTTAGTGTTAATGTACGGGTTAAGATTAGTGTACGTGTTAGGGTAAGGTGTAGGGTTGTAATTAGGGTTAGGTATGGGGCTAGGGTTATGGTTAACAAATGGTAAAGTTTAGAGCTAGTGTTAGTGTAAGGGTTCGGGTTAGAGGTAGGGTCAGGGTAGGTGTTAGGGCACGAGTTAGTGTTAGGGTTTGGGTTATGATTAGGGTATGGGTTAGGTTAAGGTGTAGGGTTGGGGTTAGGTTTAGGTTTAGGGCTAGTGTTAGGGTAAGCGAATAGGTAACTTTAGAGTACAGGTGAGCGTATGGAAATGAGTTAGGGTCAGGGTTCCTGTTAGGGCACAAGTTAGTGTTAGTTTAAGGATTAGGATTAGGGTACATGTTAGGGTTAGGTGTAGGGTTGGGGTTGGGTTTAGGGTTAGATTTAGACCTAGGGTTAGGGTTAGTGAATGGTAAGGTTTAGGGTTCAGGTGTGGGTATGGAAAAGTGTTAGGGTCAGGGTAAGTGTTAAGGCACGGATTAGTGTTAGTGTACGGGTTAGCATTAGGGTACGGGTTAGGCTAATGGGTAGGGTTGGTGTTATGTTTAGTGTTAGGGCTAGGGTTAGGGTTAGCGAACGAGTAAGGTTTAGGTTACAGGTGAGGATACGGAAATGTTTTAGTGTCAAAGTATGTGTGAGGGAATGGGTTAGTGTTAGTGTACACATTAAGATTAGTTTACATGTTAGGGTAAGGTGTAGGGTTGTAGTGAGATTTAGCTTTAAGTGTAGGGTTAGGGTTAGCGAACAGTAAGATTTTGGGTACAGGAGAGAGTAGGGTAAAGCGTTAGGGTCAGGGTACGTGTCATGGCATGGATTAATGTTAGTGTATGGGTTAGGATTAGGGTACAGGTTAGGGTAAAGTATAAGGTTGGCATTAGGGTTAAGTTTAGGGCTAGGGTTAGGGTTAGCGAACACTTAAGTTTTATGGAACATGAGTGTACAGAAACGTCTTAGTGTCAAAGTATGTGTGAGGGCATAGCATAATTTTGGTGTACGGGTTTAGATTAGTGTACTGGTTACGGTATGGTGTAGGGTTGGTGTTAGCGTTATGTTTAGGGCAAGGGTTAAGGTTAGTGAACCAGTAATGTTTAGGGTACAGGTGAGGGTACGGAAAACTTTTAGGGTCAGGGTATGTGTTAGGACACCTGTTAGTGTTAGTGTACATGTCAGGATTAGCATACAGTTTAGGGTAAGGTGTGGGGTTGGGGTTAGGATTAGGTTTAGGGCTAGGCTTAGGGTTAGTGTACGGGTAAGTTTTAGGGTACATGTGAGGGTACGGAAAAGTGTTTAGGTCAGGTTATGAGTTAGGAAACATGTTAGTGTTAAAGTATGGTTAGGATTAGGGTATGGGTTGTGTAATGGTTAGGGTTGGCGTTAGGGTTAGCGGTAGGCTTAGCGAACGGTTAAGGCTTATGGTACACGTGAGTGTATGGAGACATGTTAGTGTCAAAGTACGTGTGATGGCATGGGTTAGTGTTAGTCTAGGGGTTAAAAATAGGGTACGGGTTAGAATAAGGTGTAGGGTTGGTGTTAGGGTTAGCTTTAAGTCTACAGTTAGAGTTAGCTAATGATTAGATTTAGCGTACAGGTGAGGGTATGGAAAAGTGTTACGGTCAGGGTACGTTTCAGGGCTCTGGTTAGTGTTAGTGTACGGTTTAGGATTAGGGTATGGGTTAGGGTAAGATGTAGGGTTGGCGTTGGTGTTAGGTTTAGAGCTAGGGTTAGGGTTAGCAACCGGGTAAGTTTTAGGTTACAGGGGAGGGTACGGAAATGTTTTAGGGTCAATATACATTTGCGGGAATGGGTTAGTGTTAGTGTACGGGTTAAGATTAGTGTACGTGTTAGGGTAAGGTGTAGGGTTGGAGTTAGATTTAACTCTAGGGCTAGGGTTAGGGTTAGCGAAATGTAAAGTTTAGGGTACATGTGAGGGTACAGAAAAGCGTTACGGTCTGTGTATGTGTCAGGTCACGGATTAGTTTTAGGGTATGGGTTAGGATTACAGTACGGATTAGGGTAAGGTGTAGCATTGGGGTTAGGGTTAGTGTTAGGGTTAGGGTTAGCGAATACGTAATATTTATGGTACAGGTAAGCATATGGTAACGAGTTAGTGTCAGGCTTGGTGTTAGGGCAGAGGTTAGTGTTATTGTACGGATTAGGATTAGGGTACGGGTTAGGATTTTGTGTAGGGTTGTGGATAGTGTTAGGCTTAGCCCTAGGGTTAGTGTTAGCGAACAGGTAAGGTTTACGGTACACAGGAGGGTACGGAAACATGTAAGTGTCAAAGTACATGTGAGGGCATTGCTTAATTTTGGTGTAGGTGTTAAAATTTGTGTATGGGTTAGGGTATGCTGTAAGGTTGTTGTTAGCGTTATGTTTAGGGAAAGGGCTACGTTTAACGAACGGTAAGATTTAGGGTACTGGAGAGGATACGGAAAAGTGTTAGGGTCAGCGTACGTGTGAGGTCACGGGTTAGTGTTAGTGTACAAATAAGGATTAGGGTACGGGTTAGGGAAATGGGTAGGGTTGGTGTTATGGTTAGGGTTAGGGCCAGGGTTAGAGTTAGCGAACGGGTAAGGTTTACGGTACACGGGAGGGTACGGAAACGTGTTAGTGTCAAAGTACATGTGAGGGCATGCGTTATTATTTTGAACGGGTTAAGTTTAGTGTACGGGTTAGGGTATGTTGTAGGGTTGGTGTTAGCCTTATGTTCAGGGCTAGGCTTAGGGTTAGCGAATGGTAAGATTTAGGGTACAGTAGAGGATACAGAAAAGTGTTAGGGTCAGGGTACGTGATAGGGCATGTGTTAGTGTTAGTGTATGGGTTGGGGTTAGGGTAAGGTGTAGGGTTGGGGTTAGGGTTAGGGCTAGGGCTAGGGCTAGGGTTAGGGTTCGCAAATGGGTAAGGTTAAGTGTACAGGTGAGGGTACGGATAAGTGTTAGTGTCAGGGTACGTGTCAGGGCATGGCTTAGTAGTAGTATACTGGTTAGGATTAGGATACGGCTTTGGGTAAGGTTTAGGGTTGGGGTTAGGGTTAGCTTTATAGCTAGTGTTAGGGTTAACGAAATGTCAGGTTTAGGGTACAGGTGATAGTACAGAAAAGTGATAGGGTTAGTGTATGTGTTAGGACACGTGTCAGTGTTAGTGTATGGCTTAGGATTAGCATACTGGTTAGGGTAAGGTGTACGGTTGGGGTTTGGTCTAGGTTTAGGGCTAGGGTTAGGGTTAGCGAACGGTAAGGTTTAGGGTACATGTGAGGTTACGGAAAAGTGTTAGTGTCTGGGTAAGTGTTAAGGCACGGATTAGTGTTAGTGTACGGGTTAGGATTAGGGTACGCGGTAAGCCAATGGGTAGGGTTGGCATTATGTGTAGTGTTAGGGCTAGGTTTAGGGTTAGCGAATGAGTAAGGTTTAGGTTACAGGTGAGGGTACGGAAATGTTTTAGTGTCAAAGTAAGTGTGCGGGAATGGGTTAGTGTTAGTGTCCGCATTAAGATTAGTTTACATGTTAGGGTAAGGTGTAGGGTTGTAGTTAGATTTAGATTTAAGTGTAGGGTTAGGGTTAGCGAACGGTAAGATTTAGGGTACTGGAGAGGATACGGAAAAGTGTTAGGGTCACGGTTCGTGTGAGGGCATTGGTTAGTGTTAGTGTACAGGTAAGGATTAGGGTACGGCTTAGGGAAATGGGTAGGGTTGTTGTTATGATTAGGGTTAGGGCCAGGGTTAGAGTTAGCGAACGGGTAAGGTTTATGGTTCACGAGAGGGTACAGAAACGTGTTAGTGTCAAAGTACATGTGAGGGCATGCGTTATTTTTTTGTACGTGATAAGTTTAGTGTACGGGTTAGGGTATGCTGTAGGGTTGGTGTTAGCGTTATGTTCAGGGCTAGGGTTAGGGTTAGCGAATGGTAAGATTTAGGGTACAGTAGAGGATACGGAAAAGTGTTACGGTCAGGGTACGTGTTAGGGCATTGGTTAGTGTTAGTGTATGTGTTGGGATTAGGGTACGGGTTAGGGTGAGGGGTAGGGTTGGGGTTAGGGTTAGCTTTATGGCTAGGGTTAGGGTTAGCGAAATGTTAGATTTAGGGTACAGGTGATGATACAGAAAAGTGTTCGTGTTAGTGTATGTGCTAGGACACGTGTCAGTGTTAGTGTATGGCTTAGGATTAGCATACTGGTTAGGGTAAGGTGTACGGTTGGGGTTTGGTCTAGGTTTAGGGCTAGGGTTAGGGTTAGCGAACGGTAAGATTTAGGGTACATGTGAGTTTATGGAAAAGTGTTAGGGTCAGGGTACGTGTTAGGGCAGGGGTTAGTGTGGGTTTACAGGTTAGGATTAGGGTACGGGTTAGGGTAATTGGTAGGGTTGGCGTTATGTTTAGTGTTAGGGGTAGGGTTAAGTTTAGTGAACGGGTAAGATTTAGGTTATAGCTGAGCGTACGGAAATGTTTTATTGTCAAAGTACGTGTGCGGTATTGGGTTAGTGTTAATGTACGGGTTAAGATTAGTGTACGTGTTAGGGTAAGGAGTAGGGTTGTAATTAGGTTTAGGTATGGGGCTAGGGTTATGGTTAACAAATGGTAAAGTTTAGGGTTAGTGTTAGTGTTAGGGTTCGGGTTAGATGTAGGGTCAGGGTAGGTGTTCGGGCAAGAGTTAGTGTAAGTGTTTGGGTTATGCTTAGGGTATGGGTTAGGTTTAGGTGTAGGGTTGGGGTTATGTTTAGGTTTAGCGCTAGTGTTAGGGTAAGCGAATAGGTAACATTAGAGTACAGGTGTGCGTATGGAAATGAGTTAGGGTCAGGGTTCCTGCTAGGGCACAAGTTAGTGTTAGTTTAAGGATAAGGATTAGGGTACATGTTAGGGTTAGGTGTAGTGTTGTGGTTGGGTTTAGGGTTAGGTTTAGACCTAGGGTTAGGGTTAGTGAATGGTAAGGTTTAGGGTTCAGGTGTGGGTACGGAATAGTGTTAGGGTCAGGGTACGTGTTAGGGCAGGGGTTAGTGTGGGTTTACAGGTTAGGATTAGGGTACGGGTTAGGGTAATAGTTAGGGTTGGCGTTATGTTTAGTGTTGGGCTAGGGTTAGGTTGAGCGAACGAGTAA
Source organism: Mesoplodon bidens (assembly GCF_964165515.1). Classification (NCBI taxonomy): domain Eukaryota; kingdom Metazoa; phylum Chordata; class Mammalia; order Artiodactyla; family Ziphiidae; genus Mesoplodon; species Mesoplodon bidens. Next base: position 3,950,785 of record NC_138181.1, read on the forward strand.
GGTTTAGGTTAAAGGTGAGGGTATGGAAATGTTTTACTGTCAATGTCAGTGTGCGGGATTGAGTTAGTGTTGGTGTACGCATTAAGAATAGTGTACGTGTTAGGGTAAGGTGTAGGGTTGTAGTTAGATTTATCTTCAGGGCTAGGGTTAGGGTTAGCGAATGGTAATATTTAGGGAACAGGAGAGACTACGGTAAAGAGTTATTGGTAGGGTACGTGTCAGGGCATGGATTAGTGTTTGTGTATGGGTTAGGATTAGGGTACGGTTTAGGGTAAAGTGTTGGTTTGGTGTTAGGGTTTGATTTAGGGGTATGTTTCGGGTTAGCGAATGGTAACGTTTAGCTTACAGGTGAGGGTACAGAAATGTTTTAGGGTCAGGATACGTTTCAGGGCACGGATTAGTATTAGTGTACTGGTTAGGATTACGGTATGAGTTAGGGTAATGGGTAGGGTTGGGTTTAGGTTTAGGTTTAGGGCTATGGTTAGGGTTAGCGAAATGTAAGGTTTAGGTTACAGGTGATGGTCCAGAAATGTGTTAGGATCAGGGTACATGTTAGGGCACGGTTTAGTGTAGTTCACTGGTTAGGATTGGGTACGCGTTAGGGTAAGGTTTAGGGATGGGGTTAGGTTTACGTTTATGTCTAGGGTTAAGGATAGCAAACGGCATGGTTTACGGTACAGGTGAGTGTACGGAAAAGTATTACGGTCAGGGTACCTGTTAGGGGACGTGTAGTGTTAGTGTATGGGTTAGGATTAGGGTACAGGTTAGGGTAAAGTATAGGGTTGGCATTAGGGTTAAGTTTAGGGCTAGGGTAAGGGTTAGCGAACACTTAAGTTTTAAGGAACATGAGTGTACAGAAACGTGTTACTGTCAAAGTACGTGTGAGGGCATAACATTATTTTGGTGTACGTGTTAAGATTAGTGTACAGGTTAGGGTATGGTGTATGGTTGGTGTTAGCGTTATGTTTAGGGCTAGGGTTAAGGTCAGTGAACCAGTAATGTTTAGGGTAAAGGTGAGGGTACGGAAATCTTTTAGGGTCAGGGTATGTGTTAGGACACCTGTTTGTGTTAGTGTACATGTCAGGATTAGCATACAGTTTAGGGTAAGGTGTGGGTTTGGGGTTAGGGTTAGGTTTCGGGGAGACTTAGGGTTAGTGAACGGGTAAGTTTTAGGGTACATGTGAGGGTACGGAAAAGCGTTTGCGTCAGGTTATGAGTTAGGAAACGTGTTAGTGTTAATGTATGGTTAGGATTAGGGTATGGGTTAGGGTAATGGTTAGGGTTGGCGTTAGGGTTAGGGGTAGGCTTAGCGAACGGTTAAGGCTTATGGTACACGTGAGTGTTTGGAGATATGTTAGTGCCAAAGTACGTGTGATGGCATGGGTTAGTGTTAGTATAGGGGTTAAAAATAGGGTAACGGGTTAGAATAAGGTGTAGGGTTGGTGTTAGGGTTAGGTTTAAGTCTACAGTTAGGGTTAGCTAACGATTAGGTTTAGCGTACAGGTGAGGGTATGGAAAAGTGTTACGGTCAGGGTACGTTTCAGGGCTCTGGTTAGTGTTACTGTACGGTTTAGAATTAGGGTATGGGTTAGGGTAAGATGTAGGGTTTGCGTTAGGGTTAGGTTTAGAGCTAGGGTTAGGGTTAGCGACTGGGTAAGGTTTAGGTAACAGGGGAGGGTACGGAAATGTTTTAGGGTCAAAATACATTTACGGGAATGGGTTAGTGTTAGTGTACGGGTTAAGATTACTGTACGTGTTAGGGTAAGGTGTAGGGTTGGAGTTAGATTTAGCCTTAGGGCTAGGGTTAGGGTTAGCGAAATGTAAGGTTTAGTGTACATGTGAGGGTACAGAAAAGCATTACGGTCTGTGTATGTGTCAGGGCACGGATTAGTTTTAGGGTATGGGTTAGGATTACAGTACGGATTAGGGTAAGGTGTAGCATTGGGGTTAGGATCAGGGTTAGGGTTAGGGTTAGGGTTAGCGAATAGGTAATATTTAGGGTACAGGTAAGCATAAGGAAACGAGGTAAGGTCAGGCTTGGTGTTACGGCACAGGTTAGTGTTATTGTACGGATTAGGATAAGGGTACGGGTTAGGATTTTGTGTAGGGTTGTGGATAGTGTTAGGCTTAGACCTAGGGTTAGTGTTAGCGAACAGGTAAGGTTTACGGTACACAGGAGGGTACGGAAACGTGTTAGTGTCAAAGTACATGTGACGGCATTGCTTAATTTTGGTGTAGGTGATAAAATTTGTGTATGGGTTAGGGTATGCTGTAAGGTTGTTGTTAGCGTTATGTTTAGGCAAAGGGCTAGGATTAGCGATCGGTAAGATTTAGGGTACTGGAGAGGATACGGAAAAGTGTTAGGGTCAGGGTACGTGTGAGGGCATGGGTTAGTGTTATTGTACAGGTAAGGAATAGGGAACGGGTTAGGGAAATGGGTAGGGTTGGTGTTATGGTTAGGGTTAGGGCCAGGGTTAGAGTTAGTGAACGGGTAAGGTTTACGGTACACGGGAGGTTACGGAAACGTGTTAGTGTCAAAGTACATGTGAGGGCATGCGTTATTTTTTTGTACGGGTTAAGTTTAATGTACGGGTTAGGGTATGCTGTAGGGTTGGTGTTAGCTTTATGTTCAGGGCTAGAGTTAGGGTTAGCGAATGGTAAGATTTAGGGTACTGTAGAGGATACGGAAAAGTGTTAGGGTCAGGGTTAGGGTTAGGGCATGGGTTAGTGTTAGTGTATGGTGTGGGATTAGGGTACGGGTTAGGGTAAGGGGTTGGGTTGGGGTTTGGGTTAGGTCTAGGGCTAGGGCTAGGGTTTGGGTTAGCAAATGGGTAAGGTTAAGTGTACAGGTGAGGGTACGGAAAAGTGTTAGGGTCAGGGTACGTGTCAGGGCATGGCTTAGTAGTAGTATACTGGTTAGGATTAGGATACGGTTTGGGTAAGGTTTAGGGTTGGGGTTAGGGTTAGCTTTATAGCTAGGGTTAGGGTTAACGAAATGTCAGGTTTAGTGTCCAGGTGATAGTACAGAAAAGTGATAGGGTTAGTGTATGTGTTAGGACACGTGTCAGTGTTAGTGTATGGCTTAGGATTAGCATACTGGTTAGGGTAAGGTTTACGGTTGGGATTTCGTCTAGGTTTAGGGCTAGGGTTAGGGTTAGCAAACGGTAAGGTTTAGGGTACATGTGAGGGAACGGAAAAGTGTTAGGGTCAGGGTAAGTGTTAAGGCACGGATTAGTGTTAGTGTACGGGTTAGGATTTGGGTAGGCGGTAAGCCAGTGGGTAGGGTTGGCATTATGTGTAGTGTTAGGGCTAGGTTTAGGGTTGGCGAATGAGTAAGGTTTAGGTTACAGGTGAGGGTACGGATATGTTTTAGTGTCAAAGTAAGTGTGCGGGAATGGGTTAGTGTTAGTGTACGCATTAAGATTAGTTTACATGTTAGGGTAAGGTGTACGGTTGTAGTTAGATTTAGCTTTAAGGGTAGGGTTAGGGTTAGCGAACAGTAAGGTTTTGCGTACTGGAGAGAGTAGGGTAAAGAGTTAGGGACAGGGTACGTGTCATGGCATGGATTAGTGTTTGTGTATGGGTAAGGATTAGGGTACGGGTTAGGGAAATGGGTAGGGTTGGTGTTATGGTTAGGGTTAGGGCTAGGGTTAGAGTTAGCGAACGGGTATTGTTTACGGTACACGGCAGGGTACAGAAACGTGTTAGTGTCAAAGTACATGTGAGGGCATGGGTTAATTTTTTTGTACGGGTTAAGTTTAGTGTAGGGGTTAGGGTATGCTGTAGGGTTGGTGTTAGCATTAGGTTCAGGGCTAGGGTTAGGGTTAGCTAACGGTAAGATTTAGGGTACAGCAGAGGATACGGAAAAGTGTTACGGTCAGTGTACGTGTTAGGGCATGGGTAAGTGTTAGTGTATGTGTTGGGATTAGGGTACGGGTTAGGGTAAGGTGTAGGGTTGGGGTTAGGGTTAGCTTTATGGCTAGGGTTAGGGTGAGCAAAATGTCAGGTTTAGGGTACAAGTGATAATACAGAAAAGTGTTAGTGTTAGTGTACGTGCGAGGACACGTGTCAGTGTTAGTGTATGAGTTAGGATTAGCATACTGGTTAGGGTAATGTGTACGGTTGGTGTTTGGTCTAGGTTTAGGGCTAGGGTTATGGTTAGCGAACGGTAAGGTTTAGCGTACATGTGAGGTTACGGAAGAGTGTTAGGGTCAGGGTACGTGTTAGGGCAGGGGTTAGTGTGGGTTTACCGGTTAGGATTAGGGTACGGGTTAGGGTAATTGGTAGGGTTGGCGTTATGTTTAGTGTTAGGTGTAGGGTTAAGTGTAGTGAACGGGTAAGATTTAGGTTACAGCTGAGCGTACGGAAATGTTTTATTGTCAAAGTACGTGTGCGATATTGGGTTAGAGTTAATGTACGGGTTAAGATTTGTGTACGTGTTAGGGTAAGGACTAGGGCTGTCATTAGGTTTAGGTATGGGGCTAGGGTTTTGGTTAACAAATGGTAAAGTTTAGGGTTAGTGTTAGTGTTAGGGTTCGGGTTAGAGTTTGGGTCAGGGTAGGTGTTAGGGCACGAGTTAGTGTTAGTGTTTGGGTTATGATTAGGATATGGGTTAGGTTAAGGTGTAGGGTTGGGGTTAGGTTTAGATTTAGGGCTAGTGTTAGGGTAAGCGAATAGGTAACATTAGAGTACAGGTGAGTGTATGGAAATGAGTTAGGGTCAGGGTTCCTGTTAGGGCACAAGTTAGTGTTAGTTTAAGGATTAGGATTAGGGTACAGGTTAGGGTTAGGTGTAGGGTTGGGGTTGGGTTTAGGGTTAGGTTTAGACCTAGGGTTAGGGTTAGTGAATGGTAAGGTTTAGGGTTCAGGTGTGGGTATGGAAAAGTGTTAGGTTCAGGGTACGTGTTATGGCATGGGTTAGTGTTAGTGTATGGTTTGGGATTAGGGTACGGGTTAGGGTAAGGGGTTGGGTTGGGGTTTGGGTTAGGGATAGGGCTAGGGCTAGTGTTTGGGTTAGCAAATGGGTAAGGTTAAGTGTACAGGTGAGGTTACGGAAAAGTGTTAGGGTCAGGGTACGTGTCAGGGCATGGCTTAGTAGTAGTATATTGGTTAGGATTAGGATACGGTTTGGGTAAGGTTTAGGGTTGGGGTTAGGGTTAGCTTTATAGCTAGGGTTAGGCTTAACGAAATGTCAGGTTTAGGGTACAGGTGATAGTACAGAAAAGTGAGAGGGTTAGTGTATGTGTTAGGAGAGGTGTCAGTGTTAGTGTATGGCTTAGGATAAGCATACTAGTTAGGGTAAGGTGTACGGTTGGTGTTTGGTCTAGGTTTAGGGCTAGGGTTAGGGTTAGCAAACGGTAAGGTTTAGGGTACATGTGAGGTAATGGAAAAGTGTTAGGGTCAGGGTAAGTGTTAAGGCACGGATTAGTGTTAGTGTACGGGTTAGGATTTGGGTAGGCGGTAAGCCAATGGGTAGGGTTGGCATTATGTGTAGTGTTAGGTCTAGGTTTAGGGTTAGCGAATGAGTAAGGTTTAGGTTACAGGTGAGGGTACGGAAATGTTTTAGTGTCAAAGTAAGTGTGCGGGAATGGGTTAGTGTTAGTGTCCGCATTAAGATTAGTTTACATGTTAGGGTAAGGTGTAGGGTTGTAGTTAGATTTAGCTTTAAGTGTAGGGTTAGGTTTGGCGAACGGTAAGATTTTGGGTACAGGAGAGAGTAGGGTAAAGAGTTAGGGACAGGGTACGTGTCATGGCATGGATTAGTGTTTGTGTATGGGTATGGATTAGGGTACGGGTTAGGGAAATGGTTTGGGTTGGTGTTATGGTTAGGGTTAGGGCTAGGGTTAGAGTTATAGAACGGGTATGGTTTACGGTACACGGCAGGGTACGGAAACGTGTTACTGTCAAAGTACATGTGAGGGCATGTGTTAATTTTTTTGTACGGGTTAAATTTAGTGTAGGGGTTAGGGTATGCTGTAGGGATGGTGTTAGCGTTATGTTCAGGGCTAGGGTTAGGGTTAGCGAACGGTAAGATTTAGGGTACAGCAGAGGATACGGAAAAGTGTTACGGTCAGGGTACGTGTTAGGGCATGGGTTAGTGTTAGTGTATGTGTTGGGATTCGGGTACGGGTTAGGTTAAGGGGTAGGGTTGGGGTTAGGGTTAGCTTTATGGCTATGGTTAGGGTTAGCAAAATGTCATGTTTAGGGTACTGGTGATGATACAGAAAAGTGTTTGTGTTAGTGTATGTGCTAGGACACGTGTCAGTGTTAGTGTATGGCTTTGGATTAGCATACTGGTTAGGGTAAGGTGTATGGTTGGGGTTTGGTATAGGTATAGGGCTAGGGTTAGGGTTAGCGAACGGTAAGGTTTAGGGTACATGTGAGGTTACGGAAAAGTGTTAGGGTCAGGGTTCGTGTTAGGGCAGGGGTTAGTGTGGGTTTACAGGTTAGGATTAGGGTACGGGTTAGGGTAATTGGTAGTGTTGGCGTTATGTTTAGTGTTAGGGGTGGGGTTAAGTTTAGTGAACGGGTAAGATTTAAGTTACAGCTGAGCGTACGGAAATATTTTATTGTCAAAGTACGTGTGCGGTATTGGGTTAGTGTTAATGTACGGGTTAAGATTACTGTACGTGTTAGGGTAAGGAGTAGGGTTGTAATTAGGTTTAGGTATGGGGCTAGGGTTATGGTTAACAAATGGTAAAGTTTAGGGTTAGTGTTAGTGTTAGGGTTCGGGTTAGAGGTAAGGTCATGGTAGGTTTTAGGGCACGAGTTAGTGTTAGTGTTTGGGTTATGATTAGGGTATGGGTTAGGTTAAGGTGTAGGTTTGGGGTTAGGTTTAGGTTTAGGGCTAGTGTTAGGGTAAGCGAATAGGTAACATTAGAGTACAGGTGAGCGTATGGAAATGAGTTAGGGTCAGGGTTCCAGTTAGGGCACAATTTAGTATTAGTTTAAGGATTAGGATTAGGGTACATGTTAGGGTTAGGTGTAGGGTTGTGGTTGGGTTTAGGGTTAGGTTTAGACCTAGGGTTAGGGTTAGTGAATGGTAAGGTTTAGGGTTCAGGTGTGGGTATGGAAAAGTGTTAGGGTCAGGGTAAGTGTTAAGGCACGGATTAGTGTTAGTGTACAGGTTAGGATTAGGGTACGGGTTAGGCTAATGGGTAGGGTTGGCTTTATGTTTAGTGTTAGGGCTAGGGTTAGGGTTAGCGAACAAGTAAGGTTTAGGTTAAAGGTGAGGGTATGGAAATGTTTTAGTGTCAATGTAAGTGTGCGGGAATGAGTTAGTGTTAGTGTACGCATTAAGAATAGTGTACGTGTTAGGGTAAGGTGTAGGGTTGTAGTTAGATTTAGCTTCAGGGCTACGGTTAGGTTTAGCGAACGGTAATATTTAGGGTACAGGAGAGACTAGGGTAAAGAGTTAGGGGTAGGGTACGTGTCAGGGCATGGATTAGTGTTTGTGTATGGGTTAGGATTAGGGTACGGTTTAGGGTAAAGTGTTGGTTTGGTGTTACAGTTTGATTTAGGGGTATGTTTCAGGTTAGCAAACGGTAACGTTTAGCTTACAGGTGAGGGTACAGAAAAGTTTTAGGGTCAGGATACGTTTCAGGGCACGGATTAGTATTAGTGTACTGGTTAGGATTACGGTATGAGTTAGCGTAATGGGTAGGGTTGGGTTTAGGTTTAGCTTTAGGGCTATGGTTAGGGTTAGCGAAATGTAAGGTTTAGGTTACAGGTGATGGTCCAGAAATGTGTTAGGATCAGGGTACATGTTAGGGCACGTTTTAGTGTTAGTGCACTGGTTAGGATTGGGTACGCGTTAGGGTAAGATTTAGGGATGGGGTTAGGTTTACGTTTTTGTCTATGGTTAAGGATAGCAAACGGCATGGTTTAGGGTACAGGTGAGTGTATGGAAAAGTATTACGGTCAGGGTACCTGTTAGGGGACGTGTAGTGTTAGTGTATGGGTTACAATTAGGGTACAGGTTAGGGTAAAGTATAGGGTTGGCATTAGGGTTAAGTTTAGGGCTAGGGTTAGGGTTAGAGAACACTTAAGTTTTATGGAACATGAGTGTACAGAAACGTGTTACTGTCAAAGTACGTGTGAGGGCATAACATTATTTTGGTGTACGTGTTAAGATTAGTGTACAGGTTAGGGTATGGTGTAGGGTTGGTTTTAGCGTTATGTTTAGGGCTAGGGTTAAGATTAGCGAACCAGTAATGTTTAGGGTACAGGTGAGGGTACGGAAAACTTTTAGGGTCAGGGTATGTGTTAGGACACCTGTTAGTGTTAGTGTACATGTCAGGATTAGCATACAGTTTAGGGTAAGGTGTGGGGTTGGGGTTATGGTTAGGTTTAGGGCTAGGCTTAGGGTTAGCGAACGGGTAAGTTTTAGGGTACATGTGAGGGTACGGAAAAGCGTTTGGATCAGGTTATGAGTTAGGAAACGTGTTAGTGTTAATGTATGGATAGGATTAGGGTATGGGTTAGGGTAATGGTTAGGGTTGGCATTAGGGTTAGGGGTAGGCTTAGCGAACGGTTAAGGCATATGGTACACGTGAGTGTATGGAGACATGTTAGTGTCAAAGTACGTGTGATGGCATGGGTTAGTGTTAGTCTAGGGGTTAAAAATAGGGTACGGGTTAGAATAAGGTGTAGGGTTGGTGTTAGGGTTAGGTTTAAGTCTACAGTTAGGGTTAGCTAACGATTAGATTTAGCGTACAGGTGAGGGTATGGAAAAGTGTTATGGTCAGGGTACGTTTCAGGGCTCTGGTTAGTGTTAGTGTACGGTTTAGGATTAGGGTATGGGTTAGGGTAAGATGTAGGGTTGGCGTTGGGGTTAGGTTTAGAGCTAGGGTTAGGGTTAGCAACCGGGTAAGTTTTAGTTTACAGGGGAGTGTACGGAAATGTTTTAGGGTCAAAATACATTTGCGGGAATGGGTTAGTGTTAGTGTACGGGTTAAGATTAGTATACGTGTTAGGGTAAGGTGTAGGGTTGGAGTTAGATTTAGCTTTAGGGCTAGGGTTAGGGTTAGCGAAATGTAAGGTTTAGGGTACATGTGAGGGCACAGAAAAGCATTACGGTCTGTGTATGTGTCAGGGCACGGATTAGTTTTAGGCTATGGGTTAGGATTACAGTACGGATTAGGGTAAGGTGTAGCATTGGGGTTAGGGTTAGGGTTAGGGTTAGGGTTAGCGAATAGGTAATATTTAGGGTACAGGTAAGCATATGGAAACTAGTTAGGGTCAGGCTTGGTGTTAGGGCACAGGTTAGTGTTATTGTACGGATTAGGATTAGGGTACGGGTTAGGATTTTGTGTAGGGTTGTGGATAGTGTTAGGCTTAGACTTAGGGTTAGTGTTAGTGAACAGGTAAGGTTTACGGTACACAGGAGGCTACGGAAACGTGTTAGTGTCAAAGTACATGTGAGGGCATTGCTTAATTTTGGTGTAGGTGTTAAAATTTGTGTATGGGTTAGGGTATGCTGTAAGGTTGTTGTTAGCGTTATGTTTAGGGAAAGGGCTAGGTTTAGTGAACGGTAAGATTTAGGGTACTGGAGAGGATACAGAAAAGTGTTAGGGTCAGGGTACGTGTGAGGGCATGGGTTAGTGTTAGTGTACATGTAAGGATTAGGGTACGGCTTAGCGAAATGGGTAGGGTTGGTGTTATGGTTAGGGTTAGGGCCAGGGTTATAGTTAGTGAACGGGTAAGGTTTACGGTACACGGGAGGGTACGGAAACGTGTTAGTGTCAAAGTACATGTGAGGGAATGCGTTACTTTTTTTTACGGGATAAGTTTAGTGTACGGGTTAGGGTATGCTGTAGGGTTGGTGTTAGCGTTATGTTCAGGGCTAGGGTTAGGGTTAGCGAACGGTAAATTTAGGGTACAGCAGAGGATATGGAAAAGTGTTACGGTCAGGGTACGTGTTAGGGCATGGGTTAGTGTTAGTGTATGTGTTGGGATTCGGGTACGGGTTAGGTTAAGGGGTAGGGTTGGGGTTAGGGTTAGCTTTATGGCTATGGTTAGGGTTAGCAAAATGTCATGTTTAGGGTACTGGTGATGATACAGAAAAGTGTTTGTGTTAGTGTATGTGCTAGGACACGTGTCAGTGTTAGTGTATGGCTTTGGATTAGCATACTGGTTAGGGTAAGGTGTATGGTTGGGGTTTGGTATAGGTATAGGGCTAGGGTTAGGGTTAGCGAACGGTAAGGTTTAGGGTACATGTGAGGTTACGGAAAAGTGTTAGGGTCAGGGTTCGTGTTAGGGCAGGGGTTAGTGTGGGTTTACAGGTTAGGATTAGGGTACGGGTTAGGGTAATTGGTAGTGTTGGCGTTATGTTTAGTGTCAGGGGTGGGGTTAAGTTTAGTGAACGGGTAAGATTTAAGTTACAGCTGAGCGTACGGAAATATTTTATTGTCAAAGTACGTATGCGGTATTGGGTTAGTGTTAATGTACGGGTTAAGATTACTGTACGTGTTAGGGTAAGGAGTAGGGTTGTAATTAGGTTTAGGTATGGGGCTAGGGTTATGGTTAACAAATGGTAAAGTTTAGGGTTAGTGTTAGTGTTAGGGTTCGGGTTAGAGGTAAGGTCATGGTAGGTTTTAGGGCACGAGTTAGTGTTAGTGTTTGGGTTATGATTAGGGTATGGGTTAGGTTAAGGTGTAGATTTGGGGTTAGGTTTAGGTTTAGGGCTAGTGTTAGGGTAAGCGAATAGGTAACATTAGAGTACAGGTGAGCGTATGGAAATGAGTTAGGGTCAGGGTTCCAGTTAGGGCACAATTTAGTATTAGTTTAAGGATTAGGATTAGGGTACATGTTAGGGTTAGGTGTAGGGTTGTGGTTGGGTTTAGGGTTAGGTTTAGACCTAGGGTTAGGGTTAGTGAATGGTAAGGTTTAGGGTTCAGGTGTGGGTATGGAAAAGTGTTAGGGTCAGGGTAAGTGTTAAGGCACGGATTAGTGTTAGTGTACAGGTTAGGATTAGGGTACGGGTTAGGCTAATGGGTAGGGTTGGCTTTATGTTTAGTGTTAGGGCTAGGGTTAGGGTTAGCGAACAAGTAAGGTTTAGGTTAAAGGTGAGGGTATGGAAATGTTTTAGTGTCAATGTAAGTGTGCGGGAATGAGTTAGTGTTAGTGTACGCATTAAGAATAGTGTACGTGTTAGGGTAAGGTGTAGGGTTGTAGTTAGATTTAGCTTCAGGGCTACGGTTAGGTTTAGCGAACGGTAATATTTAGGGTACAGGAGAGACTAGGGTAAAGAGTTAGGGGTAGGGTACGTGTCAGGGCATGGATTAGTGTTTGTGTATGGGTTAGGATTAGGGTACGGTTTAGGGTAAAGTGTTGGTTTGGTGTTACAGTTTGATTTAGGGGTATGTTTCAGGTTAGCAAACGGTAACGTTTAGCTTACAGGTGAGGGTACAGAAAAGTTTTAGGGTCAGGATACGTTTCAGGGCACGGATTAGTATTAGTGTACTGGTTAGGATTACGGTATGTGTTAGGGTAATGGGTAGGGTTGGGTTTAGGTTTAGGTTTAGGGCTATGGTTAGGGTTAGCGAAATGTAAGGTTTAGGTTACAGGTGATGGTCCAGAAATGTGTTAGGATCAGGGTACATGTTAGGGCACGTTTTAGTGTTAGTGCACTGGTTAGGATTGGGTACGCGTTAGGGTAAGGTTTAGGGATGGGGTTAGGTTTACGTTTTTGTCTATGGTTAAGGATAGCAAACGGCATGGTTTAGGGTACAGGTGAGTGTATGGAAAAGTATTACGGTCAGGGTACCTGTTAGGGGACGTGTAGTGTTAGTGTATGGGTTACGATTAGGGTACAGGTTAGGGTAAAGTATAGGGTTGGCATTAGGGTTAAGTTTAGGGCTAGGGTTAGGGTTAGAGAACACTTAAGTTTTATGGAACATGAGTGTACAGAAACGTGTTAGTGTCAAAGTATGTGTGAGGGCATAGCATAATTTTGGTGTACGGGTTAAGATTAGTGTACTGGTTAGGGTATGGTGTAGGGTTGGTTTTAGCGTTATGTTTAGGGCTAGGGTTAAGATTAGCGAACCAGTAATGTTTAGGGTACAGGTGAGGGTACGGAAAACTTTTAGGGTCAGGGTATGTGTTAGGACACCTGTTAGTGTTAGTGTACATGTCAGGATTAGCATACAGTTTAGGGTAAGGTGTGGGGTTGGGGTTATGGTTAGGTTTAGGGCTAGGCTTAGGGTTAGCGAACGGGTAAGTTTTAGGGTACATGTGAGGGTACGGAAAAGCGTTTGGATCAGGTTATGAGTTAGGAAACGTGTTAGTGTTAATGTATGGATAGGATTAGGGTATGGGTTAGGGTAATGGTTAGGGTTGGCATTAGGGTTAGGGGTAGGCTTAGCGAACGGTTAAGGCATATGGTACACGTGAGTGTATGGAGACATGTTAGTGTCAAAGTACGTGTGATGGCATGGGTTAGTGTTAGTCTAGGGGTTAAAAATAGGGTACGGGTTAGAATAAGGTGTAGGGTTGGTGTTAGGGTTAGGTTTAAGTCTACAGTTAGGGTTAGCTAACGATTAGATTTAGCGTACAGGTGAGGGTATGGAAAAGTGTTATGGTCAGGGTACGTTTCAGGGCTCTGGTTAGTGTTAGTGTACGGTTTAGGATTAGGGTATGGGTTAGGGTAAGATGTAGGGTTGGCGTTGGGGTTAGGTTTAGAGCTAGGGTTAGGGTTAGCAACCGGGTAAGTTTTAGTTTACAGGGGAGTGTACGGAAATGTTTTAGGGTCAAAATACATTTGCGGGAATGGGTTAGTGTTAGTGTACGGGTTAAGATTAGTATACGTGTTAGGGTAAGGTGTAGGGTTGGAGTTAGATTTAGCTTTAGGGCTAGGGTTAGGGTTAGCGAAATGTAAGGTTTAGGGTACATGTGAGGGCACAGAAAAGCATTACGGTCTGTGTATGTGTCAGGGCACGGATTAGTTTTAGGCTATGGGTTAGGATTACAGTACGGATTAGGGTAAGGTGTAGCATTGGGGTTAGGGTTAGGGTTAGGGTTAGGGTTAGCGAATAGGTAATATTTAGGGTACAGGTAAGCATATGGAAACTAGTTAGGGTCAGGCTTGGTGTTAGGGCACAGGTTAGTGTTATTGTACGGATTAGGATTTGGGTACGGGTTAGGATTTTGTGTAGGGTTGTGGATAGTGTTAGGCTTAGACTTAGGGTTAGTGTTAGTGAACAGGTAAGGTTTACGGTACACAGGAGGCTACGGAAACGTGTTAGTGTCAAAGTACATGTGAGGGCATTGCTTAATTTTGGTGTAGGTGTTAAAATTTGTGTATGGGTTAGGGTATGCTGTAAGGTTGTTGTTAGCGTTATGTTTAGGGAAAGGGCTAGGTTTAGTGAACGGTAAGATTTAGGGTACTGGAGAGGATACAGAAAAGTGTTAGGGTCAGGGTACGTGTGAGGGCATGGGTTAGTGTTAGTGTACATGTAAGGATTAGGGTACGGCTTAGCGAAATGGGTAGGGTTGGTGTTATGCTTACGGTTAGGGCCAGGGTTAGAGTTAGTGAACGGGTAAGGTTTACGGTACACGGGAGGGTACGGAAACGTGTTAGTGTCAAAGTACATGTGAGGGAATGCGTTACTTTTTTTTACGGGATAAGTTTAGTGTACGGGTTAGGGTATGCTGTAGGGTTGGTGTTAGCGTTATGTTCAGGGCTAGGGTTAGGGTTAGCGAACGGTAAATTTAGGGTACAGCAGAGGATATGGAAAAGTGTTACGGTCAGGGTACGTGTTAGGGCATGGGTTAGTGTTAGTGTATGTGTTGGGATTCGGGTACGGGTTAGGTTAAGGGGTAGGGTTGGGGTTAGGGTTAGCTTTATGGCTATGGTTAGGGTTAGCAAAATGTCATGTTTAGGGTACTGGTGATGATACAGAAAAGTGTTTGTGTTAGTGTATGTGCTAGGACACGTGTCAGTGTTAGTGTATGGCTTTGGATTAGCATACTGGTTAGGGTAAGGTGTATGGTTGGGGTTTGGTATAGGTATAGGGCTAGGGTTAGGGTTAGCGAACGGTAAGGTTTAGGGTACATGTGAGGTTACGGAAAAGTGTTAGGGTCAGGGTTCGTGTTAGGGCAGGGGTTAGTGTGGGTTTACAGGTTAGGATTAGGGTACGGGTTAGGGTAATTGGTAGTGTTGGCGTTATGTTTAGTGTCAGGGGTGGGGTTAAGTTTAGTGAACGGGTAAGATTTAAGTTACAGCTGAGCGTACGGAAATATTTTATTGTCAAAGTACGTATGCGGTATTGGGTTAGTGTTAATGTACGGGTTAAGATTACTGTACGTGTTAGGGTAAGGAGTAGGGTTGTAATTAGGTTTAGGTATGGGGCTAGGGTTATGGTTAACAAATGGTAAAGTTTAGGGTTAGTGTTAGTGTTAGGGTTCGGGTTAGAGGTAAGGTCATGGTAGGTTTTAGGGCACGAGTTAGTGTTAGTGTTTGGGTTATGATTAGGGTATGGGTTAGGTTAAGGTGTAGATTTGGGGTTAGGTTTAGGTTTAGGGCTAGTGTTAGGGTAAGCGAATAGGTAACATTAGAGTACAGGTGAGCGTATGGAAATGAGTTAGGGTCAGGGTTCCAGTTAGGGCACAATTTAGTATTAGTTTAAGGATTAGGATTAGGGTACATGTTAGGGTTAGGTGTAGGGTTGTGGTTGGGTTTAGGGTTAGGTTTAGACCTAGGGTTAGGGTTAGTGAATGGTAAGGTTTAGGGTTCAGGTGTGGGTATGGAAAAGTGTTAGGGTCAGGGTAAGTGTTAAGGCACGGATTAGTGTTAGTGTACAGGTTAGGATTAGGGTACGGGTTAGGCTAATGGGTAGGGTTGGCTTTATGTTTAGTGTTAGGGCTAGGGTTAGGGTTAGCGAACAAGTAAGGTTTAGGTTAAAGGTGAGGGTATGGAAATGTTTTAGTGTCAATGTAAGTGTGCGGGAATGAGTTAGTGTTAGTGTACGCATTAAGAATAGTGTACGTGTTAGGGTAAGGTGTAGGGTTGTAGTTAGATTTAGCTTCAGGGCTACGGTTAGGTTTAGCGAACGGTAATATTTAGGGTACAGGAGAGACTAGGGTAAAGAGTTAGGGGTAGGGTACGTGTCAGGGCATGGATTAGTGTTTGTGTATGGGTTAGGATTAGGGTACGGTTTAGGGTAAAGTGTTGGTTTGGTGTTACAGTTTGATTTAGGGGTATGTTTCAGGTTAGCAAACGGTAACGTTTAGCTTACAGGTGAGGGTACAGAAAAGTTTTAGGGTCAGGATACGTTTCAGGGCACGGATTAGTATTAGTGTACTGGTTAGGATTACGGTATGAGTTAGGGTAATGGGTAGGGTTGGGTTTAGGTTTAGGTTTAGGGCTATGGTTAGGGTTAGCGAAATGTAAGGTTTAGGTTACAGGTGATGGTCCAGAAATGTGTTAGGATCAGGGTACATGTTAGGGCACGTTTTAGTGTTAGTGCACTGGTTAGGATTGGGTACGCGTTAGGGTAAGGTTTAGGGATGGGGTTAGGTTTACGTTTTTGTCTATGGTTAAGGATAGCAAACGGCATGGTTTAGGGTACAGGTGAGTGTATGGAAAAGTATTACGGTCAGGGTACCTGTTAGGGGACGTGTAGTGTTAGTGTATGGGTTACGATTAGGGTACAGGTTAGGGTAAAGTATAGGGTTGGCATTAGGGTTAAGTTTAGGGCTAGGGTTAGGGTTAGAGAACACTTAAGTTTTATGGAACATGAGTGTACAGAAACGTGTTAGTGTCAAAGTATGTGTGAGGGCATAGCATAATTTTGGTGTACGGGTTAAGATTAGTGTACTGGTTAGGGTATGGTGTAGGGTTGGTTTTAGCGTTATGTTTAGGGCTAGGGTTAAGATTAGCGAACCAGTAATGTTTAGGGTACAGGTGAGGGTACGGAAAACTTTTAGGGTCAGGGTATGTGTTAGGACACCTGTTAGTGTTAGTGTACATGTCAGGATTAGCATACAGTTTAGGGTAAGGTGTGGGGTTGGGGTTATGGTTAGGTTTAGGGCTAGGCTTAGGGTTAGCGAACGGGTAAGTTTTAGGGTACATGTGAGGGTACGGAAAAGCGTTTGGGTCAGGTTATGAGTTAGGAAACGTGTTAGTGTTAATGTATGGATAGGATTAGGGTATGGGTTAGGGTAATGGTTAGGGTTGGCATTAGGGTTAGGGGTAGGCTTAGCGAACGGTTAAGGCATATGGTACACGTGAGTGTATGGAGACATGTTAGTGTCAAAGTACGTGTGATGGCATGGTTTAGTGTTAGTCTAGGGGTTAAAAATAGGGTACGGGTTAGAATAAGGTGTAGGGTTGGTGTTAGGGTTAGGTTTAAGTCTACAGTTAGGGTTAGCTAACGATTAGATTTAGCGTACAGGTGAGGGTATGGAAAAGTGTTATGGTCAGGGTACGTTTCAGGGCTCTGGTTAGTGTTAGTGTACGGTTTAGGATTAGGGTATGGGTTAGGGTAAGATGTAGGGTTGGCGATGGGGTTAGGTTTAGAGCTAGGGTTAGGGTTAGCAACCGGGTAAGTTTTAGTTTACAGGGGAGTGTACGGAAATGTTTTAGGGTCAAAATACATTTGCGGGAATGGGTTAGTGTTAGTGTACGGGTTAAGATTAGTATACGTGTTAGGGTAAGGTGTAGGGTTGGAGTTAGATTTAGCTTTAGGGCTAGGGTTAGGGTTAGCGAAATGTAAGGTTTAGGGTACATGTGAGGGCACAGAAAAGCATTACGGTCTGTGTATGTGTCAGGGCACGGATTAGTTTTAGGCTATGGGTTAGGATTACAGTACGGATTAGGGTAAGGTGTAGCATTGGGGTTAGGGTTAGGGTTAGGGTTAGGGTTAGCGAATAGGTAATATTTAGGGTACAGGTAAGCATATGGAAACGAGTTAGGGTCAGGCTTGGTGTTAGGGCACAGGTTAGTGTTATTGTACGGATTAGGATTAGGGTACGGGTTAGGATTTTGTGTAGGGTTGTGGATAGTGTTAGGCTTAGACTTAGGGTTAGTGTTAGTGAACAGGTAAGGTTTACAGTACACAGGAGGCTACGGAAACGTGTTAGTGTCAAAGTACATGTGAGGGCATTGCTTAATTTTGGTGTAGGTGTTAAAATTTGTGTATGGGTTAAGGTATGCTGTAAGGTTGTTGTTAGCGTTATGTTTAGGGAAAGGGCTAGGTTTAGTGAACGGTAAGATTTAGGGTACTGGAGAGGATACAGAAAAGTGTTAGGGTCAGGGTACGTGTGAGGGCATGGGTTAGTGTTAGTGTACATGTAAGGATTAGGGTACGGCTTAGCGAAATGGGTAGGGTTGGTGTTATGCTTACGGTTAGGGCCAGGGTTAGAGTTAGTGAACGGGTAAGGTTTACGGTACACGGGAGGGTACGGAAACGTGTTAGTGTCAAAGTACATGTGAGGGAATGCGTTACTTTTTTTTACGGGATAAGTTTAGTGTACGGGTTAGGGTATGCTGTAGGGTTGGTGTTAGCGTTATGTTCAGGGCTAGGGTTAGGGTTAGCGAACGGTAAATTTAGGGTACAGCAGAGGATATGGAAAAGTGTTACATTCAGGGTACGTTTTAGAGCATGGGTTAGTGTTAGTTTATGTGTTGGGATTAGGGTACGGGTTAGGGTAAGGGGTAGGGTTGGGGTTAGGGTTAGCTTTATGGCTAGGGTTAGGGTTAGCGAAATGTCAGGTTTAGGGTAGAGGTGATGATACAGAAAAGTCTTAGTGTTAGTGTATGTGCTAGGACACGTGTCAGTGTTAGTGTATTGCTTAGGATTAGCATACTGGTTAGGGTAAGGTGTACGGTTGGGGTTTGGTCTAGGTTTAGGGCTAGGGTTAGGCTTAGCGAACGGTAAGGTTTAGGGTACATGTGAGGTTACGGAAAAGTGTTAGGGTCAGGGTACGTGTTAGGGCAGGGGTTGGTGTGGGTTTACAGGTTAGGATTAGGGTACGGGTTAGGGTAATTGGTAGGGTTGGCTTTATGTTTAGTGTTAGGGGTAGAGTTAAGTTTAGTGAACGGGTAAGGTTTAGGTTACAGCTGAGCGTACGGAAATGTTTTATTGTCAAAGTACGTGTGCGGTATTGGGTTAGTGTTAATGTACGGGTTAAGATTAGTGTACGTGTTAGGGTAAGGAGTAGGGTTGTAATTAGGTTTAGGTATGGGGCTAGGGTTATGGTTAACAAATGGTAAAGTTTAGGGTTAGTGTTAGTGTTAGGGTTCGGGTTAGAGGTAGGGTCAGGGTAGGTGTTAGGGCACGAGTTAGTGTTAGTGTTTGGATTATGATTAGGGTGTGGGTTAGGTTAAGGTGTAGGGTTGGGGTTAGGTTTAGGTTTAGGGCTAGTGTTAGGGTAAGCGAATAGGTAACATTAGAGTACAGGTGAGCGTATGGAAATGAGTTAGAGTCAGGGTTCCTGTTAGGGCACAAGTTAGTGTTAGTTTAAGGATTAGGATTAGGGTACATGTTAGGGTTAGGTGTAGGGTTGGGGTTGGGTTTAGGGTTAGGTTTAGACCTAGGGTTAGGGTTAGTGAATGGTAAGGTTTAGGGTTCAGGTGTGGGTATGGAAAAGTGTTAGGGTCAGGGTAAGTGTTAAGGCACGGATTAGTGTTAGTGTACGGGTTAGGATTAGGGTACGGGTTAGGCTAATGGGTAGGATTGGCGTTATTTTTAGTGTTAGGGCTAGGGTTAGGGTTAGCGAACGAGTAAGGTTTAGGTTAAAGGTGAGGGTACGGAAATGTTTTAGTGTCAATGTAAGTGTGCGGGAATGAGTTAGTGTTAGTGTACGCAATAAGAATAGTGTACGTTTTAGGGTAAGGTGCAGGGTTGTAGTTAGATTTAGCTACAGGTCTAGGGTTAGGGTTAGCGAACGATAATATTTAGGGTACAGGAGAGACTAGGGTAAAGAGTTAGGAGTATGGTACGTGTCAGGGCATGGATTAGTGTTTGTGTATGTGTTAGGATTAGGGTACGGTTTAGGGTAAAGTGTTGGTTTGCTGTTAGGGTTTGATTTAGGGGTATGTTTCGGGTTAGCGAACGGAAACCTTTAGCT
Source organism: Mesoplodon bidens (assembly GCF_964165515.1). Lineage (NCBI taxonomy): Eukaryota > Metazoa > Chordata > Mammalia > Artiodactyla > Ziphiidae > Mesoplodon > Mesoplodon bidens. The sequence continues at coordinate 3,969,855 of NC_138181.1, forward strand.
TACAGGTGAGGGTACAGAAAAGTTTTAGCGTCAGGATACGTTTCAGGGCACGGATTAGTATTAGTATACTGGTTAGGATTACGGTATGAGTTAGGGTAATGGGTAGGGTTGGGTTTAGGTTTAGGTTTAGGGCTATGGTTAGGGTTAGCGAAATGTAAGGTTTAGGTTACAGGTGATGGTCCAGAAATGTGTTAGGATCAGGGTACATGTTAGGGCACGGTTTAGTGTTAGTGAACTGGTTAGGATTGGGTACGCGTTAGGGTAAGGTTTAGGGATGGGGTTAGGTTTACGTTTATGTCTAGGGTTAAGGATAGCAAACGGCATGGTTTAGGGTACAGGTGAGTGTACGGAAAAGTATTACGGTCAGGGGACCTGTTAGGGGACGTGTAGTGTTAGTGTATGGGTTAGGATTAGGGTACAGGTTAGGGTAAAGTATAGGGTTGGCATTAGGGTTAAGTTTAGGGCTAGGGTTAGGGTTAGCGATCACTTAAGTTTTATGGAACATGAGTGTACAGAAACGTGTTAGTGTCAAAGTATGTGTGAGGGCATAGCATAATTTTGGCGTACGGGTTAAGATTAGTGTACTGGTTAGGGTATGGTGTAGGGTTGGTGTTAGCGCTATGTTTAGGGCTAGGGTTAAGATTAGCGAACCAGTAATGTTTAGGGTAGAGGTGAGGGTACGGAAAACTTTTAGGGTCAGGGTATGTGTTAGGACACCTGTTAGTGTTAGTGTACATGTCAGGATTAGCATACAGTTTAGGGTAAGGTGTGGGGTTGGGGTTAGGGTTAGGTTTAGGGCTAGGCTTAGGGTTAGCGACCGGGTAAGTTTTAGGGTACATGTGAGGGTACGGAAAAGCGTTTGGGTCAGGTTATGAGTTAGGAAACGTGTTAGTGTTAATGTATGGTTAGGATTAGGGTATGGGTTAGGGTAATGGTTAGGGTTGGCGTTAGGGTTGGGGTAGGCTTAGCGAACGGTTAAGGCTTATGGTACACGTGAGTGTATGGAGACATGTTAGTGCCAAAGTACGTGTGATGGCATGGGTTAGTGTTAGTCTAGGGTTTAAAAATAGGGTACGGGTTAGAATAAGGTGTAGGGTTGGTGTTAGGGTTAGGTTTAAGTCTACAGTTAGGGTTAGCTAACGATTAGGTTTAGAGTACAGGTAAGGGTATGGAAAAGTGTTAGTGTCAGGGTACGTTTCAGGGCTCTGGTTAGTGTTAGTGTAGAGTTTAGGATTAGGGTATGGGTTAGGGTAAGATGTAGGGTTTGTGTTAGGGTTAGGTTTAGAGCTAGGGTTAGGGTTAGCGACCGGGTAAGGTTTAGGTTACAGGGGAGGGTACGGAAATGTTTTAGGGTCAAAATACATTTGCGGGAATGGGTTAGTGTTAGTGTACGGGTTAAGATTACTGTACGTGTTAGGGTAAGGTGTAGGGTAGGAGTTAGATTTAGCTTTAGGGCTAGGGTTAGGGTTAGCGAAATGTAAGGTTTAGTGTACATGTGAGGGTACAGAAAAGCGTTACGGTCTGTGTATGTGTCAGGACACGGATTAGTTTTAGGCTATGGGTTAGGATTACAGTACGGATTAGGGTAAGGTGTAGCATTGGGGTTAGGGTTAGGGTTAGGGTTAGGGTTAGCGAATAGGTAATATTTAGGGTACAGGTAAGCATATGGAAACGAGTTAGGGTCAGGCTTGGTGTTAGGGCACAGGTTAGTGTTATTGTACGGATTAGGATTAGGGTACGGGTTAGGATTTTGTGTAGGGTTGTGGATAGTGTTAGGCTTAGACCTAGGGTTAGTGTTAGCGAACAGGCAAGGTTTACGGTACACAGGAGGGTACGGAAAAGTGTTAGTGTCAAAGTACATGTGACGGCATTGCTTAATTTTGGTGTAGGTGTTAAAATTTGTGTATGGGTTAGGGTATGCTGTAAGGTTGTTGTTAGCGTTATGTTTAGGCAAAGGGCTAGGATTAGCGAACGGTAAGATTTAGGGTACTGGAGAGGATACGGAAAAGTGTTAGGGTCAGGGTACGTGTGAGGGCATGGGTTAGTGTTAGTGTACAGGTAAGGAATAGGGAACGGGTTAGGGAAATGGGTAGGGTTGGTGTTATGGTTAGGGTTAGGGCCAGGGTTAGAGTTAGTGAACGGGTAAGGTTTACGGTACACGGGAGGGTACGGAAACGTGTTAGTGTCAAAGTACATGTGAGGGCATGCGTTATTTTTTTGTACGGGTTAAGTTTAGTGTACGGGTTAGGGTATGCTGTAGGGTTGGTGTTAGCTTTATGTTCAGGGCTAGGGTTAGGGTTAGCGAATGGTAAGATTTAGGGTACTGTAGAGGATACGGAAAAGTGTTAGGGTTAGGGTTAGGGTTAGGGCATGGGTTAGTGTTAGTGTATGGTGTGGGATTAGGGTACGGGTTAGGGTAAGGGGTTGGGTTGGGGTTTGGGTTAGGTCTAGGGCTAGGGCTAGGGTTTGGGTTAGCAAATGGGTAAGGTTAAGTGTACAGGTGAGGGTACGGAAAAGTGTTAGGGTCAGGGTACGTGTCAGGGCATGGCTTAGTAGTAGTATACTGGTTAGGATTAGGATACGGTTTGGGTAAGGTTTAGGGTTGGGGTTAGGGTTAGCTTTATAGCTAGGGTTAGGGTTAACGAAATGTCAGGTTTAGTGTCCAGGTGATAGTACAGAAAAGTGATAGGGTTAGTGTATGTGTTAGGACACGTGTCAGTGTTAGTGTATGGCTTAGGATTAGCATACTGGTTAGGGTAAGGTTTACGGTTGGGATTTCGTCTAGGTTTAGGGCTAGGGTTAGGGTTAGCAAACGGTAAGGTTTAGGGTACATGTGAGGGAACGGAAAAGTGTTAGGGTCAGGGTAAGTGTTAAGGCACGGATTAGTGTTAGTGTACGGGTTAGGATTTGGGTAGGCGGTAAGCCAGTGGGTAGGGTTGGCATTATGTGTAGTGTTAGGGCTAGGTTTAGGGTTGGCGAATGAGTAAGGTTTAGGTTACAGGTGAGGGTACGGATATGTTTTAGTGTCAAAGTAAGTGTGCGGGAATGGGTTAGTGTTAGTGTACGCATTAAGATTAGTTTACATGTTAGGGTAAGGTGTACGGTTGTAGTTAGATTTAGCTTTAAGGGTAGGGTTAGGGTTAGCGAACAGTAAGGTTTTGCGTACTGGAGAGAGTAGGGTAAAGAGTTAGGGACAGGGTACGTGTCATGGCATGGATTAGTGTTTGTGTATGGGTAAGGATTAGGGTACGGGTTAGGGAAATGGGTAGGGTTGGTGTTATGGTTAGGGTTAGGGCTAGGGTTAGAGTTAGCGAACGGGTATTGTTTACGGTACACGGCAGGGTACAGAAACGTGTTAGTGTCAAAGTACATGTGAGGGCATGGGTTAATTTTTTTGTACGGGTTAAGTTTAGTGTAGGGGTTAGGGTATGCTGTAGGGTTGGTGTTAGCATTAGGTTCAGGGCTAGGGTTAGGGTTAGCTAACGGTAAGATTTAGGGTACAGCAGAGGATACGGAAAAGTGTTACGGTCAGTGTACGTGTTAGGGCATGGGTAAGTGTTAGTGTATGTGTTGGGATTAGGGTACGGGTTAGGGTAAGGTGTAGGGTTGGGGTTAGGGTTAGCTTTATGGCTAGGGTTAGGGTGAGCAAAATGTCAGGTTTAGGGTACAAGTGATAATACAGAAAAGTGTTAGTGTTAGTGTATGTGCGAGGACACGTGTCAGTGTTAGTGTATGAGTTAGGATTAGCATACTGGTTAGGGTAATGTGTACGGTTGGTGTTTGGTCTAGGTTTAGGGCTAGGGTTATGGTTAGCGAACGGTAAGGTTTAGCGTACATGTGAGGTTACGGAAGAGTGTTAGGGTCAGGGTACGTGTTAGGGCAGGGGTTAGTGTGGGTTTACAGGTTAGGATTAGGGTACGGGTTAGGGTAATTGGTAGGGTTGGCTTTATGTTTAGTGTTAGGGGTAGAGTTAAGTTTAGTGAACGGGTAAGGTTTAGGTTACAGCTGAGCGTACGGAAATGTTTTATTGTCAAAGTACGTGTGCGGTATTGGGTTAGTGTTAATGTACGGGTTAAGATTAGTGTACGTGTTAGGGTAAGGAGTAGGGTTGTAATTAGGTTTAGGTATGGGGCTAGGGTTATGGTTAACAAATGGTAAAGTTTAGGGTTAGTGTTAGTGTTAGGGTTCGGGTTAGAGGTAGGGTCAGGGTAGGTGTTAGGGCACGAGTTAGTGTTAGTGTTTGGATTATGATTAGGGTGTGGGTTAGGTTAAGGTGTAGGGTTGGGGTTAGGTTTAGGTTTAGGGCTAGTGTTAGGGTAAGCGAATAGGTAACATTAGAGTACAGGTGAGCGTATGGAAATGAGTTAGAGTCAGGGTTCCTGTTAGGGCACAAGTTAGTGTTAGTTTAAGGATTAGGATTAGGGTACATGTTAGGGTTAGGTGTAGGGTTGGGGTTGGGTTTAGGGTTAGGTTTAGACCTAGGGTTAGGGTTAGTGAATGGTAAGGTTTAGGGTTCAGGTGTGGGTATGGAAAAGTGTTAGGGTCAGGGTAAGTGTTAAGGCACGGATTAGTGTTAGTGTACGGGTTAGGATTAGGGTACGGGTTAGGCTAATGGGTAGGATTGGCGTTATTTTTAGTGTTAGGGCTAGGGTTAGGGTTAGCGAACGAGTAAGGTTTAGGTTAAAGGTGAGGGTACGGAAATGTTTTAGTGTCAATGTAAGTGTGCGGGAATGAGTTAGTGTTAGTGTACGCAATAAGAATAGTGTACGTTTTAGGGTAAGGTGCAGGGTTGTAGTTAGATTTAGCTACAGGTCTAGGGTTAGGGTTAGCGAACGATAATATTTAGGGTACAGGAGAGACTAGGGTAAAGAGTTAGGAGTATGGTACGTGTCAGGGCATGGATTAGTGTTTGTGTATGTGTTAGGATTAGGGTACGGTTTAGGGTAAAGTGTTGGTTTGCTGTTAGGGTTTGATTTAGGGGTATGTTTCGGGTTAGCGAACGGAAACCTTTAGCTTACAGGTGAGGGTACAGAAAAGTTTTAGCGTCAGGATACGTTTCAGGGCACGGATTAGTATTAGTATACTGGTTAGGATTACGGTATGAGTTAGGGTAATGGGTAGGGTTGGGTTTAGGTTTAGGTTTAGGGCTATGGTTAGGGTTAGCGAAATGTAAGGTTTAGGTTACAGGTGATGGTCCAGAAATGTGTTAGGATCAGGGTACATGTTAGGGCACGGTTTAGTGTTAGTGAACTGGTTAGGATTGGGTACGCGTTAGGGTAAGGTTTAGGGATGGGGTTAGGTTTACGTTTATGTCTAGGGTTAAGGATAGCAAACGGCATGGTTTAGGGTACAGGTGAGTGTACGGAAAAGTATTACGGTCAGGGGACCTGTTAGGGGACGTGTAGTGTTAGTGTATGGGTTAGGATTAGGGTACAGGTTAGGGTAAAGTATAGGGTTGGCATTAGGGTTAAGTTTAGGGCTAGGGTTAGGGTTAGCGATCACTTAAGTTTTATGGAACATGAGTGTACAGAAACGTGTTAGTGTCAAAGTATGTGTGAGGGCATAGCATAATTTTGGCGTACGGGTTAAGATTAGTGTACTGGTTAGGGTATGGTGTAGGGTTGGTGTTAGCACTATGTTTAGGGCTAGGGTTAAGATTAGCGAACCAGTAATGTTTAGGGTAGAGGTGAGGGTACGGAAAACTTTTAGGGTCAGGGTATGTGTTAGGACACCTGTTAGTGTTAGTGTACATGTCAGGATTAGCATACAGTTTAGGGTAAGGTGTGGGGTTGGGGTTAGGGTTAGGTTTAGGGCTAGGCTTAGGGTTAGCGACCGGGTAAGTTTTAGGGTACATGTGAGGGTACGGAAAAGCGTTTGGGTCAGGTTATGAGTTAGGAAACGTGTTAGTGTTAATGTATGGTTAGGATTAGGGTATGGGTTAGGGTAATGGTTAGGGTTGGCGTTAGGGTTGGGGTAGGCTTAGCGAACGGTTAAGGCTTATGGTACACGTGAGTGTATGGAGACATGTTAGTGCCAAAGTACGTGTGATGGCATGGGTTAGTGTTAGTCTAGGGTTTAAAAATAGGGTACGGGTTAGAATAAGGTGTAGGGTTGGTGTTAGGGTTAGGTTTAAGTCTACAGTTAGGGTTAGCTAACGATTAGGTTTAGAGTACAGGTAAGGGTATGGAAAAGTGTTAGTGTCAGGGTACGTTTCAGGGCTCTGGTTAGTGTTAGTGTAGAGTTTAGGATTAGGGTATGGGTTAGGGTAAGATGTAGGGTTTGTGTTAGGGTTAGGTTTAGAGCTAGGGTTAGGGTTAGCGACCGGGTAAGGTTTAGGTTACAGGGGAGGGTACGGAAATGTTTTAGGGTCAAAATACATTTGCGGGAATGGGTTAGTGTTAGTGTACGGGTTAAGATTACTGTACGTGTTAGGGTAAGGTGTAGGGTAGGAGTTAGATTTAGCTTTAGGGCTAGGGTTAGGGTTAGCGAAATGTAAGGTTTAGTGTACATGTGAGGGTACAGAAAAGCGTTACGGTCTGTGTATGTGTCAGGGCACGGATTAGTTTTAGGCTATGGGTTAGGATTACAGTACGGATTAGGGTAAGGTGTAGCATTGGGGTTAGGGTTAGGGTTAGGGTTAGGGTTAGCGAATAGGTAATATTTAGGGTACAGGTAAGCATATGGAAACGAGTTAGGGTCAGGCTTGGTGTTAGGGCACAGGTTAGTGTTATTGTACGGATTAGGATTAGGGTACGGGTTAGGATGTTGTGTAGGGTTGTGGATAGTGTTAGGCTTAGACCTAGGGTTAGTGTTAGCGAACAGGCAAGGTTTACGGTACACAGGAGGGTACGGAAAAGTGTTAGTGTCAAAGTACATGTGACGGCATTGCTTAATTTTGGTGTAGGTGTTAAAATTTGTGTATGGGTTAGGGTATGCTGTAAGGTTGTTGTTAGCGTTATGTTTAGGCAAAGGGCTAGGATTAGCGAACGGTAAGATTTAGGGTACTGGAGAGGATACGGAAAAGTGTTAGGGTCAGGGTACGTGTGAGGGCATGGGTTAGTGTTAGTGTACAGGTAAGGAATAGGGAACGGGTTAGGGAAATGGGTAGGGTTGGTGTTATGGTTAGGGTTAGGGCCAGGGTTAGAGTTAGTGAACGGGTAAGGTTTACGGTACACGGGAGGGTACGGAAACGTGTTAGTGTCAAAGTACATGTGAGGGCATGCGTTATTTTTTTGTACGGGTTAAGTTTAGTGTACGGGTTAGGGTATGCTGTAGGGTTGGTGTTAGCTTTATGTTCAGGGCTAGGGTTAGGGTTAGCGAATGGTAAGATTTAGGGTACTGTAGAGGATACGGAAAAGTGTTAGGGTTAGGGTTAGGGTTAGGGCATGGGTTAGTGTTAGTGTATGGTGTGGGATTAGGGTACGGGTTAGGGTAAGGGGTTGGGTTGGGGTTTGGGTTAGGTCTAGGGCTAGGGCTAGGGTTTGGGTTAGCAAATGGGTAAGGTTAAGTGTACAGGTGAGGGTACGGAAAAGTGTTAGGGTCAGGGTACGTGTCAGGGCATGGCTTAGTAGTAGTATACTGGTTAGGATTAGGATACGGTTTGGGTAAGGTTTAGGGTTGGGGTTAGGGTTAGCTTTATAGCTAGGGTTAGGGTTAACGAAATGTCAGGTTTAGTGTCCAGGTGATAGTACAGAAAAGTGATAGGGTTAGTGTATGTGTTAGGACACGTGTCAGTGTTAGTGTATGGCTTAGGATTAGCATACTGGTTAGGGTAAGGTTTACGGTTGGGATTTCGTCTAGGTTTAGGGCTAGGGTTAGGGTTAGCAAACGGTAAGGTTTAGGGTACATGTGAGGGAACGGAAAAGTGTTAGGGTCAGGGTAAGTGTTAAGGCACGGATTAGTGTTAGTGTACGGGTTAGGATTTGGGTAGGCGGTAAGCCAGTGGGTAGGGTTGGCATTATGTGTAGTGTTAGGGCTAGGTTTAGGGTTGGCGAATGAGTAAGGTTTAGGTTACAGGTGAGGGTACGGATATGTTTTAGTGTCAAAGTAAGTGTGCGGGAATGGGTTAGTGTTAGTGTACGCATTAAGATTAGTTTACATGTTAGGGTAAGGTGTACGGTTGTAGTTAGATTTAGCTTTAAGGGTAGGGTTAGGGTTAGCGAACAGTAAGGTTTTGCGTACTGGAGAGAGTAGGGTAAAGAGTTAGGGACAGGGTACGTGTCATGGCATGGATTAGTGTTTGTGTATGGGTAAGGATTAGGGTACGGGTTAGGGAAATGGGTAGGGTTGGTGTTATGGTTAGGGTTAGGGCTAGGGTTAGAGTTAGCGAACGGGTATTGTTTACGGTACACGGCAGGGTACAGAAACGTGTTAGTGTCAAAGTACATGTGAGGGCATGGGTTAATTTTTTTGTACGGGTTAAGTTTAGTGTAGGGGTTAGGGTATGCTGTAGGGTTGGTGTTAGCATTAGGTTCAGGGCTAGGGTTAGGGTTAGCTAACGGTAAGATTTAGGGTACAGCAGAGGATACGGAAAAGTGTTACGGTCAGTGTACGTGTTAGGGCAAGGGTAAGTGTTAGTGTATGTGTTGGGATTAGGGTACGGGTTAGGGTAAGGTGTAGGGTTGGGGTTAGGGTTAGCTTTATGGCTAGGGTTAGGGTGAGCAAAATGTCAGGTTTAGGGTACAAGTGATAATACAGAAAAGTGTTAGTGTTAGTGTATGTGCGAGGACACGTGTCAGTGTTAGTGTATGAGTTAGGATTAGCATACTGGTTAGGGTAATGTGTACGGTTGGTGTTTGGTCTAGGTTTAGGGCTAGGGTTATGGTTAGCGAACGGTAAGGTTTAGCGTACATGTGAGGTTACGGAAGAGTGTTAGGGTCAGGGTACGTGTTAGGGCAGGGGTTAGTGTGGGTTTACAGGTTAGGATTAGGGTACGGGTTAGGGTAATTGGTAGGGTTGGCTTTATGTTTAGTGTTAGGGGTAGAGTTAAGTTTAGTGAACGGGTAAGGTTTAGGTTACAGCTGAGCGTACGGAAATGTTTTATTGTCAAAGTACGTGTGCGGTATTGGGTTAGTGTTAATGTACGGGTTAAGATTAGTGTACGTGTTAGGGTAAGGAGTAGGGTTGTAATTAGGTTTAGGTATGGGGCTAGGGTTATGGTTAACAAATGGTAAAGTTTAGGGTTAGTGTTAGTGTTAGGGTTCGGGTTAGAGGTAGGGTCAGGGTAGGTGTTAGGGCACGAGTTAGTGTTAGTGTTTGGATTATGATTAGGGTGTGGGTTAGGTTAAGGTGTAGGGTTGGGGTTAGGTTTAGGTTTAGGGCTAGTGTTAGGGTAAGCGAATAGGTAACATTAGAGTACAGGTGAGCGTATGGAAATGAGTTAGAGTCAGGGTTCCTGTTAGGGCACAAGTTAGTGTTAGTTTAAGGATTAGGATTAGGGTACATGTTAGGGTTAGGTGTAGGGTTGGGGTTGGGTTTAGGGTTAGGTTTAGACCTAGGGTTAGGGTTAGTGAATGGTAAGGTTTAGGGTTCAGGTGTGGGTATGGAAAAGTGTTAGGGTCAGGGTAAGTGTTAAGGCACGGATTAGTGTTAGTGTACGGGTTAGGATTAGGGTACGGGTTAGGCTAATGGGTAGGATTGGCGTTATTTTTAGTGTTAGGGCTAGGGTTAGGGTTAGCGAACGAGTAAGGTTTAGGTTAAAGGTGAGGGTACGGAAATGTTTTAGTGTCAATGTAAGTGTGCGGGAATGAGTTAGTGTTAGTGTACGCAATAAGAATAGTGTACGTTTTAGGGTAAGGTGCAGGGTTGTAGTTAGATTTAGCTACAGGTCTAGGGTTAGGGTTAGCGAACGATAATATTTAGGGTACAGGAGAGACTAGGGTAAAGAGTTAGGAGTATGGTACGTGTCAGGGCATGGATTAGTGTTTGTGTATGTGTTAGGATTAGGGTACGGTTTAGGGTAAAGTGTTGGTTTGCTGTTAGGGTTTGATTTAGGGGTATGTTTCGGGTTAGCGAACGGAAACCTTTAGCTTACAGGTGAGGGTATAGAAAAGTTTTAGCGTCAGGATACGTTTCAGGGCACGGATTAGTATTAGTATACTGGTTAGGATTACGGTATGAGTTAGGGTAATGGGTAGGGTTGGGTTTAGGTTTAGGTTTAGGGCTATGGTTAGGGTTAGCGAAATGTAAGGTTTAGGTTACAGGTGATGGTCCAGAAATGTGTTAGGATCAGGGTACATGTTAGGGCACGGTTTAGTGTTAGTGAACTGGTTAGGATTGGGTACGCGTTAGGGTAAGGTTTAGGGATGGGGTTAGGTTTACGTTTATGTCTAGGGTTAAGGATAGCAAACGGCATGGTTTAGGGTACAGGTGAGTGTACGGAAAAGTATTACGGTCAGGGGACCTGTTAGGGGACGTGTAGTGTTAGTGTATGGGTTAGGATTAGGGTACAGGTTAGGGTAAAGTATAGGGTTGGCATTAGGGTTAAGTTTAGGGCTAGGGTTAGGGTTAGCGATCACTTAAGTTTTATGGAACATGAGTGTACAGAAACGTGTTAGTGTCAAAGTATGTGTGAGGGCATAGCATAATTTTGGCGTACGGGTTAAGATTAGTGTACTGGTTAGGGTATGGTGTAGGGTTGGTGTTAGCACTATGTTTAGGGCTAGGGTTAAGATTAGCGAACCAGTAATGTTTAGGGTAGAGGTGAGGGTACGGAAAACTTTTAGGGTCAGGGTATGTGTTAGGACACCTGTTAGTGTTAGTGTACATGTCAGGATTAGCATACAGTTTAGGGTAAGGTGTGGGGTTGGGGTTAGGGTTAGGTTTAGGGCTAGGCTTAGGGTTAGCGACCGGGTAAGTTTTAGGGTACATGTGAGTGTACGGAAAAGCGTTTGGGTCAGGTTATGAGTTAGGAAACGTGTTAGTGTTAATGTATGGTTAGGATTAGGGTATGGGTTAGGGTAATGGTTAGGGTTGGCGTTAGGGTTGGGGTAGGCTTAGCGAACGGTTAAGGCTTATGGTACACGTGAGTGTATGGAGACATGTTAGTGCCAAAGTACGTGTGATGGCATGGGTTAGTGTTAGTCTAGGGTTTAAAAATAGGGTACGGGTTAGAATAAGGTGTAGGGTTGGTGTTAGGGTTAGGTTTAAGTCTACAGTTAGGGTTAGCTAACGATTAGGTTTAGAGTACAGGTAAGGGTATGGAAAAGTGTTAGTGTCAGGGTACGTTTCAGGGCTCTGGTTAGTGTTAGTGTAGAGTTTAGGATTAGGGTATGGGTTAGGGTAAGATGTAGGGTTTGTGTTAGGGTTAGGTTTAGAGCTAGGGTTAGGGTTAGCGACCGGGTAAGGTTTAGGTTACAGGGGAGGGTACGGAAATGTTTTAGGGTCAAAATACATTTGCGGGAATGGGTTAGTGTTAGTGTACGGGTTAAGATTACTGTACGTGTTAGGGTAAGGTGTAGGGTAGGAGTTAGATTTAGCTTTAGGGCTAGGGTTAGGGTTAGCGAAATGTAAGGTTTAGTGTACATGTGAGGGTACAGAAAAGCGTTACGGTCTGTGTATGTGTCAGGGCACGGATTAGTTTTAGGCTATGGGTTAGGATTACAGTACGGATTAGGGTAAGGTGTAGCATTGGGGTTAGGGTTAGGGTTAGGGTTAGGGTTAGCGAATAGGTAATATTTAGGGTACAGGTAAGCATATGGAAACGAGTTAGGGTCAGGCTTGGTGTTAGGGCACAGGTTAGTGTTATTGTACGGATTAGGATTAGGGTACGGGTTAGGATTTTGTGTAGGGTTGTGGATAGTGTTAGGCTTAGACCTAGGGTTAGTGTTAGCGAACAGGCAAGGTTTACGGTACACAGGAGGGTACGGAAAAGTGTTAGTGTCAAAGTACATGTGACGGCATTGCTTAATTTTGGTGTAGGTGTTAAAATTTGTGTATGGGTTAGGGTATGCTGTAAGGTTGTTGTTAGCGTTATGTTTAGGCAAAGGGCTAGGATTAGCGAACGGTAAGATTTAGGGTACTGGAGAGGATACGGAAAAGTGTTAGGGTCAGGGTACGTGTGAGGGCATGGGTTAGTGTTAGTGTACAGGTAAGGAATAGGGAACGGGTTAGGGAAATGGGTAGGGTTGGTGTTATGGTTAGGGTTAGGGCCAGGGTTAGAGTTAGTGAACGGGTAAGGTTTACGGTACACGGGAGGGTACGGAAACGTGTTAGTGTCAAAGTACATGTGAGGGCATGCGTTATTTTTTTGTACGGGTTAAGTTTAGTGTACGGGTTAGGGTATGCTGTAGGGTTGGTGTTAGCTTTATGTTCAGGGCTAGGGTTAGGGTTAGCGAATGGTAAGATTTAGGGTACTGTAGAGGATACGGAAAAGTGTTAGGGTCAGGGTACGTTTTAGGGCATGGGTTAGTGTTAGTGTATGGTGTGGGATTAGGGTACGGGTTAGGGTAAGGGGTTGGGTTGGGGTTTGGGTTAGGTCTAGGGCTAGGGCTAGGGTTTGGGTTAGCAAATGGGTAAGGTTAAGTGTACAGGTGAGGGTAC